>NC_087551.1:7084933-8410558 GCF_036250125.1 Pseudopipra pipra | reverse complement strand
CCATTTTTCTTCCCAATGAAAAATAATACCATCAATGGGAGTTGTTAAGAACTATTAAAATTGCTGGATTTAAATGCTTCTGTAGGATACTTAATCAGAGATGTTTGGTCATTCTGGTTTGAGGTAAAGACATAAAACAGCTACCAGAGTCGAGATGATGATTTTAATTATTTTAGATTATTTATTTATTTTTAAAAACTGCCCTTTTTCAGCCCCGTATTACAAAGGGGTGATTAGTCAAATACATCCTTCTCCTAAAGGGTGTAATATTTTGGGTGAAACAGCCCCAGAAAGTTGTGTCTCCACGACTTTCTAGAAAGAGTTTACAAAAAAGGGGAACAAAACCACTTCAAGAAATGTGTCACAACGATGGATCCCTGCCAAGAAGATGACTCCAGTGCAGTCAGACCTCTGATTTATGGATCAGCAAAATGGGGGTCCCTCCAGAGCTAGATATAAGCCCACGGTTTGAGTCAGGAGGATGAATCCCACTTTCAAGAGTGGATTTCCAGTAGGCCCAAAACCTCATCTTTCAGATCCTCAGCCATGAGTCACACAGGGGATTTCAAGAGCAGCATTTGACCCAGAGACTTGAACAAGACTATTGCCCAAGAAAGACAAGAACATGGAGTATTTAGTTGTTCCATAAATCACCAGTTTGGTTTCCCGGATTTAGCATGGAACGCAACAAAATCTGCCTTTTCAGTTGAATGTTGCAGCCTGACATGGACTGGCCAAAGCAGGGCACTGCAATATATTTTTTAACAGTTCAGCTGAATTTTTTTCTCTTATAATTAAACTTTTGAACACGTTTTAATACAAATGTAATAGATTTCTTCTTATGAGCTGCCGTTTATAGCCTTGTTTATAATAAATATTTATAAGTATTTATAAATAAAATATTAATTGCTTAAAATGACATTTTAATGTGGTGCTACATGTCCAAAGAACATTGGGCTACATCACGTGAGCTCAGTTTGGGATATATGAACTCACAGGCAGTAACAGCAAGCAGTGAGACCACTATGAGTAGCCCCTATGCTAGGAATCTTCAATATGAGTTGAGTAAAAGTAGTAAGTAAAGAGGCTACACCAAAAGACAGTATTCCCCTCTCTGTAAAGCTACAGAAATGAGTAATGATGGGGATCTGAATGGAAAATTGCACTTAGAGACTCGTGGTTTTATGGGTCTGCAGCTGGTAGAATTAAAAGTTGGGGTTCTGATGACAATGAGTGAAGATAGAAAACACTTAAGCTAAGGGATCAGCTAACAACCTTTGTTTTCTTTTCTGGGTGGTTTGTCAACATCTTTTGGGAGAAACAGAAAAGTTCAAGAAGACGAGTCTGAATCCAAGAGACCCAGCAGCTTATTACTGACTTCCCATCAAGACTAACATATATTTTGTCACGCCACGGAGTGGCAGGCATGTCCTAACCCCAAAGCAGAAGCATAGTTTCAGCAGGGACTGAATGAAACTCCAAACATTATTACTACTTTGCTTAAAGGTGTATATCTGCAGTGTTCTTCAAAAGCACTCACTGTTTGGCTAAATCTGCTTTCTGTGTCACAAGAGCAGACAGTTGCTATTTCAGATGTAGTTATTAATTGAACCCTGCAAAATATACCTCTCTATCTAGGTAAAAGCTTCACGTGCAGACAAGCACATCATATCTCAATACCTCTAGTTTTCATCAACAAAATATTCTAGAGGCCCTCACCTTACTATTTCATCTCCGGGTTGCTCAAAAGAATTAACCCTATGTACACTGTCTGCCAAAAAGAAACCAAAACCACATTTTCATTTCTTTTGTTCCATCTTAGCTGTAAGTGTTCAGCACAGGCTGTATGCTGGGTCTGAAAGAATTATGGCCGCACAATACTCATGACAGCTGGAGGAAAGCACTGTCTTTGGATACAAATGACAAGTGTGGTAAGGTCCACACCATACCTTCAAAGGGTGCCAGTGCCAATTACATCTGAGCTTCTCCAACAGCTTCTGACAGGGCAGTAAGAAAGTACCATATTTAATCTACCTAAGGCTAGTCTGGACAAAGCACTAGAGAATATACTGTACTGGGGCAAAGATCTGTGTCAGCAGGGGCAGCAATGAGATGATCTAACACAGAAGAACTTTTCTGTCTCTGATTTTTATGATTCTCTGATAGAGAATATGCACAAATAATGGGTCTGAGAAACAACTGTTAAGATTTCTTTGGACTTGCAGTGAAGTTCATTGCACAGAAGGGGTACATGTAAACTGAAATAAAGAGAAAGCAATTAAAAGAAATAATTTTACTGTTTCTATTTGAGAGCTATGGGTAGTAATTCTGGAAAAGTTCTTCTTCTTGAATTATAATGCCTTTACACATGACACACTTGGTGGAGTAAAATAGGAAAGAACCACACAGAGATCCCAATATTTGGGGTCATTATTTGGGGTCACACTTTCCAAGCAGGCAGTAAAAACACAATCCATCATCATGACCCATTTTCCTTTAATAAACACCTGAAACTGCAGACAAGCCTTCTCAACATACTGTTGGAAGGAAAGGGCCAACCCAGGGGGCAGCTTAGGGGACGCTGGTGAAGGATGTGAGTCGCCGTGTTGAGGGCACTGCAATGACTCATGTCTTTCTAACCTGCTCATAGATCTAAGTAGCTTGTTGAACCAGTGGCTATGAACGGAGGCATGGGATTTGTCAAAGCAAATGTCAAAGTTCATGAGAAGATTTTGAGAATTTGACCTTTTAGTCTACTTTGCTTCACAGTGTGAGCCAGTCATTGACTTTAGTGGGCCTTATACCTGACCTGAACGTGGCCTGACAGCAGCTGAAATTTTTGCTCAACATTTCTTGAAGTCTACTGTGTTGCTGGAAGGTGTGGTGAGGTATACAAGCTAGCAATTAGCTTTTGGGGTAACTAGGTCGGTTAAATGCCACTTACTGGGTAATAATATTTTGCACCACATATTGCTGCCTCACATAGTCATTACCAGTGACGAGAAACCACATCATTACATGTGGTCATCTGCAAACCTCAAGTAAGATCTCTGGGAGGAGGAAGCTGCTGATTAAAGACGTATCAATAAGCACACGCTGAATAATTTCATTCCTTTTATGTACACCAATGCCTGCTTTCTGTGGTTAAAAATTCTCTTATTTCTTTACAGTATGCAAAAAGGAATTTGGTTAGTGGCTTGTGTTTGTCGAAGGGATGTGATTAGCATACAAATAGTTGGTGGGTATTTCAATCACATGTGAATGCCTCAGAACATCATCTTCTCCTTAGCATTACCATGAATGTCTGTCAAGTACAAAAAACCAACCCCCAAAACAAAAGAAGTGGTAAAATGGAAATATACTGTTAAACTAAGACAAAAATTTAAAAGCCTTTAAGGAACCCTTTCCAATTACTTTGTGAAATAAAAGAGTACAGGGATTACCAGAACTGTTGGTGAAAATATCTTCAAAACAAAACAATAATTGACACAGAGACAAAAAAAAGAAACTCAAATTTTGTGCCCTTCCCAATTCGTTTTCCTTCTCATGTATGAAATTTATCTTAAAGGTGATTCAGCATGTACAGGAAAAATATTTCTTAAAATCCACTGGTTCTAATCCTTAATTATCTGATTTTATACAATGTTATCTTAATGTCATGGTAACTTTGCCAAGTTTTATAGAATACGCTTCAAGAACCAACCTGGTTAGAAATTTCAAACGGAATTTTCCATTTCTATGTCCACTTGATATAAATTGTCTTTGTGATACTTCCCCTGAAACCCTGACTAGCTAAAGCAAACTCACTCTGACAGAAGGACTTTTGAAACTGTTATTTTAATCCTAAGGTTTACATACCTGTCAGAGGGATAGCACGTTCATACCCTTTACCATTGTTCACAGATTCTTTTTTACAAAGTCTAAGCACAGGTCTCAAGGGTTCTTGCTCCTCAAGGCAAATTACCTCTGAGTGTTTAGGTTCACCTCCAGCTCCGTATTTTTACTTTTCATATGCCTCTTTCTTTGTGTTTTTCTTCCTCTCTTTTCCTTATTTTCAACTCCTGACCAGGACCCTTAAAGGAAAGAAGAAAGACTCTTAGATACCGTGGTGATGGGTGACCTTATAAAAACACAGATAAAGAGAGGGGGATTGTTATGTTTCCTTCACACTGTTTGACTGTGCTACATAGTTAGATGAAAACATTTGTTCTACAAATAAAAGAAAACCTTTCAAACATTGCTTCAGTCTCAGTCTTGTTCCCAGTCATGCAGCTGAGCATAGGACCCGTGTCCTCATGGACCCTTCACCTACTCAAGAACTGAGGACAAACTAGTTAATGGAGAGGTGTCAATGCAGCTGATTGATTGATTCTTACATACAATAGGTGATGTGGTGCAAAGATTAGGAGCTTCAGTTTAGGCAAATTACTTGGGGGTTTTAAAACTATAACTCTACTACTTACTCTCTCCAGGCCTCGAACACAGCCACTTCTTATCACCACTACAATACATTTAAAAGTATTTTTAGTGCTGTAGTTGCAATTGTTTTGTGACAGTAAAAGGAAGAGCTTTCAGAAAACAAAGAAAAAACAGCAAGAATTTGTTTAAAAGATGGAAAACTACATTTAAGTGTTATGCCATGCTTAAATTATGATTAAAAGTTTATCAGTTTAAATTATGTTAAGCAAAGATCTTCAAGTTGAGCACCAATTATAATGATACAGGTATATTTTGATTTGAGACTCTAACATATCACAAGGACCTCAAAGATTATTTAACAACCTATGTGTCATTTCTCTCAATTCTGCCAAGATGCCTTTAAAAATTTTACATATACAAATAACTTTTGTTCATGCAAATGAAGATGATTTTCAGCAGGTAATCTCCCTCTTTCTTATTTTAAAGACCCTTTTCAAATCAGCAAGTCTGTACAAATCATTATTTTTCCGAGGTCAAAACCAGGATACTGCAGCTCTTAAGCTTTGGAAAACAATTCATTGGCACTGCCCACTCAGAGCCCTGGAGAGAAAGGCAGCGGAGCAGCCACAACAGGGCATCAAGAGGCACAGTCTGTGACAGCCTAGAGAAGGCAAAAAGGAGGAGGAGGAAGAAGAGCTAAGAAGAAACAAGACAGAGAAAAGCAGAGGCTGAAGGGAAAGGCCAAGCCTATGTTCTCGTAGAAAAATCCAGACAGTCCAATGCAGAGGGGCTGCAGCAGGGCTATTCTGCAATTTATGCAGGTAAGGGATGAGCCAAGTAACAGCCTTGTGAAACACAACTAGAAATTCAGCCAGAGAGGATGCTGATTTTTTTTTTTTCTCCTCCCTCTATCCCCCAGCACAGAAGAAGATATAGGTGTTTAGATCAACTCATGCCCTTATTGAGTCCAGAGCAGAGAAGGGTCTGACTCAAGCACTTTTCGTGCAGTCCACAGGATTCCTGCTTGCACTCTGGGCAGGTTACTGGGATAAATTAAGACCCAGCCTCTGCCCTTAAACCTATAAGACAATTCACCCCCATTGTATTGGGTGGTTTAAAAAAAAAATAAAAATAAATGATTCAACAGACTTGCAATAAATCTTCCTAACCACTAGGTTAACACTGCATGTGATGTTTGTATGACAGATCATGACGGGAGGTGACAGACTTTCAGGTCTTGGCCGAGAAGTAAGATCAGCTGGAGGTAGATGATTTCTGTCAATAGGTGAGCTTCATGCAGCCAAAAGAGTGATGACCTGAAGCTACAGGGGGATTTTTATTTTCTTCTATTATATCTCTGTGTGCACATGTTCAGGCATTTTTTTAATTCTCAAAGTAGCAGAAATAGACAGTGGTGTTTAAAAGTGCGAATTGCAAATGCCTAAGATTTGCTGGAGGAGATGGAAAAACTGATTCTGTGGAATTTGGACAGTGGAAAAGACAACTGCCCAAGATACAATGTTCTTCCTGACCTAGCCCTGTCCTCATCTTTCATCTCACACACACTACATCGACCCCTGCCTCTGCTTCACGCACGGTGCCAGTCTCCACAGCCCATTTGTCAAACCTTCCAGCGAACACCACCTGTGTCACGCCAGCCTCTGGGCACTGGATGAGTTCCCTATAAAACTCCACAAGGTCAGTGGCTAGATTATCCTGCTTTACATCCCTCCTTAAAATCAACCCACGAAGTGACCCTTGGGCAGGGTGGGACACTGGCAAACCAGCTGCTGTGCTGAGGTGGCTGCTGAGGACACCGGCTCAGCTCTGCTGCCATCCCTCAAGGCTCCCCCGCTTGCTCAGTGCTCACAAACACTCATTTTTGGGCATCTGCTTCGCCTTGTGGATAGCCCAGGCTGGGTTGTTTCTCAGCTTTAGGGATGTTTCTCAACTACGTTTCCCTTTGCCACAACAGGGCGATCCCTGATTTACACACTTGTGCAGTAGAAAAAGAAAGAGAATCAGAGCTCTTACACCACTTCATTGGCACCCTTGCTATCATGCTGTGATGGATTTTTCATCTGGAGTCAGTTCCTCCTCTTCTTTTAGGCTGTCCCCACCCTGCTTGTCTCACAGCACCTTCTCAGTTCAACAAATGCCATCCCAATTCAATAAGTAGAGCACAGAAGAGGAGAGACTTATGAAAAATGTTCATGATATGCAAAAATTAGCTGGCCCCCACAAATCCAGCAGATAGCAAATGACTCATCTGGAAGGCTTGGGCTCAACTGATGACACATAAAGACTAAACTATATTAAGGTTAATGAACTTCAGGATGATGATTTATACTTAGAACATAACACTTTATGGCAGCTGAGACAACATTCACTCCTTTTCATTCCTTTTCTGAGGACAACCTCCACTAAAAAAAAAAAAATCTGACACAAAGAGCTGTTGACAAGCATACAAAATGGAGCATAAATACTACCTACTATCCATAGCTACACCCAGGAGACCCTCGCAGAGTGTTTGAATATCCCCTGCTCTTTATTCACTGTAACAAGTGAAACGTGCTCTGTTAAACCAAAAGTGCAGCTGAACTTGAGGGGAGACATTCTTTGTTTACCTGATGCTGAAGTAAGAATGCCAGTCTTCCACATGTTAAACAAGCGCCTTTGAACTCTACAGAAATACTGCTAAACCTTAAAAAACAAAGTGGGGGTTTAAAATTCTCTCTATGGATACAACATGTTCCAAGAGCTAATTAATTGCTACTGCTACTTACCGAAGGAAAGAGCCAAGAGCCATGTGTTTGTGCTATTCATGTCTCCGATAAACATCTGATCTTGTTGATGTTGATGAGAAAATGCTTAGGAAAGGGCATCAGAGCACTTTTCAGCATTGCTGACAATATGGTTCCCTATTTGTTTGCTCTTTTACCTGCTACCTGCTGAAACCCAGCATGCTTTCTCCGTGGAGCCACGGGAGCCCTGCCTGCCTCTGCAACAAACACCCTTTCCTAAAGACTATATTTTGACTGTGTCTTCTCACACCCTTTTGTGGGTTTTTGAGAACAGCAATAAAACAAATATGTTTTCTGTGGGGAATATTTCTGCAATTATTGGACTGAAGACTGCTCAAAAAAAACCCCAAGCCACACGGATTTTACATTTTTAAGAAATAAGCATCCCAAAAACTCATGCCGACAGGCTCTCCTGTCACACATACCATGGACACAGCCCTCAAATACCAGTTCCTATCTGCTGCCGCTCTCTTCCAACATTACAAAACCTTCTTTTTCTTGGTTATTTTTCAAGAACTGCAGCACTAATTCCTCCTGGTTTCAGTGCCAATGACTGTACTGGAACTAGTCCATGGAATGAAGTGAATCCCATCTATTTTATTTCATTTTTTTTAAGGCATCAAAATCCTAACTTCCATCTTTCAAAATATCAGCCCGGATTTCCAGAAGATGAATAGCTATCTTCAGGCAGTGCTGGTCCAGCAGAGTCTGTCTGACCTTTGGACTTGCTTCCCTCACAACAAGGACAACCAAAGGCAAACACTAAGGGCCACAGCCAATGATTCAGGATGTCCTAGAGCAGTGATCTTGCACTCTGTAAACAAATGACATTATTAACATGCCCAGTAGAGGCTTGGTTTTGGCTCGTACTCTTTCTTATTTGAATTAATTTCCAAATAAGACCATTTATGACCTTTATCTGAAGCAGCATTATGCAAGCCAATACTTGTGCGGGCCAGTGTCTGTATTCCAGGGTAGAAGACACCAGAAGCTAAAAGAAATAAAATAGGTTTCTGCTCCAAAACAAAGTGAAACCAGGAAATGCCTTTAGACAAATAAATCATAATTTCAAGTCAGCTGCAATGAGGGAATGGTGGAGTTTCCATGGCAGAGGAAGAAACCATGAAGCCAGAAAAACTCCAGATATGACTTACCCAGAGTAGGTTTCTGCCACAGCTTTTTTTCTGGTGACACTGAGATGCAAGCGAAACAACATTTGTAACACAGGCCAGAAAGACTCTGAAGAGCTTATTGCAAACAGCCAGTGACTGTCACAGAAGTGACAATCCACTTCAGCAAGACCTAAATCTCTTTTGGCTTGTTTGCATTACCGTGATTTCTGTTTCCTTTGTACAACGGTGAACCATGATATAGGGAAGCTGGGAAAGGCATTCTGCACAGGACATCCAATACCCTGGTTATCCCAAACCTTTAAAAAATATTGAATTTAACGATAAAAGCAAAGAAAATGCAGCACTAGATAAGGACAACAGTCCATTCAAGCTTAGTCTCACGTGGCCAGAACCAGGCTTCAAAGTGCAGCTCTGCTACCTGTAGTTATTGGCTACTTGTCCCCTCAACCCCCAAACACCCAGTGACTGAAGGCTGGATGCAGTACATTTCTAATGACCTTGACGTTGCTCTTCCTGCTGTAGCATGGACTACTGCTATAAATTTGGTTATCTCTCTCTAAAATTTGATTTGTTCTCCGTTGAACAGAAGCACAGAATTTCCCAGCTGAGTTACACATTACGGGAAAAAGTGTTCCCTTTTGGGTTTTTCTGCCTGCCATATTTCAGTTTGCCTGACTCTCCACTTCTTGTTTTGTGCTGCCTTCGCATCCCTCCTTGCTTGCTTGCTCCATTCTGAGGAAAAAACATTTCATCCTTTTCCATTGGCCATTAATTATTCTCCCTACTATAACCAGAAACTGCTGTAACTCTCCAGTATCCTTGCAGAGCCACAGTGCTCTCTGTTACCAATAGCAATGCAATCTGTGGGTCTGTGAAGCTCTGATTTATGTATTTCTGTGTAACTTATTTCTTCCCTACTGAACAGACTCAGTCAGTCATACTCAGGATTATACAGTTCGTTTTCTCATTCCAGTATTTAGATGCTCAACTAGATTCTAACTGAAAAGGCATGATTTTCACTTTCTACAAGGCCTCAGTGGCAGGTATTACTCAGACACCCCATTGACCAGCCATCTTTACAGAAAAATACTGCAGTATTTTAAAAAAAAATTCATGGATATCTGAGCTTCCAAATGCTGTTGAGCATATTCATAGGTGTTTTATTGGAATAGACAAAGGATCTGGCAGGATAAAGCCCTGAACGGGCAGAGAAGAAATAGAAGCCCACAGAAGGAATCATGGAATAATTATAAAAATTCAAATGAAAAACGTTTTTTTTATATGGACTATTTTATTCTTAAATATGAGAAAATCATGTGATAAAAACATGACATCTAGTAACAAATGACAAAAGTTAATTTTTCCCCACTCGATTCTGGCATTATTTGGTTCTTTGCTGAGAGGCAGTTTTTCTCCACAGGAGAACAAAGAAATGTCTTAAAAAAAAATAAAATTATCAGCAGTACTCTAAGGCAGTAAAAGGAAATAGTTAAATTACAGCCTGTGTGTGATATTTTCTGCCCACATGCACCACTGAAACAGTCTAACGGGACTAAAGCAACTATAGACACTTGTACACAGGGAAATGTAGGCAGAATAAAATAAATCCTTTGAGGGAGGAATAGACCATGGGAGGTGTAGTTGAAAGTCAAGCAGATCTGTCCACATGACCAAGGACAGGGGGAGAAAAGCTCTGAAAGCCTCTGTGGTGTTTGGTCCATGCTATGCTCTGGGTTTTCCTCAGAGCACCTGCAGAAGTTGTTGGTCTGGCTCAGAGGTGCTCAGAGTTTCCTGAAAGCAAGCCAGAGCAGTTCTGGGTGAACTCTGGACCAGTGAATCAGCTTTTGTAATGTTATTTTAACCAAAAGAAGATGCAAGGGTGAGGTATGTGCTTGTGGGAGGGAAGGGGGAGTTGAGAGGAGGAGAGAGAAAAGAAAAAAATAACCATTTTAACTAAGAGCCCTGTCTGTACCTTTTCACTTACTGACTTAAATACACAGATGACTATAGCTGTGGGATATTAAATGTGAATCCTGCACAGTACATTTTTAGGAGATATAAAAATTCAACGCACTGTAAAATTTATAGCTTCCTATCCCTCCCCCCAAAAAAAGTAAAAGAAAAAAATCTAGGTAGAGCATATAAATTTTGCTGAGGCTCTAAAATGTGTCATAAAACCTCCCTGCCAGAGATACAGTTGGCGTTACAGTAGGTATTTCTATAACGAAGATTTGTAATAATTTGGGTTTTGTACATTGGGTGGCAATACTGCAGTGCTTTAGGCAATATGCCTATAATGTCCAACACAACAGAATGCCTGTTGGGTCTCATTTCATGTATATAAATTACATATAATCTGAACAAACACGAATGGTGGGACCCATATATAAACAGACTTAATATTTCAACACCTACATTTCTTTACGAACCTGGGTGGTTAGAAAGGTGGTTGCAAATGATTATTTCTTTACCAAGTTCACATGGAGTAGTTTGCTCAGTTTAATAATAGTCTATCTTGTTCAGGCTGAACAAACTGGTCCCTGTGGGGGAAAAAAAAGCAGGGGGGGAGTAATAAATCAATAGCCCAGATGTAATCTTAGGTGTCTAGAATGCAGAGAGGGATTTTGGAGCATAATGGCACTGGTTGTCTATTGTCATTCAGACACGAGCTGCATCAGAAAAGGGCTTGTGGGAACCTGATAAGAGTTGGTCAAAAGTGGGCCATAAATCAAATGCAGGCAGTATTCTGCTGATTTCACACACATGCTCACTGGGAGGAAAAAAAAAAAAAAAAGATAGAAAGGAAAAGGTGATAGATCTGCAATTTACTGCTTATCACATCTGCTAGAAGTTTCATAATACAAAAGCCTGACCTTCAATGAATAAACACCCTAGTTGACTACCTGTTTCTGCCTGAAAATATGGCACTTGAATCTTCAAGAGCTCTGAAATGCAGCTATGAAAATGATGTGACATCTTCAGGTTTAGAAAGCTTCTTTTGGTTGCTAGCAGTTGAGTAGCTGTCACTTTAGTTACAAGTAGCTTCTTTAACTTCAGATGCACAGTGTTTATTGAAAGGAACGAGATACTTATTCAAAGACACTAATAGCCTATGGGGAAAAACAGTTCATAGCACAAGGATTATGAAAAGAGCAATGTGCATGGCTCTTTTACTTACATTTACTTCCTACTTCTGCCTAAAGACAAAATAAAAAGTAGCAGTAACAATACATTGATTACTGAGAGGTGTCCACGCTGCAATACAGGTACTTCTGCTGGGATTGCAGCCACATCAACAACCACAGGTGACTGGTGCTACTCATTTCTTCAGCCCTTTGTAAGGGTGTTTTGTCAATTTTAAGGTTGATTCGAACTCGCACTCAAAGCTTTGGCAATAGCTATTTCTTTAAATGTTGCATATTCATTATTTAAACACCAAACACTTTAAACTTTTTTTTCCAGCTTTTGCATAGATTACCAGATCAAGGCAATTTTTGTCTAATACTTAATCTGTTGTTTTCAGTTATACCTTACTGAGCACTTACTCCAGACAATACCTATTGCTCAAGTTAAGCTCCTGTATTTTGAACAAATTGGGAGGGACTGAAATGCTGCATTAAAGAAAAGATGCTAATTATATGAGTTGGCAAGCTATCCCTTAGCAACTCCACAAGCCTCAAAAATGTTAGCCCGCAGAAGACAAACCTACTCTTCACCTGAGTATCACACAATGGGAAAAAGAGTACAAGACTAAAACAAAGACCCAAAATTAACAGAAGCTTTTCCCAAGGTGCTTACACTTCATCTTGCCTGCACTGGTCCATCAGGTTCCCAGTCCATTGGAGTAAAGGCCGCCTTGGCACGAGACAAGGGTTAATAAATGCTTGAGAAAATTAACTGAACACTAAAAAGCTGTCGTAAAGTGATTTGAAATGTTTATTATCTTTTTTTTTTTTTTTTTTTCTTATGGCAGCTTTACTATTTTCTGGAAGAAATCTGGCCCTGCAGGTTCAGGGTCCAACTAGTCGGTGTGCAAGTTAAACTATGTAACCACTATAGGGTGTGCACAAGGTGGTCCCAGCAGAGCAGTTCTCCCCCTCAGCAGCAGGGACTTTACTTCCCCCAGATACCCCACAGAAACAAGCTTTACTTTTCCTTGCTCAGCTGCAGTGACTTTGGTTTATTATCATGTCCAACAGCAGCTGTTAGCAAGAAAACAAGAAGGGTATACCAGCCTGTTTAGAAACCATTCCTCACAACCTGGAAGTATTAAAAATGAAAACATCTCGAATTTGGATCCTAGTACAAGTTCCCTGCATGCTTGCTGGTCTACTTGCCACCGCTGTGCAGCCCTCGCTGTCGGAGAGGACAACGGTTATCAATCATGTCAGAGCACTTTAACAAGGCAAGCAAGCCACAAACACCTCGCAGAATTTATGTCACCAGGGAAGAGTCATTAATTTGGATTTCCAGCTTCCTGCTCAGGCAAAATTAAAAAACAAAATATTGAATATAGAGTAGTTTGATTTAACGCACACAAATAGGTAATTGAGTGTATATCTGCTGACCTTCCCTAAGAGGAAGGGCATAAATATTCCGGCTTGGGTTTACAAACCAAACAAACTCTTATAATAAGAAAAAAGCAATTTAATTATTTTATATATGTATTTGTTCACCTTGGTTTGCTGGGAGAGATTGATTCCTTTGTTAAAAATTATGTTTGGAAGGGGAAAGGACTTTAATTTGTATAAAGTGCATTCCGGGAATTAACATTCTCCCTGCTTGAAGGAGAAAAACTATGCCATTAGATTTCATTGATACTAAAAGAAAAAAGGTTTTAATTCTGGTTTGAGCTTTTTCTTTTATTGGGGGGGGTGGGAGGAGAGGGTGTTAATCAAGGTTTCTGGGGGCGATTTAGATTTTGCAGTGCTTTACCATGCATGTGTGCACCCTTTATGTCTTTGTGTTTTCTGTATCTGTGGATGCACATGAATAGGGCTGCAGCTTTACTCTGGTAGCCCAGAGGCAGCAATAGCAAGACTTTGCTAGTATCACTCTAACACTCCAAATTGCACATTAAAATTAGCAAATAAAGTCATTCTGTTCCATGCACAGGCTGTAAATTCCTACCCTTCCCAAATACAAAGTATATACTTCCAAGCCTCTTAAGTTCAATATTACACCAAACACGGACCTTCTCCAGCTGCTTCCTCTCCTGTCTTCTGATGTCCCCACTCCTTCTCCCTCTCATGGAGGTGTAGTATCTCAGCTGAATTATCTCAGGCCTATTGCTTTGTCCTTCTGAACCATCTTTAGTGAGGTTTGGTCCAGCTTTCTTCTTCACATGCTGCCTTCAGAAATTTACCATGGAAAAACACAGGATCTCCTACACATGACTACTCAACAACTTAAAACCATTTTCAAGCCCTGGTAGTCAGATGTACTGGCTGAAAAATTCCTTTTCCAAAATCACCAGGATACGCTAAACTTGGCAATTCCCTGACAACTTCAGCTGGGGTCTGTTTTTTGCTAGAACGAGACCTTGACTGCATTTTACTGTTCAGCAGCTTGCACTGAATTAGAAGAAAATAAAAATCTCCAAACCATATGGAGGAAACACAGATTAATCGGTGTAGGAAGCTCACGTTATGCCTACGTGCTTATTAGGGAAAAGGCTGAATTAGAAACACTGCTTAGCAGAAACAGCTGACTCATGTTGCTACAGATTGAATCGAGTCAAAAGTACTTCAGGGCTAATGGAAATATGTCATTCTCCCAGTCCTAAGACAAAAAAATATTTATGTATTATCACAAACCTGTGTCCGGCATAAAACCCCCACTGAAAGTTAATTTCTCTGAATCTCTGTGAGGCTTTGTGTTGGCCTGGGAATCCTACCTTATAGGGATTCAACAGACATCGCTATACAGAGCTGTCTGGGTTTGTGCTACACCCTTACATCCCAGAGTCCACTGTGAGGCAAAATAAGGAGAAGGAGTGATCAAGAGGTGGAATGATTGTGAAATGCAGAGCAGCTCACAAAAGGGAGCTTAAAGAGAGCTCTTCCCAGGAGGAAGGAAAGGATAATTAGAGTTTAGTGAGAGTCACTCTCTTCCCTTTCAACGCAACTCATAAGGGATATGTGTTGATTACCAAATGAAAGAGGATAATGCATTGCTGAGAGACTGTACTGTGCAAATATTCATTTGAAAATGTTTACACTACAAATTTAGCTCATTTCCTGCATATCTATGCACAGATGGTAATTTCCTCAGATTCAAAACTGGTTGAGAAGAGGGGGAAATGCTCACAGGAGTGTTAGCAAATTCAAAGGGATCTCTACCTAGCAGCAGCCCGAACATTTTGTTTTCCTCCTTTTTCTCCAGCTTTCATTCTGTAAAATTTTAATCTCCTTTGCACACTTCAAGGTTTATAATTGCTATGCAAAACTACAAGCAATGGCAAAATATTTTCTAGCAAAAAAATTCTAAAGCAAATTTGACACATTAAGAAGCTATGAAAAATCAAACACTTTTGTCTTAATGCTAAATATTAAAATATGCTTTTAATTATACATTCTTTCAATTAGTTACAAATTCCAACCAAAGACATCCAGCAGTCTCAGTTACACCTAGTACTTTTCCCCTATCTCATCTCATGCTCTAAGTCAGTTCTGAGATGTGCATGGGAAGTATAAACTGTTGGATACTTTTCCTGGCAAAGTCAGACACATACTCTAAACAGATTATTCTTACCCAATTACTAATTTAGGACTAATTTGTTTATGTTTTAATTCTTCCGTAATTTGTTCTTCCTGTAGGACAAATTAGATCCGATCGTTTAGTTAACAGCTACAGCCTAATACGCATCCAAAAATGACAGAGAGGTCACACTTACTCCACCAACCCCAAACACTATTCCCCCTTCTCCATCCAAGTTACTAGATAAGGAAAAATAAAAATTATTCTAACATGTAGCGTAAATAATAGAGCTATTTTATGTCTGGAGAACAGCTTCCTGAAAGTGCAGGTGCAGGACATCCTTTCAAGCTCTTCTGCGTGACAATAGGACTTTTGCAGAGGGTATTGAAGGTTACAGCTGCACAGAAGAAGCACAACTCCAGAGGATAAGGATTTAGAGTGAACATCAGGGGAGTTGTCAACGACATTGACAGTAAAGCTTAGTTCTGGTATATTTTAACTTCAATCATTCCAATTTCTTCCATTCTGCCCATTATATTACTCTGCAGACAGCAGAGTAAGAATGAGTATCAGTGTGGTAGACAAGGTACAGTCACAGTCAGAAAAGGACATTGTCCCAGCATAAGGAACTAGAGCTTCCATTCTGCACTCCTAAAGAATCCCATGCTCATTTCAGGTCCTACAGTGGAAGCACTTGGAGGTGAAAAATACTACTCCTGAGTTAGGACAAACCGCCCTATCGACAGGACAGTGGGCTTTGGAGTCTACACCATAATGCTTTGAAAGTCCTCTTGAAGACTTCAAGGAATCAAATCTGTGCAGAAAGACTTTTCCTGAGCAGCAGCCCTCATTTCCACCATGTAAAACATTTCACAGCTTGTCTCATTACAGCGTTTGTAAAAACACTGTCTGAGAGCAGTGGTGCATAAATGAATTATTTAAGTTTTGCAGCAAATCACCCTGATCTTGTGTGCAGCTTCTTAATGCACTCTAAGTGAGCCCTAGGAGGCAAATCACAGCAGACAAGGGGTGTAATGTAAACCAAGTTTTATTAGCCACAAAAAGCGACAATACAACATTTATTAAGTATCAAAGACAGTGCATTTAAATATGTTTGATTTGGTAAATAATAGCCAACGTTCTTTCTTCCCTAGTGCCAAAGGTTGTTTATTTAAAAAAGAAAAAAGATAAACCAAACAACATCAAAACAAAAAATAGCTGTTTATTTTCTTGTCAGTTCTGCTAATATAACAGGTCCTCTCTATTTTGCAAATAGTGATTTTCAACAAATTACCATGTGTCACAAGTAATCTGCAACTCTCTAGCCTTAACACTGTGCCGAAAAGTAAAAATGCCTTAGAGTGTTATCATCCACTTGTTATCAGCACGAGCTCCTTGGTCCCTGCTGCCCTCAGTAGCCTGGGAAACACACACCGCCCACAGCTCCCTGCCTTGCCCTCACTAAACAGTCCCCAAACACCCTCCTAATATTTTCCTATTTTAGGCAGCTGCCTCTTGTACTGCTAACACAGAGCAGACCTTCAAAACCAAAACTATTTCTGACAGAGCTCCATTTTCAATATGGTATGAAATTTAAAAGGCAGCTTAGCTTCCATACCTCTGCCCTTCCCTTACCTCATTAATTGAATCTCAAGAAAAACCTAAGCCCTGCTTCACATGCCGTACGTTTATGACACAAATCATCTTTTATCTTTGGCCAAGGAGATAAGTCCAAGTCCAGACAGACAATAACAATAAAAAGAAATTAAATATACCAAAGTACTCAATGGGCAGACACTCACTGATAAATATTTAATGCTCTGATAGCACAATTTGGGTATTTGTAAAATGCAGCTGGTTTTCCTTTGTGCGAGTATCTCCCTTGCTCTCTCCAGCTTTGATCCTCCACAAAAAAAAAAATAAAAATAATTGGTAACTTCTCCATGTGCCCTGAATGCTGAAGGAAGAGGTAGTGCTTGAAACTACGCAACCAAAGCCTTGTAGCAATGAAAGCCAAGTCCCCCATCCTTCCCATCACAGGAGGGAGCATAACTCATGTGTCAGGAGTGTATCAGGACAGTGCGTGGGATATGACGATGCTAGGAAATACAGTAAGCAAAGATTTTGTCTGAAAAGTTATAGAAGCTTACTACTACTACTCACTCTCAAAGCTGTGAATCCTGGTTCCTTTTCTCAGAATTCACTTCTTTTATTTTCTTCTGAGAAGGCAGCAGAACTGAAGATCCTGTGCCTGAGAAAGTAAGGAAAAACTAGCAGAAGAATTACCCCTGAGTCATGTGGTGACTCTCACTGAGTCTTCTGGATGGGAGGACACAGAGCCTCCTCTAGGTGTGAAGAAACATGTTCAGGGAGATAAGGGGCTTTTCTCTTTCGTTGTTTTAGTTGAGCATCTCTCAATGAGAAAGCTCTGAATAATATTTGCCATCACAGCTCTTTCTGCCTTTATCAGGGTTTAGCAGTAGAAACCACCATAACCTTGAAATTCTGTAATTTATTCTTTTTTGTTTTTCATTTTTCTTCCTCTTTCTTTCTCTTGCTAGAAGAATACATTACATTACTTTCCTTTTTTTTTTTTCTTAAGGCCTTTCTATGAGCAGCTGCATAAACAGGATAACCAGATTGATACCTTTAAACTGAAGAAAGGAACAACCTTTTTTCTAACTGGAAACTTCCTACCATTTTTCTTCTTTGGTATTTACATTTTCCAAAGCAAAAGGGAAAACTTTTTATGCTTTTTTATTGACTTCCCTTTTTTCACCTGGCTTTTTTTTTTTTTTAAACAGAACAAAACAAACAAACAAACAAAAAATAAAAGAAAACAAACATTAAACTCCAAACAGCAAACTCAAACAAACAAAAGCAAAACCAAACAAAACTCAAAAGGCAAATAAACAAAAAAAACCTAGTTGTGAAATAAGGTAACTCCTTCTGCAAAAAAATATAAACATCAACTATTTCTGCACGATTTTGAATTGATTGTGTCTGGAATGGGGGCCGCTAGACAAAGATTTAATACAGTTATGGAGTGCACAGCAAAAGTAACAGATAAGTAGGCCTTCAATGCAGCAGGACACAACAGATGTTTCAGAGGAATGAACAAGTTTCACTTACAGTCCAGATGTGTAATATATACAGAGGACAGCAATGGGAACCCAAAGGAAAAATGATGCCACTTATAGCCAACCATGAAGAGATTATTTTCCTACAGAAAGGAGCAATCAAACAGTTGTCCAACTACTTAAAACAAGAGATGTTCATCTTTCAGACATCCACATTTGAAGAGGTGCTGCTGAGGCTGGCCTGGGAATCCAACAGCTTTACAGGCCAGAACAGAATTTGCTCTCCACTGTAAAACAAACTATTCCTTTACATATTTCAACACCACCAAAAAACCTAAACTGAAACAATCACACCACTGCTGATGCCTGGACGCAACATATAATTACTGAAAACGCCATTTTCCCATCTGGGTTTTCTATTCATCTGCAGTTGTATTCTTGCTCCCTATATTAAGAACTATTCCTATCAAATAAAAAAAGGGGTACAATATTTAGTGCTCAAATATTAAATATTTCAAACTTCAGAAGGAAAGTTCATTACCAAAGGAAAGTATAAACAAGGAGATGATAAAACAGTCATCATAAAATATGGTAATAATCCCTTCAATGGCATATCTTGCTGTTGTAATTAACTAGTAATACATTCCTCCCATGTTTCACAGGGAGTTTTACTGCCTTAATATATAGCTGGAGCTCTTTAGCAGAATCAGCATAACTCAATCATCTTTTCCCTTTTCCATCTAGTGTGATCAAGATTCATATCTACCTATTTTTAGTTCCTATCTTATGAATCCATCATGCTTTGATCAGTTATCAAGAGAATATCCAAGTTACACCACCACGTTCAAGACTTAACTGCTGTGTCATTGATTGTGCATGTTTCCTGATAGACAGCCTTGATAGTGCACTGAGTCAAGTTTGGTAGTTATATCTTCTAAGCAACTATTAGACTGCACCAAAGCTGTGTTTTATCCGCAATTCTACAAGCCTCTCCCTTTCTCCACTGTTGTTGGTTGTAGAAAATCTGAAAACTGCTATTGACTGACAGTTTTTTAAAGTGAGCGTAAGTAATCACATTAGATCGAGTTCCACTTTCTAAATGTTCCTAAAAATATTCTATTTTCCTGATTATTGATCAAGGGGGACGTGTTTGCTTTATAAATTTAAGTTTCTGTAACACGGGCTGTTTCAGGAAGGCCCACCTGCAGCAACTTCGTAGGCCCTGGTCAAGGACACCTTGAATATGCATGTTTTGGGTTTTTTTCCCTGAAAGAAAATACATGCTACGTAACACTTTAGGCAAATTTCATTTCTTTAAGTGCAAATCAGTACCCAGTGAAATTCTTCTCTGGGAGAAAGGAAAGTCAGGTCTGGAATGCTAAACTGCTCCAAGTCATGTTCCCGGTGATTTTAGTAGTCTTGATTTTCCAGTGCTTAGTTGAAAAACATCTCAGAAGGCCAGCAAGCAGTCTCCCCAGAATGCCTTTGAAAAACAGCTCCTTTTAAATGTTTACAACCAAACTTCTAAATCTCAAAGAAGCAGAATTAACTAGTCACAAGTGAAAATTACAGGGAAACATCCCACAAACTTGCTTAATTTTACCACAAATTGTGCTGGGTGTTAGTAAGATCTGGACTTTGACTCAAAACTGGCTTCATTTTAGAAAGACCTAAGCTTCAAAAAACATAACTATTGGTATATTGACCTTGCATGGGACTTGGCAGCGAGGTACTTCATCCATTGGAGTTATCCCAAATGAAATCAGTTTGACCCTGTATATGGACAGTGATCCTTTTTGGTGCAGTCTTACACACATACCAAAGTCAGAATTTTAGCTGCCTGCTGTTTCTGCAAGATCAGAAAATAGCCACAGCACCTATCAAATGGATCAACTGACATTTCCCATTTTAAAACACTGCTTTCAGACAAATACAGTCACTTGGAAAGAAATTTTTCAAATTGGCAGTTTGGTTTTACATTCAGATTTGGGGGAGCTGCTGGTTTGGTTTGGGGGTTTGTTGATTTTATTTGTATTAAGAAAAATACTGAGGCAGAAGCTGGGAAGTATCATGTGAACTGGCTGGATCACTACACCAAGTAAAAATTCATGAGAACTGGGACTACAGACATCTCAAAATAAATGCACAGCTCTTCACATTACTTTGCTTTTCTCATGCTTAAAAATATTCTTCCAACCACTTAACTGTTTCATGCTTTGAAATAAAAGCTTGAAATTTGTCAGCAGCTGCTCTGGCATTGGATAAATGCTTTTTGGTACTTCATAAAAAGTTACCTAAAGTGGGTCACCTTATAAGCCTTTAGGGAAAAATAATAAAATCACTTCACACCTAATCAGAAAATATTTCTTTGACTTTAACAGCTAAATTCTCTCCTGCCTGCATCTCCAGTGGGTCGGCTTCTGTCTGAAGCTGCAGAGACAAAGCAGGGCTTTCCTTAAAATTTCTTCTTCAGGTGCCAGGCAGAGAAGTGAGAAAAGGAAAACGTCTCCTGCAGTCTCGAGGGTCTCCTCCTCACCATTCCCATAGTACCAGCTACATACACTTCAACTTCTTCACCAGTGAACAAGAGCCCCATAAATAACAGTCACTTTCTCTACATAATCCTGATTTATTCCCAGTCTATGTTGTACCCTGAATCCAGCTAGTATGGAAGAAATATTATGACTCTAAGAGAGGATCACAGAGCAAACATGCTAGAAAGGCTAAATTAACTTCACCACATTGACAAAGGTACTATATTTGATATAATTTTTGGAATGTAGCCATAGAAATACTGTCTGAAATGTAAAATGGCCATGTAACTGTGCAATTGCACATTTTCAAGAACATTCTTTAAACTTTGTTAGAACGCACAACCCCTTTTTCTCTTTTTTTTCCCCAAAAAAGAAATCATTGCCCTGTATTCAACTGTCCATTTCAAAAGTTCTCAGTAGCTAAATTCTGCTCTTATTTCAGCATCTAACATTTCCACACTGACTTTGGGGAGAGGGGACTTAAGTCAATCATGCATATTCTGAAAATCCCACTGGCAATACAATAAAGGCCTGCAGTGCTAGATATATTACAAATAGAATATTCTATTAACACTGGCAGTGCCAATACAATCTACTTCAACTTATATTGCCATACCATAAATATATTGTGGCATAATGAAAACTGCCTGGTACGGGAAAATGCTATTAAACAGCCTATTTTTGTCACTCAGTTTGCCCAAAGTAAACAAGGGGATGCTCAGCCCAACTTAGTGCTTCATAAATCACTGCGCTAATTTTAAAAAAATCTATAAAAATCTGGTACTAAAAATATTTTTGAATGCCCAGGATCTCGATTTTTTTAAAATAATTTTGATATTCATTAAATTATTTAAATTAAAATAAAATATTTAAAATAAATTTAATATTACATACTAGATTAACATTTTATTGTATTTCACTATATTTTTCATTTATATTATATATTCATTCATTATATTTCATTTTATTATATTTCATTATTAATATAGTAATACACTCTAAGAAGTCTAGTGATAGACTAGTTAGGCCATACATCTCCAGTTTATATCTATCAATATCTGAGAAACTGTACAGACAAGAATTTTTCTTAATAGATACAACACAATCTAGCAATAGTTGTATGAACTAACACAGGACAGAAAATGTTAAGGTATAAATGCCTGTAGGCTTATTCATGCTCTTAAAAACTTGAGACAAGTCTCTAGTTCTTCTGAAAGAAAAAAAAAAGAAAAGAAAAAAAACCCAACCAAATCTTTATTAAACTAAATAACCAAATAAATCTTGTCAATGAGTTCACCACATTTCAGAAAAAATCTCATCTAATGATTCCAAGTCCTTTTACAGAAACAGTATTTGGAGGTATTAGTAAGTATTTTGGGAAAGAATTTCATGAATGGCCTTCATAAAAATGAAAGAGAGCAACCCAGTTCCCCAGTTATACGACTCTTTCTGTTCTCAGTCTCTGTCCTTTCTTTAATTGGTGAGGCTCTTTTCTCCCTTTTTGTATAAAGGCAATATTTCAAAGAATAATTAGAATAAGTGTTGGGTTGTTTTACTTGCTATTTTTAGAATACTGCACCATGACTCACCTACGTGTGCAGTCACCTGCAGGTTTAGTCTTACTGGAAAGCCACTTCAGTGTGTAAAACCTGTTGCCCCCATTCCTTCCCCTGTGTGTTCCCTGATCTTTTTGAGCCACACTGAAAATGTGAGAAGGACTGACTATTCCTGATGATTTGGGATTCTTTTAAACCTACAAGGAGAGGATGTGTTGGAAGGCTGGGGTTAGGTTTTTTGAGTCTGGTTTATTTTATTACACTTCTGTGAAGGTTAGACCATTCATACTATTTATTTCTATGGAAGTTCCTCAAGTTCTTTGTTCAGAGTGTTGTCTCTGGGAACAGAGAGGAGAGAAGATCTGAAGTGAAAATATTTAAGAACTAATACAGAAAACTGTCAAACAGACTTGAAAAAATATTCTCAGCAATTTTCATCACAGTTTCAGTGTAACTTTTCATATATTTGGATGTTAATCTTACTCAAAGAAAAGGGAAAGGGGATTTTGCTTTATATCTATTTTTCCTAGTAATACCTTATTAGGCAATAATGATTAAACCTTCTGTATTTGCTCAAAGTATTTTGATGCCTCTGTACCCCACATGCTAATTGTGAAAAGTTCAGGTGCAAAAAAAAAAATTATGAATCACATTTTTTTGGTGTGGCTTCATCTGGAATAAAGACAAAGATATCTTTGGACCAAGAAGCAAGTGTGACCTCATGATTTCCTGGTGTTGGGAACAGCCAGCCAGCTTTCACTGTCAGCCACACCTATGTCAATTCATGCAATTCAAATTAAGTGAATTGAGTTATTCCAGATTTAAGTTACTATTACTAAAAAGAGAAGATGGACTTTCAATGACTTTTACAGGCTTCATTGGAATGTGGATTTGTCATGTTTACAGGAATCTGATGTTTACATAGCTAAAAAATAGGAATAAAAGGTATATTTAGGTATATCACAGTCATATTTACACTTCAAATAACATATGGAGTTGTCTTTTTTTTTAAGCCTTAACCTTATACTACATGCAGAAAAAACCAATGCAAGTCTCATTATACTCATGATATTCAAGTTCTAGGCCAGCAGAAAAAGGGCAAAAAGTCCAAATATGCCTTGAAAAAAAACATAAAATTCTCCAAGATGTGACACCTACAAGACTCAAGATGTGAAACCCACAATTTTTATTACATTGCAAAATATCAAGGCTGATAAAAGTGGTCTCATTTTCTCCTTAAAGAAAACTTAAATTTTCTTCAAGATGAATAAATTTCGGCTTTTAACATCCACTGGAAAGCAGATTTCTAAAAGTCTCAGGGACAGATCAAGTGATTTAGTGTCACAGACTACAAGTCTAACCTCTGTGACTCTTTAAAAGAAGAGGAACGAGAACAGTTTTTCCCAAGAGCAATATCTCCCAAAATTATGCCTCTGGTAGACAAACCCAGGCAAGAAGGGATGTGCAAAAGTGACAAAGCAAAAACAAAAACACACGCACACAGAGTCTTTTAGAAGAAAGTTTCTCAAGAATTTTCCCTATGGATTAAATTCAACACTTGGAGAGGTTTCAGCCTGTGTCTTAACCAATAGAATTTTCAACCTTCAATTGCCTTGTTTGCCATTTGGGAGTGCAGTATCTATCCTTACAATAAGAAACAGACTGTGAGAGAGGTCATGCTTACATTTAGCTTGCTACAAATGTTGGCTTATTGAGAAGATCCACACAATATACTACTTAAGTCCTTTGGCTGGACTTAAGCAAGTTTATTCCCTGTATTAAGTACTGGAGCCTTATTAATATATTTAACTTCACTGTAACTCAGTGGAAGTCATTATAACCAGGTATCACTGAGGCCAAGGTCTTGGCTGGAATCAAAGAATAACGTGGTATTTATATGGTTATGGAGACTATCTGCAGCTATACTGGACAGGGTGAAAAAAAACAACACACATTTTAAAGAAAGTAAATCTCCAGGTTTTAAGGCATAAGCCAACTTTTCTCTGAAAAGTTGAGAAGAAAATTCTCTTCCAAGTAGGTTGTTCTGCAATGGTGCTGGGGAGAAGCGTCACCTCTAACCACAGAGAAGGGCCTCACCCAACCGACTGAGGTCATGTGGTGTTTGACACTGATGCCTCAACCATGGTACTTGCACAATAGGGAAATTTCTTCTTCCCTCAACCAGGCCAATGCAACTTCAGGGGTTCAAATAGCTCTTTTTAGACAGTAGTAAAAATAAATAATCACAACAGTGTTAATATTGCAAACATATAAAAGTTACCCTCTTAGTTTGAAGCTGAATCTGGACAAATTCAAAACAAAACAAGGTATTAATTGTAAATGAGCAGGATAAATAAAAGCTCCTGAAAGGTGTAGCATTCCCATTGCTAGTAGTGTTCTTAAAGCTCAGCTCAATGCAAGTTTTTGGGGGTGTTAAATTATTGACTGAGACTTATACCCTGTGATACAATCTCTAAGCTACCAGTTCTCCAAATCCTTGAGGAGGTTGAAATTCTCAAATGCTATCCCTACTTCTTGCTCCATCTTACATTACTTCAGCCTAGAAGGATATAAGTATGACCAGAGGATAGGGCAAAAGGGAGAGGAGACAGAGGGTAAGACCCTGCTGACTTTTCGTTATGCTGTAAAATGGGTAGATGCAAACTCACAGAGAACCGTGGGAGTGCTGAAAAGAAGGAGAGAGACTCCACGGGGTCTCTTGGGTAAATCCATGCCTGAGTTTCCCCACAGCAAACGTAGGGAGAACATGGCCTAATTCTTTCCACAGTCAATATGTGAGCAGGTGTGCTAAAGCGAGAGATTTCTGCTGCACAACACCAGTGACACAATCATAAAGAAAAAAAAAAGGAGAGGAAAAATCAATAATAGCTGGACATTCATTTAAACAAATGCATCATCCCATAAACAGTGCAGCAGCTTTCAAATGTAAACAAGAAAAGGTGAACTTTGTTCACATTATGTCTCCAGCTGTTTTGTGTTTCAAGACTGTGCACCACAGCTGGGCTGATGAGCTCTGAATCCTGGGAAAAGGGGAAATATTTAACCTAACTTAAACAGAAAGAAGCAAGCCTCAATGGTGAGAGATAACAGGTGGGAGTTGTGCTCTGCTGCTGTGCCTGGAGGGTAAAATCTGGCATGCAGAGGTAGCTTCAGAACAAAAGTCGTCACAGCTGCTGTTTGCTGTTCTCCTGAAGTCCTTCCCTATTTATTCAGCATCACTGACAGCACCCTAGCAACATTAGTTTAAGTCACCGTCAATTGTTATAAAATTAGCTCATGGTCCCGAAGCCTGGGCAAGATGTGGGTGACATTATCTGCACGTCTGTGCTTCTCAGTGTCTGTGTAGAGAATACATGGTTTAAATGTGAATGCAAGCCTCCCTCCCCTGCTAAAATATTGGGATAATGGCAGGGAAACAGGGTTTTTCCAGTCCTCAAATCTAAAAAAAACTGTTCCCAGAATGAAAAAAAAGAATTATCCCAAGAGCAATCCTCATCCATATTTGTAGGACAATAGTGTTAACAATGAATTATCTTCATTTATTTTAGCAAAGGGGAAAGTCTGATGTAGACCCCCTGACTCTTGGTTCTCTTGCTGCTTTTTTCTCCTCTCTAATCAGCTTTAATGTCAGGCTTTTAAGACTGCATGGTCCTCTGGGTCCTGAGCCTCTTTCTTAAGCACTAAAGGCAACTCCAACATCAGCAGACTTACAATGTATGTTAAAATTGGGTGTTTGGGCCCTTCTCAAACAGATACAGCAGACCCCACCTCCTGTATCATCAGCACACTACACATAACATGCCAAGCCTTAAGCCACAAAGATTACAAGGTGTTTGCTTTTATGGATTTGCAACTACCAAATGGAATATGACAACTACTTGAAAAGGAAAAATATGTTTAAACCAGCACAGCTTCAAACTAGCACTGACGTGTGCCCTTCCTTTTGTAATTTTCAACATTGCTAAAAAACCCTAATAAATTTCAGACACAGTCTCTTGTCTGAGAAAGGAAACACAGTAGTGCAAATCCAGCCTCCTTCCAAGCCACTGGAAAAAATCCAAGAGGATTTAAAAAAAAAAAAAAAAAAAGAAGTGGTCAGTAATATGTGGGGCTCTTTCTAGTATGCAACATTCAGCAGGATTTAGCTCTCTTCCTGGGGCCCTCTCAGGACCACCACTGTGGATGCAGATGCCAGTTATTTGGCAACAAAGAGGGATGAACAGGTAAAAAAAAATAGTAAGATGACATCTTGAGTGGCATATTACAACTGTCTAGTATGTCGTTTCCATTGCATACCAGACTCAAAGACTCACATCAATGCACCTACAAATCACATCATTTGGAAAGGGATTTCAAAAGCAGATCTGCAGAGGTACTTCTGTACCCGTGGTACTCTGAGAGACTGCACAAGAGAATGAAGCTAGAGCCTGGACCAGAACTTAGCACAAAATCCCTCTTGTGATGACAGCTAAAGGGGCCACAACTGACAGCCAGCTACACAGGTACTGTCCAGCAGAAGGGACCAGATTTTTAAGAACAGAAGCACTAAGAGAGCAAGGCACAAAAATGCCTTCAAAAACTTGAAGAACCTTTTGATCAACCGAGGCCAGTCGCTGAAGAGGGAGGTAAATGTACAGCCCAACTCACTTCCAAATGTTCCCAAGCACAAATAGTGGGAATCTAACTGTCTCTTTTCCTCTGCATGCAGGAGAGCAGCCAGGATCTCACGCACAGCCATTACTGCTCCGGTCATATGGGAAAAGAGCACTGACTGCTGAACGCGGGCACTCCTTAATCTCCTTCATAAAGGTCTTCCCCTCAGAAATGTTGCTCAAGCTGCTGCTGAAAACCCCAGCTGGGATATGAGCTTTACTGGACAAGATATTCATTGTTCAATTTATGGCTTGACTGTACTTGCAGAAATGTATTTCACTTCAGCATCAGATGAGCTGGATGAAGGGAAGCAAGGGAGGAGTTCATCAGAGGGTTTCTTTCTTTATTTGATTTGTTGTCTGAATCACTGAAATGAAGATGTTTGTCTAGCTCAGTGATGGGTAAACATTTTTGCTTTTCCCTGTGTGTCATTTTTTCGCTGGTAGGATTTACAAATTCTAACAGTTGCATTTCCGAAGGAGGTACAGAGGCACACACAGACACAGAGAGAAGAAAAAGGGAGAAAACTTTTTTATTTGCCAGGAGCCAAAATCGGAGTTGCACTCATGTAAGTCTGCAGTAACCCCAACATCATCAATTGGGGCATGCTAGTGAAAACAAACACAGAATTCAATTTCATTCAGAGAAATAAATAAAACAAATAAAAAGAATCTATAGCCTGAAATTCCAGCAGCAGAGGAAAACCTATGGTTACATTCACCGTAACAGATCTCGGTGATGGAGAAGAGACACATTGCAAGCACCAACTCATAATGCAGTTTGATCAGTATGTGTTTTATTTCACTGCTGAGTACTAGGACTGCCACAAAACCAGGAGAGGGAGGCTCCCCCTGGATAATAGACGTCTCTAATGAGGCTCGGTCACTCTGTGTGAAACAGTCAACCTTGTCAACCTACAGCACGCTGCCAGTGCACAATCTCATGTGTTATCATTCAGTTTATAATGCAGCTACACTTCCATACATGTGCCTGCGAGCATATTTTAAAAGCAAAGCAGGATTTACTATGGAGATGTAAAGAACTCACCATAAAGGAGTTACTTTTGAGACTTTCTAAAATGTGTTCAAAGTATCCAGTCCCCTATATAATGTGAAATCAAAGAGTGAAAACCTGCCAGAAAGGATATTAAGACTCTCTTGATTGCGAAGGCTCATAAAATAAATGTGTTGGTTGTTATGGATTAAAGTGTGTACCAAAAAGATGAAGGAACACCTAGCATCTGGAGTCTATATTGTAGTCTTTAAAATTCCTAATAGATCTGTGTCAAAAAAAAGATAAACTGAGATTAATAGGCTAAAATGAAAACATATCCCTTCAAGATGAACAGAGAAATGTTTAGCCAGAAGTAACACAGTGCCCAGGATTTATGCGCTTCCAAAACTCACAAGGCTGTCATTCTTCTACGCATTTCATCAGTTTCTGATCTTAAGATTTATCTAAAGATGAACAATACTTTGACTTCCACTTCACTGCAAATTCTGGATTATGGGAAATTAACAAAAATCAATGTGCTGTTTGCTTTCCTTGGCACTTGAGACCTCTGCAAGAATTGGCTGTGTCATTGTTTAAATGCAAAATCTCCATGCTCTCCCCAGATAATTTCGGAAGAGACCAGTAGTAGTAGGTCAGCAGGTGAATCTTTCCAAATTGATCTAAAACCTCCTTAAAGGTTTCATCATACCATTTTAAATTATCACGGTATTAGCAGAAATTAGCTCCTGTGACAAAACTTGCAAATGTCTCCCCATGTTCCTACTGCTTTTGAAGGAGAATAAGAGATTCTGTGTTTTGTGATTGGCAGCACACCAAACACAGTTACATAGCTGTTGCCCATCCCCAATTAATAAATTCTCTGTGTATCCAGTTATTTCCCTTTATCACTACTGGGTGCTTGATTGTCTTTTGCACTTCAGCCTGTTCATACAATTTCAATAGGGTAGCAGGATCTGTAAGGAGGCAAAATCTGTGCATACCTTGCACCACATCTGTGCAAAAGGGCCTTTTTAAATATAAGCCAGAATCAGTATCTCCATATTCCTTTCACACGGATCCTACCATATAAATACAAGGCAGTTGCTCTCCAAATATTTAAGTTGATAGTCAGAAATTTCTGTTGAAAGGGATTGCCAGATTTAGGCACTGTTCTTCCAAATTTCTACAGAAGGGCCCAGGAAATGTTCACTGCCTTCTCCTTGCTGCTCACTAGGAGTAGGAGAGGCTTGTCCCATGCTTGGTGCTATCCAGCAACAAAACAAATAAAGCCCTCCCAAGGTAGAAGTAAATCTGTCCTGCCCAGAAAAGCTCCATATACCAAAGACTAGGACAGCAGCCTCCCAGAGGGATGCCAAGGGAAAAGCACCTTCCCTGTAACATAGAGAGGGACCAGGGAAGAGACAAGCAAAGTTTAGGCATATCTGGCTTCTGAGAAAACTGGTCAGAGAGGGGCTTCAGTCCAGGGAAAAAGAGGTGGGGGCAGAGAACTGTGGTAAATACACAGCTGCCTTTTATTAGCCTCTCCAGGCTTGAGCTAACCTGCGAGTCCATTAGAAGAGGAACCACACCTGCCTCCTGGTGAATTCTGAGTGCCAGCTCCACGTTTTATAGGTTACTGCTTCTTTTTCAAGCAACTTTTGGTTTGTTACAGCTAAGGGTTTTTTACTTTTTTTCCTCAGGATTGCTCCTCACAGCAAATTTTTTAAATACTGGGAAGGATCCTGTTCTGGACAAGAGCTGCGGTGCAGCAAATTTTATTTTTATTTTTAATAACTATATATTGTATTTAATTACCAGATTGTAATTCCTTTTTATTAGGTTTCTCATCAAAATTCATTAGCAGTCATGAAGTATAACAGTATTTCTGTTCTTCCATCTACTATAAAGACAATATCTGCCAGAAACTGTATGTAATGACTGTAGTGCTGTTAAAACCATTTACAAAATTAGTTCTTCCTACTTTCAAAATAGCTCAAAGGCAACTATGAGTGCAATTAATTGGTCCCCTATGATACTGGTACACACAGATTGATAAACTCCACAAGGATAATTTCAGCAGGAATGAGTGAATGGCTTAGAATTTTAAGTACTTAACATCTCTTTACATTTTCTCACAAAGAACTTTTACTTTTGAAAAATGCATTTCTTCTCTTTCACTCAGATGATGTTTCTTTCCCTCTTCTCTTTTCCTGTGATACGATTTCTGTAAAATAACTGCTTAGTGCCAAAGATGGTTTTACTCACTGTAAAAAATGCTAGAAACTTGTTTCTATTTCTTTTCAAGTCCATCCCAAATGTGCCAATAAGACACAGAAGGGACAGACACAGTGCACTGGGAGGATGAGTTGCAAAGACAATCCCGTATCTGAGTAGATCCTCCATTTAACCCCATCCTGACAACTTCACTACAGCTACTTTCAGAGTGAGAGGAGAAAGCGGGGGCAAAATTTTGGTGTCATAAATATCTCTTCTACTGCACTGGCACACTCTAGTAAAGTGGATCTGGAATTTCTTTAGCTAGAGGAAGAATTGAATTCAGAACAACAGATTGCCCTCCATGTACACCTTGTGAGGGAGTTACAGCTTCAAGTACTATTAAAATTCTTTTCCTCTTGGATGTATCATCTGTTTATTCATTTATCTTTGTGTCTTTTGCTTAATTCATCCCCATCTATTCTCACCAGGTACCTTGTTCCTAGTGAATGCCTTATGTCTGAGTGTATATCATCATTAGACTTTGAGACCTCAGATTCTCAAGGGATATGAAGCTTGATAAAAATATTCACACCTCTCTTTTGGTAATAAAAGATACGGCTAATTTCCTCATTGTAAAAAAAAAAAAAAATTATAAATCCACTTAAAAAGCACCCCCTACAAGCAAAAACTCAGGGACACTTTAAAATAAATGTTTTGGAAAGGCCTAAGAAATTCTGAGAACAACTCAGCATGCCTGCAGACCCTGAAGATCAGAGGATGGACTTACGTGTCTAACCAAGTCACCTACAATACCCTTAACTCAGCAACGGCTCCCTTGGAATTTTTGAAATAATGTGACATATCATATCGAGCTTTAACGATGATAATGAAAACAAGACTGCCATTTTGTATTTGGACTGATCAAGAAGAGGCCTGCATTATACATACAGCTGCTTATACCCGCTATAAAGGATAATTTTGCTGTATTAACTCCATAAATTTGATAGAGCCAGCAAGGCTTCCACTGCATAATAGCTTAATTTTTCATTCTAATAATAACTGGCTGCCAGTTGAAATGAATGGGAGCAAAAACAAACATTTCTGTTCCATGACATGATCCATGACAGATGTACAGTTTAGGAGGCCCTAGGGCAGGGTATTCCAAGCCTCTCCTCCCTTCACCCAACAGCGGTAAAAGCATTAACACCAAGAAAAAAGGCTGAACTGTAAAGGAACTCCTAGGAAAATGACCCAGCTATCCTCTACTTAATCCACAATTGGCAACATGCCTGATTTAAGACTATGCTAAGCATCCAGGATTTTCTAAAGTGCTTGCAGACGGTGTGTACAGCATAAGATACGCCTGTGAACTACAGAGTATGAAACATCCCTCTCTCAATCACACACAAAGGTTTAGTGGAGCTTTTTTTCTTTGAATTCTACTTACTCTATTTATGTTGAGAAAACCCCCTTCCCTTGGAATATATGGAGAAGATGAATAACTTGATAATTACTGTTTATTATTGGTATCAATTTCGTGTAATGCAACATGAAAACATGTATCTCCTTTTAAAGAAATAAAAAAGCCCACACACTAGAAACCTGACAAATTTCAGTGAAAATGGGGATGCATAGTTTAGTGCCAACAAGTTACTCAGGCTTTATGTGAGTATTGATTTATCTGCTAAATGAAAATGAATAGCCACCATATCTACTGCATTGTTTTGCTGCCTCTGCAAGATGGAGCACCTTCTTAAAGAAACCCTAAGTAGTTTTAAAAGGTGAGTTGACAATGCTATCTTCGCTATCTTTGAGTGTGAAATATCCACTCTGAGGGTCAGATATTCGTATTATTTTTGAACAAATGCCGTCAAGGACAGGAGTGGGGTTTGTGAACGGTTAGGATAGATTTTTAGAGTGGGGTTTTGGTTTGTTGAAGTGAAAACATGAATAACCTTTCTGAAAGAAGTGTAAAACCAAGAATTCATGCATAAGCCAGGAAAGTATCCAGTTGCTGTGTGTGTTAGGATGAGATTCATGAGGACTGTGGATTTCCCTTACTAAATGTTCAGCATTTGAAGCCTGTCAGTGGGTCATTCCTTTGTATTTTGTTGGACTGGAAAATTCCCTAATGACTTCAAGTAAAGTGGTCACTCTAAGTCAATAATTATAGTAGTGTCTGAGATGTTATCTAATTTGATATAAATGAAAAAGCACACCCTGAAAAACCCTGGGAGCTCAACAGAAGATGGTAAGAGAACTAGAAACCTCTCTATGAAAGACATACTCAGGATCAAAACCTGCATATGACGAATGAAAACAGAGCAATGAACAGCAGCATGGCCTTCTTAAGCTGTTGTTTGCCAAACATAAGTTGTTGCAACACAGACCAGAAAGGGCATGGCTGCCTAAAGCTAATTTTCAGTTCTCACTCATCATCTAGGAACACCTGGGTTTTACCAAGGAATCTGGAGTCTCCATGTGCCAGTTCTCTGTACCAGGTTTCCTGCTTGCATCCAAACCCAAGCAGAACAAGAAAAGCTACTGCCTGAACATCAGACATCTCTTCCTCAGTGGGGATGTATGAGCTCAACCTAGCAGACATAGACAGGTATTCAACCTACAAATCCCCTCCTCTTACTTAAAGCCTTAGATTCTGCCTTCTTACAAGTACTGTGAGGAACAACCTCTTTCCTAACCAGGAGCTAACTGATGGATACTGAACAGAGTTAAAGGTCGGTGGACACCATTAGGATATGATCAACCAGGGAAAGCACAGAGGTGAATGGAAATTCACAAAGTAAGGAACAAAAAGAAAGATGGTCAGAAATCTGAGATTTATGGCGCTCTGGAAAACTAGGGGAGGTGTCACTCCTTTCTGAAAGAACTTTATGTAGTTGGAAGTACATAAGGGTTACTACCTCTGCAGAGTGATGGAAAAGCATGGAGACAGTTAACGTGATAAAGGCTTGGCCCTCTTTCCACGGTAAGAATGCAAAATGTCTTCCTAATGGGAATATTTTATACAAAGAAGGCCTCCTCTTTCTGTAGTTACAAACACTCAGAGGTCAAGAGGATTATCACTAAAAGTATGGTCACTTTAGTTCACACCTTAAAGGAGCAGAGTAAGGTAACTGAAGCAAAACACAGCTTTGCAAAGTAAAACCATCGTTCACATCTTGCCAGCTGGCCATTGCTAAATATACGGTTAGAAGAAACTTATCCCAGCTTACTGCCATGAAGTTAAAAGGTCTACAATGACTGTTAAGTCAATTTGAAAAAAAACCCAACTACGACACTAATATCACACATTCCCACTGGACATGTTATGCAGGACTGGAGCAACTCATTAATGGGGAAATTCCACTGACCTCGGAATGGTCACCAAGTCACTGTCTTGAAAAACAGAAGTATTTTCTTATTTTAATTTTATGCATATGTGCATGAATGCTGAAGTAATATTCACATGCTGCCAGGCAGTTCCATATGCCAGCTTTTTTTCTTTCTGCATATATACCAGTCTCAGGTAACAAATGTTGTGAAGCCAAATTGCACATTGCCTACATTTGCATACATGTATGCACATGTGTGTGTGTGTATTTTTCCCCAAGCTAGTCAGCCCTCCATGTTTGTCATCTGTATCTGCAGGGAGAAAATCAAAATGCACAGTTGTGCAAATCTCTTTGAAAACAATAGTGGTAATAAATTAAGCATAATCATAGGGCTTTGTCCAGATCCTACCAGCTCTGGTGATCCTTTAGCTCACTACCACACTAATACTAAAAAAGCTGACTCCTTGATCATGTTGGTAACTCCTTCAGTGCTTTATCATCCTACTCCTACCCATGCAGTGGCAGTAAATGGGGGGTGTTCTCTGGGTTCCTATTAGGAACCTCATTACTCCTCCTTTCTCTCTTTCTTGAATTAAAAATGTTTAAATTAGTTCAATATGTCTTGAACCTCCTCAGTCCGCTGCTGTCCGTCTGACTCACTTCCAAATTGAAGTGCATATATAAAAAAAAATTGAATCAGTTCAATGATTTTAAATCACTCTTCAATGTGCAAAGTAATTTAAAATTACTGGAGTGCTTCCAATTTTTATTAGTCCTTGAATTTGGAAATGATCGAGGTTCTTCTGGGCATCTGGAGTACACTGTGACTTAAAATTATTATGTCCATACTTACTTTTTTTTAAAAAAACCCTCAGTTTTCACTAAGTAGAAGAAACCACTGAGGACTACCATGGACCAATTTTAAAAGACAAAATGGGGTGTGCATCATTCCAGAAGGCATCAATCTGGAAAAACTCTTGCAGTTTTTAAGGAAACCAAGAAACACCATAAAATGCTTGAACTGTTCTATATGCAGCATGGGCTCCCATTTTAATTGCTATAGCACTTTTGCATTTAATTACTTTCAATGTATCTAATTGCTCTAAATTTAGCAGTTTTCCCAAAATCAATATGAGGACAGAATCAAAAAGGGCTGACTTTCTCCTTAAATCTTTTGAATGCATAGTGACGTGATTAATCTTTATGCAGAAGAGTAGTCTTACTGAACTTAATGTGGCTCCTTACCTGTTAGAGTAGGCTCAGTAAATGAATGCTACTCCCTTACTCACATGAGTAGATTTACTGGAGTCCTAGAGAAGATAAAAGGACTGCTCACAGACATAAGTATTAACAGTGCCAGATGCTTGAAAGGACTTAACCACACTGCTGCTTCTCAACAGTCCGTTCTGATATACCTGTTTGATGCCCTCAGTCTCTGCTTTTTGGAGATTTTAACGCTTGAAGTAACCCTTTGAGCTGAAGGTCTTCCCATTCTCCACCATCATAATTGTAGAGTCAGGAATGAATTATAAAAAAACCCAAATGTTTTTATACCAAGTAAATTTATTTGACTGCCTTGAAGGCAGTCTCTAAAGACTGGGTATTTTTATACATCTGGGAAAACCTTCAGGATTCCTCATCTACAAAGCTTCACAGAAGCTAAATCAGGGACATGTGAAATACGACTTCCACCTCTGCTACCTTTTCCATAATGTTCACAAAAAAAAACCCAGGCCTTCATACATTCCTCATAAATATCATGGAGCATAAAATGGAACCTAACTTTGCAGGAAAGAGGATCAGCTCTATGGATAAGGGGAGTGCATTTCCAAATAGGCCTGTTTGCTACAAGACTTATTTGCAGAGACATGGAGAGGTTTAAGATCAGTTACCTGAAACCAGGTGCTGAGCAGATGGGAAAATGATGCATCTGGAATGCACTTTCATCGTGCACATCTCACCTGACTCTCACTGTCTCCATGGCAGCTGCTGCACTGTACACAAAAACAACCACTGGATTTGCTGTCTTGGTGTTGCCCCATTACCCCACTGCCACTATGGAGTGAAGAGAAGCTGCCCCTCAGTCTCTCCTTTTCTCTCACTGTAACTTTGAAAAAACAATTCAGTGTCAGGAGCAGGACTCCAGCCTTGCAAAGGCATCTCTTGGCTGTGCCTGAGTGCATGTTGAAACACGCTTCCCAGTGGCTGCAGGCATCCAGCTTTGGGAAGGAAAAGAAGGCCATACCATGACCTTATTTCTCATTGGGCTCCTGGGATCTTTCTCTCCCAACTAAACATCTGCCTAAGAGCTGGCCAGAAGGTAGCTCGGAAGCTGCTTTTAAGAGTAAACAACTCACTGTCAAAGCTCTTAGCATCAGCACTCTGTGAAGGAAAGAGAGGATTTACTGTGTCATATGAATTTAATATTTGATACATCCATCCACATATACCTGACTATATCCTGCCCTTGTAATGGGGATGGACTCAATGATCTAATAGATCTTTTCCATTTCTAGCTGCTATTATCCTATTATTAAAAGTAATGAGCCTCTAATCTAACAACTGAAATAATCAATAAGAAACTGAGTTTGTTTTTCAAAATTACTTTAATTTTAAAAATACAGCATGTCCATTCCCTGCTTCCTGCTTTTGACTGTGATAATAAAACTTTCAGAATGGCTAATGTAGTTTAGCTAAACAAATTAGCCAACTACCCCATTTAGGGGGAAGAGAAAGTTTCCATTAGCCATTCAGATGTTCTTTGCCTGGTCAGCTAACAATTTTTGCAAACCAGATATCAGAAGATATATGATTTTAAACTCACTATAATGCTGGGATACAATGCTCTGCTATACACCCACAAATAGTGTAAATGTGATAGAAAATTTGCTTTGAAAATGGGATAGAAAATAAGCTAGAGTGTCTCTTGGTCCAGGCACTGGAATGATTTTCAAAGTACCTAAGTTCAAATGTTAGTTCTACCTTATACTTTCTGTTTCATTTTGAACAAATCACTTTAGCTGTCTTCCAGGAAGTAAGGCTAAAAAAACCTCCCTTCGTGCTATTCACTTTATTGCACTGAGGTAGATTGTAAGCTCTTTCAAGTAGCTCTTGCCAAAATTGCTACATGTCTTTACAGTGCCAAGCCCAGCAGTTTCATGACATTAGTAGGGATTGCTAGGGATATTACAGTATTAAAAGAAATAGGATTTGATATAGTAGTATGATATACTGCTGATTCACAATAATATAATTAAAATAATTACCAAGTGCCACAGAAAATACGCCAGTCTGGACAATCATTTTAGATTAGGTGCCTTGACTCTATAATAGCAAGAAGTTTGGTGTGAAAAGAATAGATCGGAGGATTACTGCAGTTGGTGATGAAGGCTCTACATCTATAGAATATGCCCTTTTCAGGGGTTACTTAAACCAGATTTCATCTGATTCGTTGGAGAAAATATCCCTACCGCATACGTAGTTTTAAGACTGAATAGCAGTCATTATTTTGGACACTTCCTCCCTCAAAAGGGGGCTGGTATGTGGTTGGTGAGTACCTGAAGCTCAGCTGCTGGTTCATTTTTCTTTAGAAGGAATCTAGTTTATCCCCACATCAAGATCACCATGAACTGTATTAATGTGACATAAGCAAAGAAAATCAGATCATTTGCTTCTGCTCTAGACTAAAACTCCATTTCAAAGACAGCTTCAGATGGGAAAGTACAGGGACATCAATCTGATCCTTTGGTAGCTCTTTGTGTCCTTGTTATCATGTTACCAATAATTCTCCCATCTCCAAAGACTGGGAACAGGTTGCTTGACATTCTACTTTGAGTCACAGTCACTGGAAAGTCTTCTGATGGCAACTGGGAAGGCAAAAAATAAGACATAATGAGTAAGACCTTCTAGGGCAAGACAATCTAGATGTTTTAATCTCTGCCTCTGGATTTATTGGTTTCCCCACTCCTGAATTATCCATACTAATGAAGAGTCTTCTCAAAGCAAAAGATGATAGTCACAGCATCAGTATTGACTTTCCCCAAGCTTTCAGTCCAGCTGATTTTACTACACTGCACTGTGATTTCATCATGGTAGTACAATGTCATAACTTCAGACAATTTCAAATTGTTGCTTCTTTTTTCTTTAATGATCTTCCCAGTAATATCCCATTCTTCTTATTAAAGTCTTCTGAACATGCATATCTTTATTTTGATGTTGTAAGAGCAGAGAACTGCTCTGCTTATAACATTTTGCTGATGCCAAGATTTGTATTTCCTCTGCACCAAATGTAACTACAACACAATGATTGCAAGAAGAACATATCTGAGCTTGACACATAACCAGTTCAAACTAAAGTAATACTGCTGGGAAGACCCATTAAGAAACCAGCCAAAGCAGCAGTCTCTCTGGTATGACAGACACTCAACATCCTGGAAAGTCTTAGAGCCTGGATGAAGCCTTCACTAACTGTGGCCAGCTAGGTAACAGAAGACAGTCAATATCTACAAAATACATTAATCTTGCTAGAATTTTTTTTATTAAGGGCTTGAGGAAGTTATTAATTCATGCCCCCGGTACTGATACTGAAATTGAAACCCTTTTATTTATAACTATAAGACTTTCCAGTTTTCTATGACATTTCAATGTTACAGAAAAGTATAATAATGTCCAGAACTTTATCTTCTTATCTACCTAGACTATTTTGGAAAATGAGTCTATACTAAACAACTGTAAAAAAACCTGCATTGCTGAAAAAAAATAGGGAAAGAGAGACAACTTCACACTGCTGTTTTCACAACATTCTTTGGGTAATTTAAGATCACATAAGGTCTTGTACAATCAATTTACAATTAAGACTGCTTAAATATAAATACAGTGCATGGATACACAGTCAGAGGCAAGTGAGCTGCTCAGCCTTGTTCCTTTCATAAATGTAAGACTCATTGCTTCACTGGATAAAGACCTACAAGGAAATAGAGACCACTGGAACAATGCAGACAGATGCAGCTGTTTGTTTCTCGCTCTCTGGTTTGCAAACCCAAAGAGAAATGTAAAAATGTTGACAGCTGCAGAACTTCCAGGAATACTCTTAATTAAGACATAGGGTACCGAGAAGGGTTAATAATGTTTGAAAGTAAAAGCTCTCATTCTAATAACAAGACCTCTCTCTGTGCACTGCTGGGTCAGCACGGTAATTAAGAAAATTGCCTTTAGTGCGGTTGTTTGGTAATGCTATTATCATCTTTTTTCATCTTTTAACAAGAGTAAACTACTTGAAGATGTCCCCATTTACTCTTCTTGCTTCTAGGAACCCATGAACCCATCAAGTCCATACTATGCTAGCATTTAATGGCCTAAATGAGTTACTTTATCATCTGGTTCACCCTGAAGTCTTTTACATATTTTTCTTGACCTTTAACCTTCTGACTATTATTTTGACAGCTATCATTAATGCTGTGTCCTGGGCAACCACACATTGACTAAGATGAATGGCAAAATGACTAAGGAGTTGAAAGTAACACACACATACTTTCATCTTCCTCTTGATTAAATCAAAACCATACAAAGCCAAATCATACGATGGGTCCCACGGAAGCAGTAGTGAATATAAGCCACAGTTTTAGCAAGTAAAGTTGAACAGAGAAAACAAGAGAGGCAGAAAAGTGGTCTTACTGGAAAACAAACAAGCTATATAAATTGGACACCCAGAACTCTATAAATCTTCCAGGTTATGACTATTCGACTATGAACTTAGATGAATCAATAGGTGGTTAGAATGAAAATACTTTATGCTAGTTGGTTAAAACGTAGATTTGGCAGTAAATTTCACTCAAAAAAAAAAAGAAACCCAAACCCACAACACAAAAAACCACTCTTAGGTGGAAAGGACACAGTTAATTAGAAAGAAAGTTTGATACAACTTACTACTTTTCTAATAAGCTACCCCACTTCAAAGGCGAGCATGGCCCCTTCTGATCACTTGCATGGAACACCACGGACTGTGGTCCTGCACAATTGTAAGGTCACTACAAATCATGCACCTTGAACAATTAAACTATTCCCCTCAGAAAAGCTGGATGATTTCATTTAAGAAAATGGAATCTAGATAAAAGAGGCAAAAGGAACTTCAAATAGTTCCATGTCCTTAAAATGAGATTAAAAAATGGAAGGAGATGTTAGTGTCAGATAAGATCGTATGCAAAGAGTCATTCTAACTGCATTTCAGACAGTTGGTGTAATCAGGCAGTAGGTTAATGGAAAGGAAGCCACTATATTGCCAAGGAGCAGAAAAAAAAGGGTGATTTAAGAGTCTACTAAAGTATTATCCAGAGACTAGTTTCAAAAAAACCAAGCAAAACCATCAGGAAAAAGCTAGGAGCAACGTGAGAAGGAAAGGCACCCAGAACAATGTCACAAAGAAAATTCTCAGCCTCTTTGTCTTGTTAAATGAATGACCCTCCCTGATGGAAAACTGAAATACTACAGCTCACTGATGGACCTGACACTTGACCCCTCTTTCTAATTAGGGATGGAATCTGGAAACTACAGCACTTATTTGCTTTAAGCAGCATTCTTTAGGGCCATAACAATTTTTGTGATTGCTTTATGAGCAGAACTTTTACTGTGCAGGGACCAGATGAAAATAAAGCTAGCAAAATGACTACAGGCAGCTCTTGGGTACAGGAAAGCTAAACTTCAGATGACCTTGGTCTTACTCTGTTTTGCACATGCCTGGTGTTTTCAAAACAGATGTTCTCCAAAAGCATGTTCCCTGGGAAGAGTTTCAGATCTGATCCTCAAAAGTTGTGCATGCCCCATAAGGCCCTAAACAGGCTTGAGAAAGGAGAATGGGTAGATCAGCCCTTGAAAATTAGGGACAAACTCCTGATCTCAAACTCATTCTGTGATCAGGACAACAAAACTACTATATCTGGATCTCTTTACCATCGATAAAACTGTCCTTTTATAGAATTAGAAAATGGCCCACTACACATAATTCATCTATGTTTTATGTCTGGTATTTTTAGTTGCAAATATCTCCAATTAAAACAATGCTTCTGGGGGTGTGAGTGCAATTCAAGACACCAAATCAGCTTCCACATTACAATAAAGCAATAATAATAAAACATTTCCAGAACAAATACTAACCCATGCACTCAGCATCACACTGGCAAAAGCCTTTTAGAACACCATAACGATGCATTAATTATTCCTGAATGATGATATTACTAATATGCAATGGCTTACTAACTGAGAAACTCACATCAACAAAGCACATGTGCTCTGTGCTTCCTTCACACATCACACAGCACGGTCCAGCTCACAGCCATTTGCATTATTTTTCTCTCTCTCCCTCTCATCTCAGGTAAGCCAGCAGGTCAAAAGATAATCAAAACAAGAAGCCTCATACTGCACATTTTTACTCATGCAAGCAGATACAAAATTTCTTAAATGTAACTGCACGTGCAATACAATAAAACAGCCAGTGAGCTTGGAAACTTGCAGGAGTCGTTTTAAAGAATAATTGATTTCAGGAAGGTGATTGTAAATTAAGACCATTCTCCAGCTCCAGAATCCCACCTAGGTCTTAACGACTTCCCCTTCAAACAAGTTTTGCTCTCCCAAATTCGGGCAAGATCACAGCAACTCTACCTCAGCACTTCAAACCACAGCCCATGCGCCGTCCAGGTGTCAAACAGGTGTTCACGGGACCGTTTTATTGCAGGGTTCAATGATCAGAAAAATCTACAGGGGAAATGGGGACATGTTGCCCCAGGAATTATGTATAGTCTTTTTTCATGACAAGAGTGTGATGTATGGACTAGATTCAAAGAAAGAAAGAAAGAAAGAAAGAAAAAAAATTATTTTATATTTAACAATAGCCCTGCATTCAAAAATAAATCTGTCCAGCTATAAAGACTAGTTGATTTTTTACTGGTGACAAACACCCTTCTCTTAAAGCACATTTACAAAAGCCAAACACAGCCAAAAGACATGGTAGTGTGTTTCTGTATATTGCTGTGGATTAAATTAGGATATTCCTAATTACTTTACAATATATCCAAGTTACATTGCACCTTAACCAAAAAATAATAGGTTGTTCACTTTTTCCCCCTTGGATTTTTTTTTCTTGAACATTTCTTTCCTTTGTTTATCTCTGTCTAATAACAAAGCAGGTATGTATAAAAAAGTGGGAAGTTTTAGTCCATCAGGTATAGTCATCCATTTCTACCAGAAACTCTGATCATTCTGCTAATGCTATTCATGATATTGAATAACTGTAAAAGCTTTATTACAGCTTGCATATCATCGCAAAAGAGTGAAGACCTAATGCAGTCATGTTTCAGAAGAAGTTGCTGTGTGCATTAATCAATGTGCTGCTGTATCCTTATCTATGATTCTTCATTAAAATTGTTGTCTTATCTGATAAGCCACTGTTGTTTGCTAAAAGATAATGGTTTTTACAGCTAACACATCTTTATGTGCCTATGCTGTCCAAATTAAGTGCTACTTTTACTTCATTGAATAAGATTTTCTTTCTATTTTTGCATTGTCTTGGCTAAAATGAAGCACCAAGCCCATCCCTGAATCAGGACCCCAACTCCCAGTTTAGTACAGGTGCCAAACTGGACAGGAAAACGGGGTATTCCAAGGGCTTTTAAATTCCTAGTGCCCAAGTGACAATGAAGTCATAAGACAAGACTAGTAATGCCAGCAACTGATGGTGGGCAGTACGTTTAATAAAAAGACAACATCAACTGCAGGAATGATAATTCATACCATTAAATGCAAAATTCCCGGGGACTATAAGCAGATCACAGCTGTGAGCTGGTGCTCCCCAGATTAATAAAGCAACAAAGTCGTATGCCATGACTTGGTGGGTCTCTGCCTTTTTCACTTTAATTTTTGGGGGGCTTTTTTGCCCCAGGTGATGTGCAGATCACACTGATGTGACTTACACTCAAACTGTATGACACCTCTTTCTTTCTTGTCTCCATCTCTTTTGGATGGAGCCTTCCTGGGCCAAGCTCGGAAAGGCTCACTGATTTCCACAGGCCCCCACCAAGTGCTCTACAGGCAGCTGATATTTTGACCACAGAACAAAGCTCAAGAATTTGAGAAATAAACACCTTAGGAAAACTGTGTATTTATAAGATGTGTTTCAGTTGCACAACACACACACATGAAAAGAAACACTCCCGAAAACAATCTCTTTTTTTTTTGCCACCTATTAAAAAAACGTATTTTAAATATCAAGGTTTGTATTCACTCAGATTTCACTGGTGCTAAAATAAATGGATTTTCCAGTAGTTATATAGGAGTATTTAATTTAATGTGTGCTCAAACGTACATCTAAGCAGGTATGTGAATTAACTGACCTTATATTGTAAGGGTGTTTCCCAGGTAATTTGCTTAGTTAGAAGAGTAGCTGAGAGGTTCAGCTCAATGTTAATTAAGTCAAAACTGTCACTTGTTCACCTGCTCACCTGAGCACTCTACACCTGCAGCCTGTCTATGGGGCTGCACCAACACTCACTGACCTGAAACAAAAGTACCAAAATGGTTGTTTTACTGGTTTCTCCACATACATCAAGCCCACCAAATTTTGGCCAGTTGGAAGTACTGAATGGTACCGAATTTGCCCTCCTGTGCATAATGTATTAGACAAAGTGATTGTAGGGTTTTTTACTTGTTAAAGGTGGGCTATTACATCTAACAAGAGAAAGTAATACAATCAGTGTGGACATTTTTGCAGTATCATTGTATATAATATTCAGTTATTGGGGTTGGGGAACCCAAGGAAGAATTCAGTCAAAATTTGTAAATGATTGTTTGAATGTGTTCAAAGTGGAAAGACACTGAACTGTGACATAATTTTTTTTTAAAATCAGGAATAACAGTAATTCCTATTGCAGAAACACCTGCCCTTCCCAACCAAATAATACTCAAACAAAAAGCTGGCTATAATCAACCACTGACAAATAGCAGCTCTCTTAATTTATTAATATAATTAATGCACTCCCTGTATTTATTAAACTAATTGCATTGGTTCCTCAAGGGGAATTACATTCCCTCCATTTCTCCTTAACCTCTATCCTAGGCAGAATCTTAAATATTTTATTGCCATAATTGAAAAAATATTTTTTGTATATTCTTACTCTATAATAAACTGTCATCATAAACAAGGTGTTGTGATTTCTAAGTCATAAAAACACAGCAGGTGAATAGAAAGGGGATGTGATAACTCAGACAATAAAGTTTGCACTGCTGCTCCAAAAGCCCAGACTATTGGCAGCTCCTGCCAGACTTTATAAGAAAATTTCCTACTGGATCAGCACATCATGAAATGCTTTATAGAAAAAGAATGGAGAATGCTTAATGTAGGCAAGACTTTAAGAAAACATTTTGGAAATAAAGGAGGCCTCAAACATAAATGTAATTCAGTAAATAAAACATCAATGTCAGTGACACAATAACAGGCTAAATTGAGCACACTCAGTTTGCTCTAACCAGCAAGAAATGCACAGTAGTGGAGAGAGAGTGGAAGAGAGAAAGGAAAATGCATAACGGTTTTTGGTATGGGATTTCTAAAATTATTTGATTCAACTGTCTGTTAAAAAGCAGCTAAACAGACCACTTACAGTCATCAGAGTGTTATGGATCTGATTTTATCTGTACTTCTACTGTAAATGTGAAGTGATTCACAGTAAATCAGAGAACATAACATAAGATTTCTGGTGAATGTTCAGCCTTGTGTCAATCTGCTACACATAAATAAATTTCACATTCAAAGAACCTGTGATTTTAGTTATTCTTTGTTTTAAATGGGCAAGGTTTTAACACTTTCATGCACAAATTCAGAAGTGCAAAAATTCAAACTTAGTTGAAAAATAAAAAAATGTCAGCATTGGTATAAACTTGTATCAAATTATACCTGAGGAGACATCAGGAAAAGATGGGAAGCCTAGGACCTCCAGTACTGAAAAAGAAATGTCTATAAAATCTTTCTGGGTGAAACTCTAGCAAGTGAAATATAACCTCTCAATATTTTAACATATTTTTTTTAGATCTAAACAACAAGGTATGTTCCCTTCAGCTGTGGGGCTGAGGAATGATCAAACCCTGAATTTCACTATCTATTCCATGTAGCTGTAGTTTGATTCCTCCAGAAACAACGGCTGATGTCAGAGCAAGAAGTGAAGATGGATGGAGGAAAAAAAATGTGAGCAGGTGACTGCTATGCTAAATTAAAATGCAAACGGGTGTAATGGAAAGAAATTAAACAAGGAAAGTAGAGGGTGAAGAAGAATCCTAATATATTAGGGAAATATATTAGAACAGGATATTTCTTAGCAAGACAGATGATGATATTCTCTTTGACTGCTTCATTTACAACTGGAAAAAGTACTGTGAAAGATACCAGAAGGGACAGACAGGAGGAGGACCTATTCTGCTATTACAGAGTTTCAGAATATCTGTCTGAATTCAGGTGAATTACATCATGAAAAGAGATATCCAGTCTTTTGGTCACCTGTTACATTGATTCTCTTTTAAGAGGAATATAGTGCTCAGCACCTAATATTCCATGTACCAAATATTATGATATTTTAAAACATATTTGTATGAGCTTGTTTCCCAAATACAGCTTCTCTTACACAGTAAGGGACAAAAAAATAAATCTAAAAGTAGCTTAAAAGTTAATAATTTACTGTCATTCTTTGGACATCAGTCTCCTGCCAGGCATTCACCTCTAGTGGGTCCTCTGACTGAAGCCAACACTTTGTGCAAATTCTCTACATTCGGTGCAAAATTTTTGAAAACAAAGCATCAACAGTTGCATGTTGTCATTTTTTAATTATAATCACTTTTCTTGAAGGACTGAAGGCTGCAAATAACACTGTCAACACAAACATCTGAAATATAGGAAGTTTTTAGCAATTACCACCACAATAGGAAATTTTTAATATCTGTAGGTACACCAAGAAGTTGACCACATAGTTTACAGCATTTCTGATTTATCAGAGCTTCATCACAGTGGACTCCCTTCAGAGTAGAAATCATTGCAGCAAAAGGTCATCCTTCCATTCCCCAGCACCAAGTCTTCCTTCCAGCTCACACAGAATCTACTCTTCCACAAGCAGCTCCCCAATTTATGGCTGCACACCCACAATTCCATCACACGATGCACAAGTGTGGCCTGGCTTGGCCAATGCTGATCAGCAGCAGTAGCACCTCCTTCCAGACAATCCATCTAATCCCCCATTTACCCTGGTGCAAACATGTGGAGAATCAGGTAGGTGTTTTTTCCCCCTCTGCTGAAATGGTGATGGCAAGAATTTAGCAGACTCTGTGGAGCTCTTCTATGCCTCATAAGCTCTTTACTCCCAGTGTTAACCATACAAATAAGCTGGAACATCATCCGTGGAAGAAATATGAGATAAACTAGGAAGAACATTAATCTTGAACTGTGCTGGAGGCATCCCTTTCAATTACTCTTCCTTCTCATCTCCTTACTCGTTATCTAGAGCTTCCTTGTTAACAATACCTCTTCCAACTGGAAATCCTTCTCTGGTCACAATGTCTCCTTATGAAAAAGGAAAGAGAGCTGCTGCTGCTCTAAGTGTTTTTTTTACAGGGCCACTGAGGACTGCTTTCCTCTTCTGCACTAATACTCATATAAGACACAGGAAATACCCGGACAAACACTGCTATGGTCAATAAAGAACAAAAATCCCCATCATTTTGCTGATGGATGCTTCCTCCACAAGATGACATCTGGCACTTCTAGATGTTTGGAACAGCACTTGCCTCTCTTACTTTTGGTAGTGCTTTGTCAATTCTGAATTTTGTTGGTTATTTTTGTTCGTTTATCTGCCTGTCACTAGGGAACTGTTGGTATTTCACTTTTTGCATCAGCTGCTTCTTGGTGATCCAAAGTGGTATCACCAGGCTTCATATGTACTGCTCTTTTCTTTACTTCATCATGTTTTATGGGCAGCTTCTTCTTCACCTGTTTGCCACCCCAGACCCCAGTCTCTTTCTGCCAGGACATTCAGATTATTTCTCCCATCCCTCCCCAGGTAAATAATGAGAGATCCTCCTCCCCCTTTCCTCTCATTCTTCCTTTTCCATCCCACTGCCCTCAGAGTCCCTCCTGTCACACCAGCAGGCCTTCTGGACAAGGAAAAAACTTGGGAGACCTCCTCTAGATGCTGACTCGATGAAGTGACTGTAAGTCAAAGAAAGGGTCCACGTTCATTCCTAAGGATGAAACTAGCTTCTCTCCCAGCAACCAGGGATTAACAGTAAAGTGGTTTAGACTTTCTACCCTGTAGCACATGGAATTAACACAAATGACATGGCTGACCAGTATTTTACATGCTAGATGCATTATCCTCCCTTACACTTGTATTTATGGAGCCTTTGAATTAACAGGATAAAAAATTGTACTGTTGGAAATTATGAGGTGAAATAGGCAAGCCATTCTGAAAGAGGACTTCAAGTGATTGTCTGACATCGTTCTTCAGCTCCCGCTGAATGAAAACATTCAGCTGTGAAAAATAATAGTGCAAATAATGTCACATGCAAAAAGAGTTCACTCAAATTTTCTGGCATTTCATGTGTGTTACGATTGCTCAGATGCTTCTGTAATTGGGATGAGGAGACACTGAAGAGGCTGGCACATAAAGAGATAACTTTCTGAAAAGTGATCTACTGAAATGCACCTATATCAGTGAGCAATTCTGTTTTCACTGCGTAAGTACAGTGTATATGAGGAAAGTAAGTATAGTGTATGTGAGGTTCTCTTCACTCATGGAAAGTGAGCTGAATCTCTAGATGACCGCACAAAACTTCATTCACATTTAAGATCAGAAAACCACCACAAAGGGTGGTTTCAAAGTGACCACAGGTTCAGTTGACTGCACTTGGGTTTGTAAGGACTCCTGAAAAGTCAGACAAAGAGTCTTGGTTTTGTGAAAAATGTTTGTTTCTCCACATTTAAAAATGTTGGCAAATACATATTTTCTTTCTTTTATTTCTTTCAAATAAAATCGGTCTATCATAAATTATTTTTATACATCTCACAGATGAGTAAACTGATACTACAAAGCAGGTAACTGTCTTGTTAAGGTCAGACATGAGTTAGCTTGCCTGAAAATAGATATCTCTCGCTCCAACCACTAGACTAGCCTTTTCTCATTATTTACCCTTTCAATGTTCTCTTGCTTGCAACTCCATGTTTAAAATGACAAGGGGAAAGGGAGCTGAAAGATGAGGGACTCCAAAGGAGTAATTTGTTTTAAAAAACAATCCTAAAAAGGCTGGCCAAATGTTCTCATAGATATCAGAATGGGTTGCATCCATTTTTGATCTCCTAAACCTAGATAAAGAGCAAAAAAAATAATTGAGAAAGTAAAAAATAAGTGGTTGGCAACAAAACTGCTGAGCTGACAGCCTGGTAAGTCATCTTAATCAAGTGTTATCATGGCAACAAAGTAGACCTCTGATTTTTGACTCATGTCACAAATTGCATTCTGACAGTTTTGTTGAGAACTCCTTTTTCCACTGACAAGCTCTTGTTTTCACATCTGGAAGAAAGGGGTGACGAGAAGTTCAAAATTCAATGGTCTAAAAATGCATGACTAAAAATGCTTAAAGAGCGGCAGCAAAGAATGTTTGGAAATTAAAAGCCAGGTTCCTCCAGCCTTGATGATTCCCCAGTTCTCATTGTCTCTGCTTAAACTTGCCCACTGCATGCTTCTTTCAGCTGTTACATCCTGTTGCCTTGAATTTAGGTCTAAGGCACAAGTGGATAAAAATATTTAGACCTTGCAAAGACGGGGGGAAAAAAAATCCTCCTAAGCTCCCATGATCTTACCTACCTGAATGGTCCATGTGCATTTGGTTGGTGTATTACTAACAGGCATAAAAACTGTATGCTACATTTCCTAATCCACTCCCATTCAGCAAAATATTGAGGATTGCAGAGGAAAGACGGATAGTTTCCACAAAGTAATCTTGGTCATACATCATGATTCTTCCTACCCAACTCCAGGTTCATAGTTTACTCATGATAGGTGATGCTGTAGAGACATTCTACAGTGATTACATTCAGAAGAAAAGGGCAACATTTAAACAGGACTGAACTCCTGCTTGGAGTTCTAATTTCACTGTAAAGTAAGAGTTAGGTGCTTAAATACTTACTTGGACTACAATACATTTACTCTCCTACACCTATTCCACTAAATATCTGTAGTTTCATTGATTACTGTTTCAGCACTTGTGTATTGGTATTGAATATGTTGTCTGCCTGTAAACAAAGTATGAATTACAGAAAACAACATGGGATACCCACTATAGACTAGTCTGGTAGCAGAATTATTCCTTTGTTTAACCCCCGTTCTTGGAATGGGAAACTTTTGAGATACCACTGCCCTTGGTAAACACCCAGATTTCAGAAGAATCATAAATGCACAATAATGTCTGGCCCAACATAACAAAAAAAAAGAACTCACACTATTATTCCCACAGCCTGTGCACATGCACCAACAGATTCTCTGTTCTCTACCATGAATAAACTTCCTCCTGTGCAATATATGTTTTCCCAAGGTGGAAATCTTCACTCCTGATCAGCTGCACACATTAAACCAGATGATGTGCATTTTGCAGGTTGTACAATATACATGCTTTTTTTTTTTTCCTTTTTTGTATATGATGCATTCTACATACCAGTGGTGACCTGTGCAAAGGGATGTTCTAGGTTGTCTTAAACTTGTGCTCCCACTTTCTACGTAACATTTAAAACAAACAAAAAGATACTGCTACTTGAACAAGGTCAGAGAGGTCTTCAGATGGTCTATTTCCTCAGCGTGCCTCTGGCTCCACATTGCTTTGCAAATCAGATGCTAGATATATTTTGATTAGTTTGTACTTTAATGGATCAAGTACAAAGAGTCCACCCTTCACATCATAGTCATTAATTTTTTCCTGGAGTCTGATGGGAAAAGCAGGTAGAGGGTTTGTGTGTGTGTGTGTGTGTGTGTGCACCAGCATATGCATGTGTGCTGATTGAAAAGTGATGGATTATTTTCATGTGGTAAGAAACACAATGTTTTCTTTAGCACAGCAGGATATTCTGTTTGCAAGGTCTAACAGTGAAATATTATGCATATCTGCAGCTGGCCCACTGCCAAAAACCAAACAGCAGAAATCAGAAGAGATTTTGAATCTGAATCTTAAAAAAACAGTACAGCCCTGCAAAGCAACTAATGAGACATTCAAAACAGAAAAGCATTTGTACTAATGTATGATTTCTGTCATATATGTCAGCATTTAACAAAACAGTAAATAATTATTCACCTAAATGTTACCTTGAAATTCAATTTAAAATATAAATATATTTTCAATGTCTTCTACCTCTGTGCTGAGACGGGTTTATTTATCATGACCTAAAGTAAATTAAGTGAAATATTTCCCAAGCTCAAAGAAGCAATTACTTAAGAAGCAGGTACCATTAAAATAAAAAAAAAATAGCATAACCTCAAAGCACCAAATATATGAGAACTGTAGCATGCCAAACTGGAATTTACTAGTCCAGAAAGCTGAACACCAAAATGTTTTAATGTGCTTCATGCAACTCTTGGGAAAGAGGAGGGGGCTGTGTGTAACATTCAACCAAAGGGAGCTGGCCTGGGGTCCAGTCAGCCACTGTTGGATCTAATTGGAGTTGTGCCATTCATTTCACTGGTGGTTCACCTCAGGGTGGTGGACTGGGATCCCAAAGCACACACAGTTATGGCTGGTTGGGGTCTTACAGCTTGCATTGTAAACTTGCAAAAATCCACTCAATTCCAGGGGGCATTACTTACAACATGGGGTCTCATAAAACCCGACAGTCCCAGTGTGCTCTTTAGGACACTCTCGCTCAGTTGTAAGACAGACAGAAGACTTACCAGACACTTCAATTTGTCATAGAGTGGAGGTTTGATTATCATCATTTTGATGGCCATTGTAAGTAAAAACAACTCTTCCCTTGGTAAGCCTTCTTACATTGGTGTGCACTCCTTCCCTGATTAATTTATTGCACTTGACTAATTACTAGGTAACATTGGGTTCTGTGTGTAAAGGAACATATATATCTGTGTTTGTATGTGACCAAGTGATGATGTTATTTACCATGAATATGTCCTTCTGGAAAATCTCACTCAAGCTCATGTGGTGCATCTTTATTTCCACTGCATCCTTTTTATCACTAGATCTTTATATTGGGGTACAGAAAATGCTTCCAGTACTGGAGAGTTTATTAAAAACAGCCTAGTGGTTTTATCAACACAGTTAATATTCTAAGAGGAAAAGATTTAGTGTCAGGACACAATTAATGTGGGGGCTATTATTATGGAGACTGTGGCATTTTGAAAAAGGAAAACCTGAGAATTCAGGACATATATTCAATAAACTTCCAAAGTAAATAATGTCTATTTCTATAATTTTATTTTTTAAAAAGCAAAACCTATGAAAAATTTGGAAACCATACTGGTAAGACACAAATAGTTTTGAATACTTTGAATATAGAGCTTTTCACTTGCCCTGTTGCATTCTTTTGAGACATTGCCTCAGGATCCTTATTTTGAAATCATCAGAAACTGGTTTGAAATAACAACTGTTTTTGCCCAAAATAAAGGTTCCACCAAACGATGAATTGCCATTTTCCTCTGGCAGGGTACATTACTATTAGGAATTTTCTGCCTACATTTCCAAGGAGGATTTTCATTGTTATATTTTGATACACAAAAATTGACTGGCACATCTTTTCAAAATCTTTCTCTTTTTTTCCAAACATAACTAGCATATTAAAAGAACCATAATATGTATTATGGGAAAGCAGCATAGTGATATAAAAGACTTCCATACTAAGAGCAGACGGAAAATGGTAGTTATTATTAATTTAGAAAAAACAAAAGAGCTACCCAGCATTTCAGTAATGTGGCAAGTTGTGTGCTATTGAGGGAAAGAGGATTTTATAATTGGATTTTAGAGTAATTTAGGAGACGAGATAAGCTGTAATGGTTGCATATTAGAGGTTAAAACTACAGCAGAAACTCATAACGTAAGGGTTCATTGCACTGAGAAAAACAGAACAAAGGAAACAACACAGGAGCAGCCTGGCATAGGTAGCAACAAGGTAAGTATGGACTACAGGAAACCAAGGGGCTTTTTTTTATATTACGTTCACTTAAACAGGTATCAAGATGCATTCCTTCCCTTCAAAAGTGGCTTCATAAAAAAATATATACACACATATATATATTTTATATTATATATATATGAAAGGGTAGGGATGTTATTTCCTAAACTGTGCATGCAGTAACATCTTGATTTTATGAGAGGATTGACAATAAGCATTTTCATCTTCCTCAGTAAAAATGGCAAAAGAATATGCCATAGTGCCACCAAGTATGGACACAGCATGAAGCTTTTGCACAAGGAATCAATGAAATTTCAGGGCACAGTAGCTCTGGAGAGTGGGGGTTTCCCTACTACCTTTCCCTACTACTTCTCCCCTGAATAAATGGATACATGGCAGGAGACAGAGTCCTCTCCCTGGGGGCCTCATGCTCCCAGCAGACCTTGCAGCTCCCACCAGCTTTGCTGCTGCTTCCTCCACCTTCTCTGAAGGCTGAAACTCTTCTCCCCTCCTTCCATCTATCAAGTCAAAACTCAAACCGACGCAATCTCCAGAGCCTCTGTAACTCTGGCCCTTGCTGGAGCACACAAGTCACCCAGGCAGCACTTCACCAGTGGAGAGGAGGGAGATGAGGAACAGAGGCCAGAAACAAAGGCTGGGCCACCAAAGTCACGCAGAGCAGAGCCTGAGACAAGCATCTAAGTGATCCCTAATAATCCTTTTCTGGGACTACTGTCTGCCTCCACGCCGCCTGTGTGAAGCCTGGCTGACACAGTGCCTACCAAGGCAGGCTCTTGATCTAAGCCGGCGTGCCTGGGTGCAATGCAAGGGAAGGACAGTCATTTTTTTAAATATAAGCAGCTACATCCTGGCAATCTGCAGTATGTCAGCTCAGCAGCCAAGTCCCATTATTTTGTTGGAGGTGGGAGAGAAAGGGAGAAATATTCTCCAGCGTTTTTTTCAGGCTGATAGCAGAATACACACTTTCAGTTTCCATCCTCAGGCAGATTCAGCTATGGAATGGAGCAGTGTGACCAGGTTCTCAGTTGTGACAAGTGAGCACAGGCTCAAGATCAGTTGCTTTACATTAAATAAATACCCAGCCTTTGCATTTTTCAAAACCAGGTGTCTAATTTTTTTGTGTGACTTTGCCAACATCAAGATATTTTATGTTTGCCAGCTGCCAGTCTCTGTTTGGAAAGCATAGCTTCCTCACTTAGAGATGCAACTCCATAGGCATAGCAAATTATGTACACGTTTGGCAAGCAGCTTTGGATAAAGAAAAAAAAAAAAAGATGTATTCTATGCCAAGAAATGTGAATACTTCCAAAAATACAGTAGTTTATCAGAAGAAAACAGTTTCCTCTCCTGTTAGCCTTCCAAGGATTTAGCTGGGGAATGTTCACCTGAGCAATCTAAAATCTCAACATTCCAAAGGGAAGGGGAGGGGGGAAAGAAAGCAAGCACATTATTCTGCACCGTGAATTCCCGCGCCCGTGGCTTCTCCCAGCAAACAGAGCACCATCGCTCTCCAGCAGGGTAAATAACCCAAGCCTTCAGGAAACAAAATCTGTTTAGAGAGTGCGTGCTCACTATCGCTGCCCTTCGAATGAAGGATACTCCAAAGTTGGAGGCCTCCTTCGTTACCAGTGCTTGGCTACCCCCTGCTGGGCTCCCACGGCTCAGACCCTTCTGCACCGCGCCAGCGGCGCAGCAAAGCGCCCCAAACGCAGCAAGTTCATCACTGGGATAAGCTTCCTACACTAAACTAGGCTCCGAGCCTTTGCTCCTGCTCATTATTGAAAAATGACACAGCCTGGTCAGCTGAGATTAAAGGGGGGGGGGGCCGGTTATCGTACCACAAGTCTCTGTTTTTTATATTACATGTGGATTTCTCATAGATTTCCCCCAAATTCTAATTCAGCGCAAATTTTGAGGAAACAGTGATACACTGAGATGCCAATAGAGACACTCAAGAAGCAAATAACCCCGACGCATGAACATCCAGAAAACGAAATGTTTTCCCAGTAAGTATAAAACTCTGAGGCAGCAAATTTCCTTTCTAATTCTATATAAATTGGATGAGCACATCTTAAACACTTTCCTCAGCTTGCTTTAAAAGCATTCGTCGAATACAATTCAGAACAGAAATTCCCAGTATGAAACCCTTATTTATGTATTCTGTGGATAAATTAAACCAGGAAAATGTGCTGCAAGATGTGTTCAAACAACTAATAGTTCCTGTAAACCAAAACTATATTAAAAAAAAGTGAAAAGAAAAAGGTTAGTTGTTTTAAGCTATAACACAGCTGTATGCAACTAAAGCCAGAAACATGTGAAATTAAATTGGATTTTGGGGCAGGGGGGGCGTAGTGTGCAATGGGGTTAAGTTTACTAGTAATTCAAATCCTTTTTTCCAAGTCGCAAAATGTTGTTACTGACACTTTTTTATTTTTTTCATTCTGTTTATTTTTGTGGACAAGGCAGAAAAGAAATTGCTATTTGAACCATATAAACAGAGGCTCCATGTGCTGGCTTAGGGCTCTTGCTTAGCCAGTTACTGCTGGCAAAGTTACTGTAGCAAAAGGGTAAAAAAAAAAAGTCAAATATTCCTTCAAACATTTATTAGTGTCACATAAATAGCAAAATTCTATTTAACTACAGATTAATAAAAGGCTGAATTAGTCTCTAACCTCTCTGATTTCTAAATGCTGGTGTCCCTTATTCCTTTATCTAAATAAAGCATGTGTAGCAAACAAATATTTCCCTTGTGTTACCACAGGAAAAGGGAAGAAATTTTCATGAAATAGAGTTGTAAAGGGATCATGTTACTCAACTAGAGTCACATCTCTCCTCTCAACTTTTGTCCTTTATGCTGGCTGTCCTCTGCAAGAAGAGAAATGGCAGCAGCAGACTTTGGGGAGGGAGGGGGAAGACAGGATACCGCGCCTGTCTGTTAGTCAGCAGGAGCCGTCAGCTAAAGGGGATGGGTTATAATCCGTGGTTCTCAAAACCTAGACAACTAATCTATTTTTTTTCTCCTATATTTAGATTCTGATTTGCTCTCAGGATGCATAACCTTTTCAAAGTTTCGCTCCTGAAAGGACTGAAGTGCGAAAAAATAGCATTTCAAAGCTACAGGACAATAAGGAATAGAGGGATCCGATCCTTCAACTGCCACTATTGACAGAAGGCCTTAGCTTTACTCAAAATGGCTTTGTCTCTGCTGTGGATCTGCTCACAATTTATTTGAAAGCAGGAGGCACTTATTTAAAAACAGAGCCAGAATCTATCACTAATCTGACAAGTTTTCCACACAGCTCCAGCCCAAACTTTCTCTCTGTTTTTTAGCACTGGCCATACACTGCTGAAAAACAAACAGGGCCTGGGAATCATTCAGCAAGGTGTCTAGTGTGAAAGTAGATGGAAGGATATGTATGTTTCCCTCAGGCTGAGAAACAGAGAAGGAAACAATGAGCATTCCCCACACACTCCATGCCATCCTGCAGTCCTGGCTTCCAAGTGGGCAGACCTGAAGGAAACTTCCTGTGTGCCCAGGGATGCCACAGCATCTCACCCCTGGGCTTCTTCTGAGAGTTCCTGCATCTCATCCCAACAGAAAGCCAGGAGTAGACTGGGATGCACATCCAGAGCTCAAAGCTAAGTAACACTTGCAGTTCCCACAGTCTGTCTTATGTATTCCAGCCTTAGGTTTCAACATATGCCCTGGTCTTCTTCACAACAGCTCATCTTCACAGCTGCATTCCTCTCCCAGCCCTCCCAAATGCCACCTTTCCTGCACCAGCCTTCTTCACTGATGGCTCTTCCCAGCTTTCTGTCCTGACTTTTAATGGCCCACTCCTGTGTTTCCAAGACTCCACACATGGCTAACTATCATTTTCTAATGGGCTCAAATTGCACAGATCATTCCTGGAGCCACACAAACTCTAACTGACGTCATCTCTAACCTTAGCTACCCTTCTGCTAGTCTGCTAGTTTCTCCTCAGCTTCTGTCCCAGCTCTCTTGCAGACATCTTTTTCTGGAAGGTGCTAAAATCTTCTCCGATCTGTCAGGCATTGCCTATCCACCCCACTCACATCCATGGCTACCCAGATTCTCTGAAATCTCAGCACTGCTTTGTACAGTGTATGCCTGTGTGAAAACATGCGATATGCCTTTTCTTGCAGCCCTCCTTGTGATAAGTGAAGAATGCAATGGCTAGGCAATTCAGGAGAAACAGGAGAATTCCAGGTATTCCTCCTGCATCAGCTATAGATATGAGCAGAGGAGGAATATGAAAGACGTGTGGAATACATGGGATGTGAGGACAGAGGGAGAGCAGCTAACACAAAAATCATCTACTTTGGATAAATCAGCCGTCTCAATTATTTTAGATCCAAAAGATTTCAGTTCAAATGCTGTGAATGATTCAGGCTGCTGTATCAGTAAATTTAAGAATTGTGGAACAGATCTGTTCTGCATAAGAAATACGCTGCAAGGGAAGCCACTGCTATTCCTCTGCTCCCACTGACATGTCCCACTGTGAATCGCGATAGGTACCACCACGGTTCCCAGCAGAATCAAGGACTTGTGGTGACATGATTCATTTCTGGCCCTAACATCTGGCTGGAATTTTACGCATACAAAGCCTGTGATTTGTACAAACAATTACTTTGGAGAAACAAAAATCTTTGCAATTCACCATGTCATAACCAAACCATCTGTCCAGCAGGCCACTACGGGATCATGCGGATGGAACAGAAGGCAGAAGGTGGCCCATTTAGTCCGGTATGTTTAGGTCAAAATATCTGCTGTGGTCTTGCATCATCAATAACAGGAGTCTATTCACATTACATCGTAAGTTCACTAGAGACCAAAGTTTTTCTCCTTGCCAAATGATTTACATCCATATCTTAACTGTCAACGTTGTAAGCAAAACAGCCTAGCTACAGAAGCTCTGTCTACCTTACAAAACAAAGAAAATCAAGACAGCTGAATACAAGAATTAGTATTTTGTTTAAACCTGCACGCTGCATGCACAAGTGTTACTAACAACATTCCTTCATTTTTCAAAGAAACTGGAGGCACTGGATATATGAAATTGCTATGTTTCTTTTAGCCCCAGAGAAGGCAAATCCAAGAATATGTATGTTCAAGTGAAATCAAAAGCACTTAGATCCTATCACAAGTTCAGTTCCTTATATGAATGTGAGTAACTCAGTGCACATATGGCACTCTTGCCAGAACAAATTAATGTTGAAAGCTGAGACATGAGAGACACCTTCCTTAGCCAAGTTGTGACTACCCTTGCCTAGAGCACTCAGTATGTGGCATTTAAAAGGGTCTGCCCCACGGAATGAGCTTTGCTGAGTTGTGTCATGTTCCCGGAGAAAACAAAAAGATGAATGGGCAGCAACACAAACATAGCCCTTGCTGAGAAGAAGGCATTTTAGATAACATGCACTATGACATTCTGGTACACCTCACTTGGCAAAACACCAGCTTAAAACATATTATGTTAAGATAAGAGTTTGTCCTCAGTTTTACCATAAATCAAATAAACACAGAAAACAGGGTGACCTTAATTAAAAGGTCATTTACATTTTACCTCCTGCCCTTAAAGCAGGATGAGCTGCACCGTGTTGTTTCTGACAGATATTTGTATAAGCTGCTCTTCAAAACCTTCAGTACAGATTCAGCAATTTGCAAAGACAATTTCTGCACCGTGTAGATGTGCCTGCACTCCACGGAGCACCTCATGTTGGCTACAAAAGGATTCCAAAAGGCTTAGGGGATAGTATAACAGGAAGAGCAGGAAAGGTCAAATAAAGACTGTGTCCTAGTTGGGCAAAATGAAAGAGTATTCGTTATTTAATAATTATGTTATGAAAGCAAGCAAAGCCCCTGGGGTGAGCTCCACACTCCATTGTACAAAGCTCTGCCCAGTGACAGCATTCCAGGTAATCAGCACATCCAAGTGAAGAGACGTTTATCTAAGGTGATACAAAAGCAGCCTCTATCGTCGCTCCACAGACTCTTCAACACTCACAGCAAAGTGTATGAACAATCTATATAATAATAACCTACATCTGCGGTTCAGTGACCAGGGACCTGAGCTTGCTGCACACCACAGTCATACCAGAGCAGAGCAGCAGCCTGTGCTGCCTGGCTTTTTGGCTTGGACAGCAATAAAACTCAGAGCAGCTTCTGCAAGAATGACAGAACTCACTGTAAGATGTAATCTAAAGAAACTTTTGTTTTTAACTTCATACAGACTTGTAAATTTAAGAGATCTTTTAATAGGCCATGTAGTTTTACCTTTTTTTTTTTTTTTCAAGAAACAACAGATTGAGAAGATATAAAATGTCAAGGATTTTTTTTCAGAGACGTTGGTAATGCTGAGCCAGAAAGAGGTGCTTTATTTTTACTGCCATGGTGACACCATGCTTACCAGAGGAACAACTTAAGTCACATGTAAAAAACCAGGAACTCCTCTTTTTTCCTACTAGCACTCTGGCTGGCACATGAGCAAACCCGCCATGAGCAATGTGTTGTCCAATGTAATTTTCGTCTTCCAAAATGACTTAGTCCGACTTTTCATGCCACTCACAATTTATTTCACGATGTGCACAAAGGTTTCCATGAGCAGCACCCCTCTCTAAGGCATTGCAGCTCGTACTAAAAAAAGGCTCCAGCTCACCCAAGTACAGAGGCCTGGCTGCGGAGCACGAGCAACAGTGTGATGAGATGGTATTTCCAAAGGGCTGTCCTTCAGGAAGCAGAGAGATGTTGTGTTGGCAATAACACCAGCAAGCAGAGCAGGCAGGATTACTAACTGGATAACGTGCTTTTTATACCCATGCACACAGCCTGAAAAAAATATTTTCTTTTCTGTTTTTTTCCTCCTTCTTTAAACTTAGACCCCTGCAACCCCTAATGAAAGCTTTTCTATTGACATAGTAACAGAGGAGTACACTTCAGCTTGCTCTTTTTTCATGAAGCAGATGTCTTTTCTTGTGAGAATTGGCATATTTTTACCCTTAGAATGATCTCTGCTTTTATATGCCTAATTAAATTTTAGCGGTCCCTTGCTTAAATAAAGATTTATTAGCTGTTAAAATTGTAGCATAATTCTTCTGCCACCTACACGCTATCCTTTAACATATTTACAAGCAGACTGGCTTATCCACTATTAAAAAAAAAAAAAAAAAAAGTGGATGATTTAGTGTTGTTATGTTATTGGTGTCAATTACCAAACTTCACAATAGAGCTTTCTGAAGATACTACCCCTTAACCCTGGAACTGTCAAAACCCTCAAAGCAAGAGAAGCTGTGAGTCTTAGAGATCAAGTACTCAAAAAAGTTCAACTAACAGAGGCAATCAGCAGATTTCAGCCTCATCTTCAGACTCTTCCATAGCTGTGATATGAGCTGACACATCATCAGTTGGAAAAGGAATCCAGGGAATTATTTTAAGGAGCTGAAATTTGCATCATCAGAAGCACCTATTTATATGCTGCTTCTCATTTCTCTCTGTGAATGAGAAAGATAAAGCATGTACATAACATCTTTGCACACATAAATTTATATATATTGACAGAAAGACAACAGTAACAGGGTAAAGTTGCCAAACTATTGGAAATAATTTCTTTATAGTTCTGGGGTTTGGGTTTTGGCTTTTTTTAAAAGCTCAATTATTTCTTCACCAGGATTGGAAGATTAGTGGTTTGTCAGTCTTTCATTAGTTTTACTTTATTACAGTCCTGCTTGCTAAAATATTTACATCACAGGGAATATCCTTTTCACTGAGCTGTAAACCCTCACCTCTCTACCCTGTACACTGACATCTTTGCACCTTGTAAACACCACTACTACAAGCAACTGTGTTCCATGTGTTTGTCAGATTGCATCAGTAGCACTGAATTTCATCTTCCTGCTACAGTTTTAATATCATTCAGAGAAAACTAAAGCTTTTGGCAATTTAAAATATATTTTAAGTGCAAGAGATGGCTCACTCATTTAATTTCACCCTTCTAGGCCAGGTTCTCTTTCAAAAGCCACAAAAAGCAGGTCACTCAAAAATACACAATATATTAATGTCACACAAATAAAGTTGGCCTCACAAATAAATCAGCATACAAAATCCCCTCTTACTGAAATTTGTCCCAGTAAACATCAGAAGCTGTAAAGTGAAACTAATAGAAAACTGCCTTGTTGTGTAATTTGCATGCATGTGTGCACAAACACACACATGCACACCTCCCCATTTTTAGCTTTGAACTTCTCCATGTATGTGCTACACTTTCAAAGAGCAACTAACTATGGCCAAGATGCCATCAAAATCTGGAGCAGACATGAGTGGAAAAGCCTGGAAAGCTTCAGTTTTTTATTAATAGTGTTTTAATATCAGTACATGTTGTTTCTTTACCTTGCAGTCTTAACCCTGAGCTGCTGACAGTACCTCTGTTTTTCATGCATGTATGCCAAGTTCTATATAATATACGAAAGGTATATATAGGAATATACTACATGAATATACACAAGTCAAGCCCCCCATATGAAGCCCTCTGCAGTCAACAATGACACTGGGAGGGCAGGACAGGAGCTGCTGTGGTCAAGACTGGGCCGGAGGGACACACACCCCCTGCATCCAGGGCTGCTCTGCAGGCAGCCTTTCACCAATGCCTGGATGCAGAAAGCCCTGTCTGATTAAGAAGACAGCCCACACCCACATTCAAGACTAGGATTTATCTTTGGGAGCCAAGCTTGCCACATCTACCTGGATCTGAACTGACATGACACCATTACTGGACTCTCTCTGGCACTAATACCAAGAAGAGGACTTCAGGGGCAGGGAAATCTAGTCAACACCATTACAGACAATCCTTAACAAGTTGTTGTTTGGTTTGTTTGGAGAAAACAAAATTCCCAGCTGAGGAACTGTGTTATCAATCTGAAGATATTTAGGTATTAAAGTGCTAAGACTTTCAGAGAACCTTACTCAGAAAACACCAAATGAAGCAACTCCTGGAAATAGTCAAGTCTTTGATGTTGTCTCAGTTTTCTTTCTCTCTTTTTGAGATACAGTATCTATTCAAGATGCATAGGAATGTAGCATTTAGATATCTGTCTTCTTATGTCATTGTCCACAAACCCACAATGCAATGTTTAGACAAAAGAGTCCTCTGAAATAATTGTTTCTGTAAGGAATTATTCTTCTGTATGATCATGGCTGTCAGGCAGGACAGTATTCACATATTTCCAAGCGTGGACAAAAATGTAATGATATGTCCCTAACAACAGTTTCATCTTTTATTATCACTGCATATATTTCATCAATTAAGAGCTGATGTTTCAGATGCAAAGAACACGGGAACAGCAACAGTATTGAAGCAAACAAGCACATATTCATGTAATTTGTCCCTGAAAAACACCACTCTAATATAAGACCTCTGCTGCTCAATGACCGGGCTGGATTTTCACAGGAGTCATCCAGTTTCTGAGAAATCCCATAGGAATTATCCCTGCAGCCTTCAAGTGGAACAGTGTCACACCATGTTGACATAAACAGATCAGCTTAGCAGGTAAAAGGAGAACTGGCTATTCATGAAACTCACACAGCACTGGGGAGAATGACACAGAGAAGGACTGACAACAGGTATAGGGGAAGAAAACAAAAAACAAAGCGATGGAAGACGCAAATCACAGTGATCCTTAACCATCACAGTTAGTGCTGTTCCAAATTCATGGAACTATAGTACTAACACACAAGCATCACAGAGAAAGGTGAAGATATGTACACACAGTCCACATTTCAACTCAGTGGGGAAAACCCCACTGAGTTTTTCCCAACATTCTCCCAACAGTCATTCTAAGGAATGAGGGGACACCTGAACAGCTCTGCCAATTAACCATAACTAAAAACGGACTTCTGCTTAAGTAAGTCACATCACAGAGGACTCATTTAAAGGCACAAAAAAAGATGGAATGCAGGATATTACCCCTTTCCATCCACCCATAAAAGCCCACTGCATGTACCTCTTCTGCCTGCTTTATGTATCTAACAGGAATAATGATTGTGTTATTCAGATTCTGTCTAGAGGAATGAAATCCCCAATTTTTAACATCATCCCATTTAAAAAAATTCTTTATTTTTAGTGCAGTGTCTTATGCAATGCACCACAGAATGAGCCTAAAACCAACCCTCCAAATGCAGTAAATGTCTCATGCAGCATCCTGGGAACTCTCCCATTAGCTTGTAAAATTACATTAAATGACTTTTTGAAGAAGTGAAGAAGAAGAAGAAGGAGCTGCTGCTGGGACATTTAGTCTATCAAAACACAAATAATTAATGGTTGACAATACGTTTTGTTTAATAATTGCTGTTCTTCATTAGTGTGAACCAAGGACACAGACTATCTGAGACAATAACATCTGCACCCCATATTTCATTATCACCAAACTTCACATTTCACACAAAAGCATAGCTAGCAAAGCCTTACAGCTTTAATTAGTTTCTGCCATAGCTGTGAAGGTCAGCCAATTATTGTGTGTGAAATTTCAATATGAAGCGGCTGAATTGAAGACAGCATTGCAACATTGTGAAACTCTGCAATGCTGTAAATCTAGCATGATAGAACCTTTAAAAAAAAAAAATGAACCCACAAAATAACATAAATTAATCATCAGGTATGCACAGCTTCAAGGCTTATTGGCTAATTTAACATGTGTTAGAGGGGGAAAAAATAAGGTAATTTCTGATAGTGTATTACACTTTTCAGGTTTTTTTTTCTTATCGGTGTCACCAACCATGACAAAACACTTAGTTGGGTCCTCATTTCTATGAGGAAAACACAGGTTTTTTTGTGGGATTTAGAGTCCTGTCAAAAGAAAACAATAGCATTGAGGAGATGAACTTCGGCCATTTAGAATGAGGATCATGAGATGTACAGCATGCCCTGAAAAATCAGGCCTTTCAAAAGTTTACTGAGTTAGGCTCCAAATTCACGACCGGCTTTTGAAAATCTCGAGCCAAGTGCCTTATGTGTACACGTGTGTTTGTGCATAAAAACAAAAATATATAAGAATTTAGATTTAAATAATATCCAAATAACCTCAGCTGGCACTGAGGAAGTAGTAAGGAATGCAAAATGATGCACATACGCCCTACCCAAGACACGGCCTCTTTAAACATCCCATTCTTGCTAAACAGAAATAATTTATGCAGTGTGCTGTGCCCTGGGATCACAGATGTGCAGAAGGTATAACCTGAACCTTGAATTTACTCAAGGCCAGTCCTACTCTCAAGTCTGGCCAGTGGTTGGTCATTAAACAGAAATACCTTTTGCCTGTTTCTGGGATTTTTTTTTAGTAGATGAAAACTCTGAGCAAATTTTATCACTTTATGTAGTGAACAGCGAGGCCTTCAAAGATGCACTTCAAGCTCATCCTTTTATTTGGGTACCACATAAAAAGACCTGTCCTTGATTATAAATTTACAGGTGAGATTCACCGGGTTTCAATGGGAGAAACAAAGGAGGGAATGAACCTTAGGGATTGGATTATTTTGTGTACTGTTCCTATGTTCAAGCCCTATTTTTCCAAATGAAATGATCCTGACAGAAAATATATGCAAACTCATTGTTAATCTAGCCTGGGACAGTGCATACAGCTCTAGGAAACACCATGGCTTCATTCATGTGGAAATACCTGCATGTTCTTATGTAGATATGCACATCACAACCAATTCCCCCTTCCTGTGCCCCATTTTTCTCCTGCCATTGGGAGGACCAGGTAAGTGCTTATGCAGAGCCTCTGCAGACAAAGCAGAACCAGCAAGGCTGGTTCACTGCTCAGATTCTCTCCTGGCTTCCTTCTTTGCTGGCACAAAACACTTTTGAAGCTATAATGTGACTCACAGCAGTTATTGCTAAAGATTTTTTGTCCTTTCTTTAAAAAAAAAAAAAAAAAGCATAGCAAGCATTAGATGCTCAAGAATATTTGTAGCCTGCTGCATCAATGCCTATACTTCTGGAGTTACCCAAAAGCCCAGTTTCTGACACAGGTTGCCCAGAGATGTTGTGGCTGCCCCATCCCCGGCAGTGTTCAAGACCAGGTTGGAGGGGGCTTTGAGAAACCTGGTCTAGTGGAAGGTGTCCCTGCCCATGGCAGGGGTGTTGGTACTAAACAATCTTTAAGGTTCTTTCCAACCCAAACCATTCTACGATTCTGTGATCCTAGACTATTTAGAATTCAAACCATCACCATGCTAAAGATACATTTTTCCTGCCTCTTGAATAATCCCTTAACTAAACCCCACTGAAAGAGAGATTGTGAGATAGTTGACAATTTGTTTCCTGCTGTACCTTTTTCAATGCCACCAAATAAATCCATGCATGGGGAAAAAAAAGGGAAAAAATATTAATTCTGCTTAGTTTGCATTGAGAAAACAAGACTGATGCCTTCCAAGCAACAAAGGCTGAGCTGGCTAGAACAGGTATCAAGGGTAAATTAAAAACTAAATTAAACAAAATAGGGATCCAGGTCAACTCTACAGAAGGAAAAAAAAAAAAAAAGAAAAAGTGAGCACAGACTTACAGTTAAGAGTCAGATCTTTGGTGTGCTAGCCTGAAATACTCTGCTCCAATTCCAGAATCTCAGCAGTCTTTCAAGAAGGTGACTGGGACTCTGAACTCCAGCTGTGGCCTAGAGCTCTCTGACACAGGGTGCAACATCTTATTTAAGCTGATGCACCCTCCAGGGCCCTATACAGGTACATCAGTGTCTCTATGTCAGCACTGCTAAAGGAAAGCCTAAAATTACCTTTAAATAGGGAACTTCATGTTCCTTGGTTTCCTTTTCTGTCTAATTAGGAGAATATTAACTGCTTTCTGTGTAGATAACTTGTAGCCTGTACCAGGAATATATTTTCTTCTACTATTCATACATAGAGTGGCTAGCAGCATAAAATCTAAGTTTGAATTTCTAGGTACTGCTTTTGTACTTACAAACGCAAAAGGAGTTGGTTCTGCTAGAAGTAAAATGATTTTAAAGTCCCAGACATGTAGAATCCACAATAATAAGAAACATTCACTGAAAGCTAAAACAGAAAGAAATGGAGAGAGGAGGTGAAATAATTAGCAATGGCACAAAAAATGCTAAAGAAAATGTGCATGTGCATATATTTTTGTATGTGTATAAGCTAACGCCATATTGTTCATAGGATATACCCTTTCTCCCAAAAGAAATCAGCGAAAGGAAATAATTGAAATATATTGTTACTGATGAGTAACCCAACGCAGAACAGAACAGAACCACCTGAGCAAAAGTCAACTCCAGAACAGAAGTGAGAAAGAAGAAACCAGCCAGACACGCATTCACACATAGGGAAAACAAATTACTGTTAGTGAAACAGACTGAAACCTGTCTTAGGCAGCCCACCCAAGGGAGCAGCAAAGATCAGTAGCCTGACTGAGGGCTCTTTTACTAAAGGTCAGATAAAACTGCAGGAGAAACCTAAGGGATCTCTTAAAGTGGTTCCCTAAGACAAGGGATGCCTAATGGAGGTGGAGAGTTGTGCAGGTTTCGTTGTGTTTATTAAACACACACTAAAATATTAAACACCGTAACAGCGGCGAAACTAAATCAAACATATTCTGAACGTGATACAAATCATTGTTAGGCAATGCAAACAAACACTCAACGTGCACAAAGCTGCACAAAGCCTTTCTTGCAACCCCAGCAATCAGATCCATCCCCAGGGATGCACTACCGGCACTGGTATCCCACAACTCCCAGCCATGGAGCCCTACTTGGTTAAGGACATCGGAGACGGGCGGGCTCTTTGTCGGCCTGTCAGAGGATCTGAGAGAAGCCATTCCTGCTAAGAGAGTCTCCCGTGCTCACTCACTCTGCTCTGGCCCTGCTCCAGCAGCAGCACTTCCCTGCAACAGGGTCTCCACTCAGCCCAAACCACCAGGGATAAGATCTTTTCCACTCAGGCTTGCCAACGGCAGCTGCTCCCAACCATAGCGTCTCTCTCTGGAGAAAACACTCAAAGCCAGCCATGCTGCAAGAACAGTGGCTCTGAACATAAACGGTCTCCTTTCAAGAAGAAACACAGGGAAAGTCCTCACAGCCAGTCTCTTTCCAATGGGAGCAGCTCACATGTTAATCCAATGAATAATTCCAGGCTGGAAGATAAAATATTTAAAGCGAAAAAAAGGCAAAAGATCTTCAGAGTTCGCAGTTTTCAAGCCAGCCTTCAAAGCTCACAAGCTTACTACCATTTGCCAAGCAGGATCAACATGAAGAGTGTGCTTATAGGAAACATGAACAACTGCACCACGAAGTCAACAGGGACTTCAAAATTAGGCAAGTCTGGGAGTCACTGGAGCTGCTGAAATGCCAAGTTCAGTAACTGAAAGCAGAAGTCCACCATGGTGCCATGATCTAATGTATGATTCAACTGATAGTCATTATATATATCACACTAGGAGAAAACACAGAAATTGTCATATTGGATCAGTCTTCTCTATCAGGAAGTCAATACAAAAATCTACAGCAGTTAAGCAAAGGCAGTCCCTCAGCAAGCAGGTAGGGCCTAGCCCACCATCTTTGAGAAGTTTCCTCCTTACCCTATTATTCAGAGCACAGTTTATGTTCCCAAGCCTGAAGGTCTGTTTGCCCTCAGGGCTGTTTTTATCTCCATCTAATGTGAATGTGCAAGCCTTCATTTTACACAGAGATGTCTAAACCTGACCTAGAAATGAAGCCTATGAGGATTCATACAACCAATTTCCACCAGGTTACTTATCTGTTGCCTACAAAGTCTCTCTCTCAACCCATTTTCGCTGCCTCTCCTTTACCTTTCTGAAATAACTCTTGGTTCATGTTTTTGCAGAACAGTAAACAGGAATGCTTAACTCATCTTTTTTTATACCATTCTACAAAAACAAGCACAGCCTCACTGTTTCTGTGAAAGAGGATATAGGCAATTCAAAGTCCCTCACTGTTGCTGCAGGCTAAGGGCATGTACACAGGCAATTGCTGTTGGATCACTGATGTTCAATAACTTGTTAATACTCACACCACTGAGCTTCTCACTTTCAGAGAAGCCCATTACAAAACTTGCAGTAAAGCTTCTTGCTCATCAAAGATTTTTCTGAAATCCAAATAACTTTGCAAGTGGATCTTTTCTAACCCTATCAAATCTGCAGAAACTATGCCAGCTAGAGCTAACATTGTGACCATCTATATTTTTCGTAACACAGTCTTTAATGTTAGTTTAACCAATTTCTCAGGTACGAAAACAATGCTTACTATCAGGAAAATCCCTGAATCTCTACTGAAGCTTATTTAAATGATAGATAAACCTGTGCTATTCTTTGTCTCCTGGTATAATAGATTACTTTAGCAAAGACTGCACTTTCTCCCCAGTGGGTTCAGCCTCTCTATTTTAAGATCCTTCACAACTCTTACGTATATATTTTCAGATGATTTATCATCATGATTTATCATCTGGTTATAACATTTCTTTTATTGGTATGTCAATCAATGAATGGCTCATCTTTACTAGCTGAAAGGCAGTATTTGCTCAAGATACTTGAAGTAAGATAGAAGCAGCAAAATCATTTGACTTCTCTGCAATGTCCTTAACATACTTTTCTGGCAGGTTTTTTACTTCACAGATACACTTGAAATCATTTCTGTTTGTGTTCCTTTGATCAGATTTCTCACCATTTCTTTCCTCCAGTATAGTCTGGTTCCTATAGGACCAGTTCCATTTCCTGAAGGGTGATTGTTTGCTGCAAGTCACTTCTTCAGCTTTAATTTTTAAGCAGGCATGCAAGATTTCATACAGCATGCTTTGAAATAGCTCGAGTTTGACTAAGCTTTCCAAACTTTTCCTTCCCAAGTTGTCACTTAGAGCAGCTTTATCAAATATTGAAAGTATCATCGTGCCTTGCTGGCCTCTTCCACCCTTCACCTCCTGCTCACCCCCATAAGCCTAGAGCTGGGGGCAAACCTACAGGCACAGTCTGGGCAAGAAAGGCTTATGTGTATGGCCAGAGCTCCTCATGTTACATCATTCCTATTGAGGGGAAAAAAAAAAAAAAAGAAGAAGAAAAGGAAATTCTGTTTCTGATCCTTGTTTTTGTGAAGATACAATCAGAAATATGATCCAAGAGTGCTGACTGAATGCTGTCTGCTCATGCCTTGAAATGTCTGGCAGAATGAGCTGTCACATGATTTTTACTCATTTTTACAGCAAGTCTTTCTCCTTTGATCTAGTAACAATAGACACTGGGATGCATCAAGTGTGTTTCAAGTTCATTGCGGGCCCTCGATCATAATGCAACAAGGATTTTGATTTTTAATTCTTTTTAACAACTTACTACTTCTTCTGTGGTATATTGTCAACACCCTGTCCATCTAGTCTGGACCTTTTCGGATAGCTGGACTGGAAACATGGGAAAGCATTTTTCCTACCCTGCTACCAGTCTCTAGCAGTGCCTCTGTGTTTTATCTGGGCCACACTCCTAAAGCTAGACTTCAGCCTAAAATCCCTGGGCAAATATGCTGTGCACGCTTCAGCATTTTGCTGAACATCCCTGCTCTGTAAAGCAGTGCACCAATGTCTCGGTGGCAGTTTTACAGAAGTCCACAAGGAAAGCTGTGTCTGAGAAGAGAATAGCCCTAATGGAATGACCTTTACTGGGACTTGACACCTGCTACCTTGTAAGCTTCTTACACACACAGCTTAATCCACCTGGAGGCTTTTTTGCTTGATGGAAGGTGATAAAAAAGCTGTTAGACTGTAAGCTCTGTCTTAGATTCAAAGCATGTAGGCTCCTTGATATTCTGAAGCTCAGGGCACACAGAGGGGAAAAATATTTCTTAGTTCAGGTGCAATTCTCAAGTTGCTTATTAGGGATGAACCCTGGTCTAAGAATCACGTTATTGGTATGAAAGTAAAGAAAAGACTTCCTGATAGGAAGAAGGGTCCCAGTTCCACAGTACTACAGACAAGATAATGTAATAGTGATCATAAAGCTTTTTCTCAGCAGACAAAAAGAAAAAAGAAGCCCAACTCTAGAAATTTACAATCCACAGAGGATCAAGCAGATTGGATTCTGGATACCTTAAAGGTGAATGCTCTAAAACATGCATCAATCTATAGTGATGAAAACCTGTTCCCCTCTGATTATAAATAATTCCCTCTTTCTTTGAGACAACAAAGGTCTAAATCAAAAAGTTCTATCAGTGTGATTTTTAGCATGATGGAAAAGAGGAAAAAGCAGTAAAAGACAGACTCCAGTGCAGCACTGCCTTGGCACAGCTGTTGGGAGAAGCCAGCACAAAAAGGCTGAAACAGCTCAGAATTAAAACAGAAGAGGAATTAGCATTATTTGGCAGTTAGCTTTTAGAGCTTAAAGGGTAAAAGAAAAAAGAAAACAAACAACACAACAAAACCTAACAATCAATCCCCCCAAAGAAACAACCTTCTAAACAGCTGATCTCACTGAATAGAAATGACCTATCACTAGCTGCTCAGACTGTAGAGGAAGCACAAGTAAGAACAGCACACCAAAAATGCAGTGTTGGCTGGGAGCTGAACTACTGTTCTTCAGGTCACTGCTCCTCGTTCTCTTCTCTCACTGTGCCAAACAACATCTCCCTTAGGGAAGCAAATCCCTGGAGCTCATCTTCCCTCCTGCCTGAACCAAGGTGCATCAAAGCCACCAGCTCTGTCCTTGCAGGACCTGGAAAAGGAAATTGTTCAAACCCTTTATTCCACACCATAATGGGAGCTCAAATAAGCTTTCTTCAGCTGAAAGCTTTTCCTAGCAGAAGTTCTTGTTTCATACTCCCCTGGGCATTATTTCTAGGATTTTTAGGTTTTTTTTTTCCTCTGCAGAATAATGTTGACAACCTCCCATCACCCTGGAGTCTTCAAACACTTTGTCCTCTGCAGCTGGCCCAGGTGAGTGACTTACTGCTTTGAGGGGTTGGACACAAGAAGTTCAGCATGGAAAAATTTATGTGGAGATCACTGTTTCAGAAATACTGTGAAACAGAAGGAAGGGTTTTTAAAATTTATTTATTTTAAGGTGGCTGGCCTCCTATATTGATGGTTCTAGTCATTTAGATCTAAGGTCACTTGCAAGCACTTGTGAGATCAGGGTTTGTATTTGATACACCCCACCTATGTCATATATGCTAGGCTCTAAATGTAGCAGTATCTAACCTTTATCTGCTGGCTCTTGTAATATAGGCCATTTATATGAAGTGAGTGGAACATTGATCCTCCTGTTCAAGTTTCCTGAGATTATTCAGTATTAGTATTGCTGAGATTAGTCACACCATGGCTGCTGTTCCTGTAGATTGTTTGATACAGTATATTTCCCACTATACACAAAGCAGCACTGTAGGAAAACCCAATTCAATCAATTTGAGCAGCCCTTCTTGTGCTACATTGGTATATTATGTATTGGGCAGATAAAGTTGTGATTCTATCTAATATATTCTTTGGCTGGTTTGACTGATGCACTGAATGAATGGAGATACCTAATGCTATCCAATCCTGCTGTCAAAAGATAATGGCATCATTATTTGAAAACAGACCAAAAAGGGGAGTGGGAGGGAGGGAAGGGTTTAACCACTGCTTCCCACATCTGTAGCAGACATGGACATTGCAGTGTGGGAAGGAAGGAAATCAGGCAGAGGTGACTTCTTATGGCAAATTAATAAAAGTGAGAACAAGAAACAGCTCTAAATACTGATGCAATGCCAGCAGCTGGAGAAATTGGAGTGTCCCAGCCTCATTTTCAAGAGGTGCTCTGCAAAATGCAAAACACTTTTAGCTAAGCAAAATACCTGGGCCCCAGGCTGTTGTATTCTTTTTCCAATTTTTATAGTTATTGGTTGGGGTGGCAGAAGCACCTAATCCCTGAGAGGGCTACCACATCTCTGCAGCTGTATGCACCAGCTGGCACAGGGGAGCACTTGCAGCTGCCCTTGGGGCCACTCTCTAGTGACGGGACTCCACAACTCCAGGCCTGCCAGGTTTTAAAAATAATAAGAAAAAGAATGATAGGGACTTTTTTAAAAAAGCTTTTGCCAGTTGATCTGCTCATCTAAAGCCTTAAACAGGTAGTTAATATTTTCAGGGTTTAGGCCGACTTTCTAACACTGGGCATGCACAGAACGTTTAAAAGCACGTTAGCTTTTACCTAAAACACCTTGGACTCAGTCCAGGAAGGGAGCCAAGAAATTCTCTCCTATGTTATATTATAAAAAGGAAATGCAACAAGTAGCTCATAAGAATTATTATAAGAAAAGGGACAGACACGTCAGACAATGAAGTGCAGCTTCACCAGACAACAGTTAATTGTGTCAAAAATGGAAAAGTCTGAGACGTGGAAGACAATGTCCTAAGACCAGAAATAATGGTGTCATCAGGTGATGTGTGTTTTTAAGTTTTGTGTATAAAGTTCCCTGATTCCTTCAACCTCTCAGTAGCCTCGTGTTTGCTGTTTCTGACGGGTTATGACAGCACTGGATTTACTGATGGCATACCACAGTCTGGAAGCAGCACCATTTATAGCACTTCAACCACATGCATTGTACAGTTTTATTATTATTTTCAACATACAACTGGACAGCTTTGCTAATAATCTGCTTTAGTCACTGGAGACTGTTCAGGTCTAGTTCCGATATTTTAAAGCACTAGTTTAAAAATCACTCATTGGTTAGTTTCCTACACCACAACACTCATATTCAGAGAAAGCAAACAAAAGTTCATCTGAGGAATGCATGTGCATGGAAGGAACTGATACATTGTGTTTGCACAAATTTTTACTCATTTGCATAGCAGTAGAATCCCAAAGACTTCAGATTAACCAGATCCCGCTGCAATTGGGACTGCAGACAGACAGCAAAGGTGGATAAGTTCTTTCCTAGCTTATTTAGTTACTTTTTAATGACCCTCCCCAAGGCCTTTTACATAGATATTTTTCTCGGTTTTAAATACAAAGTTTTTTAATTGACATTTTTCTGACAATTTAATTAGAATTACTTTTCCCTTGTGACTACATTTATTTTTACACTTTGTCTCTGTGCTAATTTTGATCTCTTTAATTAGTTTTAACTATGTCCCACACTGCTCACCTCCAGAAGTACATCAGCTATTACATCAACTCAGCTGTTTTTCTTATATAAATTATCTGAATGTGGAAAACTTTAAGTAAACCCACTTGGTTTTATTTGTTAATCACACCGTGATGCTATTTTATCAAGTTCTATGAATAAGCCACCATAGTCACAACCAGTTTAATGGGATTTTGACTTTTTTTTTTCTTTCTCCTGCCCCCAGCCTGTACAAGGACCTAACCTTTAGCAAGATAGTAACTAAAAGCCAGGCTGTGCACTAGGAGCCATGATCAGCTGATGGCTGTAAGGATGCTCCAGATGACCTCTAGAGTTGCTTTCTGAACTAAATTATTCTACATTTCTATTAACCTGATGAAAAATCTCACTTGAGCTTTGTTGAATTAGGGAATTCTTCTCTCAGCCACCTTTGTTTTGCCAACAGGGACGCCAGGTCAGGGAGTTTTAAGCCTGGAGATTCATCTCACTGAGCTTCAGACATTTAACTGAGATGGCTAATTTAAGAATCCAGTTCTACACGTCATTCCCAGTATAAAAAGACAGAATGACACCATGATTCATGTACACCCCAGATCTATCAATAAGAAGGAAGGGATAGAAATCATATAAGTCAGCTGAGTGCTTAAAGCAGTTGGGATGGACTTGTAATCCAGTAGCTCACCATGAAGAGTTTCTATAATGAAGAATTACTAGCACTTTCTGCATTTCTGCCACTACATTATACTTCTTTAGACATACTGAAACCATTCTTTTTTGTGTTCATCATCAACATTAATGCCTCTAGAATTAGAGTGACAGTGATGTTTGAAGTGGTTCCTGTAGTATTGCAGACTGAGTTCGTACATTTCCAGATTGTTATCTGATATCCATAAACTCACAGAAATATTTTAAACAGCACAGCATTTTTTTTATATCCTTGCAGAAAACTGCAACCTGATAAACTGATATTTTATATCTGAAGCTGATTATTTTTCAGGTGTCAAATCCTTCAAGAGATGAACTTGCAGTTGAAATTTCAGGGGAGAATTACAAAATAATCTGAAATCTGCTGTTACCCACAAGAACTGGGAAAAACATTGTTGCTACCATTTCCTTTTAAGCAGATTCTCAAAATTAATCTAAAAAAATTGGTAAACCATTTTCCCTCTTTGCAATGAATGAAGGTATCTGCATTGCAACATCTGCCCTCTTTCTGGGAAATATAACAGGAGGCTGTAAACTGAACCTTGTGCCCAGCCAGTAATAAGGGTTATAAGAGTTTTTACCTTGAGAAATACCAGGCAAATTTTTCTGAACCGATTTGTGTCAATCACTTGATGTACTGCCATAAAACAGCATCAACAGACCCTGCACCTTCCCACTACTGACTTTGTTTAAGGAGGAAGAGGAGCGTGTGCTAGAAGACTGCTGCCTGATTTCAACCGGACTGACCACCGCAGCCTTACTGGGAGATCCCTTCCCACAACAGGCATGAGCTCAAACTCAGTCCCCAGGAGGCTTTCAACACAGCAAAATCTGGAAAATTTTCTAAGCAATATGTGCTTGATTAGCAAACCCAAAAATTCAGACTAAGATGAATTTTACTTGCAAGAATTTCTTTCTAGGTTAGGCACCTTCATTTTTTAAAGAGCTTTTAAAGCCCAAAGACAATCCCTGTGAAAACTCAATGGAAACCACAGGGCTCTGCACATCCACAGCCACACTATAACACAGTGACTATATTTTCAACTTTTTATGGCAGATTCAGAGATTCTCCATTCTTGCTGTGAGGAACAGGTCGCTGTTGACCTGTGTAATGGGAGAGACATTCAGAATAATTTCCCAGACATGGCAGAGGAGCTCTTTAGCTAAATTTCTTAAATATACTGATAATTGTGTCATGCATGCCACAGATTTTTCCATCCGTGTCTTTGATTTGCTTCCTCCACTGTCTGGAAGAAAGCTAATGACTGGAAAGTGTTTTAAAAAGCATAAATAGGATGATTAAGATAATGCTGAGATGAACAGCCTGACATCGGCCTTATGAAAAGTCATGAAAAGGCTGATATTGGATGAGATATGTCTAAAAATAAGAAAGATTCTAATTAATGCTAATTAATACTAATTACTTCATTAGTTTATGATAGGGAAAAAAGACAGGTTTTATCAACTCAACAATCAGTAATAAAATTACTTTTTGGTTAAAGGCAATAACATTAACTGACACACTTCTGTAAGGTGTCTGAGTTGCCCAAAAGAAGGTTAGAAATTTGATTATTATATCACATGATGAAAAGCTTTCCATTTCTGAATATGAAAGAAAGATATCCATGCATTGATCTCTAAATCAGCAGGAAATATGTGCAACATGATGAAATAGTTGGTAGCCACAAAGACAAAATTAATAACTAGCAAAAGGAACGCTTTAAGCAAGGAAAACATGGTATATTCTTCACAATTTGAAACCTTCTAGAAAGCAGCCTTCTTAGTGTAAGCATCTGGTGCACTTACATAATAAACATTAGCAGCTTAATGCAAAATTAAAAGATAAGGCGCTCTGGTTTGTGTTACAAAAGCGATAATCATAACGGCCTTTTCAGGCCCTAAAATGAAACTATTAGCATGGTTCCAATGTGCAGCACATGGATCCCCAGCATGATCTCAAGCGCTCTTCCTTTGATGAAGCTCTCTCGGACACCCTCAGAATTGTTAATCCCAATGTGGTGGGGGTCTGTCTCTTGCTATTTCTACTTGCAGTGTCATTTTCATTCCTTCTGCAGCAAAACTTCTGGAGGGTTACTCTTTAGTGGTGTATCAGCTTTCCTAGAGGCTTCCATGGTATATCACCTCACTGTGCCCCTGTGCCATTAGGCCAGTTTCCACAAGGATCTGGTCCATATTACCGACCTGGTTTATGTTACTTGTTGTAACTCTTTCCTTATTATTCTAACTCTTCTAGATTATGGTAACATTTGCAGCTTGCAGAAGTCACGCTGTAGCATTATACCTAAAATCATACACCTTATTTTGTGGCATAACACCTTGAAACTGCATCTACCTGTGGTGTCGCCGTGCAGTGCCTGTGTTTGGGGTTGTGTCCACCCCTCCATTTGTTCTCTTACAGCCAGACAGATCCCTGTAATACTACAGGTGCCACAATTTAACTTCCGATCTGATGCACCTTGAACTCCCTGCCTGTCAGAGAAAATGGTCACCTCTAAAGTGTAGTCACCACCCCAGGTCGGGGCCAGCCTCTGGAAATACCTCTCTCTGCCATGGTACCACTACCAAAGCTAAAGCAAACAGGATCCTACTCAGATGAGGAATTATGGTCTGAAAGTTAGGCAGAATGAACCTAAGCATGTATATTGTCTTTTTAGATCCAAGAGAACTGATAGCAAATTAGATTAACATGTTTCTCCTTTTCCGAATCACCTTTTTCTTTATGCAGTTTCCTGTTTACGAAATTTCTGTACCAACCTTAATGAGTATTTTGACCCAATGTACCTTGTGATAAATGCCATAATCATCCATTTGGAGGCTGTCTCATGTTCTCAAGACCAGAGATTTTTGGATCACAGCCTTTTATTTCATTTTCGTTTGGCTTCTATTCCTAAGCACTTTGCTTATTATCAGGCCCTTTTGTTGTGTGTACTCCAGTTTCATCCTACTAATTGGCTACAGTGTAGGTCTATGATCCCTATCAAATTAAATCCTACTCTAATTGAGCCTGCTAGAATTGTATTGCCTGCATAACCTCCTCTTTAAGTGTACAGCAATGAGAACATGACTTAATGTCAAACTTTCCATACTTTACGCTTTCATCAGTGACTATGCATCTGAAGTCATCTTGGATAAAAACATCTCTTACATAAAAATTGAATTGAATGACTTTTTACAGCCACAAGACAGCTGACACAATAGGTCAATACCTAATGGCAAAATTAAAAAGCAGTCCATTCAGCTAAGTTAGGTGACTTTGTTGACTTCAGTTGGGTCAGGGGATTCTTCTTGTGTGGCACAGCAGTGAGTGGACACAGTACAATATATAGCCAAAGGCTCTGTGGTTTTCAAGATTTTCCATTGTGGCTTCTAGGCATGGGTAGTTAAGAGATTCCTTCTGGATGGCTGGGAAATTCACCCCAAATGCCCAAGACAGTTAATTTACTCTAGTCAACAAGGCCCTCTATAGTCATTGAAACCTCCATCCTAAGCCAGGCACCTGTCCGTGCCCTAGAAACACATTTCATTAACTAATGTAATAAGAATCCACTCAAAAAACCCAAAACATCGTTGAAGATTTCCATACAGATGTTGTTCCCCAGAACAAAGCCATGATGTACATACAGGTGCCAGGAATCACAGTGAAGGGGAAAAAAAAGAAAAAAAAAAAGAGAGAGAGTGAACTATCAGCAGTACTTTAAGAAGTGGCTTGGTGAAAATAATTAGAACAGGAAATACAGTCAGCTCAGTAGAAGCTACTTTAACACTCCTTTTGCTATTTTTATTTGCACTGGTTAATACCTTCCTATATCTTAAAATAACTAGGCCAGCTTGTCTGAGGGAACGCAGAACAGGGTGCTAATTTCATCTCTGCCTCACAATTCACCAGTGTCAGCACTTCCTAAACTGGAATTACGCATCCTGTCCTAATTGATGATGTCGCATAGCAAGTTCTATACATGGTTACTTTTTGCTGTTAAATTAAGGCAGAACAGTCAGATTTTAAAGAAACCTGTTAGACTAATAGTCACCCACTCACTTTGTGGCCTTCAGTATCACTTTTCCCACCCTGCCCTTGTTAATATCACATCCTGTCTTCGGCAGCTACAAGTATAAAATATCCACAACTTTCCAGTGCTCTTTAGTTAATACAATTTTTGGAGCAACTGAAAAGCATATAGACATATATTACATATATATGTAATATACATATATTACAAATGTAATATTACTGTAAATATGTAACACACATATATTACATATTTATTTATATTACATATAAATGATAATAGAAAAATATCTTCCTTGTGATTGACTAAGCCTAGCAAGCACAATATGCATTTTTAGAATTTCTTCTGCGGAAAAGTACCGCAGAAAGCACCAAAATGGTCCCTTTCATACTGAGGAGAAACTTCTAAAACATTCTACAGTATTTTTCTGACAGATCACTGGCTGCCTCTGAACACATAAATTGCACTAATGTATAAAAACATGGAAGTTCTAGGGCAACTGTTTGTCAACAGATTGGAATGACAAAGATGAGGACAGATAGGTGATAAATCTATAGTTGCAGCTTATAAAAGAAAACCCAACAAAATTATGTTAATTTGTTCCTATAAGCAGGTATTTCTGACTGTGAAGTTTCTATTTTTTGCATATGTAAGTCTCATTGAATTTTCTATCTGGAGTGCAGACCCACCCAGCCAGATTGAGAAGGGAAAAATCAAAATAATTTAACAGAGAGGCATTTGCATTAGTCAGGTAACAGGAGTGGTTTAATTATGTTTCTCTTATTAACTGAAATAAAAATTATTATAGGGCATATTTCTTTAGGTTCTTAAGTATTGTTTTATTTAGAGTTGCCTTATGAAGAACCTGCCTTTAATGAAAAGACTTGCTTTCCAAATAGCCAGTGATTCACATACTGTTAAAACAGCTCTCATTTCCATGAGCAATACTGAAGACTAGAACTACTCTACTAGAAAACACATAAACCCTTCCTTTTCTCTATTTTTTGCTTCACTCATACACCATGTAGCTCCACATTAAAAATATTCAGAATAAACATATGTTTATTCTGAATAAACTGTATTCTGAATAAACTGTAGTTCCAAACTGTAGTTTAGAACTACAGTTAAAAATAATAACAACGAACTTACAACCAATTTATTATATCAGTTCAGCTACATTGATGATCCTTCTCTTCCAATCCATTCTGAACTGGAACCAAAAAGAGCCCAAGGGGCTATTTAATTTTCAAGAGTCAGCCAGGTCTCTAACATGCCACTATACTTTTGGTCAGAGATATTCCTTCACTCTGATATGCACATACGGCATCATCCATACAATATTCCAGAGTCTGCCCAGTATTATTTTATTATTTAATGCCTCACATGCAAAAAACTGCAATAACCTGAAGGAACAAGGAAGAACTTCATTTGTTAATGATTTCAGAAAAAAAAATAAAAATGAAAGAATAACTTCTTGACTCTTCTTTGCACTGGAAAGAAGAACCTAATATCAAATATCGAACTAACACAATCACTTAAGATCAAGTAGAGACTTGTAAAATGTTCTTATCTATTACTTTGCATAGTCAAACTGCTGTTCTACACTATGCCCCTGTTTACTTCTACACTGTTTGTTTAAATGCAGGTCATTCATACCACTAGCATAACACAGATCTCTAACAACAAAGAGAGAAGCAAATTTTTCCTTTCAAAGCATTTTGACATCCACAGGACAAAATTTAACATTTTACATTGAGAAGAGGGAAAAATTTACAAGAATTTAAAGTGTGCTGTAGCATCCTCTCTGTAAAACAAAATAAGGGCAGAACTCCTTATTCATATTCAACTGAGGTGTACAAACTTTTCCCATATAATTCCAGACACCCGAATGAGGTGTCTGTGGAGGAGCCTGGCTGTCCTACACTCCCTCTCCACTTGCAACAGAGACAGAAATAAATTTCCTAAAGTGTGATAAATTCGTGTCCTCCCCCACCACCCCTAAACAAAACCTTTCCTTCTCCACAACCCCTCCGTGAGAGCGAGAGGTACACATGCAATTTCTCTCACAGTTCTTGATTTATTATCTACATGGAGACAAATTACTGTTGCTTTTATAAGAACACAGGACTGGAAGCAATGCCCTGGGCTATCCCATGAAGACTCCGCTCTCCTGAACTCCTTATGTTTACCTGCCCTGAAGTATTTGTAGAGAGCAGCCACAGTACTTCTCAGCCCTCATTTTTCTAGTCCAAACAAGCTGGAGTCCTTTGTTCCCTCCTTGTAAGACAGCTCTGCATTTTTCTGATCATCCTAGTAGCCTTTTCTTGGCACTTATTCCAATTGAATTAATCCTTCACGATTACATTGACCCAAAATGCACACACTGCTGCAGATACAGCCTCATTCTGTTCTTATACAGCAGCAATAAAACTTCTAGGTCCACTGGAAATACTCAGTCTCACACTTCTTTGCATCGTGGTTGCGTTTTTCATAGTGGTGTCACACTGATGATTCACAAACCTCCTAAGTTAGACAAACAGACATCAATCTGTCTTCTCCATGCGTGTTTCCACAGCAGAGCTTCCAGCTAGTCACGCCTGCCTCTGGGCCACAATAGTCTTAATGACTTAAATGAAACAGGCAACAAATATTTTCGTCCTGGCTTCACTAGCTGAGATATTAAACATATATTAAGGTGGTTATTTTAGGCCGGTTTTCTCAGGGGCTACTTCCAAGCCTTCCCCAGGATTAGCCAGCCCCATTCAGAAGCAGATGAACCTCAGAAACACAGGGCTATAAGGCTCACCTGGCTCTTCCCACCAAGAGCAGCAAAAGACTGACAGAAGTTTGTGCTGTCTCTTCTTTTCTTCTTTTATTTCTGAAATATTTTATTCAGCTTGCCAGAATGACTGAAACCAAGAAATTCAAAGAGTTTAATGATACAAAATTGTTCGAATTAGTGTCTGTCTTGTTTTTCTCTGTAGTTTAAGGGATCAATATTAATGAAGAGAGAAGCTATAAACATCACTAATGAGGATGAAGTGGAATATCCCCCACCAGAGCTGCAAGAGCTTGAGCTTGCACCAAATGAAGATGACATCCACTATTAAAGGCTGCATTTTAATCCAGCCACAATAATAACAGTGAAGTTAATGCTATTGGTATATTTTAATAGATGATGTCTTACAAAAGCAGCCTACTTGAAATTCAGCCCAAAGACTAAATTAAAGTCAAAACCCTAGTCAGTTAACTGGGCTATAACATGTGAAGAATTGATTTTCTTATTTTCAGCTGTCAGACCTGCTACAAAGAATGAGTTTTAATTCTGGGGATGTTATTAAACTCCTTGCTTAACTGGCAGAAAAATGGAACCGCCAGCCAGGCGACAGTGGTGCGGCTGTCGGAGTGAATGACACCTGTCAGAGTATGATGAATGACCCTCTCTGCCCCACAATCCCCCGCTCTGTCACTCAGGTGAGGGCCATTAATCTTCATCGAGGGCCTGTCAGGCCAGGCAGCCACGACGACAAAACGTCTTCTCGCATTTGCCGCCACCACGCACGTAACAATGCGATATTCTTATTGTCACAGCGACGCCGAATTAGCATAATTTATTATGACTTCCCTCCCCCCGAGCCCCCTCCCCACCCAAAACCCAAGTAGGGGAGAGATGCGATTAGACAGATGGAGGGTAGGCCCAGCCTGCCAGCCCTGGAGCCCCCCGCAGTGCTTGATGAGGAGTGGAGCATCTCTACAAACCAATCAAAAAGCTGGCAGTTCAATTACAGAGTAATAAAGGGACATTCATCATTCAATTAGGCACCTGTCATGGTTTCACAAAAGGGAAAACTTCTAACCTGAGACTCCAGGGAGAAGATGCTACAACCAGGAGGCAGAGAAATAAATGAAAAAAGGACAAAGTCAATTACTGGCCAAACCAGACAAAAGGAAATATGTTAAAATAAGGGAAAAGTTATCCCTGGGCAATAATCAGAAAAGTTACATGACCTTACAAAGATTATAAAGAGCCAGCATTAAAAGAGCTACACCATGCTACTCTGCAACACACACACTACCAGATTTCCCCCCTTGCCAGCTGCAATGAAAGCTGAGAAAGCCGAAGAAAGCTTTAGGGAAATAGGATTGTTGTTTAAAAGCCCTGACATTGCTACTGCAAGAGCATACAACACACACCATCTTTAGAAAGAACACACCTATTCATCTCAGCTTGTTGCCATGCCTTGTTTCAAATGCTATAAACACCTGGGGTTATTATTCTTCTTATCATGTTAGAAACGTTAGCAACTCTGCTAACCAGCAACAAAAGGAGGTGAACCCTTTTTGAAAACAAACAAACAAAAAAAGCAGAAGCCAGAACCAACCAAACAAAAAGAAGTCATGAACATGCCAAATAAATGCTAAGCCTTCAGCATGTAACACAACAGAGAAACTAAGCAGGCTTGCTTCATTCAAAGTTATTTTGTTCAATTTATGTTCTTCATAGTTTGCAGAACCCAGATCTTGAAAGTTATCGAAAATTAGAACATGGCAGAGATGAGATTGTTTGTCAGGCAGAGACTGGAACTAATGTGGATTTATCCTGTTCTGCAGCTGCAAATAACAGGTAAAAAAAAATAATAATATTAGATTGCTGAACAGCTGCTTGTGCAATAAACTCTGTTAAGTTGATTACCTGCCTGCTAAGAAGGTTTATAGTAAATTGCGATTCCAACATTAAATTACCAGAGCAGCAAAGGTTGGATTTGGTTGGAAAGATGTAAGACTAATCCAAAAAACGTTCTTTAGAGGTGATGAATGAAACCCCCTATAACCAGCTGGAATGGGTAGAAAAGTCTGGAGTGTCTTGATGGTTTGAATCCAGCACTCATTTTCAAGAAGGTCTGTCCAAATTCTGGTGCCTGCTTACACAGAGAGCACAGGGCCACGAGGAAACCTCTATTTATCACTGTACGAGTGTAACTCTGCATGTCTCCTCATCTCCCCGCTCCTTCACAGTAAGACCAGGAACATGCCACACTAACACAGCTATAAGGTTTCCAGGAGACAAGCTAGTTCCTGTGTGGGGTTGCATTTTGACATGTGGATGTGTCACCTCGCTCAGATGTGGGTCAGGCTGCAGCTCTGAGTGCTCGTGTCACATCAGAGCGCAGGATTTACACCTCCAAATCACGCTCGTGGTTTTTGAAATCCTACCTAAATGAGATCGTGTGGTGTAACAATTCGGGAAATTCTGTGGGAATATTTTGTCAGTTAATGAGGAGAAAATATCGTCAGATAAATTTGCTTGGGTTTAGCATATGAGTAGCTCTAAACACCAGCAATTATTTACAGCAGTAGTCAGAGCTGGTCTTTCTGGGGAAGGGGCAGAAATCACCATTCTGCAGTGTCTTCTTTACAAAACAATCTAAATCTACAACAGGGAGCAAAATAATGTAAGCAATTGATTTGTGTGCTGAATACTTCCTCCCATACCTTTTGCATTTGCATCCCAGGGCCTAACAAAGTTCTGATGCAATATAACAAAGAGGCTAACAATGCCCACATACCTCGCTCACAGGGGTGCTGCAGAGATCAATCTGCTAAGGTTTTAAACTGGCTTGGAGATGAAATGGGCTACATAGCATAAATACTGGCTGTAGCTTCGTGAGCTGTCTTCATTACACTACTTTGAAAGAGTCATCATTGACTATTGCATCAGCTTTCCCATAACACCAGGCAGAGGACTTTTTTGTTTTCCCCTTCTGGTACAAATACATTTTAAATACAAGCTTGCAAAATCCAGGGGGGTGAGGGGGAGGGTGTTGGTGTAGGGAAGTGCCAGAATTGCTGAACCACAGAATTTATAACTCCTTCTCTATCCTTTCCCCCAGAAAATATAGTTTATCAATACAGTGGTTGCCTTTGAGATTACTGTCAAGATTTTCAACAGAACAGAGGCAGGGAACGGTGTGTGTGACTCAAAGGTGTTTGATGGTATCAGTCCTTGAGGTTTTCTGCAGTTCTGCTGCTGCTGTGCAATGGTTCAAAAAATTGAAAGCCAAGTGTCCAGGGAATAGGTTACAAAATTAGTAATTTGTTGTTCCTGCTTTGATGTCAAACAGAAAACAAACAGAAATAAAACCCCTTTCAGGAAGTCTAAAAATAACTAAATAAAACAGAGTTAAAAATACCACAATTGGTTTCAGATGCAGAGCTGCAATTATCAGGCTCCAAAACATCCAATTTGCCTTCTCTCCTGCACAACCATACATTATAAACAACCTGGGAACTCAGACTGAAGGCAGGGATTCCCAGAAGTCCTGTATGAGGGACAGTTGTGGAGGGGAGAAGGGAAAAGCATGTCTGTGTATTCCTAGTAGGTCACTACTATTTGAAATTCTGTTTTGCCATATAGACTTCTATCTAGATAGTGTCACAACAATTTGCTAAATACTACAAATTAAGAAATGTATAGATGATGATGAGTTTCTAATATGGTAGCCTTTAACAAATCAGGTTCTCCAGGGCTGTCATATCAGTGATATGGTTTATTAAGTCTTAATAAATGCAGCACTTTTATCCAAATGCCTCAAAGAGCAGAATTTACCCATCTTGTTCCTGTGGATACTGCACAGTTGCCTCGAGAAACACAATTTCCCAGGGAAAAAGTGCTACCAGGGGTACATGTCAGCAAATCCACAAAAGGAAAATGAGGATAGAGAGAATAAAAAAAAAAAAAAAAAAAAGAAGGTAATCATGTTGAGACAAAAAAAGAAGACAGTAAAGTACCAGGATGATAGCAGGATGAATAATTGATGAGCTGGTGGTTTACAAGAGAGTTTCATTAATATTATCCTGCAGGTTCATTAACCACTGTCCCAGACTCATCTTCGAAGGTTCCTCCTGAGTTTTGATTAGGTGCTGCAAGTCTTTTGCTTAGACATCAGAACTTCAGGCCTTTGGTGGTGACAACTGTTTCCTCAGATTCAGTCCCTTCAGCCAAGCACCTTTCGGAGCTGTTTTCTATTCCCCTCCCACTAATCACAGGTCCCTAACCATGACAGCAAGTCTTAGTAAATAATATATCAAGATAAATGATAATTGTTCTGTTTTAAGTGTCTCCTAATGAGCATCATAAATTAAAAATTAATATTGCAAAGACTGTATGAATAGCATCAATGCCATAAACAGAGCAGCAGGGATCAAGAATGCAAATGAAAGTGAAACGCTCCCTTATCCGCCCCCCTATATGAAAAAATTCTGGAGCCAGCGGACTGTTAGGCATTACAAAGCTAATAAATGGCTTTAATGAAGTTCTGTAACAGGCAATTTCTTCTTAATCTTCCCTTCACCTTCCAATATTTGGCTCTTCGGGATTGTGCGATTTCTTTTGTTGATTTTTTTTTTCTCTCTTTAATCTTTTTAAAACATCTCTCAAGAACTGTTTGTTTCTTGTTAGGTAGAACAGTAATCTCAAATTAAAGCATAGTGCTACAGCAAGAAACTAGAGAATGGGCTGGTTAACAGATTGCTGGCCCTGATGATCATGCAGACAGGCTAAAGCGATTTGGCAGTAGCCATTCTGTTGTGTGACGTTGCTATTATCATTGTGCCTTCTATTCAGAGAGTGCATTCAAATGGTGTCTTTTTCTGGGTGACTGAATAAGGTACACTTAAATATGCCCTTGTACCTCCAAGTTTCATCTAGAAAGAAAGGAGGCAGCTGGAATTCTTACCCTTCCTTCTTCCAAAGCCTTAGTTTATTCAATTTAGATGTAGCAGAAGTATTTGCGCAAGCAATGTTTGCCTTCTTTTCTAATGGCTGGACTAATCTGTAGCTGAATCCCACCACCTTCAGTTTTGTAAATATTGAAACTGATCCTTTTGAAGTAAACATCCTTGGATACTGTATTTGTATCGTCATGGCACTAATTGTTTCTAGACAGTAGATAAGGTCAGACTTAGAGAAACAAATAATATACAGAGTTACTGAGCTACGAATGACACAATGTACAAGTTCATGAAGGAATCTGACACTAAACAGGATAAGAACAAGTTGATAATTTATTTTTTTCCTCTAAGATACCTAGCAAGTCTTCCAGTTCTTCTCCATAATCATCAGCCAGCCAAGGGTCCACAGAAAATAAGACTAAATCATCCAGCACGGACTGGATCACCAAAAATGCCATTTCACCACCCATTCTGTAGTTTCAACCCTCTCTCCTTTTTACTTGCTTGCCTTTTTGTCCCATCATCTGGTAGCTCTAAGGTAAGGAAAAGCAACAACCAGTGCACTAGCCTGCTCCCTAAATTATACCAGCCATGGGAATTAGTGAATTTCAAGAAAGAGAACGTAAGTTATACATTATGAAGAAAAGCAATTACTGAGAAGAGGCTACTCATCTGTCTCCATCATTTTTAAGCCTAAAGCAATGGAAGTGCTAGTCACTGCTCTGTAATTAAGGCTGAAGTCTGCATTTCAAAGAAGTTCAACTTCTTTCCATGACGAACCCTCTACAAACAGAGCATTTGCTCTTTAAAGCACAGAATGACTTGTATGAATTTATAAATATTTCACTTCAAGCTCATTTTGATAACAAAATTAAGACACCCTGTGCCTTTTTATTGTCCCAGTTGAAATTTGTACTAGAATAACTCAGATTTGAAATACTGCAGCAAAATCTGAGCATAACAGAAATACTTTTTTCTAGAGCAAATTGTTCTCTTACCCTTCTCTTGGATACTGTCAGATAAAACTGAGACTCCTCTTAAACAAGACTTCAGTGATATCAGAGATAACTAAACTACTTCTCAACTGTTAAAAGTTTTTTTTTAAGTAAGTGCTGTGAGACATTTATGCTCCTCTAGTGTTAGGAGAAGACTTCTTGGTGGAAGACTTCACTTCCATTACTACACTTCAACAGTTCAGAATTGCTTACCTGGGTTTGTTGCCCTGGAAATTTCGGCAGAAGCACAGGCAAAGCCATTAAAAACAGAGAGTCATTAAAAGTTGGAAACTAATGTGTCTTTGAAATCCAATCTCATCTCCTTTGGGACAACAAACAGTAAAATCCATTATCCATAATTCTATGGTTATCTCAGGGCATCGCTAGATGGAAGAATTAGTTTTATTCCAAATTTCAGGAAGCCTTCTTTTAAATGTGATTTCAATTCTAAGGTACTTGGATTGAAAATTTTAGTCTTTACTTAATTAAAATATTACAGAAGTGTCAGTAACCTTTAGATTACTGGAACAGCCCATTCACAGTGAACTATTTTAATAAGCTGGCGATAATCACTGCAGCTACACTTAATGGATCTATGCCAAATCTACACCAGCTGAGGATCTGGACACGTCTATTTGCTCTCTTGACTCTTTTTTTTTTTTAAGTTCATGCAAACTATGAGCACTACACCCAAGTGCAATTCCTCTTTTCTACCAACAATGGGTTTTGCACCAGTGCCCTCAAGTTTGATCTGTGCTGAAGACACCTGCTCTCAAAGCAGCGAACTGGGACCACCAACTCATTTCATAAAGGGCCACCGAGCAGCTGTCACATGGTAGCAACTCCCAGGCAGTACTGACCTGTAACAAATCTGAACTGCTGACCTAGAGGTGAAAGGCTCTATATCCAATTACCAATCCCCTGAGTGAAACACTACTAAGTTTTGCCTTGAAAACACAGATAAATATACACAAAGGAATAAACAAGAATGAAGTAATACAAATGTTGCATCATTGTTAATATCTTGCTGTACATCAAATCTTGGAAACCAGATATATCATTGCCACCAGTAGATTTTCTGGACTCTATGCCCATTTAAAAAGCCTATTAAGAGGAACAGACTGAAGCAATATTCCCCCCTTTTTTCCTCCTACAACCCTAACAGAAAACAAGAATATCCACACAAGGTTTCCATAAGGAAAGAAAAGAGAATGGTTGATTTAATGTTCTTTACTATGAATTCATCAATGTAAATAACATTTTCTCTGCAAATGGCTAACTCATAAGCATAAAAATATCCTTATTCTGTGAAGTTGTTTCCTCTGCCTGTAAGTTCAAGAAAAAAAGACCATTTCATGATTGAAAGCCTGATAAGATGAGCTAAAATGCTACTCAGAGCTCAGGGAAGAACACACTTTGCTTTGGTTCCATGTCACTCACATTATTCTTGACAGTGTCAGTAAGAAGCAGCAGAAGAGCACAATCTTCCTTTATTTTTAGTAATACTAAAGCTGCAAGAGAATTCTTCTTTTCTTCTCTTCCAAATATATACAATATCTACTTTAAGCAGCAATAATAGAAAAAGCTGCCTTAATGATTTCATCTTGATAATTTACTGCAATTACTACATAATTATATCAACGCCCCTTTATAATTGTGATAGTACAAGCTTTCACTAAGGCACCTTTCAAAAAAGGTAAGGAAAAGAGTTATTCCAAATGAGTCACTGAAAGTTCATTTCCTCTTTTAGGCTTCAAATCATGCCACGTGTAGCCCTCTGGGTCTAAGTAGATGTGGACTGCAAGCTTCAGGCTGAGTGGCAGCTTGCCATCCATCTGCCCATCTTGCCAGCATCTTCCTCAGTCCCACCCAAGAGAACAACAGTTTCGTAGAAAATATGCTGACAGCAGAGCAAATGAACAAAAAGGCTGTGCAAGTCCCAATTTCAAGCATCAACTTTAGAGTTTTTTTTTCTTAAACCTCAAACAAAACAGTCTTTTGCTACCGTTTCCAACAATTTCTACCACAACTTGCTGTCCCTGCTTGTAGCAACGAATGCATGACAGTGGAGTCACTTTGCCAAATGGAATCCTTTTTGTGCACTTGGCAGAGGTTTTGCAGAGCTGTCTCACTACACCCCATTAATGCTCTCACCTTCACAGGCACAGAGAGCCTTGAAGGCAGCAGGGCCAGTAAGGAGAGGAAGGAGAGCCTCAGGGGTTAGCACAGGGTTGGGACCTCGGTTCCAATCCTGAGTGTGCCCTTGCCTTGCTGCAGGGCCGTAGACAAGTCTCTTCTCAGCTTCCCCTTTACTGAAAAAGCATAAGGGCATGAGTACACTTTGCAAGCTATGTTTTGGATTTCATATCTATAAAAGCTTAACAATGCTATTACTTAAAGCAAGAGGCACTCTATGTGCACTGGAGAACTTCCCCATCCCCTGTGAGTGGGACCACTTATATAACAGAAATGAAAGGGACAGAGAAACTCTCTTTTGTGACTTTTGTGCACCCTAATGTACTTTGCATTCATTTCCAGGGTAGCAGCAAGCAACACACAGGCAGAGAAAAGGAGCAATAATGCTGTGAAGTCTCAAGGGAAGGATTTTTTTTTCCTTACTAACCCTTGTGGATTATCTAACTTGGCCTTTCAGGCTCCATGCTGGGATCAGCATTTGCCCCTCTAAAGAGCTGACCATGACTTGGCGAGTTAGCTTTTCAAGAAGAACCGTGTAATCTCCCTCCTGCACTTGCACAGCTGTCAGGAGGGGGCTTGCAGTGAAACCCAACACAACGGTGCACCAAACAGCTCAAAAACTCCCTGTACTGCTGTATCAAACTAAACCTGAAATCATGGTCATGTGTTTACTCCCCTCAGAAGACAGCACAACGGAGAACATTCAATAAGACATGCACTATGGACGCTTGCTAAGAAATGATGCTGCTCTGCAAATATTAATTTGTTGGGAATCTATTACATTCAGGGTCATTGGCACTTCAAAATGTTATATGTACCACTGATGTTTGTCTCTGTTTAAGGATGAGTTGCAGACCCTTCTTTAACATTTGTATACCTTCACTCGGAAAACATTTGCAAAGTTGACTTGTGCATTAAAAGTTTTTAAGTCAGACACTGAAAGAGAATGTGTAGACACAAAATGAGATTCTCCTCTTTTTCCATTTTTAAAGTTTTGATAACAGCTATTAGTCTCTTTGGCATCTGGCATTTGGTGGCAAACTTTCTTTAAAGAAATTCATCTTCCTTGGTATCTATTGTCAAGAATCAAGCATCCTACCTGTTTGCTCCAGTCTATAAAGACAGTGGTTTAGATTCATCCCAGCTAAAAAAAAAGATGGGATGACATATAAGCAACACTTATTGACTACACAATGAGAAGAAATAGTAGAAAACTAGTCTTGACAAGACTTCTAAGCACCTAAAGCTTCGTATGCAGTAATCGGATCTGTTTCTACACAGTATTAACTCTATGCCAGCAGCCACAAAGTGAGTCACAGAAAGCCCAATACAATATTCACCAAAAAAATCAATGTGAGTTGGATCAGCCCCTTGAAAGCCCCAGGGTTTGATTTATTTTTAAGGAAATGCATCGGTAAGAATCACCAGGGTTGGGCAGGAGCAGGGGGAAGAAAGAGGGTGCCTTTCAGCCTACCTACTCTACAAATCAAACATATTTTCCCCCAAATAAGTATATAAATGAATGACCATTTTAGAACTGATGTGAATCAGTCCAGAAGGAATAATTTTTAAGAAAGTTGTTAGTGAATGGAAACAGGTGGCTATAATTTGAGTTAAACTGCAACCTTAACTGTAGTGTTTGCTATCATGAACACTATAACAACAGATGTACAGTTGCACCTTGGGATGAATTCATTATGGCCTGAGAAACATAATCATGCCATTCAGACCATATTTTGTCCATATGCTCATGTGGTTTACACCCCTGGTTTATTGGCATTGTACTTGGTTATATAGCAGGAGACTCCCAGGATCATAATTTGCACTTACTGTTACGGTGCAGGAGAATCCCTTTGTAGCACGGGTTTCCTGTTAAGGCTCAGACTCCCTTTCAGAGCGGAGAAGGAAGGCCTGGGTCACAGCCTCTGTGAGCACTGCAGAAACTTAACAGCACTTGGGAAGCTTTCCATGCAAGAGGCGTTGCATACGTCAAAGAAACAGAAAAAAATAACCTGAAGAGTACAGGGGCTACTGTTCAGGACATTTTTACAGTTATAAAAATGTAGATTATACTGCTATCTTATCCTGTAATTTATGGGATGAATATTGTAATTCATTGAATGTCACGACTTATCTTTTATTCATATAGTTACTATTCCATTACCAGAGAGGGAGGTTTGTCAAAGGTTAATTATTTTAAATAGCTCAGGCAAATTTATTTTGATTTGTATAAGTTTTTTGAATAATCAAAGGTCTATGTATTCATACTGCCTTATGAGAATTCATTTTTTAAAAAAAAATACTCCTTGATGATACAGTTAGATTAAACAAATGCTTTTGTAAGGATCAAATCCAGAGTCTTTCAATACTAAATCTAAAGAAGCTAAAAAAATTGGCAACGTTTTTTTCTCTGCTTCAGTTTTACTGTAAAAAAATTCCCTAGCAGTCTTAGACTGCTGAATTATCCTTCCCTCCAGCAATCTATTTACAAGTAAAGAGCATCTTGCCACAATCTCAAGACCTCTGTCCCTGGGGAAAGGACTATTCATTTTAATTGCTTCCAAAGCACCTATCACTACAGACTCTTGATTTGTGCTTCAGCCATGATAAAAAATAAGTAGTACCATAGTACTGAAGTACTTATCGCTCAGAAGTTGCCTCCTGCTCTTTACCTCTTGGCTCCCAGAGATGCTCAGTTGTTATCAATTCAGGCAGCCGTTCGGCTTCAAGCACCTAAGGAAAAAGCACAGGTTTTGGAAGTGATCAGCAGATCCACACAAACATGAAGTGCTCTGAACACAGAGCCTCTCTGCTGACCCACAAGAGGAGCCCTGACAGTAGCTGGAAAAATACATCCAGTAGGAAACTGTGACATGGACTAAAATGACCATCTCCCAGTAAAGTCTTTTAAAATTCACAAAACTCATCTTTTCTCCTTTTGAGGAAAGAACCACTTTGCCTATTTCTGTGTCTGTTTTCCTGTAAGCAAAGTGTGGATATTGATACTTAACCTTTAAGGAGTGCTGGAAGTTCAAATCCATGCACAGCCAAATGCTGTGAAAGCCTTGAACAGAAAGTGCAAAGCAGGTGTTCAGCACCACACTAAAAAAATAATTAGTATTCTTACACTGAACTTCTGATGAGCCTGCTGGAGCTGTAATAGCAGGGTTATCCTTGAGGTTTGAGGGATCTTCACCTGCACTTTATGTTGGTGTTTAACTGTAGTAAATGCTGCTATCGAGACAGAAATGCTTCTTGGGAGGGTGCAGTGCCATAGCAGGGGAGGCACAGCTGCTACGTCAGCACAGCTATGCATTGGAAGTCCATCCTGCAGAGCAAGCCAGGAGCAAAGTGGGAGGTACAGTGTGGATCAGACTCTTCTGGAGAGGGCTTCACTTCCAGAAGCTCTGATAACCAGGAGACTACAGCAAGCAGTCAGTACCCTTAAGGGCAGATTCAGCCCCTGTGCTGCATGGCAGTGCTGGATGAGATACCAACAGAGCACCGTGACACCCCTGCCAGTCTCCATCCAGCCCAGGGTGCAACACCAGCCAATTCATCCTCCTTCGACGCCAGGCTGTAGGCACCAGGGCACAGAGAGGGGTAATTTGGGGCAACAAGGAAGGAAGCAGCTCCTGCCACCCACTTTGCCTTTAGCACAGCTGCACTGTGCTCCTGGAGATCTTTAGCTTCCCCATCTGTGGGGCTCCCTGTAGGGGAAGCACTCAAGTTTGCTGGCCTTGGCCACACAGCACCATCAGGACTTCAAAGAGAGCTTTCCCTGGCTCCTTCCCAACTTGCCACCACCTCCCCCATGACAGGCAAGGTTGCATTCAAATTCTGCCTGTCCTCAGACAATATTGTGCCTTATGGGCCCTCTGCCAGCATCTGCTGTGGCTTTAGCCAGAGAAGGCAACAGCCTAAAAATCTACTTTGAGTTACCTTGACGTCTGTTAGCCGGAAAATAAAGCAGTGTCCTATTGTTTTACACTCCCCCAACCCTTTGTGTTTTTATAAAGCTCTTGGACAATTTTGGGGGAGGGGGGAGAAAAAAAAAAAAACAACAACTCTGGGGAAACAGCTGATTAGATTCTGGCAAGGCGGACCAAACATCTGCTTCAAACAAAAGACATCTGCATATTTCACATTTATTTTTCATAATTTACAGAAGCAACCTGCCAAAATTTAGCAAGGGAGAATAAACTAGCACATAATTAGCTAAAGTTTGCTTGCTTTAGAAGTTATTAGCATGAAGCCCAGTAGCTCACCTGGGAGGACATCAAGGAATGTAGATAACTACAGTTTGATTTTGTAAATTCAATTTTCGATCTGGTGTGCCAGGCCAAAAAACAATGTTGCCATGCCAATTAACACAAGCCAGCAAATGTCCTGATGTCCCCATGTCATACAGTGTACAGCTGCCTCAAAGGCATTGATAACACTGTTTATTAAATAAGGATCGATTAGACAGACGTTTTTTGCTCCAATTTATGTGGTACAGAAGGCTGCAAGTTGAAGAGCAGAACACTACTTTCTTTTTTTTTTTTGTAAAATCAGGAGGAATACTATGTGCTGTGTGTAAAGAGGGTAAAACAAGTGCTGGGGAAGTGGGCATGAGGATTTTTCAAGGCAGCCAAAACCTCTTCATTAAAAATGCAGAAAAAAAGATCCAGGAATGTATATGCTTTCAGTAAGCTACACTTCTTCAATTTAATTTTGTCATCTGCTGGGTCGTTAGTACATTTGATAGCTAATACGTTTCCAATTTTAACAGAGTTAAGAGGAATAGCATGGAATCCTGAGGTTTTGAAATTCAGCTTGGAAATCAATAGGTGTTTCACTAAGTATATTTACTAACTCAGTATTTGGCCTGTAAGGGCCATAAACAGAAACAGGCAGAATTTCAGGGGGGGAAATCCTACCTTTGCTACAAATGGGAGTAGAAAAACTCCTGTTAACTCTGACACAGGCAGGGTTATACCCTGGAGTTGAAACCAGGACTTGATGAAATAGGAAAGGGCTTTCTTGCAAACCCCAAATTAAACCCAGGTTCATAAAAGCATCTGCAAATCTTCTGGATGAACCAAGGTGGAGGTTTGCCCTTCTCTCTCCAAGGAAGGATTTATTGTTTCAGACAGAAACCATGGGAAACTCTCTCACTTGGACTGAACTCTGCTCTATATTTCAGATTTATTTGAACCTGAATCTCAGAGCAAAACTCAGGGAGTGAAAACTTAACTGCCAAAAAAATTCTGTCAACCCCAAAGGAACAAAAATTGCCAAACACAGTACAGCTCTAAATAAAAAAAAATAAAAATTAAAAAAAAAAACCCACAAAAAAAACAACAAAAAAAACCCAAACAAACCCAAAAAACCCCAACAACAACAAAACAAAACATTTCAAGCTCCTTAATCTGGGCTTTATGGCTTGTATCCTTCCCTAGTAACACGAATCCAAGACTCAGTCTCATCACCATGAACTTTGTGGGGGGAATATATGAGAGAGTGAAATAACACACCAGTCAGATCTGGGAGGGTTTAGTTCTAAGGTTTTGCATCTGAATGCTGAAGGATTTGGGCAAGAGTGGTCACAGGAAGACTGGAGTAGGAACCTCTTTCTGTGCCAGGTTGAAACATTCTCACCTAAACGCAGATCAGTGTTCTAAATCATTTCCATCATTGTCTTAAGACACTTTCCCCATGCAGACTTACTGCAATTGAGTCATAGAATCAAACCCACATAATTTCACTATATAAATGACAATCTCTAGCATAATAATCTCTGTAACATTGAGTCATTCAGATGCAGCATTTGAACTGGTACTAAAGCCGACTATTGCAGAATAGCCATCTTCTATGCTGAGTTTCCTTCTCCCTTGCTACCAACACGTTTCAATATCATCATCCCCTTCACAAGTGAGGGAAACCGAGGCATATAGTAAAAACATGAACTTCCCAGACACAAAATTACCTCTTGGCAGAGGCAAGCACAGGACAGAGATCCCACTGCGTGCCAACAGTAATTACAACATTACTTTGCCTTTTGAAAAAATGAATTAAAAAAAAAAATCAAGACTGGTACAGTGGAACTAAGTGAATAAAAGCCTATGTTGACCTACACTCAATACAAGACGCTTGGAATTAGAGATACATAGAGTAAATATTCACTCATTTCAAACATGCACTTAATTTTTGTTTGAAGAATTTCCTAGTCTCGTTTGTCTGAGTGAAATTGAGACCAGTGCTGTTGTTCTGGGTTTATTAAAATAGGATTACTGCAACACTGAACTGCTTCTCAATGAACTACTCTTTTTAACTGACTGTTTTGAAGTAAAAATATAATTCCAAGCAGTTAAAAGCAGCTCACTAAAGATATCAAACTGGTACTCAAAATCTTGGGCTGTGAGATCACTGGAATATTGATCTGCCAGCCAGTCTGTAACCCAGCTGGCATTCACACATTTTAGATCCCCCAAAAGTTTCACATTAAATGTTTTATCCAGACATAGCTATTCTGAACAAGCCCCATCTAACTTGAAACAGTGGCCACTGTAAGGATCTGTTCCTTCAAACTTGGTTTACCTGCTTACTGTATTTCAAATGTTCTTCGGCCACTTCAATTACCCTCATTTAAACACTTCCAATTTGGTCAATACAGTTGACCGATTTCTACTGCCTTGCTTGAAACAGTCACAAGCTGAGCTCCTGTTGCTTGTTCAAACTGCTGAGCCTGCCCTGCTGCCAACTCCTTACAGCCACTGAATCTCTATCAGGGTCATAATCAGCAGAAACACTGAAAGGTAGAAATAACATTTTTTTCCACTGCTCTGGACACAGTAAAAGAGGAGCAGCCACAGATGAGGAGAGTAGTAAGCAGACAACATCAAGCAGTAATAAACAAGCATCCTCATAGAACAGACCTTTTGCAATGAGTTGTGCCTGCAGGACCTTGCAAATAGTAAAACTGTGTGTCCGTGTGGGTCCTTTTCTTAACATTACATTTGATGTCACTCACACATGTGATTTCATTCTCCTGCTTTGTCATTATTAAACTTGTTCATTCCTTTTAATTACACATCTATCATATATATTTTGTTATAAAGATTTAATTAAACATATATTAACGCAGCTTAATGATCTTGCCAGTGACCAAAAATCTCCTGTGGATTAAACAGAAAAGGAGGCATTGAACATAAATTTGTACAATAAATAAACAAAACACAGACAGCCTTGTAAGGCAGGAAGAAAAACAAGGCCTACATGACCAATCTATTTCAAGAATGTTACAAATGGGAAGCATTTACTATTTTAAAAACATTAATCATATACTCTCTCCATTTATTTACTTATCTGTGTTCTTCATGTAAATCTTTCTTGGAAGCATATAAACTCTTTAGAATTATAAACAAAAAGTCAAGTCACATCTGGCATTTCACCTGTTTACTCTGTAATTACTCAACTTTGCTGAAAGCTGAAGAATTAGAAGGTTTTCATTTCTATCTGCACCTTTTAGCTGGGATGAATCTATTTCATATTCTGGTATAAAACTATATGAGCTACCACTAGATGAGGTAGGCTGCAAGCCTGCCTATATGCACGGACCTCATGGATATTTGCCATAGGTTTCCCCACATGCACAAGACAAAAGACAATTGGCAGTACACAAGAGCAGTTACTCTATATGGCTGGGCATCAAAATGCTTGACAGGCTAATAAATTCACATTCCAATACACCCTGTGATAAGCTTTTGACCACATAAACCCTCAACCTTGTGTCACTATTCCATATTTTACTTGTTTTGGAAGACTATGGAGGTAGGCAAGGTCAGAGCAGAGCTACCATTGCTCAGTGCAGTATAAGTAGGAACTAAGTCTAAGTAGGCTGTGGCTATATGCCCTCTATTTTGCCTCTTTGTGGAATCTGATTTTAGTTTACTTTTTCATTGAAATACATTGCACAGGCCAGCGGTCTGCTGCTTTTCCTTAGTCTCAGAAATAAATGGTTGAGTAATTTTTTATCATTTTTTTAATTAGTTTCTACACCTTCACGGGACTGAACAAGCCCTGACACAAGCAGAGACCCTTTGATGGTAGCCAGAAATCACTTCTCATCCCCCTCACTCTCCTTCTCCCAGGGCTGGATTAGGACTAGCCTTTCTTCTCTTCCACTCCAGAAAAGCACGGCCTAGAAAGAGTCTTCATTGTATTTTGCTTGGTCCATGGGATGAGATGAGTATTCTCAATGTGTGTCCAGAGAATGGCAAGGAAGCTGAAGGGGCTGGAGCACAAGTCTGACGAGGAGCAGCTGAGGGAGCTGGGGGTGTTTTGTCTTGAGAGAAGGAGGTTCAGGAGAGAACTCATTGCTCTCTACAAGTACCTGACAGGAGGCTGTAGTGAGATGGATGTTGGTCCCTTGTCCCAAGTAACAAGCAATAGGACAAGAGGAAGTGGCCTCAAGTTGTGCCAGGGGAGGTTTAGAATCCCAGAATGCTTTGGGTTTAAAGCTCATCTAGTTCCATGAGCAGAGACACCTTCCACAAGACCAGGTTGCTCAAGGCCTTACCCAACCTGGCCTTGAACTCTTCCAAGGATGGGGCATCCACAACTTCTCTGGGCAAGCTGTGCCGGTGCCTCTCCGCCCTCTGGGTAAAGAACATCTTTCTAATATCTAAACCTCTCCACTTTTAGTTTGGAATTGTATTAGGAAAAATTTGTTCATTGAAAGGGTTGTCCAGCATCGGAATAGGCTTCCCAGAGAAGTGTTGAGTCACCATCCCTGATGTATTTAAAAGACTTGTAGATGTGGCACTTAGAGACATGATTTAGTGGTGGACTTGGCAGTGCTGGGTTAACAGTTGGACTCAATCTTAATGGTCTTTTCCAACCTAAACAATTTTATGATTCTGTAAGAACTGCTAGAGGAAACAGTTTCCAGTGATGTACCCTGCTGGCATAATACAGATCTTTCAGTGATGCCACATCTCTGTCCTTCTACAAATTCTTTTTTTACCCAGCATTTGAAAGCAGAGAAACCATTAATAAAAAAATATGTTTCCTGCTGCGAGGAAAAACATTTTTTATGAGCAATTAATGTTCTCTGCACTCACGTAGACTTAAAAAGAAAGCCCCACACAAGTCCAACATTATTTTTTCTCTCCCTGGAATTCTGATCAAAGCAGAGGCCAGTTTTCAACTCATGCAAGAAGAAAATTAAGTAATGCATAGCTTTGACATGCTCAGAGTGCCCTTTCTGGTTCTCATTGGTGTCACAAAGCCAGGTGAATATCAGTGGTCATCCTACAGGCCTTCTCAGTATAGGCAGCAACAAAAGGGCACAGACAAGTGCAGCAGCTAAGTTTGCGAATGATTGAATTGCTTCCTGAAGATTATTTACAAAGGCAGGTGTGGCTGAGCCAAACACACTGAAAAGCTTCACTTTACACATCCTTGAGGTCTTATATTCTGGGCAGAGTGTGAGACACCACATGTTATGCAGAGGACTTGGTTTTATACACCAACAGGTACCAAGCTTGGTAGCATAAACTGACACTCTGAATTGCCATACACTTGATCCTTTCTCAAACTCCTTTGGTCACACAGAGCCTGGAAATATACTTACATATGTTCAAATGTCTACTGTAAGGCCCATGAAGAACCCCTGTAGCATATCATCTTGCATTGCAATAATTCTTTGCTTCTCCACTGCATCCACAGGGTCATTGCTAGGCTAAGGATATGCTGACCCTACCAAAAACAAAGGTGAACATACCTTTCCAGAGTTAGCACTGGTCATCTTGGAGGAAGGTCCTAGTCTGCCTTGCCTGCAGCAACCATTGGAAAAGTCAAGAAAAAAGGCAAGGTTGTAGTTTTCCAGCTTCCCTCTTCCAGCAAGTGCATTTAAAGACCTAAAAGAGGGGAGAGGGGGAATCTATTAATGATAGCAAGATCCATGCTGATCAGCTCTTGTGCTATCTTTAGCACTTTCTTTCTGAAAGCACTGGGCTAAATTGCCAAGATTATTAAAAAGGGCAGCCAGCTCTGGTTTGCAACGTAGCAGCTGTCTCAACTGAGAGGCAATCCTCTCAACACCACTCCAGCTGAAGCTCAAAGGTCAACTCCAGTTTAAAAAGAAGATGCAGATACTGTGTTATGTTCTTTGGGAAATGCAGTGACCAAGGCTCAGATCCCCTGAAATCCAACTCCTCCTGACCAGAGGAAATGAACATTAAATGCATCTACATCTCACTCTATAAAAACAGCACCTCCAGGAGCAAGAGGCCTTCCCATGTGCTGATCTGGTTCTGGTAAGGGTGTCATCTGTTCATAAATATTCCTCGGAGATTTGCTATGCAACCACTGATCTAAACCAAATCTGTTTAGACTACATAATTTTCATTACAATATCACAAGCTGCTGTTGCAACATACACAGAGCTGAAACAAAGACTTTTTTTTTTTTTCTATTGAAAGATCTCTTTTGGTCAAAGTTGAATAAAAGCATCACATATTGATACTTCTGTAAGATCACAAACTGAAATGAACACCAGCTGAAGAAGAGGACAATGGCTATGCCAGATGACAAACTGATACAGTCATCATATTCATCAACACCAACAGCAGCCGGTCACTTCTTCCCCTTTGCTGAATTAGCCATGAAGGATTGTTTTAATGATAACAAGAATGTTCTAAAAGCACATGTCTCAGTGGCAGTTCAGAACGGGAAACTCAGAAGCCCACATCTGAGGAGTGAACAATTAAAAGAAAAAGCAAAACAAAACAAAACTTGCTAGGAAGGACTAAAAAGAGGTGAAAAAAAACTTAAAAACACAACAGTGTTGCAGGGGAAAAAATGTAGATTAAATGCTAAAAAGCAGGAACAAGTTTGAGAATAAAAACATACTGCATTATTCAGACTTGTGGAAGAGTGTGTGAACAGAAGTGATGACAAAAGCTACAAAATTCAATATGATCACTTGAAGGGTGGGAGATTTTGCAAGCAAACACTACTTTACAGCAAAGGAGAGTCTCAAAACATTTGAAATAAACATTGAAATTTTACACATCGAGTTACGAGCTTGTTTATAGGCTTCACGTGGTCGTGTTTCTTTGTAATCCTGAGAAGTCAGACAGCTGTATTGTACACATGGCATTTTCAAGTGACAGTGGCATTTTCAAAGGAGAAATCTGTTCAACAATTTGGTAGTTGGAGCTCTGTTTTGAGACAAAAGCATCCATATCAATCCAAGTCAGTGGAAAAAAAAAATCATACTGAAGGCTTTAAGGACAAAACCACTAAATAGAGAATGCTTTTTTAACTTTTGTTTTTAAAATTACCACAGGTTGACTGACTTATCTTTATAAATTACTGTAAGCAGCTGTTTATATAATATAAGTTCAGGACATACAAGGAGAAAAAGGCTGATGGTTCATTTTTCTTTCCAAGCATCCAAACAAGGTACAGTTAAAAATAAAAGAACAGTTGAATTAATCAAAAAGCTGAAATTTTCATGTTTGGAGGTTATTTTTTTAGTGTCTTTATCAGTCTCACTTCTCAGGCTTTCAAGAAACTTTCCAAGTAAAAGTATCACATCAACCATGCGAAATCCCCTTGCTCTCAGCCATCCATCACCCCAGGAAGCTTGGGGTGTCAGGGGCCAAAGGGAGAAGGGCTACAGAGCAGCAGAAGAGGTCAAAGACACTCCTGCACATGGCTTTTCCCTTCTGCCTTTCTTTCACAGCTGCTCCTGCCATGAATTTACTGTAAAGTGGGGAGCAAAAGTACATCCTCTGTGGAAAGGGTCTAAAAAACTCCTCTAAAAGTCAACCCTGAAGCACCCATGTGCATTTGCACTCCCTTTCCTTGCACCCCCAAAAATTAAGAAACTCAGGGCCAAAGCTCACTGGAAGGTCTCATCATCTGCACAGACTCCAGACTAACCTGAGAAAACCAAATGCTTTTCTTCAGACTTAGAAGCATATCGATGTTTTCCTACATTTTTTCAAGGCTCATTAAAGCCACAGGTGTGGGGAAAATAGTTACTAAAGCAGTAACAAAAATATGACAGATTACTTCACCTATGGACCTGTGATGGGGGTTTTTGTTTGCTTTTTTAACCTAAATATTCGTTTTGGAAGCACTAGAAATACAGAGAAAGACAAGAGAAAAAGGATTACCTCACTACTGTCATGATCTCACTTTTTATCAGAGCCACTTAGCCTTTTGCAAGGTCTAGGGGTGCTCAGGAGAAGACTGAAATACTTAAGTGAAGAATAAGTAGAGGGGAAAAAGCAAATTACAAATGAAATATCTGTAGCCTGTGCCACTTCTCCCAAAGCTCATTTCATGAACTTCAGGCAAGGCCTTCAGACAAGGCTGCCCTTTACTGGCAACAGAAACCCCTCTATGAGGTCCAAACAGGAGTCTGTCAGACCCGCCTTTGAGACACTTTGTTTTGCTCTGCAGCAATTCTTTCAACCTTAAGTCACCAACCTCTCCCCCTGTAAAAATACTTTCTTGCAACCTGTGGTGACCCCTCAGTTCTTACCCAAACTTGGTCTAGCTCTGAAATACACAGGATATTGTTGAAACGCTCTCAGAGAACCTCTGACAGTAAGGGGTATGTTTTTTCCAAAACCACAGAGGGAATTTCTCAGGGAAAGACCCACTGGCTTTCGCCCATGGACATTTTGGGAGTCAGACAAGGTGAACCTTGCTTTCTTTGTATTTCACTGACCACCTCTTGCCAGCCACGACTACCCTCTCCTTCTGAGCCCTACCCAGTGGGTCTTTCTGTGATCTCCAGTGAGCAAACCTCTCCCATACTCAACTGAGATTATCTTGTGTGTTGCACTAGAGGAGCATTTCTCCCAGGAAGAACGGCCAGACACTCTGCTGTGTAGCAGTGAAGAATTTCAGAAACTAAGGTAGAGAAGTTCAGGACACGTCACTGTTATTTCTCTTGCCAGTGATAGAACTAAAGTGCTTTCTGTGGCCTGGTTTAATTTCAGCCACACAAATTTGTCAACAGCAGAAGCCAAAAAAAATTTTCCAAGAGCACTAATCAAAAGTCCATCAAGGCTCATACAAAGACTGTCTTTAGTAAGCTTTGGACCAGGCCAACACATAAACACAGAACTTGCAACAAATAAAGGCAAACTTTACTGTAGACCAGACCTACTAAGAGAAACTTGTAAACCCCAAAATTTTGCAGCATTTATTCATTTAACTCTCTCAGGACTATGCACTTCTTTTAGGGAAGAATATCTTCATACAGTACCATATTGTGGAGCTGAGCTTCATAAGTGCAAGCAGAAAAGGGTAATCACTTACATAGGGTTAAATCAAAACAATTACAACTTTCACCATTCTTTGTCCTCCTCTATATGATCCTCCAGGTCCCTTAGACTGTTACATCAACACAATCTTTAAATTAAGTGGGGTAGAGCAAATACATAACAAAATAAATGCAGAATGTCAGTTTTGATTATTTCTGGAAGACTTATTTAAACTTATCTGGACACAAGAATCACCTTTAGAATTACTCCCTCAAAGCTTCTGCCATAGATATTTAAGCACATTTGCACTATTAACCCGAGTGTTCAAGACTGAACAGGGAAGAGAGGTTTTAAGATGAGCATGTACTCTAACTTGACATTTTATTTCTTCACCAACATTAACTTGGTGCCCTAAGTCCATTTTATTTTTCTCATTCTGTGCCTAAGCAGACAGCAGAGCTGTTTATAGGTAGATTTGTGAGGTCTTTCTGTGCAATACATCTCCCATCACACAGACTGGAACAGTACTGCAATGCAGTATTTGGGGGTAAGTGTATTGTAGTGCTCCAGGGCCAGGTTTACACAGTTACTTTGGCACCTTGATACTTTTGCAAAGACGGCCCAAAGTGGTTAATAAAAGTGGTTAAGAAAAATTCTTTCTCATCTTTGATCCTGAAACAGCAAGACTGAATTTGCCAGCTCCTAGTAGAAGTAGCTCCTGTAATCCAACAAGGTTTTTACATTATTTTGATCTCTAAACAGGTATTTTTCTAAATTCAGAAATCACTTTCCTGCATCTTATTTTTAATAGTCTCTCATAGCCCTGAGTACATATGTGTATATGAATATACTACAAACTCAGTCATGACAAACAGTAACCTAAACATCTCTTTTCTTATATTGGATAAAGGAAGTTATAACTTCATTACCATTTTTGATCCCACTGAAACAAATAAGGTTTTGTTATTTCAGTGGGAGGGGGAACTCTCCCCTTCAGCAGAGGTTTCTGATCACAACTTTTCTCCATTCCCCACCCCAATCCCTTCCCCTAAGGAAATATTTATTTATTGGCATGCCGTAAACACAATTCTGCATTTGTAACAAAAATTTAAATTATTCAAGGCAATAGCAGAATCTTGTGTGTTCTGGCAAAATCATTGATTTTCATCAGGGAGACAATTTTGGCTCAGGTCTAGAATACAGTCTATTCTTTGGCACCAGGGATTTGAAACATCTTTGGGAAAATGCAAACCTGGGATACCTGCCTAGAAGGGCCCAAGAAACATTTACTTTACCAATAAAAACAGAGGCCCACTTAACTATTTCCCCTAAAGGGCAGGTATTCATCTAATCGCATCTGGAATCCTTTCCAACTTGGTTCCTGCAGCTAATGTTGCTCTGTCATGATCTGATGGTTTAATCCTAGTTATTAAACTGCTTATTCTCATTGATAATAAAAAAATGTGGACAAATGCCTGCCTGTCAGTGCCGCAACCTCAGAGCAAACACTGTGAAGTGGGCCCCCTGCTTTCTCTAAGCAAACAAGGAACACCATTTGGAATTCAGAGTTTCAAAGAAAAGCTGCCAGATCTAATGAAAATATTGGCAAATTTACGAGGGTGGTTTTTTTTAATCCCTAGACAAAAAAAAACCCAAAAACACAAAAACAAACCCTAGTTTTGCAAATCTAGTTTTCCTTACTACGCACAAAGTTCTTTTCCATGGTCTCAGCAGACAAAACATAACACATACATAATGCATACATAATGTCTGAGCCAGCTGTGATATACTTTCCCTCAAAATGTTTTTAACAAAAAACAATTTGTTAACAGATGCATCAAGTTCTTCATGATTTTACAGGGAGGGAAAAAAAAAAAACCAAACCACAATTCCAAGTCTTCATTTCCCAATGTTTCATTAAAACCAAATATTTTTAGATCCAAACGATAAAGCTTTGCCAGCAGCCTCTGCTGACTAATAAGCCATTTTCTGTTGAAAACACAATATTGATGTGAAAATCACCAACTAGCTTTTTTCAAAATTATATTTATATAGCTATAAATAAAACAGACATACCAGATAGACAACACACCACATGTGAAAACAAATTGAACTCAGTATAGCAAGAGGTTTCCATTTCCATTAGCACAAACCTGAACCTTGTCCACACATTCCACAGCATGGGACTGGATGGATTTGTTGAAATCCAACTGCACAGCCCAGAAGTAATCCATAGCACGATTCATTCCCTGCTGAGCCATATGAATGTGTGCTAATTTGGTCATACAAGAAGATAACCTCTAAAAATCACTGACTTCAAATAAAGTCTGAAATGTTAATTGCAGAGTTCAGACTTCTGATTTCTGGCCCCACGTAGAATTTTTATTTCAGACTTCAAGGCCAAGGCCATCATTTCATTACTCACCATCCTGTTTCAAATGTGTTTCCCCTCATAGTTAGTTCATCCAATTCATTCATCACAAACAGGCATGGAAAAGACTATGGCACTACTGCTTGGAAGCTCCACTCCAAACACTTTGACAATACCTCAGGTCTCAATTCCCTCACCACGCCAGCCACTTGAGAGATGTTGAACTAACAAGCCACAACAACTCTATGAAAAAAATAGGCAGGTCTCTATCCAACACATTTTCTGATCAGAAGAAAAATGCTGACTTTCCACCCATTCCACTATTAATTATTGTTAATGGAGGGAGATAACAGATAACAGGAGCTCTATTCTTTTTCCTGCAGAGGTTTAATTTCTAAATATCAGACAAGAAATACATCTTAGAGCCCACTTTACTGAGGGGCTTTGGTTTTACTAATTTAAGGGAAGTACCACTGGATTTTAAATGACAATATCTACTGTTAAGATGATCTTATCTGACTGTTGATAGACGACTCTTTTCCTTCCTCTCAGACAAACAGCACATCTAATTGTATATCCCACACTGAAAGACATCTCAGAAGTCAGGAATCTGCACCTACAAAAGGGTAATTACACATTTTTGGTCACTTCTCTCAGTAACTCAAGTGCAATTCCACAGGAGGGAAGTATCTCTGTTCCTATCTCAGGAGCATTGCTGGGTAATCCTTTTGGCCCCTCATCAGTCAGCAGAGTTAGAGGTCTCTGCAGTGCCAGGAGTGCAACACTACCTGTGAGTGCTGCTGCAGCTAAAAGGGCTGAGGAAAGTTCAGCAGTAACAGGATTTGACAACTTTGCCTCTCAGTTATAAGGACAGAAGAAGGCTATCAAGGATCATAGTTACAGGTGAGTGTTCCTCCCCTTCAGGGCAAGCTTCTTTCTGCTACCAGCTCTGGTCCTCACCGTCATCCCAGTTGGAGGGCTCAGGTTGCCTTGGCTCCGTTTGTTTTGCTGGAGTGGTTTCCTGCCACTTCAGTGCAAGCACCCAAGCTGAAGCAAGAGAAACAGCAGGAACACATGGCCAGGAAGTATCAGCAGGCTATTAGATCACCTCATCCATCTTGTGGTACCTCATCTGTAACTGCCTGAATTAGAAATACAGTCTCTTTAGTCCCATACATAACCAAGAGAGAAAGACTCAGAGTGTGATTCAAAATGCCTAGGGTTAGTCCTTTCACAGAAGGTTTCAGAATGGAAGCTTCAGCTTTCCCCAGAAGAAGCCTGCAGAGATTAACCTCTAAATTTAGGAGTGTAGATCAAGGCAGAATGATTAGTCCCTAAAGAAAACAATTCTTGAGTCAAATCATCCACTGCTACTGAGATTTACCTAAAGCAGGCAAAATGAAATCAATGCCTAAAAAAACACATCAGGGAACCTCAGGGCAGGAACGACAAAGGCATCCATAAGCTTCACACAGTGTAGTGACATCCTGGCAGCCATCTGGCAGGAGAGGACTAGAGTCTCTCAGACCTGCTAATACCTATTTCCAGCAGCATTTACTCACAAAGGCAGCCGCTGCTCATTTGGCTCCTGGGGCTTCATGGATTGCCTCTCCTCCAATGGGGCCAGAAAGCAGGAATTTGAATTCCAAGTGCATTTTCAGGTAACACATCAGATCGCCTGCTGCTAGAATAACTCACAAAAGGGAAAGGTATGGATTAGTCTGAGATGCACCCAGTCACAGATGCCAGGCCTCTGCATTTCGGGTAGATCAGTTCTCCTTTTTTTTTTTTTTTTCTTTTTTTACTTGCTGTTAACAATGAGCATGAAGAATGAGTCATTTGACCACCTCTGAAGGATGTGGTACTGGATTTGAGGAATTCTACGCATTGATTGAGAAGGTGAATATTAACTGGTTTCATTTTCCCTGTGCTCGTCTCGGCAATGTGTGCGCAGGTCACAGCAGAATGGCCAGGTCTGAAACACCATATTAGAGCCAAATTCAACATCCGAAAGTCCTTGACCTTGGTCCAAGTCTCAGCCATTTCAGTCAATGGTAAGACTCCTGCTGGGGTCAGTGATCTGTGCTAATAATCCTGAGTCCTTTTTGGCAATCTCCACCCAAGCACGCTGCTCCGATCAGGAGAGGACCAAATGCTGCCATGCAGTCCAACCCACATCTTGAGACACAGTACACACCACCACAAACTATGTTTTATTTGCTCTTCTAGGAAAAAATACAAAGAGTTAGGGTGTGGCATCAGTGGTTTACTGACAAGCCTGATGTGAGCATCTTATGAATGGCTAAGCTTTTGCTGAGTAATATTGACACCACGCAAAATGACTTACTATAAAAACCTTTAGATTGTGCCATACTACTGTTTCAAAAACAGTGGCAGCTATTTGACAGATGCTCAGAGGTTCAGAATTTCTGAAGTAGGCCTAAAAAAGGCAGATTAATGAGCAGATGATGGTGATGCAGTAAAGTTGCACAATAAATGAAACTTAGCAGATGGCTCTGCAACTATAAAAATCTCCAGATTCCTAGATTAGATAGACAGAAAGGACACTTCCTTTATTTTCTTGAATTATTTCTGCCTTTTCCTTATGACTTTGACAGTATTGCTGCTATCTTCTTTTTAAATAGTGCAACTTTCCAAATTTATTTTCCCCTTCTGCTTTAAGCATAATAGATCTCATCAGACAAACTTTCTACTCTATCACCATGAAGGAAAACATTAGGGCGCACATTCGGAGCTGCATATGCACAGCCCCATGTTTCCTAGGAAACAAGCGACTGCTCATCTCTGTGCCGAAATAAATTGACGCATCGGTTTCGGCTTCCTACAAACATTAGTATTTGGATTCAGGACAGAATCCCAAACACCCTCCCAGCACACTGTCTCTTGGCGATTGTCATCATCCTGCTCCTGCTGCTTATCGGCGGTGGAGAAGGCAGCAAGCCCGCGTTGGAGCTGTTAAACTCTGAGGAGGCAGTGGTGGTGCAGACCTGAGGACAGGCAATCAGTGCTCCCTGCCCAGGGAGTCAGCAGAGCCATATGCATCCCTGGGTGCTCCTGTGCAGCCATCTGGGGAGGAAGGAAATTAGTGCCTCCCACCGCAGCACCTTCTGTTGGCTGTGCGGACACGAGCAGGAGTCAGAAAACAGGAATTCTGGCCTTGGATTATCTTTGACTGACCAGCTCCAAGTTTAAAGACAGTCATTCTGACACAAACTGACGCTCCCCTGGGTATTTCCACATTCAAACAAAAGAGACTGGGTTTCTCTCTTCTTTCATTACCTCCAGGAGTTTCCTCCCTTTAACTTTATTTACTTGCATGGTTTTCTGGGATTACTTTTTTCTTAAAACCATATTCCAAAGTTGACGCTGATGTACTTCTAAGTAACATTTTACTTCAGACAATTCCAATATTGATTTAACACTGTGTTCCTGGAACCTAACTCTTTATAGCAGAGTTACTGCAACATTAAGCTAAACGCTTGTGACAATTTGACCCTCAATGCCAATACCACAGTAAATAGAACTCCGTCTGATTCCACAGAAAGGGCTATTAAGGAATATATAGGCACGTTTCAGGTGTTCTGCCATTGCAGTTCAGTAGCACATACATTAGGAACTCAGCTATCAAAATCTAAATTTTCTGAAAACTCTGTCATCTGAAAGATGGTCATGTCCCCCGACATCTATTAATTGCACTGAAAATTTCCTCATTATTCAAAATGTCGATTATATGAACTTATTCAATGTCTCCCCTGACATTTGGATAATCGAGGTTGTATGGCATATGGGCCATTCTTGAAAATCTTTGAAGACAATTGACTACCCTCATGAGTAAAGGTTTGCAAGATCAAGCCATATAACACATATGAAAAACATTCATCAAAAATAACTTCAAAATAATTCGTTGTATATGATCAAGTGTTAGCATCAATAAATGGACATCCTGGTAATAAGGCCTGAGTGTATAGCATAGGTCTTTGCTAATATAGCATTACTAATACTTGATATTGATCAGCCAACCAATCTGAAACCTCTTAAGCAACGTAACTGCTTTTTCTTTAGAGAATGGAAGTATAAGTTTCACAAAAGGCTACTTTGCAGGAATGCGATAGTTTAAAATTTTCTACTACTATTTCTCCCCTCTAACTCTTTTGCACACATTGCTCCCGTTCATCATTGTAAAGACTTAAAAAACTGGATAAAGGCAAGCTCATTAAAGAAAACAAGGAGAAAATATGCACCAATATGCACTTCCAGGACAAAAATGAAACAAAGCTTGGAAGCTCAAAAGATTAGTGCAATTTTACTGCCAAGTGAAGTAAGCTACATCACCCCCTCTGTTATGGGGTAACCAACTCTCGTAGGAAAAGAGAAAGGTGGAAACTATGTTTGCAGGCAGTGCAAGCAAAAGAAATAGAACTTCTCAACTATTCATGCCAACAACATTGCTTCTTTAACAGGCAGTTGTGCATGCAGGGATAGGTGCCTAATTCTGCTGCAACCTGGATCTAAGCCAACTTCTGTACAAATTCTACTCATGACAACCTATTGGATGGGGGTCAGATGCACAAACTTCCTTCTTGTCATTTCTTCTAACACTTGAAGACATTTCAGGTTTGTTTTTTTTTTTAATAAATACACTGAAGATTATATCCTCTGCCCTCACAGCACTGAGGAAGACTATGTTTTACATAACCTTTAACATTCTGTGTGTGCCTAAGGAAAGAAATAAACTATTATTATGCAGACTACTGATTTCTTCTCTCTTCAGGTGGGCAAAAGAATAAAGTCCTGAATCCCAAAACACTTCCCTCCACACCTAATAATTCCTACAGTACAAGCAGCATTACAGAGCGATAAACCCTACACAGCCTTCACTCTGGAACAGCCCCTCAAGTTTAGCTTGCTGGCATCACTCCTTCCTCATCTATGCAGCACAAGTACTGCAGTCTAAGTCTATGGAGAAAAGAAGATGCTTTAACTTGTGTCCTACAGGACCTCTAGGTTTGGATCTATCCCCTCAGACCTCACATCCCATTTTGACCCAACAGAAATTTCTTGAGGCAGATAACTGGAAACAGGTCATAAATATAGCTTCAGAGCACCTTACATTTACGCTGAATATTGTACGTGGATCTACAGGATAATGTCAGGCACATAAATAAATGCCAGGACCAGCATTCTTTGCTGACAAACATATAAATGAATATTAGGGACAGAGAAACTTTATCTTTCTCTTGGATTTTTTCTTCCTCATGTGTGCTGCATGTTAGGCTTGGTTAGAAAATTTAACAGGCCCATATGGCTAAACAGCAGCATTATATGACCTACAAAAACCATGTTGAAGGATACAGAGAGGAAAGCATCGTTGAGGTTAATCTTGAGAAAACAACGTATTAGAAGTCCTCAAATGCTGTTATTTTCCATCTGTTCCAAACCCATAAAATTTGCAAGAGACATCTTTTCAACTTAATAATATTATTTGCTAAATGCACATTGCTGGTGATGCCCATCTAGGGATAAGTCCAAACCACAGCACTCCAACATGGTAATTTATTCCAGCAGCACTGAAAAAAGAAAAAAAATTCACTCTGTTCTCTAAGCATTATACACTTTGCTTTAGGGCATAAGGCATACATTCAGCTCCCCACCAGGAGCTGTGCAGCAGCTATACTCCAGAGAATTAACTGGGTAGTATTTTGCCCTCTGCTGTGGGTATCCAAATCCCCTTCTGGGGAGGAGGGTCGGGGGGCGGGGGAGGCTAAGGGGAGGAATTCTAAATTCAAAGCCCAAATACCCACCTCACTGACAAGGGAGGAATTCAGAGCCTGCAGTCCTACAGCTCTCATCCCTAGGGTGCCTTCCTTTACTGTGATAATGGGAAAAGTCACACCAAGAAGAGACTGTTCATCCTCCATTCACCTATCCAGCATGTCTTGGCCACAGATGATGCACAGGCATAGGAGGACTCCCCCTCAAAACCACTCCCCAGGCAACACAGCATATGTCCACCAGGGTATCTCCATGTTGGAAAGAAACCACTGCAGTTTTACCAGGTGCCCCCTTGTACCAACAAAGCAGCTGAGTTTTTCCCCACACAAACTTCACTTAAAATCATTACATAACATTCAGAACAGCCTGTGTTTCCCATATAATCAGGGGTGGCAGGCCCTGTTCTGCTTTCCAACGAGGTGTCGTGAGGGAAATGAGAAATCCTATTCCCTTCTACACTCGTTTCTGCTTTTAAAAAAAAGCATAGCAAGATTCTACAGGTCAGATAAAAACATCTGATTACTGCAGTTGGTATTAGCACCTTCTCAGGGTCCAAAGAGGGAGCTTTACACAACTGTACCCACTTCACTCTCCCTGTTAATCATTACCTCACTTTCCAGGCAGAAGATGCATCAGCAGTGTGCACAGCAGCGTAATCTCTCTCATGTATCCTGACAGTGGTACATTTAAATGCCACTTGTCAGTGCCTGAAAGGAGACAACACTTGCTTTGCAAACTAGTAACAGGTGACTAATTCAGGCTACAATGCAAACCAAGTATTTGCACAGCCAGTAGTCAAGCCAGGTGGAAATATATGGCAAGGTACAAGTCGATCAGTGCAAACCCTTGCTGAGAGCACAGGCAACCAACATCCTCCATCAAACCCACTCCTTATCTGCAGCATCAAAAATTTCAGACCGTGCACTTATCCAAGATCAGATGAACTAATAACTACTAGAAAGACAATTAATAAATGAGATAAGATCTTCCTTTGGGAAGAACACTAGATTGCTCCATTAAGATTATTGCAGCTGCACAAAGTTAATAAAGGCATATCACTTTGCTAATGGGACCATCACTTCCAGAAGATTCCCTTACTCTCATATAAACTTTATATGAATGCAGCCAATTTAAGTTCATTTACTGGATCATACAGTGCCAGACATCTCGCTTGCAAAGCTTCTTTTTCTTCTGTATTTTGCAACCATACCCATAATTGCATTTCCATTTCTGTCCACAATCTGAACTGCTACATGAACAATATTTCCTGCCTAAACTTATCTATTCCTTTATATTTTGGAATTTCTTAAACCAGTCTTTTTCTGAATTAATTTCTTCAGGAAGAAGAACTGCATTTTTTTGAATTTTCTGAAAGACTTGGTTCCCACCATCCCCCAATTCTTCCCTCCCCCCATCCCTCCCTCAATGCAATTTAGGTCACTTGAACACAGGCATCTCCAAGTCATGGGTGCAACCAGGGTATCACACGTAAGTGACCTACAAAGAGGTCTGGTGGGGACTGAGCTGAAAATTTTAATCTTAAGGGATTTAAAGAAACATCATCTAATAAACATCATCCTTTCTTCCCACTCCAAAGTGATCACATTAAAAGAAGCCAAAGTGCACAGCTTGGCTGCATGCAAAGTCGTTGCTTTATTAATTTATGACTGCACAATAGCAAGATGGTAAATAACATGCAAAACTAACATGCAGTCAAAGAGAAAAGGATCTCCCTCTGCTACAGAAAGACAACAAGAAGCTTCAAATGTACAGAAGGAGCCTGAGTTATCACCAACGCATTTTTCAGGTGTGGAGGCTTGTAATTCACCGCAGAAACATTCACCTCCCATAAATTTCAGGTTTACAGGCAGATCTCAGAGGAACCTGGAGTAAAATAAGATTCATTTCATGGAAATCCGCTGACAGACGGTGGAGTTGTAGCCCAGCCTCCTGGGCACATTCCTTAGGCACCAGGGTAAGTTACTGATCATTGCTCCTCACCTCTCTGCTTAGATTTGACAGTTAATGTGTATTTTTGTGGAGATTAACAACTGTACACAATCTCACATTTAAGCCTCCTATACACACATACATATATACACATTTGTATATTTAAGCTTCTAAAACAACTTGTATGAATCCTGTACACTACCATTTCTTCAGGAAAGAGAGTTTCTGCTACATTATCTTCCACTAAAATAGAGGTTTGAGCATAAGTGAGACACTAGGAAATAATTCTGTTTACATATTTCCAGTATGCCTACATGGACAGTTCTGCTTTGAAAGCAAAAGATTATTGTACATCACTGCATAAAACACAGTGGTCAGATCAGTATGAAACTAGGGAATTCCTAGGCACCCAGAAAGAACAGAAACATTGGAAAGACTGAAATCAAAGAGAGTACTGAATTTAGGGGAAAAAAATATCAAAAAAAAAAATCATATGCATTGCATGAAAGAGTCTTTAGCATTTCTAAAGCTGTTACTTCAAAGACCTCTGCAGGTCTTACTGGAGCCACTTACTACAAAATTCTGATCAAAAAATGTATGACTAAGCATTAGTCATGCACAACAAAATCATTTTGAGACCTAAAAAAAAAAAAAAAAAAAAAAAAGCCCACAAGAATTTAATTTAATATAATAGGATACAGGATGTAGAAAGGACCCCTGAGTCGCTGAGTCTACCCCACAACTACTACACCTTCAATTGCAAAACAGGCAAGACAACACCCATCTTCAACAAACAGGCTGGTAGTACTATTTTTGACCCTTTTCTCTCAAGGGTCATCCCTTGACTGCCAACAAATATTTGGGAAATCACAAGGGAGCAGAACTCCATCACACACTCACCTCCCAGAGCTGCTCTTTCGCCTCCTGCACTTATGATTTTAGTTGACCTTGAAGAAGGATACAAAGATCAGTCCCTGACCAGACAAGAGCTCAGTCACAATATTCCTTCCCCAGGTTTTGTAGCTTCCCTTGGAGCCTCAATGGCTCCTGCAGCTCCACCCTCCACAGGAAGCAGCCCCACAGGTGAGTCCTGAAAGATCTCCTGGTCTTCTCGGATTTAGCATGAGGATCCCTCAAACAAGACTCCCTAGAGGTTTCCTGGTTTTGTGTGGAGCACAGGGAGGGGCAAAGTGTTGCTCTTCTCCCTGTTTTATATTTTCTGCACCAGCTGCCTTCAGGACACCAGATTAGACCTTAAAGTTTTCAAGTGCCTGATTAAGAGAACCCAATCCGGGTTTGATTTTGCTCTGCATGAGTTTCTTAGGTCTAAACTATATTTAGTTGGATTCCTCTGGCTCAGCCTCAGCCACCAGCCTGAGGTGCTTCTTAAAGTTGGTGGTGAGGAACAGACACCTGTAGAGTATGGCTGAACATACCTGCTGGTGCAGCTCGGTAGGAAGGGTCTGTCTTATCATTGACAGAAGAAGTTGCCAAGAGCAAGCAGATTCCTGGCTTAAGCCCCTCAGCTAAATGCTTAATTTCAGTGTGAGACAAAGCCAGCCCATTGCTACAAGACACTTGTTAGGAAGTTTGACCTTCTCCCAAAAACTGACAATCAACTAACTGTTGATTGGGCTGTGATGCCCATTACAAAGCAGAATTTTTTGTCACCAGAGAAACAAGCCCTATCCCTTCACACTCTGCCAAGTAAGACTTCTGAAAATTTGTTTTTTCCCCTTAAACAAGGGTGTTTTTTTCACTCAGTAGGTGTCAGAACCCCTGGCTCTCTGATATTCTTTCTCACTGTACTCTGGGCTGAGCAGCTTGATGAGGTAAAAGCCTGTACAACATTATAAAGTAACTACAGCAATAAAATAATTTAAATAATTTCTTTCTTTCCTTCTACCCCATACATGAACAATCAGGTTTTCTTTAGAACAATAGCTTTTGCCACAACCCTAGGGGCAGGAACCTAAACCATATGTACATAAAAAAGGTAACCTCAAGTTTCCTCTTCATAGCTCTGATGTGGAATACCACAGGCACATTTAGTCAATTGTCCTTCAAATGTCTTCTCTACATGTGGCTTTTTTCCCCTTTATGCTTGAGAAGACCTCAGAGACTCAGCTTCAGGGAATGTAGTCAAGTTAGGCTCCTGTTCATTTCCCTTAGCTGAATTTATGTTATAGGCTTCTGTTGGGAAGTGTCATATTGTTTCATGATCTTAGTCTCATGTAAAGTGGAAGTAAATACCCACACTAGCTCTTTCCTTTCTAGGAAACTGCATTTCTTTGGATGGCTATCACTCAAAAGACAGAGTAAATCCAGAGAACTAGGTAAATTGCAAGTTTAATTATGAACGGGGTGGTGATGATGTTTTCGTCCTCCTCTTCATCACACTGTTTTCCCTTGGCAAGAAGTTCTGCGCTGACACCATACACTGGGCAGAAACAAATAAGTCCATGTCAGAGGAGTGAACCCAAAGATGTGAGAATCCCACACTGCAGCGCTTAATACACAGAACGCTGGAGGGTTTGCTCCTCAGGCTGAAAGCACAGCACTTACAGAGAATCTCTGCTTCTCTAGGAGGCTTACCAAGAGAAACATCCTATAAAAGCATGTTGCTGAGGTGAGTAGGTGTTAGTGCAAGCCTTGTAAGTTAAAAGCAACATCTCATAATCTCTGCTAAATGTAATGGGTAGTCGAAGTAATGAAGCCAACCCAGGCGTAATGATTAATCTTAGTGCGAGTCGTGACCCTGGCAGCTGCATTCTGAACCAGCTGCAATCTATATAATGCATTCCCAGGAAGACCAGACAACAAGGAGTTGTATTAGCACACAGTGCAGATGGTATGAATGCGTGTACCAGCAGCCTCAAACCTAGCCAAAAAGAGCAAAGGTCTTCGTTTACTAATATTCTTAAAAGGATAGCAATTTGTCTAAGATATTTATTATGCTTATCATAATCAAAGAGCTTGATTTCTAGAATTAATCCTTTTATTGCTAACAAAAAATATTACCATGAAAAAAGGTTGCTGAAGTGTCTGAGCAATGCACAGGATTAGCCATCAGCAATACAATTTTTCCTTCTCCTCCCCCTACACAGTGTCAGGGTCATGTAAAGTCAAAACACTAAATATAGGACAACATCAGTGGAAAGCAAAGCAAGCTTAGCTGGCCACAATGGAAACACAGCATAGGCCAAGGTAAACCCATCAAAACAGCTTGATTAGGCTAAAAAAACAAGAGACTTGTGAAATCAAGAGAGAGCAGTTGTGCCTTAACCCAGCTCTGTATTTATGAGATTCATTCTGGAGATCTGAATTGCAGGAAGGGAAACCAGGGCAGACTGCTTGCAGGATCCTTTGGGGAAGATCTACAGGTTTGAAAATATTTCATGGCTGGATTTTCACTCAGGAAAGGCAATGCCTCATCCAAAGCAAGGAAACAAAAGTGTTTACCTAAATGAGAGCTATCTGGACTGACAAGCCTCATGTCTCCAGGCAAGTGCAGGAGAGATGGAACCAGCTTCTTCAGCCTGTGAAAGATCTCTTTTTTCCTGGAGAGCTCTGCTGTCACTCAGTTCCTGACTTCTTCAATCTGTCACACACTTTGAACAGAGCCACTCCTATAGGCTTTCACTGTCTACACCACTTTTTTTCTTCCCTTCAGAGCTGTCAGTTCAAAAGGAAAAGAGTCTGGTATTAAGCTGGACTTTTCGAAGTTTACCTCTGTTTTGTGATCATGCTCTGAATCGTCTTTAAACAGCCCCTGTTTATTGAGAAGAGGCAGTTGGAACCATATGGGAAGTTTCGCAGTGCCCGGTAGCTGGAGTTTGTTCTGCAGGGATGGTGAGACAGCTGACAGGACTTAGGAAGGCCTTAGGAACTTCAGTGGCAAAATGGCCAAAGAATTAGAGCCAGTAAGTACTGCAGTGTTTTGGTATTCAGCCTGCTTGTTGGTACAGTGCAGAGCAGCAGTCTAACACGCTAGTACATGCCTGTAAACTGAGTAGAACAGCAGGTTTAATTTTAGGTCTAATGGTTGCTGACAAGAAGTTCCTTTTGATCCCATCCTTTGCTTCACTTTAAAATATAGTTTGAAAGGAACTTGACATAGAGTTTCAAACCAAATCCCAGCTCCGGATCTCTAATCTGTTCTATCATTTCCTCCTAAGTTGCCTGTCACTGCAGCAGCTGAATACCAGCCACCCTCACACTGAGGAGTTTGGGTCTCCTCCTGACCTGCAATGCCATTCAGAATCTGTATTGCAAGTGAGACCAACTGGGAATGGTGCCATAAATTTTCATTTGCTGAAGAGGCTCTTTTCTAAATTAAACTAGTTAGAACTAAGCTGATTCATAAGAGCACAGCGAATTTTTTAGAACTCCACTTCTGTGGATCTAAGCTATTCTCCCATTGCTTGAAAAACATACCCCTATTGATTAAGGCCTGTCCTAACACACAGTTGCTCTTCAGTAATGCTGCAGTGAGAGCAGCTGTCAATACAGAGTACATAGATCATCCAAATATAATGAAAGATCTTCAACAGTCATCAAATACAGTAATTGGAGATAGTGGTGTAGCAGAACTTACATGAGAAAACCAATGAAATGTCTTTATTCCTGCAAGCTGGTTTGGCCCAGCTGAGGACAGTGCTTTTCCTGGGTTAGGCTGTGCAGGTAATGAGCCTGGTGCTCATGGGAGAAAAAAACCCAATTGTCAGTAACCTTGAAAAGAGAAATAAAAGAAGCTCTTTACACTAAATTTCCCCCACATTATTCTAGGCAACCTTTTGGAGTCTCTCCAACCTTAGCCCACTGTAAAACAAATACAAGCATTGCTTTATCCTCTATATGTCCCTGGACACTTGCAAGAGGAGTAGCATGAATTCCTGTATTAATCTGTCCTGGATGACAAATATTTTCTGCACCCCTCCATTCCCAAGGAATGGATGTCCCAAAAACTCCTGGACTCAAATGTGGGGCCCAGAGCAAAAGAGGAGGGATACAGAAAAGTGAGTACAGTCCGAGTCATACAGTCTTTCATATTCCCAGAGTTTCTGGGGAGTAAGTGGGTCAGGGGCTCACCAAGCTACTGACTCTCACCTCATAGAAAGCTCTGCATTGGAAAACCCGGTCCCCTGCACAAGCAGACAGCCACAACTAGACAGGCTTCTTCCTCCCAAGTCTTTTGCAGATTTTAATGACTGGTAGAGAGCCCTGATCTTGGTTCTGGGCTCCACCATAAGAGAAACAACAAAGGTGGCTCGTAGAAAGGACAGCACAAATGAAGGCACAGTTAAACCCAGCACACACCTAAATGAGCTCAGTGTTGTTCACTTGTAGTGTGCTCACCCCCCCGGCCCACATAACAGCAGATTATTATTCACCTACAGTAACATCTGTTCATTTGCCACCGTCTCACCAGTGTCAGAGCTGTGCTGGAGCAACTCCTATATCCCCCTTCCAGGAAAATCTCCAGTGAGGCACAGTATTATAATGCCCTGACCACTGAGAGTTGTATACACCAGATGGATACTACCAACCTGAGCACTTTAAGCACATACACCCTACAAATTAAAGCAATCAGTCAGCCTCAAAGAGGAGTAAGAAATATAAGCAGATTTTTTTTTTCCTGCTGAAAATTCAGCTTCACAATAAAAGCTGCAATGCCGCACTTTCAAAAGGCAAAATTGTTTAATTTTGTTAAGATTATTAATTGTCATTTTTATTTTCTGACTTTGCTCTTATTTTATGGCATGCTAAGCTACCAATGCTGATATTTTCTATTTGCTATTTTAAAATACCAGAGGCCTATCTTTAAATATTTTATTGAAACAAACTCGTTCTCAGATTCCAAACTGACTTTTTTTTCTGTATTTATTTTTCCCTTGAAATTATCTGCCACTCTTCCCCACCCTAAAGTTTCAGACTCTGCCACAGAAAAGCAGTGGTGTTTCCTGAGCACCTTTGGGCAGTATATGTACAGACAGTGCTCTAACCTGTATAACTTGAATTACTATCTTCAGCATTTACCAGGGTTTAATACACCCTTGGTAAGCTGAGCAGGTGTTAAGGTTCTCCAGGAATTCCTCCCCATTCCTGAGAGATGCTGAATTCTCTGCCTGGAAGTCCTCAGCCACATACATCTCAGGGCAGAAGAGGGTGATCTGGACATGGTAGGTGAAGCAAAGTGCAATTAATGAAGTATTTGTCCCAGGGGCTGGCCAGGAAAATGAGCTCTATAACAGCTAGAACCCTCCACAAAGAAGAGAAATATACCTGCCTGGCTGCATTTCAAGGTCCTGTCTGATACTATTGAAGGTGGCACAAGTCATTTCATGGAGACCACAGCAATGCATGCCAAATTTGTTTCACCATTATTTCACTCTTCCATCAGATCAGGGTGCCAAAGGTGAGATAGCAGCAGTTTACCCAGTTTGCCCCTCAGTTTCTTCCTTCCTGGCTTTTAACATCTCATCTGACAGCAAGCTGCCAGAGTTTAAACAATCTCAGCGGCACTCACAAACCATATCCTTTTTTGTTGTTCATTTTACAAAATTAAAAACATTAAACATTAATGTCTCTTGAGTTTCCTCTCCCCCTCCACCCCTCCCACCTCCCAAAGTAAAATATGTTTCTGTGATTCCACATCAGAAGGAAACAATACTCTGTTGTGCCCAATACTTTGTGGGTGTGGGTGTTTTCAGGAACCACTTCTGAGAAGAAATCCCAGAGGTTATTGTAATCATTCCTTTCACTCCTGGGTACTCAAGCACAGGATTGCCTGCAATCAATTTGCTCTTGTATCCAAGTATTAAACTCCCTGTGTATAAAAGTATCACCAGCACTTTCTATATTAATCTATGTAGCAATGTTCTAAAGAGCTTTTTATTATGCTGCAAAGAAATAACAAGGCAAAGCAAAAGCCACTAAAGCCTACTTGAGCATTACCACCAAATACCAAAGCTGGGTCAGATCCTCCAGACTACGTAGCAGAGCAGTCTTGACTGCACTCACTTACTCTTTACAGGGCAAATTCAGGTACATGTCTCTGTAGCCTATCTTAGTCTTAAAATAAAAAAGGATTAAAAACCTACAAAAACATGACAGGAATTTAGAACACATTTAATGTAAAGGATATGAACAGAGATTCTGATTGCTTTCAAGCTCAGGTTTGGGTTTGGTTTTGTTTGGTTTTTTTTTTTTCGCTTTTATATATCAAATATTTGAATGAACAAATATTCCAGTGCTATGGGCTGATCTACAACTTGCTCAGAAAGAAGGTTTAATCCTTGAGCTCTATTCCCCCAACATTTGCTGCTCAGTATTAAATGTACTGTTTAGAACTAGTGTTTGGGGAAAACAATTGATTAACAGAAGGAACTCGAGACTACTTTTTAACCTGTAAATTGACTTTAAGGAATTCACACCACTCTTCTGTCCTGCCTACTCACTCCCAGACAGGAGGTTTCTCAGGCATTCTGAGCTACTCTGTTTCCAGCTACACACAGGACTTTTCACATCTCCAGCCAGCACTGCTGGATATACATGAAAGTCCACAGGCAATACTCTTACATGTGCTTTTGAGGATTTTCGCTCTGGTTAGCTTTTCTACAAAAAATATATGAGCAGGATGTGATGCCTCACTATCTTTTCAACAATATACAAAAAGGTTGAGAATGAAGCAGTTCAATTCCACAAAAGCATTATAAACAAATTTTCAATTTGTGTGTTGAGCTGTGCTGATTGTGAGGACAAAAGTCCTGTGGCACAGTTTCCCCTTACTGGCTGGACACACACACACAGACATTCCTACTTCATACATTTATTTCTTATCAGCTCCAAGTACCTTTTCCCTGATTGCTCAGGCACCAATTGTAAAATTCACTTGGATGCACATCCTGAAATAAAATTACTCTAGTGCTTCAACCCCAAAAGCATTACAAACCTCCCTAAAACAAAACCACCTCAATATTTGAGTGATTATATGCAAAAATACCCCAAACCAATGAAAATGTACATTCTCTCTGCTCACTACAACTTGTGGTAACTTGTGCAGGCTGAATTTGATCCAAATATCTTGCAGGGAGATTCCTTAGCTCTGCATTAATCCTTCACATCAACTCTAATCCTCTGAGTAAACTGTTTGCATTTTGCAAGTTTTCATCATAAATGACAAGGAATTTTAGGTTAGATATCAGACAAAACACAACAATGTAGGAAAGGAATAAAGCAAGCAAAGCTATTCAGGGTCTGACAGCACTGGATAAGTAAGCAATATCACCCATAGGGCAAAAATAAGAACAAGAATGAACATGGGACTATATGTTGCAGGTTTTGTAAAAGGCAATATAGGTTTGGAAGAGCTATAAAAGCAAGCCACACAGTAAGTAAATGCAGCTGTAACTGGACTTTTATGAGAGTGATGGATTCCAAGAGTAGAAAAAGAAGCAACTCTAAACAGAAAACTGTAAAAGACACAGGGCAGTTTAGTCCTGCTACAGGGGATGGAAACAGCAACTGCTTTCCAGCCCCTGTTGATGAGAGTTCAGTGAAATATGAAGAGAAAGAAAGAAAGAAAGAAAGAAAGAAAGAAAGAAAGAAAGAAAGAAAGAAAGAAAGAAAGAAAGAAAGAAAGAGTGAAAGAGTGAAAGAGTGAAAGAGTGAAAGAAAGAAAGAAAGAAAGAAAGAAAGAAAGAAAGAAAGAAAGAAAGAGTGAAAGAAAGAAAGAAAGAAAGAAAGAAAGAGTGAAAGAAAGAGTGAAAGAAAGAAAGAAAGAAAGAGTGAAAGAAAGAGTGAAAGAAAGAAAGAAAGAAAGAAAGAAAGAAAGAAAGAAAGAAAGAAAGAGTGAAAGAAAGAAAGAGTGAAAGAAAGAAAGAGTGAAAGAAAGAAAGAAAGAAAGAAAGAAAGAAAGAAAGAAAGAAAGAAAGAGTGAAAGAAAGAAAGAAAGAAAGAGTGAAAGAAAGAAAGAAAGAGTGAAAGAAAGAAAGAAAGAGTGAAAGAAAGAAAGAAAGAGTGAAAGAAAGAAAGAAAGAGTGAAAGAAAGAAAGAAAGAAAGAGTGAAAGAAAGAAAGAAAGAGTGAAAGAAAGAAAGAAAGAAAGAAAGAAAGAAAGAAAGAAAGAAAGAAAGAAAGAAAGAGTGAAAGAAAGAAAGAGTGAAAGAAAGAAAGAGTGAAAGAAAGAAAGAAAGAAAGAAAGAAAGAAAGAAAGAAAGAAAGAAAGAGTGAAAGAAAGAAAGAAAGAGTGAAAGAAAGAAAGAAAGAGTGAAAGAAAGAAAGAAAGAAAGAAAGAAAGAGTGAAAGAAAGAGTGAAAGAAAGAAAGAAAGAAAGAAAGAAAGAAAGAAAGAAAGAAAGAAAGAAAGAAAGAAAGAAAGAAAGAAAGAAAGAAAGAAAGAAAGAAAGAAAGAAAGAAAGAAAGAAAGAAAGAAAGAAAGAAAGAAAGAAAGAAAGAAAGAAAGAAAGAAAGAAAGAAAGAAAGAAAGAAAGAAAGAAAAAGAAAGAAAGAAAAAAGAAAAAGAAAGAAAGAAAGGAAGGAAGGAAGGAAAGGTAAAAGCCTGCAACCTCTTAAAACAGTGGCAACACTCACAAATGGTCACACAAATGCCCAGCATATCTACAGATATAACCCAGCTCCAGAGAATTTTCTCACATTTCATAGTTTCCTTTCTCAGGCTAGCATATCATAATTATTTCTTTTATTTTCTTTTTAGTCATTCTATCTAACTAACCCATTTATGATAAAAATCCTGCATCATAACAGAATTAGGAATACTTTTAAGATTTCAAAGGAAAACCCATCTCTTATCTGATAACCTTTCAGTACTATACCATTTTGGTATAATGACAATCTTTATCATGAAAATTGTATTGACAGTGATCATAGAAAAGCCAAGTTCTTTAAATAGGACATTTTCTAAGGTATTGTAAGGTAATTTATGTACAGTTCCAGGCTAAATCTCAAATATAGCTATCCAAAAATCAGTATCACGATGTTTGCTAACTGCTGCATCAAAAGCAAATCTTCTGAATTTGTGAACTTAAAAAGAACATGAATGAGAGAAAAACAGTAGTACAAATGAGACTCTCAATTCTGGAATAGGGTTTTCACTTCAGTTTCAATTTTGACTGTTTTAACCTAATGAAGAGCACAGAAAGGAGATCGGCACATCTCAAGTGTTTATGTTTATGCACCTGCAGCTTAGAAAAGTTATGAATACAACAGGGATTCTCCTATTACCCTTTTTACTTTCATCATTCACGCATTTGCAAATACAGACCTTTCAAAACTCTGACAGCAATGACAGTGATTCCAGCTGCACAGGATCTACTGGTTTTCTGAAGGCCATCAGGACAGACAAAAAAGGTCAGCCAGGGGCTTTCCTCTAACAGCCACACAAGTCCCTGACCTTAGGGCTGGGCTCTGCAGGCTCTTAAGCTGCTGACTTAGGGCTCACAGAGTCAAGCCCTTAAGCGCTGTATCAACGAAGAATAAACAGAAGCTCCAAAACAGAGAATAGAAACTTGAAAGGCCCCTAGACCCAAACCAACCACTTATGGAGGTACACAGGCTCCATGGGTTGCACATCAGACAGTCTGTGTGCATGTGACAGTCTGCTCAGACAATTGTCTGCAGGTAATGTGTGGAAGAAGGGTCAGTGTCCAGTACATCTCTTTCCCATTTGGCTTTTGGAGTCACTACTGTGCTCCCTGCTCATGCTCTTTCACATGCAGCATCACAAATGCACTGGAAGAAGTAGAAAGCATCCATATCTTTTCTTCCTTCTCTACCTTTTCTGATGAAGGAACAGATGGTGCAATGGCAGAGTATTCTCCTGTGATCTGGGAGATGCAAGTTTAATTCTTTGACACTGAATTATTCCCCAGGCATCCCAACCCCAGCTGGGGCACCCCCCCAACATTTTAAAACAGTACCTTTTGTGCAGTTCATTCATAGTGGGGCTATCAAGATCTGTCTCAAGATGATGGAATGATCTCCTGAGTGAAGTCTATGAATACTGGAAAGCACTTAAGAATTCTGACTGTATCTTATCCTCTTACAAGCTCCTTTGATAGCATAATGCTTCTGAGACTTCTTCAGACATTGTAAGGCCTCCAGCATAGGGTTCTGTTTGAGGGAGCAGATGCAACAGCACCTTTTCCTTTTGTTGGATGTGCCTCTACCCTGATCCCTGTCTCCACTGGCCAGGATTCAGTTCAAGAACAAGGACAGCATCATTTCTTCCCTTTTCCTTTCCTCTCATACACACTCCTAACTGAAATACAAAGGGTCAAGGCTGCCTACTGCACAGAATCTGTCTGGTGTTTAAGAATAGCAAAATACAGGACTGGTGCTCTATAACTAAAGGATAATGTTCCATGAAAGACACAGTGCAACGGGATGCACACGGTGCCACTGCATGACCATCTACCAGGAGACTTCCATCAGAGTGGTTCAAAGTTTGAGGTGAAAAGGGAGTGGCTGAAGTGGATCAAATAATGCCATATTAAATAATGTCAGGCCTTTAGCATTGCTTGAACATGGGACTTTTAAAGCGTGGCTTTGTACATCTCTACTTTGTAAACTGAGTGCTTTTCAAAGAGAGCTCCAGAACCCTACAGAGCTGTCTTCAGGGGGGCTTTGATCCTTCCAGAGCACCTATCTGGTGTGTCTGTAATTGCTCTAGTTTAACAAGGCTCCATAGCACTTCAAGAAAGAAAAAAAAAAAATCCTTTTATTAAGGCTGTAAACCTAAGTGACCGCAGTGATGGAATGTGCTGCTGTGGGTACCCTGTAAATCCCCTAGAAAAGAAAAAAAAAACAACAAAACAACAGAAGAAGAATCTCCATGATGAAATGAAATGAAATATTTATTAAACATGTTGCCAATGTCCCAGGTGGTATGAAGAAGCCTTGTGGTACGCTGAAAGGCTTGATCTTTCTAAGTATTATGAATGCTGATTTAAATGATTGGGTGAAAGCTGAGGAAGTTATGGCTGAAATTTTGGCTAAAGATGACAGCTCTGGGTTTCAAGTTGCACAAAGCAGTCTGAGGGATTAAGCCAACAAAACCCACTCAAAGATATCCAGTTTCAAAAAGGTTAATCTTCGTATCAGTGATTCACACTCAGACAATGGTGAGGATTCCTCATTACTCTGACTTTGCCATATTAATCTTACTTTACAAATACATGCAGTGATTTATATCATGTTTAATTAACTGATTGAGGGCTCCTGTGGTAAAATGGCATCACATTAAGCTCTGTCCTTATGGCAAATGCGAATCACATCTTTAGCCTTGCAAGAACAAAATATCATGGGATTCACTGATGACAGGATGTAGGAATCGAAATAAGGTCCCTCCTGTTGTTTGAGAATCCAGTAAGGGTGGTTGCCATATGCTCATCATTTCCAAGGGAAAAAAATGACAGGATAGAAGAAAGAACTGCTCTAGTTCTTCCAATATGTTCAAATCTCAGATGAAAATGATTGTACAGCAGTTCTGTACTGAGGCCAAGATTTACATGAAAGTGCATAGCAAACTTTCAGAAAGCTTATAATGAGAGATCTTTTTAATGTGATTTTTTTCTGTATTTAAATAAAATGCTCCGTGAAATGTCTCCCTTTTTAGACAAAAAAAACAACCGAAACCAAAAAACAAAAGAAAAAGAGATGAACTAAATAAAGAAAAGCTTCTTTGCCAGCAACATAAGACAACACAAAATTAACTTAGCTTTTGCTATGAAGAGTTATTCCCCTCTAGCACTCACAACCTGTTTTTGAAGATAAAAACTACAACTGTTATCGTCTGATAAAATTAGATGCTGTATATAATTTGCTACTAACGTTACCAAGATTAAAAGCCTTGTTTATATATTACAAAGTTTCTTAAAATTCAGAAAGCGTTTTATTTTTAAAATCTGCCTTATTAAGAGACTGCATTTTTTATACTGACAATGAACCTTACACCCAGTAAATCCTCTAGCAATTGCCGAATCGTTTTACATGAGTCACAGTTTGCTCCCAGGAATTCAGTGGATTTTTGCAATCTGTTTCTGTGGCAAAGAGGATCGCGGTGGGATGGGACAGGTTTTGCATTTTGCAAAGCTTTTATGAGATTTCAGAAACGTTCCCATTCCTCCCTGGGACTAAGACTTTTTTGAATTTTATACGGAAGAGCGAGGGACGAACAGACAGTCTTAAAAAGCTGGGTAAGTAAAGCACTCAGTGCTGATGCTTTGCCACTCTGTCCCGTTTTACATGGAGTGCCTTAGGTCTCATGCTCTTCCTAAGACTAGCACATCAGAGGCACACCAGGTCTCAAGAGCTCCTGCTAGCTATAGCAGAGCTCCACTTTGCATAAACAGTTAAATGCACAGCAAGCAAACAGCTCTAAAGCCCCGTGTTCAGGGCACTCGCTTTGCAAATCTCACGTTCAAGTCCCCAGGCCTGAACCTTGATTTTCCACATTCCAGGTGAGTGCCCCGACCCATTGCGGTGCTACCTGATACTCCAACCTTGCCATCTCCTTCTGGTCTCGACCAGAAATTCCATCCGAAGGCTGACAAATCTCTTCTGATGAAAGTTTCTTTGAAATCGATACCTGCCTGCAAAAAAAAAAAAAAGTTTCAGTTTCCTCAAACCAGCCTTTTGAATCAAAGAAAGAGAAAATTCCCAACCCCTTCTAAACCATTTCACTGATGGGTAAAACTGAGCCACTTGCATGGCTGGGCAACTCGGCCGGTGCGTTTGGCAGTACAGCCAAAATCGAGGGGCACATTTTTGTGGGCAAAGCTATCATTCCTCCCAAATGTGCTGAAGAGATGGCTCTGCGACATCACACTCCTGTGCCCCCTCTCTCTCCTTCATCAGAAGCCAACATGCTTCACTGCTGCTAGAAACATTAGTATGGTTTTGTGATTAGAAAGGTTCTATACGCTTCAGAGCCAGTCACTTCATCCTGCTCCTGATCAGATCCCTTAAAACTGAGTAGAAACAGGGTAATTATTTGCCCTTTGCAATGCACATAAACTCTGAATCTCACCGTATATCTTCCCAAAATTTCTTCGTGAAGCATCCCCCCCCTCCTCACTTGCCCCCATTGCAACATTTGATGCTTTTAAAAGTTTTGAAATTGTTTTCCAAATGTGAAGCACTAACAGGATATCAAAACCAGCTTGGTTCGTACTTATGTAGGGGGAGAACTGCTATCAAAATAACTGCAAATAAATGTGTACCATTTCATACCTTCTGTTAATGATTTTGAAACTTGCGGGGATTTTAACACCTGTGCCATTAGTCCACAATAATTTGCGATAATTTCTGAAGTTCTGAAATGCGTTTTTAAATTTAAAATGTCATTTTAAAAGTATTTTCAAATAAAGGAATTTGGCATAATTCGTTATGATTTCTCGTCAGATAAAAGAACATGTCTAAATATTTTAATAGTTCTGATCCAAAGCTAGGAGCAATTCAAAACTAGTTGCACATAGAAAAGCATTTTGATTGTGAACAAATAGATTTTAAGACATATAATTATCTATTTTAATATCCTGAGATTATTTTCACATTCTATAAAAAAAAATAACTACCTGTAAAAAATACTTTTCATTTTAGTGATTTAAAAGGCATTTTTGAAATTTAAGAAACATGTACATGTAACATAAAATATCCTGAGCAATGTGTGATTAACTTTTTTTGGCTATTTTTTGCTTAAAATTTACAATTAACAATTTTGGGGGTTAAACCACATTTCCCTCCAAAAATAGATCACATTTGAATTTTTTAATATTTAGAGTAGAGCTTTCAGCTGTGTAAAACTACCTTGAAATATGTGAAGGTCAAAGTAAACCTTCATTTTAAATATTTCAAATTGTTATAGTTACTGCTTTGAGATAATATGACATTTACAGTAATTGCTGAAATTCCAATTACTTTCAGTAAGAGCTGCTTCTTTTGCAAGTTGTTAAAAAATATAAAGGTGCATTGGATATTGCATTGCTCGAGACAGAGTCTGCAAGTAAAGGCAATTAAATGTGAGTTTGATGATACACAACATACTGGACCAACATTAAAAAGACTTTTCTGTGTTTGAATGTTTACCAGTTTTGTCTTTAAATAATAGTCTTCTTTTGGCATGTAATGTATATCTGCTTGCACTAAACATAATTTATGAATATTTTAACACATGTGTACTCAGTGGGGTGTATTATCATACTGATATAAATAGAATTAATGAGCAGTCAACCTGCCACATGTCATGACATATGACAGGGCAGCCAGAGCATGGGAATAATTCTTTCTGTTTCATATTAAAGCTTCTTTTCCCAGTTGAATTTTTGTTCCCAGATGCCAACGGACCTAATTTTCTAAGGACCATTTACAAAAATAGTAAGAAATGACAAACCTGGACTAATTTATCTTGGGTCACTTTAAAGAGTGATTACTTTTTATGTCATTTCAAATGCATAAATAAACAGATTAAAGGAAGCAGCTTTTTTTCCAGTTAAATTCTAGGGGTTTCACAATGAGGGGTTTGATATCTGCCTCAGTTTTCATTCTTAACAAGCAAACATTTTATTTGTTGTTGAATTTTAATTTGTTTCAATGTCATGTTATCTGTTTCTTCTGTTAAAGGTCTAGAATATAATGACTGTCTAAATACAAAGATGACATGCACCAGGTAAACAGTTATTTCAATGCAGAAAGAAATATAGATCCAAGTAAGTAATATCCTTTTAGGCAATTATTCATTCCAGTTTCAAAATATAGGTGACAATCTGCTAATCATGACTAATATTTTATTTCTTTTCAATAAAGATAGAAAGTTGACAGAACATGCAGAATATAAAGCTAGGCCATATTCCCTGTTTGGCACTTTATTTTGAAAGACAAATATTGAAACGTAATATCAATTGTGTTTACAAAAGGCTGCTCGGTTAAAGGATAAGTGTCATAATAAAATTAACAAATTAACAAGAGTCATAATAAAATGAACAAATTAATATCAGTCAGATTGCCCGGCTAACATCTAATTAAAAATCCTTGACTTGAAAAGTTTTCGTCCCGGCAAAGAATGCAAATGTCCTTTCATGCTGCAGTGTTGGCTACTCAAAACAGGGGAGAAGATACATACCCTATTTTTTTTCTCCTTTTTGATTTAAAATCACTTCTTTAAAAATTATTTTACTGCTCATGAATCTTTGAAGTCATGACTCATTCTCCGACAGGAACAAGACAGTCTCCTAAAGATGGATCTAGTTCGGGTTTGAAGACTTGAAAGAAGGAAAAGAGACTTATCTTGGACTCTTAATTATCTTAAGGGACGAAGAGACACTACAAGTTTTTGTGTCCGACGATCTTCCCGGCAGGGCAGCAGCACGTCCCTTGGGAATCCAGCTCTGTCACTCTCAAAGAAAAGGGGCACCATCTAGTGCTTTTTTGGAGGAAAAGCTGCTAATACCAGTAGGGGTGTAGCGGGGGGAGGAACACACGAGGGGGAGGGAGAAGAAATGACACTCCATTTTTTTTCAAAAGACAAAGAAAACCTGTTGGCCTGTTTCATCTTCCATTTTGAGGCACTGCAGTATTTAGCTTCAGGCTGTAAGTAAGAATTGTCAGCTTTCACAAGGTGGAAGGAAGGATTCCCAACTGCTAAAATAATATATACAATTTAAAATGGACGGGGGGCTGCTATACAGACATTATTCTGCTTAATAGGTATTTCTTCTGCCTATTAATACACTTAAACATTTCCCTATCAGCCCTTTTCATTATGCATTCTCTCTTTTATTAATCTAAAAGAAACCCTTTTTAAGTCATTTTCATTTCATTGGAGACTACGCTGGGCTGTTAATGTTCCTGGAAATGTTCTTACAAATAATCCTTCCAGAGTTCACCCAACATAACAAAGAGATTCTATGAAAAATGATTTGTAGCACAAAATCCTTTACAGTGCAATAAGATCAAGTTAACCACTGATGCTGCTAGGAAAAAGCTTGGGAAGTTTTATCTGATTGGCAAAATAGGTTCATATCTGAGTCCAGGGAAAGAGTGCCCTTTGATAAAATTTCACAGCACTAAAGTCTCATTATCTGAATGATTTTTGAAACCTCTTTAAAAACAACTTGGGGGGAATATTCTTTTCCGCTGTAACTTGGGGAATAGATGATTTTCAAGGAATTGTGAAATAGTAGCTCAATATTGTTGAACTTACTGATACTATGAATTGACAGAAATTGTATTAGTCAAACTAAAAAGTGCTCAGTTAAAATAACCACTGTTTCAAAGGCACATCTGCTCCTTGGGAGCCCCAGGTTGGGAATGTTTGTTGTGAACTACAGGGGCTGCTGCCTTCAGACACCTGGAACAATCCCAGCTCTGCAGAGAGTCAGGGCTCAGGACATGCTGGAAAAATCAAACGTGCTAATACCCCAACCAGACCCCAAAAGATTAAAATCAGTTAAAATCAGTGCTTGCTTTTTAACTTCAGAGCCATAATCTTGGATTCCCTGGGCACTCCAAGCTCTCAGTCAACTGTGTTGTAGTAACATGGGAATGTCGGACCGTGTGTAAGACTAAATAAACAAGAAATATTTCTACTAGAATAGTGCTGAGCAAAGCAAATATGTGGCTTGATGAGTAATTCTCAGAGGAAATCCTATCCCAGGAAACAAAAACAAAAATATAATTTATGTTGCTATAGAGATTTTTTTATGAAGTTGATCATGCCTGTAAAGAGACTTCTCCCCCACACACACACAAAAGCAGGTGTAGAATTAAGGGATTTCAATAAGATCAGGTAAGCTGGGAGCAAAAATCAGTACAAATGTCAGATTCCCAAATCTTAAACAGGGTTAGAAACAACATGCAGGTACTGACAATCGCTCAGGAGTGCTCTGGTCTAGGGGTCTGACCACAGGCTGGAGAACCATACCTGGGGGACACTTGCTCTGCAGCAGATTTCAGCACATCAGTTCAGGGCCCCACATGGATATGCTGAGCATCCTTGCTCTCTAGTGAAATCAGGAGCTTGGAACTCCTTCTATTTGGATCATGGACTCAAGTTGCTTAATTTTAGGCACCCATCTTTTCAAATGTCACTATTTAACCTCTCCGTGCCTCAGTTTCCACATCTGTAAAACTCGATAGCTACGCTTACCTTGCATGGGTGTCAGGAAGATTATTTCAGGTCCCTAAAGAACTTTGAAAAGGAGAAGCAAACCAAACTGAATTTGCATATTATTTGTCATTTTTTTATCCCATAAAATGGAAGTCAGATGCAGCCCAGACTGTGAACTATAACAAAATGTTCACTTAAGTCTTCCTTATGGCTCTGATGCCAAAAGAGCTGGTGAATTCAGCACGGCTTTGCAGGAAGAAGGCAACCTCCCCACCTGCTGACCTGGCAACACCCAGGGTAAGTGATAACTTAATGTCTTAAATAACCACAACTTTTACTAACTGACTATTCTATAAGTTTTCATTATATTCTTTAACTGAACTATCAATGCAGTTCACTGTGTATTTCTGATGATTAAAAAATCCCTCTTAAGCAGAAGATTCCCTGAGAGGGACCTTACTCTAGAGGGAAGAAACAAAGTTGTCAATAAAACCTCTCTTTGAGGTTTTCCTTGGTGCAGAATGAACCTCATTAAATTTCAGGCAGACACAATTTTGCCTTGGCAGGTTTCAGATCATCTAGAATTGGTTAAACAAGCCCATTAGAAAAGTCTACATCAGTTTCTGTCTAAACTCAAAGAATAATGGGACACTTTACCTAATATATCTGCTTTAAATAAAGCAGCCACTTGCCTCCCATGCTGGGTACCTTCACAAACTCTTAATGTGTCTCCAAGTTTTTTGTCTGAAGCTTCTCTTCCCTTGCTTTAAGTGTGCCATTTTTCTCTGGTCTTCACAGTCTCACTTTCCTGTATGCTATAGTTCAGTGAAACCCTCTGGTAATGACAGCACTGGAGTGATAATGTACTTTCCCGATTTCCCGTTAATAGTAGCACTTGATCCAGCAACGGGTGCCAGCTCAGTGGCAGAAGGATGCTTTAATATTTTTTAGAGGTAAAAGGACCAGTTCAATTTATAGCCTTGGCTAACTCAGCAGTTTCACTCTGTCTTGGCACAGAAATGGATGTTTTAGTTAAAACAAAGCCAACAAAAAAAAAAAAATCCCGCTTAGTTTGCTCAGTTCCATGCCAAACAAACAAAGTACGACTGCTTTTTTCTCCCTGAGGAAACGTGTGAAAACTGCATAATGCAATGAAGGAGTTAAAATAACCGAGGGGAAGGAGAGGAAAGAGAAGGAGCTGAACAGCAGCATCAAAAAGGAAAGCAATTTGTTTTTCTATTTTAATAAGAGACACATAATCACAGACTGTCCAACAATACGTGTATCCTTGCCGAAGAGCTGCTGATATTCTACATTAACCTTTGATAGCGAGAAGTGTATTACCCCTACTGTTTTCCACAATAAATTATGTTATATCTGGCATCCAAAGCGCTAGGAAGTGTTCAGCCAGCTGGAAGCACCAGATTGGCCCAACATCCCTAACGTTCAGATTATAAATAAAGGGTACCTCATACTGCTAGTGTAACAAAAACAAGCAATGCGGAGGAAGGGCAACTTCCCCCCCTGCCCACAGAAGCAAAGGACGTCAGTTGGGGAATGGCAGAACAGGAATTCCAGAGGGCAGGGTTTCTGCAGTCCCCAGCATGCCAAACCTCAGACAAGTGCAGGACCTCAGGCACAGAAATGAGACTTCTCCAGTTACATCTTTACTGAGGATATGCACGTCAAAAAAAAAAAAAAAAAAAAAAAAAAAGCCAAAAAAACCCAAGGGGAAGTATATCTGGCTCTGCTCTTCCCAGATGGTATAACCACACAAACACAGGCTCACATATACACATATCTTCCTACTCTTTAGGCAGCATTGCCTGTTCTCTTCCAGCCATGAAAATAATTAGCTCAGCCACAACCTCAGTTTCGGAGGATGTGGTCAAATGTGCCAAGGTTTGCACTTCTCCCAAGCCCTCTAATCAAGGGACATTATGGCCATAAGTAACAGCATTGTGATAATGCTGAGGAAAATCCTGCCTGTTAGATCTGGAAGGTGAAGATATCAAATAGGAAGAGAACAAAAGATATTCCCAAGATTCAAACCCCAACATCTGAAAAAAGGCTATAAATGGGCTTTTTGGGCCCAATTGTTCTCAAAGAAACTATTTCATTAGCTTGAGTGGGAGCACAATTGAACCAGTGCTGAGAGCTGCTAAACTAACTCTATGGCTGGAAAAATTAACCTCATCTATTTATTCCAAGGGCTAGACTATGGTGGTCCCTGGTGAGGATGTAATGGGAATTCAGATACAAGGAGCTGTTCTCCTCACCACTCCTTTTTGGTAGGGGCTGGCCACAGCTGCAGTCCCTATGCTCTCCTGAGGGCAAGAATTAGCCCCAAATTGGTATATTCCATCTTCATTACTCCAGCTATTATATAAACATGGCTATATGCTTGCTTACTTAAGCTGAAAAATGGAAAAGGTAGGAACTAAAATGAAGGTTAATAGAGCCAGACGGAGTATTCCCCATTCACTTTGCCCTCACCATGGCTGCTTTACCCTTCTGCCTTGAGTAGATGCTTTCCCCTACAACAGCACTGTTTTTCTCTTTTCCTCTCTTCTCCTTTCCCTTATTTTTTTTTCCCCTGGTGCCCTCTTCTCTCCCACTGTTACTGTTGTTGTGCCTGTTTAACTTTGTCTATTCAAAATGCAGCTTGAGACTTCTGAAAGAAGACACTAAGACAAGAGCTCTCCCTCTCTGGTCTACAGCCATGGATAAGGGTTCTGAAGAATTGTACTAACAATAAGATTTAGGAAATTTTCATTGTCTTGTGATGAATTTCATGACTGGAAAGAGCTTGAAACTGGGTAAAAAAATGGCCAGCAAGATGCCTGTCAGTATCTACCCATCTATCTCTCTGTTGTTGATCCATGCCACGTTCTAAAAATCTTCATTTCATTCCCCTTTAGGCAACTGAGGTGCTGCCTGGAAAGCCTCTAATATATTGGGTCTTGCAGGCCTAAAAGGGTTGCCGAGGTGAAATATATGCCATAGAATGAATCAGATGCCCTGATTTATTTTAGGAATATGTAAGTGTTTGTGCTCTTCAGGGGGGCAGAGAGGAGGCTAGGCTGAGTGCAAGATTCACAAGTTTGGTCCTGCCTGTACATCTCAGGTTTAGGTCTCTCTTTCATGTTGTAGTGGCTGATGTTTCCCACTCAAAAGGTGGTTTGTTCAAACCCAGTTGTTGTCCCCAAAAAGACTGTTTGGATTTTTTTTTTTTTTTTAATGGTGCTCCATCCCAAAGAAATATCACAGATGTGCTGTTTTTCTCCAACATTCATTACACCAGCATGAGATTTTTGAAAGAAAAGAAAGACCTAGGGAGAAAGGTTTGAAGAAAGAGGCAGATCTGCAGCATTGCTTCCATGCCTTCCTTTCACTGTCAGGGACAACTTACCACACAGCTTGTTTAAGGATTCTGGATAGTGTAGTCCCAGCAGACATTTCCTGTACTAAGATGTATTCTCATTAGAGTTACCAAAAGGGAGTATTCAAAACATTGCTTATCTGCACATAATCACTATATCATGCCATGTATCCTTTATTTTAATTCCTACTCGCTTGCTAATTACACACCACACTGAAGGTCTCACAACTGCTCTCCTTTCAGCAGCTTTGTTTGCAAAGTGTCTGGCAATAATCTCCCAGCAGTGTATTATCGTGCCCTTTTCATCACACTATTTAATCAATAGGGTAATGACCTCATATAAGCTAGTTCCAGGACCCAGCCATGCCATGCTAAATAAATGGAACAAACAAAACTGTGGGCTACATGCCTTCTGTTTTAAAAACCTGGAAGTGAACCAATCCTGCAATAAAATTTATTATAATATATAGAAATTGCAAATTCTTCACATCTCTTGCCAACAACAAAAAAAAAAAAAAAAAAGTGATTCTACAGTACTGTGGGGAAATAGCTGGTTTCTTTAAACAGGCATAATTGCAAAACATGTGTGTTCTTGGTCAAGTGTTCTCAGGAAGATTTATCCTGATAACACTGGAAACAACCCTTTCCCCCAGTACATCACGTCATCACTTCGAGGACTGAATGGTGACCATCACAGCTAATTGGATGAAATCACTTCCAAAGCAGGGGTTGGAACGAACCTTCTTTTCAAAAGGATTTCTGTTATAGTGAGCAGAAGGAAGGCAGCTTCTCTCCATTTCCTGAGCTGTAAACTTACAAAGTGTGGTTCACTTTGATTTTGCATCCCATGTCTGGATTATACTCTGTCTAATAAAGTGCATGTGAGACGTGTTTAGTAATGTGTGAACTCTGGAGCACATGTAGCATCACTCTGGTGCAGCGATTCTCTTGTCCAGAGGAACGGGGGTTATAAATTGGGTCTGTCTGCTCTTCTTAACCACCACTTTTCCTAATACTAGCAGGAATTTAATTTCAGAAATACACTTTTTTTTTTTTAACATCAGATTTTGTTATAACTGCACAGCAGAGAGAGTAACACAACTGACTAGCTGGTACATGGAGTGACTGCATATCCTTTCTATTCTTGGGGTATCAAGGGCAAAATATCCACAACAGCACAGAAGTTTCTCCCGCAAAACCTCTGACAGAATTGTTGGGACAGAAAATAAGATGTCTTCATGACACCAGCACAGCTGAGGTAGTTCAGGGACATCTGAAAAGAGGACAAGTATGCACTAGAAGAAGTGTAAACCACAGAACTTTACCACAGCAGTATCACCATGCAATGCTTTCATATGAGTGAAGATCACTCCTCACTAAACACCGTGAAAGAAAAATAATAGAGGTTTAATCCTGTTTTATCCCAGTTATTAACTGAAATCAGTCTGTTTCTACCAACATATCTCAAGACAAATTTTTACTGGAAATTTTTTGCTGCACCAATTCCGCTTAGGTTCTTTTGGCACCTTCCTTTTAGGTGTGTTATGGAAATGACAATGTGCCAGTCATCCAAGCTGTTGTTACCAGCTAAAATCTGTTCTGAGGCAGAGTAATTTACACTTGGATGAACACCTCCCAACAAGCAGTCACATAAATACCTTCATGAAGAGTTGCAACTCATTGCTGTTAGGTAACTCCTGTAATGAGCATAAGTGTAATCTGTCCCAGAGATCTGAAATGGCTTCAGTGCAAATATTCTGTTAAGCCCTTGTATGAGATCTTGGAGTGATAGCTATGTAGTGTGCCTGTGAAGCACTTGCTGCATTACAAGATATTAGTCCTGAACTTTAAAACTGCATTTTGGAAATTATTATCTCAAAACATCCCACATGACACCAGTCTGGAAAAGTAGGAACTTAAAAAACCCAACACTCTCTGTCCCTTAATGAACTGAAACTCTCCAGTTGGTCCATCTGGTGGTCTGGGCCCTGCAAAACCATTACCTTTACTTCTGATGCAGAGGAAGAAATAGCAGAGAATAGCAAAAAATGAAGGAAGTGATAAGACTAAGAAAATATAAGAAAGAAAATTCTAGACATCTCTAGATGAGGCAAATTAACCTCCAACAGTGTGTGGTCACAATAGACATTAACTGCTTCCCTGACATTTATTAAGGACAATCAGAATTATTATAAAATATCATTGTTGGGTAACAACACTTTGCCCTCCCAGCAAAATCTGTCCTTGGATTACCCAGGAAGAAGGACATGTCATTGAACTATTTCTCTAATCCATCTCTACAGAAAATAAATTATTCCTATAATTGTTGATATTGCAGTCCATGATTTGTGTGATACAAGAAATCTTGCTGCAACTCGTGAAAGGATCCATTTCTACAATGGCAGCACATCCCTCCAACAGACAAACAGGAGAGGCTGAAATAAAATATGAGACCCTCTGTCCTTCGCGATGTTAAGCAAAATTTCACAGAGGGATCGAGCTGGACAGGATGGCAATGACTTGCCTTCACAGCTCATCACTTTAGTACCAGCTAGCTTTGCATATTGGTACTTAAAATGCCACCAGTAGTTTTCAGGATAATGTTGACTTGAATGAACACTCTTGCAAGAATGTCTTTTTTCTGACAAGGTAGAGTTTCAAGTTTTGGGGAGTCTCCTTATCCAGAAAACAGTGCTGTGTACATTTTTGCTTTTGTTTTTCAAGCATCCTTGTAAGATGAAGGCAAAAAATCCTTATTCCAGAGCATTCTCCTCATGCAATAATATTACACAAAAAAGACCAGTTGGTTTTCATCTCTTAGCACACAGGTAGTACAAGGTCATAGATTTCCCTTCAGCCCTGTAAACCTTTCTGCAGTCAGAGGGCAACAGAACACCATGGTCTGTCTCCTTACTTTCAGACATCTCTATTTTACAGAGAAAAGGGAATGAGAAAGAAGAAAAACCAAAACTGTGGTAACTTTCCCTCAAATATTAAAAAAAAAATTTAAAAACATGCAAGTTTAGAAACACACAATCTAACAGTTTTAGGAAACTTTTCACTTCAAGATCTAAAAAAATCCTGAACAAAAAAAGAAGAAACCCACTACCTCACCCTCCATCGTGCAGGTTGCAGGATTTAGCCATATGGACAGGCTGCATGGAAAGGACTTCTGAAGGTCTTCTTACCAGAAATGGCTCGAAGTCATCCTGAGACCTACTGCTGACTGATCAAGGATTGCAGGAGCACCTCAGAGAACAGTCCACCTGATATAGATGGGGTGGAAACAAAGGAAAAAATCTAAGACATTAGAGCCTCAGATTTTTCACAATTTTGGATGTGTGTCAATATTAAAGTAAAAAAAGGAGGAATTTGATAAAAAGATCTGATAGAAAAGCAAAAGAGGCATATAAGTGATAACTAACTGGATAAAGAACTAAAAGGGATAATCTAATTAAAGCTGATCCACATGGGTTTCTGGAAAACAGATCTTGTCAAGCTAACGTGATATCATTTTCTGATGTGATTACAAATGGGACCGCTAAAGGCAACCATCTTGATGGATGCCTGTAAGAAAACTGGCTTTGTATCATACCACAGTTTGACTGAAAAGCTAAAAAGCATAAGAGATGGGATTCATCCACAGTAATTATAGCTGTCTAAAAGTTTGGCAGCTTGTCTTAACTTCTCTATGTTCCCATTATAGTCAATGAAAAGAAAAAGGCACTGTCGAAAAGTGATTTATGATTTTTCAGATAAGTCCACTACCTCTTTCTGTGAAGGTCTCCATCTCTCTCCATTGGCTATTAAGAGCTTAGGAAACTAGCAACCATTAGAAGCTGATTTTTGGATGGCTAAAATGAGATGTGATGAATCAGAATGGCATCGTAAACTACTTAAAAACTATCTAGCAGATACATCTAAGCCATCATTACACGATTGGGGAACTGGTTCTTGCCTCCTAGACTATCTCTCACTTTTGTTAAAAAAATAGCATTTTCACAATATGGGAAGATGACTAGAAAATGGAAAATTATGGAGAAGACAGTTGGGTTAGATGAGTGTAACCAGAAGTTATGTACTTCAGTACAGCTAACAGGAAGGCCATGGATCAAGGAATGAGTATAATGAGACAGATTTAATGAGGGAGGACTCTACTCTGGCAAAAAGAGATCATAAAAAGGAGGCAAAGGTTTGGGAACACAGGCCATGATGAGTAACCAGACTACTATGAATTTCTAGATTAGTGAAGTGACAAAATCTACAGTGCTTGCCAGATGTATGAACAATAATAAATAGGAATATGGAGGTTAATGTTATCTTATTTGGCATCAGTGAAATGACTAGTAGTTTCACTGGGTTCCTGGTGTTGTTTTAAGAAAGACTATGAAAAATTCCATGGATTACAAGGAAGCCAAGGGAGCAATTACAGTATTAGGAAACATGTCTACTACAAGAGACTCAAGGCACTCAATCAATTAACTTATCAAAGCGAAAGTTAAAGAATGATTTGATCACAGGCTACAAGTGCTTTCCATGGGGAACAAAAATTTGATAATAGAGGGCTCTTCAATCTAGCAGGCAAAGGCTGAACAAGATCGAAGGGCTAGAAGTTACAGCAAGACTAATTCAGTCTAAAAATATGGTGCAAATTTTAAACGCTCAGGGAATAACTTAAAATAACTTGCTAAGAACTGTGATTTATTTCCCGTCACCAGAAAATAAGTTTTAATCAACACTTGGCCTTGCCAGAACTTTATATTTCCATTTCTAAGCTTATGAATACATTCATTCTGAGAATCTCAGAATGCTTCTGTGGAGAAAAAGAATAAATGTTGTAAGTTGGGAAGTGTTCACTGCAGTATTCATACACAGCCAAGAGATTTCGTTTCCATTTGGTCACCAAGTCACAGACCTTCTACCATGAAGCTTGTCTAACTGAAACGCCTTCATACTACTCCACTACTTCACAAACCATGAAAACCTTTTTGATTAATAAGCACTAACTCAAAGTGGATTGCACTAAAATTAGGAAGCAGGAAGAAATCATGATTCGCATTTATGCCTTGCAGAAATACCTCCATATAATACTTTTGAGTCATTTTAGGCATACCATTGTTTTCCAAATGTAAAGGTAAAACAAAAATCACAATATGGTAAAGATCTCTCAGTAGGCAATTAAAAATTTATCAGCTAATTAGAATAAATGAACAAGAAAATAAGGCTCAGGAAGACATCCATTCTAATTAGCATAATATTAACTTACAAAAGACTTGTGCAGACAAAAAAAAATCATCTTTATTTCAAATATCAAACCAATCAATAAAAGGAAACAGTTATTTCTTACCTTGTTATCCCCATGACCAAAGCCAAAAGGAAATGACAGTAATAGTGAGTCAACTCCCTGTGCAACTCTATTAATTTCTTATTATTTCTAATCTTGTTTACTATTTGAATTCACAATTTAAATCAGTTTGTATTAAATTTATGAGGATTCTACCTATATTGTGCCTGCTCTATACTTTCTGTGTCTCTTAACAATCTTCTATGTACTTAAAAATAAAAGCAATGAGATCCAAAGTCTCACCTAGGTTTCTCCTCAGCTAGGAGACTCCTAACAAAAGCACAGGGCTTTACTGTGGAGACAGAGGATGTTAAAATAAGAAAAAAGTGGAGAGATTCTTAAGTCTGTGTCGGGGATGACAACATATACTCTCAAGGAAGGAAATAGCATTATAGGACACCTTATTGAATAAACCTGACTGGTTATTATTGAATAAACCTGACTGGTTAAGCGGAAAGGCTCGGGCAATCAGACAAGGAATTGGGCATGGTTGAACCTAATTAGATAGATTGCATAGATTAGAAATATCTGCTATTATAGGACAGTTCCTAAAATATTTTTTCAAATGTCACATTACTCCAGCAATGGCCAACCACTCCAATCTTCTGGCTGGAGTCACAAAACACGTGCCACAGACTTTCAAGTGCTCCAAGAGACTCCAAGCTGAGAGATGACCACCACTCCCAGATATCTTGTGCAGCAACTATGTGTCCAGTGATTCCTTTGCCACGCAAACACAGCTTCCCTGCCCATCTCCTGAGACTGGCTTGGCTTGGGAACAATCCTTGAACTCCCCAGAGCTGCATGGCATGCAGTGCCACAGGCCAGGCAGAACACAACTGCATTATTTACTTTTGAGGGGGAAAAAAAAAAATCTAGAAAGAGTGTGTAATGGTTTAGAAGCAGGCTTTGCAAACCAATTCCACAATGAATGTATTTCACTTTGATCACTCCTTCTAGCCCATAACAGAATTGAGGCAGTATTTTGTTTTGCAGAAATTAGTACCTTCAAGACCTGCAGTGGATTTATTATTTCTGCTAAGGCTTGCACTTCCTTTCTGATCCACTGCTGTAAAATCCAGAGGGACAGAACAGCACAGAAAATTACTGCAAAGATGTAGTGTGACATAGGAAGAGTCAGACGCATTATGTGTGAACAATACGACAAAAGAAAAAGCCATCTGAAAATAAATGAAAAAATTAATAATCAAAAGGGTGTCTAATTCTTATCTGGGCACTTGTTTGCTCACTCTATGAATTAGGACCACCAAGCCATGGCATATAAAGTCGGAAGGGACACTGTACTCAGAACTCCCTCCTGCTTGAGGAAGGTTCCAGTACCAACCATTCTGGGGAAAGAAATGATGCTGCCAGAAGACAAGTGAGGCATTGGAATCATAATTTTTCTCTTGCTTCATTCCTAAAACTAGGGCTCCACAATTCTGGGTCAAACCTCCATGCCCACTCCGAGCTTGGTCTGGTCACTGAAACAACTAATAATAGCAGTCAGGTCACACAGGGCACTTGTGGGACCATCAGGCAGTGGTCAGAGGTTTCGAATCATTGTGCAGGGATTTCAGAACTGCTGTTAGGAGAGAGTAACTTCTAACCACCCCAAAACTGAAACCAGCAGCAGTAGATGCTGCATAATGAGAATCACACATGCACATGGAACAGGGGGATTTCACTGTGATGCATTTCCATGTAAACTGTGGCTTAAAGTTAATGGGATACAGGCTCAAAAAACAATGTATAAAATTTATAAAATAGGCACTTTGGTAACAGAATTTTTTTTTTCAAGATATGAACACTTGACATAAAAATAATCTATCCAAAAATTGCTGAGTATTTTGGAGAAATATGGAGAATGACTGTATTTGGAGAATTTCATGCTAGTTTGGTCACTGATTTTTTAGTAAGCTGTTTAAGCTAAACATTCTCCTGGAATGGATGTATCAATCAAAAGCCAAGTCTGCTTTAAATAAAAAAGCAGTTCCTGTTTTCTTCTCCAGAAAGCTTGATCAAAAAGCTGATCTTCTCTGACCATCCACTGCTTTGTGTTTGGTAGCTGACAAAATACTTCACTAATTTACACTGATGTGAGAGTTTTAGCAACTCAAGGTCTCAGATACAGCTCCGATTTTGTCACTGATGAAAAAATCAGTAGATACAGGATATATAGTAGATCAATATTTGTCAGGCTTTCCAAACAAGCTGGAAACCTATTCTTTCCTGTTCTTCAAAGAACCCTCTAACTTGCTTTCCAATAAGGGATAAAAAAAAATCCAGAAACTAAGAGAGCAGAACAGAAAACCTATTTCTCACTATTTGATAGCCTGGAGCTGTAATACAGTAGGATCAACAGATTTAAGCAAAACAAAACAAAACAACAACAACAAAAAAAAGGAAAATAAAAGAAAACCTTGCTGCTGGAATTTCATGAACAGTTTTTGATCCTGTCCTTGTTTATATCTACTCTTTGTGTATAAATAAGGTAGCAGAGGATGCACTAGCTGGGAGAGCTGGATGAGATGCAGCAAATAACTGAATGGACGGGCAATGACAGCTTCAAGACTCCTCCTGGTCACTCCGCAGTGCAAGCCTACCCAGTGTGAGCCAGCACAACGCTGAGATGCCCAGGTGACTGTACCTGTTCCAGAAGAAGCTGCTGAGCTCTCTCCAGGCAGCAATACCTACAGACCTCAGTACCTCAGACTGTAGCCTGTTCATTGCCTGACCTAATTCTTCTAAATGGCTCACCCATTTTGGCTGATAATTTCCTCTGAATGCTCAGATACCAAGCAATGGAATATTTTCTTTAAATGCCAGTTAATGATCAACGGAAAATGTCATCACGATGAAGTTATGCAGGCACTTAAGTGCTCTGCTGGATCGGGTCTTTGTGAGATACATTATAGTCCCACATTCAATGAGGTTTTCTGAGTGTGATAAATAAAACATCTGAACCTCTATGAAAAGGAGAAAAAAAAAAAGGAAAGAGATATATGTAAAATATTTTTAAAGCTCCTTTAGTTCTCGGTTGGCACAGTGGAGAGAAAGAGGGAAGGAGAATGCAAAAGCATAAACTAGACTATGCTTGTGTAAATTACTCTGACATTTAATAACTCTCTACTAAAAATTCCCAAGCAAGGCTGCTTCAGGTATTTCTAAGGCCATGTATCATTTACTGTCTAGGTCAATTTATGCATCAGCAAAAATTGCTGCAAACCCTTCTGGACAGCACTTTAAAAATAAAGGTATATGTAACAGTTTTGGCCATATTTTCCTCACCAGTTTCTGCTCTGCAAGCATTTCACCTTGGAAAATTAAAGTAACATTCTATAATAAGTGAAGTCAGTATGATATTTCAAGACAAGCCAAGGACAAGCTCTATAACTGTGCTATCAAAATGCCATTAATAACAGCAAAAATATACACGTGATGCCTGGGTTTCCCTATGGATGGAAAAAATTATTGTCCATTAAGTTAATATTTCAGATATCCTCTGAGTTTTTACTAAAGGCCCAAAGAAGGCAAAAGAACACATATCTCTTCTTGTTAACTTGTATAAACTATCTGCTATCATGTAGTGCTCCACTTTAGTAAACACTTCAAGGCTTCTTAGGAGAAGATACAGACCAGTAGGATTTCTGGGAGGGAAGAAGGTGGGAAATTGTTGCTAAAAAAATGCACTTTCATATTTAAATTTTATAACAGTGTCTCAGTTTATTTTTGTTTGGGTCCACAGGGTTGTGTTTATAATTGCATCTTACATTAAGCATCTAAATTCTCATTTATATAGTTCACCTAGCTGCTGAATTCAGTGGTTCCATAGTTATCCCCAGGACAATCCATGGTGCAGTAAGGGGCAAGGCTGGCTAGATCATCTCAGGTACCCCAGTTACATCCCTCAGTGTCTCTCTGCACGTCCCTGAGCATTGCTGAGCCACCCTCTCCAGAAATTCTCAACAACGCATGTGTAGTTACACCCACTCTTTATTGAAGTGCTTCTTCCCCGGGAGAAAACATGCTTTAAAGTACTATATATTTGTACTGAGTTTTAGAGTTTGTACTCACACCATTTTTTAAAATAAAATACCCAAGGAAAATATGGCTCGGAGAATTTGCCTTTTCACCTGGTCTCAGGTGATCAAAATGCATACACGCATGTTTTCACTGGAGACAAATTATGAGAGAGAGAGAGAGAGTGTGTGTGTGTGTGTGTGTGTTTGTGTGTTTGGCTTCCTTCTTTTTCAGTGGTTAAAAAGAAATCAATTTTGAAATGAAAATGTAGTTTGCGAAAGAAAGCCCAAGACAGTTCACTTTGAAAATATCGCAGAGCATTTTGAAACATACTGGAAAAAATTTAGTATTTGTCAAATTAATTTCATTATTTATAATAACTTCCATCCTCTCACAAATCTTGATATTTTCATTGAAATCACTATTATTGATTTTCCCTTTCTCACAGCCCTAACAAGAATGAAAGATGAACTATAACATAAAGTCACTTCCCTTTGTTAGTTGCATTGATGTGATACATTAGATATTTTGAAAAAACTCACTAATGAGACATAGTCTTTCTGAGATAAAAATGCTCACTGTATTCAAAGGACTTTTAAAAGGAGTCTTTTTTCCACTCTTATTTTCAATGCTCTCGTTACACCAATGGGAAATTCTTAGGAAACTTCTCAGATTTTGCACATTTATTTTGTTTCATTTTAGATCCCTGTCTCACAAAACACTGTGAAAATTTCTTGGGCAATTTATAATACTATTAAAAACTGAACTAACTTTATTATTCATTCAATCTCCTCCATTATTTATCCCTCTTGATTTGAAAGTAGGACTCACAACTGCAGCACAAGGAGTTTGCTGCAAGTCCCTGGAACGCAGCCTCGCCACAATTAGCCATTGATCCAGCTGCTCATGCCATGACAAGGGAATGCAAACTCCCTCCTCCTTGAGGCTACAGCTCCACAGAGAAACCTTCCAACATCACAGGCTTCTACCACTACATTTCTTAACTTAATAAACAACATTGGCTCAGCGTTGAGTTCTTAAGCTGCAAGGAGATAGAGACACTTTTATTTATTAGGAAAGTAGGATTTTTTTTTTCCCATCATAAATCAGTTCATTCTTTCTGTATATGCAGATTTCTTTATTTTATTTTTTTTTTGCCAACCTTTGGTAACACAACCTTACATAGGCTTAAATTGATGCAACAAGATTTCTCATGCAGAACGAGATATACGTTAAATATGCTTCCCCTCCCCCCCAAAAAAATATTAAAAAAAAAAGCTTTCACTGCATGAGTAAAACCTCACAAATGTGTGAAAGACCTATGTCAAATACTCACATTTTATGAATGAGGTTAGTGAACAGTGAGCTTGGAGAAAGGAAGAAAAATTCATAGCACTCAATGACTATGACAGATGTCACTTAATTTTAATTATTGATGACAGTATTTCAGACTATGCTTATTAAGATAGTGGAGTGTAAAAGCAGAACACTTTACAGTACCCAGCTGCCAAGAGGTCACTGGGAGGTAGTAGGAGACATCAAGATTTTAGTGGCACTTTCCGGTAACTGTGCCGATTTCAGTGTTTCTCTTTCCCTCAAGATGTACCTACCACTGCTGTAAAAAGTTTCTTCTCCATATCCTTTTCAGCTGGAAATAAGAAGCAAGTAACTTACATAGTGCCTGTGGTTTGGAGTCCAGGTAAGCCATTTCTGTACCTGTGTGATGCATTATAATTTTTAATTACTATATTGCAAACTAGCAGTCAAAAATGTCACACACACCTTCACCACACTTTGTGCTGATGCACAGATCTACTCACTTGTATGATTACAAGGTAGTAGCCATATTCAGATGACTATGATGGATTTTGGATTCTAGTTCTTGACCTGTTTTTCTAGTCTTGTCTCCAATTTATATTTGATAGATATGGCATAAATTGATTATTCAAATGTCACAACTTCCTGTGATTAACTGTGATAATTTAACCATGTATATAATACAATTTCTTGGTTTAATACACAGTACTTATTTTCCTTGTTAAAACATCTTCTACTGACTTTAATTACACTCATGAGAATAGAGAAGTCAAAAAACATATTATTTCACTGCGGCCTCAGGTGAAAAGAAAAGGTTTCGTGGCTCAGGGAATCACTCTTTAGTGACTTCAATACTTCTTACTCCTGATCCTCAACTGAAATCCACTGCTCACATCTTACAAATGAAGTGTGATCCCAAAGTGCTCCAAACTGATTAAATGAAAACCAGGCAGGTGACCAATTATCAAGTAGTTCACTCCTTGACCCTATATTCTTGGTAGATATGTTTGTACACTTACGTTTAGTGGCTCGGGGAGGAAATAACCACCTCATGAAGTAATATATACATGTGTTTGCATTTATATTGTTTGAAATAATGATGTAATACCACAGGCCCTCAGGAACCTCATGTTAATTTCTTACCTACCAAATCTGGCTTCTGTAAGCCTTTCTTTGCCAGCCCAAATTCCTTACTGAGCTGAAATGGTTTATGCCTGCTAGGTTTCACAGAATCACTGACTCAATTATGTTGGAAAAGACCTCTGAGATCATCAAGTCCAACCTGTGATGAAACACCACTATGTCAACGAGACCATGGCACTGAGTGCCACATCCAGTCTTTCCTTAAACACCTCCAGGGACGGTGACTCCATCGCCTTCCTGGGCAGCCCATTCTAATGTTTAATAACTCTGTGAAGAAATGCTGCCTAATGTCCAACCTAAACCTCCCCTGGTGCAGCTAAAGGCCATTTCCTGATGTTTGTTGCCTGGGAAAAGAGGCCGATCCCCACCTGGCTACAACCTCCCCTCAGGCAGTTGTAGTAAGTGATAAGGTCACCACCTGAGCCTCCTCTTCTCCAGATTAAACACCCCCAGCTCCCTCAGCTGTTCTTCATAAGAATCGTTTCATAGACCCTTCTTCACCAGCTTCCCTGCCCTTCTCTGGACTCATTCCAGCACCTCCTTCCTCAAGCGAGGAGCCCAGAACTGGACACAGTACTCGAGGTGTGGCCTCCCCAGTGCCGAGTACAGGGGAAGAATCACTTCCCTGGTCCCGCTGGCCACTCTACTTCTGATATAGGCCTTTTCTGATATATTGGCCTTTTTGGTCTCCTGGGCAAAAGCTGCATCATGTTCAGCTGCTGTCAACCCTCTGGGCCACTTTCCAGCCACCCTTGCCCGAGCCTGTAGCACTGTAGGTGGACGTTGTGGGCTAAAGTGTTGGCCTTGTTGAACTTCACGCCATTGGCCTCAGTCCATCGATCCACCCTGGCCAGACCTCTCAGCAGAGCCTTCCTGTCCTCCAGCAGATCCACAGTCCCACCCAACCGGGTGTCCTCCGCGAATCTGCTAATGGCAAAATGGCAAAATTTGCCAATGGCAAAACTCGGGGCACCTCAGGACAAGCCGACGGCCGAGGCCCACTGGAGGGCACGCTCTACCCCTAATGCCGCGGCGGACTGAGCTTTTATTTCCCTGGACTATGGGAGAGAACGACGTACCCCCATCCCCGGGAGGGGAGACCCGCGCACGTCTCACGGCGGGCGGGGGGGCGGGGCCGCAGTTCTCCTCCGCGTCCGGCTCCCCTCCCCTCCGCCGCGCGGAGCCAATGGGCGCTCGAGGCGGCGCGGCGGCGGCCAATCAGCGGCGGCGGCGGGGCTGCCCGGGAAAATGGCGGCGGTGCCGGCGGCGGCAGTGGCGGGAGGGACGCGGCGGCGCCGCCGCAGCGAGCGCCATGCCCGGTAGCCGGCGCAGGGGGCTCTGCCTCAGGCCCGCCGCCGCCCTGAGGAGGCGCAGCGGCGGCGGTGAGGAGCAGCTCAGCCGGCGGCGGGCGGAGGAGGAGGAGGAAGAGGCGGCGGAGGGCGGCGCGGGCCGAGGCCTTCCCGCGGCGGAGGCGGCGTGCGCGCCCCGCGCTGCAGGTACGGCGGGAGCGGCCCCCGCGGGCCCCGGCGCTGCCCGCCGGCCCTGGGGGCGCGGCCGAGCCGTGAGGAGGGGCCGGCGCGGTGTGAAACCCCCGTTCCTCCCCCGCCCCTGTGCCCTGGGAAGGGGCTGTTCTTGTCCAGAGCGGTGTGCCCTGGGGCCAAGAAGGCCATTGGTGCCCTGGGGTGCACTGGGAAGAGCGCTATCAGCGGGTCGAGGGGGATGATCCTGCACCTTTATTCAGCCCTGGTGAGGCACATCTGGAGTACTGTGTCCGGTTCTGGGCTCCTCAGGACAAGAGAGATGTGTAGCTCCTGGAGCAGGTCCAGCAGAAGGGGCACCAAGTTGGTCAAAGGTCTGGAGCATCTCTCTCATGAGGGAGTTGGGCCTGTTCAGCGTCGAGACCACTGAAAAGGGATCTCATTAATGTGTATAAATATCTAAAGCAGGGGTGTCAAGAGGATGGTCCAGGCTCTGCTTGGTGGTCACAAGCAATAGGACAAGAGGCAACAGGGAGAAACTGATGAACAGGAAGTTCCACCTGAATATGAAGAAAAACTTCACTGTGCAGATGACTGAGCACTGGACAGGTTTCCCAGAGAGGTTGTGGAGTCTCCCACACTAGAGATGCTCCAGAACCATCTGGATGCAATCCTGTGCAGTGTGCTCTGGGATGGCCCTGCTTGAGCAGAGAGGTTGGATCAGATGACGTACTGTGGTCCTTCCAGCCTGTCCCATTCTATGATTCTGTGATTCCCATGACACTGAGACACTAAGAAGTAACTGAGGCTGTTGATCCACTCTAGGAGAGGATAAAACCTGGCCACACTGGGCACTTCAGTGCAAAACATCTCCTAAGACACTTCTTGCATAGCAATTGCATCTTTTAAATTATTGCTGTACGCTTTCACATCTGTAACACCATTTCTAAAGGGCAGGGGTGACCAGCTGAGCTTCACATAGTGTGTTCAGTTCACTTACTGATCAGAGGCAGGTGCAAGCAGGTTTTGAATAGCTATATTGCTGCTTCTAACAGTCCAAGCTGGAAAGGCCCAAGGGAGGAAGTATAGACGAAGGTAGGTTATGACCCAGAGCAGTCTGGAGGCCCATTAAAGTTGTAGCTCAAATCAGTCTGGGTGAAAGATCCAAAGCAAGCAAGAATATAAAATATTTTCTCATGTAGGTTTACATAGTTCTTTCTCTTAATGTAAGCTGAATATTCTCTCAAGTAGAAGGATTGACAGTTCCCATCCTTACCATCAGATGCTGAGTGTGTAGCTGTCAGGATCATGTTATATCTGTGATGATGTAACTGGCAAAGCTAAGAGTCTTATTCTGCATTAAATGTCTACTTGTGAACAATATTCCTTTGTTGTGAGTAAATAGTGCTGATGAGTGTAAACTTTATTTTTTTCTTGAATTTCCTAAAAGATCTTCTTATGCCTTGACCTGTTCTATGTTCTAAGTGATTTGGGCCTTTTATTTGTTGTTTTTTGACAAGTATCCTCTTTCTGTTTACACAGAGTCATGTTTACATAAAACTCCAAAGAGGTCCTTGAGTAGGAAATCCCGAATACCTACTTTCAGCTCTCCTGTTAATGACACTGATACACAGCAAGAAATATTTTGGGATTCTCATTCACCAATTGCACCCAGACTAGGTAAGATCAAAATCCAGGCGTCAGGACACCTGTTTGGGGCATGCAGTGTGAGTGTACTAAAAGTTACCAAAGATTTCTTGGAAAAAGGCCCCTTTCTCTTATAATGACTAAGTTGTTTGGTTTTATTTTTATTAAAAACCCATAAATTCTTCAATATAGTACTGAATCAAGCTCTGATTTTAACACATAGATTTGAATGGAGATGTGCTGCACTTCATAAATTGAATTGGTTTGCAATTTTTGAGAAGTTTGTTTGCTTGTTTGTTTGTTTTCATAGGCAGTGGAAAAAGCAAACAGTCCACCAGTGGGTGCGCAGTAGAAATTTCGGAAATTGTTAATCGTATTGCTCCTCAGGTAATTGTTACTTTCTTAACCAATTCTCTGCATATGCAGTAATCAAACAGAACAGTGCTTCAGCCTAAGCCTCAGTTTTAGCTACAGTAGTTTCATGGTAAGAGTTGGGTGTGTAGAAAATTAGTAGCGTGTTCATAAAACTGGATTGAATTAGAATTGTAAGTGTAGCATTGACTGGTTGCTCTGTGAGTCACAGATACTGTAAAAAAAGATGCATTAAGAAAGTGGACTTGCAGCAGCTCTATTTTAGAAAGGTTTACTGTCAGAAAGCAAGTTATTACCCCTGGTTTTAGGGATACTGTTTTGTTTATTTATCCTTAATCACTCATCTGTTCAAAGGTAAGAGTTTTTCACACACTGGATTTACTTGACAGTTGTTTTTAAGCATTTTGAATGGTCCTGATTGACTGCTGAAGTACAAAAACAGGATTGGGATGAGAGAGATACTCTACAATAATATAAACAGAGTAACCTTGCTTTGATACTCTAAATAATTTGCCTTTTTACGCTAGGATCCCTGCCCTTTCCCTCTTGCCCTGAACCTGATGTCCACAGCCTAGAAAGTGAAAATAAAAGTGTTTTCTTATTGTTGCATTTTAAGTGCAAGAAGAGAACATGTAATTCCTAAAATGGATGTGTAGTATTTAGCTTGCAAAACATGCCTGCTTATTTGACAGGCCTATTTAAATTGTATTCACTGTTTGGCATATTTGTGAGAAATTATACTTAAAAATTGGAAAACCATTGGTAAGGGATACCACTGTCTTCCCTGTAAATGGTTACAGCCCTGCCATAAATGTAAATAATATCAGGGTTTACAACTATCTGTTGCTCATGTTCTGTTTTTCTTAAATAAAAATAAATTTTAAAAGTTAATTTTACAAAGAATAAGAAAACCTACCCCAAACTACCCTAGTAGTTAGTAAAGTTCAAATTTATTTTTCTGGCTTGCATGCAGTAATTTCCCACATCCTATTGCTCTGATGCTGTAGACAATTTACCAGTGCACTATTATATCTCTTAGACTTCAGAATTTAAATTCGAGCCTGAACTTTGAAGTTCCAAAACAACTTTGTTTAGTTTCTAAACGTCACTTACTTCAGTTTGAAGGCTTTTTGTGTAAATGAGTTGTAATGGAAGAAGTCATAATTTTTTTTCTGGTAGCATACAGAATGTGATTTCTTTTAAATTCTCTAATCTGTTAATGCTGCTTTAAGTGCATAAAGTCAGTGCCTCTCAGGCAGCTCCTTAGTTTTATATACTGGAGTACACAGCTTGTAACGTGAATATTGCAGAATATGTGTGAGCCTGATGTAAATAGAGTATTAGATTTGAGCACCAAAGTAAAATTCATTTATTTTAATTGAAGTTCCTGTTTTAAAACAATATAATTGAAGTTTAATCTCAATTTTAAGTTGTATTGCTTTAGCTCGTATCTGAGGCTTTCAACAGGTTTCATATGTTTACTTGGTTTAGCAACTTTAACTCACGCAAGGTGTGTGTCTAGTCCAATCTTCATCTGACATCACATTTCTAAGCATTATAAATCTAATCATTCAGGATGAAAAATCAGCCTGTAATGAAGGCTCCATTTTAGGAACATGGATTGGTGAGGATGCTATTCCCTACACACCTGGAGTAGTAAAAGTGCGATCTAGGACAAAGTTAAGTTGTACAAGGTGAGTTACAGTTTTTTCTTGCCCATCATAGCTGAGTTTTCATGAAAAAAGATTTGTGGTCTTTTATATATAGTGAGCCATGTAATTGTACATTAGCATATAGAATGCTTTGGGCTTGTTATCTCTTCTTAATGGGGTATTTCTATCAAAATGATTGCATGTTGACTGCACATTGTGAGATTCGGTCATCTTCTCTGTAGTTGTTAAACTAGAGATTGAACAGCTCACATGGTCATGTTATTGAGCTTAGCTAAACTCTCTCAGTAGCTCTGACTTTCTATTTTGTATTTTTTTTTTTTTTTTTATCCAGGGATCTTAAGATAACAATTCCCGAAGAGGAACTCATGAAATTGGCTAAGGAATTTGATAGAAACCTAGTAGAGCTAGATGCTGTTCAGGAACAGGAGAAGCTTGGTCATAACTTCATCCAGAGCACCTCAGAGCCTTTGAATAATTCTAAAGATGAAGTAAACATGAAGAACGAGATACCACTCCTTGGTGAAGGTTCTGAAACAGATACTGCTCTGTCCCTGAAACCAGTTGGACAGAGCACTGGCATTCCTGCTGCAGGGCCCTGTCAGTCCAGCAGTCAAAAGTCTGTAGACCTTGAGTCTGAAATAGCCCTTCATGCTCTTTTTGACTGTTCTACCCAGAAGTGTAGTGGGCAGCTGAGCCAAGGACTGTCAGATATTTCTTTAAATAACAGTTTTCATAAAAACAAAAGTACCTTGGAGGAGGAGCAGCTTCCTGAGGAAACTGAAGATATGCAATGTGGTAATTCAGAGGCACAAGAAAAAGATGCAGTGGGGAGTGTGAACCAGACGGTACCAAAACCTGATATGACAAAAAAAAATCCTCCTTTGAAGACACAACTGGTGGCCTCCACTAAGCTGGCTGGAGTAGTTAATGATGACTTTGATGACTGGGATACAGATTTTTTGGCCGATGACTCTTTTATGATGCAAATAACCCAAAATCCTGAATTGATAAGTACTGAAGAACCACCACCAATTCCTGCAAATCCACCTGGCTATGGTTTCAGTGATGCTAGCAGAACAAAGCAAAGAAGTAGTGGCAATTTGGTAACTTGTTTGGGGAGTGTAAACAAATCTAACAGTTTGCAGTATTCACCTTTGAAACATTCTACTAAAAACATACAAAATGTTGTAAAATCTCTGTCTTTACAAAAGCCATGTAAGACAGAAAACTCAGAGACCACAGCCTTGCATGGCAAATGTGATGTTAAGCCAGATAAAATAAATTCCATTTGGAAAAGTGCTCAAAACAGTGATTTGAACTGTATTTCTGTTCCAGTGCAATCTGAAGTGAAGAATGGAAATGAAACTACTCAGCTTAAAAGTGACCCTCTTTTTCCTTCAAGATCTAATCCTCATAGACAATGGACAGAAAAACCTGGAAATACCACCCATGCTATTTCCTGTCAATCATCCAGTGTTTCCACCAATATGAAACCTAATGATCTAACTAAAGTGTTTGAAATACCAAAGAAATGTCCTGTGCCATTTCACGAATGGAATGAACCAAAATTCTCTGATGAGGTATTAGATATGTTTTGTGGATCCGATAGTCTTTGGGATGCTAACTTTGAGGATGATGAATTGTTGTATCAGGTGTGTGATGATATAGAAAAGCAGACTCAGAGCCAAGATGCTAAACAAGGAAATGAAAGAACTAAAACTATGCAAGGAGCAAGTAGTAATTCCAGATCAAATGTTGATAAGAGCTTCCTAGCCTCTAAACAAGGACATTGTCTCTTGGCACAAAAAACAAATGCAAAACAGGAGGCTCTCTCTCTGAATGATTCCTGTAGGAATTCATCAAAGGTTATACATGGGCTGGCCACAACAGGTCATGCAGTGAACTGTAAGAGCATCTCAAGTCCTCGAACTGTGATCTCAGATCTTTCTACAGAGGGCAAATACACACTGACAAAAAACTGTCATCAGGATGCTTCTGAAGATACTACAAAGACTGTTTTGGGGAAATGGTACAGGTCAAATTCTGTGCCAGCAGGAGACGCTGCTTCTGAAGTAAGTCCTGTTGATGCAGTAAACATTTTTAGCAACAAAACATTAGACAGCCCAGATCTCTTGTATAATACAGGAAAGATACCAAGTAGCACTTCTAGTAACAAAACATCACTGGTACCTTCAAAGTTTAAGTTTCGAAAGATTAACAATTCTAAGGGTGATCTTCATGTAGGGTGTGAAAATTCAGGGAATCATTCTGGCATTGGAATTACTCTGCAGGGTTTGGAAGGAACCAACAATCAGGTGAACATGACTTTGCACAGCAAGCTTGACAATAAGAAATCACCTTTCAAGAGGCACTTTTCAGCGTCTTTTGCACAGTCTTCATCAGGTATTTTGTCTTTATTGTATCACTCTCAGACTGTTACTGTTTGTTTCCTTACTGTAGTCAGAATGTCAGAGAGATTTGTACTTTATTGCAACTTACAACAGGCTTCAATATTCATCCATTCTTGTAGGTGTTAGCAAATGTTCTAGTGAGAATTTGGAGGTTATTTTCTCCAAAATAAAATTGTCCTGACCCATATCTTGAATCCCTGCCCGTTTTCATTCCACTTCCCTAAGTACTTCAGACCCTCTCTCCACAGACAGTCAGAATCACTAGGCTCAAGTGCAGCCTGATGCAGTACTAAGCCTACTGTGTTCTTAAATTGTTATTTAAAAATACTGTTATTTTGATACATAGTAAAACCCCAGTTAATGGTGGGGCAGGGAGAGAAGGCACCAGGTGATATGAAATGCCAGGTTTTTTATATTATTGTACGCCTGGAATTTGGAACCTCAAATCACTTGGTGCTTTTCGAACCTCAGCCTATGTCGTCGTTTGCTCTCTGGCTGAAATTGCCCGTGAAAATATTCTTGTCTTATCAGTCTAAACACTAACATTTCCTTTTCATCCAGAGGGGAGATCAGGCACTTCTTCATCATCAAGTGACAGTCAGGAATATTCCATGGGCTTACTTGCTAGGGAAATGTAGAACTGATCGAGTTCCGGTCAGTCTTGTTTTCACTTGCTCTCACAGCTTGGCAAAGTTTTAATCAGTATTAATTTTGATAAAACACACCTTTTAGAGTGTCCTATATCAACCCCCATTTTCAGGAAACACTTTTACAAAAACAACAAAACAATTCCTGTAAACTATCAGCCAGTTTTATCAAAGAATCAGTATTTTATTTGTGTTTTTTTCCCCAGCAAAGAGGCAGATAAATGGAAAGTAGCAATTTTGAATTTTAATGGGAAGGGGAGGAGGGAGATAACTAGTTATTCTGTGGAGTGTTCTAGAGAATAAAGGAATAAAAATAATAGCATAGATTTTCTTTACAGATAAACAACAACTGTCCTCATCTTGAATTTTGAGTGAGTTTTTTGTAACAAAAAGATGGCATGATCCTTTCAAAAACTGATGTTTAATTTTTCGCAGACACCTTTTTTGTGAGAAACAAAGAGACCCTTTGTTTTATTTATATGGTTTGAACACTTATTAAAAATACATTAATTGGAAATTGGTGAATAAAAATGGTAAAATTATTGATATATGCAGGGAGGGTTCCTGTTGGTTCCAGTGAGGTCAGGTTTTTATAGCATGGGAATTTATAGTTCTGTAACACAACATATAGAATGCTATGCTCAGCTATCATGTTCTTGTCTCTTTTGCCAATTTTTATTGCTACTTTTGACCTTTTTTCAACCTTCCTTGTTTTATTTGTGTGACACCTGTACTGTATCTGACCCCTGTGTCTCTACCATCTCCATGCCCATATCTCTGCCTAACTCACTAAATTGTAGAGCCCTTTTCACTCTGATAGCCTTAATTTTCTTAACCCATCACCATCTCCTATGTTGACTCCTGATGTCATAAGGTTCACTTGAAGGGCAGCCAAGTAAAATTTCCTTGAAGCAAATGTCTGCATCCCAGTGTTTTCATTGGGAGGTAGTAATCAGTAGCACTACAAAGGTCATGCATTTTATTCCCCTTCCTGCCTGGGGGACAGGATAGATGAGCCATTTTTAACGTGGGTGCCCAGAATGTCAGAATAGTGTGCTCCTGCCATAGATCTTCAAACACTGAAAATAGATAAGTTAAAATACATATTGAACAAACCTGAAGGCTCCTAATACATGTTTTTTATTTACAGTGTCTGTGGTGGAACAGAAAAGTAGAAAATGCTCTCAAGAAGAGATTGAAAGAAAAAAACAAGAAGCTCTTGCACGAAGAAAATCCAGAACACAGGCATTCTTTAAAGATGCTTGAATTTGGAGTTTATTTTTTCTGTGGAGTAAGTTTGTGGGAGGGAAATACTGTAATGCTGGAAGACACTTTTAAAACTCCATTCACATCTATTGATGGCAAGTTTTTTTCTGTTTCTCAATGTAAAAAAATCTGGACCTGAACCATAACTAATACTCTGGTGGTATTTAGTCTTAATTAAAAACTATAAGTTGTGAATGTGTAGTCCCAAACTACCTTCAGCAAGATGAAGATTATGTTGAGTTCATGTACTGTTACATGTTGAAATTGCATAGTCTGAAAATCATGAGAGCATTGGTATACACACATAATGAAGGTGTCAAAAACAGACTATATTTTGGCTGTGTTATTGCAAGTATTCTAATCTTTAAGAAGACCCTCAAGTACACACAGACTAGGAAATAAAAAGTGAAGTTTGCTCTCAGGTAGAAGACAATTTTTAAGTTTTGGTTGAAATAAAGTACAGTCTAGGAAACATCCAACAATTGGAAAACTAATGGAAATGAACAGGCTTTGGAAAGCTCAGTTTATCTCTGTTACCTGAGGTAAGAAATGTACACAGAGAAGGAAAAATTTAATATAAAAGTTTCATAAGGTGAAAAAGCATCCTGCAAAGGACATGTTGTATTTTTTTAAGTTCCTTTCATGAAGAGTTGGAAATACCCTGGCAAAATTGGAACACCCTTTTCTAAACACACATCACCAAGCTAATTAAAAAGGGTAGCCTGTGTCATTTTACCAAACCATGAGCAATATGTAATAAATCAGGTGAGATCTCAACAACTATGCATCGGTTTAGCCTTATGGGTTGTACATATTTTCAGACTAAAGGCTGTTGAAACATAAAAATGCAATGTCATGTCAGCTTAACAGGGGCTGATAGAATTTTTGATGTGATAGATGGGTGTAGAGATCAAACTGCAAAAACTGCCTCTGGGTAAGCTGCAAGATATTTTTCAACTGAGAAATGCTTATATGTAAACATGTGACACTATGAAAAGTGACTGTAATTTTTCTTTGTAAATAAATAACTATAAAATGTACCAAAGGTTGGAGGAAGCTTTTGGTTTCTGTAGTATGTGCCATTTTTGTAACTCTTGAAAATGTAAGTATTGTATATTTGTAAGTCATCATTAAACTTTTTTTTTTACATTTTTCTAATCTGTTCTGGAAAATACTATACTATACTGGTAAAAGGGAGTGAAATGGGAATGCCATATGAACTTTACCTGAATGTCCTCATTTAGTAATTTCCTTAATTATTCCATGCCCCAATTTTCTACTTACACTGGTGACAAAGTGCTTCCTTTAATTTATTTAAATTAAAACTCCTTTCTGGAGGAACTAGTTCAACACACAACTGTCTAGTGTGCAGTCCATATGACAAATAAATGTAAACCCCAAATAGTGGCCATTGCAAAAATTTTATCCTGAAGATGTAGTTTGCTCTGCGTAATTGAGGGATATGCTTGTCTTTGTGGTGCTCTAGGAGAATCTGAACTATCAGGTAACTTGCCAGATGCACTATTAGCCAAGGAAATGGCAGTAAGAAGAGGCTTCTACTATCAGTATTAAATATGAGAGTTATAAAACTGTCTTTTAAGGTACTGATGCACAAGAATGTCAAATGTTATTGAGAAAGATAAAAATGAGGCTTTTGCTAGGACAGTGTTCAGCTTAGCAACCCTTCCCTCCCCAGGATATTTCTCTAGAAATAATTCTGTAAAGAAATCAGGGTAATTTTTCTTTTCAAGGGTAATTTGGTTAATTATACTTATGACTGGAGAAGATGAGCTAAGTAGAAAGGAAGGAACTGTTGTAGGTGTTGGAGAGTCTTTTTTTAGCAAGAGAGTTCAATGTATAACAAGGGGAATGATCTTTCCATAAGGGGTATGGAAAGGACCCTTTGCAAATTTTCCAACTGGAGAAAGACACAAACTCCATTTTAACCAATTACTGTCACTTCTTACTAACCCACATACTTCCTCTGTGCTGCTTAACCATATTTAAAGAATCTCTTAGCGGATCAGTGTGAAACACATCAGTTTTGTCAGTGAGGCAAATGCATCCGTTGCCCGCCCTTATTAATCTAATCATGGCAGAGGAACTTTGTTTTTTATTTTACTTTTTATAAGTACCTATTTTTAACATAGGTATTAAACTTCAAAGGCCTGTAATTTGGTTTTTATTAAACGTTACTTTCCAAATAGAAATCACAAGTTCTTGGGAGCATGGTGTCTTACCTCATGGTGAGACAAACCACCGAGATATTTTTGATCACAGCCTGACTATTCCCAAATGCCCTAGCATACCATCTCTCAGTTAACAAACTGAATAGAATCACTTCTTTTTGTGACTTGACTTGCTCCCTCCCCTCACCGCTGAGAAAGGAAGTTGAACAGCAGCTTCACCACCCTACAGATTTTACAGGTTATGCTCAGCAGCCCTCGTGCTTCCTGGTGAGTTCCTGATGACCCACTGATAATGCCTCAATCATGCAGTCTTTTGTCTGACTGCTTGCAGTAGACAACAGATCTTCATTAGGAAAGAATCTACATAATTTTAATTAATTAATACACGTGTACGCTTAAGAAGTTTAGTATTTCAATAGCTGACATTTCACTATGAAGCCACATCTTCCTCCAGGCAAAAAAGACCTGTCCAAATAGTAACAACAATCTTAAATACACTCTAAATTAAATTATGGCTGTCATGTTTCATTATAAATTAATTTATGACTGTTTGCTTAAGCACTCATCTTCTTTTCATTCAGAGCATAGCAGTTTTTTACGTGAGCAATCAGTGAGCTTAAGTTTAAATGTAAATGGAATTCCTGTATGTCCTCATACCTGAGTAAAGTATAATTTTTATTCCACAGATATTGATGGATTTCACAAGTGATGTTGCTCACTAAAATCCAAGTAATACCTTTCCCAAGTAAACCCTGTGGTGGATTTTTTTTCTTATAGGAAAGGCAGATAAGATCAGGATCTGTTCATCTTTATTCTTCTTATCTGTATCTAAAATTCTGTGTTGTGGAATATAAACACACATTCACACCCTTCCTGTTCATGCTGGTGAGGGATCACCTTTAAAGCATTTGAGAAATTTAGTAATACTGGGGGTTTATTGTGTTAGTTGTATCAGATTTTCAGAGAGGCCAGCACCCAGCAGCTCTTCAAATTTTGGCCTATAAGGCACAATTAATCTTGGGGCTGCAGTTCAGGAATAGCAATGTAATCTTATACTATGTGTACCACTTATTACATCTAGACCTTTATACCCAGAGGAATAACATAGATGAATTCATTGATTTTATCTTTTTAAGCCTAAAAAGAGCTACAATTTTTCAGGAAAGAATAGCTGGAAGCAACAGATAGTGACCTAAATAGTAGAATTCCAAAGATAAAATAGGAGAAAATGAACACAAATGCTTCATTGTTTGAGAGCTGTATTGTCTGCAGCACACTCCAGTGAATCCAGTGTTTGTGGAAGAGGCCAAGACAGATATAATCTGTGGAGCTAAAAATGACAGCCTGAGTAAGTAGCCATCAGAGATGAAGCCAGGGAAGACTCTGGCAATTGTGCTGTAAATCATAACTGCAATATTTGTTCACAGCTCCGGTTTCTGCACGTACTGGTGGTTCTGTCAGAATAGTCAGAAAAAGTCCTGCCTCATAAAACACTTAAGGATATCTAATGCACTGTTCTTATGGAACTAAATATAAATTTCAGTGACTGTTTTCTGGGTATAATGTCAGAATGGAGCTGGTAAACCATTAAGGGCCTGATCCTGCTCCTGCAGCAATTTCCTTAAAGCACTGGAGGTAATGGGGTCACTCAGGTAATTAAAGAATCAAGCCCATGCATTTCATTATTGCAAGTAGTTCTTGCCTTTAGCACATACATCTAGTAAAACAGCATAGCATTTATCAGAAAATGTTGTTGTTTATGCACATTTGCAAAGTTTTTTGGGGATAAAGGTTGCATTTACACATACCTTTTAAAGGCCACAGTTAACAGCTTTGACCTCAAACAATGTAGTTAACAGAGGTGAGGACTATAGGATTTATAGATTTCCTTTTCAATGAAGGTCGTCTGCTCTTTGCAGCTTGTCCTCACTGAAGGAAAAACCTGATTCAGGTTTTAACCCTGGAAAATTAGGATCCATACAGACATGGGAATGAAGCTTTGCATGCCACACTCTTCATGAACAGAAGATGTCCAAATAAAATACTGTATTCCAACTGAGATTGCAAGTTAGGTCTGGGGTATTATTCAATTTTTTGGCTGAGCAGGGTGGGATTTCTTACATTCCTAAAGCTGAGGGTGTGTTGGGCATGTTTTGCAGAATCATGGCTGTAGGGTCAAGTGTCTGAGGATATTTAAGCACCTGAGGAAGTTACTCATGGAGAGTCACATTGGTGATTCAGAGTAGTGTGATGAAGAGTTTGATTAACAGTTGGTTTTAAATATACCATTGGATACTTAGCTGCACCTTTGAGTGATAGAGACCTGCAGAAAGCTGAATATACATGAATATAATGAGAGATTAAAAAAATATGTTCTCCAAGGCTTGCATAACAGTTTGGAAACAGTAGATGAAGTGTCAACACTTCCTTTTCCAATAATGACTTGAAAGGGACCTTTTTTTAAAAAAAAAAAATTTAGCTCTCATGTTCTGCAGCAAAAGCCTGAAATATGCTTAGAAATATCACAAATCTGATTCCTGTCTTCTTGGTTGCTTCTTAAAGGCTATGCTGTACTTGGATAGGGTCAGATGTTTCTGTGAACTGTAATGCTTTAAATGAAGACAACATTAACCCCAAACCCCATTTATTTATTGAACTTGGATAGGTGTTAGTAATGAATAAATGACTCTGAATTTTTTACAATTACAATTATTATTTTACAATTTTTACTGTGTTTTCTATCTCACTGAAATTTCAGCGTGCTGACTGATACTTGTGACTTCAATGTACACCACTCAGCACGAGTGAGAGTCAAACCAGCAAAGACCTCATTTTCCAAAGTACAATGCCAAAAGATCTCAAAAGATTTTCTCCTTTGTGAGGCCAGATTGTCAACCAAGAGTAAGAGGGGGGAAAAAAAGCTGTGGTTGTTCATGGGCTGGGAGTGAAATCTCACAGACACATTTTCTGTACCATTTTCCTCTGGGTCACAAGGGCTGACCTAGGCTCTTCACAGAAACCTGCTATCCAAATTTTATAATGGACTTCTTTGAAACTCCCCAGGGCTCTTGTCTTCTCCATCACTTGGTAACTAATTCCTCAATGTCTAATATGGTCGTTAAGTGTGCTCTGTACATCTAACTAGGAATCTTTTCCTATTAAGGCTTCCACAACAACAGACTTCTGCTCCTTTTTGGGAGATCGGAGCTATCTACTGTTTAAAACTTACATTTGTTTTTAGTTAGATTTGTAACTCAAATATTTTCTAATGCATAAGTCATCCAACCCTGACGTTTCAGGATCCCAAGTATGATGCGCTAAAACTGTACGATCTGTAATCTCTAGATGTGGAGGAGAGGAATATTTGGACTGTGTCTAAAGGATGTGTGTGGAGTGAGTGAAAACAGCAAGTTCATGTTATACAGAAATCTACGGATATGAAATTTTTTAAGAGTTCCCCATCACCGATGAAAAATTTGTAGAGATATATAACACATTAAAAAGAGTCTGACCAAGTGACAGTTCTTTAATAGATAACCAGAGAGATATGAAGAAAACTTGGAGGCCGGCCTGTGGAAAGAGTTATGGAGGTGAATGGAAAGAAATTTGAAGATGGTTTAAGATAATGTCAATCGGTGTAGACCAGATAAAGACAGACCCTTTTTCATTTTCTTAAAAAGTTTGAAGCACCAAAAAATCTACATAAAACACCTGTTAGTTATAAAACTGTCAAACAAGCATACATTTGGGAAATGAAGGGATTCAAGCATTCATGCAAGGGAGAGAGAGATTCTTGGAAGACATGTCAGATATATTTGTCATCTCAGCAATTTGCCTGTCTGTGTTCCAGAAAAAACACAAGTAGTTTTGTGAGCACTGAAAGTAATCAAGCCTGATTTCCTACAGACTAATTAATGGGGTTACTAAAAGACGCAAGTTGGAATTGAAGCTTTTTTTGGTTCAGTCCAGAATCCAGTATGGATTCTCCAGTAAGAGTGATTGTAGAACTCCACCTGAGTTCTTCAGCAGATACAAGGATTTTTTGAGGCTTCCTCCTCCATCATCACATTAAATTTCATCAAACTTCTGAAAAATACCATTATTTTTTAGACTCCCTGAGGACCTGACCCTTTTCTCACCCAGTCTACTCAGTGAAATTTCTCCATCCTTTTTATTTGATGGTAGTGTTGTGCCCGTGATGGCTTGAGCACATATGATGAATGATCACTTCCACCCTCCAAACCTGTCTAATTTTTGTTATTCACAGGAAGCCTTTCAATTAATTAGTAATTAATTTGATGTTATTTCTGATTTAGAAATGAGATAAGATGGGGGAGGGCCTGGGACTTTCATTCCTTTCATTCTCATCTGGAGAAGTCCTATGTGGGACCCTGAGCTTTTCTCCATGCTGTTTTCAGTCTTACTGCTGATAGAAGCCACTGCCAGGCTGCTTGGTCATAAGAGCTGAAACTGCCAATCCTGCCCTGTTTTATATATGGTTACATATTTTAATTAATTTTCTATACAAGAATATTTATCAGCTAAAATCAAGAAGTAAATCTATTTTAAAATGAAGGTAGCTCCAATATTTACTGCAACTTGATGACAACTTTAGACAAGAATTTAATTACACCAAGTCAGCACACCATATATATTGTAGGGATGTACCATGGGACTTATTTTAAAGTGTAATTTAGAGTATACGTTTTAGATTGCTCCTCAATATGAACTTAAATCAAAATATTTCCACTGATGGAGCACATTCTTCAAAACTGATTACAAGAGTAGCCACAGTACTAATGGAGGCTTACTGTAATTTTATGTGTTATGGTATAAATGACTTGCAAGAACACTCTTGGGAAGTTGTACTGTAATTTAATATCTTTAAAGCTAAAAAATGCCAGGGAAATATTTTTTCAAGGGGACCTAATTTTTCCCCTTAGTGTTACCTAGAAATACATCTTTCTGTAGGACAGTTTTGTATCCCTTGCAATTCATGTACCACGTCCAGAAAACACATTGAAATGTCATGCTGTGCTTTGCAGAACCAGCTTCCCCTGAGGAGTGAACAACTGATGAAGACTCATAAGGCTGAGCTTTTCCTTGCTCCTGCTCACTGTTGGCTTTGTGCATGCTGATCTCGGGGAGGTTTACAGAGGCCAGTAATGGTTTCCTTGCTCACCGTTACCCTATTTTTTTGCTGGTAGCACTCACGGTGTTGAGGGGAGAGGAATGTGTTCTGAAATGTCTGTATTGCTGTGAAAATACCACACAAGCTTTGCAGCACAGCTGCATCCCACCACAGGGAAATGTGAATTACCTCTGTGAGCACACAGAAAGTAGCTGTGTTTAAGAGTCTAGCCAGACAACTGAATTCTTATTTACACTGACCCTCTTTTACTGCAATGAGTAAGAACTGTTGCTCGGTGTCAGTACCTCAGGCCTTGCCTACTTCGGGCTGCTGTTCAACTGGTTGGCAATAAAAGAATGGATGACACCGCTCCCTGGCTAAACAGTTTCTAGAAGGAAAAGTAGGAAAGTCAGCACAACACTGGGGTAGATGAGGATCCAGGTTTGCTCTGGGCTGTAACTGCTTAAAAATGCAGACATGAATGAAATGGGGTATGAACACAAAGGGTTTTTTTTACTACCTAACTATCCTGTGTGGCAACTTTTTAGTGGACATTATTTGTAGGTCTTCATTTATGTAAAAATAACTATATTTCAGATTGCTGTGGCACCATTCTATTGTAAGGTTATGCCAAGCATATGCTCAAGGATGCTCCTGCTTTAGAGACAAGCAGGCTAACTGCTATCTCCTAACTGCTCCAAAGTCATCTAAAGCAAGATTTACACTCACACAGTGCTGTAACAGCTCCAAAGGAACTCTAACTAGCCATGAGTAAATAGGGTCCATAACCAAAAATGCTGAGCAGCACCTCAGGTAGTGTAAATTGTCACAGCTCCTCTGTGGAGCGGGGGACACTTTACACAACCGGAGGATTTGTTCCTCTGAATGTGCAGAAAGTCAGTCTCCAATAAGTAAAAATGTCCTTGCACAGCAGGAACGTGCAAACTTTCTTTTGAGCTCTATGAGAAACTTGTGATTTCTCACTCCAGCCCTACAGGTGTGCTTCACATTTTATTGGTTAAAATAGGTGTTTGCAATGGTCCCATAGGTGACAGAGAGATGCCTTTTTAAGTTCCTTTCTAAGGTGTATTCCGAATGCCTGGAAAAATTTACTTGGAGCTGGATAACCCACACAGCACTGGGTAACTGGGTAACACAGATTTCCAGTGTCTTCAGATAAAAGTGTACTACACAGCCATCCACTGCTGCACTGGAGGGGTTGTGAGGCTTCATTAGCCCTGATTGGCACAGAGGCCAGGAATTTGCAGGAATTAACTTGTGCTGAAACCAAATCATACGAATATATCTAAAATCAATTTTGTGATTGAGAGGGCAGGACTATGCCCTGGCTGGCACACACAGACAGGTGTGGGAGAGGAGAAGACAGGATTTTGTTCCACAGAGCCCCCGTGGAGGGACAGTGGTCACCTTCAGATTTCTTAGTCTGTGGAGAACTCTGAGTCAGATGTCAAAGCTGGCTCAGAACTGCAGTGTTTCCAAAGGAAAACCTTTCCTAACACACTCTGTAAGAAAAATGGATCAGGACAATACATGGATTGCAAGACAAGAAAGTCACAATATGGAGGTCATGCAGTGACTCCAAGCATTGAAATTAATCTGATTTCCTGTACTAGAGGAATTTTGATTGCAGAGAGGTTGTGGCATGTGAATACAGGAAAGCAGGTTGGAGATTGAAATCTGGACTCTCCCATTAATTTTTGTGTAGCTCACTGCTTAAAACCTTCAAATCTAGACCTTGTCCAAACTGTATTGTGGTCCTGACACAAAAAGAGAGTCATTTGCAGAACACTGAATATATTGGTCTGACCTGAAGTTCATAAGGTCAAGGGCAACCCTGTACGAAAATGACTCACTTGTCTGCAGCACATCTGGACTCTTGAGTCAAGGCCTGTACAGCCTCTAGATCATGACACTAAAGAATGAGACATTTTGCAGCACTGTGTGGCATCATATACTCTCCCTGTATCAGAGGGAACATTTCTGATATCTCACTTAATGGTCCACACACAGCAGTATTTTGTTATTTCTGTCATAGGGAGTTCAGTTGTCCCACTCCTCCAGCACTCCTTTTAGGTTGGCTGGGGGACCTATGCAGAATAAAATGAAAACCAACTCAAAAAAATCAGCCTGCTCTGTAAAACTGAGATAACCTCATTCTGACTCCTACATAGTCTTAGTCATAAAAACTCACCCGGTAAAACTTGGAAGTTCTGTGTAACAATGCTTTCCAAGTCACAGCAAGCAATGGTGTGTACCAAGAACTCCAGTCCTAACTTTTAAAGGAAATCTTTCAAAACAGTAGTCAGTGTGCTTCAGTGCAAGATAACAGCAGTTGCACAATTTGCAGCTTTCAGCTTTGCTCTAGGTTTCAAGATATGCACCATTTTCTATTTTTTTTTTTTTTTTTTGCTACATGACAAATGTATTTATTTGATTTCTCAATATAGTGATTATTCTACATTCTTAACAGCATCTTGTAGCACATTGAGCACCATCCATGTATTTCAAAAATGAGTACCAGTCAGTGCTCTCTGCCAGCTCCACAGGTTTCAGGTAACTTGGGGGATGTTAGCTGACTTCACTGGGGCTGTGCCTGAGCACGAGGGAAGAGATTACATTAGTGGGGCTCTGGCCACTATCACAGTTTTTGTCTTCCAGTGCATTAAAGCCTCTGCTTGACTGAAAGGGACAGTTCAAAGTTTAGAGATGAGGTTTAACGAAATATTTCAGGAAGCAAAAATAAAAATTGCTCATGGATGACAAGAAAAAAAAAAAAAGCTTCCTCGTCTGTGGAGCAGCACAGCAGAAAGTGCAGACAGAGGAAAAAGGGGACAGAGGAAACCTGTAAAAGAGAAGAATGGGAGAAGCAGTCGGCTAAATGGAATGGAAGATAAATGGCAGCAGAACCTCAAGCAATAGATTTCACAGGTTTTTTTAATGGCTTGCATTTCTTATAGCAGACAGTAGAAAATCAAGAAAGGTGCTGGCTGGTGGAGACAAGGCAGTATTGGCAAGCAGTATTTTAGATGGAAGGGAGGAAGTCAGGAGATCTTGCTGACATCATCCATCAAGAACAGAGATGCTCATAATATTTTTAGCTTGTGTTGATGAAAAAAAATCATGATTGCCACCATGATAGGGAAGACAATCAATGGCAGAAGGGGAAGCAAGATGAGAGAAAAGATGGTCTATGAGACAATCCGGGATACAGAAAGTGTAACAGAGCTAATAGAGGAGATGAGGATCTGAAAATCAGGAGGAAGTGGTAAATAACTAACCTTAGGAGGCCAAGCTATTATAGAAGTGACAGCTGGATGTACAGAAGCTGATGATTATGAAAGTCTACATGAGCAGAGGAGAATGAGTGGCAGAGAAAGGCAAGTGCATCAAGGATTTTGATATGGATACCTCTGTGAGGCAATGGGGAGACCAAGTGGCAAAGGGAGACACAATAAAATAAAGGAGCTGTCAGTGAGGGTGCGTATCCAGAGCAAATTAGAAATGAGAGAGAATTACAGAAGCCAAGGGTTGGGAGGGAGAGAGAAACCAGTAAAGAAAAGGACAAAGCCAAGTACAGGATGAAGCCAAGTACAGGAGCTGGAGAAGCCTAGCTTCTCTTACCAGAGACTGAGAAGCTGCTTAGAACTGGGAAAAAAGAGCAGCTTCTGAGGAAGTGGAGACAGACCTGAGGAAATCAGTGGGTTGTTAAAAACATAGACCGAATTAAAGGAATTTCATTTTTTTCAAGAGCCAGAGTATGCTTGACAGTAGAGGGTCTAGAAAAGCAGAGAGTCGTTAAAAATACACAAGAATGGAAGAAGAATCAAGAGGTAACAAAAGACAGTGAGCTTGCACTGGGCCTGGAAAGACACTGTGATCAAGTAGAGAAGGAATGGAACTGAGGTTTGTGGAGGACAGTGAGAGAGGAAGCTGAAGGTCTTACCTTATTCACTCTCCCCTTTAAAAAGAGGATTAGATCCTCTTAGGTCCTGGCAGAGACAGCATGAAGGGTATCAGAAATCCACATTTTATTAATCATGAGCAGCCACAGAGGGTTTGAAGCTCCCAGCCCAATATGAACATCTGTATGAGAGGCAGTTCGGCCTCTGGAAGAAGTCCTGACCCAATTAAAGTCAATGACAAAACTCCTGTTGCCTTCAACAGACCAAAATTTCACCTTGTGTCTGTGGCCATTCTACTGAGACTTCCAACACGAACACCAATTAGTGCCAGTTTCAAAGGTGACATTTGTGACACGGACATGCACTCCACTGGGAGATGAGCTAAGATTATCAAAATGAGTTTGCACAGGCCAGTAAAGGTAAGTGTGACATTCCCTAACAATTGACTGAAGCAAATAGATGAACACATATAGAAAAATCTGAGATTTTTAATACTTCCAAAGCACGTTAAAAATGGTACTGTGATTGATTTAAAGAAAAAAAAATAAATAAAAGTAATTAGTAACTCAGCCTGTGTGTGGCAGGTCTAAACGAATAAATTAATAAGTTAAAAGACTTGCATAAAATAATGTTTAATTAAAAAAAAAGAAAAGGGAGGGGGAACCACTTAAAAGAGTAAATTGTCTTATATTTTATATTGAATTAATACGGAAAAAAATGACCTGAGGATAGTAGATTACTGCTGAGAGGCTTTCAAACGCTAAACTTACATGACAGCCACTATTAGCACATTCAGATTAATAGTTCAACAGTAATTGGAATATTAAAGAGAACGTGACATTTTGATTTCAAAAAATGTGCATTTGAGTATTTTATTTAATACTGGGTTGATCAGAGATGAATGCAGGAGGGATACCACAGTACTCAAAACAGTTACTTTTTTTAATGTGCATGTTGATCTTCTACATGTCTTTACCAAAACCCGTGCAGTCACTGTGTGGTTTAATACACAATATCAGCTCTATCTCCTGGTAGCAGTGAGCCCTTCCCACTCTATAAGGCTTTGCAACACACTGATTTTAAAAGTAACTCTGGTGAATCAGACCTGTGGCTTCCAATACTGTTTTCTCATTTGTGAGTGTAAATCTGGGCTAATCCAGTGCAGATAGACTCACTGTTCTGGTTTGCCCATTTTATATGGATCAGAATCTCCCCTAATGTGTCTGATTACAATTCTCCGCTCTGCTCTATTGTTTTCATACAAACATTTTAACCCACTCTGTTTATACCAGTATAATAATGGTTTCAAGGAGCAAGGGAAAACCACAATATCATACAAACTACAGTAATATATGCTGGGTACCAGATAACCCACATTTCAGTGCCTAAGAGATTCCTGCTTCAGGGCAAATCTGTATCTCCTTCTAAGCCAGGTTCTGAATAAATATATGATATCAGGAATAAATACATAAATATAATAAATGTATGATATCAGGAAGTCACCACATTGCTTATCAAATGTTCATGCCCAGACACAGACATGGCCTCTGAGCAGCTGATGGTACACTCAGAGGAGACCAAGGCTGGCATGGTAGAAGGGTTGCAAATCCAGCCTGAAAATGCACTGGCAAGTCTGCATGTGAAAGCTTGCACATCACCTGCTCACATTGTACCTAGCCCTAGGAAATGCACTAAATCTTGTCAGGTTATACATGCCAAATTCGTCAACAGCTTTGAAAGAGGGAAAGAAAGACATAGATCAGTTTTTAACTGTTCCCATTATGTATGATAAAAGAAAAACTAAAGCAAATAACACAGCGTAAACTCACTGCTCTCCTGCCACTGTGTGGAACAAGACCCGCTCAACACCTCAGTACTTTAACGTGTGAGACTGTTAGATGAGCAATCCCAACTGAAACAAAATGAGCAATCTCCACTGAAACAAAATGAGCAATCAGGCTTTCTCAACCTGCATCACGCTGCCAGATTGGCTCTGCTTTTGCTCAGCATGCAGCTCTCCCCTGAGAGTGGTCTTGTGCAAAGATCACAGGTAGAACACAACTGCCTGGGTTGAAAGAGGAAGGGCACGACCCCAACATGCTGAAGGTGAGCTACCCTGGTGCCTGAAGTCAGGTTCCGAATGACCAGCTCAACGGTGGAGGGAGAAAGCTGAGAAAATTAGTAGTTTTTCATCCTGAAGCTGTGGACTAGACAGGTTTTTCTTACAGAGACACCGACTTGCCCATTCCAGGGGAGAGGTGGGGGTGGGGGTGTGTGCTCTGTGTGTATGTGTCGAGTGAGGAGGAGACAGGTTTAATTAATCTTAAATGCCTTTGCAATTCAAAAATTGTAGCCCTGGATCAGTTCCTGTACTAACATGATTAGCAAATATTGACTTTTGAGTACAATAATAATGTGTCATCTGAAACCCTTGATAAGTAACTTAAGTACTTCCTTAGCTTGCATCTTATTAAATTAGATGAGGTATGGTAGAGACACATTACACAAAGCCATCAAAATGAGAAAATCAGACCTAAAGATTTTAGCATTGATTAAGGAAAGTCAAAAGTTGGAATAAAGATGAAACTCTGTGGCCCATATTCTGATCTCCATCTGCTGCTGTGAGTATGGATTGCCTCACGTTAGGATTTATGCTGATGCTAGTGAGGTATTCAAAATTTGTTTCAGTATTTACTAATATGGATGTGTTTTCTTTGGAGTCCTTTAGCATGGGGTGAAGTCATTTTTTTTCCATTTTTGCAATACCATAATTGTCATAGTTATAACAGGGGTAAACATTTGCTCTTTGTGACTTTTTGGCATGCAATCCATCACTTGATTATGTATGATGACCATATAATGTCAGTTTTACGGGAGGTTAACTGGCATAGGTTTTGAGCTTTTGAAGTTAATGCAAGGGAGAAAAAGGAAGGAGTCACACTTGTGTGCCTGTGAATATAGCACGTACAACATACTCAAATCTGCTCATAAGGTTTAGTTTAAAAATGTGTACAGCAGCTCAACCAAGAAGGGAGTTAAAAGATGTGATACTCCTCAGATGCAACCTGACAAATCTTACTTTATTGATTAGTTTTCAAAGGCAGTGCAGTGAGAGCACTACACTTACAATAGACTTTGGAATGAGTGGGGGGGGGGCAGAAAAAAGCTCCAAATGTCATCAAAGCAAATGGTCTGTGAATGTTGCTTCAAAGCTAGTCATTAGTTGCCAGGGTATTTTGCCACAAAGCTTGTAAAGAGGTTTTCCTGGAGGGGAAGGTATGACAAAATGCACTTCTTGGCAAGATGACTTCTGCCTAAATAGCAGGACACATTAATTCTTGCTTGATACATAAAATTAATTAGAGGATTAACATCCTTTATGAAATTTTGCCAGAGATTTTTTCCTTTTTACCAGGAATAGACCCCAGACCTTTTCTGTACTCTAATGAAATTGCAAATTGACTTGTGTTCAAATGATGCTTGACTAAAATGAATAATTAAAAATGTATTGCTAACAATGAGATGGGTCAGCTGATCTTTTCAAGGATTAATTAGTTTCGAGAACCATCTTTCTTATGTAACACAGCAAAGGCTAATGCCAGCCCTCCTTTTATTCATGCAGTAGTTCCTCTTGAAGTCAATGGACCCATTCTACTCCCAATTATCCGAGGTTTTATTCCAGATTCAATCTGTTTAGAGTGGGTTTTCCTCTACAGCAATTGAGAGGTGCTATGCCTGAAGGAATTGAGCTGTTATTCTATCTACAATTCAATAATACCAATTCCTCTCTTTATTAGTATCTGACTCGATGATCTTTGTGGGTCCCTTCCAACTCAGAATATTCTGTGAAACTCTGTGAAACTCTGTGATCCAAACCCAAGCTGAACTGGTGGGAGTCTCCTGTTTGCCTACATTAGGCTTTGCCTTGTGATGAACAGGGAAACATCAGTGTAAGAACTTTGTGACTGCGAAAGGAATTGGGACTAAATTTTCCGTAGGTCAACAGGAGGATAAATGAAAAAAAGCTAAGACTAAAGGAAATAAGGAAGCCCATGTGTGATTGGGTGCATGCTTGTCCATAAAACATGTTGGGATCTGCTACTCTCCAACATGAAGAAGTAGGTTCAGGAACTAAGAAAAATGACTCAACATAAATTTTTTCAGAAGCAGGTCAGGAATTTAATTCTCTGATTTTTTCAGATGTTTAGAATATTTAATTTTTAAAAGCACCTATGCACAGTTACTTAGTTTCCATTTTTACATTAGCGTTGAAAAATCCCACTGAATGCCTATCTGCTTCTCCACACCTCTTAGTAAATTGGCTACAGGTCCCCATTTGCAACAGTAACTTGCATACTGTGGCATTTAACTTTGGCTGAATGCCACACAAAGCAAGATTTGGGGGTTAAGAGCAAAAAACTGAAAAAACTGCCCTACTGCTTCAATTCCATCCCTATTTGTACTTGAGTTGGTTCATTTAGGGCTGATGTGGGTATTTCTGCAGGGTGCTGCCCTATGCCATGTAGAAATTTTCTCAGGTACTTTGAAAACTTAACCTTTAGCTTCATGTAAGGTGATATTTACAGAGGCATAAAGGTGCAAAGGGACATGGTGATTAGAGTCGAGGACCCAACTGGTAACTTGCTGCTGAAAATCTCTTTCATTGATCTTTCACTTTTAAAATATGAAATGTCTGAGTTACTTCCTCAGTGTGTGCAAATAAGAGCGTTTCACTTTTTAAATTCCTTAATCACCTTGTGTGTTTGTAAAAGGTCCCTTTCTGCAACCAGAATTTTAAAAAAGGAAACCTGACATTCAATTTCACTGTTTTGTCTAAACACCTTCTAATTCTCTAAATGCTTATTTCTGCTTGCATGTTTCTGAGTTCCTGTCTCCGATGGATTTTTCAGATGTGTTTTATGTTGTGTTATGATGTTTCTAATTTGGGTGATGAAAGGTTAAAAGATACGCCTGTATGAAATTACTCAGTGGCTCTTGTGAACTAACATCAGAGCTTATTGAGTATGATCACTCTGTCATTTGCTTTGGCTACGGCAAAGCTTTCAGATACAGTAGGAATAAGTTGGGATCCCCAGAGCCTACTGCAGAATTTGAAGCGGGACAAAAAGACATAGTTTCCTTGCCTGAGACCTGCTAACCATGTGTAAAGAGATGATGCTCTGGAAAATGTTGTTTTTCTTTGGCTGCCCTTTAGTCAGATCTTCTCACTGCTGGCATTGTGCAGAGTCAGCTTAAAAGGTGTATTTAGCATTGAGGGATTTGGTAAATACTGCTTTATTGTGCTTCGTACTCCCTACAGGGCATTCTGAAGAGATGAATAATAAGTGTGAACAGGAAGAGCAAGTTTCCAGTCCTGTCAAATTAATTAGAGCAGAGTAGAATGAAGTGAGGTTTGCCGTTAGGTAGGTTTAAAACAGGCAAAGGGAATCACTCAGGCATATACAGAAATGCTACCCCACTTCTATTATTATTATTTTCTTTTGAATCAGATATAAAATGTAGCTATGTTTTGTTATCCATGACAAAACTTCTCTCAAATGCTGGGCGTATAAATAAAATAAGCTGGATACACAGAGCCCCTGCTGTGGCAAAAGCAAAAGTTGCCAAGCAATGACGCTGCCCTTAGAGCTGCTGCTCGGGAAGTGTTTGCTTACAGTTTTAAGGGAATTACCAACACCCAAGCTTAATGTCACTTAATTCCGTAAAGGCATTTTAAGGATTGACTCAGCTCCCAGCTGTAAAACAGCCCCTCTGATTTGCCAGCTGCCTACTTCATCATTTTCTGCAACTTGCCTTTTTCCTTACAGCAGCCCAAAAAAGCCATTCTTGGTGTCATACTTGGGCTCTAGTTCGTGTCTTTTCCTAAGTCTTTTCGGACAGCCATCAACATAGTAGGTTAAAAAGGGTCTGATCCAAAACCCGCTTCAATCAGTGGAAAAGATTCCTGCTGAATGAAGTGAGGGCTGGATAAGATTGGTAGACCCTATTTTTTCATTCCCTTCCTAGACAGAAGTGATCTCTATTGTGCATTTCCAAGCTGTGGTATGAAATGACTCAAACTCTGAGGCTACTGCTTCTCTTGAAAACTATTCCCCAGACTAATCAGATTATCTGATAGGAAAATTATTTCCCCCTTTATCACAACCCACCCTCTTTCTTTCATTCCCCTGGAAAGGCTTAATTTTTATTCTCCCTCAGTAGCGTTTCACATTTGAAATGATAATTAAGCACATAACATACTCCTCCTGCACTTTGCATTTGTACACATTTAGGTGCTTTCAGACTCCTTTCTAACTAAGCCCTTCCTATTTTTGGAACAATTTATTACTCTTTGGTGGCTTCAATGCATAAACCTTCTTTCTCTCTCTTGCCTGCATGTGATGATTAGAGATGTGAACTGCTTTTCCACAGCATTCTACAGCAGCTATCCCCATGGACAAGAATATTCGGGTGAGATTAAGTTGATCCTTGGTGTTAGTCACCCTACACTAATTTTTGGTGTTGGGGAGGGAAAAAAGACAGTTCCACAGTCTAATTTACATCATCCTAAAACAGAGGTTTAAATCAGGTGAGACTGTGTCCTAAAGGTCCTGTTTCTCTAGTGGGAGACTTACAAGGGAGTCTGGAAGGACCATGGTAGCTGTGAATACATTTCCAATAGATGTATCCTATCCCATGAAGTGAGTCATGCCCTTGGAAATGTGCAACTGGAAATGTTATCCAGAATGGCTTTGAAAGGAAACAAATGCCATGTCTAACAGACTAAATCTGTTGTGAAAAACTTATTCCACTAACTTCTTATCCAGGGAGGCTAACAAAAATTAGGCATTTTTATAACCTTGGAAGCTCCTGCTTTGATGTTTATATAATGGAAAGTTGTGGTTGTTGCTGCTGTTTGTGCTGAAAAGTGTTACAATGAAGAGGCAGCAGATTTCTAACATGAATTAACAAAAAATGATGCTGAAACATGAATTAAATGTTTCAGTGTTCCCTGCATCCCATTGCTGGTTTAGACTTAGGTTTCTTTTTCCTAATTTTGGTTCACAGAAAATTTTGAACTTTTTATGTTCAGCCTGCTTCAGAACAAAATCACATATTAAATTTGGGATTTCCAGCTAAATTGACACACTAGAGTCAGTGCCTGCTCCATTTTGCTTTTCATACACAGCCTTCCTCAATTTTTACTTTTGTTTCTTTCTTTTAATCGAACACAGGAGTATTCAATTCCAATTTTCCTCCACTTGTCCTCTTTTTCTGAAGCTGCAATTTAGATGTCACTGTTGGCCTCTGATAAGTACAGCTTGTTCTCCAGCTCTCCATGTACCGTACTTGACCGCAAGGGTGTGGGAAGGAACACAGAAGGTCAGGGAGAAAAACTCATCCTTATACATTTTGGTCCAAAATTTATCTGATGTGAATCAGCACTGCTCAGCTGACTGTTGCTGTGTGCCTCTGAAGAGCTCAGATATCACCGTGGTAAGTGTCTGTGCCATATAAAGCCAAGGAACAGACACATCGCTGAATGCTCTCCCCATTTTAGGGTGGGTACAGAGGCATGGGAGTCAAAAATGTCAGCTCACTGTAAGGAAACATGATGAAGAGTGCTTCAAAAACCATGACATTCCTGCAAGCAGGCTTTTACCACTGATTTTCTTTCAGCTCCCTAAATTCAGTTTTTGGCAGCAGCTTTAGAGGAGCCAAGGAACTCCTGCTCTAGGATCTACAGAGGGAAGATCGTCCACAAAGGGAATAGTTTTGGTGCTGGGGACAATAAGAGGTTTGGGGCCTGGGACTTAGAGGCAGACACTCCCTTCTCTTCTTGAAAGAATTTCAAAATCCTTTGGTTTTAATTCCAAATTGGAAAAAAAAAGAGACATTTTACAATTGCAAAACCCTCCATAAAACCAAACGGTCTTTCTCCCCACAGCTCCATCTGAAACAGATGAAAATTTCTTCAGTGAAGTGACCACTTAATTAAAAATATGTGATACCAAATTAATACTATTTCAGCAGGTACTGGAAAGACAGATGAAGACTGTCTAACCTTCTCCAGGTGTCTAAGACAACTATCTATTGTTGCTTTAAGGTGTCTGGCAGCTGGTAAGTAATTTAAATGATGCTTGTCGGCTCCCAAATAGAAGAAATAAATGAACACAAAAGAGCAAGATTTCAATTAAAGTTCATCATGTAAAACAGGCCTCATGCCTTCCCTGACCACAGAGATTAGCTTTTGTGTCTGGAATTGCATTTAATAAACCTCCTCCCTTGACATGGAACATCTGCTCCCTTTAGGACTATTGTTTTACACCCATAAATAAAACATAAAATTATATTTTTGTCACTCTTCAGGCCAGATCTTCAGCTGGCATAAATCAATGGCAAGCAGTCAACCTCAGCTCTGCTGACTTAAACCAAATGAAGATCTGGCCCTTGACGCTTTGGTGCTGAAGAAAATAATGGGTCTGGGCAGAGTGTGTGGGACATTGTTTATCAGAGAATGTGTGTGAAACTACGTGGAGCAAGTAACCACAAAGCATGATTGATCTCTCCAGCATATTTTAACACTTTTTTTTTTTTTTCCAGTGTTTACTGAAACCTTTTAGGTAGTGCAGTCTTCTTAGATATCGTTTTATGTTTGAAAAGCTTTCTAATTCATAATGAAAAGTTACGCGTCGCTCCAATGAACCTCTAGCTTCAATTACTTGCTGTGCAAATGGCTGGCCTGCATTTTGACCAATGTTTATGGTGCTTGGCAATTTTTCAGTAGCTACTTTACCCTGATGTGATTAATTTCTTGCATAATATGAGGTTTCGCATGTGTAGAGCTGAAATAATCCTACAAGGCAGAAGAGAAATAAAAGAGCTTGTGTGTTTCAGCTTTAAAAACACTTGAAACATAACATCACAATTTTAAGCGTGCCAACGATAATACAAGTTAGCCATGGATGAAGACGACCACAAGAGACATGAAGTTGCTGATGGGATTCAGCAGCATGAAAGTCATTACTTGGCTGGTAAGGTCAGCACAGTAGATCATAGCTGGGCAGCTCCAGGAGCAGGGAAGCAAGAGACAAACCTGGAGCTCATCCTACGTGAGTGCAGCAATAAAAGAAAGGCGACTGGTACTAATTTGCTTACTTGGATGTCAAATCCTTCTCTACATGCCAGTATCCCTTTGCACCAGAAGCACTCATGGGTATTAACTACCCTGAAGTAAATGGATGTAAAGCTTGACCAAGCAAATCTTAATTTAGAACTATGTTTAGATTTAAGCACCTGAGAAATCTCACTTGTGCCAGGCTGGAAAGCTGGGTTTGTGCTTTGGCTGCTTGATCAGGATCAGACTCTACAGCAGATGACTAGATAGTGACATTTGAAACTACACAACCCTAAAAAGACAAATATTGGTGGCAGGGTTTTTTTGACCGGATTTGAGGGCTATGAGGTACTCACCCCCTGTTGCACTGTAAATCTATGGGCTCTGGCACAGAGTTCTCTTTGGGCTCTGTAAAGGGAGCAATATGAAGCGTTACCACTCAAGTTGTCTGCCTGCTTCTGCCATACCGATGGATATATCTGCTCTGATTCAGTTTATCGTGTAGAGCATTAATGCAAACACATCCTCTTCAGTGATTTAAGCTAAAATGTTGTGCTGTGAACTCATGAGGCTCTTAGGTGGGCACGTGATGTCACGTTCTGATCCATGGGGAATGTCGTCTTCAGCAGAAGTTGAGAAGCAAATCCCTGGAAGTGGCAACCTCTTAAACCACCTTCAGAAGAAGCCCTCGGGTGCCTTCAAAATTTCACCCTTCATATTTTTGTTTAATACAATCACACACTTGTCACCTTAATAGAAAGTATGTCTACATTGCAAATTCCAGTACAGTGAAGAGGTACTCAAACAAGCTATAAATGAGCTAACCATAAATGAGCCTGCTTTCTGACAGGATAAATTAACCCATATGGAGCTAACACTGCCAAAAAGCTGGGTAAATTAGCCCTCTTGGTGTTCTCTGCTGTCTCGTCTTGACTGCGTCCAGTATCCACAATGGTTCATTTAGAGCCAGCCTGGGCATTTCTGCATTGTCATATGGACACAGTCAGAGCAATGTTGTCATTATTGCCTTAACATCTGCAAGAGAACAGGAACTGAGCCTAAAGGGAGATAGTTACCTTTTACCTTTGCCTCTTAGCTCAGTGCAGGGGGGGGCGACTACGAGGTGACAACGCTGCAGCATGACCCCAGTGATTTCTTCTTACAAGAGGGTATCAAAGAAGATGGTTGTCTTGGGTGATGGTGAATATTGAGTCATTCTGGACCCAGGAAATTACTTTGTGGGCAAAAAGATATGCTACAGAGAAGCACTTGATGCTGACACTTGGGAGATTTTTGCTTTAAAACTTTTTTAAGTCAGCCCTTTCAAAAGCACTTTCTTTTTTAATTTATTTTAAAGTTAACAGGTGGTATATGTGGGATTAGTTGACTTGCCCTGGGTAACTCAGCCAGTTTGGTCCTTCAGGTTCTAAAGAGACTGAATCAACAACCTTACTTAGGCCTTAACATTCTTATTTAGTATCTGCAGACTATGTTTTCATGGATCTCAAACATTTTGAATGGTTTTGAATGAAAAAGAAATTAAAAACTTAAGAAATGTGTTAGAAAGTTACCTGAACTAACTCAAAATGAGTCCTGAAGCAACATCTATCCCTGAAATCTGAAGTGATATGGAAATTCACAAGGCACCTACATGGAAAAAAGAAAAAGGAACTGAACAAACATCAATCTATACATAAAATGTCAGATCCATTTATAGGTAAGAAACTGCTCAGCATAAATACACTTCCATTGCCATGAAGTGCTTAAGGCGGGATGGTTTGTTTCATTTAGGTGAAGTAAAATAAGCTATGCTGATAGAACTGCACTGGCATCTCTGCATCTGACAATTAACACTTACACTGGCACAGCTATCAGGCAAAAAGTCACACCCAATTCAATAACCAAACGCCAGGAAGACCTCTAACAACAACGCCAAAAATATCATGTTAACAGAATTCTATAGGTTTCAGAAATTGATTTCTTCCAATAGTGCAGCGTTTTACAACTAGATGGTACGAAATGTGAGAATCCACTTCAAATTGCTGGATGACTTATGTGATCTTCCTCAGTACCACGAAGAGTGAAGAAGGCAACTTTAAAATGCCCCAGTGCTATCCAGTTTCCCACTCGATGTTCTGCCTTGTCTAGACTTTGCAGCAAAATGGGGTAGAGCAATCAGCATGTGATGAAATCTCCTCGAAAAAGTGAATGCAGCCCTTTCTTTTTCTGTATTTACTTACAGATCAGGGTACCCCTGAAGAACTATAAACAGCTGAGAGCAAAAAATAAAAGGACCTCTGAAAAGTTTTATGTCCTCCAAACTATAAATGTCAGGTGGCAATACTAGGCAGTTTATTTTTTCTGTAGAAATATATAAATTTTTTCCATGAAAATATTTTCTCTGGGAAAAAAAAAAAAACCCTAGCTCGTCACTGGCAATTTTATGAAATAGATATAAATTTGCAGCGGTACTGATGAATGCTTTTGATAAGTTGAGTTGACAATTTATTTTTTTTCTCCTGCCCAAAAGAAAATAATGAGTATATTAAAAAGTGCTTGCATTTTTAGGTTTTGGTGGTTTGGATTTTTTCTTTTTCAGATAGTGGAGTGGTAATAGAAAGGACCAGTCAGAAGCAGTATAGCCAGAGATCTGTATAAAAATCCAGATAAGGCAAAATTTTGCAATAGCAGCAAAGAACCACAATGGGCTGGGTAACTTCAGGGACAGCGTTTGCCAAACCAAACATCACATTTTTACCAAGCTAAAGGCCAGTGTGTGATGTGAAATTCTGGAGTTGGGCATATGCACATGGCTGGGGAGTAAGGGGCACACACAACGTTTTCCGAAGCTGGGATTCCTCACTACTGTGCTTTCCCTCCCCAATTAAGGGTTGAAATGAGCCACTGGAATCTACTGTATATCCTGGGGAAATGAATGCCCTGGCTGCTTTCCAACTCGTATTTCTCTCTTTCTACAGCAAACAAACAATAGGCCAAGTAGGATGTTGTATGTCGCTCTGGGAAAAAATAAAAAAAGTGAAGTATTGATAAACTGAGATTAATTTTTACAAAAATGTTTATATCAAGTGCATATGCTTTGCCTCTTGGCCATTATGGAAATGTCAGGGGTTTAATTGGCAGCTGTGAATAGCAGCACCTGCAAACAGCTCAGGGCTTGTTCCTGTGGTCTGGCAACATTCTTACTTTATGCTTTAAATAAAGGCTTACTCACTGAGACAGAAATAACTGACAGTGGATGATTGATGATTGCCCATCACGCAATGGCTGACATCTACCATTCACTGAATCCATTTACAATTCCACTTCCAGATTTCATTAACAGGGCCGTGACATCTAGGAACGGGATTGATACAGATGGCAGCTCAGTTACAGAGTTCAGCTGATGCTGAGCGTATGTTAAGCATGGAAAACAGATTACTATGAGCTCCAATCTATCTCATGTGGTACATTTTGGAAACCCTATCTGTTTACTCCAGGTAACCTTTTATAGTTCTATTTATCCTGCCTAGTTTCAAACCAGATAGCAATTTTCCATAGCGGAGAATTTATGGTGCCATTTGCAACATGCGTTTATAAAAGACTTACCTCCGTGAAATATTAAGACAAGATTTTGGCATTCTAAAGGTTCCCTTTCTGCTTAAGAAGGAAACAAAAAAAATGTGAGCACATAAAATCCGTGCTTTCCCTCATCACAAATATCCTCTTCTGAGCAAAACAAATGGCTCACTCCCCACCGCGCACCTGCGTAGGTCTCAAACCCCAGCGGCTGTGGAGCTCAGAGGCAAATAAAGAAGTTTCCAGCTAGAGGAGCCCATCCCTCTCCGTTCAAAACTCCTACTGACCTCTGTCTGAGCTGGGACACAGCGTTCTGCAAATCCTGGTTTTTATCTAAAGCCCATCAGGTTTGGCACAGACTGTTCTTCAGGAAGGCTGAGGCTCAAAATAAAATTTTCCATTTTCATTAAGAAGCTCAGCCAAATATCAGATCTGAAGTTAAGTTTTCAAATCTCAGAAAGCCTGGAGCTGGTCAGACACAGGATTTCAAGTCAGCTCACTGTTAGTGTGAGGAACACCTCTAAAACTAGAGTACCCTTCAGACACTTTCGGGACACTTTAGGACACTTTTCCTTTGGTGTTTGAGTGGAGCAGTAGAAAGTGGTGATACGTGGTGATACTCACCCAAGCAGTTCTTGACTCTTAAAGAGTATCGTGAAATCTGAAGGGCCAGCCCTGAATAGAAATGACATCCTGTAAAAGCAAACAGTCAAAGCCTAGGGAACACTCACAAAGGCCTATTCCATGCAAATAAACAATCTTAACTTAGCCTGAAGCAAAGAGAGTAAGAGATAAGCAGGGCAAAATCCAGGTATAATATCTCATCCAAGTAACTAAGGGTGTCACTTACTGTGTTGATGCAACTCTGTAGCAACAACCGGGGCTCTCAGGGCAGCTGCCAGAAGCTTCAAGGGGATAGTCTTAATTTTCATATCAGTCTACAACCTTAACTTTAATGTCAGCCTAGCTTTCAAAACCCTCTGAACATACAGTAGACCCTTGGTCAACTGCTCTATCCTTTTTTTTTTTTCTTGAAATGATCATATCTTCACTCTCTTCTACTGTGCCATCAGTAGGGTCTTCTGAAATCCAAATTCGTGCTGTTCTTATTCATGCAACCAAAAGGTGGTGCAGTGGAAACTGGTGTTAATGTGGTTCTTTAGCAGGTGCAGAGATAGCCAATTTCCAGGCTGACACTTGTAATGGCTTTCCCAAAACAGCTCTGTTTCATCTCAGACTCGCTGAGCCAAATCCATTCCCTATGTATTTCAATGAACTTTGTACATTTAAGCCACTACTTCAATCTCCTTACATAATTACATGCAGTCTATCCTGTAAAAAAAATCTGCGGTTCTTTTCTTTATTATGATTATTTAAAACAATTAAAGATGATCACACACAAACTCAAGAATTAACATTGTGCAAATATTTACGTAGAAGCTAGAGCTAAGACTTTTCCTTCCTTTCTAGGTGAAACATGGAAGACTTGTTCCAGAAAAAACAAGTCCATTGTCCAGTTTAACTAAAGACAGCATGAAAATTCTTCTTTGCTATCTAATTTAAAAAAAACTGTGATACTCCTTGTAACAAAGACACACTTCTTTCTCTTTTGGGGGACCACCACTGATGGTAATAGATGACAGAACACAGGTTTTCCAAGAAATTCTCCTAAAGCTGCAAAAAGTACGTTTCTGTAATATTATTAAAATCAACGATGCAAAAAGGATTTTTAAAGCTTGTCAAAGATACAAGAAAAATGTAGCAACTGCAACAGAAACAGCTGTACCCTGCTTTGGAGAAGAGGACCTGTATGCACCGGTTTAAACAAGGCTTTAGAAACTAACTTCATGCACCCCATTTTTATTCCTCCTTCTGTAATTCTGGTTCAGCTGATTGATCTTCACTGCATTTTTTGCTGTCTAGCACGCAGCTGGATGTAGTGGAATATTTTTTTGCTATTCTTTGTAAACATCTGGTTGAAAGAACATTAAGAAGCTGCTTCAGCCTGGCACTCGGCTGGGTGGTCAATGCCTCATCCCCACAGCAAAGCCTGGAAGCAGTACTTTAAAGTAAAACATGCTCTCTGGCTCTGTTGAGCAGGGGCCCAAAAATACAACAGATGCACCCCAAAGTCAAAAAGAGAAGTCCACTCCAATTTTAGATGTTCAAGTGCAGGCACCCAGCTCTGAGCAAGTCATTGGGGCCAGCTAGTCATCTCTCTAGCATGTGGACAGAAGTACTCCTAGGTTGTGAATCAGCTCCTGCCATGGTAGGCATCCAAAACAGGTCAGACCAGTCACGAGTGACAAGTGCCTGTTTCCCAGCACTCACTAGATAAAACACTCAAACTGGCTTAGATGTGGGAATCTACTTCACCGGCATCTAAAATGACATGAGACACATCCCACCCATAACAAACCAAAATCTCTACAGAAACCTTACTCATACCCCAGGAGTGGAGACATCACAAGTCTCCAGGTCTCTCCTTTTTTTCTTTTTAACTACTGTGTGATTCTGTTTCATGAGATTTCACGCAGGAAAGAGATGAAATAGGAGAGTCAATACATTAAACAGTATTGGGAGTATCTCTGCTCCTGCCTCGTAATTACATGTAGCCTGAAGGTGTGGCTGGTAAAGTCAGAGAAAGGTATGTCCAGCAAGAAAGAGCTCGATTTGTGAGGGCAGTGAAGTATTGTGCCAGAGTCTTGCCAATCAACAGGAAATGGAGCACCTCCTCTAGGGACTGGAGAACCTCCCCTGTGAAAACAGGCTGAGAAAGTTGGGGCTGTTTAGCCTACAGAAGAGAAGGTTGTATGGAGACCTCATAACAACCTTCCAGTATCTGAAGGGCCCTACAGGGAAGCCAGAGAGGGACTCTTCATCGGGAACTGTAGTGATAAGGCAAGGGGGAATGTGTACATATGGAAAGGAGAAATCTAGGTTAGGTGTCAGGAAGGAATTCTTTACTATGAGGGTGGTAAGATGCTGGAACAGGTTTCCCAGAGAGGCTGTGGATGCCCTAACCCTGGCAGTGTTCAAAGCCAGGTTGGATAAGGCCTTGAGCAATCTGGTCTAGCAGGAAGTGTCCCTGCCTGTGGCAGTGGGTGTTTGGACTAGATGACCTCTAAGGTTCATTCCAACACCTTAACATTCTATGGTTCTATGATTCTATGACAAGGGTTGCCTTCAATGTGATTCAAAGCTTTGGGGCAGAGCATCAATGAGAGCAGTCAGAGCTCACTTGCAGGCTCAGCACTGAGGCAGAGCAGGGAGCACTCACTGCTTTCTGCTACTGATGGAGCTCCTGAGTGCAATAATCTCCAGGACATGAGTGATGAAGAACAGCTTGGGATAGTAATATTTGTGACTAGCCTAGCTAATTCCCTGAGTCTTAGCAGACTCTTGTGACTCTGTTGTATTCTTGTCCCCAAATGTCCCTTAGAACCCTGGGATAACGGGGGAGAGACAGATGCCTCCACCAGCACATGCCAAAGACTCCCCTTGCACCCTTAATTATTGCCTACTTTGACTTGCTCTCCCACGACACCAACTTTCCTGTAGTGAATATATGCTAGCCAGAGGAGATTTTATTGCTTTAAATTAAGCGCCTAAATCCATGCATGTGAATTTGGGACAAACATACTCCCAGGGCTACTTCTGAAGTAAAACCTCCAATGAATTTGACACACTCAGATTCTGCAAAAAATGGGCACCATGGGTAAGGCTACTTAAAAAAAAAAAAAAAAAAGGCAAAAACCCCAAGACTTATTTTGCACTGAGATGTAATAAATTAAAGCTGTGCTCAATGACAAGCATGTGAAACAAACTACTTTTTTTGGCTTTGGTTTTTGGCTACATATCTTCCATCTGGTATTCTCTGTTACGTGGAGATGTTGTGTAAAAACAATATACAGCTAGGTAAAAAAAGATCAAATCAAAATGTGGCCATGGAAGGGAGAGATGTATCAGGCCTGCCACACTCGCCACACTACTTCTTCATTTCTGAGCTCTTCATTTTGCAAGCAGGACATTCCTGCAGCGTCCTGGGGAATCTGGCACAAAGTCTCACACAATACAGTTCTTTATGATTACCCAGCAAAATACAAATGCTGCATTCCTAGAGCCAAAGAGCACCTGTAATTCCCACTGCAGTCAGTAGAAGCTTACTTTGAAGCCCTGACAGTTGGCTTTTTTTAAATTTTCCATTTAATTTGCTTCAAAACTAGCTAAACTTGTTTCAGAGCTAGCAAAAAAAATATAAAATAATGTAAAATAAATGGCACTGTAAATTGTGCAAAAAAAAAAGGATGAATAGATATTGGCTAAGGTACTACTTTTCAAAGAGCGTGTCAAGAGTTCCAACTGGCAATTCCAATTGTTTTCAGCTCTGTCCCTTACTTTCCTTTAAATAATGACGCGTCCTTGTATAACACAACAAAACCCAACGTGATCGAAGGTAACCCTGTAGAAATAAAAATGTGCTTTGGATCAGATCCTTGTTATTATATGGATAGTGAACATTTGATCTGTATTTATTGCACTTGGACTGAGGTGCGCAGATGAGTAAGTGTCCTCAGTTGGGCAGTTAGCAGATCTTTACTTATAATTTGTAAATAAAGACTATGTTCCAATGAACAATGGCTCAGTGCAGCCTACTAACCATCGCCCTTGTGTCACTCCACTCAAATAACCCCCTCTCCTTTTCTGCATGGCTGTGGTTTAATTCTTTACAGGGTTACCCTGTCTCATATCTCAAAGGCACATGGTGTGGCACTCAATTGTTATTTTGAAATGAAGGAGAAAATTGTTTTTCGCAGACACCAGAAAATACCAGAGATATATCAACTCTGTTTGGGATGTCCCAGGGAAAAAAAAACCTCAGCTCCCCAAAGAACAGAGAGGGATGGAAGGGGAGCGGAGAGAAAAGAGACAAGAAACTTGTATTTACACGACTTGGCCTTGTAAAATAAGGGCAACCTTTCCCAATTCAGAACATGTATCCTCAGTTTGCTCCTAGGATAACATTTTTCTTGAAAGGGAAGGAAGACATTCTGCCTTCTCATGTCTCAGCTTCTGTTTATACAGACTCGTTGTGCAGCTCATCTATGCTGTTGGTCCTCTTATACTCTGAATCATGACACTTGCTTGGACCATTACAATTAAAACTCATCCATTTCTGGCAGATAAAAATCTCTGTTTTCCATGCATGAGGGCAGACAACACAGTAATGAAAACACTAGTCTGAGATCAAAACACCCGTGAGTTCTTCAGAGCTAAGCACTGAAAAGGTGGAAAAGTGTGTCAGAAGTGAAAAAGGGGCCACAAAATGGGTGTAAATAAAGTTTTGCTCCAAGGCCATCTTTCACTGCCAAGGTGTAAAGAGGCCTCAGCATTAATGAGAATCAAACTCTTGAGGCAGAAAAGATGTTGGCTCATAGCCCACAGACAAATTAATGGCAGACGAAAGAGTAGAGCCTATGATTTACCCCAACAGTGGAACTCAATTGACTTTAACAAAACGATGGACCCTGAGGATTTGATCCCAAGAGTATCAGCATTTTACACCACATGGACAAAGTGTAGATGGAGAACAAATCCCCAAAGGACAACAGTATCTGCTGCAATCTCCTGTCAGCTCAACCTGCATAACCTACCAACCAATCCAATCAAAATCACCTTTGCAATAGGACCTTGATAATTTTCTCTGGCTACAAACAACATCCTATGTTTGAGCTCCTCAGAAAAGTTTTGAGTTGACTTACTTATGCCTTTACTCAACTCTTTAAGAATCACCCTGCTGCATAAATTCATGCTGTGGAGAAATTAATGGTCCCTCAGGTGAACTGGAGGTAGCCTTGAATTCTGGAAAGATGGGTTGACTATAATTTTTTAAAATTACAGAAAATCCATCCTGTTCATTTGTATATGGTCACATGCAAGTGTTTCATATTTTTATTTTTATTAAGAAAGAAACAACTAAAAGAGGTAACTAACAAATGTTACTGACTGAAAAGAGACAAAATTTATCGTCTGTCCCACCAAAGGCATTTAGAGAACCTTCCCTATGCAGAACATCAGCACGAGACCTCTCTGCACCATGTCTCTGGTTTAATTATGAGTCTCAGCAATGGCACTGCAAACAACTATTTTTTTCCAGGGGTTCATAACTCAGCTTTAACAGATTGCTCTAGGCTGACACATGGTTTCAACTTGGGAGCAAGCATTTCTTTTATAAACAGCTTTTTCTTTTCTTTTAAATGGTGATTTCTTTTTGGTTTTGCTTGTAATGTATGTAAAATGATTTGGGATGCTTTTTGCACTTGTGTACAGTAACTTAAAAGCAGCTTTCATTGGAACAGTGGAATTTGGCAAGTGAACAGTCAATATTGCCCTCTAATTGCTTTTAGCGTCTTTGCAAAAATAAAAACGTCATTTAAAATGGCTGAGATATTTCAATTTGAAAAGTGGCTACTGATCAGGCACAATAATGGCATGGATTTTTACTCTGTGTATGTAATGCACATATTCAGCATAATGTGATCCCTAAAATATACATCTCCAGATTAAGCCTGTACTAATCATTGATTTTTTTTTTCACTTCAGCGGCTGAAATGGGAAAACAAAATCTGTTTCGGTTGATATAGAACATTTTTCTATCCTACTCTTCCTCCATGAAAACTCCAAAACATTTTCCCATAGGGGTAATACATGCATAATGTAACATCTCCATTAGGAGGTCAAAAAAAAAAAAAAGAGGAAAAAATACATTAAAAAAATTGCTACATTGCACACTCTATGAAAAAAGATGAAGACATTACTATATCCTTCCCTTCATGTTTTCCCCCTGTGTAACACTCTGAGGACACGTACCCTTGCAGTTTAAGCCTCTCTTCCTTTAGAATCCTTAAACATATAATGATTTGGGAATGTCTTTAATATTGGGCTATGAGGTACTTTAGGAAGTTGTGGTCCATTCACAGTCACTCTCGCTGGTTTTCTGTGGACAGCAGGAGACCATTAGCTAGAGAAGTCTCTACTTAAAAAAAGGGACTTTTGAGTTTGCTATTGAGATCTGAAGATAAACTGGAGTACATGCCCTTACTCCACTCTGTATTACGATCTTGTTGATCCTCTCCACAGGCCAATGAATATTTAACAAAACCTTGCATCTCCACCAGCTTTGGCAACACAGACTTGTACCTGAGAGAATGAGTTTGCCTGCCCATGAGAGCAGCTGTAGGACAGAAAACAGATGGGAGCACAGATATCCTCAGTAGAGGGAGGGTCTCACCTCCCAGGGAACTCTCTAACAGAGGGGGAACAGAAAGGGAGAAGAGCTACCTCCTTTCTCTGCTGATGTTTTGAGTGGCCTCAAACAAGCCCAGACTTTGCCAATGAGTGGCAGGGGAATGCCTGTTTTGTGAGATCTTCCAGGTTTTGTGGACATCTGCAGTCCTGCATTTTAACCAGAGCTTAAATACTTGCATTTGACTGGACCAGTTGATACTAAGATACCACAGGCTTCCCCACACAATGATATGATGCTTTGAACCTTCACACCAGTCTCTTCTCTTCATCACAAGATGAGTTTTAAGACAGTGACATTGTTATAAATACGTGGTTTGTTTTCATTTGCCATGCATTGTTTTTTAAACATGCAAATTGGCAACTAACTTTTGTCCTTTTCTTCTACGCTCGTGAAGATTAAAGTTCTATTTTATTGTTGGGATCGGATTTTTTTTTTACAAGAAGCTAGGGATGAGTCTGTGTTCATGTGACTCCAGAGCCTGAGGCTTTAGAAATCATCACAGGAATCTCACTAAACATCATGTGTTGACAGCGGAGCAAATAGCGAACATTCACTTGTCTGGTGAGATTGTATATTAATTCAAGACCATCAGGAACCACGACCATATTTCTCTAAAAGGCAACAACAAGTCGGGACGGACTAGATGGGAGAGAGGGCTGAACAAACAGGCTTTGTTCAGACCTTTTCATCCCATTGAGGAGTCCCCTCTCCCACTCACCCCCCCTTGTCTGAATGGATCCGCCACAGTCACTAAGAGGTTTTTAAAATGTGTCCCTAAGTTACAATATGCTATTCTAGGTCCTTTCCTGACAGGTAATCCTCAGCTCCATCTACCCAGATGGAGTTAATTTGGCTGAACTATGCTGACCTGGGTGAAGGATTTTCAAATCTAAATGGTACAAATGCAACTTTCTCTGCCAACAAAGTCATCCTATGTTACGATTTCCACCATCTCCCCCCCAAGCCTGCCTTATAAGGAGCACATTCCTTCTACTGGGATTCATTCTGTCATTAATCTATGTCTTCTTTCAAAAAAAAAGAAATATGGAATGAGATTACCAGAATGAATGGCCTGGTGCAGACTAGAGAACACTTCTTTTTAATAGGGATTTAAATTTGACATCAGTTAAATGTCTTGTGCCATCATGTTTCAGCTCTGTTATGTGGATTCTGGACCATGCTACCTACTTGGATCTGAATGTACTGTGTTGATTTAAGGCTTCTCCCCCGGCTGTTCAGAGGTCTGAAATCCGATATCCTGCTCCAGGCTTGCTTGGCCAAGGCAGTGGCACAGGATAGTGGAAGCTCTTTCCAAGAGGGATGAGCAGACACTCTTCACAGTTCAGCTATGCTGTCTGCCCAAGTCAGTTGGGAAAGGAGGACTGACAGGCAGGAAAGGAAAAGGGCTAATTCCAGTACCTGGGCAAGCTTCTGCACAACAATCTCCCAGTCCTGGACTTATTGTCTCCCTGATGCTCACAGGAAACAGGAATATTCACTTGAGTTACCCTGCTGTGAGAGGGTAAATGGAGAAAACATTTCTTACCCCCAAAGTGGCTGTTCTAATTTTCCAGCACCTAGGTTTAATTAAAAGACTAATACTATGGCATACCCTGTGAATCCAACTGCAAGAGGAATAGCTTTCATCTAATAGTGTTCATGCAAAACATAAAGCTCCAAAGTGGAAAGCTCCTTCACCACCTTATGATATGAATTGTTTTCTTTCAAAGACCTCAAAAAACTCTCAAAAACCTGAGGCAAGTTTCTGGGCACTGTGTCTATTTCTACTGACACTGAGATAGAACACATTATATTTTGGTTGCTGTGCTTATCTCCAAAGAAATCACTCTGGGTAGTGGGAAAATAAATGCAGATTTAAAAATAATAATCTCCTCCCTAGCGAGAAGCGTATGTGTTAATTTTCACTGCTAACTCTCTGCCTAATATTGTTGATCAAATCTTTGATTAAAATAACATTAGCAGCTGAGACTGTGTGACAGGGAAGGAACTAAGCAAGTTTGGTTCAGACTGTTATAATAATTTGGATTTCTTAAGTGCTTTGTGATAATACAGTACCCCGAAGAGCTAATATTTGTTCAGTAAGGGCATGCAGCATGATTCTTTTATTTCCTGCCTCTCTCCCTCACATGCAGTGATTTCCAGATACTAGGACATGTTTTTATTGTTTCTCAATAATATTGAGGCAGTACCTAGAGTTTTCACATTTTCATTGTGTGCTTCATAAAAAAAGTAAGATTCTGCTCTTATTTAGAGAAAGCTATCACTGAATAGACAAAGGGAAAAATAACCATGGAAAAAAAGGCTGGCAAGAAAAAAATGTTGTGGTCTTAAAAGTCCTAAATCATCTTCCAGTTATTTATAATATGCATTGCAGTAATGTCTAGCAGCTATTACACTAGGTGATGTGTATTCACAGAATAGCAGATATTCCCTCTCCTGAAGAATTATAGTAAAAAAATAAGGTGGGAGACAAACAGAAAGAGGAAATTGCCTGCTCAGCTTGGTGGCAGGACTGGGAATTCACCAGGTCACTTATGTGTTGATTCCCAGTCCAAGTTGCTGGGCCATACAATGGAATTCACTGGCAACCACAATACCTCGGTCTTGGTTTTGACACAGAAGAAGAGAAGATACCTGCACAAGAAACATCTGCAGTTGATATACAGAAACAAAGATGAATGACAGAAGGAAAAGAACATGAAGGATTTTCCATCTCTGATTATAATATTCACTGAAGACTGTGTATTAAGAAAGGAGTCAGATGGGGAGCTTGAAAGGAAGGAGGGATGGGGCTTTGCTGACAAACTTGGAGAAGATAAACTAGATGTGAGAGCTAATGGCAAAATATCTTATCCTGTGGCCTGTATTTTCTCTCACAGAGAGCCACTGAGCCTTTCTTAGACCACAGAATCCCTCACACTTACCCCAAATCAGAAAGGAGTCCTCTTGCAACATGTTTTTTTCTGCTTTAGTGATCCTCTTGTCTTTTCTGGCTTGGAAAGAAGAGTGGGAAAGTAAAGCTTTGTTCAAGAGAAGACCAAATAAAAGGAATCAAAGCCAGGTGTTACATAGTCAAAGACAAATGTTAAACCAAAGCAAACACACAAATCAAAGATGGACAACTGAACTTTTCTGCCAGCCTTTGTAAATTATTTATTCCCTCCTCCCCTCTACGCTGCTCTCAGGCCACATCCAGTTTAAACTCACAGCCACGAGAAGCTGCTGGAGCTGGGTTTCCACAAAATGCTTGTGCAGTTCTCTCAAAAATAAGATCTCCCAAAGGTGCCTCAGACTGTGCATCCAAGTTCAAACACCTCAGATCTTGCATACTGGTTTGCGTGACTTCCCCAATTTTCCATCCCATTTTCCCTCATTAGCACTGCTTTGTTTAAAAAGGAGAGCAATTCTCAGTCCAAAGATGGCCAAGAGGAAAATTACAGCCACACAAATATCATTGTGGAAAACTGACCACTTTGGTCCAATGTCCCTCAGCAGCTGCTAATCCTCACCCAGGAAACTTCCACTTTTTAATAAAGCTGCCTTGGTACCAGGGAATGCTTTAGATGTCTAAATATAACACATTGCAGGTCTGGGTGGAGTCACATGAAAAGATAGGGCCATGCCTAATGCTATAAGAAGGAACCGGCTCAGAAAAAAAATAATATTACGACTCTGGGAAAAAAAGAACAGCCTGAGGCTTTAACACAGCCCTGACTTGTATTAAATCTATAAACTGATATTATATACATACAGACTACATGTAGTTAAATTCTTGCTGCTACTTTCCCAGTTCTGTAATTCAATGTTGTATTTTGGGTTGATCCTGAGTTTCCGATGTTTGAAGACCCCAAGAACAGAGCGATGCCAGACCACAAACAGACAAGAGATACAGAGATGATCTGTGTGCCTGTGGCAGTGGCCAACTGTCCAGCCAGTCCAGCCAGACACTGCAGTAGCCAAGTGGGCTGCCAGATTCCTGACAGTCCCAGACATACAGACAAAAAGGACAGTAAGACCACTGATAAATTGCAAAGGATGTGCTTTATCACTAAAAATGAGTTAGCAGGTATGAGATAATAACACTTGAGTTCCTTGCTCACAGTGGGCAATGGTTCTACAGAGGTAAAATCCACATGGTTTCAAAAAGGCTGTCTGAGGGAAAGCTGGAAAAGTGTCAGTGTTCCCAAGGAGCTGGAAACTCTGATCTCAATGATGTCAGTGGGTAAGGACTCATCAGAAAGAGCAACCGTCATTGGGCAACACCCTAAACCCATATCCAATTCAGTGGCAGCTCTGAAAGATGAAGTGATAATTAGAACTTGAAAACCAAACACAGCACGATGCTCACTGAAAGTATTCGATCTACCTGCCTTCTCACTCACTTGCACTACTTACTCTTATTTACACTAGTAGCTTGTCTCCTTGAGCTGTTAGAGAAACTGGTTGCCTGCTGGAATGTAATGGCATTCAAGAGACAACCAAGACCTCAGAGAAGAGAGCTGTATTTTGCAGGAGCATTTCACCTCCTGCTTTTGAAGTCCATGGTAATATTCCTACTATATGAAGTGTATGATTTTATTCTCCGTATCAATGGGCAAAAATGTTCCGCTAAATCCAGCCCTTTTTAATTGCTGAAGGCTGTAACAAATGCAACATGCCATGGTCTAGCCCTGCATTTATAGTGAGTGTCTACACCCTTGGGCATTCAGAGGGATTTCTTCTGCAGATATAAATATATATATACTCAGACACACACTTCAAACACACACACACATCTTCATAAATACAACCAGGCATAGCACTGTATTTATGATATAAAACGATTGCTTCCCTTTTAATACCCAGCTCATGAATAATTTGGAAAGACTGAAGTATTTTCTCCTGCATCACAAAACTTAATTGTTTGGCTTCCTCATTTATCTTTGGCTCTGATTTGCAATTTATGCCTTCGCACAGCTTTCAAATATCTAACATTTCTTTTGTCCCTTGCCCATAACATTTAATTTCTCTCCCACTGATTATTTATCTCTGTAATTTGAAGCTATATTATTTAATGCTACAAGCTATAAAGTGTTGGGGGATGCCATTTGTATGAAAGATGCTGCATGAAATAGAACTGCATTGTCCTATGATTCCAAGTTCTTCATAAGTACAGTACATACCATTTCCACAACCGTAGCACGACCATCCATTCTATATCAATATATTGTTTATTTTTTCAGGATATCAAACTGTACATGCTTTGAAATATATAAAAACAGATGTACTTTTTTTTTTTTCTGCTGAAATATTTGATCTTTAGTGTCTTAAGCTAAAAGGAAGCAGAAAAAGCTTTTGCTCAAGTAGCAACAGTGACCTCTAGTGTGTTTTTCAAATTTCTTCCATTGAATTTACACCCATTGTTCCTTTAACCTTTAGGGCATTATTTAAGAACAATTTTCCGGGTAGTATTTGGACTAATTTTCTTATTGACTCTAGTCTATACCAGAACGTGATTCTTGGGCGATCTTCTTTTATCCTTGTAATCTATGGTAAAGTAACTGTGTCTTCATTAATGACTGTAATTATCATATATAAAGTTGTCATTTAAATGAGCAATCATCTCTCTCGCACACACATACGCACACACACAAATTGGGCTTTATTTGTAGCAGGAATTGAAATTTGGCTAAATATCCTATTTAGCTTCAAGCAGTAAACATCAGGAGCACAGATTGCATTGGTTGACAGAGTTTGTCAGCCAAGACCACAGTTGGGGTTTTCTCCCCCCACAATTCCTTTCCTTTTTTTTTTTTTTTTCAACCATACTAGTCTATACCACGCACAGATTGTCTTTCAAATGAGGAATGTTGCAAGAACACTCCATAGTGCATACAACTGTTAAATTGGCACTGCTGTCACTAAGCCTATGTCAGCACTTCCAATCTAAGATGCTATTTTCAGGAGTTTAAAATTCAGTTACATGAGCTGTTATGTACTGGCACTTTATGCACGTGGCCCTTCAGGGAAGGAGGTTATTCTGAACTAGAGAAGCATGTGTTGGCGTGATGGGTGGATTTTTGTGCGTGCGGGTGTCTGGGTGTTAGCACGTTTTGGAAGCGCGCTGCGAATTTTCGGGCCTGACCACCGAGTCCCGTTGAACTTTTAGAAAAGCAAATAAAAGATCTACTTACGACAGCTACTTTCCCCCTCCTTCTGCAGATGTCAAAGCCAGCCTGCCCCTTCAATAAAATGTTTCTCTAATTCCTTTTGATTTTTAAAAATGCAAGTAAATTGTCGATGGAGCTGGTTAGGTCCAGTGGTTATTAGATGAAACTCCTTCCAGGTTAAAGAGAACAGTACTGGGGATACATTTTCAAAGCAAAGCATCTGCAGACTGTGTGTGTACTGGTGAACAAAGCTACAGAAAAAAAGAGTTGCTGAGCCCACTTATGTGCTAACAGAAACCTACATTCTGCACCCTAAATTATTTTTGTCATATGGGTAATAATATTTTAAAGTTTTCATGTTCTCATGGAGACATCTTTCCTGTAATGCTTCTTCTGAGTCCCAGTCTAGCCAGCATTCATACTTTAGCTTAAGCAAGAGATCTCTGCAACTATTTATGTGCCTAACAGAGGATGCATTCTCAACAGGCTTGCTGTATCTGCTATTTTACATCACCAGTGAAAGAGCATCTCCCACTTCTTTGTTTCAGAGACAGGGGTCCTTGTGATCTCTCAAATCACTAAGGTGTATTTTTTAAGATGAGATGATGACAAACCGGGACTCCATCTTTCAGTCATGGTGCTGAACTTTCAATTTTCCTTCCCACAAATGTGTGAATTAGGGATGGTGATGGCCCTAATTTGATTCCTCTGGCTTCTCTGAAGTACTGATAACACACAATGTCATTTTTTATTTTAACATAAGGTTGTCTAGATCCATTCAAGGCAAGGGAGAAAAATGCTTTGCTCACATATTTAGATGAACAAATGAGTTTAAGGAATCCAGGAAAAAGTTGTAAAGGGATTACAATATGTATATCTTCAATGTGATTATTGCAATGCTGTGGAGGAGGAAAGTCGTATTTCTGCTTGGCTAATGGAAAGGAAAAAGAGAAAAAAAAGAAAAAAATTAACTTGCAGAGGTCCCAGACGGGATCGGCCCATACTCCCCAAACCAGACATCATTACCACTCCCCACCCTATGTTAGTTTTCTGAGGACCCATATTGCTGAATTGGGCTCTACTTCAACAGAGAACATCCTGCTTTCAGCCTGGTCCTTCCTCTCCAACCAAACAAAATTGAGGTTGAGGCTGAACAAAATTGATGAATGCTGGTTTCTCCTAATGGCAAAGCGCAGCTCCTGGAGTTTTCAGAGCTTTTCTTCTTTTCCCCTTACCCAGCCTGTAAACAGCATAAATTAGTAATCAAAAAGATACAGCTCTCTGAATCTTTTATGATGGTGTGAGTGAGAGAGAAATTTGCAGACCAAAGGCTCTAATACGCACATATTTGTAAAGGTGGTCTTTGTTTAAGGAGAAGAGTAGAAAGGCTGGAGGCTTCTCCCTCCCCTCACCTGCTCTTCGTGAGCTAATTACAACCTGAAAGAGCTGCCTGTCTCAGGGTCTTCCTTCAGGGCACTTTCTTGCACAATACCACAGATCTATGTCAGGTATCTCAGAAATCTCTTTTAATACTTAGTTTTAAAATATCCATTTGTAAAAAAGTTACACTGCAGCCCTAAAAAAACTTGAAATGCTGCTGGAGCACAGACTGAGCACATGATTCTTGGTTCTTCTTTCCTTTTGCTCATCTCCCGGAGTCAACAAATATACATGCATGTGTACATATTCTGTACATTTATCATGTATATTGGAGTAGACAGAACTATACAAAGTGTCTTGCAGCAACAGAGAGGAGAGAGCCCACACTACAAATTTAGTAACCATGTGTCTGGCCTTTATTCCCTCAATATGGATCTTCCAAAGTAAGTATTCCCCCATGTTTGGAACGACCACTGAGACTTTGCTGAGAGCAAAGGCTCTCTCCAGAACTATGCCAAATCCTGAAATATGACCTCCTGTTTTGGCCTCTGTGCAGATTGCAACCTCCCTGTCAGAGCAGAGACCTGTGGGTTTCACCTGGACAGAGTCAAGCTCCTAGCTTCAGGATATTTTCAGCAGGAAGGCTGTTCTGCTTCAACCTGAGGTACCTGGCATACTTCAGTAACAGAAATTCAGGGAAAAAATAAGGCCAGGGAAGCACAATTCTTTCCTGCTTACAGTGTCCTGTTCCCTAAAATCAATGGCTCCAGGATTTTCTGACCTGGAGCTTCCACCTACTTCATTAATAACCACCAATAGACCTCTTCTAATAAAGTTGCCTAATCCCATTATTTTATTTACTTTGAATCAGTTTGTTCTTCAGGTCTCCTCAGCATCCTGTGTCGACGGGTAGCACAATTTCATTATGCACTGTGTGAAAAAGCACTTCCTTGGACTTCCTTTTGGTCTTGTTTTTATAAACTCCCTGCTTTGACCATTTCAGAGCTCCTTCTCAGTTTTGCATTTTTTTCTTTGTATGCTGAGAGAGCCACAGGGCTCCATGGCACCTGCAAAGGCCACAGGCAGAGGCTGGAGAGGAGAATCCTCAGGTCTCCTCCAGAACAACTGACAGAAGTGGTGTTGTGAGAGAGATGTGCTAACCATTAAGCACAGGTACTGCCACCCCTGCCAGCCTCCACAACTGCAACAGAACTCTGACTTGTAAAAACCTTCTTCATATGGGCACAGGACCCTCACAGCAGCTACAGTGAGCAACAGCACTGACTTATCACAGCCCCAGTTACACAAAAACACAAGCTTTGTGGAAGGAGAAGGGAAAATGTAACAAGGAAGCAGAAGGAAAAAGAAAAATAGTCTAATTTGCACAGATATTTGAGCTATGGTTCACAAAGAGTCAAAGAGGTGCTTGCCTGGTTTAAAAGAATTAAGCCACCACTCCTAAGGTCAGGTCTATGAGCACAAATACTAGCTTTATGGCAAAATACTGGCAAAAGTAGGTGCACATTACTGGCTTGGAGTTAAGTAACACTGCTCAAGACAGTGCTGAACAAAATCACTGTCTCAGATATATGTGTGCAGAGAAGAGAAACATCCTCCCTGCTAAGCACAAGCAAGTCCACTGCATATGGAGTGATGATTTTCCCAAGAATCTCTGAGAGAAGGTCAGGCAATGATGACATTTGACCTGAGAAAACTTCCCCAAACATCAGTCTGTTTATACTTTTTAAAGGTGCGATGAAGTTTGCATCCTTTAGCTCATCTTTTAAAATGGACTGTCTTACTCTGTTTGTTTGTTTGTTAGATTCTTTCTCCGAGAAAGAGAAAAGAGTTGGGGATGGGCTGGGGGAAGTTTGGTATTTCAATAGAAAGGGATTAATGGTAGAGCAGAAATTCTTCCTTATTATAAACTAAACACTGATGTACTGAAGACTAACTGTATTACTTTTTCTTGCTGTTTTCTTTTTTTTTTTTTTTCCCCCAACAGATAATTTGCTCCCATCCATCTGATTGCATTGCTTTGCTCAGGTTAAGTGTGATTTTTCAGAAACCCAGACTTCACTTTCCAAGTAAGAAGAAATCGTACTGGCTGCAAAGGTATCAATATTTCATCAGGTCTTTGTTCAGCACTGGTTTTAGCTTTTCTTAATGGTGCACTTTACCAGGCAGCTTTTTCATACATCATTAAACAGCAGCTATAGCACTTGTGCCCTGTTTCTGATTTACCGTAGATAGTAATGTTTAAGATCACATTAAACACCACACATGCTCTCAGCTATTTGAGCAACATCAGAGTAATGAACAGTCAATAGTCTTACTAAATTAGTACCCTTTGGAGCTCTCGTTACTGAATCAAATAAGTATCCTTGGTCCTCTGGTGAAGGCAATTCTAATGTGAAATAATGAATTTAGTGTCTAATCAAAACTTAGAGGTTCCTTTTCCCTTCTGACATTCAAGAGTAAATTATATAAATTATGTAGAATAGATCTAATACTTCCAACACCCAAGTCCTGCAAGACACTGCTGAATAATTACCATGAGTGACTGGGACAGCAAGGTCCAACCACATGCAAATAAAGTCTGTGAGGGAGATGAAGGTAGAAGAACTGTTCTGAGGTTACAGACATTCCAACAAGAAAATAGGGTCTGAGGTAATTTTCCAGGTCTGCCAGAGGCTCCGGACAAAACACCACGTAATCTATTTGTACCTCCACCTCCTCTCTGCAATGGGGGAATATCACCACTTCCTATTCCTATCCTGCTTTTTATGGTGTCTGTGTAGCAGCACAGGAAAGGTTTTTTACAGTAAGGCCCCAGCAATGCCGGTGTCTAAATACGTTGCTGTGATTAACTGCAAGAGTCCTCTTAACTAAAAGGAAATAAGAGGCAGGAATCAAGATAAATCACAACTGATCAGTAAATAACTTGCAGACCCTGGCCAAGATTTTCTAGATACAGGAGAGGCTGAGACTCACCTCCCTGATTCTAAACACAAAGCACATTTTCAAAGTTGCTGATCCACTAGTGGGTTCCAAGTTACTGCTACCTAAGTATGCATGTAGATGCCCAACTTCACATTCCTTTTTTATTCTTTAACTCATAATCCCTACATAGGCATGAAGAGCTAAGTGTTTGCACCGATCTCCATAGAAACAATACAGGGCTCTGAAAGAACAAACCGTACCATATAATTTAGGAAGCAGATGCTTTAGGAGAGCTGTGCCATTGGCTTATGGGACAATAACAGAAGTAATAGAATTTATGCTAAATTTTGAGGAAATTATGTTTTCTCTTCCTTGTCTTCCATTTGCAAAATGTATCACCTACCAATAACATCACTAGCCTTTTAAAGCACTCTGTAATTCCTTGCTAAGAAAGCACTGTATCTATTTAATGAAAACTTATGTTTCAGAAGAACACCTCTGTGATTCAGCCTCAATATTCTTTACAAGTCATTGTTCTTATTCTTAATATTATCACTCTTTGAATCAGAGTGTTACATAAATAACAACATGGTGTGAGGGTTGTATTTAAAAGCTGAGCCTGATTTAATGCCTGAAGAGCATTTGAATGTACAATAAAATACTTCTTCAATTTTTACGGGAAGCGCCTTCAGTTCTAGAGAAAAAATTTAAAATCTCTGAGTTAGGTCCTCTACCCATCTTGAAAATCCCCTCATTTTCTTTCTACCTGATCCCAGAAGAGGACAAACAGGACAGGACTAAACTGGGGCCTCTGTGCTTAGAGCTAATCTCTCAAATATTAGACCTCAAAATAGCATGAAGCAGGAGACAGTTTGTTCATACTTTGAGAGGGTTCCCTACCATATCCTTCCATCAAAGGCCCTCACTGATGAAGTTTTTCTTTTGTGTAATACTTCAATATATCCCAACCATCTTTATTTGTGCCATGCCATTAGGGACACAGATGCAACCCTGCTTTAACCCTCATTATCACACTACTCACTCAAATTTTCAAAGGGAGTTTTCATTGAGGTTGGGCAGCTAGCAAATCTGGACTTCTCTGGAAAATCCAGCCTAGATATTTGTTATGAAACACACAAGATGATTAATTTGCAGTGTAATAGCTTAAACACCCCACTTTTGTATTTCACCTAAACATTTAGGAGAAAGTTAAAAATTTTCATTCTTAGAAGCCTTGACAACTGTTTCATTCGCTGCATAGGTGTAATGTCTGTCCCATCAGTTTTTGCTCCCTAAAAGTCATGTGTCTTCCAAGTCTATCTAGCAACTTAAAAGAGATTTGTTCCATATGTACATACATAAAATTGACCAGATGAACCACTGTGCAGAGTTCCCTATCTCTGCTTCCAATAGGTAGAGGTACAGCAAAATACAGCAAGGAAATGCAGTTGAAATTTTTCCCAAAAAAGGTTTTCCTTTTGAAAAACGCTTCTATTTTTACCCACATTTTAGTCTCTCCATCCTTTTTTAAGAGTCTCTTTTCCGCAGTAATTTAGAACTGCATCACTTCCATATGAAACTGGAAACAAATATCTACCAAAATGAATCACATTTTTCCTTGCCTTTTCTACAGTAGGATCAAAAAAAAAAGGCATGACCATTTGTGAGGGCTTGCGCATGGTGGGGTGGGTGATAGGGAGGTCTTTAAAAAAGAAGAGAGGAAACAAATCACTTCCCAAACAGCTTGGTTAGGTAAAACCACACTGTAGTTCCATGCACTCACTTCTCTACAGTAACTTCCCCTTAAGCTGTAGTTTATTAAGAGGTTGTTGGTGGTGATGCTACCCAAGACGCCCTTCACTGTACATTTTGCCTTTGAGCCAGAAGCTGTTCCAAGGGGAATGGTGTGAGATGTTTCTGCAGAGTGGTGCAACTTCAGCAGCACTCCATGACCACGAGGCTCTGCCGGCCTCAGATCTGGGCTGGGATTATTGCAGGACACTGTGCACAGTATGAGGTCCAGGACTTCTGTACTAGAGCCCAGTGTATAGTTCAGCCCTGTTCAGACACTCATAGTTGAAAACAACCACGTGCAGCAACAGGCTTTCACCCAAAGTGCCCTGAAGTGAAGAGAAAGATATTATTGATTACAGATGGCTGTGGATGAAGCCAAAGCATAGGAAACAGAACTGATACTTATCAAAAACAAGGAGGTTGTTTTTCTTTCCTGCCTTTGATTGATTTTGTCATTCACTTGTGATTCCTTACTACTTTCTCCTGCACAAGGCTCAGCTAGAGAGCCTCAAAGACAGCAATTGATCAGGAATTGTGTTTGAATGAAGAGAATTATCTTTATGTTTTCCACTAGCCCCTGTTTTGTTTGTGCTCTTAAAATAACCACGATTCCAACTCCCTTCTCCTGCCCAAATCTTGCCATGACATGTACATTTAACTTTGCAGGCAATTGTTTGTCAGTTCTGGCTTCAATAGGCACAGAAAAGAGCTGTACAAGTCTCTGCACATCTGGGACCTTGAGGGCTCTCTGTCCTATTAATAGCGATAATTAGCAGAGATTAATCCACAAAGAGAAATCAAGTTAGGGCTTCAGTTTAATTTCCTTAAACTGTAAAAACAAACAAACAAACAAACAAACAGAAGTCTCTAAAAGTACCCTTTATCACCCGAAGGTTGTATTCTTTTTCAGGGGTCTCCCAGAACCACTTGCACTCTCTTAAGGCTACGGCTCTCGGCATGCAGAGCATCAGTTTTGAATCCCCTTGGCTTATGCAGACATGTAATTCATGGCAGAAAATGTAAGAGGTTTCCTTACCCTCATTGGTGGGAAGGTTCCAGTTTCCTTCATTCTAACATGTAAATCTGTCTTTGCTCTTCATCTGACAAGCCTGTGAAGGGCTTATACATCCTAACAGGACCATCCAAGGTTCTACATATCCCTCATCCTGCTTTGCAATCCCAATTGTACACAACACTTAAAGTTTCAGATCCATCAAGCTGTCATCTCTGCTATCCGCATGTAGAGAGGTTTTGGCTCGAGTTGGAAGTTTATGAGCAAGATTAAATCAGTGCTAACATCAGGTTCACATTTAATTCTTTAGAATAGCTGTGTTCCTACAAGATTTTGACCTCTGCAAGACACGAACTCTGGGAGATGAGCTCCTCTCATGAAGTTTCTGAGGTCTGTAGTGGTGGAAATCTCCTAAGACACATCCTGATGATTTATCTCATTTTATAAATACATGACAGAGCACAGAGCATTCTGGTTGTCTCACTGAAAGCTGTAGGAATAGACATTTACAATTCTAATACTCCTACCCCACAAAATGATGGGAAGTACTCAGTCTGGGGGAGTCAGGCTCATTCTCAATTCTAAGGCACCAAAGTATTCCTTGAGAGCATGATATATTAGTAGGATACAGCACACTTTTTTTCATCAGCTATGAAAGATTGTATGAATTTAATATTCCTCTTTATTATTGGTTGTAAAGTGTTGTTCAAAACCTTAATAAAAAGCCAAATTTAAAAAAAGAAAAAGAAAAAGTACTTCTGAGCCAAGTCCATCCAAAGTCTAAGACAGACATCTGGGAGGTTACTGTAAATACTTTACAGCAATATTCATTCATTCATTTCATTTTGGAAGGAATTGGATTCAACATGTTTTCACCTTTTCTGTGTTTTCTTCCTGTCAGTGTTCTAGTGAACAAGCTTGCTGGCAACAGTGTTTTTCAGAGGGGGTGACCCCAAATGAAGTACTAAAGAACTGGCTTAGAAAGTGTTTTAAGTACATTTGCTGTGAATATTCAAATCCATGTCTGCTCCTAAGTGCTACATTTATCCAGTCACAGAGAAGTGACACTTCATAGCCTGTTTGGCCAGTCAAAACTAAACAACAGACCTTGAACGTGTGGCACATGCAGGGAACAAGGAACAGATCACTCATTACTCAGGGAGCAAACACACTTGGAACAGCCACAGGGGCAACTTTCGCCTGTCCCGGCCGTGCCACACTGACGCAAATGGGAATATCATTGCTGACGTCTGTGGAAACGGATCATATCTTCAGGAGTAAGAAACAAAGAAGCAGAATAAATAAATGGTTTATGCCCAGTATTTAGCAAAAACCAAGCTGAGGCACGTGTGGCAAAATCTACAGGAGGCTGAGCCTCCTTGCAGACTTGTGCTGAATGCTGATGTCTCTGAAAACTTTTCAGGCTGAGCAGCCAAAGGCAGCTGGATATACAAGCAGGAAACACTTCCATATGGATCTTTGGCTACAGAATATGGACCACTAGCCCAGATTATAGCTAGCCTGGGGACTTCAATGCTGCAGTGAGTGTTTTGTTCTTATTTTAAAGGTGCATTCGCTACAGAAATCCCTGCTCCTCCTTTACTTGACTCCAAGGAGGAGTCAGGCTCCCGTAGCTGTGACGCACGCAGCTGAGCAAGTATTCATGCAAACTTTATAGCCACATCTGTAACCTTTCAGGGCACTACAGTTTCTTGCCAGATTGCAAAGATAGAGGAAATAATGTACTGCACATGCTCAGGTCCCAACAGCTGAATGTTCACACATAGGAGATGTCTGTACAAAGGGCCAGATTCTCCAGCTGCTGTCTATCAGCCCAATTCCATAATGGGGATCCCTAGTTTTCAATCTGACCCATGAGTGCTTACAGACAAGGTTCAGAATCATTTCCTCAGCTCAGACTGTTTACTCTCCTGATGGGAATAAGGGATAGGTTGAATTATCCAAAGGAAAAGGAGATTTAAAATATCAATTAATTATATATGCCCCTATCTCATAGGTTCATGTACTCCAAAAGGCATTTTTCAATAATAGTGTCCAAACCAGTATTTTCAATTCATGTGGTCTGGGTTAAAATATCTGCTTTGAAGAATGCAAGAGAAAATATCTAGGAAGAAGCTGTCTTGGTGGGATCCATCCACTTTCCAGCACAGACTAGATCAACCTGAGAAGTCAGCTAGATCTCTACCAGAATACTCCCTGGAAATAATCTGAAAAATTAAGAAAGAAACCTCTCTGTTCCCTAGTAATCCTCATGCAGGACTGTTTAGGGGTGAATGATTTTTAGAGAGGAATGGGTAAGAAGGAAGGACACTAGTATGATAACAGCTGTGTGCTATTTTAAGACTCTTTTAAATTAAGCATACGCTGCTACCATATCCATCACATTTAGGCTTTCAAAACACCTAAACTAGTGTGTTGTTCTGATTAGCCCTTTGGGCAAGCCTTCCTCTTTCTGCCCTTTGATTGTACAGGGCTCCTTTTGCACCAAAAGATGCATAAAAGCTGGCTAGCATCCTGGAAAATGTAATGTCACTTTAGTTAGTGCTGTATCTGTTCCATCAGCTGCACAGATCAAACAGATATGGCTGGACAACTGATTTCTGTTAGCAAAGACAGTTTAATGCAGGTTTGCATCCCTCCTCCTTTATCCTTAGATAAATGGCATGACAGGAAGGAAAATTACTTCCTGTCCTCCAAGAAAATCTAATGGGAGGAAAAAAATCAAATATGTTCATATCATTGCCAATAGCTGTGTTAACTTCAGTTGCAGCAATACGTTCCGGAAGAAAGGGACAAGAGATAAAGTAAGTGGAGATACTATCCCTCCATCTCATGCCAGGTGGGCAGATTCTTTCCTCAGTATGTTCTGCTAAAGGCACTGGGCATGTCTGCAGCCCAGTAGCACCACCTCAGTGAAAAGTGGGGGTTTGATCACCTTGCCCAGTCGCTGTGCCTCCAGCACAGATACTGACCTCTGAGCAAGCTGAGGAAACTTGGTTTACACGGACAGGGCACTTCGTCCTAAAGCAGACACCTAGACCAGGTTGGATCAATCCCAAAAGCTCCTGTATTTCTTCCCTGGATGTGAAAGAAGTCAAGACACAACATCTCAATATAAACTCCTACAACAAATGTGCCCAAAGATAGCTGGGGTGAATGCAATTTAGGTATGGAGTCAACATTCAAAAGATTAACCTGCAGATTTTGAGTACTGTCATTTGTCACAACTATATTGAAAGATGGAACACCTAAACAGTACCCCACATTTTTTATTCCTAAAATAGAAATAAAAATTAAAGTCTTCCCAGACTTTGTTTTACTTCTGTTCTCTCTTACTTCCAGCTGAGCCAGAAATAATGTCCCTCTTTTTCCCTTTTCCCTTTCCTTTCCTCTTTCCCTTTTCCTTTCCTTTCCTTTTTAACCTCTCCTATAAAATTGCTGCTTTTGATGACGACAAGATGATGTCAACCACTGAATGCTTGTGGCTCGTAATGTTCTGATGTTCCATGCTACATCCAGCGATAGCCAAGAAATACAAACAGATATAAAAAGTGTTTAACAACATAATTGTGACTATATTCTCAGACAACAGTTTTCTAGCTCATGGTTGAAATGCATTGATATGCTACACTAGTATTTTCCAGCAGGGAAAACTGGGGCCAAATAGTAGCAGCCTGAGCTGTTAGAGTTTCCCCCCCTCCTCTTTAAATTCTAAGTATTCCTATTTTGCATTTCTCAAGTCTATTTCCACCACATCAGCCACCACCCTTCCAGACAGAAAATTTCACTTTCTTATTCCTAGAAGAAAAAAAAAAACACAAGCCTGTCCAATTTCATCCCAGTTTCATTTTCTCTAACAGTATAAAATTAAACCCGGGGGTGAATTGCGTGACTTCCTGCTAAAAATGCAGAGTGTTTTGCAAGCTTGGACAACGACTGCTAAAAGCAACAGGCCAGATTCACCTTGGCATTGCTCTATTTCTACACTGCCATAATAGCACTTTAATCAACAAGCAGAACTGGCATAAAGCACTGATGCATCAGGCCCATCATATAGAGTACACCCACTTAATCAGGTAATCAACTTAATCAGGACACTTCCCAAGGAACCAAATTAAGCCTAATGACACCAAGTGGCAAGGACTGCTGCTTAATTGGGATAGTAATTCTGCTTATGGTAATTGGGATGCCTGCAGGTGATTAAATGATACTGAGCTAAGAAGAGACAATCTCCGTGATGCTCAGAGACTCAATGATTTGTCTCTCCTCAAAAGCTTCTGTCAACAGTCGATCAGCAAAACAAAACTTGTATAATCCTCTCATTTTGGCACTGTTTGAACAGAGCATTTCAAGATGGAAATAAGAACATAGAAACAAAAAGGAAAAAAACCTACAGATTCCTTAGGTTAGACAGAATCCAACACTATGGATAGTACCAAAAGCTCACCAAACAACAATAAAAGAATCAAAACAAAATTAATACATACTGGCAGATTTTTGCCTGGGGGAGACAAAACTTTCACTCATTAAAATCTACTTTCTCCTTGCCTTTTCAAACATGCCTGTAGCTGATGTTTCACAGCACAACAAGAGTTCAGAAAAATGGAGGCACTCAGGGCAAGTGAAGGCTTCTTACAGATAAGAAGGCATGTGAGGAGCAAAGGAGGGGATCACACAGATGCTGCCCCTGATTTCCCATCCTATTTTAGAGCACAGAAATGAATGATTTGCAAACTACATAGAAAGGGATCACTAAGAACCACAATTTAAAAATATTTCTTGTTAAAATTACCTCTTTTTTTTAAATCTCTAATTGCTATCCAGAATAGGCACGTTCTAAAGTTAAAACCTGTCCTTCCTTTGAAATAGTTGTTGAAAGTCATAAAGTTCTTTTGGAACTAGGTCTCTGCTACAGCAGCCACCTCCAGAGTCATCACACAAGGCATGAAGGAAAAATGTTTTCAGAGACCAGGCTTAAATGACCATTTAAAAGTGCTTTTAACTTTCCAGGGGCCACTTTGGACCATGTAATTAGTCAAAATGCAGGGTCTCACATGACACTCTTTAAGAGAACATAGAAAACGAAGTGCAAAGGTTTCTTTTACACAGCTTGTTTATTTGCAAATATGGAGAACATCTTGGTGGTTTTGCTTTTTTTCGTTCTCTCCTTTAATGTTTGCTTACTCACCAAAACTGTACAGGTTTGTGGCATGGCTGCAACTCCTTACTTCACAGTTTTACATTGACGTATGCCCCTGCAACTTCTGCTCAGCCACTCAAAGCAGTAGGCCTTAATGCTCCCCAGTCCTGAGCTGCATCCTCACAGCTGTGCAGAGCACAGGACACTCCCTTAAGCCCTCTGCCCTCAGAGGTTTGCCTAAGTGAAGAATAACATCTCATTTTTTTACTTGAATCATATTTGACAATTGCCTTGTTTTTGTGGCTTGACAGGTCCCTCCTATGCAACGCTCCACTTTTCTTTCAGAAAGGCAGATTTGTATTCTACCACTTGGCTACTTTTTTCCCCCCATGCTTTGCTATACCTTTCTTTCATCACATACTTCCTGAGTCAGTGTGCTCAGCAGACACCTGTATGTTTTCAGGTAGGCTGGTTTTTTTACATGACAGAACTGAACATTACAAAGGATAACTCAGTCTTATCTCCATGAGCATTTAATTTGCTTGATCCTGATTTATTGCCCTGTCATGTTACTAGTTTTGTTAGAAGAGTAAAACAAGTGTGTGTGCAGTGTAAGAGTAGAGTGTAAATTCAGATTCCTGTTTGCCTTTATCCATTTGCAGAAATTCCTGAAAAAAGACCATCAAAGGAAAAGGTAAGAGAACGAAACCCTAGAAAGTTCTTAACTCTAAAGACCTTCAAATAGACAGGCCTCTTTCCATGTATGCTTCTCAGATTTGGTCAGCCCACACAAAGGTCCCCAGAGGAGCACCAACAGGGACCAGCTCCAACATGCTTCCAAAGCTGTGGCATTCATGTTTCCTGCTTCCTTCTGAGCACGCCAGTAGGAATTTCCTCTTCATTCTCTACTGGTACTACCAGGTTCCAGGAAGCAGCCAGCAATTGCAGAGGTTAATTGCTTCTAACTAAAATCCTCCAGTATGGTCAGAGGGGCTGAGAGAGCACTGTTGCAGTTGTGTTTGTTGGGAGATGCAACTTGTGTTTGTTGGGAGATGTGAACTCATCGACTCTGAGCTCCCACTCCCTCCCTCCCTCCGCTTTTGCCTGTTTTGCATCATGTCCAGTGAAGCCAAACCTGCACAGCAGTCACTGGTGAACCTGGTGAGATGACCCCCTCCCCCATTAGCACGTACAAAATACAATAAATAAATTCTAATAAATATATCTTCAAATCAAAACCATTTTGAGCTGCTTAACTGAGTGCATATCTAGTCCTTTGTACACATATTTGTACAAAGTGTTGCCTGTAATTTTAAAGATGCTTGCCTCGGGGAGGTTTCATTTTTCCATTGAAGTCCCCTTGATTTACTGTACGCAATATGTTACAGCTTCCTTATTTGCTCCTTTGGGACAGTTACTGACAGTAAATCTCTATTAAAATATTCTTCCATATGGTTGCATGAAAATTTTATTGCAGTGAGCCTGAGGCTGAAGGTCACAGCTGAGTAGCTGCAGTTAAGTATTGCAGTCTATGGACTCTGAGGTACATCTGTTCTGGGAGCTGGAGCAAAATTAGAATTTTACTGTCAATAGCAGTTCTCCAAAACTAGTTCCATTTGTTTACTGTTGCAGGCCCATAGCAAGGCAATACCCACCATATACGTGTTACAGGCCATTGTGGCTACATGATTTAGGTTTTTAGCTCTGATCCAAAAATTACAGAAGCTGGAGGTCACTGGAGAGAGTCCCTAATGTATATTTCATTTACAAGACATGAAAATTTAATTTTCTCTCACGTGATTTGACTCTATCACTTGCTTACATGCTTTTTGGCGTGGGCTTCCCTGTTCATTGAAAGCTTTTCTGGGCAGGATATCACACAAACTTCATAACGGATAAAAAAGTATGATTTTTAATCTACTACTTTCAAGGAAACAGCCAGCTTACAGGAACACCTTGCTCACACAACCTGGACAAGAAAAACCCCTATAAAATCATGTGGCCACATGGTTTGGATGCCACTGGATCTTCTGGTCAGCATGTTAAGCTCCTGTTGCAGAAATGCCCAAAATTTGTACAACTTGGAAAGCTGTTTCAAAACAACGTTCCACTGTGGAGTACCACAGAATATCAGAGTGTTAGATTGCTCTAAACATTACATTTAGCAATTGCTGCCAGGGTCAGCCAAATGTTAATCTACTGCTTGTATTTGTTTGAAATAAAAAAGGAAACACTGAGGCATATTTCTAAGCCCATCTTGTTTAGCAATATGACATCTATCAGAATGGCTCCGAGCCAAACCAGGCCTTTCCAATATGCAGTGTAATTTAGAATTTCTAAAAGAGAAATCAAACCTAAAATGTATCTGTGATTTCAACCTACGTTAACAACATTTTTTAAAAGGTTACAGCATGCAGCTTGATGGCATTGTGGAAAACTGCCAGCTGAGAGGTCTGAGAAGGTCAGGAATGGAGTGAATTTCTGAGACACTAAAGCCTGTTAGAGAAATGCAGTAATTTGGAGAACAATCAGAAGAGCTCCAGTCCCCCAGGGAATCGAACTGGAGATTCCATAGGAGGGGATCTCACCACCAGTAGCACTTGTTCTGACCTTCTGGGATAGAGGTAATTTTGTGAATGCAGTCAGTAGACAGAAGAGCTGGCAGAGGAGAAGGTGGGGAAAGTGTGATTTATATGGTGTATTCACAAATGGGAATCTCCAGTGAAACTTGGATCACTGTTTTGAAGCAGCTTCTTGAACAAGGACGTGTGATGAATATTTAGTATCACCTTGATATTTGTCACACTAGCCTTTCCTGTATCAAAAGATGAACACCACTGCACACATCACATCAGCCTAAATTCATAATGTTACAGTATATCTGGAAGCAAGGATAGCTCAGAAGCCTACAGGATTTTTTAAACTCTTTTTTTTTTAACAACAGCTATTTGTGGATTGATGTCGGTGCAAGAATGCACTTCCACTGTAAGTACAGCATCTAAAACCAGGTATGGCATATACAACAAATGCTGAATAGCTAGAATTTCAATTTCCAACCTTTCTATCAGTTGCTCTCCTAAAATCTTGTATGAGTTAACCAATTCTTAGGTCTCCACCGAAAATACAACACAATTCCACATCCAGAATACAGGATGTCATCTCCCCTTTTGGTGGCCAAGCTATAAGGCGTGAAGACTGGTTTGGTTTGATGACTCACCAAACTGCAGATGAACATACCTTTCGAACTGGTGGTTGGCTCTCTCATAGTAGGTGATAGTCTTGTCATGCTGACAATAACATGCTTCAATCAAAAGCAAGTGGCTGCTTTGAGCTGGGAAGGAGCCATCTTTAAACAACTGTCTAGCAACCAGCAACTAGTTCATCACGCATTTTAAACGACACAGAAATGTATCTTGCAGCTTAGACACCTATCGTGGTTTTACAGCTAAGAGTTAATACTAATTAGATGTTTTGGTACTCACAGGCTTAATTAGTTCACTTGAATCTTATTGTTTCAAAGTAGGACAGACATAAACTTGCCACAATATTTTACCAAAATAGGCACGTAATATGAGAAAGTGAAACAAATTCCCCACCGTTCTCTCCCACTCCCTGACAAGCCGATAAAAATGATATTAGGTGATTAAATGTAGAAATAAAGAAAGGAGGCAGACATAATGATAGACTGTAATGAAGTTAAACAGCTGGCAGACTCCTTGGTGAATGTGCCACCTGATGACTCGTACTAAGATGCAGGCAATGCCCCCAGCTCACTGAGGCAGCCCCTGGTGTACACATTGAACATCGTCTCCCGTTCATTAATTGGCTTGATGGAAACTAGGTCTCTTTCTAAAAGGACAGAAACCATCCATTTCATATGTACCCATCTGAGGAGGAAAAAAGAGTAAATAACAGAACAACTTACAGACCTCTAAATAATCCACAGTAGTGCAAGACTGATGCTCTTGAATGAATTCTGGATAACTTGCAGATTGGGACTGCACTGGCAACACCAGTCTCATCCAAAAGACCTAAAGGTTTTGCTTCTGTTTAGCTTGAGAAGGATGCGTTTCAAGTTTTGGTTTTTAAAAGACAGGAATGGCTAGATTCTTTCCCACTGAGTTCCAGCTAAGGTAAGGAAAAAAAATCACAAAAAATACAAAACCATTGTGTTTTAAGGAAAGCAGGAGAATTGGTAGGTCAGCTGAGGTTAACATAACCTGACCACCCACTGACAATTGCAATTCCATTTCCCTCTATTGCTTATAATAAATATTGGCAATTCCAAATCCAGAACCATCCTCGCTCTGGTCACAGGCAGCAATCCCATGACTGAACATCACATCAGCACCACATACAGAACTCACACAGCAGTCCTGACTCTGCAAAGCCGCCTGCACATATGCTGTGCAGAAGCACCTGCCTTGTCCCCAGGACTTCTCAAAGCAAAGTACATATTTAGAGGTTTAGAGGCTTAGATGTGGCTGATGTCTGTACCTCCCGTGCTGCCTCCATCCATACACAGGAGGGCTTTGGGAGCTTGCAGGCCCCTGTGCAAGCATTTGCTCTGTGTAAAGTTAATTGCAACACAACAGGATCCATAATGGCTATTAACAGTGTTAGAAGGCAGACACACATCAGCTTACAGCTCCCTCACTCACCCACCAGATACGGTTTTCTACTAACTTGAAATACAATATTTGGCATGAACTACAAGTAAATACTGCTCTTTGCAGGATTTTTAAAACTGGCTTAGTACAAAGGTCTGTGTTGTCACCTACATGTAATCCTATTATCCCACATTTTTCTTACTTCATGCATACATTTCTATGCATAAGGCTGGCATAGGGTGCTAGCCTTGGGGAGGGGGGAAAGCCCTATCCTTTTTTAAAATGAACTGATTCATTAGAAACTATCTTTCACTATTTAAAGTCTGTTTTGATGAACAGGGATTGCTACTCCTTTAGTGTTCGTATTTGCCATAGTAACAATCAACTTCTCACAGACCAGCAGAGTGAGGAGCTTTTTGGAGAACAAGCAAACACCTTTGTACCCTTTATTCACTCTTCAAGTTCATACTCTCCACAGAAATAATATTATTTTCAGAAAACACACTTTTGCATTCTAATTTTTTTTTTTCATTAAGACTAAGCCTTCATTCTTGAGATCTGAGACTGGGAGAAGAGCTTATCTCCAGCCACCTTCTCCAGCCAGAGTGTGCCCAACAAGTGGGACATCCTAACGCTGAAACAATTTTTGTTTTTATGGTTGAACTGGCTTCTTTTTTCCCCTGCTCTAAACTCTTTGTGAATCCTCCCCTTTTACATTACTTTTCTTCTCATCTTCTTGCCTGTTGCCTAAATATTATTTGTTTGCTTATGTTTTATTTGCATCACTGTTTATTTCTATTGAAAGTGCCTTTCCCCCCACATTGTCTTTCACAATTTCTCTACTGCTCATTGCCAGGACTCATCAGCTCTAACACCTTGTTCCTGACCCTTTCTCCAGTTCAGCTCTCTTATTCTTGCCCATTCTTCACTTTCCTTCTCTGCTTGTTCCCTTGCCCCCCATTTCTCCTTGACTGCCCAGGTCACCTGCTCCTCCCCAAACTGAGGTGCACAGCAGGCACCCAGCAGGGTTGTCCCACTTCCCCCTCACTCAGACCTCTTCCCATGATCTCAAAATACATACAGCAGCAGAGGGGCCTTAGACATCTGTATCAAAAGCTTGATGCACATAAATAAAAGCAAGTTGGTGATTAATTTATTTTCTCAGTATCTATTAAACACAGCCCAAACTGCCCTGGACGTATTTAGGCTGGAAATCAGAAGAAGGTTTATAACCATGAGAAGAAAGGCAGCCTCTCAGTAGGAGTAGTGAGGGCAAGAAACCTAAATGGCTTCAAGATGGAACCAGATAAGTGTTTGAAAGGCATCATATGATGTGGTTGCCTTCAACAGCAGGGGACAGGACTTGATGACTTCGGAAGTTCCTTTCAATCTTAATTCTTATCTTCCTGTGTGGGCCAAATGTCACCCACAGCAGTCTGAGGAGGAGCCTTACAGAGAGGAGGCACAGGAAAGGCAGCCACAGGCCTCTGCTGGCTGCAGTCGCCTTCCCAGCTCCAGCACGTGGCTGCTCTGCAAACTGGGATGCAAAAAGGATTGCTGAGACTGGAGTACCATCATGAAGCTCTCTGAAGTACACTTCAAAAGGGTGACAAGGTGTCCAGGCTGCTCAGATGTAAACATCGTGCCCTCTTTGCATTTCCTCCACACAGAATAGGATAGCAGCTAGGATCTTCCTTTGCATTTCTGAAAAGCTGCCTGCCTTTGGGAAAACTCAGGCTCTGGAGCAGTTAAGGGGTATTTCCACCATGTATAAGGTTTCAGAAGAATTGACACACTGAATGACAAAGTAAAATTAAGTTAAAAAGCAAAATCCAACCCCATCCACTGGGCTCAGCTGCACACTTACCTTTACAGTGGCTGCAGAATTAGGGGTCACAGCAACAGCCTGGGCATGAGCTCACAATTGACTGCAACCAAGACAGAAGAGCTCAGGGGGGTACCTCCTCTTAGCTGAGCTGTCCCTGCCAGCAGTCCCCACCACAAGCTCAAACTGTTGGCTTAAGTCTTTATCAGAAGTTTGATTTTAGCATCTTCAGCACAAGAAATACAAGTGGATATATTTTGCCTTGCAATAGAAGCAGCTACCAGTGCACACACAGGCACTTTCAAAAGCTCAGCTGCAGAGGTCACTTGTTAAGCTGTTTTATTTCACCTGCCCAAAATTGCTGCAAGTGTTAGCAGCTGGGGATGACATGGTCAGCGGTGATGCTGGGGGGGCAAGCTGACATTTGTGAATCGTCCAAGACCTCTATAACACAACCCACAAAGCCTCGTCAGACCAGATCTGCCTGTCATTTATTATTTGCCTCTTTGCCTGCAGCTCCTTTTGAAGCTTTAAAAGCTTTTGGTTTTGATAGTAAAAGGATATTTGTGCCTTGCCTGTGGAAATGTTAGGCCCTGTATTGTTCGGTCCACAATAAAATATGTGTTTCAGTTTGATTTACTGCTCTCAGTTTACTTTGTCTTAAGTTGGCAGCATTTCCTGGGTTGGATTTTGCTGATGGCCTTACAATTCCTTTTTCTGTATTAGAGAAGCCAGTTTTATGTTTGTTATTCCAACTCCAGGACTATATTCAAAATGACTAGGAGTTGTAGCGTTTGAAATCTGATTATTTGCAGCGATGCCTCTACTTGTGAAGGCATTTTCAGTAGAAATCATCTGAAAGAGTACACATGGACTCAATTGAAGACATATTTTTAAAGTTACTTGTCAGAGGAATGAATCCTTCTGGACACTTTGGAGCTTTTAAGGGTTTGCTTTTTTATAGTCAAATTATATTTAGTCAAAAACCCAAAAAACCCCAACACTGGGCAGGTTTCAGAATGCAGGCCTGTCTTGTGAGCCACAACAGCCAGGCCCAGGAATCCTCCCCGGGGTGGGAGGGCAGTGCAGGCAGACCTGTCCCCCCCCCACCAGCCACTGTCCTCTGTCTCCCTCTCCTGCCTGAGCTGCATGAACAGGTCCATGAGCTCCCAATGTCCACGACTGGCATGTGTTAGAGACAAACCTGGCCAGCCCACTTCTCATCTGCCCTGCCACATCTCTCTAAGTGTCTATCAGGTGCTTGCAAACCTCTCCAGAGTCCACCAGCACCCATGGATACAGCACTGGGCTGGCTGGGTGACTTTAAGTCCCTTTTGCCTGTGCAGTTTAGTTTCCTTCCTGCAATGCAGGAGTGAAGGCACCAGGTTGCACACAAGCACCTTGGGATCTGCTGCCTGGCACTAACATTTCCAAAGGATATGAAGAGCCTTAAATTCCACCTCAAAGCTCTCAAATCTATTGCTGCATTACTGTTACCTTCATAAATACAAAAACCTAAATAAAATCGAGTTAAACAGAGCCAACGATATCCTCAGAAGAAAAAAAGGAATTCAATGGAACAGCTGGCTGGATATAAAGTCCAATAAAAATGAGGCATATGCAAAGTTTCCAGGCCAGCACAGGAAGATTTTTCCTACCAAGACAATATGCAGAATTACACCTTTCTGAAAAACAGACATTAAGTTCGTTGGAGAATGATTATTTGTTGTTTGTCTTTATGGTCCTTGAACTGTTTGTTAAAGCTGTCCCTTCAAAGTACTGTTCCCTCTGACTCCTGCTGGAGTTAATGGAAGTCAACAGGGCTGGAGGTAGGGCCCCTGTATTGGAACCCAAATTTTGAAAGAGATTTTCATTAAAATAATCTTCATGCTGGCTGGCAAATTTCTGAAGTCATGGGACACACAGCCAGGAAAAGGCATAAATCCTTGGACGCATAGATAGAGTGGCTGAAATTCAAATGGATACCAGAGTTGTCAAAATACTTCCAGCAGACTCGGGACAGAGCCAAACCAGATCTCCAGTCTTTTCACTCCCAGGGTGAGTGGATGGCGCAAGGCTCCACAACAAAAGTTCCCAAACTCTCAGAACACTCAAGTCCCAGTGAAAATGAACACCAGACCTACAGAGAACAAGATTCCCTTCCAACACGGTTAGTCTTTGGTAGCTACCTCTTTCTTTCCTGAACCAGCACACTTTTCTGTGGACCAAGAGAAAAAAAAGGAGAAGCGTGATGGAAGGTGTATCTGCTTCATTTTCCATCCCCTGATGGAAAACACTGATTTTCCACTGGTGACACAATAAACTAAAGAGAAAATGGATAAAAGTATTCAAGCCATCCCCAAATATGTTTCACATCCACTTCAAAATATGAGACCATACTGCTTCAGGTCACAGAAAGCTGGTTTAACCATGTTGGTAACTAAACCTGCCGTATCTAGACTGGCTTTAAAGCAATAGGTCTTGCTGCTTTCCTGGGGTTCTTTCAGGATAGAATTGATCAACAGGCCATAGCAACTCCTTTGAGTTATTTCATGTACAGTAAATCACTGGGAGCCAACACATCACTGACACAATTGACCATGATAGCTCCTGTGGAACACTTACAGTTTATCACACCAACGGGGTTGTCACACACACTTGCGAAGCCTGTGAGATAAACACCTGTGTTTTAAAAAATCCTTTACTCCACAAGTTCATGGCCATTTTGGAAATGCTGTAACTTCCTTTAATTACCATCCTGTTAAGCATCTGCTTGATGACCTTCTAGCTTCACCATCCTGCCTGAAAAACTAAAATAGGATTAACCTTCTTTTTAACAGAGACTACTACCTTTAGAGGGATGGGAAAGTGTTTTGCATTGTCAGGATTTATTATTTATTCTGTGGTCACATCTTAGGGTCGTGAACGAGTGACTTCCTTCGCTTGAAGTTGAAATCCTATCCTGAAGCATTAATATGCTGCCTTTTCACATTCCACGCTTACTGCTTAATTTGATTTCAAATGGTGTATGTTACTACGGTTCCACTGGAGAGAATGGAAAGAGTCCAATTTACACCATACAAGAAGCTGGCTCCCTGCCAGCTGAAAAACAGGCAAAATTAAACTTCTCAGAAAAATTTTATCATCACACTTAAGGCCTTCAAGATAATGCACCCAGTGACAAAACCGTAACTGAGTTATTAGGAACTGCACAACATTCTTTGTGAAACCTGGACAACAGCAATTGAGAAATGAACATGAGTCAATATTGTTGGTCTGCACCATTTGATGAGAGATTGATGCTGATGTCTCGATTTCCTTCAGAAAGTAGCTTAATTGGCACAGCTCGTTAATACTTGCAAATTCTGCCCTGCACATTTCCATCAGCCCTACCTGTCATCTTTCCATGTCAGCCCATTTCAATCTATCATCTCAAACGCAGATTTCAGTCTCTGACTGTGGGTGTCCACTGTGTAGAAGCTGGACATAAACTCAGATTTCATGGTCTGAAGCTTGAAACAAACGACTGACAAACGCAAACATGCCATAAATACCACAGGATAGACTGTGGTATCTATATATCGTGCCTTCAACTTTTATCAAGGAAAAAAGATCCTGGTATACTCAATACTAAATTGATATGCATTTATATTAACATAGCAGGAAGCTGAAACTCCAGACCAAGTCGTTGTCTGTCTTAAGTAAAAGCATCGCATCAGCAATTCTATTTACTCAATCCAAAGCTGCTTTCATTTCTTGCTTGTTTTGCTATATATTTCTATTGAGGGAACACTTTCTCAGCAGCTTTTAGTCACTTCTTAAATGCATTTTATGAGGAGACAAAGTCAAATCACTATTACTTAATTAACACAATTGTGAAGACTTCACTCCAGCTACACAATAGCTCTCCTAATCTTTCAGAAGGATGCATGACTTCATTATTGAGTATATTGTTTCCTATAAACATATAAAACTCCTACAATAACAATCCCATCAGCTGAAATGAAGTTATCTGAGAACAGAATTAAACTCTAAATGACCCTTTGCTCCACTCCATAGACCCCTATTAATAATTCTAATCTAATCAGTGTGGATAAATGTACTGTTGCAGCCTATGCCAGGCACTCTGCCAGGAGGTCCTACTGCAGTCCATCTGATTCATTCCAGCCCAGAGCTTCTCTGGAGAAGATGCATCTTGCACGGAGAGGCCACTGGCTGACTTCTTTTGTTATCTTTTAGTGACAAAGTCATGTCCTTGTAACTGATAGACACTTTTCTTTGTAAATAACCCTGGAGTGACTGATAGAGCTTTTGCCAGACAAAGCCTGTAAATAGCTAGGCATTATTCATGCCAGGCCTGAGAACACTGTGTCACAGCTGACAAATTTATGGTAGATATGAGCTCACCTCTTCCACAAATATATACTTTCCCAGCAAATTCATCACATGTTTTAATGGCCCCATACTGAATTTGTCAGCTGTCTGTCCCTGCACATTGTTTCCTTTGGATTCCTGTCAAGGATTGTTTGTTAAAATCATCTCCCTCTTCCATCCTTCAGCTGCTAGCCCCAGGAAAGATCAATGATGACATATCTATTGATAATATTTTATATTCAACTATTTGGATCATAAATCATTTTAACAATGCTGATATGTTTATTCAGTGTCTGCTGGCATTGCAATTATATAGAAAGTGATGTCACCCTAAATCTTGGCTTGTTGGATTGCTTTCTATTTCTTCCTTCCCACTCCCACCCCACTTCATAATTAAAATATGTCACTTTTTGTTTTGGCATTCCCGCTTTAGAAGCAGTGGGAACTTTGGCATTTTAAAGAAGGTGTGAAGTCCCAGGCCCTCTGTCTCCCATTAAAGCCAAATATGCAAAAGCATTTCCCACCAGTACATGAAGGCACCTCTCCAAATCTGCACAGATCCCTGGTGCAAAGCAGGGTGGAAAGAGGTAATAGCAGAAGGACACCACCTCTGCTCTTCACCCTGACTCAGCAAATCAAGCAGAGGACCCTTCTCCAAGCCCTGTACAGCTGGCTCTGTCACCAAAGTCAAAGGGACACCTCGTGTGGTAGAGGAAGGGAGAGAAGATACTGAAACTCTCTATTCATCAATCCTGCAAGACTCAGACAGGTCAAACATCTCACCCCAATCCCTGTTCTGCATACATGCAGAGCAGTATCTCCATTTCATGCAAACTCCTCCATCTGCAGATCTTTATTTCAGATGATTACCGGGAAAAATTGGGAAGACCAAAAGAGTTGCTGCTTTTTCTGGTTGTGCAGGTTTTTCCTCCCTGCACAGCTGCAGCTCCAGGGACTCCCAACTGTTGTCCCCATTGCACAAAGGGAGCTGACTACCATTTAGTTCTGGACACTATTTTGCCTTTTAATTCATTACTATGTTACACAGTTACAACACTTCTAAAAAAAGATCTGTGGCTTTGCAATTCATTTAAGACTGTTTTCCTCCTTAGAGAGCTTCTGTTATATGTACCCAAGAAGAAGAAAGAGAAAGGAAGAGAGTGTTGGCCAGCAGGAAAAGTCACATTTGCTCCTTGAATGCAAAATGTCATCATTCATTAGAGAAGACTCAAAAATAGATTTTCTCCCAAAAGCAGAAAGCAGGCAGGATTTACTCTTTCATCAACTTGCTAGATTTAGTGGCTGCCTTTATTCTCTTTCTTTCTTTTTTTTTTCTTTTCAGTGTTGTAAACATATAGAAGAAATCATCTTAGTAGGTGTGAAAGATTTTTGTTAATGCATAAATGTGAAGGTGAAAAAAGCCTAAAGCATTTTTCATTGGGATGCATATTTTCCTTTATGTACCAATACTCACAGAGCTGATTTTGTCATTACCAATGATGGGACACACCTCTTAAAATATGTCTCAAATATGCAGCCAACTACTTCTGAGGTGTCCCACTAATTTGAAAGTTTTATGATCTGCCTTCACAAGCCTATAAAAACTGGACAAGAGCTCTGATGAGAATTTCAGGCCCTATAGAAATATACTGAGAATAACAGTTTTTCTTGTGGTACAGTGGCACATCAACATGTAGATTTAACCTTTCTCATGGCTTTCCAGAATGCAGCACTTCTAAGGCCAGATTTGAATTTCATCTATACCAATATAATTTCACTGTGTCAAAAGATATTACTTCAGATCTAGACAGACTGAAGTATGCACACAGCCTGGTCCTGGATTTCAGCTAGTGGGTCCAGCAAAGAAGAGCAAATCTGCCAAACAGGGAGAAATTCAGAGCTGCAGTGAAATCTGGATTGTTATCTGGCTTCTGGGTTTGTGGGGGCTGCAGATAACATTTACTATTTGGATTTCAGAACATCTCTGAAAGTCTTAGGAGTACAAGTACCACAGACAAGTAAAAAATTCTGGCAGATAATTGAATTTTTGCTTTTGCAAGTTGCCTTATTCACCCTGTAAATGTTTGAATGAATCTTGGCTGAGTCTCAATTTTTTTAACAAACCCCCTAGATCAGACTACTTTTATATGTTCTCTGGCTTTTTGCAAACATTTTATGGTCTCATAACTCTGAAAGGTATTTTCCTGTTTCCAGTGCTTCCATTTTCCTTAGTGCTGATGGCTAAGATGCCTTATAGCCTCTTCATCTTTATCTTAATGGAAATTCTGGTAAAGACAAGAGAAGTCAATCCTTTCCCACTGGGAATGCAGAAATGCACTACTTACAGGGGGCTTCACCTAAATTTTACTGAAGTCAAAAAGAAACTCTTCTACTTTTCTGGCCTCCAAACAACTGTACATTCCACTATAATGACTGCAGGCATAAATCAGCCCTGAGTTATGCCTGTCAGATAACCCACTAGATATCTACTTAGTCCCATTTGGTTTCAACAACCTAATTTATGTACACACTCTTCAGTACCCTGTGTACTGATAGATGACAAATCTTGATACATAAAATTATAATAATTGTGGTTTTCACTCTAAACTACGTCTCTCACTGCCGTGTGCAAGCAGAGGCCAAACATTCCTACCTAAGGAAGGCTCTTAAATTTGATTGAGTTGCTAGGTCACTGTGAAGATGTAGTGGGAACTAGGCTGACCTGAGGTTCAAAATGCTTCAGAAAATGTCACAGGTCTGCCTAACTTTGGGCAGCTAACCACAGCACTCACTTCTGTAGCCCAAATCATCTTAAACCACCTTTACAATCAATGAAGAGTCATGGATTTTTCCGTGTTGGTGATTTATTGTAGTTGGGACCCCCTTACAATTCTAACTATAGAGGTACGTGGTATTAAGGCACACCTTTTAAATGTAAAAAGTGAGATGAGCTGCATGTAGGTGATTGCCAAATGTAGATTATCAGGATATTGATGCCTAAATATGTGTAAACCTATTGTTTCATTAGGTCTCCTTTACAGATGTAGCCCTAAATATCTTTTAATCCATTTGCATCCAGGGTGTTGTTCTGCTCAGAAAGAGGGTGCTTCTTTTCCAAAGGGTTTTTAAAACAAATGGAAAAAATCATATGGATGCCAAAGTTTGGTTCAAACTCATATTTAGATACTGCCTTGGCTCCAGTCTCACTTACAGAGATCCTAATCAGGAGTTCATATGCTCATGCCCATTTAAAACCTGGCTGAGCTCTGGAACAAGCCCAGTACACTTATCTAACAAAATAAATTGAAAAGCATGAAGAAAAATGTTAACAATGATGGTACATCCTTGCAAGTATATTTGATACATTATTTGGCTAGCTTTATTATCAGGGGAACACAAATGTCTTGCTCACCACAAATTCCACAGTACTTCAAGCACGAATGGGTTATTGTGTTTGCTTTTTTTGTATTTTGGGGCAGTATCCTGTCTGCAGTCATAGCAGACCCAATTCTCCAAAAGACTGTGAGAAACTTAATTTCCCAGCAATTGTTTATGTCCATTTTAGCTTATTCTGCTAAACTTTTCTGTACCAGTTGGGGTTTAGATGTTGTTAATGCTTTTGTACTGTAAAACATAGGAGGGACTGGGAGGAGGGGATTCATTCTCACATTCAGTTAGCAATAAACTAAGCATGTGTACTTGTATGAAACTTTTGCCAATTCCATTATTTTATATACAAAATGTCATTATGTTCCAAAGTATTATCATTTCCTTTTTTCCCAGACAGTGACTGTCTGTAACATGCTGTTCTGGAAGGGCTCCCTCCCAGATTCTGGGTATTCCTTCACTGTTTCTCACCACAAAGAAAAAGAAGAAGAAGAAAAAAAAGGTGGAGTATTGAAAATCCAGGCATATAAAATCCAAGGTCATAGGTCATCTATTAGCTTTAGCTTAATTACAGGTCTTCACTTCCACATTTTCCCAGGAACAAGGCTTTAGAGGAACTGGCTACCTTTACACACTGAGTTATCTTATGGACCTCAAACAACTGCTTATGAATGGGCTTTTCCAACAGGATGCAAGCTGTGTTTGATTTAACTTGATGTATGTTTATGTGACAGAATCTAACCAAGATGGACTTTGTGCCATAACCATAATGTTTGCACAGTTACACCTGGGGAGGAAAGCCCTCCCACTAGAGTACTGACAGGATGCCAGTGACAAGAAAGTTTACATAATAAAATCATGGTCTAAAGGATTTATACATCTGTCAGTAGAACAGTGATGACATTCCTCCTTTACAAGCATGGTACACAGCTTCTGCTGTGAGTAAAATATTAAGGATAAGGCCAAATAAGAGCCCCTGTAGACATATAACAGTGTGTTTTATTCTATGCCCCATTTCCTCCTCCAATAAGGATCCTGAAGGGCACTTTGCTGGGAACCTGTTTTCTATGTGGCCTTCCAGATGTAGACATCACTGTAGCCTTCTTGTCATCCTGCATGGCCAGATGTGAGCTAGTTCACACAGAAACAGCAACTGCAGGGAGGTGTTTACCATGGCACTGGCACTGAAAAACAATCCTTAGTGCAGTCACTGGCTTTTATACAGATTTCAGCATTTTCCTTCCCCCATTTGCTCTCTCCCTCCCTTGATGGCCAGGATTTGCAGCCCCAGGGAGCAAGAGGTGACAGAGCCATAGGAAGACGCAACTTACCAAAAAAGCTTTGTTTTCAAAAAAGCATAGGCAAGAACAGCCCACACTGAATATAGGCCCAGGAGCAGCGCTGAAGGCTCCTGGTTTTGAAACTCTTGGCTAGAGCTGATGCCTATTCCTTCATCAAGCTGCTATTGGACCCCTAAGGCCAGTACAGGCATCAGCACACAGAGTGTTGGGAAATCGTTGTTTTTCTTCCCTCTGAGCTGCCAAAGAGAGTGCCAGAAACAAAGCTACTTGGAGGGGCAAAGGGTGGAGAGCAGGAGATACAGACAGAAGGAAGTCAAGGAAAAGGCTGTTCAGTTTTCTCACTGAATGAAAGTGTCAGGCAATAAAAGAAGGTTGTAGGAAAGCACTGTGACTCACTCGACTGGCCAAGATCCTCTGAATCACCAGCCTGGGGAGGTGAAAATTAGCACTGCAGGAGCTCAGGGAAAACCCACCTGGCAAACCAGCTCACTTTAAATGGTAAAGTGTCTGTTGCTTTCAAACCTTCATAGCCAAAGAAGGATGGGGAGGCAAGAGAGACTCCAGGAAGTCAGAGAAAGAGCGAGAGGGAAGAATGCCGAGATTACGCTGCAGACTTTTCTTTCTTTAATGGATCCCTTCCTTGTTCACCCCAAGCAAGGCAGCTGGCACGTGGTATCTGGGAGTGCAGATGGATCAGCAATGTCAGACATGCAGCTGTGCATATTTAACACACAGGGATCTTATTATCTATTTGCTGGCTAGCCAGCAGTGGGCTGATTTTGGAGGTGATTGCTCACAGTTGTAGAGAGAGAAAAATAGAGAGTAGTCCACAGTCATTAATCTTACACAACAGGCTGTGCAGTGTTAGAGCCAGAACTGCTACTCTCCTGCATCTGTCCCTCCCACTAGCCCTAAATCACTGCTTCTCAACTCCTCTCCATTACTGAGAAGAAAATTGTCTGGGTTGGAATTAGATACCACACCAGCACAAGCAGCCCTGCTGCATGAAACGCCTGCTACAAATTTTTACCAGTTTCAGGTCTCTAACAAGCCTTTGGTCTTACCATTGGCCAATCAGTGGGAAAAAGGGACAGAAATTGATAGTCTGGATGCAGGACATTGCAATTTTCAGGTTGGGAATTAATTTTGGGCTCACCATAAGGCCATCTTTAGTGGAGCCTTTTTCCAGTACATCTTGATTGGCACCAGAGGCAGAGGTACACTGCACACACAGTTGTTCTCCCCTCACTAAACAAAGTCATAAGCTCTTAGGTCTTCATTTCACAATGCCCCTAAAACACAGGCCTGCACTGATGCATGGGAAACTGACCTACTTGTAGTTCATCTTAAAGTTCAGCCCATCTGTAAGAGCTTTGTTGAACCACAGCCTAAGCTCTTAGGTGAGTTTGAGACCATGATCACTTTCCAGTTTTTCCTTTCCTTTCATTTTAGAGTCAAAATGGGATATACATATAAATAAGCAACTAGTAGCAATGTTCTCAAGGAGGGGAGATTCTACAAAGAGTCTGGAGTCTCTCCCTGTGTGTAATCCACAGGGTAAGAAGAAATGTGAGAGATCTGTGGGGTTCCCTAAAGGAATAACAGTCAGTGGAAATAAACTCATGAACAGTGACTTCTTCCTTCCAATATCAAATAGCAAAATCAACTCACTTAACCTAAGTTCAGTGACTTTCCAGTCAATCAAGCCTGTGCACCTTGGGAAGTGTGTTTTAGAATATAGAGCTTCTAAGTTACCTGCCTTTGGAGAAGAACATGTAACCAACCACATCAGGTCTTCAGTAAACCCCTACACATGTTCAGGTGGCACATTTTAAAATAAAAATGCTTAACTTCACTGTGTCAGGTGAAAGACGTTTTCTGCTCCTAATATGCAACTGGATATAGGAAAAATATCTCTAGCAGGAAACAGCAGCAGCAAAGGAGAGACAAGTAGCTGTGACCTGAACACATTCAGGATGTTTCCCAGAATCACAGAAACCAGCCATGCCTAGTGAGACAAAAAAATACAAAATTTGGGGGGAATAGAGTGTACGGGGTGGGGGGGGGGAGAATTCAAGGTCTTGCAGCCAAAAGTGAGATGCTTTCAGTGAAAACAGACCACTTTAAAGAAAAAGAGCAATTTCAAAACTAAAAATATGTCTAATGGTAGGTAAAGCTTGGGACCATTTGCAGATATTTGCACTATCTCAGTGTTTTTATTTGCAAACTTGTTACATTACAATGTGAAAGCAACAGCCTAATCTTCCAGCAAACACACACAGTCCTAACTCTAAAATACAAACTGTTACACAGAAATGCAGGAGACACTTTGTGCCTGTGAAGAGAGCCTTAAACCATGTTCATCCATGGAACAACAGAACTTTTGTGATTTCCCTCAACTACCTGCAAAAAACCTGCCTTATCAAGACTGAAACCCTGCGTCACCAGAAAGGCATCAGGAAGAGTGACAATGGCAGATGTAAGGAAGGCACAACAAGGGGAAGCTTTACAGAACACAGAGCAAGCTTGAAAACAGCAAAAAAATAAAACTTGAAGGACTTTGTATGGAGACTGAACCATGAAAAAAGAAGATGAGGATTTGGAGGGTTTGAAGCAGCCCCTGACAATGCCAGTCTTTTCCTGGACTGCAAGAAACTCTGTCCTCATTGAAAAGGCTGTGATTAAATAACTCAGACTTTAATGAAAGAGATTATGTTTCCCTAGAAAGGAATAGAGTCTCTGAAAGATGCCTTATCAGCCTATACTGCACAATGAAGAAGAGGTCAGATTCAAGTGGTGCATTAGTCAAATAATACCATCTGAACATTTACTTCGAGTTCACTCTTCTTGATGAAGGCCACAGCCAATAATTACTAATGGATAAGAAAGGTTTATTTGATGGGGACCTGACATTCATTACAGCAGACACTGGCATGGTTAATTATCAGAAGGACAGTAAGTGAAAGAGTTGCACTGAAAATAATGCTGTTAACAGAGTGATGTAAATGTGCTATTGGTCAGCAACATTTCATAATTAGGTCACTTTGGAAGGCTTTTGGGTCACTGATGGTGGAACAGCAGCCAAAACCACCAAATCTGCCTGCTGTGACAGATGCCCAAGTTACTGTTGGGCATAAACACTACAGGTGCTTGGGAAGAAACAAACCTTACAGCCTATAAATATTTTAGACATGGCAGATGAATAATAAATTGGTGAGAACAACATAGTGACATGAACTCATGTGAAACTGTACCACACACTGTGAACAATATGGCCAACTGCATTAAAGCAGGACATTCTAAAAAGCATCCTTAAGAGCTGGTCATCAGTCTTCTTGATCTTGTTTCACATGTACCTAATATCTGGCCTAGATACAGAAAATGAAACCAGCAAAATCAGAAATACTGGCTCTCCACATGAAGAAAGTAGACAAATCAACTTCTGTACTATTGTTTATCAGCTACTAAACTTTCTGGGAGTGAATATGGCAGCCCCATGCAGCACACCTGATACAGGTAAGGGAATAACACTGCTGGAAGATGTACACCAGCAAGAATAACAATGTCCAAATACGAAGCAAAAACTACGAAGTCTCTATCACCTACATATTCTAAACTTCTTTGAAAGGGATAAACTCAAGAATTTTAATTTGTACTTCAAAATTAATAAAATTTTAAGATGCCCAAGGACTGTCATCCTCAGACTTGGAGCATGCAGAAAGAAGGGAACTTAAACCTGAACCAACCCAGTCTGGTTTTATGTTATGGAACCAAATTACTACTAATGAAGTCCTGGCAAAAACAAATCATTCCTGATTTTCCCATTAAAGAAAGGAATTTCAGAGCCTCAGGCCCTGGGTAAAATAGATCTGAAATCCATATCACTCTTCTCATCTCAGTTTCTTCCAAAGACAAACCTGAGTGTTCCTATTCTTGCAACAGCCACCACAATTCCATTAGAAATAAAGAACATGCTGACTCTGAAATGATAATGAAACTTAATCACACATTATGGGAAAAAAAATACTCTTCTCCAATTGGAAAAGAGTCCATTCTGCCAAACTGATCACCAATCCATCTTTTTTTTTTGGCTTGTGCCAAAAATAAACCATATAGAAACTAGTCAGAGTTTTTCTGCTTCCTCTGCCTGGCTTTGGATTGAGCTTGTCCTGACCAAAACCAAATTCACAAAAATGAACTACAGGTAGATGACAAAGATGTCAAGAGGAGGAACATAATTATAGGGACTTTTCAGAAATCACTAGTTAGGCCAAATGCCTTTCCCCCATGGCTCTCAGATTATAACTCACTGATTTACATTGGAATATTATTTAATTAGATCAGCACCAAATGACTCATGGTATTTTGTCATTTTAATGATTCTTTATATTTCTCCAGTTTGATGGGTTAATCATTGCCTATCACAGTTTATGGCCTCTATCTTCTTTATTGTGTTTTGCCTCCCATCAGCTATCCAAGGTGATGTGAACTTTGTGCTATTGACTTTCTCACTCCTCTGGGGAGGTTGTCATGGAGAATTAAGCTATTGACAAATCAACAGCCAACATGCTGAACTCCTTCCTGCACGTCATCATTAGGAATGTGGGAACCAGCCAACTTTCAGATTGTGCAGAACCAAGATGTTCTACCACATAAAAGAGATCCTGAAAACCTATGTACAGGAGTCTGCTCTCATTTAAAGCTCTGCAAATCTGAAGGAAAAGAAGGATTTCATTCTGTAGCTTAACAAAGACTTTTCTAAAAAGTTCAGGCAGCAGAATTAAATGAATGAATTGCAGAGTTCCTCCAATAATTATAATCTTCTCAATAGGCATAGTTTTGCTTCCAGAGGCTGCTGTCTTCATTAGGTGCGACTGAGCAAATGAACTTGGCAGAGATAATTAACACAGTGCTAACTGCAAGAAGTGATGAATAACAATTATTTTTCAAATGCACTTAATAAATGTTAATTTGCTCCTTTTTCTTATTATTATCCCAAAGTGTGGGAACTATCCTTATCATCTAGATAATTAGTCCATCAAAAATATCTAAGTAGTGAGGCAGTACAGTTACACTCTCATACAGAACATCCCATTATTATATAAAAGATACAAATTGATATAAAAGATTTTTGCAGGACTAGAAGGCAAAAAACTGTAACTTATTTACTGAGATGCGACAGATGAAATAGAGATTGATTCTGGTTCATATTTCAAAGGCTCCCCTCCCCTCTCTGTTGGTCTGTTTTGCTAACAGCTTTTGTGGATATGGGATTCAATTGCAGGTTCAGTTTTAGATTGTTGCATTGTGTATTTGTCCAGGGGCAAATGTTATTCCCAAGCATGCCTCTGCTTTACTGAAAGTGAGTCTCTTAATGTACCATTAAATATACCTCCTTGTGCTCCCCCTCGAATGTTTTCAGAAATTTTAATGAAAATGTAATTTCAGAAATGTTTTCTCCCCAAAGCTGTTCCACTGCCAAATAGTAAAAATAAGTCCAGCTTCTTGTTAATGCTGTGGTTGTTGTTAGAGCGGATGATGAGCCAAGGAACTTGCACTATATGTTCTCTTTCCATTCCCCAGTGGAGAGGTTTAGATAAGCTCCTCCAACCAGGGTTATGGAGACAGTGCCAGAAATGTTGTGGGAGCTGGAGGGAGTGCTGGACAGTCTAGAAAGCAAAGGAAAAAGCTCCAAATTCAAAACTGAAGCTTTGCAGATCCAAGTCAACTCCCTAATTTTTCAATGGCATAATGTACTGCGTAGCTTCAAGCTTGCATTATGAAAGTATTCAGTTCTCTATTTGCTTCCCTGTAGTTCCAGTCATGCCAGAACTCACCCTTTTCCCGGCTTTAAGTCAGCTGCAATCTTACTCTGTCTTTTGTTTTACATCAACTGATAAATCAGTCAAATTATCAGGTGACTTTTTCTTTTAGGAACCAAATTTACTTTTTGACAGCTGTGCTCCATCCCATCCTCTCTTTTGTAGATTGCAAATACATTTAAATTATTACTTTTACAATAATGAAAATCCAGGGGGAGCGAGACCTCTGAGACCTTGTATCAGCCAACTCTATTAATTAATTAAGCTATGTGGTGCCATGCAGAAAAAACTTAAGGCTTTTCATGGTTGTGGCCTCTGTGAAAAGAATATGAATTTTAGATCAGGTTTGACCAGAGACACTAAAAATTAGCTATCTAAAAATAAGGCAAACCTAGCTAGTAATTTGCACTCCCAGGACCGTCTAAGTAGACAGAAAAGGCCCTTCCAGAGAAAAACTTGCATGTCTAAGATAAGCAGATGTCCCACCAGGTCTGGTATATCTCCAAGGGGATTATTATTATTATTACTGCTATAACTGTTATTTACTTTTTTTAACTCAGCAGATCCTCAGTAAGAGTCTCTAGACGAGTGGTCAGCATTATCTGGAAGCCCAGTGTCAGACACGGAAGCAATCGAGACACAAGCGAGTAGGCAGGATAAACTTGGTGATGCCAACCTGTGTTTTTTCCTTTTTTTCATAAGATAAAATAGAGTGTCTTTTTAATAAGCAGTTCACCAACTTTTCCTAATGTTCCTCTCCCCCCGTTTTGTATTTATGTCTCTTTTCCCATTCTCTTCCTACAATCCTCCACCTTCCTCCTTCCTCCTCTGCTCACCGTATCATAGACTCATCGAAGGGTTTAGGTTGAAAGGGATCTTAAAACTAATCTGGTTCCAGACCCCCTTCCATGGGCAGAGCACCTTCCACTAGACCTGGTTGCTCAGACCATATTCTTTCTTCCCCTGCCAATAATTATATCCTGCCCAAATGTCACGTCTGAATTTATTTTGTCAAAATGAAAATAATCCAGGTGCTCTGAAAAATGTTTGAAGAAATTCTTATATTAATAAACTAATAAACAGAGAGTCTGAGTAGGAAAACAAAATAAAATTAGTAAGCTACATGACAAACATTGCCCTGACCTCTCCAAGTATATCCCTTTGCCCGGACTGATGTATAAGTAGTCCCATGCAATTACAATGGGAATGTTTTCATGGGACTTTCTGTATCAGTCCCTCATCCTGCCTCCATTGCTGTTGTTTCATATTCCCAGCTCTCCAAGACAGTTCCCATGTGTTCCTAAACTTGACCAAAACTGACAGCAAAATGGGACTCCAAATTTATGGAAGACCTTTGGAAGCAAAGACTACTGAAATCCCTGTGAGAAAGTCTGATGTCTTGACATTAGCTTTACTCTTGAACCAGGGTGAAAAAAATCGGAGTATCTTCTTGGAGAAAACTTGGATTTCATTATATGAACAGAAGTCTCAAGACTCTCTGTGAAAATACAGCTGCAAAAAGAGACCCACACAGAATCCAGGGGGGTGCAATGCAGGAGAGAAGAGAAATGTGAATAACAGAAAGTAACAACTGCTGGGAAGTCATAACAACCAGCAGCCCCTTTTGACTTCTAAATTTCTCATCATGTGTAAGCATTCAAGCTAATCTGATCTGGAAAGAAACGTATCTCTGGACATGTACAAAATTAAAACAAAATCAGCCTTCCTTCAGATTCTTCACTGAGACTTTTCAACCCGAAAACACCATTTTCTGATGCATCAGCCCACTAGATAAAGATTCCACAACAGCGTGTGAAGTCACATCTCTAGTTTATGTACAATTTATAAACAGCTGCCCCAGATCTGAGGGTCTGGTGGAGGGCATGCTGCTGCAAAGATCCATGCAGGACCCAGGGGAAGGGGGATGGAGAGACTCTGCTGTCCACTTAGGCTAACAAGCTGTGGAAGTTTCCATGTTTATTAAAAGCTCTCCTTCAAAGGAATGTGTAAGCCCTATCTCACATCCAAGTGACAGTCTTAGACTGACTTCTCTGGGAGTTGGTCAGCCCCGGATTTGTGCTTATTTAAATGAGCGTGCACACAAAGAAAGTATTCAACAGTTTTCTTTCATGTATGAAATAATACGAGGTAAAAGACCACCATTACCATAAGGATTCATCTGTCCCTTTCACTTAGTAGTCAGCAAAAATCTAAAGCCTTCATCTTTACCCCTTTGACCTACTCTGTGGGTTTGTCTCTGTCTCAGTATTTGGAGAAGAAGGGACCTCTGATAAAGAGATATGTTGGGCCATCGGTCAACACAGAGCCAAGGGTCTCATTTCCTCCTGCATTAATATCTCTCCAGTGTTAATTGCAGTTACGGGTGAATAGGCAATACAGGAGAACAGAGGATGTGAGTGCTTTGCCGTTGCTGATTACCTCACATCACACATTCAAAACGAATTTGCTTGTCCCTGCAGTCCTTGGGGGAAGAAAGCCTGTTGTTACTGACAGCTGCTCTTCAAAGGTCAAGGATTACAATAGTTGGAACACTGCAGGTCAAGGCTGATGTGAACCACGCGGAGAAACTCTTCTTGCCCTCCCCGGAGCTTGGCTGTAACAAATGTTATCTCTGTCTCTCTCTTTATAAGCTTTGAGTTCACATAAAAAGGGGGAGGAAAAAAAAAAAGGAAAAATAAAGCAAATAAAAAATATTTACAATGTAATATCTTCTCTGCACACACCTCTTCCAATCAGGCAGCTATGAAAGCTGTCCTCTTGGCAAGATAAACTATCATTTTTTAACAAGGTAGATGGATGCCTTCATACATTTTTAAGCTTGGGACAGGATATATTTTGTGGTTTATTTATAATGACATCAATTACACTTGCTCCTAGGTAATAATTCACTCCTTTATAATTATTTATGAGGTGATTTTTACTTTTTTGAAAGTTTTATATTTATTGATGTGTTTGGTTAACGAACACTTAAATGACATGGTCAGTTGCTTTGCAGGATGCTGGAGAACAGCAAAATCAATATGTTCTGCACCTGAGAACAATCTTCTTAGTTTTGTAGTAATGATTCCCTGAGCAAGGTCCCAGGAGCCTGCAAGATAATTGCAATTCCACATAGTCAACAGTCTGCTCAGATCTATATAATCACTGTCTTTAACTGCTTCATTTTGTTTGGTTTTGTTGTGTGTGATCTTTGCCATTAACATCTCTCTCTGTGATCTCAGCTGGCTGTTTTTTGCCCCCCAACCCCTCCTTTAGCTTTCATTTTAGAGCCTCACCTCTGTTGGATTCAGACCCCTGCACCGAGCAGAAAAAGCAGTTAGTTAAGTAGCTGCTTTCTGCCACTCAATTTATCTTTGTTGATTGCTACCTTTGGAGAATGAAAGTTCACAACACTCTGGATAAACATTAAAAAAAAAAAAAAAAAAAGAGTCATAATAAGGCTTAGTATCTCCAGCTGAAGATAATTGATCTCCTCAGTTCCTTTAATATGCAGAGTACAGAACACAGACAAGTGTTAATGGAATAATATATTCTATGGCCCCTCTGTGCTGGGAGGCAGACAGCACTCTGCACAGTGAGGGATGATAAGCAGGGTTAGCTCTTCCAGTCAAGAAGCTGGCAAAGAAATTTGTCTTCAGGTTGCAAGGTCTCTACAGATGCAAAGGAGAATATATGATGGTATTTCATCTCTAAAGTGGCTTGTGTTCTGGCTGTGGCACAGAATGTTTTTTAGAAGGACAGGATTGATGGTTTAGGGCCTTTTGAAAGTGGTAATTGTATCTTTAGAATATTTGTGAAATGCCTCGCCCAGCAAATGCACCAAGGTAATTAATCAGATATAATATATAATTCCTAAATTAGGTTTGCATGCAGAGCACATACACCAAGACAGAGCTTAAGAGCGTAAACCAGTCAGGAAAGCATAACAAATGTAACCCATGATCTCTTACAGGGGGGGCCTGGACCACTGGTGGTCCATAAGGCCTCCTCTGTAGCAGGTCCGTAAAGACATATCAGACAGTGAAGTGTAGTGTTTTCATATAAATGACAGTGCCTGTCATTCCACGAGATCTTTGAGGATCCGGCATTGATCCAAAGTGGTTGGGAATCACTGTCTTTCTGGATCATCTCAAGCTAGAGAAAAATAAAAGCCTTAAATTGGGCGACACAACATTCAGAGTGAGGCTTCCTCCCCGTGATGTTCAGGTATGGTTTGTTTGTCAGCTCTTGCTGACAGTCATCTGCCACACTGCCAGGATCAAGTGATTTTGAAACACAACCTGGTCCAGTCTATTACCATCCACGTTAGCTCAAGGACTAATCCAAGATCTCAGCTACTGAGGTCCACTACCCTGTTGTAGTACCCTGTCTGGCACAGCTTTCAAGTGCCGGAATATCTGAGGAGAGAAAAGCTTTGGTAGAAAGGATAACTAATGATCAGACTACTTCAGTTTGAAACTCAAGCAGAGACACCCAAAAGAGGGGAGGGTACTGAGCACCTGAGAGCTGAAAACCAGATGTCTCAGCTGGACACCTAAACTGTCAGGTATTCTCAGCAGTCAGTTTAGAAAACGCAGCTCTGGATCCTTCAGTTAATGCAAAACAGGCCAAGCATCTTCCAAATGGACCAGAGAAACCCCCCAAAACATATTACTTGGAAAGTTATTAGCTGGTAGCTGACAAAACCAATTCTCCCCCTTCATTTAGGAAAATGAAAATTGGCATGATTCTTCTGGCTTTCAAAATAGACCAGTAGTAATGTTAACATGAATAAATCAACAGGGAAGATGTTTGTAAATCTTGATCAGCCAAAGAGATATAGTTACCTGCTATAAAGGAAGATAGCTGACTTTTCTCCTTCCATTAACTGTTGCCAAATCTCATAAATGTAAACAGAGAATAAATCCTTTCAGTCACTGAATATGAATATTCTCCCGGGAAAATCCAGCTGGCATCCAACTTGATTTATGTGCTTTAAAAAAAGCATTTGTTTTATAAGCCTAGGGTGAGCCTTAAAATATAAGTTCATGTGTAAAAAATATTATGGCTCAGGACCTATTTCAGGAAAAAAATAAAAACTACATCCTCTTCTCAGCTGCCAACCATTCCCCACACCGAGAGCAAAGGCACGTGAACTCGGGGTCACGACATCGGTTCAGAGGAATCTGTTAAATTTCAGTATTGAAACAATGACCTCTATGATCACAGCCCCTTTCCAGGCTGCTACTATGGCTCCTAATCTTTGGACTGGAATTAGAAGTCTGGAGTCTCAATATTGGTTGGATCTGAGCTTATGTGACTTTTCTACAGACAGAAAAAAGAATTTAAAGCCTTCCTGCACCGCCCCATCTTTGCTGCTGCTCATTTGCATCACTTCAGGTGAAATGTTACTTTCCTGAGCCTGTACTTCATAGATGCTCCTAACAGCCATCTTCTAACCCTACTCTAACATGTAACATCTTACCTGAATATTCCATATCTGTCTTTAATGAATAAACTTCAATTCTTAATAAACAGTAGCATTACTGGCAAATTTAGGCCAACTATGAAACCCACTGCTCTCCTAGCCAAAGAGTATTTCCTAAGTGTGAGAGTGACAATATATCTATTCATTACTCTTCAATGTCTATTCTCTTTTAAGATGTCATAACAAAATAATGATAGAAATGCACTTTTTTTTTCGTAGCACGTCCATATTATTAAGCAAAAAGTGATTACAAGGTCAGTATCAGGCCTGTTCTTTGGCTGGGGAGCTGGAGATCTGTGAACTCTTAGTGGGAGTGAGGTCATGCTAAGAAAGGTTTGAGGGAAACAGTGGCTAATAAACTGATTAGTTCCCTGTGCTTTGTGTTTATGTCTGATTACTTGGTCAAGCAACTTGCTCCCAAACTTGAAGATTTTCTTTATGCATACATACAAACACACACACATATGAAATACACCCTTGCTCACTATATAGGAATGTCCCATGCCATTTTATTTTCAGACTTGGAGAAATTGAGAGAACATTGCCAAGCTTGTTCTCAGTTCTACTCTGTAGAGGCCCAAACTAAAATTACGACTGAAAAGCAAATGCGGTGACCTTTAAAGGAATCGAGAAGAAGCTATTTCCAGTACATTACTAAATGCTATATTTTAAAGGTTCTAACCTTATTTGCTACAAGTGTATAATATCAGGAAAACCTTGTGAGTGAAGGTTCTGCATTCATCACATAGCCCAAGTCACTTACAGAAGAAATGGGGAAAGTTATTACTTTCTCCCTTGCAGACAATAAAGTTCAACCCCCTTTCCTGTAGTGTTTTGCAGCATTAAATAAGGGTCAGGGATCACTTTAAGAATTACAGGCTTCTCAACTTAAAAAAAATAGAGGTTCTTGCAAACAGCCATAGATGCATCATCAAACAGGGAGAGCAATTTATGAGATATGCATGTCCTACATGGCTCAAACAAGCTAAGGGGAACCAGGTACTGCTATCTGATATTGGCACAGCATAAAGTTTATTGAACAAAATACTCTTTTAAGAGAATTATAAGAGAAATTGATTTACAAGATAGAGTTTAAAAGTAAAAGATAAGACAACAAAAGACATGTCAAAGCCTTGTGAGGCCACCCTTAAGCCTAGAGTTTAATTGCATCAAGCAAGTAACAAGAGGTGTGTGATGGTGTGTTTTTGTAGGGCTTTATTTAATGTCTGACAGTCAACAGAGACTTTGTGTTTTGATGCTTAGAAAATCATAAACTGAAATGTTAACTTTGCTTTATGTCTTATTATTGTTATTGATTGATTTATGTTGTACCTTTCATATTCATAATGGTACTCTACAACAAATAAATCAGGGAGTGTAAAACCTTCATCAGAGCAAATAAAGAATGAAAACAGGCAGAACCAGAAATGTCAGTAAAATGCAAAAGTGGTTGGTAAACAAGTGTGGGGTTTATCTGATTTTTATAATTTTGTCTGGAATTCGCTGTATGGGATACCGTGGTGTCAAATATCTCACCAGAGAAGTTTCTGATAAGAACATACAATACATCAGGTAACAGACAAATAGAAGAGGTGGGAAATGTAAATACTATCAACCAGTTACAATGCAGTTTGAAAATGGAATATAAATTTGGTCAGGAAAAAACGCTAAGAAAATGTGCAAGATCTGAAATTCCTTAAAAAGCACTGTAGCATTTATAATCAAGAAATACCTAATACAAAGACAATCTGCTACCATTCAGACCTCGTTCCTGCAATCCAAGTCTCTGGCCCTTCAAGCTGTAGAACAGGCTTTGCATGAGCTTACAATTAAACACATAGTTTATAGAATCACTGCTAGATATTACATGTGAAAATGAGAAAAATATGAAGAAAAGCTCCAAAAACAATACATGAATTATTTTTTTTTACAATTCATTTTTGGCCATCCAGAACCACCTCCATTTGTTTCAGCATAACAGGACTGTGACCTTAAAGAGCTTAAAGAGTTACAGGCCCTGGCTGTGCTTTAAAGCAGTACAGGAAATCGCAGGCACAGATATGGTACTTGACCTTTAGTGATGCAATGAAACCACTAAAATATATGTTAGGCTGCAAAATGCTGAGATCTTCTACTGTGAAACAAAACAGATATTGATTTTTTCCTATACACCTTTTAGTACAACAGTAAGTCAAATATAGTTGGTGCCAGATGATTCTGGTTGGTTGAGATATCATGTAATGTGTTCAGTAAAAGTCAAGAGTAGTGAGATTTTACTGCTTTTGCAGCTTGGTTTTCTGAATTAAATTAACCAAAACTGAGGGTTAAATGGATGTGTCAGCAACGTCTCCTTATAACTTCTGCAAAGCAGAGGTCTGTAGAAACCCAAGTTCAAGAGGTGAGGGGATGAAATTTTGCTGCATGGGTGAAAGACAATGTTTGGATGAACACGGTTGGATTTCTGAGTTAACCACTAGGAAGGAATCAAAGAAAGACTTTCAAAGATCCCTGTTTAATGGAGGAGTCCATTCCTCATCAAAAAAAAAAAAAAAAAGTAAATTTTAGCACATATGAGTCTAGAAAAACTGAAGGATTTGGCAATTGATAGATTTTAAAGTTATTTAAATTAGCTAATAGTTTTTAGAGTTATTTAAATTAGCTAAGTCTGAAATGGAAGTAAAAAAACATATTTTTGACTCTTTAAGAACAAATGCTTCTCAAAAAGCTTTTAGAAGCTAAGTCACACCTGATGGCAACAAACTTTAATGAGAAACAGTTTCATACAACACATATGTTTCTGCATTTCTGCACCCCACAACACGGTGTGGTTTTTACAGACAGATACATGAGCAAGGACAGATTAGTTTTTGTGACTTTGGATATTAGTCTGCAAAGCTGCTTCTCCCATCCCAAGGCAGGCCTGAGGCTGAAGGCACACAGTGTTCTCTAGCATATCCTTTATGCTCTGCTGCTGCATGATCCTACTTTAAATACAAAAATCTCAGTGACTTTACTACTGGTTGCTGTGGAAATGCTTGTGAGATCACAGAGGTCTCAATGAAAACAGCAGGAACTGTCAGATTAAAACTGGTTTGCAATCTATCCACGGAGCTCTATACATTTAACATTTGTAATGAAAATCCACAGACAATAGGCCAGCTATTCTTAGTGACCTTTCACAGGTCACTACGTGGTCTGAGGGTACTTGTATACTCAGTGCAGAAGTCTGGGGCCAGTCAGTGTTTCTATGCACATGTTTCAGCACGAGTAAGAGGCGATGTGTTCCACAAAGGTGTATCAATCCAACTCCAAACTGAGCTATCCACAGTGCCTACTTCAAATGCCTGAGCACCAGACAGAGGGAAGATCCTTAACTGAGATATTCCAGTCTGTTTTGTAAAGGCACCTACAACCCCTGTTGCCTGTCAAGGTCCTTGAGTTGTTGCTTCTGCACTCCAAGCTGGAGGACTACCAAGTCTGTGCATTTGGGGGGGCTCCTGTTCTCCAGATAAGGGGAGCAACGTCAGCATTGATGACCCAAACTTACCATCCTTGCATACTCAAAATCCAGTCCAGTGCTATGTGAGAGTGTCGATCTGCACACTCGCAAGAACACAGGTCTTCAGCTGACTCCAACAGGAATTCGTGCACAGCAAGCACAGAGAGTCAGCACTGCTGAACATTATTAGCAACTGCAGCTGGGTTCCTCTCAGCTAAATCTGCCTCGTCTACAAATGGCCATCAGAACATGAAAAAACCAGAGGAATTGCCATACCCCAAGTGAAAAAATATGATTGAATAAATCCCGAGCATAAGACTTTGTGCCTAATTAGTTAAATCCCCTTAAGACATTAAAAAAAAAAAAAAATTGCTAAAAGGGCTCTCAGTAATTTGTAATAAGATGCTTAGATAATGTACTCACTATCAAGGGAAGTTTCCAGTTTCACTGTACTCCCATTTTTTAACATCTTGGCAAAGACCTTTCTCTCCCTATCATGCTAAAGACCTCCCATTGACACTGTAACGTTAGCCTGGGAGCAGCTGGTGACTATTTCTGATGAATGGCAGGTGAGAGAGTTTTTCATGCCAAACAACACGCATGCAAAACTGAATTCGCCATCCTAGTTTCCTTCATTTAGCAGTTTTAAGGGAGCCTGAGACAAGGCAGTTTGGGAAAGCTAAGTGTTCACCTCACACAAGCAGACTTTACTATGGGGCAAAAGCAAGGAGGGGAAAAAAGCTCTGGGAAGGAGCTGTCTGGCCTTTGGCTTGGCATTGGTACACTCTTGCCTTGCTCTAGCAGGGCTGACATAGGCCACACTGGTACCTGAGCATGATAGTCCACAAACAGATGTAAAGAAATCTCTTTTGGAGCTGACCCAGAATGAAATGGGCTTTCTTCATAAAATAAAAAAGCAAAATCAGTTGAAAAGACTATTTAAAACATTAGAATTTCTCTCCATGTCTGTTTTTTTGGGGTTTTTTTTTTGAGGGATTTTCTTGTTTTGAGTCTATTTTTGCCTTTTTAATGTTTAATAGGCTACATTTAGATGTATTTTGGACTTGAGACTTTATTTCAGACTAAGACATTTAAAAGACTCTGGTTTTTCACAGCAAATTTTTAAGCAGTTCTATTGCTTTTCAAATGTTTCAGCTGTAGCCCACTCCATATCTACCAACACAAAACACATCAGAGAACTTGTGTCAAACTTTATATCCAAACCTTCCACCAAAGGGTTAAACCATATGGAAGTTTAAAGTGCAGCTGGACAATACTGTAAAGATGCTAGCCAAAGAGGCCTCTGATTATGGTGTGGTCCTGGCCTTTTATCACTCTAATTAGAATTTGCTCTGCAGAATGGACAGTTTTGCTGGGCTGGCTGAGGACTGACTACTCAGTCTCAGTCTACTATTTAGGTATGCCAGTGTTCCTCCTGATTTTTGCCCATGAAGAATGCAAACACCTAAAATGCCAAATAGCCTCAGTTGATGCAGATGTTACAGAAGTCAAGGGCATTCAGAAACAACCAGGACTGCCCTCCCTCCCCCTGCCTTTTTTTAAGTTCATCAAAATACATTTTTACATTGCTTCAGCTTTTCTTCTTGTGCCAAGTCTCAGCAATGAACCTGCTTTATTAAACTGACATTTTGCAAGTAGTTAGTCCTGAAAATTGACTAAGCCCTTTTGGTATTAAAAAAATCATTCTGGAGGCAGCTGAAATATTAAATGAAACAAAAAAAAAAAAAAAAAAGCTAATGGAACAGCAGGAAATCTGATTAATTTTTCTTTTCAGAGAGCAATGCTGATGAAGCAAGATAGCCATTTTATTCAGCAATGAGGTAATTTATTTGGCAAAAACAGAAACTACCTGAATCTGGGCTGAAAATCTAAACCATGCTTTAGCTGAAGTTCGGAAATATTATTTCAGTTCATTTGAAGTGTGTTTTCATGTCCCACTCTAATAATGACAGATTGGCACCCACACCAAATTAGGAGCAGCCAAGAGGTGGATGGGAAACTTGAAGAACAGCAAAGTTCTGCCTGGAGCAAAGAGGGTGATTCATTTGGAAGGAGATGTTTTCTGAGAAATCCACATTCCAGCTTAGTTACCTGGCAGTTTGGGGCAATTAGATTGGATATTTGAAACTGCAGCGAGTTACCAGCCACGTGAATTAATTTTATTATTCTCTCTTTAGTTAACTAAGCTCACCCTGAGAATCAAACTTTCCAAGGAAATTTGGGAGTGGGGTTTAAAGAGAGCTTTTCAAAGCAAATATCAGGTATGCATAGTATAAAGATGTACCACATTTTAACTTTTGTAGGAAGGCTGGGAACATAATGCATGCAGATTCACTTAACCAACATGAAGATTTTAATTCCTTGTCCTTTCTTCAATTTTATGAAAAAATAAAAATGTGTAGGTGCACGCTCAAAGCAGAATCAGGTACTCCATATACCCTGCAGGTACTGCCATGCACTTTTTTAACTAAACACACCACTTTGAACTGTGTGCACTTCACTGAAGTGCCTAAATCAGATGGGCAATTCCAAAGAACAATTCAATGCACCCAAAAGTCAAGCTTCCTCCCTCGGTTTATCTCTACTGAGCCTAGAGAGAGGCTATAGGAATGAAAATATTACTTAAAACCTTATTTAAGCACTTGTATTTTCAAAGGATGAAAGCAGGCTTTACATGCATATTATTTTTCTGATTTAAATGCAACTCTGTTTTGGCAAAAACTCTTATCACCATGAATTTTGTTAATTCTAAGGTTAACAATTTCAGAATATTAGTTCATCTGATAATGTATAAACTCTTGCCACAAGGCTTCTTTCTTGTTTCTATAGCAATGTAGGTAAACTTTTCATTATATTTCTTTCCAACGTGCTTGAAGGAGAAGTGACAACCATTATTGCTGCCTAATAAATCTAAGCCCCTGTGTTACACTGCTCTGAGCAAAAAATGCATCAGGCAGAGACTAGCTTGCATTTCATTCTCAGGACAGAAAGTACATGATGGTTGTGAACAGAAAATGAGATTATACCGAACAAAACTAGATGGGGGAGCAAAACCAACCAATTCAGAGCATCGCTGCAAGGTTACTATTATTACAGATGACTGTTTCACCTTATAAACCATGTTTTCATTATGTTTCTGGTAAAGGTACATTTGGAAAAGAACTATTTCCTTGCCCCGCTTTGAGAGGATTTTGTTTACCAATTAGGTTGTGTAGCATTCTCACACAAATTTCACCAACAAGCAGATCTAATAAGGACAGCTGCAGGACAGTACACTGAAGTCACATATGTGCCTTCTTCTCCTTATCTCATAGTAACTAAAACAAACAAAACAAACCAAAATCTAACCCTCTCCCCTCTGCAGGTTGATACATCTCCAAATCCTTAATCTCTCTCCATGGCTAGCTTAATCTAGTTTCTATAATACCATCATACATTGTAGTCCCTGTCCATATCCAAGAACATACAGTGATCTGGGAACTCTTGATTTAATACATGTTGCCACACTGCCCTTGACCTCAGAAGGACTTTGAAGTTTTCTGGCTGGAGATGAAAGTTACAGTATGTGTGGTAGGGCTGGGTTGTAGAGTAAGAAAGAATTGCTAACTCAACAACTTGTTAAAACACACATTTCCAGGACTTTTTTTTATTATTTATTTTTTTCTAAACTAATAAACACACTATTCCAGGATTTCAGTCCTCTTGTTCAGATTGATTAGATGAGAGATGAATTTGAACAGACAGATAGATTAACTCAAAAGTTATGGGTAAATTATTTCCAGTCCTTCAAATCTGGCCTGATGGTATCCATTTCCTAGTTCTCCTTAAGGATTTCTGCTGGAGTGTGGCCTGTAAAGCTTCGATCCCCCCGCGCATCATCAGCTTGTGAGTGGCAATTAGATGCAATCTGAAGATGCCTTCCTAGAGGGTTTTATTCTTTGGAAGTCACAAGAAGAGACCAGATTCAGAATCTACTTGTTGGCAGTGTTACTTTCCAAAAGAATAAAGAACTCACAGGGTTTGATGTAGAGTGACCAAATCTGTGTGAAAAGCGAGAGGGATGAAACTCCTCGAGATTATTGTTTGCCTCCCTGTCATGTGTTCATGCTGTTTGGACTCAAAGCAGACATCTGTTGGACAGCTTAGTCATGCTGTAAAAAGGCCAGATGTAATTAAAGTACGTACTCGTTTCTTGCCAATCAAAAGGAACTGAAAAAAAGGAGCCCCAAACCAGAACACCAGATCAGAGTTTTCTCTTTCTCACAAAGGATTGCATTTTCATGAGCAGAAGCCTCGTGCTTCAAACTCATAGCAGGAAAAAATCCTTGCCAGAACTGTCCTTGAACCTCTAGAAAGGTAGTGCATTCTCTCACCATTAAAAAGCATGATCAGCTCTTGTTATCTTTCTGTGCCTGGAGGATACTAAATTTACAAAGACAGGAGACAGGAAGTCTTTTATTACATGAGAGCCATGGATGAATGAGGTTCAACATCTTTGACACCGAGTATCTAATAGTGAATTAATAGAATCATGAAATGGTTTGAATTGAAAGGGACATTAAAATTCATCTAGTTCCAATACCCCTACTGTGGGCAGGGTTAGACTATGTTGCTCCAAGCCCCATCCAACCTGGCCTTGGACACTTCCAGGGATGGGGTATCCACAGCTTCTCTGGGCAACCTGTTCCAGTGTCTCACCACCCTCACAGTCAAGAATTTCTTCCTAATATCTAATCCAAACCTACCCTCTTACAGTTTAAAACCATTCCCCTTTGTCATATCAATCACGTCATGTCCTTGTCAAAAGTCCCTCTCCAGCTCTTTTGTAGCCACTTGAGGTACTGGAAGGCTCTAAGGTCTCCCTGGAGCCTTCTCCAAGCTGGAAAATCCTGACTCTTTCAGTCTGCCTTCATAGGAGAGGTGCTCTGACTTTGGACAAAGAGAATTCAAGTAGTCATGAGCAGAAAAAGGAATTAAGGCCATCTTGTGAATCAAAGGACTTGTAGGAAAAAAGAAAAAAAGAAAATAAAAGCATAATCTGTTTTTTTATATCCAAGTTGGATAAGGTACAAGCTATAGGCATAAACCAACATCTGAGAGATTCAGGTCAGACACTAACAACAATTTTTTTGATCCTTAGAGTGCAGAATTGAATTAGATTGCCTGAGAAGAACAGCGCATGATGTTTTCAGCACTAGGGATTTGTAAGAACAAGTTCAACAAGCATCTACCCAGAGATATGAAATCAGCTCTTCTCTGGGTAGAGGACTAGATTAGTTGATTTAGTCATTTGGGTGACTTTTATTCCAAAGATCCTAAAGTCCACGTTGAATCAAAGCACTTGCTTTGCCTGCATCTCCTGTTTCTGTGACAACTGTAAACTCTTTAACCAGAAAACTAGTATCTTAGAATCAGAAAAAGAGGAGTTTAGCATTACCAGAAGATTTGAATACCCTTCAAGGAACAAAACACTGTTAAAATGCCAAGCAAAAGAAATAGAATGTCATCCTAAAGACTCCCCTAGCAAGAGAAAAGCTCAGCAAGCAAAATCACTTGACTATCTTGCAGAAATGTATTATGATTTCTGGTATTTAGACACAGAAACACCAGGGAAAGAAACAGTACACAACCTATCCCCCACCCCCAGTCAGTGAATTGGTTTTTCAATTACAGTTATTTATTGTAATGATGTCTTGGAAATACTTCGCCAAAACAGACCCACAATGTCATAGGTTTAAAAAGTGTCTGCAAAACAAATTTTCAGCACCTGAAGTACTGGCAGACATATGGTCTATTTGTAGGATTCTCCACACTGTGATGCTGGTGTCACTCCTTTGAATCAAGTATTTGGACTAAACTCATCTTTTGGAGGCATCCAAGAAAGTACTGAGTGCAGGTTAACACCTCCAGTACCTTTCATTTTTTTTCACAATTTATTTCTGAAACACTATTCTCAACGTGTTCCTGGTCAGAACTGCTCCTTATTGCCAGAAATCTCTTCTAATTCACCATTTTACCTCCTGTTTCCTATTAGTTATCTCCAGGCAGCTCCCTGCTTAAGACCTTACATATATCCGTGTTGTTTTTCTGCACTGATCAGATAAAGGAGACACAGCCAGAACTTGGGCCACCTGCATATGGCTGGGTTATTCACATTCATACAATTAGGGAGCCAAAAGCCCTTTCTCAGACACACATGCATTCAGTCACTACTAAGAGAAGTCCTACCCATGTAAGCAGATTGAATGATATGCTTTAAATTATGAGCAGGACCAACCACTGATGGCTTCCTTTCACTGTTCCTGCTAAAGGGCTCTGTTCACCATACAGGTGCTGACAGATTGTTTGATGAAATTTTCAAGTTCAAGGGATGAACAAAAGCAAATATTAAACCAAGAGAGAAGGAACTGTTTTCATCCTGTTCTTCAACAAAGTGGTACTTCTGTTTCCCTCTCCCCACTTGCTCTATCACGGTTATTACAACTTAGGTCATTCAGAGGTGGTTAAACAACCTTGAAGTGCTAGTGAACTGATCCAAAAAGTAATTTTTCACACCTAATTAATATGAACACTTAAGAAGGATAGAGTTTTTTTCTTTTTACTTTGGATTATTAAAAGCAGATGTGTTGAATCAGAGATGGGCTTAGAGTCACTGCAGGCGGACACACAGCATCCACATGAGCCATCAAAAACTTTGGTATGTTAGGTCTAGGCTGCTTATCAAAGCTGTCTATATCCCAGAGAGGGATAACTATCTTCAGAGTATGACAGAGCCCATCCTAAAATGACTGTCAAGGACAATACAGATTCATCATTCCGTGAAAGTGAGCATTTCTCTCCTGCCAACTATAGACAGAGCCTATAGCATCATGTTAAAGACAATGAATTCCCAGCTGTTTAATTTATGTTAGATGAGGAAAATCTCCCCGGAAATTCAAAAGTCAAACCCAAATTGAAGCTAATCTTTTGAACCAGATCTCCTTTTTTTTCTTTTGGGGTCAAGGCTGACAGACTAATTTTGCATTAATATTTTTTCTGTAAGGCCTTCTAATATTACAGATCCAGAAACTGAACACCCTACCAAAATATTTTTGCCATTTTCTTTAGCTCTTCCAAAAAAGTTGCAAGACTTCCCTGACAAAATTTCATCTTGATTTTTTTTCTAGTTTTAGAAAGGGAGAGACAAGCCACATACATATCCACAAATTTATCTGATCTCAATTCCTGAATTGTTTTAGGCTTGGACACCAATTTAGCTGTGGGCAAGTTTGAAAACTCTATGGCTGATTAAGCTTTAGCACCACTCCCAAGTCATATTGTGACACTAAGCATTCTTCTATCTATTTACATATCCTGGCTTTCCCCCATTATAAAGTTATAAAATGATTTGTTGCTTGGGTTCCCCCCCCCCAGGTGCTATTGAATTGATTAGGTTTTGGTGTATTCCAGTTTATCTCATTTGGTCATACAGCATACTCAGTACAATGTTTTGACATCACTAAATTTCTCACTGACCAAACTTATTCTGTTTGTGCTTTCTAGTCACATATGTGATTTTCCTTTGGTGCATTTCTGTCATCTGGTTTAGGACAAGAACTGTCACCCAGATGGCCATCACTCTGAATTCAGAATTCCACATGAACTGCAGGAAGAAACAACAGATCTAATGGGGTAGTTATGGTTAAATGGCAAATTTCATACTTTGTCATAGACTAATGGAAGATGAAAACAAATAAAAAGTCATCCTCATTGCTCTAAGTAGCCTTTCTGCCGCCATCTAACAAATGTTAACAGTGCACCACAAGGCATTTCACTAAGAGCTGCAATTTCAAGCTTTAAAACTCATTGTGACATTTTAGAGATTTGGGCTTTGAAAACTGATTTTCACATTTTATTTGCCTGGATGCATGGTGATGAAAGATCTGATAATATCTCCATGACCTCAGTCTACCACATTTCACAGCAAAATGCATCAGCACTGGATTTTCATGCTAGACAAAGAACCACAAGTTTTTATGGGCTTTATGACACCATGATAGAAGTGTAGACTTGGGTATATGATTTAAGATCTTTTATAGCTTATAAATAAACTTACACTATTGCTTTATAAGACTAAAATTTTTAGTCAATCTTCATATTCTTTTAAACTTAGTTTCATCTCACAACACTTTTCATTCTGTCCTTTCTCAAATATGACTGCAAATTTTGGGAATGATGGTAACCTATACTAAATACAGCACAGTATGAGGTCTTAATAAAAGAACTAAGCAATCCATCACCCTCTCCTTAAGCTTTATTCTGCATTCAGGCTCTTAATCCTGGCATTCCTGTGGCTTCCCTAAATGCTTCTCCAAAACATCAGAACATTTCCAAGAATAAGTCTCCATCCTTCCCCCACTCTGGCACAGTTCAGCAGCCCCATTCCTCTCTACTGTACGTGGGACAATCTGGTAAATTAGTTTCTAAATCAGTTATATCAGCCATAAAATATGCCAGTTTCTCAGCTACAAACTGGATACAAATTATTTTACTGATGTGTGTTGTATAGACAAATATTCCAAATCAGCTATCAAAGGCTCGGCTACTTGTCTTATGAAAACAAATCTTGTCATTCCTATTTCTCAAGTGTAGTTCAATCCAAAAATAGCATAGCAGTCAATAATCTTTCCTGAATTCCATTACAGAAGACCATTATGATTTACACATTATCATAATTATTTATACTGAAGGAAAAATAAAATATAGACAAGCAATTAGCACTCAGACAAACAACATCAGAGCAAGGAAAAGATATCAGCCCTGTTTAGTCCACAGTCTAATCTTTAACTAATTGGTTGCACTCCCTCAGTTAAATCTCATAGAAAAGCCTTAAACACTGAGGCAGACAATCCCATTTTAATAGGTATAAAAATCTTCTGAACTTTGTGGTTCATTTATTGCCAGCTTACAACATTTTGGGATTTGCGTACATACGAAATCTTTGGTCACTTGGTTCTCCTGTAACCACGTGAAAGTCAGAATTGTGTCTAATCTCATCCTCTAAACTCCTTCCGTGATGGAGAGAGCTTTCTAGGGATGGTTCATCCCATCCTGCAATAGCTGTAAGAGGAGGAATAAACCTTCTGGCAGTTCTTGTTTTTCTCCATTAGCTGAAGAGTGAACAGGCCCTTCCACAGAGCAGACTTGGACACACAGTTTTAAAAGGCTCAAGTCCAGTAAAACAAGCCTGTGCAAATCAAGGAGAACAAGCCTACGTTCTCAAGGAATGGTGTCACTCACCCAGCTGAATATAAATCCTTCATACAATTCTACAGAGAAAAAGAAATCATGATATCAGATTCTGGGGTCACATTTCAAGGACATTGAGGAGTTTCTGGAAATGTTAGAGAAAGGAACTCTTGCTCTGTGTGTGTGATTTAGTGGCTTAAATTCGCTTCCACTTTGAAAAATGCCTCATCTATCTTCTTGCCTGTCACATTAAAAACCCCTTACTCCACAAACCTTGAAACAAGTAGGTTGCTCAGGCTTGCTACTATCATTTTCTAGGGTAGGAAGGAGAAAAGATTGTTTGATTCCATACTGATAAATATATTAAAAGGAAAGATGTTAGCAGACAACTTCCTTGTTGGCTTCCCAAATGGTCTCTGCAACTTTACAAAAAGAAAAAAGGAAAGACTTATATGTGTGATAAGGCCCTCTCTTTCACAAACAGTGCACAGAGTATCTGTGCTAAGATTCATATCTGATGGACAGGCAATTTCATGGAATCACAGAATGGATTGAGATGGAAGAGACTTTAAGCTCATCTAGTTACAACTCCACTGCCATGGGCAGGGACCTGGTTGCTTAGAGATGCATCCAGCTTGGCTTTGAACACTTCCAGGGATGGGGCATCCACGGTTTCTCTGTTTTAGTGCCTCACTACCCTCACAGTAAATAATTTCTTCTGAATATCTAATCTAAACTTACTCCCACATTTCAGCTACCTTCTGGAGGTTATGGACTTGTAGCAGAGTTAAGTGTTAAGCCTGAATTTAGGAGTACCCAGAGTTACATTTTATCCACCAAAAAATCGCTTCCTATAAATAATTTTGGTTCTCCACACTGAGTTGTGCCAGTTACAAAATCTGGTCTCCATCTTTACAGAGAGCCTTGAAAGCCACAGTCAGGCATGGTTACCAGTATGCTTTGTTTGCAGGCTGCCTAGAGACATGGAATGAACTTGTTTCTAGCCTACTAAAAGTAGCTTCATGCAGGATTTAAGATCATGAGGAACACAAATCTTAGTATAAATGAATCTGTGCATACCTAGGTCTGTTCCTGCTATGTGACAAATGCACATCACTCAGATTCACTACAAGGAATGGAAATATATCTTTCCATCACAATAAGGAAATCTTAACATAAATTTTTTTTGCATTGCCCTAAAAGAAGTACTAGGCTTTGACTAGTAATGTAAAAATAAAAATGAAAATAAATTACTCCATCAATAATTTATATTGATCAATTTCAAATATATGCTCCCATGCAAGACCTATACTCTCACATATCTCAATAGAGAGAAAGGCCCTAAACAGATGTTATGGTCTACCTATTACACAGAGTACAAAAGAAAGTAATTTCTTTAGAGTGCAAAAATCCTCTAACTGAGAACATTCCTCATCAGATGGCCTCCTTTGAAATTTAGTATTTAAAAACCAGAAGTACCAGGTGGAAAAAAAAATACAATAAAATAACCCATCCAGGGGTCAGCTCAGTTTCTGCTCAGTAATGAAGAACATTTTCAGTATTGCTGCCTGAGATTAATGGGTTTTTTCTATTAGGCATACAGTCTACAGAGACTTAGGTAGTCTTAACTATCCTTTCTCCAACTCTTAGGCCCATGCAGTCCATGAAACCTTCTCTAAGTCGGTCAATTCCAATCACACAGAAACCTCAATTTATTTTTTTAAATTCCCTTTTTCCTTTTATACCCAAAGAACTACCTCAGTGGTGACCCCCTGGTTTCTACAGTGAGGTTATGTTTTTCCTAACCCCTGTGATACCTTCACCCTGTGTGCTCAAAGATTCCTTCATGAGAGCATCATGAAGAGAAAGGCCCATAACAAAACATTTCATATCCACATGGTAAATATAATCCATACCTAGCAACCTTCAATCTGCCTTTTCCTTTCTTCCACCTATACAGTTACTCCCACCTGTGAATTTTGACCCCACACACTGCTGACCTGCTCTGTGGCCCTCTCTGCCTGCTCCACTGCCTTTGCATCATGCACCAGATTGTAGGATTTAGCCCAAACTTGGCTAGACTGTGGCACAGGAACAAAGGCAAACCCAATCTTTTTTTTTGTTGTTCCTTAAATCTGCATTCAATTCCATCCTAAGCACCTACCACAGAGGACTAGCTGGGCAAACCCAGGATTATACAGTGCAGGAAGGCAATGCAGCCTAGAACCACCACTTCAGATCTCCTGCCCACATGCAGTCCTGGACTAGGAGGTAAATGTCAATCTTTTATCCAACAGCCAGTCCTGGCTCTGCTGAATTTGGCTGTGAAGTTCCCACTGCCTTCACCAGGGCCAGGATTCCTGCTGTGACACTGCAGTTCCTCACACTGTTATTGCCGAGGTTACATTGTACACACATGTGTATGCACACATGAAACACAAGTGCTCTGCAAAGCTTAAAACATTCTGTATAAACCACTAGAAAAGCTCTGCCCATCTCCCCATCTAAAACCATTCTCTGCCCATTTCAGCCACAGGTTGCTGCTGGGGTTTTTTTTCAATGAATTAACTCCAAGCATTTAAAAGAAAGAACATTTCAATATGTTTTTCTGACAGGTAAGAAATTAACTGCATATCAGGAGCTATTGAATTCAGCTTTAATAGTATCAATAAACATTTCTGATTAAATTATGAAATTGATTTTATAATTTTAACCATTTTGTTTTTACATCAATATCATCATATGACAGCAAATGTAGTTACTGCTTCCTTATTGATCTTAGACATGGCACTCCAAAGTACTCATTTGACTATATTACAAAATCAAACTTGATTTCCTATAGTACTGTAGTAATTTTTGGTCACGACTTGATATGAAGAACCAAATGGATTTTCAAGTTATTAAAAGATATGCTTTGTTCTCAGCAGCCCAGGCACAGTCCTGCTGCATGGCTGTAGCAGTTTCAGGGCAAGTTTCAGGACTTAGTGATGTTGTTCTTCTTTTATGTCTAATAATAATCCCTCCTGTTTCTCTTGATGATCCATCTATCAGGTTTCTTGTGAGCAATCTAAACACTATTTATTAACAAGAAGGAACAAAGTGCTATTTATAATGCTCATTCAAGCAATCCAACAAAAACTCAGAGTTTCTGTAGCTTGGGAGCATTACTCTTGATCTCACCCTCCCCTCTGTCAGGATAATAGCTATGTGTTGGGCTACTCCATCTCCCCATAAGGTTTAATGTTCTGTTAAGAGAATGCATAATTCAAAAGGACCACTGTTGCTCTGATACATGCATAATAGTAAATCAAAGGTGTAATGTGCTGGATATTTATGTCTCGGGGTTAGAACAAGTCTGATCAGATTAAAGAAATTTCAGTCCTGAGCTTTTCGGTTGCTGTAAATTTCCACAGGCCCTCCCATGTCTGAACCTTTCTGGACTAAAGGACTATGGGGCATCTTCATTGATACAAACTGCCTTCATGGAAGAGGAGCAGCAAGTTGAGACCTTAAGCTGTTTTGTCAGACTGCACTTCTGTAATGGATCTGTGGGTCTGCTGCTATGTTACCCAAAAGTGTCTTTTTCAAACAGTCAGTCATGTTTCTTCCTCCCTAATTATAGGGGCATCTCTTTCAAAATGTAACTAATCCCTCCAGGTTTTGTGGGCTGAGGAAAGGGGCAGGAGGGGTCAGCTGGAACTTGTGCTCTTATACCTCTTGCAAGATTATTCCCTAATATCCATGATTCCCTGATATTCATTAAGGTACTTAGGCCACTGACAAGTATTTGCCTTGACAAGCCCATGGAGAACGGGGTACACTTTTGTCTATCTCAAGACAAACCAGTCCCTGAAACAAGACATCAGCAAAGCATGGGAGGTTGTTTCACCCTGCTTTGATTAAAAAAAAAAAAAAAAAAAAAAAAGATAAACTCCTTAAAAAATATTGGTATTTTAACACCTATGGGAACAAGTGATTTATGTAGTGCTGGTTAAATCAGTCACAGCACAGACAGGCAATGCACAGACTCCACAGAATGACTCTAGGCTGTAGCAAAGTCAGAACATGCCATACAGTACCCCATGGTATGGTTTGCTGGTGCAATGGGGATATAAGTATTTTGTTCATTTGGTTTATGCTGATGTTCGTTTTATTTTCTACCCTATCCTGTACAAGGTCTCTTAATGTATTTAAGCAGAAACTACCTCAACAGGTCATGTATCAGAACTGGGGTATGACAAACCAAGGATTTTGGCACACTGGGGTTTGCTGCCCCTCATGACAGATTTGTGTGTGACCTTTCAGCTCTGAGCCTTTTCACCAGAACTTCCTCAAATATTTAAAACACACAGCCCGGGTCTCTCACTTGTCTGACATTGTCTCAGAAATCCCTTATTTGCTTGCCATCACTGACCACCTTTCCCAAACTATACCTTTACCTTGCAACAGCTCTGACACTTCACTCAGGACTCTGTTTGGAAGTGTAAAAGTACCATATATCCACTAGACACTTTGGACTGGAAAAAAGGCAATAGGTCTGCTGGAGTCAATAAAGATTGTTGATTTATCACCAGCTTGGAATGTAACCGCAGTTGCAGGTCCATGTGTCTTCTCTGAGCCACCTGCATCCTGCACTGGAGCTCCTAGGTCGACACTCCGACACCTGAAATCTCCTTGAGTACTCCTGATCTTATATAAGGCAGTGAGGAGCCTAAATTTATCAGCACAGTATGGCAAAAGCAGGTAAGGAAGGATCTGTGGTGGCTTTTCAGCCTTCTTTAGGCATTATGAAAAACAAAGTGAGTGCTTCCACTAACTCCTGAAACATTTTCCTTATGTAGGCTCTTTGAAAGGTGCTCCTTTTCAAATTTAATATATTTATTCTTGCAAGTAGTTACACTGATGAAACAAGGAAGAGTGGGTGTCCTTGCTCTACAGAAGCAATCAGCTGGGGTGTCATGGGTAAAGATGTGAGTCATCTCACCTCGTCCTCGCTAACTAAAAGCTCAGCATCTCAGGTAGTTATATGTGCTGCAACTGTTAGAGAAATGTCTTCAGAACATAAATCATCCCATACTCAAGGGACTGCAATAACAGGATGAATCACTGAAGAAAGAAGGAATTTCAGTGACTGACTTGAACTGAAAACTGAACTCTGGACAGCTAAAATCAGGTGAAGTAATAATTTGCCCAATCTCACAAAGAAAAAAGGTTGCGGCAGAATAGAAGGGAAGAATTTTTCTCTCCAATCTCACATTGATACCTGAACCATCAGGGCATTTCTTCCTTGATGCTGAGCCACTCTGCCTTGGCAGCTACTCAGCATTTATCACCAAGGAAATGATTCCAAGGGCTCACTGGGCAAAGTGATAAAATTGGCAATTTCAACTCAGATCTGGGTTCTGAGCTCTGACCATTATTCATCACTCCATTTTCAAACAAATTTTTCCTCAAGAAGTGCCAAAAAGCCTCACTACCTCCATAAGCTGGGGTTCTTGGTACCTTACAGACCTCTGTTCTTAGGCCAGAAGCAGCTCATGTTGCCACTAGCCACAGTTTATCAAATCACAGATGAAATATTTCCATCTTCAGGCCCCATTTCCTTCACTTCGGCAATCTTCCCAAGCACACAACTAAGTAATCACATAACTAAGGAATATAAAATAGATTTTGGGACAGACTGGGCACAAGCTCTGAATACTTCCATTTCCAGGACCTTCAAACAGAAGCTTCATTATTGTGCTTTCACCACTGTGCTGCTGATGCTCAAGTAAGGAAAAAAAAGTCTAAAGTTCTCTTCCCGGGTTAGCTGAGGTTAAACAGGTGTTTTTGGTAAGGATTGCAGTTACATTTTGATTACACTAGCCCACATTCTTACATCACATAATGCAATATGATATACCCAAACGGGATCCTTCAGTGCCAAACTGGGGGCCCCAGCTTGATGTTGTTCTAATTGTGTTTTTCATTAATCCCTGTGACCTCTGTAAAGCATCACCAACCAAATACAGGCTCTCAGAACTGAGTGCTGGATTTTCTTTTAGGGGTATTTTTTGTATCTCCTTTTTACTTCTTGATGGAGAAAAGTAAAAGCAAAAAGGAATTTTCAAATTCAGCTGTGAGCATTAAGTCTGAGATTTGTCTGAACAAAAATACATCTAAGGAACAAGTTTATTGCAGTTGGATGGTGTGTCTTGTCTAGTAACCTGATCTAGCCTCCAAAAGGAAAACTCTAAATGTCTTTAGATGGCTTTGGACCCAGCCTCTGCTACAGAAATGCAAGCGTGAGGCAATGTATGCTGCTTTATAAAGAACTAATATTGAATGGGAGGCTGGGGGCAGAGGCCAATTCTTGATCTCATCCTGGAGTCACTCCACACACTTCAAATATGGCCAAATTCTGTCTCCAACCACACCCTGGCAACCTCATTTCCTTTATTAGGGTTGCAATGTCTCTATCTGGGGGGAGAATTTGACCCAGGGGACCTCATTCTTTCCTGGCAGAAGGCCATCACCCCGGGAAGTGGGGCTCTCCAGGGCCTTGGACTCAAGGGGAGTCAGAGATTTCTGTGGAATTACATCAGGGACACCGGTGGTCACTGGAGTCTCCTTAATGCTTTGTGCAGTGAAATAACACATTTGACTAGAAAATGCAGGTCTGAAGTAGAGTGTGAACTGGAGAGGTTTCAACTTGGAGAAGCTTCCACCGGCAATACAGGGAGCAGCACAGCTACCACGCCGCTCGCCTGCTTTGTAGCTCTGTAGGTGGATTTTCACACACTCTGGAAAGCATTTGACAGATGTTCATTATTATGCATGGCAATAACTGGTGTATATTAAAATGAGCTGCTCGAGAGGGGAGGAGAGAAACGATGCGCCTGTTTATGCACCTTCCCATCTACCGCTGCTTCTTTGCTGAAAAACAACCATTAATTTATGCTCATCTGCATAAAAGGAAAAGACTTTGAAGAAGATTTCTGTGGAAGCAAGGACAGCTGTAGTCCGTTTCAGGCACTCAGCCTATCTTCCAGGTACAAGATTTTAAATTCATCTCTGAATTATTCTGCAAAGAGTTGGGGGTAACCCACCAGTGGTCGAGGCAAATTGCATGCATTTTCTGCAGCCTGCCCACTCCTGTCCTATCACTTGCTAAGTCACAACAGAGCTTTTCCAGTATCTCCTTCGTAATGTCCTATTTTTCCCTGACAAATAGCTATTACATATAGTAGCCTTTTCCTTCCTCAGTCTTTTTCAGATTCCCATCTTCTCTCACTCATTTCAGATCACATTTTTGCTTCTGCACTTCTTCGGACAAGGATTGTTTCAGTCACCCTTTTCATCACTCTCTGTCTTTCTCATTTCAGAATGCAATATCTGAGGTCAAGCCCAAGCCACTGAGAAACAAGTGGGAATTTACTATTAATTTCTGTGCTCTCAAGATTTCTCCTTTGCCATAGATATTTTTGAGGAGGTAGCAAAAGGAGGAAGTTTTCTCCCAAATCTGACATCTGTGATAGAAGATAATGAGTTACCTCTGGGAGAGCTCCAGGCTTCTGTGCAGACCCATTTGTGCAGCACAAATGCACTGCAGGAGACCCCATCGAAGTGACTGGGGAAGGAGTAGTAGCTGCATTACTGTTTCTTGAACCCTGGGAGCTGCTCTAACCAAGGCCGTGGAAGAAACCCACACTATTGCTAGATGATGATGGTTTGCAACTTCCCTGCCTTCCAGCCTCTGTCAGAAGATTTCCCAGTGCTCAGAAAGGTGACTAGACCCATGGAAAAATGAATCAAGAGAGAAACCAGGTGATGCCTCAGGTCATCAGGATGGAAAACCAGTCAGCAGCCTCAGACAAACTAACAATTTTAGGACTATTTAAGAGCCAAGGACAGCTGTAGCAAACAGATTTGCTGCAGTAAAAGTAAAGCACAGAACAGGCTTCCCTTCCTACCCCTACTGCAACAGGATACTGTGCATCCCTCAGTCATCACAGGCACTGTCCTGTGCCCTGCTCTCTGGACAACTCACTGTCCAGCACATTGGCACATGTGCTGGTGATGTAGATGAGCAGAGAGAATTCAAAACCTGACCCATCAGTAAGGTATACAACCCCAAAACATAGTATAAAAATAATTTGTGTATAGGCTTTTCATGTTTCATTAATCTTCCTTTTCTCTGCCATACGAACCAGGGATGGGCAAGGAAGGAAGTCTCACATCAGCAGCTTGAGTACAAACCTCTAATATTAGGAAGACTATTTAAGGAGTAAGGCTCAGGAAGGGTGTCAGAATAAGACTCAATCTGGATTTATTATTTCATACTGCTACCAGAGTGTTACTTTTCTATTTCATCCACAACAGATTATTCCTGACACTTTTAGAGGGCCCCTGGCCCATTTGCTTATTGGTCTGATCTTTACTAGCAATGAAACTAGAAGTCTTTGCTTACTCAACTTCTGGAGAGTTAAGAGGATACCCTTTTATAATATTCACTGAAATTGCTTCTTGGCTAGAATATTCTCCTGTCAGTGTTTTTCATGTGTTCAGCAACATCTGCAGGATGTGGAAAGAACAGAAACAAACCAGATGTTGCAAAAGGTAGTGACACTGAGAAACATAATTATTACAATATCTTGTTCATTTTTTTTGGTCCATCTTATGCCTTCATACATCAATAACTTTTACTGCTGAAACAGAGACTGACTCATCTAAGTTCTCCCTAAACAGATTTACAATCATTTGTAAAAATTGACATATACCTCCCATTAAAGCCAAATTTCCTTTAGCAATTTCAGAGGAAAATAGATTAAGGGAATGTGGATATTTATCTCAGCCATCAACATTTATTCATTTAGGTAATTATCACTTCATTATGCTGTCAAAGAGGGCAGGCTGGGAAATTCACCACTGATGAACCAAACACCACGGAAGTCCTCCACCTCTCGTGTGAGTTTGGGGTGCCAGCTCATGCCCTCCCCAAGCATTTGTCACAGTGATATGACAAGGGCCGCAAGTCCAAAGAGGGTACCAGCGGAGTCTGCTGTGCCGTGCGGGTGAACAAGCTCAGCCTGATCCAACAGCGCCCCCAAAAGCAAACCCACGGACAGCCAGACACCCCAACACCCTCCCAGCCTGCAGCCCTGGTCTGTGTCTCCTCTACAAACTTGCTATATTATTTCGAAAGCTGCTTACTCAATTATAAAAAGTGGAAAATAATAAAAAAAAATAATAATAAAGCAGAAAAATCACTACAGCCTTATGAATGCTTGCTACAGTGCAAAAATCAGCAGAGTCTCTGTCAGATTGGGAAAATTTTCCAGTTATTTTAACTCAGACTTCAGGAATTTCGTAGAGGGATCAGAAGACCTACAAGCTCTGCCAAATTCTAAGGGAACAAAGTATAACTAGATTAATATATAAATCTTATTAACTAAAATGTAACTGAATACAGTCATTTGTTATCAAAGTCTTTAGATTGTTTAACAAATTGCAACATTTTGGTCTCACGGGCTCCCTGCCAAGTTGAGGCCTAATTAAGGTGGTTGGAAATGAATAGTGTTCTAATTAGTTTAATTACAATATGATGAATTATCAAACTAATTTTTAAAAACAATGTGCAATTAGCCTTTTAGCATTCAACCCCCATTTTCCAAAACAGGAAATGAAGCGGAACACACTTGTTTATATCAGGAGTCTTGAGGCTGAACCACCCCAACATGGGAATGCCCAAAGATGCAGCCAAACTTGTCACTCCCCTCCTTTCACCCACTTTGTGCTTTGGACATTGATTCCAATGCCTTTGGCCACATCTGTGAAAAGCAGGTTGTTCAGTCCAAGGTTGGACCAACACTCCTTTTCAGACTCCAGACTCCAGTTTTCCCTATTCCTTCCCTTAATCCTTCCCTTCATTGAAGTCATATAGAAAATCCCAAATGCATGGTCCTACTGACCTGGTGAGATTTTTTTATTCTTATATTTCTAAGCAGTGAACAAACAAACTCCTTTGCCCACAAACCATAAATCCGTACAACCTCCTACCTAAAGCACACAGAGGAGCATTAAGGCTGTAACCATCTAGTCTGTGCTGCATAATACCAGCTGCACAAAACCCATTTTCCATGAGTATGTTTCTTTTACATTTGTCCCCCAAAGGCTATTTTCTGCCTCTGGCTACCAATCCCACTGCGTCACTCCCCCAGGCAGGAAACCTTTCCAGAAATACACTTGCACCTGCATAACCTCAGTAATGTTGCACCCTTGGAAGTGAAAGCACCATCTGGTCCTACTGTAGAGAGGTTCATTACTGAAGGAGTGGCCAAAGGTCGCCACCTTTCATTAGCACTACCAGGTATATAAGTAGAGGTTGGCTCCATTACAGCATAGCTCATTGCTAAGCAATAGAAGTGGATGTATTAAAAATATAGGCACCCATTGAATGGAAGGAAGGAGCAAAGAAGTTCACTTTAATGACACGAATCCTTTAACAAATAATCAGGTTAAAAATGATCCACTTGGTATTTTGATGAAAATGGATTTTCTCATCCTGTGAACCAGAAAGAAAATGTGGCAGTAAAATAGCTTTCGGCATGACTTAATTATCCCCAGAAAGACTTAGGAGCCTGCTCCAGCAAAGCACTTAAATGCATGCCGAAGTTTAAGCACATGGGCATTCTCAAGGGACTATTCATATATCCAGAGATAAGCATATGCTTAAGTACTTTGGCAAGACACAGATCAAATTGAAGTCTCTCACCAGGGCCTGAAGTCACAGCTAACACATCTGGCAAGCGCGACAAGCCTTTGAGATGTCCTGTCCACCTGGGTGCTTATAAGGTCCCCATTGTCCACACTATCTAAGTGTTTCCCAATAAATGAAAATAATCAATCACCATTTCCTTGCTTCCTGACTGGCATCTCATAGAAAGAGAATTTAAATAGGTGCACGTATCTGTAGATTCAGTCAGTTTACTGGAGGGAACCAAAACGAGGAGATGAAGTTGCCATATGTTTCTGCTTGTGCTGAAGCTAGTGGTCATGCTTGTTTTTCCTGGAAATTTGTTCCACAAGCTTAGTCTGGATATTGCCAGAGCCTTCATTTATTTGTCAGCAGTGGTAAGGATCCAGCAGATGAGGCTCTTGTAAGAAAAAAGAACTGCAGAGAACACTGTCCTCTCAAGTCACTATGGTCAAACATACTGAAGGCTTGAACACTCAGGGAAAAGTTACCTCAAGGACTTGGTGATGCTTTTTGGCAGAACACATGACTAAGGTCCTAGACAAAGTCTAGGCATGGTTTCTCAAACAACAGGCTGCTGGGTCTTGCTGCTGCCCCCCAGGACTGAGTGTCTCTTAGCCAGTCACAGCTACAGGCATCCAGCATCATGAGGATGCCCAGAAAAGCTGGAGGTTGCTGATCAGTCCCAAGGCCCATGCCTTCAATACAGAGGGTACAGAAAAAACAGTTTTCTGAAGAATTCCTCTCCTCTTTTATGTGATTCTTAAGGGAAATAGAAAGCTGGTTCTGTTCTTTCCTATCAGTTTCCCAGATGATTTCTGCAAGACTACAGCTGTAGGGAGGACTGCTTCTTATGGGACCCTAAAAGCAGCCCTCTGGCTTGAGGAGGATGGGGAGGCTGGAGCCAGGCTGGGTCTGTCTGTTCAGTACCAGTGATGCATTCAGTGAGGTGTTTGAAACAGGTGCATTGTCAGCCATGCAAGCTTGTGAAAACTAAAAAAAAAAAAACACTAACAGAAAAAAAAAATCACTTCTGGCAAGAAAAAGGTTAATACAAACAGTAGGTATAAAGATAACCTGAACCCATCATTAAAGAAATTCAGTTATTTAGTCAATTTTACTTATTTACAGGCTAGAAGATTAATGAGCTCAAATAGAAACTGAGACAGTAATTAGGTTTCAAAAACATACTATAACACAATCAATCATTGCTTGGGAGTATAATGACATTAGGGTAGAGCCCTCTTTCAGCTGAGGTTATTAGCATGTGATTGGTGAAGACTGGACTTGAAGAGAGAGTCTACCCCAGGGTCCTGTAATAAAATGAAAGAGGAATCTTAAATAAGGAGAAACTATGTCTTTGACCCTTTGTCCTTTGCCTGTAGATGTAGAGATACTGTATTCAGGATTTAGGGCTCTGTAACAGGACTTTGGGGAATGATGGCATTTCAAAAGACAGTTGGTATTTTACTTTAAACAAGACTTTACTTGAGACCTAATACTACACAGGCGGTATGTGTATGTCCTCTAATCTGGTCTTTGAGGCTATTAGCAGCTCCTTCTGAGGTATTTCAGATCTCTTCTCAAAGTCTTTGCAAACACATCAACTTAGAGTTGGAATTCAAAGTGTTACAGAACAGAAGTGGCAGAAAGGGTGAAAAATAATGTAGAGAAAGAAAAATCAGAACCTATACAAAAGAAAAAACTCTCAACTATTTTTACTAAGCATTTTTTTTGCTGAGGAACTGCATAAATGGCTTTTATATATTCCCTTTGCAAGGAATTTGAGTAAATGTTTCTTAAATCCAGCGTCAATTCTGTTCAAAAAGAAAGAAAGGATATGATTTTTAAAATTCAAACCAAATTTTGAAGTCAGATTTTTATGCACTTAGCAACTTAATCCGGCTTCCACAGAAATCAGTGGTAATTTCCCCACTGATTTGAATAAGAGAATAGTTACAACAGTGTGTATAATTTTTCCAATTCCACCTAAGTGGCTAAAAACAGACACTTAAAGCAAAGGTTTTCAAAAGAGGCTATGGCCTTTTCTCACATTCTCTAAAATGCCTTTGGAAGTCATATTCCAAAACAACATATTGGAGCAGCTAAATAGAAGTAGCCTAATTTTCAGACATACTGAGTACTCCCAGACTTCAATAATTTCAGTATTCATCAGCTCTTGAAATCATACTACATCCTTTGACGTACCTATATATGGGGTTAAGTACCTAATTCTAAGTGCCCCAGTCTGAAAAATGTCAGCCTTAACCCCCCCAAACGCACTTCTCATGCATATCCAAGTAAATACACACTTCCACAAATAACTTATGCATCACCACCACGTCTAAAATGAAATCTTCATAATTCCCTTCACCTCAATGGCTCAGTGGCACAGCCCCTGCGTTTTGCTGGTCGTGTCAGTCTCTACAGACATCTAGTTGCCATTATTTATTCACTGTGGTATTCTCAGCTATCCCAATTCCCTAATGAACAATTGAAATGGATTGCAATAAGGACGTGACACACAGGAATAAGAAGCTGAAATGTGTTTCCCAGCTTCAACCTTCTAACCTGAGGGAAGGTTATGATGGTTGACATGACTGGGGTCAACAGCAATCGGTTCTAGTGGTTACTGTCACGTAGATACCAGGAATATTTTTGACGGCATTTCAGAGCAATTCCAGTGGTTGATAAATCAAATGCAGAAGAACCTTAACTCAAAATGTACTGTAAATAATCTCAAAGTGCAGGGGGGGGGAAATACCCAATACAAAAGCAAAACTATATTTCAAAGTAAGAGTGTGAAAACATAACAACATGCGACTCAAGTCAATACAATCAATCCTGGTAACAAGAGCAGTCAATGCAATTACATTTTATAAAATCAAGTATCCTCCTACTACGAAAACCACGAAAGGAAGGAAATGAACCAACATCCCCCTCTCTATTAGCATGTGACAATTACAGTTTCACCAAACACAGTTAAACAAGGAGCAGAATAAGTGTAAGACCCTGAAGCCTTGCCAAAGGAGCCAGCACCACATAAAAATCTTCAGTCCGATGGACAGGATTTTACCTGACTGCTCCTCTGACCCTTTACAAGTAAACTCATTTTCACCCATTGATAGAAAAATGTAATCTTTCCAGTAACATTTTTCTAAATTTAAGCTGCTGAATCTCTTTTTTTTCCTCCCCCCATGATAGAAATACAAATGTGATGTATGATGTTAAATCAAGCTGCATGATTACAACTGCCCAGGTAACAGAACTTGTGAGCTATCCTTTACCTTTCCATATGAATTCAGGGCTTAAAAGAGGCTAGATGGAAAAACTGACTGTGTTATTTGCTCATCTGAAAATTCTTTTCTCTTTATCAAAAGTGAATTTAAGGCATTTGCAAAATTCCAATAATTCCTCCGCGTATTTGTGGTAAGAATTGATAACATGTTCACCCTCCCATCTTTTTCCTTCCGTGGGATAAACTCCCACAGAAGTCAGCACATGGCCTGCCCATGGAAAGCCTGAAGCATAAGGATCTCAACACAGCAAATTCCCAGGTGGGAATTTTAGATTCCACATTAATTAGGCCCCATGCACTGAGTGAAATCATGCCTTTCTTATGAAAACACTACTGCTGACCTCAGCCCCGTGAAAGGGACTGAATGCAGAGAGACAAGATGCGAGCAGGCAAAAGTAGTCTTTCTGATGGCCCTCCTTAATTAAGAAGCTAGTTTTAGTGTGGAGAGTCTTTGATGGTCTTGTGGTAAACATTTGAAACTGGACTACAACCAGGAAGGTGTAGTGGTCAGAGCATGAGGTTAGAGAACTCCACCACTTAACAGCTGGTGTCTAACTATGGGGCATTCAGCCCTTCACCTCTCTCCAGGGAAGCCAGAAACAATACAAGAACTTTGGCTGCTGGACAGAGTACCTGAGGTAGGTGCACACCGACAGCACACACAACTGACCCTGCAAGGATATTTTGTAATGTGTGTGCATGTCCGACTGAAGGGGAAAATCCTCTTTTTAGCAGGTCATGGGTAATATTTCCTGCCATCAGGCTTTGAACACACTTATCCCTATCACCTTCTCCCCAGCATCTGTTTGGACATCTGTCCAAAATGGAGATGTCATTAATTTCATGCAGGGTTGCAAATTGGTTTTATCCATAGCATTCCTGTGCAAGAGGTGGCTGATCATTGCCTGTAAATGATGAAAGAGAGCATCAGACTGACAAAACTAAACCAGGGATGACCACTTTGGTTGGTATTATCCTAAGCAAGAATATTGCAAACATACTTCCAGCAAACCATCTACTTTTCCTTTTAACTGGTACAAAATAACTGCAGATACAAACAATTATTGCTATTACATTCTGTGCCTGCATGTGGGAGAGAGAAAATGCATAGTTTTACTGCATTTTTCTTTTTACTCTTATGGAAAACATTTAGTCTTTACACCCCTCTTGGAAGAGAAAGCTGAACTTATTATTTCCTGATATTTCCAGCTTAGCAACTACTCATCTGTCATTTTTTCATCCCTATTGTTTTACATGTGTATGTCCAGCCTCAAGCAGTCTCACGATGACAAAAGTATTTGTGGATTCCTGATTTGTTAGCTGCATACTTTCCTTGTAGTGTTTCCTCACCAGTTTTCAAGTGGCTCAGGAAGTCTCCATGGGATTCCATGGATCAGATAACATGAAAGGGTCTGTAAACCTGACACAGGTTGAATTGTGGACTACTACGTCCAAAAGAGTAATCCCTAGACATCTTCTGGATCATTCATAAAGCTGCATACTCAGTCCTGAAGACAGTTATGGCATGATCTAACTTAAATTATTGAGAAAGAAATGAAAGAAAGCAATTATGAAGGTGAGAGAAGGGAACACAGAGTAAACCTTGCCAACCTGTTATTTAATATTTTTCAAAACAATACTGAGGATTTAGTAAAGCTCCTCCTTCAAGAGGTTCTATCTTCGACTTCAGCGTGTTTTAATGGCTTTCAAAATTAAAAATACTGCTCATCAATTAGGAACAAAGGAGATATTGCCAAGTAAGAACTTGCAAGTTGTTCTTAAGCTTGGTAAGTGATGTTTGAGGAAACTTCCAGGAAAGCTGATGAGAAAGCTGAGCAGCGAAGCCCAATCTCTAGAGCCCTTGTCACAAGATGAAAAACCAGCTAACACACTGAACTGCTCTAGCACACCATCACTGCTGCTATGGGGTGATGCAGTGTATTCCTGTCACTGCTGTACAGGACTCTGACCCTGAAGAGAACTGGAATCAGTATGGATCTTCCCATCAGAACTCAAGAGATCCTGGAAAAACACTAATACATGCATTCAGTTAGAGAGAGAATTCCTCTTGGCCATCACAGATGTCTATGAAAGATTAAATTAACTATTTCTTACTACACAACCCAACTGACTAGACCACAAATTAATCCAGCTGCGCCAAAAGAAGTTGAATGTACTCATCTCCAAGCAGGTGATAAACACAGTTATATAAGATTTGGGCCATGGTCTATGTCACAGCCGTTGCCTGCCTCTGAACCTCCCTGGCTTTACAAAAACAGATCCTAAACCAAACAGTCACATGGACACACCTAATAGCCAGGTCTTCCAAGACCAGCTTGTGTGAGCTGAAGTCCCAGTGACTTTTGGCAACTCAAAACTATCGTGATTGCTACAGCTGGGTTCAGCTTCATGGTCTCAGCAAGACCTTCAAAAATGATGAGGGTTTGAGATAGAGCCAAGCTTCTTGTCAGCGCTTCATACTTCAAGGCATTTGTATTTATAATTCCTGTTACTTAACACAACAGATTCTAGCATGACAAATCCTAGAAAACTTATGCTGGTGTCTTTGTTTCCAGGATTTGCACCAGAGCTTAACTAAATTTGAAAGTATTTGTATGGCATCTCTGTTTGAGCTGCTTGCTGATGTTTTATGTTTTAATGTTTTAAGTAAAGTTTATTATGACAAGTTAGTGAAAGTGCTTTTAGTGGGTCAATAAATCATGGACCTATCATATCACTGGGTGACAGCTATGCAAAGCATAGAAGGAAATTTGATATTATTCCAACAAAATAGCAACTACAGCTACTTCCAGCTTAGCTGCAAAGTCACATCAGTCTGTTGACTGTGAATTGAAGAGGTAAATAATTGTAAGCTGTGGAAGGAAGGCAAGGTCTTCGTAGATTTTTATCTGTCTAATATTTTTTAAACTCTCTTGGGGGTGGGAATTATTATTTATTTAATCTAAAATGGTCCTCTGGATGCCCACCATGCAGTCTGTTCTATAATTACCTAATGCCTAATGTGGAGGAATGGGGAAGGGGCTGGGGGAAAACACAAAGCAGATGAAAAAAAAAAAAGGATAAAAAAGATTTCTGAGAGATTGAATTCAGTTTTGGCATCTCTCCAACCATATGGAAATTGCAGGGATGCTAAAAGAGTTCTAAGACAGCATGCACAGGACAAGGGTGGGAAGTTTCCCTCACTATTACTGTCAGGAGACTAAAACAAAAAAAACCCCACCAAACAAGCAACTTTTTATACACAAGACAGGAACACTCCTGTCAGATCAGGGTGTGTGCCTAAACTTCAGAGAGAAAGCAACGACCCAACTGCTCTCTGAAATTGTTTACACCTGATTAGGCACATATGAGAAGTCTCTCTTCGGCAATGAGGCAGAGATCGAAGAAAAATGTGTAAGGAAAAACTATTCTTGGCCTCTTCTCCCCCACGATGCTTTCAGCTGCCTGGTATAGCTTTTGACAGTAATAGCAGCTGCTTGTTGCCTGGTGTAGCATCACTCCGTGTCTCGCCTTGGGTCTGGACTCCATGGCTGCAGCATAAGAGGAGTTACATCACAGAAGGACTCACGGCTGGAAGACATCAGGGGAGGCTCATGTTGAAACCAATTGTCTAGCTAAAATTAGTCTAGGGAATCTTCTGTCATGTTTTCTTCAAATGTAAAGGGCAAAAACATGTGTGCTCATTCTGGATGCCATTTCTTTTCTGACTATAAATTAAGGGATTTAACATACATAAATCTTTTTGTGAGAAGACTGTCACACTTAAAACCTGATAAAATATCTGCGGATTCCCCTGCCATCAGGGCTAACCAGTTAATCTGTTATGCACCACAATGGTATTTCACAAGCAATTTGCAAAATTTGAGAAAATTTGGGAAAAGAAATTTAATGTGCTTTTGCCTTATTTCGAGATCTGAGGCTCTCAATCCTTTGCAGTTTGTGTCCTCTTCTAAGTATTAGAAACACACCTCAGTTTTGAAAGTGAAACAGAGGGTAGAAGGCACAATGAGTTTGTGAAATAAGGCAAGAGATAACTACATGTCAAATCTAGGTCTTTGGAGACACCCGTAGTCTATTACTGCAACACTCTCTGGGAAGTCTGTGAAGAAGGTCCATTTGAAGTCATAGAAGTTAGCATGTGAACCTGTTTACCTGCTGCAGCAAGACCTCCTTTGGCAACACTCAAAATCAAAACAATATCTGTAAAAGTGTGTCACCAGGAACTCACACAGAAAAACTCTTCTTTTAAAGGCTCGGCAGGCAGGTGACAATCGGCTGTGGGAAATATTACGTGTGAAGCATGTGCAAACACAAACCATCTAGGTACACTTGTGAAAGATAGCCAGAGATGCTTGCTTAGCATACAGGGAGAAGTGGCAGGCTTAATTGATGAGAGAATTGGAAAACTGGCTGCAGAAACTGTTCCTTTACTGCCTCAAAGGGGCAGTCGAAAGGCCGGATCACTGAACTGTCTGAACTCCACAGACTTACATTATAGTGCTGGATCTGAGCAACTCTGGGCAGATCACTTTTTCCTGTCCCTCTCTGCTCCCTTGGATAACCCTGCCCTTTTAAAGTATAAGAACATAAGGGTGAATTCAATTTTAAAGCTATTGGCTGTCTTATGTGGAGGATAAGACATTATCCCTGATAAGTCTTTTCACTCCAGTTGTATCTTCAGTTTTTCCTGTGGGGTCGGAGTCCTACTCTCCCAGGTACTGCGTACAGAAAAAGGGGGACATATCTAGTCTTAAAAAGACTTTCTCAGTATCTGAGGCACGGAAGAAGATAATCTATTATCACACACTCTCATTTGCACATTAAAGCACCATTCAAATGACTTGCAGATTGAAGTATGAATGGAAAGACTGCTAAATAACAGTATCTGTAATGCAATGAGGTCTACAATTAAGGGCTAAGCAGAAAAATTAAGCCTGAAAACATCTAAGAAAATAATAAATAGATGTTCTTAATTTTGTTTTAGTAAATAAGGGGGAAAAAAGGCAGAATAGTAAACAGGAAAACACAAATGTACACTGTTAATCTGAAAAAAGAATAGTGCTGGTAAAGGTGCTTACAGTGAGTCCCATGATTGGGATTAATTATAATTAAGAAAATAACATAATTCTCTAAAAAATATGGGGTCCAGCAGTGGAGCGTAAAGATCAGAGGGCAAAGATGTTGTAAAAAATTATAAGAAAGGAAAAGATGGAGAATTGAACAGAGCAAGATCACAGCAGGGGTTAAGATAAATAAGACATTTTTAAAGTACATACAGAAGGAGAGGGCAGTGAAGGAGACAGAAGGGCCTCTTAAAAGTGGCGTGGGTAATTTATTGACACAAGTAGTAAGGGCATTGTTTAAGGGGGAAAAAAATGAAATGAATTCTTCGCCTGAGTGTGCAGAGAGGAGAGGGGACAGATGCTAGAAAGAGACATAAATTTCTAAGAGGAGAAAGAGAAATGCTTAAGGAAATCAAGATCATACCGGTGCTGGTGATCAAGGAAGTAGAATGTCAGAAAAGTAAAAAAAAAAAAAAAAAGATGAGAAATGCAGGAACAAACGTGATGTATCCCAAAATCTAAGGGATAGGGGAAGAAATATTGCAGGGATGCTCAGAACCTGGAAAGCACTTGGTGGGAAGCTGTATGTGCTGGGAGAAATCTGACACGGTGCTACCATATGGTTAAAGCTAAATTCAGGTGGTGGATGCCACCCAGCAAGCTGGTATTTTTGCTTCAAAGACCTTTCAGCAGTAAAGGAAATTTTACTCGCAATAAAAAGGCCAGTCTTCTTTGCTTCCTTCTTACTTGCCCAGTTCCCTTTCCACCACCTTCTTTTTGCAAAGTCAACCTGTGACGGAAAGGGTGCCTGGGAGGGAAAGTTCCTGAGGAGCTGCGTGTCCACCGTGTTTCCCCACAGCACATCCCAAACCTCCTGTTGCAGCTGCAGTACTTGGTGTCACTCCCAATGCCCATTTCTACTTTCAGTATTAAGTTTTTAAACAGTTCTAGAAAACAGAAGCCTTACCAAAGACATAGAGAATCCACATTAAGTTGGAAAATCAGTGACCTCAGTCCATAAGAGCTACAGATCCTAAAGAACTTGGCCCCACACACACCAAGTTAAGCTTTATTCCGTTGACTCCAGTGGAATTGCGCACGAACACCCATCTGAGCACACGTGTTTCTGCTCCAGTGAAGAAGCAGTAATTAAACTGGGCCTACAGCATGTATATCATGCAAGTGGAAATAGCAAACAGACCAGTAGAAGGACTAATGTTGGAGGGAGATGGTGTCAATGACATGCACTTAAGCAAAGAAAGTCAGGCCCTAGAAGAATTTGTGGGGAATTTGGCTACACTAAGAATAGACAGTACTTGGAGCAGCAATGGGGCAGCTGCTATTCGTAGAAGTTTAGAATGGCTATTCTAAACTTAGTGAGCAAGTATTCAAAGGTGGTAAATACTGAAGGATATGCACAGATGCTACCAGGAAAAAAAATCGCTGATTGAAGAGCATGATCAGGCAAGGTGCTGAGTGCCAGTTCCTCAAAGGAGATACACCGATCCTATACCAGTTGAAATCCAGCCCCTACATGCTTCCTTCTACTCCTAGCAATAAGATTTCAGAGCTCTGAATCATGCAGGAACATTTTTTCACTATGCAGGATTATACTGCCAGGGCCTAATCCCACTGACATCAAGGGCAGACCTTTGAACAGCTCCAAGGGTTGGCATGGACTTCCAATGAGCATGTCTAGTCTTATCATCTATGACACTTCCCAAATTACCACTGAGTAACTGTCTTTACTTGCCTGGGGATGGCTTTGATAACACTCCCAATCAGAGCATAAACTAAGGCCATGAAAGAGTCGATACCAAGTGCAACTGTTTGCATCAAATATACACAGTGCAGGTGCAGGGAGCACAACAGGCAGGATTCAGGCACAGGGTGTGAAACTTCAGTGATCAGCGGCCAGGGGCTGTGCTCTGTACTCTTCGGGTGAAACTCTGCCCAGCAATCACTCAGCGACCTTTGTAGACGATAATGACATGCCTAAAATAAATAGAAGTGCAACTGAGAAATTTAGGACAAGACAGAAATAAGAGCAGAAGCTGTAACTCTTTGGAAGATTTATAATTTATGACCATTCCATGGCATGAGTTCAACTGTGACCTCTCAGCTGGCAGCTGTCTTTATGCTGCTTTCTCCTTCCACCTGCCTAGTGAGAAAACAGCCACCGTCTCTGTGAGCATGGATAAATCTGTCACGCTGACTTACACAATGAACTCTCTGGAGGAGGGAGACTGAAGTAGTCCAGAGAATAAATCTCGCCATCAGAAGCAGTAGTAAGGTTGTCCAAGTTTACAGCATCTCCTTTTAACCCCTTTGGTGTGGACCTTAGTGGCTGTAATTATAACTGGCACTATCTGACATGCTGAAGCCGGGAATCCTCTGCAACATGATGGATGTCTCGCTCAGGACAAGTCAAGAGTGGGACACAAAAAGCACCTGGGACAGGCCAAGGTTGCAATACACAGCTCTCATCTGGCGTGGCAGCCCTAGGCTTTAAAGCCTTACCCAAGGACATCCGGGTAGGAAAAAATGGTTTTACAAGAGAAAAACGTCTTTGCAGAGGTGTTCAGATCACAAGGACAAAGCACTGAATTAGATCATTAGATTTTAAGGCCAAAAAAGCATAATAAGTTTAGATGGATTAGCGGAGTCCTTCCACTCCTCCTACCCTTCTGATAGGAATATGGCAGATATTAAATTGATGCTGAATATAAACCATGCTAGAAAGACATCATCCTATAAAAAACCTCTAAGGCAAAGCACCTTGGTATGCCTCAGCAAAGTGTTTTAACCAAACCAAATGGCTGGCTGTGAGTGGGGTTTACAGTTTGTAAAAGAAACTAATGTTATTTTTAAATGAACAGTTTTAAAAAAACAAATATCAGATACTACTTTTTGCTCATGACTAGTATCAAGAATTTATATCTAAGCAACTTATAAGGGCTTTGCACTGTGATTCATCTGTGTTGTAATAGATGATAAATTCATTTTAATAGGCAGTCAAAGAATGGCCCATCACTGTAGCTTACCTTGAACACCTCATGCAGATGTGCTTGAACACCTTTCAAGCAGATTTACAACACCTATGACATCTGTTGAGCCACACAGAAATAGGACCTTAGTACAAAGGCAAGGAAACTACAGTATCATACAACATTATGGCCAGGACCAATGCCAACACCACAAAATCCCCTCCAGGCAAGCCCATTATTCTCACCAGACCTTAGTTTTATTCACACAATTTCTTTCTCCTGTAGCCCTAGTTTGCATCTGAGCTTGATACTGTCTCATGAACAAGGAAAGTCAATCTAGGACATCTACAAAGCCACATTCAACTTCAGCATACCGTGGCTTTGTTCTGGAGACAGCAGTAAAAGGTAGAACAAGCGGTCGAAGAGAGGCTCCTGCACGCACCTTCTCTACTGGAAAGGCTGCTTTGTAGCAAGAATTATCTGAATTTTTCTTCCAGGCCCTGAAGAGTGCACTGCAACTGGTCTACTTTATTCTTGCCACTCTATCATTCTCTTCCTCATTCCTGTTTGGTGTAAGATTTACAGAGTCAAAGCCCTCTGCAATTTTGTCTCCTGTGTTCTTCAAACCTTATCACACACGCCAGACACAACTTTCTTCTGTTGTGCTTAAGTTGTTTCCACCTTTTTTCCTGCAGTGCTTAGATTTCAGAGGTCCACAACATTTGTCATTCCTTAACTAACAGAGAGGAAATTATGGCACAAAAGGAATATTTTTTGTCTGGAACTCTGTTATGGCAGTAACACAAACCTTCTGGTCTCTAGATCTCTGTTGTTAGTAATAGCAAGACCTTTCCCTCAGTCCTTACCCATCTTCTTGCTTTGTACCCAAAACCTTCAAAGAAGGGGGGTCTCTGATGGGATGCAAAAGAGCACTGATGGAAGAAGGGCTCAGTTTTCCATAAGGGTTTCATGCTAAGATTGAACGCCAAACCCAATAACCAGAGGGACTTCATAGGAGTCACCCTTCAACTACCTTGAGAAGCTCTTTTGGCATTGAGGCAGCCTGGAAACAAGGAATTGGTCTGTGAACCTTCAATATGCTTTTCTAAGGGGGAAAAAAATCTCCTAAAACTGTCAAGAACTTCTGTACAAGTGTCCCTGTCCAAGTACCACAGTAAAGTTATGAACAACTGTGTGAAGAAATCCTGCAATGTGCTGTTCAAGCCAGATGTTCAAAGGTGTCGAGTACCCTCAACTTCCCACGACCTGAAGGGAGCAAGGGGTACTTAGACACCTTTACTACCTTGCAGAACTGGACACTGAGCAAACCACCTTCCACACACTTTCTTCTTTATTGCATTTCTCTCACATGCATTTCCACGTTGCCTAATTAGCTGATTCTGAAAGCCTTTTGTAAAAAGCTGCACGAGGCACATTCCAGTAACAGCGAAGGAAAGCAGTTTCCAAGACTTAGTTCATAAAAGCACTGTGGCAATCTTAATATCCCAGATATTGTTGACAGTACAGCAGTGCAATGTAGCATAACTGTGTGCTGGCTGAGGTAATGATCGTGTGGCATGTGACAGAAAGAGGGAGAGAGGGAGAACAAGATACTGGTCAGCAGAGGAAAATTGCTGCACCTTGTTGCTCAGGTCTTATTTCAGGTCTTATCCTTCCCTTTTCTTGCCTTCTTTCCCACAGTATGACTTGTATCTTCACAGGGCCTCGTAGCTCAGTTAAGAGTTTATTCCCCCCATGGCATTAGATACTATTACATGGCAGAATACTGATGTCACTTTCTAAGAGATCTAAGGTGACAAGATCTCTGCAAGCATATGTTTTGACCCTCCTAAGTGATGTTCCTTTTCAAAGAACAAAGGACAAAGACTGTAAAAGCCCCTTTCTAAGCAGACCTATATCCAGGAATATGATTTTCCATTCTCCCTATCTTTTGCATAGAGTAAGGGGGAGCCTCTGCCTTCTCCGAACCAAAAAAACTCTAAATACGACAGAGGATGTGATGAAAACAGGTAAATCAACACACACAATATCTTCACCAAAACTGTGAGACAAACTGTCAAAGTGGATCTTAGCATGTAAGTCCCTCAAAATATATCTAACTAAGCACAAAATGAATGCCTTCAAGAAATTATTCCAATGAGCATGAATTTTCACAGGTTAAGTTTTTTAAAAAAAGTCACTTGTCAGAGGCTAGATTCTAACCTGAACCACAATGATTTATGCTCATGATCTCCACTGCTGACCTTCTCCACATATTGTATGACAGTGCACAACTTGCTTGGATTACCAGCAAGGTTTCCTTCAGTATGCTGGTCGCTGTCCAGCCACCATGGTGGTGTCTGAAGTGATGGATTGAGAGAGCTCAGAAAGTCACAGCACATGGTGCTATGACTGTAGCAAGCTGTTTTATTCTTCCTTGCCATTTATGTCTGAAAATGGGATATTATTACTGGGCCTGGACGTGGAAACTCAAAAAAAAAAATTCTAGGGAATAGCAGTAAGGAATGTTGCTTGCTCAGCAAGATTTGAGAAGAAAGGAAATGATCTATTTTGTGAATTGAAATTATCCCCTTAATGAATTTGGCTCACTATTTCTAGCAAAAATGAAAACAACACCTCATGCTTTATTTTTGTAAAAAAAAAAGTGTCAGCTGTCCAAAAATACTGAACAGCTGTCCTGAAATAGCAGATTTTCCTGTGTGTTTTTTTTATGATTCAGTCCATTCCATAATTTTGCAATGAGATTTGCAGACAGTTCTATTTTGCTTTCAAGAAATATGCACAATATGGCATGTCCCTCATAATCTTCTGTGATTAATGTATAAAAACACTCAGAACATATTTATACGATGGCTTGTAGAATTATAGAGATTGATCTTGGTTTCACTCACAGCCAATGGCTAAGGAGCACTTTAATCTGCTACAGGTGAAAAGGTAATGCAAACATTCTCGTGTTTATTTAGGACAGCTATTGGGAATATTTCATGCCATATTTCAAATACAAATACTCTTTGGCTGTCTCCAAGTCAAGGAAATATAAAGTCATTAGTATATGGTTTTCTACAATCTATTGTAAATATTAAAATTACACAGGTCATTTGACCCAAATTGAGATTTCTGCCTAGTTTCTTCACAGTCTTGGCTTCCAGGGGACTGAGAGAGGAAGCAGTCTCCACCATGGCATCACAGTGCTGCAAAGCCCACTCCATAATGTAGTGGGAATGGTATTTCAGGACATTCTTGGCAAAGGCTTCAAACCCCTTAAAGACCGAGAGAGACTGTTGCCTCTGAGTCAATGGAGAAGTCCCTTTTGCCCTTAAAGACTAAAAAGTGCTTTTTAAAAAATGTTTTATGCAAATAGTCTGGAATCTTTTTAATTTTTTCCCCTCTGGTGTACAGGTTAAGATCCTCACCTTGTGTCAGCTGGATTTCCACTTTGGCATTCACCCTCACTAAGAAGTCTCCAAGGAAGAGCTTATACATGCCAGCCATACTTAGTGTTCAGCAGGTTAGTTGAGATAATTATTTTATGCAGGCTTGGACTCATTTTCATAGCAACAAAGGAAATATCCCACAAGGATCTAAGAGGCGAGTTGCCCCATGCAAACCCACTCATTCCATAGAGCACCCATTCTGTAGGGTCACAATTTACTCCACCTATTACTTCTCAAGAGGTTTGTATTTCTTCTGCAAGCTGAACTTCCAAGTCTAAAACTACCTAGTGTGCTTCATGTGGTAAGGAATTCATCTCCATCCCAAGCCCTTCATGCAATATTGTCTTAATTTTATTCATATGCTCAGACAAAACACTAAGTCAAGGAACACTTAAACAGTGAATGACAGGCTGAAACTCCAGCAGCAGCAAAGTGCACATGCATCAAGTAGCATTCAGATCCTAGACACTGTCTCCTACTACTTCTTTCCCACCCTAACCACACCATCTTTCCGAAATCCCCATCTGCTTAATCTCTTTCTTTGCTGAGTACCTGGAAGGCCTCAGGTTTAGTAGCTTTTTACACTTCACCCGTGTTCTGTTAATCCATAGAGAGAGAATGCGAAAAAAAAAAAAATAAAAATATGTCAGAAGAAATGAGAACGATCCCAAACATGTTCTGGATCATACCAACATCTGATACAGAGGTTACATCTTATGAAGTCACTCGGTTTTTTGCTGCCTGAACTTCAAGGTGAGTTTGGCTCATGATACAGCCTGACACAACTTATTGCCTGAAGCCCAGAGTACCTTAGCTCAGCCTTGCAGTGATGAGGAAACTGAGGACAACTGTTGAGTTACTTTTCATTTGTTTTAAATATACAAGTGACCCAAGCAGTCAGTCAGTCATGAACAGCAGTATATGAAGCCTTGGGCATCTTTAGTCAAACAGACTGTAAATATTGGACAGAAACAACCTCCAGTAACGCAGGATTACCCTGAAAAATGAACTCTAGTTATTTGTTCAGATGACAACTCACTTCAGTCTAAGGGTAGTTATAAAAGAGCAGCCAGATACTAATGCACTGGGGCTTGGGAGACTTGGCTGCAGTACCTGGTTATAATAAGGACTTTGTGTGCAATTTATACTCGTAGGAGTTACTATCAACTTCAGGCACCTGAGTTAGGAGCTGAGGATCTGCACATATTCAACAAAGACAGATAAGACTCCTAAAGTCATCAGACTTCAGCAAAAAACTGCTTTTCAACCTCAATTGCAGAAGTAATTTTATTCATTCCTGGGTGATAAATACACTCCGCTGGTGCACAGCTCTTTCTCTTGACCTCCTCACAGCTCCTCGGAACATGAGGAGTTGCCAACCATGTTTATTTGTGTCATCTGACACATGGAGGACTTGCATCTTGATGCAGTATATGAGCAGTGAGAGGCATGTCATTACAAAAAGCTTTACTGGGAGTGGATTAAATGCACAACTGTGGCACATGGTTGTACGAGCACTGAGACCAATCCACTCTGTGACTTGAAAGATACACTGACTGGGTAATCTTAAGGAGCTCCTTCTGAGCAGGTAAAGATAAAAGTAGATAACGCCAACTGGAATGCCTTCACTTCATACCACTCGTGACTTTGTCTGTGCAGAGGGAGCAAATATATGGACATCCTTGAGACTCTTGTCAGAGTTCAAGAAGCATTTGGCACATGGCGTGACTCTTGGGGATAGTCCTGTGCAGGCCTAATGGTTGGAATCAATGATCTTTGTGGGTCCTTTCCAACTCAGCACACTCTGTGATTCCTGGAAAGGTATTCCTGCCGCAAGAAACGGATGGGCTGGACAAACAGAACATGCTGAGAAGCTGATGAAGTCACAGCTTCCAAAATAAAATTCATTCACCGCCTTTCACCAACTCTAAATCCTTATGTTAAAAATAAATAATAATAATAATAATAATAATAATAATTTTTTAGAAGTACTATTTAACAGTGTTTCACATGAGACTCCTCACACAAGTTTCCACAGCACCACCCGACTTTGTCCCAGAACAGCATGCTTCTAGCATTCAAACACAGTGTTAGTATGCAGAGGGGTTAGAGAGAACAAAGTCAGATCAAAATATCATTTCATCCCTTGGGTCCACAAGCTATTGGCTGTGAATGTAAAGGAATTATCACATACAAGCTTACTTCTACAGGCGACCTGGCAGGAATGCACTCCCCTTCGGTTAAAGATCTTTCGCAGGGAGCAATAGAAATGTTCTGTTCCTTCAATATCTTTTCATTTCTTTTCAAGCATTTATACAAGTATTCAGGGGCTTAACCAGAAATGAAAGTAATTCATTTTAGGTTATGTGTATTGAGAGGCTCTGGGACTCCTCTACCTGTCTGACTGTGCTAAAGATTTTGTTAGCTGACTCCTTTTTTTAACTCTGGTAACTACCAGTAAATCCCAGGACTGGATTATTCTGTCTACCTGAAACTAATTCTGTTTTCACACTGAGAAGCATTCAAAGCATTTGAAAATGTGTGGGATTCATTCAGCATATTTACTAAAGAATTTAGTTGTAATCACTTATAAACATCTGTTGCATTTTAGCTCAATAAGTGTAAATAACAGAAATGTAATGGCATGTGCACATTGGATGCCATCTCTTGAAAAAAGAAGAAAAAAAGTTACATTTCTCTCACCCAGCACTTGATTGCCAAAAATAAAAAAGGAGAAAAGAAAAAAGGTACAACACAGTGCTTGGGGAAGCAGAGTTGATTAATGGACTAGCCTGTTAAACCATCTGCTCTTGAGGACCCAGCTCTGAATCCCAGAGCCCCTCGCTGGGTCAGCACTTTTTCTGGTGCTCAGAAGCGACATTAACTCTGCTGGCCTTTGCTTTCAGGAAGGAAGAAGCTGCTCATGGAATTTCATTTGCTTTGGAAAAACATAAATATCTTCCCAGATTCTAAGCACCAACGTTAGCAAAGTTTGGTAAAAAGGAAGTATTGGATCAGCACTGCCTTTAAAAAAAAAAAAAAATCAGGTAATGCTAAAACTCAAGAGGACCAAGTTCAAAATGTGTCTCTGTGGGCAGAGAATAATCTAATCATCCTTGGAGTGGAATGTCATAAAATTAAAAGGAATAAAAAGGGAACCTGGGGCTTCTCTGTGGCACGCTGAATAAACGTGCTTCCTGACATTGTCTTTGATAGGGTCCCTATCAGTTTGTCACTTGGGCAAAAGGTAATGCTGGTCCAGCAATAAATGTTGTAACAATGTTCTGAACCCTTTGAACTAGATATCACAAAAGCTGGGGGCAGTCAAAATGCCATATAAAGTTAACTAAGCACAAGAGTGGAGGCCAGAGACAGATGCTGTGAGCTGAATGTCAGATCAAGGGATGAGATCAACAAGGTGCTTTAAGAGGTATTTCCTGGTTAACTCAGGAATCTCCAGCAATCTTTGTAGTTCTTTCATCCAAGCCTTATTAAAAGAACAGAGCATGGTTTTATAAGGGACACAGAGATGCAAATACATGGTCTCATTTGAACTCATCAGATCTCACTGGAACTGTTTTGAGTAGCTTCCCTCCCCAGTGCAATGTTTTAATTAAAATTGTCAGAAATTATAATGAATAAATGATACAATGAAATGAGAGATTTCTGCTCTGAAAAAGTGACATAACATTTGAGTTTTTGTCTCCAGTGCCAAGTGCACTGGATAGATATTATTAGTAACTCCTTTCTTTTCCTCCCCTATAAAACTTATTAACTATTTTTTTTCATATATAGTAACAATTAATTAGTAGTTTACTGGTATTTTGAGTGTGAGAAGTATGTGGAAAATGATAGAAAATACTGTTCAGTCCAATACAGACATTAGCTTCACTTAAATGCCTGCGTAAAACTGCAACAATTCAAAGTTAGGAGCAACAAAACCCCAGCAACTATAAGCAAGGATAGAACCACAGGTGTCCGGGATATGTTGCACCTTAAGCATTGTCACAAGATGAGAAAGACTTGAGAAACTATGCCAGTAGTACTGCTAGTCCCAAAATCCTTGACTAGGGAGGAAATATTCCTTTGGCTTCCAGTGCCAATGCATTACTGCAGCATTTCCTCTAGTAGCCACCTAGGAACAGGATTTCAAGGTACCTAGTGATGTCCTAGCAATTTTAAATACACTTATTTTTCAATTCCAGTTTCAACGTGATGACTCTGAGCTGTGTTTAGTCTCGTACTGTAGATACTCCCCTTGCACCATCACTATTTTTTTAATTTGGAGGCTGGGGAGGGAGCCAGGAATCTCGAAGATCAGGAAACCCTGAATGGCTTTCTCCTTTCGTGGACCTAAATATATGTGTGTTTATATGTAAATACATTATGATTTGTCATAGTTGCTGTTGACATGCTGCCATACTGTACAATAGAGAAGGTGGGATGTAGATACATACACATGCTGATACACGTACGTGTTTGTGTTAACATGGTACATATGCCAGACAGATAATACGATGACTTGGTGGCAAATAAGGCAATATTGTCCCAGATGGGAAACACCAAAAGTGGCAATTTTTTCAACTTTAATGCAGTCTTCAAGTACTCTTGCTATGCCTTTCACAACACAGACAGAATCACGATCCAGTGTTTTCAGATTTCAATGATTAGCCATATGTGTTTCACTGAATGTGCCGAGCCAGATACCACTGCCAGCGCCCACTGAAGTCCCTGCACTTGCATGTGAATAACACGTGAGAAAATCTGCCTCTTATTACTGAAAAGGATGCTGCATTTTTCTCACAATTGCTAGTTTGTGCTGCTGGTAGTATAACATCTAATACTGGTTTATGGAACATCTCTCCCCTAGCTCCTTTACTCTTGAAGACATTACAGGAGAGAAGTAACAAAACCGTGCTGTTCTCACCTCCCATCTTTCACGTGCCTGTGTGGTGCTGCTTCTTCCAACACACATTACTCACTGGTCCCACAGCAGCCCATGTATTAGCATTGTTAGGTGAGTTATAAGTGAAATCTGAGCCCTGCTGTGCTGTGCTCTGTAGAAATAAGCTTCAAGAGACAGTCTCAAGTACCTACCAATTCTGACAGATGAGATAAAACTGTTTGGAAGGAGAAACAAAGTACAGGTGAGACCAAATGACATGCAAGAGTTAGAGGAAAGGAGTCTGATTCATCCTGCCCAGTCTATTAATCCAAGGGCTCTGTGCTTACCTCCACTTGTCTTTCAAAACCAGGGCAGAAGACAAGCTTGAGCTACAAGTTTTTTCACATTGAATGGACAGGAAATGTTAGAAACAAGCAGTACTGGGTGGCTTCTGACTGAAGCAGTCTTGACATAGTGAACATTGTGGGACATTAGAGCAACATCAATATTTATTGTACAGGTATGTGTATTGATTGCACAGTAAAATGATCCAAAGTAATATATGCCATGATAGTAATTGAACTCCATTCAGAAAAACAGCACTGACACGCATAGAAAGAAAAAAAAAATCACAAAATAGTATATCCATTTATTAAATTAGTTCATGTGGGCATCCAATTACTGAGCAAATAGGAGTAGCTACTACAAAGCACTAGACATCTTGCACGAGCAAAGCAAAAAAGAAACAAAGGTCACACTTCTAAAATATGCCATTTACAACTTGTTGGGGTTTGCCAGTTCAGCGCAGCTGAGAAATTGGCTGTGGCACTGCCCAGCTCGAAGTCTGTAAGGTGCCCTGTATCCTCTCTTACTCTTTTGCCTTTTCTTATGAATGGCTAACGCGTTTCTACATTCAGCATTACCACACGACACATCAATGCAAACACTGTGCTGTGCTTTGGCCATGAGGGCATTACCATTTACAGGGTAGGAACTGCTAATTCAGAAAAGATTTGGATGAAATAAGAAAGACTGCACTTACTTCCAAATTCAAACAGATGTGGCACCTCTTTATTCCCTCCCCCAAATCCTTCCTCTTTCTTCAAGTGTGGGTTAAGGAAAAAAGTAGCCTGCTTCAGGATTTTCTTTGCTTTTATTATCTCTGGTGCAATTGGATTTGTTTAACTAAACTGGCTGTATATTTAAGTCTCTGAGTTCACAAATTATCCAAATAGTCTTCCCAGGCTCCATTTTGCCTGATTGCTGGTAACAATTCCAGCCATAGGACTGCTTATACAGCATATTTTCCACTCCTTCACCAGATGACTGGTTGTGTTTTTTTTTCTTTTGCTTTTAACAGGGGAATGATAATGTTCAGTATTGAATTAGTAATGATGTTCTAGTCAAAGACCATGAAACTGTTTGAACTTGCAAATATTTTTAGTAGTATCCAGCTACATAGCACCTGGTGTTGGACAAACCACTGACTTGATGAGACAAACTTGCCTCAGAAGCCTGCAAGCATTCAAATGGATTCAACTAACATTTAATTCTCTTTGCAATAAGCCCACAACAATGGTATGGAAGTACCCAATTTATTCTTTCAGTTTTCAGTGCTTGTTAGAAGCACGTCAGGAGATGACCATTTAAAGCAATCCTGAGCTTAAATACCTTTCTTTTCAGTACTCTACACATCTCATTTCTTGCCTGAATGGCATCAGCAAAACCAAAATCTAGCCTGGGCTAGACAGATGCAATCTACTTCAACAAAATTAACAAGATTCATTTCAACCTGTTAACTCAAGTTGCTTCTACCAGATAGTACAAACCACAAGCAAAAAAATTATTAATACTTTTATGATTTGTTCAAATAGCTACATTGAGAACTGGGGGATTTCCTTGTGACACTGCTGGGCTTTCTACGCCCCAGAGAGATGTTTTCAGCACTTCCCCTGACACTGGCTAAACCCTGGACATCTATAATGGCAACTGAAAGCACCCATTTCAGTGGCCTTCCTTAAGGTTCTTTCTTCTCTCTTGTCTTTTTGCACTTTTTAAATTTTAATTTCTATTGTTTTTCTCTTTGATTTAAGAGCACCTTAACTGGGCTTGATAAGGCTGCTTTAAACCACACTTTAGAAAACGCAATGTTAAACAGCCCAAAGCAGATCAAAATTGGACCATAGCTCGTCTGTGACTTCATGTAGCATGAGGCTGTAGGTAAAAGTCAGCATCAAACAGAAAAATAGCTCCCCTGACTTTGTTGTTTTTCTTTGTGTGTTTTTCTTGCCCTGTCCTCAAGGCAGAGGGGAATAAGGCTCAAACAGGAGCAACAATAACATCTCCAACACAACCCTTCTGTCTCTGGAAAGAACAACTTATCACTGTTATCTCTCCATCAGGGAAAAACCTCAGTCTCCACCACTAAAAGGAAAGGGATGAGAGGCTGATAAAATGAAAATGTTACTAAATAACTGACTTTGTCTGCTTTATTCCATTTTCTAGTATGCTAAAAAGATATAGCCAATGATTTATTTTTTTTTTGTTTGAAATCTAGAGCAGACTGTGGTCTTCATGTTAAAAATGTTTGATTTTATTCTGCATTTTATTACACACTGGTAGCATCAAATTAGGTTTGAACTTTCGTTCCTCGACCATTTTTCCCAGCAAGAGTAAGAAAGCAACTCCTAAATGTCATTAGCAAGCATCTACTGGTGAAGCCAACGTAATTCTAAAGTTCCTGTTCACTTTAATGCTCTCATATCAGAAAAATTCCCATTTCCAGGAATTTTTACTTGCTCCAGCAGTCAGTATAACACAATGCTACCAGCATACCTTCTTAAGGTTAGTTTGCTCAAGCGCCTTCATGTGGCAAGAGCCCGAGGCCATGCCGTGCAGGTATGGGGGAGGAAGGTCTCAGCCACCCTCAGCTTCAAGCTGGGTGCTCAGAGAAGATGTGCCATGCTGCCACTCCAGACCCCAGTGGATTTTGTGATGGGGTCTGGAGACAACTCGGTATTCAAGATTTCAGTCACTGTACAAAAAAATAGAAAAATTAAAAAGAGAGAGAGTGGGAGGAAAGTAGAATCCAGATGGAGAAAGGGAACACAGTCTGGTTTGGTTTTGTTTTGAAAGGGTTTTTTTTTTCTTCCTTGAACTGAAACCGGTTGCATTTAGCTTGCAGCCCTGTTTGTACGGTGCAGATACACTAATGATTAATGATGTGCCAAGTGGTTCAGAGAAATTCAATTCAGACCCACAGATACTTGTCAGTCCCCAAGGAACAAGAGCATTTTTTAAAACTGAACCCACTAATTACCCATAAAAAGATTCAGGTAGTGGAGCACACTTGACCTTATTCTCAATGGCAGCAGCAGGTCTGATTCCAGGGAGTTTCTTTTACTTCTTTAGTTTTCCTGCTTCAAAACTTGAAAGGCCACAGTCAGCTTCTGCTCCTTGGTAGTTTCCTAAATTTTCCAGCTGATATTTTGTACAATGGTGTGTCATTTCATGTTGTATCAATCACATTTTAGTATGTCACTTAATATAGCATAAGGCAATATGATTGACACAATCTGAGATGACTTGTCACAACACAACATGTCAACTGGGACATTTATATGTTTTGGGTTTATGTACACACACACTGAGCCTTCAGAGGGTGGGGGGTGGAGGGAGGACGCTCTCCCTCCTTTAAAAGTTTTCATAACACTTTCCATTTTGGCAATTGATAAGCATCGATTAAATACACTGAAATTTCTTCTATTCTCTTTCTCTCTAATAATAAACTACATGAGACTGAGTTTATTCCAACCTCTATTTATAATGGACACCTTTTTCCTGACATATATATAATATGCCTTGTTCCCAAGAACAGCCTTATTGTTAGGGAGTGGCATAACACAAAAACTCATTACAATTAACCACTTGTCCCTTGGCATCTGACGCTAATTCAGCTCCCAAACAATTAATTTGGAGTAACCTCACAAAGCGATCCCTAAGCAGCAGTAATTGGCTAATTCCCCTCTACTTATGGTTATGCTCATTATATTACAGACAACTTTAAATCAGGCTGTCATCACTAGTTCTTGCTGTCACCGAGGCAATTCAGAAGGATGAGTTACTACATCCATGATCACGTGTAGCCCGTCTGCGGAAGGAAAGGTCCATCCAGGAGCACCATGAAGGTGGGAAATGCTCAGCCATATTCTGCAGAGGGTTGAGGGCATGACAAGACTGTAATGAAAGCTACAGAAACTACAGGACTAATTCTTGCTGAAGAAGCACAGCTTCTTAAGAAAATTTTCAGGAAAGTAGGTTTGCCGTACGATCTTCACACAGTAGAGTCTGGCAGAGGAACCCTGGCTGGGCACAGGGACTTGAATCATGATATTGTATTCTCTCTGTCCTTAGAGCTTTGCTATATGGCAAAGCACAGACACCAGCTAACCAGGATCACAAACAAAGGGAGTTCAGACGTGTCTGTGCCTACTTGCAGATTTCATGTTGTTCTGCCCCATGCCTTGATTCTCCATTTAGCAAACAGCTTGTACTTCACAGGAGTGTTTTTGAAGCCACAGCTCAAAAACGGCTGAAAGATGCACTGTGACTGTTGAAAAGCAGAGTACAGAAGGATTTCATGAGCCTGTTAAAGTAAGCTGGATCTTTTTTGGACTGCTGCCACTTTTTGCATCTGGGGAAATAACTTAGAGTGGCAACTGCACAGCCAGATGTTGCAAATCTATTACTTTAAGGGGGAGTTTTTGGTGGCACAGTGTGGTGCTACATAGAGATATTGGAACACACTCTAAATATGTCAACTCAGGTACCAGGGACAGTACATTCTGTCCAAGACAGCTCTACCATCAGTCAAAAGTTGTAGCAAGAACTATGTGATTGACTTAGCATCTCCAGCACAAAGATGAGAATTCTGCCATGGCATATGGTGTATCCTGACCTGACAAGCAGCTGTAGGGAAGTCAGAAGTGCAGGTATCTGCAGATATGCCATCTCAGATCACATCTGAATAGTGGTGCCTGGCCAGAAATGCAATATCCCATATTTGCCCTGAGATTGTAGAACTACAGAGGGTGAACAAGGAAAATATTAATTACAATAGATTCAGATTAAAATTGTGTGCCCCCCTTGCCAAAAAAAAAGAATCTTTAAGGACCAAATGCTTCTGTTTTCCCCAATATGTTCACCAGAGTTTTCTGCAACATGGTAGTTCAACTTATAGCATCCATATGGTGAGCTGTTTCTTTTAAATTCAACATGCAAAGATATTCAAAATCAATCAGTAATTTGTAAGGAACTGTGAATCAAGAAATGCACTGTTCTGTCATCAGTATTTCTTCCAAGTACCACAGTTCTTCCTGCTTCTTAACCTGCATTTAGAGATGGGATAGAATCTCAGTGAGGGTGAATAGGCATCACTTTTAATTTGTAGTATTCCTAATCTGGGGAATAAGGGACCTCAAAAGCACAGACTGTAAAACAGGAGAAGAGACCACATCCGTGGGCAATATATTGCCACAGCTCTCATAATGACCAGCTCAGCATATTTAGTATATCATGAATGCCATCTACAAAAAATAAAAAGAAAATCCAAACAAAACATATGGAGCAGAAGGACATTTTTTCCCTAGCTGAAGGATAATCAAAAGTTCAAAGGCAGAGAGACTGGTTCTGAGAATTCCCCTGACTTCTCCCAAAAAACCACAACCCTAATTATCAGTCCTTTCTGTGAGGCAGCGCTCATCACTGCTGCCCTTGTCCCATCCCACACTGCCTGGTCCTTGGATCAAGGAGGCACTTTGTCCCCCTGAGAAAACCATTTGAGCAAGGAAAAGATTTAGCATGCAAGTCAATCGCAGCACAGAGACTTGACTCTGAGATGGACTTTGCTTCTAGAAGGAAATGTTTATCTCCTTCCTTCTGCAGAGCCAAAGCTCTGTTTTGCACAATCCCTGGGCGCTACTTATTGCTGGACTACTTTGTTTTAGGGAAAGAAGATTCATTTTCAGTAGTTTACCTGAATTGCAAAAAAACACAAGATGGAAGAAAACAAAAAACAATTTTTGACTGAGAATTCTACCCTAAGAAGGGCACAGGAACAGCTGTACAAAGGACACAGCACAGCTGGAGCCTCCTCATTTCCAAGATATGGCAGGTGTAAGAAGTCCACTGTCCCTTATGCTACAGATTCATGAGAAATTCTCTAGTTTACAAAATTATGTTTTTAAAGGTTGAATCAGTTTCCTGAGACAGGAATTCAGGACAAAGCACTGGTTGGTGGAGAGCGACAACAGAGAGCAGAGACAGACTGGCAGGTTTGGGAACACCTTGCCTACCTGAAACAGCTGTATCTCTGAACACACAACCATTCCATTTGCTTAGGTGCACACTGCACATTGCATTTCTTCTGGTTGTTGAAGCAGTGCCCAGACATTCAGTGATCTTTTGCAGCAGCACTTGTCTGAGATAACTTCTTTCCACACGGCTGTTACAGAGCTGGCCAGATAATTCAGCAGGTTAAAAATAATCATGCAAATAAAAACAACAGTATTTGGGCTAAATATAATCCAAACTTTTATCATTGCCAGGAAAATACTGCGTAGGGTCGCTTACAGGGACAACACCTGAGCCAAATTTCCTCTGGAGCTCCTACTCAATATGATCCAAAGGTCTCATCATGAAAACATCACCTTCCCCTCATATTGTGTAAATTGAGAAAGCTTAATCCCCACAGGGTACGTCTACAGTATAAAACAATACTGGTTCTTATTGCTGCACGTAACCTGCATATAAACTTTGGCCAATATGATGACATACACAAGAGAACCCAACTCCAACTTTTTTTTTTTTTTTAATGTTGTCAGTGCCATAGTTCCCACTTATTTCAGTGGAGAATGTGGTTGGGGTTGGCCTTTTCAAATACATCACCTAGCTGACTATTAGCTCACTATTAGCTGAGCACAAAGTCCACTGGTTGCCAAGTTTCTGCAAAAGCCCCCAAAATCTGATAATGCAGTGCATTAACCCAGTGCTGGAACAATTTTGCTTGGCAGATTGTTCCAAGTCTTCTCCCAGACAAAGTTTCAGCTCACTGGGCTGAACAGCCAATTACTTATTAAGGGACATTAGGGTTCCTGATTTGAAAAACCCTGGAGCCAAAAAGCCTGTGGCAGAGCCAGCTCCAGATTCAACACAATGGTCATGGGAAACTTGCTTTCAACTCAGTGTGAATGCCTTCTTCCATCCACAGACATTTGCAACCTTTGAGTTTCTACTTTGCATTTCTCAACAGAACAAGCCCCAGCTCTCCAAGCAATCTTTGGTCAGCATAGTCAAGTTTCGCACCAGTTTCTCATTAAAATATCACACAGAACTTCTAATTTGGTGCGACTTCATGGTTATTTGAAACTGATCCCATGAACATAAAAAGTGGGTCAAAGATCCTTCAGTAGAGCATTTAAAAAGCAGGAGTAACTCCACAGTCTCTGCTTAAGCACAGAATCATTTTTTCAGTTGTTAATATCCTCTTTTCAAGTGCTTTCAGGTTTGATTGCCAGCATCTCACTTGGTTTTAGCCGAGTTTAAGTGTGGCTCATTATTATATGTGTAAGTGCAGCTAATATCACACATGGTCACAAGCTCTGCAGTGACCTCAGTAAAATTACAAATCGAGATTCAGCCTTCCATGAATATTTCTACTTGTCTGTATTAAAATGCTAACATCACTTCAAGGTCCTTTGTATAGTTTAATTACAAGCCTTCAGTCTGGCATAGATAATGAGCAAACGTATTGCTATTGATGAGCTAGAATTATCACCACTGTTTCATTTATATAATTTGATGGAATAAGGGAATAGGAAATTCTTCCCCTGGTAAGTGTAACAAGGGACAGCCCTTGATGTTGCTCTGAAGGAAGGAAAAAGCTGCAGGAGCAGAGCCTGCATCACAGGCAGCTTGCTGCCATGGAAAACTGACTTGAGTTAAAACAGTTAAGTCATTCAAGAGGGGAACTGCCTGGAACAGTTCTTAGCAAAATATTTTTTTTTTAGCAAAATATGCTGCTTTTGTGGGAACATTTCACAGCAATATCTATTTCAGAGAAGTTTTCAAAAGGAAGATCTCTGAGGCCTGGGCTGGACTGCTCTGTCATGGGGAAGGAAAGAAATCATAAACCTGACTTTTTTCATAAAATTCCCTCCTGTGAAATGCTCAAGAGCCCTTGCCTCTGTTTTAATGAAGAAGAAAAACAAATATTTTAAAACCTCAAAAGTTGTTGCAAACACTGTCATTCCATGGCTAGTCCCACACTGAAAAGCTATTGCTGACTCTACCTGTTTGCTCCAGGTATTACAAAACTCGTGCCATGCAAGTCAAGACCACTCAATGATGCGAAAGCTGTATCTATAACACAAATATCAGTGAGATCGTGTTATGCACAAAGGGGGGGGATATATATAACATTTTCTTCTGTAAAATGTAAAATATTGCTATTCATTTCCTTTCTAATAGCTGCTCAACACAAGCAAATCAAACAGGTGTGGTAGAAAGAGCTCAACCATCAAACAACCACAGAAGGTGGCTCTACTGGTGCAGTAAGATCAGCCATGAGGAGGTGAAGATATGTAAAAAAAGCCAAAAAGCAAAATCTAGCACGTATTGCATCTTTTAATTTACTTTGTACTGGTACTTTATGCACTTTTTTTGAAGCGTACAAGAGCTGACATAAAGGATCTTGAAGGCTTAACAGAGAACGTAATGTCCGCACCATCAAAAAAAAAAAAATAAATTTCCCCCCTCCCTAAGTCTGCAGTGAAATTTTTCTTAGCAAAGTCCTCAAGGGAACTTCCAAGGGAGTCTCAGCACCCACTTCTTACCTGCTCTCACTGCCACTGCTTTAATTTCTTATCATGCCTTTCTCAGCCTCTAGCACCTCACCGAGGAGCTCGTCAATCCTCCGGCACTCTCCACTGACCTTTCCAGTATTGCCCCAGCTGTCTCTGGAGCTCAGTTCTCAGGCTTCACTGCTCCATGTTTCCTGAGCTACAGCATGAGCAGTCACAGGGCATGATCTCATCTGCCACGTTTAATTGCAAAACAACAAGTATTAACACTAGAGCTTTTATGCATTTTGCTTTTGCAAAATCACACACCACAACTGTGGGGCACTCCACAGTAACAAGGCACAAACCAGAAAATACCAGAGACAACGATGTACACCACCAGAGAACAGAGATCCTGGATCCTTCTGCAAAAAGAAAAAGCCAAGGAAATTTCAAAATGTTAATTCAAATTGTTTGCCTCATATTGCATTCTGTAAACCTGGACTTTTTCAGGCGGCTGGAGACACATGTTTCAGAGGCACACACTCTGGTAGTGACAAAGCCGTGTTGTTGACTGCAGAAAGAATAATCACAGGAACCCAACAGATCATAACTCCCATGATAGAGCATGAAGTGGGGGTGGGAGGGAGAAGCAATTTTCTCAGCTAACCTTGTCCTGAGCCTTTAAGGGCTTAATAAGATCATAACCAACACCTTGAATTATATCCTGAAATAAACAGGTAGCCAGAACAGAGCACAAAGCTCAAGATTTATGGGCTAATAGTAGGTGACCTTCAAGAGAAAGGTTGCTGCGGGCTGTACTCACTGAAGTCCTTTGCGAGAGCAGCCCCAAGCACTGAGTGCTAACCCGGAGGTGATGAAGGCGTGGAGCACATGCATCACTGGAAAACCATCTCCGCTTCCAGAACAACCATAAATGAAAGAAATAGTGCCATGAGGATTGAAACTAATGAAGTCTGGTTTCTTTTTTATTTGGTTCTTGTGGTTGATTGACTTCTGTGTCTAAGACAGCACAAGAGTCTGAAGGTTTTCCGGCAGCAGAGCATTATGAGATTCCTTCCTGTGTGGATTCTCTGGTGTTAAATGACTTGTGAACACACACTGAAACCATGCATCCAGTAAATGTTCTGTTAGTGTGACTCTTCCCTATCCAGTTTCTTATTTTCCCCAACTCTGGGGGAACTTAGTTACCTTTGAACTTAAAACTCTTATTTCACAAAGGATTAAGAATGGACAACACTAATCTGCTGTATGAAGTAGGGGGGCACATGGATAGATATATACAGAATGCAGATAGCCTTGATTTTCCTTCAAAGCTAAACTGAGATGACATTTGGTTATGTGGGGAAGTTTTATTCTCAGTGAATGTGAGGGGAGTCAATGATGATGTTTTCTGAAGAGAGCAACAAGTTCATCTTTTGACCTCTAATGAACAGTCAAGGGACATCACAGTCCCAAATGATAGTTTGTGGAAATATCATGAGTCAAAGGCAACGCATAAGAATTTGTTACTGACCAAGCAGGGAGTTCTGCTGCCCATAAAGAACTAAAGGACCTGTCTCAGGCCACTCTCTTCAGAGCCAGCAAGCAGATGCTTAAGTTTCATTACTGCAGCAACAACCCATCTCAGCAAACAGGTTCAGACAAGGACCATAAGGTAACTTCCCAATCCCTTTAAGACCAAAATCTCCTCCACGTTGGGGCAGGCGGGGTGGGGATGGTCACACAAGAAGTGGCAGGGCAGAGTAAAGAACTTGTGGTTTTCTGTTCTGTGACAGAATATGCTGATAATTTCCAGTCCCACCAGTATGACAGATTTAAAAAATACTCTTTACAAGGAGGGAAAGAAAAAAAAAAACTAAGGCGAGGTACAGATTAGAAAACTACAGGCCAGAGAGATTCCCTCAATATTGCTGAATAGTATAAATCAGTGGTGGCACCCAATTCAGCAGTGCTGGTTTCCTGTGCTGAACCACAAACCTCTTGGTCCAGTTCTGCTTACAGATTTTATGTGGAGCTGGAATATATTGCTCAGTCCCACTCTCCCTCCACACCAAGTCAACTGCAGATATATTGGTCCCGAAGGTCACTGCTTGAAATTTCCATTAACTTTCCTGAAAAATAAAAAAGCTCAGTAACCAGTACCATCTTTTAAGAAACTATGAGCAAAACCAGGGATTCAGCAACAAAAGCTACAGACATTCGTTAGGCAGGTGGCTGAGTTTTATTTAATCCCAAGCCTGTGCTATAAGGAAAGATGAAACATAGCCCATTCTGAGCCTGCAATTAATCCCAAAGGTTAATTTTGTTGCGGGCACATTGTAAACAAAGGGGATATTTATTTCAGAGTCCAAGTACATCGCAACAGAGGGAAGGCAAAGGGAAGGGCAGTTTGCACTGTGGATTAAGAGAAGGCTGCAAGACCTGGCGAAGCCAGTGCTGACAGATTCCCTTATTAAAAAGTGTAGCTTTGTGGAAGGCCTACCATTGACAGCTCTGACGCTGTCCAACTTCAGAAAACCAGGCACAATTGGAAGACTGTGCTGTGGCAGGGACAGTGGGGCTAAGGGGCACTTCTAATTTGTCAAAGTTGTATCTAATTCCACTGAACAAAGTTTGCAAAGAGAGATGAGCAGAATCCACAAATGATTGCTCATTCACCAAGCTCTGATGGAAAGATAGGCCAGCACACAGCTTGGGCTTTGTAGAGTAACCTGAGCTCCTCCAATCAACTTTGGATAATTCTGCCTTGTGGGCATAACAGTTTTCCTTGTTTCTTCTTTAATAGGATTATTCCTTACAATATTAAAAAGATAACATCAGTGTCTTTCAGTGTCCCATAAACTATTTCTGGGTATGTGAATGGATGCTTCAGGTGGTTTTGTTACTATTTCTGTTATAGACTTACGAGAAGTGAAGATCTAAGAGAAGAATTTGATTCAAGTCTGACATTTGTTCTATAAATAAATTAAAATCTCAGACTTTCTTTTAAAAGAGAGATACTCAAAACTGACAGAGTTGGAGGAAAAAAGAAGGAAATTACCATGTTTATCATGACTGTGAGCCAACCTCTAGATTCACTCCATTGATGGGAAAATCTTATCAAAAACAAGTAAACAACAATCCAGTATTTACAGTTGGATGAAGCTTTTCATTTACAGCACTGGATGCTGGATCAGGTCCTCAAGTAGCTAATTCTTAGGCAACAAAGATAATTAATGCATGTAAAAATATTACTTTCCAAATTAAAACAGAAGCCATAACATATTCTGTCGCAGCTTCATGGTATGTTCAGGAGACAAGAAGAAAGAAGGCAAACACCTTCACCATTCCTTTCCTCTCCAAGGAAAAAGAGAATTCATTATAAAAAAAGTATCAGCGTATCATATTATATTTCCACCTAGGGATGAGCTCATTTCTGTCCTTGTACACTATTTTACATGCAGCAGCCCTCACCGAGACCGTATGAAGGTAAGACTGAATAGAGCGTGGATATCTTAATGCAGAAAATTAGGCAAACAAAATCCACTTTGAAACCATCAAAAACTGAATGATTATCAGTTTTTCCCGAAATTAAGTGCTAGAGAGTTAAAAAACTTGCCCTAAGAGCTTCTCTCAGCAGTGTTTTCAATTTCTGAGGTACCTCATTTGGATGAGCCCACGCATTGCTCTTCACTTCGTTTCATTTCAAACCAAGCCACAGAGAGATACCCATTTAACACTGAATTTGTCTACACCTGGATCTCATACACAGTGCTCTAACACAAATCTGGTGATTGAAAATTGCTGCTTACTGGGAGGCAGAACAAGTTTTGTCTAGAAATATGTTTTAGATCCCCGTGCTATTTATGGGTTTTCAGCAGCCTCAGCGGACCCTGTACTCTCCCTACATCAAACAGACCACCGACTGGATTCCTGGGATTTTATCCCCATGAGAATGACATAAAAGCATCTGCTTGATGCTACGATTCTGCTTAAAGGTGGTGCCCACATTTTTAAGTGTAGCTAGTAAATTCAGGTGTCTGTTTACTGGCTACGCAGGTCAGAATTTCATTTCATACTACATAACCAATCTCATTTAAGGAGAACCAATTAAACAACCTACAGTTTGAAGTAGCCAAAATTACCACAAATTGATGTATATATATACATTTACATATCTATGTAAAATAAATACGTATTTTTATATTTTTTTTAAATTTTCTACATTACTGATAAGCCACTGTTGAAGTAACAGAGACCATTCCACCTCTGAAACAGACACCCTAAAACCCACTCAGCAATAATCTTCTTTATTTATTAATCAGACTTCTAATAAAGGCTCCATCTTCAGACAGGTCTTTGCACACACTCACAAAATCCTTCTGTCTGAGAGGCAAGGACAACCCTGCTTTTTCTTGTGCCAAGGAGAGAATATGCATGCCAGGGTGCAGGCTTGCATTCTCTTCCCTAAAATACTAGGGAAGATGAGGTTGTAAATCTGTTTGCATTTTGTTTATTTTTAATAAATCCATGAATTTTAAGGCCAGGCGGGACCATTTATCTTTTAGATAATCATTTGACCTTCTCTCTAATCTAGAGCAAAGAATCCACCTCAGGGATTTCTTCCATTCAGAAAGTCTTCATTTAAATATTCATTCTGTCACATCTCTTGGGAAATACTTCCACTGATGATTTATGTTTACTACTGAACATATGCATCTTTTCTGTAGCCTAGATTTGTCTATTTTAGATATCCAACTAGTGGACCTTGCCATGCTGTGTTCTCCTGAATTAATGACTTTTGTTCTGGAAAACAAAACCCAAATGTCTTAGAAGTTTTCTCCTGTGCAGGTGTGTGTAAACTCCTAAACTCTCTCTTAATGTACTGCAGACCTTGCATTCTACCTGACACATTACAAACCAATGGACAAACTGCTGAATTACTTTTCCAAGGAGCAAATAAAAACATTTATATTGCTTAATGAAAGGGCATGTGGGAAAAAAAAAAGGCAGAACCCAAAATACTCAGGACAGTATCACAGTACAGCACAAAACCTCTTTACCCTCCCACCAAAACCAGGACAGCACTTTTTACAGGTTTGAGTAAAAAAAAAAATTGTCCTCTTAACCGTAAATATTATCTAACCTTCACTCTGACACATTACTCTTTGTGCTCTTTGACCTGTCCCTGTGAGATGGCATCCTGAAATAAGCAGAATTCTCTGTTGCAATTCAGCACCATTCTGATGAAGCTGATGGCACTTGGAGGCTCATGCCAGCTCTGCAGTTCTGAGCACACTTCAGGTATTGCCAGAATGTGATCTGGACAAGGTGGCACAAAGTATCAAATACCAGACTTTTCAATATACAAGTACAAAGAAAAGAAAAATAGCAAAATATACGAGACTATCCCTCTAGCCACAACCTGGATGTAAAAATCCAGATTTTGCTGCTGTATGTAGGCACTGGGAGCTGCTGGAGTATTGGGTTTCTCTCACAGGGGGCTGCCAATATCTCTTTGCCACTTACAGAGGCAGACAGGTGGCAGATGCATTGGGTTACACACGAAAACCCTTCTGGTAGAACCACTCTTGGGGCTTCCAAAGACAGGGAGAAGACTTGTCAGGTAGTGGCTGTGTTGTTCCAAGCGGTTTTCAGGAAAGCTTTTGCAGGCTGCTCAGAGTTTAGCAGCAAGGAAAGTTGGGTGCAGTCTACGGAGCATCCCCTTAAATAAAAGGGAGAAATGAGAGGTTAGAAAGTTGATGTCTTTATGTTGGGTTGAATTGAGTCTCAAGTGGTACTTAGGAGCTTAACCACAATCTGTTCTTATATAAATAAGATATATTTTCATTTCTTCTGAAGGTCTTTCCACAGCTCCCAGGATCTTTCAGATGGTCTTTCATGTCCTGATCTGACGCCTCCAGATAAACACCAAGCCTTCTATGGGACAGGCTGAATTCCGAATCCACACCGTATTTTTTTGGTGCAGAGAAGCTGCTGATTAAGATACTGTTGAAAATACTCTCATCTTTCTAACACCTTCCATCATTAAATCAAAAAACACTAAAAGATCTGAATAAAACTACATGATAATTTTGTTGTCATTACTCGCCCCGTCCTTACCCCCATTAGGCTGTATAATAAAGAAAGTTATCATTCATTTTCCATTTATACATACATTTTTGGCAAACTCATTTCCAGGTTTTCAACATAATTTCTTTCTGCAGCAGAACTAAGGTTTGTTTCAGTTTTATTTTCTGATATTGCTTGTTACTTGTTTACAATGCAAACTTTTCATTAAATGTTATAATACCTTTGCATTTTTTTCAAAAGTCTTGCTTACTTTACAGCTGTTTGAAAACCTGACTGTTCTTTTAATTTTATGAAGGCAAACTACATAAACTGCCTCGACAAATAACCTTGATCCTATTTTCAATGTCAGCAAATGTTTCTGATCATAATCACAAGCACTCTAATAATGTTTAAGGAATTTTGCTGTATTATAGTAACATATCTGACATGCAGGGTCATGCTGTAGTGATCTCAGATGCTTAGAACCCATGGGATATGGGTATCAGGATAGAAACCTTCAATCTGATTCTGGATTCCATGCAGCAAGAAAAAAGCACAGGGACAACAGGTAAACTCAACATACAAGGGTGAAAAGGCAGGATGCTGTGTTATTCCAGTTTAGGCAGGGGTTTTAGCTTTGGTGTTTGGGCTTCTTTGTTGTTTTAAGATGCAAGAAACTTTATGATGCCTGTCTCTCCACAACTAATTCTTCACACACGCCATGAAAATTAAAATATTTTCTACATTCTCATTTCAAAGTGACGTTTTCTCGCAAAAATGAGTCTATTACTGCTCTCTGTTAAAAACTGGTTTTTAAAATGAAAAATACTTCAGATTTTTTTTTTTAAAATCATACTTTTCCTGCTACAAATGGTAATACTTAAACGAAGACAAAAATAAACAAGTCTCAACAACAGTAGGAACGAGTGAGGGGTTTGTTTCCACTGCAAGAAGGGGGCTGCCTCTTCTGATCCAAGAAATCTTTGTATCTGGGCAGAAACATCACCGATGGCAGGATGTCTTCACCTAGGGAGGAAGAGCAGGGCCAGCTGCCCACATGGCTGCCAAGTGCACGATGGCATCCACCCCGTGTAGAGTTACCAGAGCTCCTCACTTGCAGCTCAGAGGCAGCAGGGCCACGCTCCTGTGGCACCTGGTCAGGGCTTGGCCATGTGTCTCAGCAAAATAAGCAGCACATCCACAGTCCTTCTCAGCAATGCTGCTTTTGCCTTGGAGGGATCTGCTAGCTGAGGAGTCCGAGCTGCTTTCCATTACCCTGTATGGACACACCCAGTGGGAAAATAACTCCTCAAGGCAAGGAAGATGCCTTCTACGAGTTCTTAAAAGCACCAGGTGCTTCCTTGGGCTCTGTAAAACCAATCAAGTATAATAATGAATGAATCATATAAAAGGGGTTGGAAATGGTACTCTGAAAGACAAATCTCTGCTCTCTCTCTTTGCACCCACGCAGACTCAGTCTGGACTTTAGCTCAAATGCAGACATCCTTTTTCTTTTAAGCACCATCCAGTTTAAAAAGAAGAGTGAAAGATTCTGCTATCTCTTGAAGACTCAGCAGCAATAGTCAAAAGGGATAGTGATACATAGAGACATTTATGGAAGTTGCTGGGACAATCATAATTTCATGGACAGGCTTGAAAAGCTCTTTTTGGGCAGACATAAAGAGCCCACTGAGTCCTTTTAAAGGTTTTACACAAAGAAACTCATCACTTTTCTAGCATTGTAGCGGAATTAGAGTCCATATTGCTTCTGCTGAAATTTCTTTATAAACAGAATCTGTCCATTTATTTATTGGGCTTTTGCAATTGACTTGGGAAATAGAGGCCATCCAGAGATTTCCCAATGAGGTAGAAGTGTCACATGGCAAGCATGGTAGTTTTCACATGATATGCAATATTTTCTTGATTTGAAAAGAATTCTGGCTTTATGAGGACTAACCTTGGTTTTCCTCACACTGAATAATGTAATTTCAGTGGGGAAATTTCTTTTTTATGATTCTCCACTACTTAATATGCATTAAACAGCAGCACTCCATGGTTTCTGATGAAAGAGGAGTCAGGTATCATCTTAATACTTCACAGCCAATATTGCTGCCATTGGAACAGAGCCCAATCCTCTCACTTTTACTCTCACAAATAAACCTTACTTCATACATTAGACATTAGGCAGAAGAGGGAGGAATAAAGTCTCCTCGAGGTCAGCAGTATTACTCAGCAGAAAGAGGATTACTTGAAGAAAATCTGCACCACGGAAGCATCAATTCATAACTAACAGCGGAGTCAGTTACCAATAGAACTGGCTTTAAGAGACATTTAATCCATGCACAATGCAGGATTCATCAGCTGAAGGTGAAGGTGAGCACCACAGCCCGGTGACAACTCAGTAAGCAGGTATCTTTCTGCACAGTAGCTAAGATGTGAGACCTAAAAAATCTTAGCTTTCAGTTCAAATAAAATAAAGGGGGTTGTTCCCTCGATTGCAAAAAGAAATAAGTAGCTTAAGAACATCCATGACTAACTTTACAGCAAGGATCGACCCCTGGGAGAGGTGTAGAGTCCACTGGGAGCTGCAGGAGAGGTGTGAATTCATTTTGCTGGTGCATTAGCTCTTAAACCTAACTATGCCCATTTAAATGTGATTATCAACTCTCCTTGCTTATTGAGTCCCACAAGGAAGAAAAGATGAAGATTTGCACAACCTGCCATAGCAGGCAGATTGTTAGAGCACTGAGAGAGAATAAAACTTTGCAGAATTCAGCTGCCACCCCGGATTTCAGCAAGCTAATGTCTGCACGAGAATATGAAAGCAAGTAACCCCCTTGGTCTCAGTTAGGGTATCTACACATTTTGCTAATAGAAATAATAAATGAAAATACTATGTTGTAACCTGCAGTTTGGTTGTTTTCTTTTTTAGTATGTAGCATGAAGATGAAGAATGAGGCTTATATTTTACAGGATAAATACATATATGAATTTACCATTTCATCGCACATCTCTACTGTAACTATTAAACACAGCTGCTGTGAACATTTCCTACTGCCTTGCAGTATTTTGCAGTAAATCAAAGTAATCTGCATTACAGTACCAGGTTTCACTGCAATCTCAAGGAATTTTTCAATTGCCTCTCTTGCATTTCAGCTGAGATCATTTAGCTGAAATTATGAAACACGCATTAGCGATTAATGCTTCCAAGATTCCACATTACTGTCAAATCACTAATACATTACCTTTCATAATCTAATTTGTTCACACACTAAAATACACAGAACATGCAGAGCTTAGCAAATGGCCTTCTAAAATGTCACAGTTTTTTTTTTAATTATCCCTTAAAGGGAAAAGAAACACCCTGCAAGCCTTCTTTCTGCCTTTCACGCATCAGCTTCAGGACCCAACAAGGGACACAGCTGTGTACACACTTTGCTACTGGTGCGACACTGAGCCTTTACCGAGACATGAAGCTCTTGCTGTGCCAAGACCGTGTCCTGTGGTGAAGCATGAAGAAATCTTAATGGACAGAACTCATCCACCAGCTAGAAAAGGTGTATCAGAGCTGCCATATAATTTTTTTTTTTTTTTTTGAGGGAGGTAGAAAAATAACCAAATGCTTGCTTTTTGCTTACACACCAGCCAGCATTTCCAGTTTTAACTACAATACTTTGGAGTCTGTGTTACTGAGCACTTGGGCAGAGGAAGCATTGGGGAAGGAAACAGGATTTTTAAAAAGCACAACACAAAATTCTTACAGAGGGAGTATCTGGTAACTATTGAGACATTTCTCCCTCTTTTCTTCCGAAGAAGAACAGGCCATAAACACATTTTTTGAAAGTGCACAACAGCACCACACAGTACAAGGGAAGTGAGAGAGTAGAGGTTAAATTCAGCAAGGGTTTAACCTTCAGCAGGATCAGGACTTCCCTTCTGAATGCTGCAAATCAGCTGATATTTCTTTATTGACTGGCCAATGAATAAAATCAGCTAATAAAATTGACTCTAGAGGGGAGGCTGAGAGGAAGGAGTGACTGACCAGTGATTTCAGACATCCTCCTCCTCTCAGCTTTTCAGCTGCATGGAGCCAGGTGTGTCCTGGGTAGTCCCTGGGAGCACAGAGGAGGGACATCTGTTAGATGCATCAGATTTGTCAGGACAAGTGAGATTCAGAGAAATGAGAAAGGTGTTGACACCTGTGTAAGGGACGAGGAAAAGGCAGAAGACAGAAATATGGTCAGATGAAGAACATACAAGAGGAAAAAGTATACACTTCAATGATTAATGGAATAGGGAGAAAAAGCAAAAAGTGTTTTTTCTTATCCCGTGACTAATCCTGGAGGAGATGGAAAGCTGAGGGCCTTGCTATTCAGAAGCAGATTGATGTAACATAATGTTGGCAAAAGAGGATATGGAAGATGAAATTAAGGAGAGAGCTCAGGGACCGGAGGTTAACAGGGTCTCATGGCTAACACACAGAAAATAGCACAGACAAAGCATTTTCTCTTGTTCAGCACACATTTCAGCAGACTCTTACACTTCCCCAGATTAGCTACAATATGCAGTTCTTCTACTCATTGTTAAAAAAACAAATAAATAAATAAGTACATTAAAGGCACGTTTGTGTAAAAGCTTTGACACCATTTGATGAAAGATCAAACCCTCTGCTTCAAGTGCTCCAAAGGTTTCCTGAATCTCAGCCTCCTCAAGACCTTTACCCCCCATTTCCCTGCAGAACAGCCACATGAGCAGTGCCTCTTCTTTTCCTGGTCTCTGAGGGCACAGTCCTGTCTGTCTTTAATACATGGGGAGCACCTTTAGTTCTTGCTCAGATGGTGGCAGTAAAAGTTGACCCCTGGCATTTCAGCAATCCCAGCTGTGTTGGCTTTGGAAAACTGGGGGGGAGGGATACCTGGAAACATCTGACTGGCTGACATACAGGGCCAACATACCCCAGTGAGGAACTCTCTGTGCATGACTATGGCTGACCTATATTTTTTATTTTTTTTTTTCAAAGAGGAGATAAGTTCTTGGCTCCATAGCCCACCAATTTTTACAGACTCTTTACACACCTTGAATGCACCTTGTGTGCATTAAGTGACTTAAGTGACATTTCTGAATTAAAATGTGGAAAAGAGAGATATGCCAAGCTATTCACAGCTCACTGTACATGGCACTCAATACAAAATCTTGTGCAGGAAGCTTGTTTTCAGCATGAAACATCACAGCAAACTAAAACCAAACAAAACCAACCAACCAACCTCAAAAAACTTGACTATGTTCCTGCTTCTGCCACAGGCTGTTTTGACCCTGCCTCTCACAACCCACATGTAAAATAAGGTTTAACTGCTCTGGTGAATATAACTATCATTGCTGGGGCTGGATTTTGGCACTTCAGTGCTATGATGCAGTGGGGATGGGTTGGGGTTTTTTTGCTGACTAGTGAAGTTGTATGTTTGTATGTCATGTTTCACCCCAGTGTAGCTGCCTCATCTCTGTTACCAGCTCAGACTGATCAAAGTGATGTCTGTGCTTAACTGCTCCCTCAGCCCTGGCACACTGAAGTGTCCTCTCTTCCTGTATATCATCCAGAGTGCTCTCACTAACAGGATTTATCACTTCAGTTGGTTAAAGTAACAAATATAAAATGAAGGCCCTAACATCCCTCATCTTTGTGCCCATTCTCCCTCATCCTGTAATCAAACACCAGGACTGTAAATGACTACACAAAAAAGGAGGAGCTGACAACACACACTGTAGAAAGAGACTGGCCCAGGCTGGTACAGATTAGCACACACTGAGCCAGGTCTCTACACAGGATTGGGTCCTCAAACCTCCACTTAACAACTTCACCCAGTGTCTGACCTCAGAAGTACTGAGCACAAACAAAACCTGCGCTAGACGGTGAAATACTGTGCCAAACTGCCATCGCTGCAGGACAGAGGGGTACATGACAGCAAGGGATAACACAAGGCAGCCTGTGGGAAATAAGCAACTGTCAGCACTCACATTTGAGTGTTGAAGATATATATTTTTAAGTGTGTATTTACACAATCTCAGATATCAGAAGTTGGAGCTAGCCACATCACGCTGGCTTCACAGTCACTGCGCGGGGGAAAAGAAAGCAAAATGCTCTTTCCTATGGAGAGAAGGCAGCAGTGTAAAAACACACACAGCCTTTTATTAGCTGAATCATCCTTGCTGTAGCTGGCCATCCCCTGACCTAGGGGTTTTTAGTACCTAATGTTTTCAGGGAGATAATTTTCACAGCATACCTCAGCTTCTTAGAATGCTCTCAGAGAGCAAAGTCAATCCTAGGTCACTCTTCCAGTGTAGTTTCCTTTGTACTAAATCCTACTTTCAAGAAAATTCTTGCCATGGTTCAATGGTATTTAACCTATCATATAATATCCAGGTTTACTGTGTTAGAAGAAGCAGAACAGTATTAAGCTTTTCCCACAAGCCTGTGATTGCATTTGACCCAGTAACCTGTATTAGATTAACATTTATTCTACAACTCCACAGCAAGCCTTGGACCTGGCTGAGCAGCAGTTTATAGAGGACACTAACCATTTTTACAAGTGGAGCAGGAAAAGGGAATTGAATCTGAGGGAGTAATTCCAAACAAGTATGTTGCTGCAGCAGTTAAATTGTTTATACGAGGAGTTGGGGAATTACATCTGACTGACCTCTCTTTTTATCTGCTTAAAAGACAAAGTGCAGGTCTCCATGGCGAGTGCTAACTCCTGGGGAATGCAGTATAAAAATGCATCATGGCCATACAACCTCAATCCCCATCAAGGAGGGAGACCTTCAAAGGAATGTAAGAAAGTTAAAATCACTAGGATTAGTAAGATTTTCACGTTAGCCAGTCTACAAACAGGTTCATAAGCATTCCTGCTCGCAAATGAGCCACTTTCCTACATTTGCCAAACAAGTTGGGGAGCAGGGAGGAGAAGGTGGGGATGGTTTTGCTTTTTATTTATTAATGTAATTTTGCATTAACCTTAACCTCATGCTAGTTTAGGCAGAATAAGATTGTTATTATCAACATTTAGAATAGAGGGGGCCAAATCCTATGCTCCATTGATTGATTAAATCCTCTGAGGACTTCAGTTCATGGAGTTGAAACAGCTTCTAAATACTATTGAAAACAGGTTGCATCTTAAAAAAAAAAAAAAAAAGGCTTTAAAATCTGTCAGGAAAAGCACTAGGAAGGTTAGTAGGGTTAGGCTACAGCCAGCTCTCTTCCATTTGTAAACTTATAGGGTCAAAAGCTGGGCAATAGGATTAGTGTAACCAAATTTCATTTCATGTGAAGTTTCCAACATATCTAAATTTATTCTGCTTATTATCATCTTATCTACCTCTTCTCCCACCAGTATTGCACTAGTAGATGAGTAAAGGATATATCAACAAAACAAACAAACAAACAAAAATAAACCACATTAGAAAAGGAATTAAGTGAACTTCTAATTCCCACTCATTTCTTCAAGTCAAAAAGCCACTCAGTTTCTTGCAAAATGCAAGTATGCTCCCTGAAAACAATGATGCAGCTGAAGTAATAGAAACTCAGTCTAGGATTTTCAAAGTTCAGCATTCAGAAATGAGAGAAGGGAGGGAGGAGAAAAAGTTCATTGTCAGCATAATTCGGATTCATTCAGTCGCTCTAAGAGCCTCTTCTGAATGCAATGGGAGGAATTTATAAACTGAACTATAATCTTCACAAGTCTTGAAGAGCTGGACAAGAACAGACCACTCAAAGAAAGTGGGGGTTTTCCCCTCACACACCAGAGGACAAATCTACAGCTTGTGCAGCACACTCCAATTGTGCTGCTGCTTTTCAGAGAGCAGAAATCCTGTCAAGGAAGATCTCATAAGTAGAAGAATCCAGTGGGGAGCTTGTCTGGGGCCAAACTTACTAGGATAGCATATAGAAATCTACTGGCTTAGTGTGGTTTTGTAGGGACACAGATTGGCACTCTTTGAAGTACATGATCTGTGTTGGGTCTGGCCAAGATGGAGTTAATTTTCCCCATAGCAGCCCTGATAGTGCAGGGTTTTGTACTGGTAACTAGAAAGGTGGTGATAAAACAGCAGAGTTTTGGCTACTGATACTGGACACTGGTTCTACTCCCATAGAACCAAGGCAGTCCCTCCAACACTCCTCACCAGTAGGCTGAGGGTGGACAAGAGTTTGGGAGGGGACAGAGCCAGGACAGCTGACCCAAAAGTGACTGAAGGGATATTTCATACCATATGACACTCAGAGAAAGAAGGGGAGGAGGCATCCATTATTAGGATATTTGTCTTTTGGAGAAACCACTCTTTTCTGGGAAGTGACTGGATGTCGCCTGCTGATGGGAAGTAGACAATAAATCTTTTGTTTTCCTTTGCTTCCACACATGGCCTCAGCTTTCATTTTTCTAAACTGCCTTTATCTTGACCCACAAGGTTTGTTTTCCACCTTATTTTCTCTCTCCCCATCCTGCTGAGAGAGGAGGGCTTGGTGGGCACCTGGCATCCAGCCAGTGTCAGCCCACCACAATTGTCATAATTCAAAATAAATGAAATACCACTTAAAAGCAGGGGAAGGTATGTGTGCTGGAATTGTGCACCAACCTTGCATATTTTTTTGTTCCTCTAATCCAGAGCCCAAGATTTCCAGGAAGGCCATAAATCCCAAATCACAAGGAATTCAAAAAGGATATAAATTGTTTATGAGACATTTACCTCTACTTGGTAAGGCTGTTTAGACTCAGAAGCACAACCCTCTTTGACCCCATTCTGTTTAGGAATCGGTCAAATTAAAGGCTGATGAAACACTCTCCTACACAACAATAAATAGGTGCAATTCTTCAGCCACCAGTGGTATGTGGTTACATGGCACTGGAGCAACTGTCCCTCCTGTAAGGGCAGGTGGAACCTGGAGGTTAATCCTGTAAAGCTGTTCCTCCTCACTCAAAAGAAATTGAGGATTTGGCCTGGGCTTTTCAAACTGCTTTATTCAGAACAACAGAAGAGAGGATTGGGAAGGAAAGCAATGCCTAAGTGCACCTGGGAGATGTTTTAAAGACAGTAATGGAATAGGCCTAGGTCTTGGATGAGAGTGGAATCTGCCCTCCGGATGCCACCTACAAACAGGCCTGAGCACATTGATGAAACTGTTCAGCTGAAGTGATTCCTGTCAATACAATGAGCACTGGGTGGAAAGAACAGTGTTTACAAATGCCCTACTTTAAAGCCTCTGTGCAAGAGAGAGAAAACAAAATGTTTTTAAGCAACAGAACGACACGGAGAATGTAAGCCCTATGCAGTCCCTCTCTTTGCTTCAAAATAATCTCATCTTGCTCTCCCTTTTCCCACGCCAGACACTAAGCACAGTTCAACTTCCAGGAGCAGATGTGAATGGAGGGAGCTGGTTATAGCTGGATGTGTGGGTTTTTGCATCCTTATTCTCTGCCTGGGCACAAGGATGGCTAATGGGCCACCTCAACCTTCATCTGCTTTTCATTTTTCACAGTGCTGGCCACTGAGCAGCAATATTTGCCTGGACCTTGTAGAGAAGCGGCTTTCCTAAAAAAATAAATTTAAAAAATTGCAAGAGGAAGATGACAATAGAGAAAAGTCTCACCAAGAGGGAGCTGGGTTTTTTTCCACAGCATTTCCTGCTGTGGAAATACTGCTTAAATGGAAAAATGTGATTCTTCTCTCACTAAATGCATTCAAGGACTGATTCTGCCCCTTGTGAAGCTGATGCCAAACTTGCCATTGCACCACTGGGCCCTGAATGATGGATGTATTATGGTGGTGATGGATGCAAATCACCATCCTGGAAACAAGTGGAAGAAATTGGTTCTGATTTAGCCTGTTCAGCATTAGTGGGAGTCGTAAAGCATCAGGAGAGTTCTCCTGTATACAGTGTGGGGGATTTAAAGTTCCTGCTAGAGAAAATGTGCTCAGGTAGAGCCATTTAGCAGTAGTCAGTAGCATTAATTACCTGTGTAAGAGACAATATGGCATCAATGCAGCCTTTGGATTCTGTACCCCTCATTAACTGTTTCCCCATTAACCTTGACTGGAATCACATTCAAAGCCTAAGCAGTAAGATTTTTCTTTTTATTTGTGAGCATCCCCATTTCATCCTTGAAGGTTCTCAGATTCTTATTCATTGTAAATGGTCCTGCTTGTAATAAAGTGCTAGTGGAAGTATTTACTGTTTGCTGCTTAATTTTGTCCTCATGGAAGTCGACGGATGCCAGCTCCAACAGTAGTTAATATACCTTTGAGCACATGCTGTGACCTTTCTCCAACTCATGCCTGACTTCATTCTCAGATCTCATTAAACAGGAGAAATTATCCTCTGAAAGAGCAAAACCAGAAATGTGCAGATTTGCCGCAGAGCTACAGAGGACAGCTTGATTTAAAAGGCACCATGGTAAAGGGGAGGGAAAGCAGTGGGGGGAAAGCAAGTTCCTTCTCATATTCACACTAACAGTCATATGAAAATAAAGCTGCATGAGAAAGAAGCAGCTTAGAGAGCCACTGTGTTGGAGTTCTTTTAGTCTTGTTTCTTGGAAGTTTTTGGTGTTTGCTCTCACTAATGCAAGCAATCTGAACGAGGAGCTTGGCTGCCAGGATGCCAGGAATTTTATACTTGGGCTCTGGCTCAAACACTGCACTGTTTGGAGATGCCTCTTGCATGTTTAGCACCGCAGGGCCTAAGTTCACATGTGGGCACAATACACTACTCATATAACTCCCCTCTTCTCCTATTGTCTGCCCTGGAAGCAAACACCCAAGCAATCCTGTTTGCCTAAAACCCAGGCAGGCAACTCTCCAACATTTTCCTCTTTCAGTGAGTACATAGTGGTAGCAAGACACTATTTATGCATTGTCTCCCTAAAGCCTTCTAAACCAAAATTATGGTTTAGTTGCTGAAAGTCGAGTGTGCCTTGGCTGAGAGACAACTATGGGCATTCCAGCACAAGGGGAAAAAAAAAAAAGCTATTCCACAACACACCAGCCTGAGAGAGCCCACAGGAGGGCATCAAGAGCAACCAGAGATCCAGAAAACGCGGTCTTTGACAGGGGGGAGCAGACTAGGGGGATGGAGGAGACTTAAAAAGACTTTGAATGTATAGGCCACAGGGGACCATTGGGAAAGGCAATGGCTGCCCTGCAATATGCCAAAGCATTTTGCAAAGAGGAAAACAAACTCTTTTCTATCTCCTGTAAGGATAAGGCAAGAAATCAATGGGTTAAGTCACAGCAAGAGAGAACTAGGCTTGTCTTTAGGAAAGGCTTTCTAGCAGTAAGAAGAGTTCTGCCTTGGCAAAGATTGCCTGAGGAAGGGTGTCAAATTTCTGTTATGGGAGGTTTTTAAGAGCAGGTTTGCTGCATATCTGTCAAGGAGGGTTAGATCTAGTTGATCCTGCCTTGGGGAAAGAGACCAGGCTAAATAACTTATTGTCCTTTCTAGCCCCATTTGCTAGGGTTCAGTGATACACCTTGCTGTACTAATACCTGTAAGCTAGGTAGAATTAGGAAGTAAAGCTTCAGTGTCTACATGGGCAGCCTTGTAAATTCTTTACAGGTAGAAAAACTTAAAGGCATAGAAGCAAGAAATTTATTCCACAGATCCTAACCTGGAAGTCCAGATGAGCCTTGATCCTGTGGCAGGCAGGAGGCAAGCAGGTTGAGATTCACACTGGGCTGTGACACTGTTCCCCAAGTTCAGATTTCAGGCTGCAGAAAGCCTGAAGTCAGACAGCCAGAAAAATAGTGCTGCCCTTGGAAGATTTCCTTCACAAGACAACAGTATTTGTCCCTACCTGCAAATTCAACCATAAGTATAACACAGGGCAGAAGAAAAAATTATAAAAGCTGGAGAGCTCAAACCTACCTGACAGCACCTACCAGTGAGTGGAAAGAAAAATTCTAGCAGCTCTGGCCAAACCCACAAATCGGCACAAGCTCCAAGGTGATGTGACCATATGCAAGCTAAACACATCACATGTACCCACTGTAACACTGAGTCAGTGTTTCTGCCTCTTTGCTGAATAAGATGGGTTGGGTTGTGGTTGGCTTTTTCTGTGGTTTGAGGGGGGTTTTTAATCACTTTTGCTTCCTACCAAATAAGTGGAAAGCTTTGAAGTATTTGCTAACTACTAGTACAGGTAAGTATACAGATCTGAACACTTCCAGCCTACTACTTTTGAAACTTGACTTATGGTTTTATGAACAACAGTGCCAAGGGAATAATCTAGTAATTTTAGCTGGCTCAGAAACACACATATTTTGTATTTTTTAATACAGATGAGAAATTTCATATTAGGTCCTTTAAATATCATTAGTTTTCTCCTTTTGTTTAAATATGGTCTACTTGGTGTTGTAGTGGTTTTCTCCTTTACAATTCAGTCTGTTTCCAGTGTTCCTAATTTTCTTGTCTCTCCAGAGAATTCTTACAAAATCACAGAATCATAGAATGGTTTGGGTTAGAAGGGACCTTAAAAACCATCTAGTTTCAATCCCTGTGCCATTGGAAGGGACACCTTCCAATAGACAGGGTTGCTCCAAGCCCTGTCCAACCTGGCCTTGAACACTTCCAGGCATAGGATACTCACAACTTGTCTGGGTAACCTCTCCCAGTGCTTCACTACCCTCACAGTAAAGAATTTCTAACCTAATGTCTAATCTAAACCTGCCTTCCTTCAGCTTAAGGCCATTTCCCTTGCCCTTGTAAAAAGTTCATCTGTAACTTACATACTCTCCCAAGCTACCTTTGAAATATTGTACTCATTTTCAACCCTGGAGGACAGAAGGAGCTTTCAACTATAAACAGCTAAATAAAAGCTGTATTATCTAACCTGGCTTGGCATTTTTGTCACAGAGGAAGGGCCAAATATATTTTCATTTCTAGATCTAGATCTCATTGCCTGCATTTGATGAACTTGTTCTTCTATAACATTAAGATTTTATAGACGAAGAGTTTGGACCATCACCATTTTTAGTCAAGAGGTGAGTGCAGTTATGAGCAGGTAACTATTGCATTCTTAGAGTATTCATGGTAGTCTCATGTCCTCTCTATTGATGATTAGCAGGAGAACACCCACAAAGAAAAGGAATAGCTATAAAACATACTCATATTCTAGGGAGCACTGGGGGTGGAAGAGCAGAATATGAAAAGTATACACAGAAAGAAAGACAGGGGAAAGAAAAAGAGATCAGTGTCAGAAATGGCAAGTAAAATGCAACCTCTGTCATGTCATCTCAAAAGAGGCAGAAAGGTGTCTACTTGGCCGTATTTCTGTGAAGCGACAGCTACATCCAGTGGTCACTGGAGCTCACTGACACAGGGTCCTTGCTGAAATCTGAAGAGACCAGGAGTTGGGGGGAAGGGCAAAGCTGGGGTGTATTTTGGTTTTTAATGCAACAGCCACTGCTTCTCTTCTCAGGCCTGTCCTGTCCCCATACAGTTAAGGTTTAACTACAGAAGACAGGCCTAACTACCGTGAGCTGTGACAATAACGTGTTCTGTTTCTAATCACTCTTTCACAGGAGAAAATCAATTCTGATTTTAACAGCCTTTCAGCATGCCTTAAAACAAATTCTTTGCCTTTCTTACATATACCAGTTCAGAGAAAATTTGTTGTTGCTTATTGGCAGTTTCCTGCTCTGCTATAACCATTCAGCTCTGCTACCAAGACACCTCCCAAAAGCATTTCCAACACCCCAAAGAAAATAACAAGACAAGCTCCTTTCAGCACAGCAGGGGCAGCCTCACCTGTGCAGGAGTCCTTATGTCACAGTATTTCCCAGCATGACATACAGAGATGCTTCTTAGAGTCAGCCTGCAGTGCCCATCAGAAAAACAGGATGTGTTTTAAAACAGGTATATGCACTTTTGCTTAATAATTCAAGTAGCCAGTCCAGGGCACAAGGATTACTTCTCTTTTTTTTGGTCTGTTAGCTTCCATGTGGGAAAATCCTATGGGATTTAATTGAAGAGAAGGTCCTTTGTACAGAACTAGTTAATTATATTCATTCTTCGTCCAAAATTGTGCAGAAGAGTTATAGATTAGAGGAAGGCTATTCTCTTAATCATTAGACTAATTTCAATTAATTCAGATTTGACTTGTGTAGAGGTTTTAACCTCTTTGCACACTGCAAAACACTCTCATAAGGAATGGAGCAAGTCTCATGATGGCGTAAAACACTGCCCATCAATCTAACAGGTGAAGAAAAAGTTGCATCCTGCCACATTTGTTGGACACAGTTTTTTCTCATACATGGTTTGATGCACCGGGAAAGGCAAAGAGGCCTCAAGGCTGCAAGATAGTTGTCACTGTTTGAGCATCAACATCAGCAGAGCTTTCTGCAGTTTTGCTGAAATGCTATGAAGTCCAGAGGTAGTAGAGGGATAGAAAGAAGGGAGAACCACAGTGTCACAGGAGGAATTTTATGCAAAAGCTTCATTCAAGTACACACTGGTAAGCAAAGTCTGCTACAGGGTGAGGTAGGAACACACAGGGCTCCAAATCCTTCAGCTATACAGCTGGAGGGGTGAATGCTCAGGTTTTGGAGACTAACTGCATTTGTTCAGTCCCCTCTCACACAGTCATTTGGATGAGCGGCCTCTGTGGTTTAGCCCAAGGACAGCACATCACATTTGGGGTGTGGGGAATGGCCAGGGCAGGAACGAGAGCACATGAGGACAGAGCAGGCAAAACCCAACCTACCTCAGGTTATGTAGCCCAAGACAACATCATTGCTTCTTTCTGACTATTCCTGCAGGGGCTTAGGCATTTAATATGACTCACTGCATTAACAAGAAATCAATGGAAGATTTTTATGTGGTTAATACAAATCCTTAAAATGGACTCAGAAGTATTTGTGGCTATTTATGCTCAGTAGTTCTGTGGAAGATCACTTTTATAACATTAGATATTAAAAAAAATCCTTACTATGCAAAGCTGTTACCTCTCCTCAGCTGAAGCAGCAGTCACACATGATTTTCCAGTACCAAACAAGCAGGTATAACACAGTGAAAACATTTTGCCACAGACTGCTGCGTCCACATGCTCCCAGAATTCCTTCACATACCTCTTCCTCCCCCCAGCAAGAAACACCAAAAAAACCTAAACCAAACCAAACAAACAAACAAATCAATGATAAAGCAGGAGACAGATTTTTTTGAGATACCAATCCAAACAGCACATAGCAAAGTGACAGAGGAAAAGCACTGAGCTTCCTGAGGGAGACCTAGGAGTCAGCTTTTGGGCTCATAACTGATCACCAAAGCTCAGGAATCAGCATTTATGCACAGGCTCCAAATTTCACAGCTGCACTACCCCTTCCACCAACACAAACTGCACCAAGGCAGGCATACAAAGCATCGTCTTTCTTGCTCCATCCTCCCCCAACGAGGCAAAGAACATGGTCCCCATCTACCAGTTGTTATTATTATTCCTTTTTGTGTTTGTTTCCCCCTTGGGGACACTTACAAGCCTGAAGAACAAAGCAAAGATGGCGCTGGCTTCCTAGTCCCTGTGTGTTTCTGTGTCTGCCTGCCTGGTGCTGTTAGGAATTGAAAATGCTTCAAAAGTTTCAAAATACCCATGATACCATCAAGCCAAAGCATTTAAGGAATCTAAATAAACCTCTAAGGTTCCCAAAATCAGCTTTGTAGTCGTGCCAGCCACAGGCTTCCAGCAAAGCCAGTCTTCATCAAAATCAGAAGAGCTGGAATCAACATTTGCCGTGGGGGGGGGAGAGGAATTAAACCCAGTGTTAGCTGTTAATGGATCTGCCTTTAATAAATAATGTCAAAAGGATGCAGCTGAGTAGTTCTAGGAAAAAAAGAAAAGTTGTTGTTTTGCCTATTACAGAGTACTCAAAACCACAACACAAAGAAATTTTTCAACAAGCAAACATATTTCACAGTAACTGGAAAGCAGAGAGACTTGAGAGCCAAGATGGTGTAACCGGAGAGAGATGAACTTACAGAACTTGAGAATCTGCCTCAATGCCACCTTTTCAGAGCAGGTGGGAATGAGGAACAGAAATTAATCTTGGGGCTTAACTATACTTTGACTACCTAAATGAGACCCCTTTTCTTCTTCAAAAAAAGGAGAATATTGCTCTAGAAGACATCAAGTGCCAGCACAGTATAGTTACAGCATTGTAAGCAGTGGAGACTACTAAAGTTGGCCAAATTAACTTGACAGACAAGAAAGTGGCTATGCCATCCTGAAACGCTCATGTCTCTATCACTGTACCCCTTCCTGACAGAAGGCAAATGCCCTGACATCAGTTTTATCTGGATGCATTTATTTGAGAAAACAAGCAGGTCATGGTTACTTTGTTGTTTTTTTTAATATTTGATTTAGTCAAACATGGGGCTACAAAGAAAATGTGGGACTTAAAGACTGAAAGTCTCTGCATTGTTTTTATGTGACATCAAACTACAAAGGTCACTCAGCTGTCAAGATTTTGCCATTTCTGATTTTAGAGGACACTCTCCTTAGGGACATACTGGTTTTTGGGCAAGCTGAGGTAATGTTAGATCATTCCTCTTAACAGAAGAGGTACTTTTTGTCAAAGCATGATATTTCATCAGGTAGAAACTTCCCTGGGCAGTATTTGGGGGAAGGGAGGGGGGGAAGAAAACCTGACTGGTAGGGTTGCCAGTTAATAGTATTCTTATCAGGAAGGAAATTTTCAATACTTGGCATTTTTCCTGAAGCTTTAAATCACCAAAATGAGGTGGTTCCATTATAACTTCACCTGCCATTTTAGAAGATGCTTTTCCAGCTGACAGCACCACAGGGACAAGTCTAAACACCAAAAGCAACTGTGTTCTGAAAGTACAACCCAGTCTTCAAAAAGAACATGAGCTACCTGTTCCACTTGTATTTTCATGCAGTCCAACTCTGAGTTTTGATTGTATGAAGCTGAGTAAAAGCAGCTACATTTGATTGAAAAATACTGCAGTTTCAACATTTTCAGTTAGTCCCAAGAACCAATTAAAACAAAAAAATCTAGTATTATACCTGGGAGCAGTTTTGAACCAAGCTGTTAGTTTGGTTTTCTCTCATGGAGATGTCTGGCTTCCAGCATTATGATGCAAAATTTATTGAAAATCAAAGCCCCCACTGATAATTGCATCACAGCAAAAAGAAAGATGTGAGAAATTGTTTCCTATGCAAAGTGAATTTTATTCCTCCAATTAAAAGATGGTTGTGGTCCAAAGGTGGTAGGTTTGTTTTTTGGGCTTTTTTTTTATTTGACTGATCCAGATGAGCTCTCTGGTCTTTTAGCTCACAGTTCAGAACCACGCTACCTGTGAACACCACAGACTCACACTTCCCCCAGCAGAACAACACTGTAATAAGGATGAGCCTCATCAGAAGGCCAGGTCAGTGCTTCAACCATCCTCTTTTCCCCGACCAGTCTTAATGGGATCCATCTTTTCCAGAGCAACAGCTTTCAAGTTGAAGAATTGCCAAAAAAATATTGTTGTGCAGGAGAGAGGCAGAGGCACCCAGGTTTTGAAAGGTCTGATCCTTTTCCAGAGGATGAAACAGAGACCTTCAGAAAATTCAACACCAAGAGAGAGCAACATTCAGATGAGGATATTTGGCACTAAAGACAGACATCTCTTTCCGTAACATTAAGGTCAATCACATTCTCTCATCATAGCACAGTTAAGTGGTTCATTCAGATTCAAGTTTCTGATGATCTTGGACTATTTAAACTGAAAAATGAAGGTTACAGCACACAGTCATGTCAGGACAAGAAAACATGCCATTTCTTTCTTTCCTTGCTACTGAAGTGGCCAAGAATTTATTTTTTTTCCATAATGGACTCTGGCAAAAGTATATATGCAAATGGTTTTCATCCCTAGAATTCCTTGACCTCTGCAGGTGTAAAGTGGATCTGATCCCATCTGTGCAAATGTCACATATACACCATTCCTAAATTAGACTGGGCTACCAGCACTTGTTGCAAAATCCCTCAAAAACTGAGGGAGCATATTCATGGTCATTGTAACATATATGTTGAAATAATCATTCCTCTGGCTATAACGTCTTCCTCTTCACCTTTTCCTGATTCTTTTTCACTCCTCCAGTTTTATCCCAGTCTCAATTTTTCCACTGCAAAAGACCACAATCAGCCTAGAGCTGGACATCCCCTCCTTATTAGTAAGCCATGCATCCATAAAACTTAACTTCCAATTTTCCATCTTTTTTACCTAAACTTCAATAGTTGAACAACATAAGAGATTGTGAGTCACATTTCTTCTCAGGAAGGAAACAAACAAACAAACAAAAACCCATCATCTTTTACCAAAATGGAATTCATAAACCTACAATAAACTTTTGTCAGCAGCTTGGAAGGGAATACATACTAGAGCATGTATCTGTTCAAATATACACACAGTCATCAACTGAAAAGATAATAAAAGAGACAAGCAGCTTGCACTGAAGTAGTTGATTTAAAGGATGATGCTCCCTCTCCTTTTCTTACCAAAACAGGATATGTTCTAGACTTTGCTTGATGCCCCTTCTAAATGTGTCTTTTATCAATTATATCAATGGCTCTATGTTTTTCTGTGTTTCACAGAATCACAAAATCCTCACAGTTGGAGGAAACCTTCAAGATCATCTAAGCCCAACCCAGCACCACCATAATCACCCCTTAACCGTATCCCCAAGTGCCACATCCAGATGCCTCTTGAACACTTCCAGAGACAGTGACTCCACCATCTCCCTGGGCAACTTATTCCAAAGTCCAACCACTCTTTCAGTGAAAAAAATTGTTCTAATACCTACTCTGAACCTCCCCTGGCGCAACTTAAGGCCATTTCCTCTCATCTTTTCACTTGAGACATGGCAGAAGAAACTGACCCCACTTCACTACAACCTCCTTTCAGGGAGCTGAAGAGAGCAATGAGGTCCTCCTCGAGCCTCCTCTTCTCCAGAGTAAACAACCCCAGCTCCCTCATCTGCAACTCATAGTACTTGTTTTCTAGACCCTTCATCAGCTTCATTGCCCTTCTCTGGACACACTCCAACATGTCAATGTAGTTTTTGAAGTGAGGGGCCCAAAGCTGAACACAGGGCTCCTGATGTGGCCTCACCAGTGCCAGATACAGTGGGAGAATCATTTACCTTAAACTGCTGAAATTAGTATTTTAGCTCTGCAATATTCAAAGCAAATTCAGACCTTACAGATAAAACCCTCGCCACTGGTTGCAGCATAGACAGCTGCAGAGATGCAAATTCTCTTTCAGCTTTTGTGTCCCGCCTTAGGACCAAGCTGCTGGTGTCCAGAGCTCATGTGAATGAGGTATTACTGCTTGCACTAACACACTCAGAGCCTGGAACAAATACATTCTTTGTGAAATTAGTACAAAATATGGGACATGTATTTCATACTTACTGTTGGTTTACATGCACTCTGCACCCTAAGGCAGTTTGTTGTTTGTATTTGCAAAGGCTTGTTTTACAGGCCTGGCTCAGCTATCTGTTGCAATCAGACACCAGTTTGCACTGCCAATCCTGGGCTTTGGATTCTCCATGCCTGGTCAGGCCTCTGAACCCAAGCCACGTTCAGACACTGTCAGCTTGACCTCCCTGGGACAGACATTTATTTTTTAAGATCCTTATTTTGAGATGCTGGACCTGCAGCCTCCCTATTATAATCAAGAAGCTGCCGAAAACTCACTAGGATAGACATGTGCTCCAGTGAGCAATATTCTCATCATAGACCTCAGTTCAGGGTTTAACTCTTCTGGAGCTTGCTGAAAAGAAATATCTTAGCAATACACTTTGCTCAGAAACAAAGCAGTAGAGTCTTGAACCTGAGCAAGAAATACCAGATGCTGACCTGTCACCTCCGGTGTCTATAGTACACACAGGCTTTTGGGTTGCATGCAGTGTCCTCCAAGTACCTTTCAACACCCTACTTCATTTCCTAAGTCAGACATGAGCCTCTCTTTGGCCAAACAGCTTGGTCTGCTGTCCCCACCAGACAGCCTCCTAAGCAAGACATCCAGCATAGTTAACAGTCAAAATAACTATGGCAAAATCCACTGGAGCTGGCAGACTGAAGTAGGCAGTACAGATACATATTAATTTATCACAGCTAGTAACACAAAATAGTAAAAACCCTGAGCTTCAAGATGTGGCCTATATGCTCCCCTTGTGCATGCAAGTCTCATTAAAGTTAATGGGAGCTGTGTGCCCGTCATATGGGGAGTATAAACTCTGAACAGCGAAATGCACCATATGTTTCCCTATCAGAAAAAACACTAACACAAAAAACAATTGATACTAGCTTTCATCCTTCTGGGAAGCCATACCTGACAGGACACTGATGGTTGGACACAGGGTCTGAACTCCTTTTTATACAGTGAGAACTCCTCCCTATGCAGATGGCTTGTATTTCCTGAAAAAACTCCAGGAGTTTGTTATAGCTCAGAAAAAGGAAAGACGGGGAAACCTTTGATGTTTGACCTCCTTTCCCCCCATTTTTATGTCCCACACAAGGATCCCAAATCCTCCAATCTTTGTATCAAAACCCAGAAAGTGTTGCATACTCAAAGTAATTTTCACCTGGGTAATAAAAATTAAAAAAAAAAGTGGCAAACCATGGGAAGTGTGAAGTGTGGAGTTCTACCTCTGCTACCGACACAACTGTGTTGATAAAAGCTCAGCTTTTGGAACCAGCAGAACCTCAAACTTTAGGTGCTCATAAAATGAGGAGGTTACAAGAGACAGTGATGAACCACTTTCGTGCAATTTGGAGGGCGCGGGGTGTAAACCCATTTAAGCTACAGCATCACTGAATCAAGGATGCTGATTCAGCATTAGCCACATGACTTACAGCCAGATCTTGGGCAGAAAGCCTGCTGGGAAAACTTCTACTGATTACTTCCAAAACGAGAGGTTCAAACTACGAGATGAATCTTTGGCCACCCAAAAGGTCATTAGATATTTGCAACACACAGCAGCTCTGTCTGCCCCTTCCTTAGCTTTCTGTTTCTTTATGGCATACAGACTACAAAACATTCCCATTGTGTCACAACCTCTTGGAGAGCATTTTCTGCAGACATTGCAGTGAATATGGCCAAATGGTATCAAATAAGTGTGAGAGAAGCTGGAAAGATGTCAGACATGATGGAGAAACAAAGTTCATTGCAGAGTTTGGAAAATAATTCTGACAATTGCTACTTAGCAGAACACTGGGTATTTGGGCAGCCTTTGATTATTATTTTCATGTTTGCCAGTCATACTGCTAGCACTCTGCTGACTTGTAAAATGGGTGAAAAATTAGGTAAGTGATCAAAAAGCAACCTCAGGTAAGGATTAAGCCTTCTCTTTCTTTCAAAATAATAATGAAGAAATGGTTTGATCAGGTCTTAGGTCTGCTTTTAACACTGATAAATAGCTGTCTCATCCTCAGCCTGTCAACCAGACTTATTGATCTCAAACCAATCTAGTAGGACAACTCATTGAAATCATAACTTTCAGAACATGTAAAATAAATTTTCCCTTGCACAGAGCACTGAGAAGGAACCAGTACTTTATCTCTGGGCACATGCACCAAATGAATATGACATTTTGAGTTTATCCTATAGAAAATATGGGAAGCTCCATACTTCTCTGTTACATGTCTTCTGTACATTCTGAGGTCTGTACCAAACATCTAGAATTGGTATAGACCTCATTAAAAAAGATACTGGCAGTCAAGGTTTGCTGTAGTGCCACATCAGTAGTACAGAATAGTGGCACAGAAGTAGTCTGCAAGATTATCTCCTTTTTCCCTCCTTACAGGCAATCATGAACAGGTCCACACAAATCAGTGGCATCAATTGTAGAAACCAAAGGAAGGGGTTCTGTTTAGTGTTTTACCCTTGAACTTATGATAATCAATTCCTTGTTTTTAGGAGGTAGAAGCAGAAAAGTTTTTCCCCCTCCCCTATCTGTTCCCTCACCAAAGAGTTTTCCTTGCTCTTCTCTATAGGCTGGGCTTGTAACCATTTAACTGGAAATCGGGAATGAACGTGATGATCCTTTGCTGGATCAAATCTTCGATATCCTGTTAGAGTAGCCAGCCTGTATATGCACCTTCTTCACCTCAAGCAGCACCCTCTCAGATGCATCCAGTGAACCAAAAGAGTGTACCATACATGAACCAGCAGTGTGTCCAGGTGGCCAAGAAGGCCAATGGCATCCTGGTCTGTATCAGGAATAGTGTGGCCACACCTTGAGTGTCCAGCTCTGAGCCCCTCAATTTAGGAAGGATATTGAGGTGCTGGAGCGTGTTCAATGAAGGGCAACAAGGCTGGTGAAGGGACTGGAGCACAAGTCCTATGAGGAGAGGTTGAGGGAGCTGGGGGTGTTCAACCTGGAGAAGAGAAGGCTCAGGAGAGACCTTATCACCCTCTACAACTCCCTGAAAAGAGGTTGTAGCCAGGTGGAGGTCAGTCACACAGACAGTCAGCAGCAGGACAAGAAGACACAGTCTTAAGCTACACCAGGGGAGGTTTAGGTTAGATATTGGGAAGAGTGGGCACTGGAATGGGCTGCCCAGGGAGGCGGTGGATTCACCATCCCTGGAGGTGTTTGAGAAGAGACTGGTTGTGGCACTCAGCTCCATGGTCTAGTAGACAAGGTGGCGTTGGGTCAGAGATTGGACTTGATGATCTCAGAGGCCTTTTCCAACCTAGTCAATTCTGTGATTCCGTGTGTACTGAGTTGAGCAGGTGATGATCACAGTTCTGGGGCTTTAACACCTCTTTCAGCAGTGCCTACAGACATTGTCAGAGCTGATGGGAAGCCTGTGCCATTATAAGCAGGCAGGTCAAACCCACAAACCAAGCTGGTGATTTTTCATTTCATCTCAGCCTTACCATGCTTTGATTTATTATGAACTATTTTTATCCCTTCTCCAGTTGGAGGCAGAATCGGTCACCCCAGCCACAGGGATCACCCGCCCGAGGGGCAGGAGGGCAGACATTGTCTCCAGGGAATGGAACCGAGACCAGCCCACGTAGGTCTGGGGAAAAAAACAGTTTCATAAATTTAAAACAACATATACAAAGTAGGAGTGTGACCACACTTTTTCCGTGTAAATAATGTCTTACTTGTGAGGAGGGGGCCTTCAGTGATATTTCATGAATAGGCTCATTATGTTGCACCTGACCTACAGACATTTCAATTGCCTTTTTGTTTTATTATTTTTCTTATTTATTTTTGCTCGGTGAGTTGTACATAATCAAATGCCTTATGATGCTATATCCTGTTAAGACATTGCACTTTGCAGAGGCATAATGTCAGTAAGTTTAATCAATCTATAATTTTTGCATAGAAAGATTCTGCTGGCATTTAATCATCAAGTGATGCTCCAAGGAGGAAAGAAGGACTCTATCCACAGATATTTTCAGAGCTACACAGTCAGTCTTCAGGATAACCTAAGATTTGCTTTTATTATCATCATCATCTTTTTACAAATCGAAAAGTAAGAACTGCATTAGCAGGAGTGGGCCTGACTCCAGACAGAGGCCCTGTGGAAGAATTTGCAGAGTCTAGGTTAGCTCAGATTTGTATCAGCCTCCAAGAAAAACATTCAGGAGAAACATTAAATCCTCTGAAGGCAAATATTAACAGATAGTCATGAATGGAAACTGATTATTAATTATTTCTCTCTCTCTTTCTCTCCATTTTATATTTTTAGTTTAAAATGTCATGCAAAGCCTGACATTGATAAAAATGGCAGGAAATGTTCCCTCCTCAATTAAATTACCACGAAGACCAGCTTAACATCTGCTTGGCAAACCCTTCATAACTGCACGGCATTAATATTTAATAAAAATATCTATAGCTTTGGTTGGTACTGGAGACATTTCACACTTTGCTCACACATGGTGTTTCATATAATTATTCTCTAAAGACTGTCACTTTAGCCCTTTAGCAAAATAAAAGTTCCAGGGATGATTAAATATAGAAAGCATATCTTCTAGGACATAGTCTTCCTCCAGGAGACCATTTCTACTGACTCTTACATTATGAGGGAGAAACACAGAAAGGAGAAAGTGGCACAAACTAGAGGAGAATAAAAAACACTTCAGTGCTGTTGTCAGTACAGTTTGAGTAAATCGGAGTTGGTAGTTTCAAACAACACTCTACAAAGAGCAGAGCTCACTCAGAGCAGAAAAGTGAAAGCAGTTCCTTAGCACTGTTTGGTCAAAACATAAGACCCATTTGCAGGGAGTTACACCTAAAACCTGAATGCTTAATCTACTCCGTTTACTTGATTTATTCTCACACCAATTCTCACAAAGCCACTGCCCAGCTGCTACAGCAACTCAGAGGTACCCAGATCCCAGATCCTTCATTTCCACCACCTGGAGTCTGCTAAACTTCCTAATCCCAAAGACTACCCTGTGGCAAGGTCAAGCTGAAGTCTAATTAATGCTTGAAGTATGTGAGGAAATGGTAGTGTTACTTGTACATCCCAGTCCCAGCTGGGACTGAGTGCAGACCCCTGCCCCACCTCGGGAGCCAGCAGCAGGCCCTTAGGAGTGCCAGGGCTGGAGACATCCATGCAAAGCTAACTGGCATCAAAGGCTGGCACAGGAGGGAAGAGGTGATGCTGGCCAGGATGGCATGTCCTGTTTGCAATGCTAATCTGCCTTAGAAATCTGCTTTCAGGATAGGGATCCTGTCCAAGAAATTCAAGAAGACAATACCATTTGCCTGCCTAACAGCCATCCACAACTAAATCCTACCCTGTTGTTGACCAATCCATTATTGCTTTCCCAAAGAAGCTCTCCACATAGGTGGTTGTTACCCCTAAATGTTGGAAGGAGGTAAGTACATAGAGACTGTTCAAATTCTTAATTTGAAAGCCTGCTATTGGAACACATCACAAAAAAGACCACACTCAGCACTACTACACAGACCTAAACCCTTCTGAACCATGCTCTGAAAGGTAAATTGCACATTTCCATTCCTTTCCAGACACTGATATCAGTCTAATGAATGAAGAATAAAAGCTCGCTTCGAATGAGACAGACATCAGTATTGTATTGAAAGTTGTTTGTAAGCATAAAAATTCTAAAAACTTCTTGGGGGAAAAGAAGAAAAAAAAAACCCAAAACACCAAAAAGAAAACCAAAACCACAAAACCAAAAACAAGAAACCAAACAAACAAAAACCACCAAAACCAAACAAAAAAAAAAACAAAACCACATAGCCTATCAAGCTTTCCCTCATCCCCCATGATCTAAGATGCATGAAGCATTCACCAAAGATCTTACAGTATGATCCAGTACTTGTAATAATCAGTAGAAAGATTATTTGGGTGTTTGTGTGAAGCACCTCCAGCTATTAACACTTCTGAACTCTTGCTAGAAAGAGTGGGGAAGAAAGAAATTTCCCTAGACACTGGAAATGGAGAAGCTTCATCTTGAGTCAAGCCTTGGATTCTTCCTTCCAAAGAAGAAAGAGTTTTTCTTGTGAATAGGAAAGCTTTTATATCAGTTGGCTCATGGAAGTATGACTAACCAGAAGTGATCAGACGAAACTGAGTACAAGGCAGGGGAAGAGATGTCTATCTGGAAACATTTAGTAAAATATGGGTATATTAGGCTGTGGAATAGTCTCTCAAGGGAAATGGCTGAGCCCTTGAGTCTTTCTGAAACTACCCAGGCAAAGGATGGGAAAAAAATTACAGGATGGTACAGTCCTCCATCTGCAAGGAGCAGAAAAATTGGTTTTCAGTAAGCCTCTTCCACCACTAATTTTGATGGCCCCCTATTTTGCTGAGCTCTTTGGTAATGGAAAATGAACCCTATTTGACAGTTTGTGGCTGGGGGGTAGGGGGCACCCCACGGACCCCACAATGAAATGATCTGGCAGTCTGGAAGGCAAACTCTCTTCATCACATTGCTGCAGATGGGGGTACAGACTGCAAGGCAACAAATAGGTTTCACTGAACTCACACAATCATTGGTACAAGTAAAGGGTCAAGAAGCTGAGACAGAGTTCAAAGAACAATATGAAAGAATAATGTATTTAGGAGTGGTTTTGTCCCCTTTGAGTGACTCAGATGTTTATTAGTAAGTATGGACTTTACTGCTCCATGAAAAAGGCCACAGTGGAATACAGAGTTCAAAACCAATTAAAAAAGGCTTATCAGATGGGATCTTACCCCAAGGATCTGTGCAATTATGAAAACATTGCCATAAAAATCCACCAAGGAGTAACAGAAAACTTAGATAAGCTTTAAAGACATAAAAGTTACAGGCTACATCCTTGACCCAAACAGATCAACACAGGTTTCTCCAGTCAGTGAAACCAGTAAGATTTATATCACTAAAAAACTGTCCCCAGCTCTGGAGCTGACTCTGGCAGTACAGCAGCCTTGTGATCCTAACAATACAGAGCTGCCCTGAGCATAATATCTAGTATTGATCTTTGACAATAATATTAAAATTTTTTTTAAAAGTAGATACCAACTCAAAACAAAGTTGTGAATTCTGTGAAGTCTGAACTGACTTGTGTTTGTTTCTTATATTCCTTCATAGTTACCAGCCAATGTCCGACAGTGAATGCACAATTACACAGTCCTTGGGGTCTGGCTTAGTATGATCATTCTTTTCTTAGCTATTATCATTTTGTGGCACTGAACAATCCAATCCTTAGTTAGTATTTCATGTAGATTTGCAACGAAGGAAAGATGCTGACAAACGCCAGAGAACAGTAATGAAAATGCACCTTAAATCCACTTTGCTTCCTCTAAAGAAGGTAAAGTACAAAAAAAAAAGGGTTTTTTCATGAAAATAGTTATGATCACGAACTGACAGGATCTACCACACGAACTGTGTGGTAGCACATTGGGGTACACTAATTTTGTGTACGATTTGTCTGGAGACACTTCAACAGGGAGAAAACCTACAACAGTTACTGTTGTACATTTAAAAAGTATTTTCTAAAGCTAAGAGCCTAGCTCAGGCTTACAGCTATTTTTCACTCACCCTTTCTGTTTCCCCAACTGCATTTTCAATATTTTGCATATGGCTACATCAAAGCTAAGCATAAATAAAAAGTTAACATCCAAAGAGCTATTACATCCTATAACAGTGTGCTTGTAAAGTGCGCATAAATAAAATTGACCTTTTGTTTAAAGCTGCTGATTTCAGCTCCACAGCTTTAAGAGAAATTTAAAAAAAAAAATAAATAAATTCTCAATTAAGTTGTGTTAAAACAGAAAATGGTAGGAAAATGTTCACAGCCAGAGCTGCAGCTTCTCATTTTTGTCCTTTAAGTGTTCACTTCTCATTGAAAGTTGCCCTAAATTTGTTGTGTTCCACAAAAATGCTGTATGGAGATAGTTTTCCAAAGACAGTCAGTTTGAGCAAAGCAAATGGTGACAGATCCCCCAATTCAATGTTTTGCAACTCAGCTCATTCTTTCAATGTTTATCTGTCCACACCAATAGTTCAAACTTTGGTCTTACCTGCTCCGAGCTCATCTAAATCACTCAAGATTATTCTTAAGTGGTGTCTGGCACCAACTGACAAAATTACTAGAAAGCTTTTCTCAGCTCCAGGGAAGGTAAAACCCACAGTATTTGTATGTTAACTTTGCTTTGTATTTAGTCCATCTGAGAATTTGAATTGGTCCCTCCCCACATCACTGTCAAAATACTGTGTACCATTAGTAATTTCAACCATGTTCTCACTATTATCAGATATTTAGCAGAGTCTAGGAAAACTATACACAATATGTTCTATTGGACAACCTCCCCACAGATATATTTTTTTCCTCCCCTCAGAGTTCTTCTGCCCTCCTGAAAATAACAATATTCTATTCATGTTATCATTTTCTCACCTTCTCTTTTCAGTTGTTTTGCAATACACACCCAAAATGATAGAAGCACACAGCATTCTTATTCAGGCAAAGGAATAATTCCTGCTGGCAAGAGGAACAAACAAAATATCCCTTTCAAAACCTCAAGCATCACACACTTGTGAACAGGCTGCAGTAAAACTGCAGCAGAGCAGCCAGACACCACTGATGCAGCTGCTGCTTTTCCTACACCCCTCACTGCAGAATTTGACATGGAGAAAAGAACAGACACAGCAGCAATACGAAATGTCCAGAGGGCACAGAGACCTGTGCACTTGGGAGAGGGGCTGCATAAAATGTGCTAACATGTCACTGCAGAGCACACTGAAATGGCAAAGATGGGACTGTCTGGGGCATCGTGCGTCTGTTTTCCTAATGGTTATGGATTCTGTGGAAATGCTAATGTTTGCACTAAAGGCCCTCTCAGCAATATTTCGCAGCCTGAATAACTCTTTATTTTGAACTGTTTAATTAGTTAATGAGGTTGGGGAGAAGTCCATCTTAGGGATCATTAGTTAAGGCTCTAAAACATGGAGACTGAAGAAAATTACTGTCTGAGGAAGTAGCAAAACTTCCCTGCTTGTCAGCCAAACACATAATAACACCAAATGCAAGAGCTGCACCAGCATTTCTTGGTCTTGACGTCCAGTCCTGGGCCAGGCAGGGTACAGGTACATAACCTGAGGCAAGTACTTGTGACTTAGGAGTCCCCCATGCAGCCCAAATCCATGAAGCAGTGACAACACAGAGGGGAACAGCACACCTCAGCAAGCAGAGCATCTTTTCTCTCTTAATGGTCCTAAAGAGTCAATCTCCTCAAAGGTGCTTAACCATGGCAATGTGTAGGACACGCCCAAGGTTCAAGCATGTTTTTAGCCATAGGAAATCTTATGTTGCATTAACAGAGAGACACAAAAATTGGGTGAGAAAGTTCAGATTGGTTAACCACAGAGTTTAGTTTTGCTTAATAATACTACTAACAGAAGCAATAAATAAATAATTTTTAAGAAAAATACATGTTTTCCATTTCTGTTCTCCACCTAGAGCAATTTTTCTCTTATGACACTATAAAAATGTGCCAGTTTTGTGAAGAAGGGTGGAAGGTAGAGACAGGCAGGGGAGCAACTCCAAAATACAAAGGCAAGCTATCCAAGTGTGAGGTGTATCTAAACAAATGGTTACTTAATCCCTAGAGGCCTGTGTAGAGTCCATGCTTCAGGCCAAGCTGTTTATACCTGTAGCACTTCTTGATTATTAACTTTTTTAAAACTATTTACAAGTAGAACTTTATATTAAAGTGCAGATCTAAACCTCATTACAAGAACAAATGTACTGTTCCAGGAGATCAGTTATTGCAGCAGTTTAATATAAAATGAATCTGCAGTTTTTCTAAAGCAGCTAGTTTTAATCAGGTCTGTACTTAATACACATAAACACACACACAACCTCTTTGCTCAACTAAAACCAGCCACTTGACTGTGTACTGAATTATCACACCTTGCCTGTATGGACAGACAGACAAACACACAGGTAGGTCTCTAAAACGTATATACAGAATGGCCACGTGTACCACAGAAAACAGAAGAAGCAGGAGTTAACTAAACTCTGCTACTGTGAGGGCTGGGTAAGAAGGAGTGATACTTGGCCAAAAACTCCCATGAAAACACAATGAAGCTTAGCTGGAAACAGACCCAAGAAAAAGAAGAAAGTGTTTGGGGAAGAAAAATACTCACAGAGCAGCTTGAAAAGAGCACTGCTAACATCAGGGTTCTTGCACAACAGAACTGCAATAAGACTCAACACTGGGATTTCATTCAATGTCTTGTTTTCCCAAAACTGAGCTGAAGGGGGAATTAGCCTTTTGTCTATGCCAGAATGTAAAACTATTGCAGTGGAGGTCAGAGAAGGAACTAACAACTGCCTGTCACCTCTGTTTTGCTAAAGTCAGCTTACTTCAAGCTGAAGTTGATATATAAATCTATTCCCTCTTTGTTTTGGAAGTCTCATCCTTATTTGGTTATCTAACTGAGCTCTCTTCAGAGATTCAGAAAAGCCTGACCCCAGCATACCATTCTTCCACTCCAACTAAGACACATTTCACACAGAATCAAGAAAGCTTTAAAATTCATGCGGAAAGCTACGTTTCTGGAAATAATGTTCACATTAGGCTGCTTTTTTGTCTCTTCTCTCTCAATTCTACTTTGAGCAGCTTAGAGAAGCACAAACTTATTCCAGCTTTCATATCTTCATACCTCCAGCTGTAGCCCCTGGTGTCTCTACTCCAAGTCCTAAATTTCCTTTCTGGTCCATTATGTCATTTCTTACGCTACCAGTTCTTCCCAGAAAGCTGCTTCCTTAATAAAGTGACTAAGGGCAACACCTTTACAGTGCTGAAACAGATCAGGAAGTACAGTTGCCCAGTTTTGGTTTTCCTCTCTCCAGGTTTCAGTAACTTTTCAGGAAAATACCTCATTGCAGACCATTAGAAGAGGAAACAGAGCTAAGTAGTAAAATGCCAGTTCATTATACTTGTGGGGTTGAAGAGATGTAATAACTGCTGCATTGCAAATAATTTTCTTAACAGTTATAGTAAGTCAGGAGAAACAAAGGTATTTCTTGGATTTTCAACACCACCAGGAAAATCTCCCTATGGTACTTACCTTAAGGTTTGGGCCACTATACCAAAATCAAGTTAACTGCATGCTAGTTGGATGCAGGATTAACTAGCCTTGTTCACACCAGAGTATTTTTTGGTTACAGCCCTACTGAAATAAGCCTGTTAGCAAAGGGAGTTCTTACTTAAAAATAAAACTGGAGGTAAATTTAACCCTGAAAGTATTTTTTTTCCATATGTACCTTTTCCTGTAGCTGCTTCATGCTCTTGTTTTTGTTCTCTGGATCAAAATACAATAATCAGAAAGATTAGCTGGCTTAGACAGACTTCCGCTTTGGTTTTGATATAAGTTTGGCAACTACCCTCAATAAAAGGAAAGCTTTTTTCCTGCACTTTTGCTGCTGGACATAGTCCTCTCAGAGTTTTAACTGCAATAGTTGTATTCAATATTAACAACTATGGTTTTAAACAAACAGAAAGCCAAACCAAAACCTAAAAGGCCTTGCTCTGTCCCCACAACTTACTTCTGATAAGTAGAATACATTTGATTTCCTATCACAGCAAAGCACAGCACTTCAAGTATAGCCCTGTAGAAATTGAATTATCCATTTAGTTGAAAAGTTCCAGGTAGTTTATAATACAGAAACAGAAAAAGGTTGTTTACATTTTAACAACATCATTATGCTTTCAATGGCATTTGTGTCTGGGCATTTTGATCAGCACAGGGAACTCATTAGGTAATGCAAGTAGCTGTATATACAGAGAAAATGTTACAGGATTTGGGATAAAACCTGTTAAATTACCACAATCCTTCTACAATTTTCATTCAATTCTGAATGAAGCATTTTGTCTTCCACAGAGCAAACCACAGACCTTTTACAAAACAAGCCTCTACATTTTTCAGAACACTATTTCTCCAACAAACTGTCAGGTAGCACTGTGTGAATAATTTCCTTTCAATTTGGCAGCTGAATTAAAACTAAGAAAAAAAAAAAGAAAAAACCCTCCAGTTCAGGCTGAACTGAATCTGAATGGGTTTCATTTTTATCTCATTGAGCCAACAAAACCCAGACTTCAAAAGAGCCCACACCATTTCACTTGACACAGATATTTCCATTGATAAAATGAAAGTCAGATATAATGAAGACTGAGACTTACTGCTTTTTTTTTTACAGCCCAGAGAGAACATCTGGAGGGGAGGTAGAGTCTCAGTCCCACTTTCTCCCATGGTGATTGCAGTCCATATCTCACTTCTCCACACGTACAAGGTATCATGGCAAAACATCTACAAATAGAAATACTGTTCTCACTTTGCTCAAATTATACTATTTAATGACAACATTATAACATCAAAATTTAAATATTGCCTGGAGCAGGGCCAAGAAACAAGCTCTCCTAAATGCTACCTTCAGTGCACTCACAAAAGTCATTCCCTTCAGAGACACAGGTCTCTCTTTTAATACAAATGAAACTCTCCCAAGAAAAGTGTGAGATCAAGGAAAATCCACATCCTGCTGTTAGGCTCCTGAGGGCACTAATGAGCCCTAATTGCTCTGATGGGCCTCAGTTGGGACTCCAAAGCACCTTGCTCTTGCCCCTAATGGATGGACTGACTGCACCTGCAAGAAAGCATGGGCCGTGAAGAAGGAGAAAAGAGAGGCTGGCACCATCATGGAAAATTAAGTTACAACAACTAATGCCAGAATATTGTAAAAACAAATTAAAAAAAAAAAGCTTCCACTCTACAGAGATTATATTCAGCAAGTTGCCTCTCTCCAATTTGATTAGGAAGTTTAAAAGGTCACAACAGACCATGGCATATTTGCAACCTGGAAATGAGTCAGCTGTCAGAGTATGGGGTTGAAACATCTTGCTGAAGCAGCCTGTTCTTCTTGCACCTAAAACATTGAAACTGTAGGCTGACACATGGAGTTTTATGTCTGCAAAGCATTTTCTGAACTAGCATAATTATATTTGAAGTTGTAGCATGATATAAACTGCTTTTAAGCCCCATAAAAAGCTTGTGGTGGTCTGCACAACAAACCTCTCTAGTGCTATAAGCCAGGTTTTAGTCAAGAAAAAATGTCTAGTTCTAACCTTTTCCATCAAATACTCAGAAATTTAATCAAAATCACCCACTTTTTTTCCATATGCATTTTTAATGTCTAGGACACGTCACAAGTCATGGGAAAAAATTCACTGCCACAGATTTCAGCTAGCTCTGGTAAAGAGCTATTTCTCTAGGAACAAGGGCCCCAACAGTGCTGAAAAAAACTACCCCTAAATATAGCACGTGCAATAGCGAAATTTGCTCCTATTACTTCAGACTCCTGGGATCAAGACACCAAGTTAGTCATAAATGCTCTGTGACATTAAGTTTTCCAAAGACACCAAAGCTTTGACTAGTAAACCATAAATTTACGAACGCCAGAAAACCCCAGTAGGCAAAACTGAATCTCTAAGTTAGCAGAGGCAATTCCAGTGATATAATTTTATTAGCCCCTTGCTGCTTCACAGTTCAGAAAGCAACAAGCATCCAAACTAAAGCAGTATCTCCACATCAGATAGGGTTTTGTAAGGAACTATGAGCCATACAAGGAAAAGGAACATGTATTACTCAAAGTTCAGTGTGATAAACTGAACCATTCCTATCTTTTTTGCAGCCGTACAATCTTGCTGCCAATGGCAGTGCATTTTGGGAGGGAAAGACTTTTCTCCATCCCAACCAGACAAGCCAAACCTGTACTTGCAAAGAGCCCCCGGGATTTTCTGCATGAGACCCCCAGCACCCCAAAATAGGTTGCCCTGCTTCATTTTGGGGGAAAAAACCCTCCCATGGGCAAACTCTGGTGGGAGCTAACAGCCAGCAGCATGGTTTTTACATGCATGGATAATGATGCCCTGGAGGAACTGGATATAAGGAAAGGGGATTCTTATAATGGAGATTATCTGTCCAAGGTCCCACTCTGTACCTGCCACTGTTCCAAGGAAGCACCTCATCCCGCAGCTTCCCAGGATCTACTCCATATCTTCAAAAGACATCAAATAAAGATACTTTCTGACCAGCAGTTAACAACCGGCTTGTTAGTTAATAGCCTGAGGGAATCTGAGGGTGTTTTATGCTCTAATACTCTCTTCATTAACTGTTGTAACAACCAATTTCAAGGTGATTATTGCTATTATAAGCTATGATCAATTTTTTAAACATGTTTCCATTTTTATCCAGCTTAAATCTGGTGCAGTAGAGCAAGGGGAGCAGCTGTGTTGAGAATTAGACTTTTCCCCAGATTAATATCTGATTTTCCATCAAAGAGAATACAGGACACATTCTGTTAGGTTTCTAATTGTTTCTACCATAAACCTCCACCACACTGAAATATGATCTGTAATAATTTTCAGTTTGAACTTCCTATACATAATCCATCTGACTAGATGGTCCTCAGCAAAAGCCGTTAAAGCAATTTGTTTCACTTACGTAGAGGAATAAATCAGCGCTTAATTATCTGTGGTTTATTATTAACAGCACTGGTGAGCTGACCATATGCCATGACTTCATCTTTTCACACAGAAAAATGAGAATATACTGATTGTTTTTATTATGTCTTTCAACACTCAGCCAGGGTTCCAGTGAAATGAAGACGGAGAGTTTTGCAATGTTACCCAGTGATAAATAATAATATCCTACAACTCTTTGCCCTGGCTTTTAGGATTCACCTTTATATGCTCTTTTACTGGAAGCACTTACAAACATCTCTCACAGCAGAAGAAGATATAAATATACCTTAGATTGTTTCAAGGAGATACGTGATATGTAGCACAGTGTATTTCTTCGTGGGCCTTCAAATATACTGGCCTCAAAACATGGCATATGTTCAACTCCAGAATACTTGAGAAACAGTGTGCATTTAATGTAAAGACCAGAAAGACACACCTTCCTGATTTTTTAGACTTAATTGAGTCCATGCTGCAAACCCTTATGAAGTCAGTGCAGTACCAAATAACACAGGGTTTGATCCTCTGCCAGGACAGCCTTAAACTCTTTAGTAGACACAGCGGCAAAATAAAACTTTCTTGAAAACATTACGGATTGATGAACTGCTTTGGAACAGGTCCAGCTGCCCAGACTTTCTCCACTCCAGATAGACCCAAAATGAACCAAAGCTTCTTTGAGATGCAGACCGACGAACCAAGGTGACAGACACAAGTACAACCCCAATTCAGCAAACAGCAGGTGGTTTAGATTTGTCAAAACAGGAGTGAAGATACTAGGAATTCAAAGGCAGCTGGGAAGTTGTTACCTTTTGAAATAAGGAAAAGACTCTCCTGTATCTGACATGTTTCTGCAGAGAGGTTTGTCACCCTGAGAGCCAATGGGTCCATTCTTGGATATCTTTAACCGAAGATCTGGCTGGATGGTTGCACTCAAAAAGTTGTGGTCAATGGCTTAATGTCCAAGCGGAGAACAGTGACAAAATGTTGGTATTGTCAGTGACACAGACAGTGGGATCCAGTGCATCCTCAGCAAACTGATGACACCAAACCGTGTGGTGCAGTCACATGCTGGAGGGAAGGGATAGCATCCAGAGGGACATGGATTGGCTTGAAGGTCGGCCCATGTAAATCTCATGGAGTTCAACAGGGTCAAGCACAAAGTCCACACCTGGGCCAGGGCAATCCCAAGCACAAACACAGGCTGGGCAGGGAATGGATTGATTGCAGCCCTGAGGAGGAAGATTTGGGGGTGGTGGCACAATGTGCACTTGCAGCCCAGAAGGCCAACTGTGTCTAGGGCTGCATCCAAAGCAGTGTGGGGAGCAGGTCAAGGGATGCAAATCTGCTCTGCTCTGGTGAGACCCCACCTGCAGTGGTGCATCCAGACCTGGGGTCCCAACATAAAAAAGATGTGGACCTACTGAGGCAAGTCCAGAGGAGGCCACCAAGATAATGAAAAGGATGGAGCACTTCTCCTATGAAGACAGACTGAGGGAATTGGGGCTGTTCAGCCAGAAGAAGAGAAGGCTCTGGGGAGACCTAATAGCAGCCTTTCCAATATCTAAAGAGGCTACAGGAGAGCTGGAGAGGAACTTTTTATGAGGGCATGAATTGACAGAACAAGGTGGAATAGCTTTATACTGAAAGAGGGCAGAGTTACATTAGACGTTAGGAAGAAATTCTTTGCAGTGAGAGTGGTGAGGCTCTGGCATAGATTGCCCAGAAGAGCTGTGGATGTCCCATCCTTGAAAGCCTTCAAGGCCAGGTTGGATGGTGCTCTGAGCAACCTGACCTAGCGGAAGTTTCCCTGCCCATGGAAGTGGGGCTGGAACTAGATGACTTCCAACCCAAACCGTTCTATGATTCAAAGCCACATGCAGACTTCAAGTGGAAATCTCAGACGTGCTGAGGCCATGCAACGTGCCCATCAACTAAAAGGGTAAAGGAAATTAGGGGGTGCTAACTCCAATGCAAGAGCCAGCATCAAGAGGAATGGGAATCACAGCCTCCTCCACTAACACCTTCAGGCTTCTTATCCCACAGCACAGAGAAAATGATATGCTGGCAGAAACCACAGCACTGCTACTAGGTCATTTACTCTTGTGTCACCCAACAGAGTTCCTTAATCTCCCTCTCCTGATATGTGTTTCATGACTAAATCTCCCACACACTTGGAACTGCTCTGAGACCATCTGCTCTTTTCTCACAAGTGGATAGTAATGACTTTGCTCAGCCTGACTCAGCACCCAAAGGAGTTTCTCTCCTTGTTAATACAGGTGTGTGTGTGGGGGGGGGAAACTAGGCCAAAAATTAGGACTGTTTATACAGCTAAGGCTCTTGTTCCTCCAGGGAATTGCTGATTTCCCCCTTTTCCCTCCTCCCCCTTGCAAGACCAGGCACTTGCTGACTGTCAGCTGGCAGCCTTCTCAGAGGAGGTACCACCGACACTTCTTGGTTGTTTCCAGGTCTGAAGCAACCACATTTCCTCTCCAGACAGGATCCTCTGAATGAAAAAATTCTCTGAGCATGAGTGAATGTACTAAATTTCCTCTTACTTTCTCAGAACTCTTAAACCCTCAGCTTGCAGGACTGTACTTTTAGTCTACATGTGGTCACAGGCTGGTTTTAGGCACAGAGCACTGCAAAGGTGAGTGGCAAAGGGCTGCTCCAGCAATACGATGGAGACAGGAGATGAACAAGGGTTTAAAAGCTGGTCATATTCTCCTGCCCGTTTTTTTTCCCATTCCTACACTGTCACAGTCAGATCAGGGACATCTTAGTTCTTCTCATCCTTGGGACAATAAAAGCCAAATCAGACCATGCAGCCAAGAAGCCTTGAACCAGACCTATCAAATCAGCATCATAATCAGGATGTAGATGAACAGCCATGTGCAGCAACATCCATAAGCTCTGTTACTTCCAGCCTGTTTGCTGTCACAAGTCATTGATTTAAGGCTTCTGTGGAGACTCCAAGAACCATTTACAACTTGCTTTGTTGCTTTTTTCGCCTTCTTAATTAGCTCTGGAAAAACTCCCTGCTGCGGAAGCAACTCCAGTTTTGTGACAAGAGGAGGAACAAGTTAGTCTTGTCTCTGGGCCTGGCTTTGTTTTCAGCAAGGAAGGGAAGAAGCCACACAAACTCATTGCCTGAGTAGCCGCAGGTCTGAACTTGGGGGAGACTGGTAATCCATCAATCCTTTCATTTTGCTGAAAAGATTTCACTTGAAAGAATCAAACACTTGTAAAAAGTCATTTGAACAGTGCTGTTCCTCCATGGACCTCCAAGGGTAAAGTGAACGGAATTGACAACAGCACACCAAGGCATGATCCCAACAGGAAACACTGTAAGCGTGGTTAGACTAAACAATAAACTGAGATTAGACCATCCCGTGCCTTCCTTCAAGTCACTGCAACTCCAGAAAAAGTATCCAGTACCTTGGTCCAGCAAAGCACTTGAGCACATGTGCAACTTGAAATGCAAGCTACAGCTACAGTATAGGTGAGCTAACATCAGTTTAAATAGGATGTCACTTGTAGGAGAAGATCTTCATTTTCCTAAGTGGCCTGCATCAAGGCCTTAAATGCCTTTGTACTTGTTCTAATTACATTTCCTCTCACTTTAGGCATTATAATGAGATCCAGACGTTGGTTTTCTTCAGGAAAGGGGGAAAGGATCTATATTTGGCACAAAGAATTATTATCCAATGTCAGGTGCATGTATTTTTTTATCTTTTTTTTTTTTTTTAATATCAACTGAATGAAAAGGAAAGGGGTTTTGCTTCCAAAAACTGTCCACTACCAATTACTATTAAATACTTGCTGATCTTGTAATCATCACATTCATCAGTTGCTGGGTGTCATCTTACATTTTCCATGGCTCTTGGCACCTCTGTGTGGTACTACCAATGGCAGCAGCATGTTGATCTCCAGCTGCCAAGTGCTGCTGGCCAGCAGCCTAAATTTTTGGGTGGTTCTTCACTCTGGCAGAAAGGACTGTTTCCGGTTCAATCAGGTCATCCATGAGCAAAGGAAAAAGAGAAATGGAGATTGTTAACACATAAATCTATAGGAGTGATATATCAGCAGAGAAAAAGCGCCTGGGCCAGTTCCTCAGCTGTTGCAAATCACTCGATCGTCAGAGGAGACCACAAGGCTAGGAGATTCATGGCAGACTCAGACCTGGTCTTAATTTTCCTCAGGCCAGCTTCTATGATTTACACTTGTGCTGAGCAAGTGACACAGGGTGTCAAATGCTATCAAGCTGATTGATACTGTAAACGAGGACTAAATATGCACAAAGTACAAAGGCAGGGAAGAATCAGGCCCCGTGTATTCATTAATAGCCCCCTGTTCCCCATGGGGTAAAGTTGATACATTGCTCCTCACTTCCAAGTATGGAAACAGCTCTGTGTCAACTCTGCTCCTGCTGATAGTGCCAAGGGAGTTCGAGTTTGTTTCTCCTTCTCTTACCCCACAAACTTCTTTCTCACACCCTTGCCCACAGAAAGATATTTTACAAAGGTACCTTCCAAATCTCCTCCTGAATGCAACAGACTGTCCCCAGTTAAGCCTTTGCCAGTGTCTGTAGCCAGATTTCACCTGCCTCTGTACAGACAACACAGGGACATGAAGATGGTCTGTGGCACATCTTAGCAAAGTGTGCCCTTTGGCTTGTGAGGGCAGCTGCCACCAAAAGGGTGGTTTTAGGCTAAAAATGCCTTACCTGGTGTAATTCAGTCTGCCTACACTGAAGATGGAGACATTTCCTCCAGAGGTTTATCTGGTCCACAACGTACAGATTCAGTCCTCAGCAGTCGTGTATCCACTAATTCTCCTCCCATTTCCAAACTATGTTCTAATCAGCTTGCACGGGACTTTTTAACTCGTATAGTGAAGCTTGCTGAAAGTGCCTCTGTTCCAGGGCACTCTTTTGAAATATGTCTTAGCTTCCAAGGGTAATGAACTCTTTTATAATAAACGCCTAGCTATAATGTGAACAATACTTGGCTTCCAGGAACTGCCTTATAATTACACGGCTCAGTATTGCATGTCAGAGGTTTGCTTCATCTTTAATATTTTATGAAGAAATTCAGATTCTGACAGTAAAAGTATTTAACCCAGAGGACCTAGAACCCCGACTATTATTTTGCAAAGTAGCCATCCAGCTACACTTTGGTGCACCAGCATTATCCCTGGTGCATACTCACACTCTTTGATACTCTCTAAGTAGACACAACCACATGCTGTCCAGATGGAAACCTGGCTGCATCATTACATTATATTGAAATAACCCAATACCACCTGTTTCTGCTGGGGTTCCTGCCAACATTTTCCCATAAAACATTTATTTTGCTAATATTTTAGTTGGTCACCACAGAAGGACACTTGAAGTTAAAGATTTACCATGTGTGCAGCCACGGGGAAAAACCCTTAAAAAGAAAAGCAGCAAAAACTCAAGAATAGCTAATGTCTATTGTTTAAAAGGTGGATGTTCACCTAGGCACTAGGTATTAACACTCTGCAGGGACCCAAAACCAAACACAGGTTTTTGGCAGTGTACGTCAAGTGAATTATCTTAACTGTCTTGGTACTCACCTCTCATATAATTAAAGAAAAACTTTCATGTGTGAAGTGGGACTAATATACAATAACACTAATGAAAACTTTTTTTTTATTATTATTAATCTGCAATGTTATAAAACTCCCAGTTTCCTTCCTCTCCCCCTCTGCAGATAAAACAGCTTATCCTCAGTGAGTCTGTATAAATGAGAACGGCTTTACAACTCCCAGCCTATCTGAGATGTTTGAAGTATTTATTAGATACCTTCTACAGCAGCAATAGGATTTTTTATTTAGAAATTATATTTTTAGTGATGTTTTACTTAAAAAAAAAAAAAGAAGCAATAACCACTGCACTTATCAAAAGCATTTGATAAAAATTTTCCCAGCATGTGGTTACTCAGATATACCTTATACTTTTCAGTGTTGATCTCTGTATAAAAGTCCAAACGGTAGCTGGACACAAAGACCTTTTTCTCAAATATATATATTCTATTTGAAGAACATCAAAGTTTATAAAAAATCCACTACTCCCAGTGTATTTTCTGGGCATCAATTATTACTATTCAATTTTAAAAGTTGCTGTCTTCCAAAGGGAGGAGTAACAATGTCATGTAAAGTGACCAACAGAATCCCACAAAGACCCAGCAGCGTTTCTTGAAATGCAGTAGATCAAACACACATGAATTATTTGGCAAATATAGGCACATCAGTAGAAAAAATGGATGTGATCCAAACCCAAAATCCAGAAACAGAACAAACATGTACAAACTAAAGCAGTAATCCCTAATTACAAGTGAGAATTTATTCAGCTGTAAGAAAACTACCTTACAAGAGGGGAAAAAGAGTTGAGAAAAAATAAAAATGCTATGTTTTTCTGGAAATTTTGATTGAATACATTTAAGATACTTCCAATTCTATTACACTGCAAAATTAACCAATAAAAATCCACCAAAAAAAATAACAGTAATTTAAAAAAAAGAAGAATGTATAAAACCAGCTACAAGTTCACTTGCTTAGATATGTTCTAAATATAGCCCTAGCCATTTTTATCATGTCTGAGAAACAGAATACTTTCATAGGTTGTAAAGGAACAATACGAGAATTGAAAGGAAAGAGAAAGGGAGCAGTCATGAGTTTGGCCCCATTTTGTTCCTTTCTCCTTTTCATCTTCATTCCACATTCCATTCCCAATAAAATCCCCCATTTATAACCAAATCCCTGGCTGCTGGCACGAAAGTAATTTAAATTTTTGCCTATTTTTAAAAAGCCAACTTATAACCTGCAATCATTACAGTAATTGATTAAATATCACAAGCAAAGCAAAGTACCTATTTGACAGCTTCTATTCATGGCCACATACCTTCCCTGCAGACAGGTAGTTAGATAATTAAGCAATCCATTTCACTGAATATGTGCTATACACAAAAGAAACTGACACACAATGAATCTTGCTAAGCTTTTGTTCAACATATGAAATACTGGATAATCACCTTTTTTATGAAAGCACTTGACCTTTAAATTGATATTCCCCCCAAAAAGATGGTAATCGCTACTCAAAGAGATATTGAATGTGCTGCGGCTAATCCAGGAGATCATTGCCCATTAGTCATTATTAGATTTTTTGAATCTAAAGGTGAGCGTTTGATTATAACAAAGAGAAAAAGAAAACACTATTTAGGTTGCTGTGAATGCCTATACTTTTCTCTTTGCAAATCACAGTGACAATCAGAGTTATAGACCGCCTGTAACATGAATATCATTTACGCATTTGATCCCTACTCAGAGAGTAGCTTTAAAAGCTTTGAATGACAGAAAGCAAGATTATCAGTGACAGCGATTTTAAATATTACACATGTTGCCTGTATTACAAGTGTTTTTCTTTAGCAGCTGATGACTATTACATTCTTTTGTATAATACATTGGAAATACATTTCTTTCCTCTGTTTAGGAAAAAAGGTAACAAAAAGGTTTAAATGCAAAGGAGAAACTGCACAGCCTTCTGGGGAATAAAAAAAAAAAAAGGACACAAAAAACCTACTCTTTCCTTTAATTACATTTTAATTGTTGTCCTGTTCACCTTTTACATGACATCACTAATCATATGCTGCATCCCAGAAATTAGATTTCAACTACAAGGACAACTATATGGTACAGCACTGGCTGGATGATCATGCTCAGAAGGAAGTGGATATAGGGTCATACTCTACCCAGAAGCCATTGACAACTGGGTGGAACCACAGTCCAATCTGTGCTGATTCACATCCTTATCGGTGACCAGGTGATGGAGAGCTCTCTCAGCAAGTTTGCAACAACAACAAACTGGGGGATCTACTGATATACCCTCAGATTGGGGATGCTATCAAAAGGGATATCGATGAGCCAGAGGGACTCTGTGAAATTCAGCAAGGACAAACACAAAGTCCTGCTCCAAGAAAGAAGTCCCTGGACACAGCACAGGCTTGGGATAGGCTGGCTTTGTAGGGAAGGGGGTCAGTACATGTTTCCCACAATATATATATAATCAAGAGCAGATCAGAAACTGCATTCTTACAGTAAAAAGCTTCTGTGAGCACAAAATTGAAAAATCTTTTTGAAGAAAAAAACCCACAGTATGTTTTTACACTTGTTTATTTTAAGCCTTTTAAACTTCATGGCTATTTCACCAAGGTATGTGTGACAGATTGCATATTGGTTTTTTGCATTAGAGGTTATATTTAACACTCTTGGGCTTGAAGCAAAAATATTTAGGGAATTCTTTTCATGTAAGAAGACAACCTAGATGACCTTAAAGGTCTGGCCTTCAGATCTGGTAATCTGACATTTTCAAGCAGTTTCTTTCCAGTCAAATGCTCCTGATATTCTTCATGACCGTTTTACCATCGTGAGTGCCCAAACACACGTCTGCCACTCAAACACAATTCAGACCCTTTCCCATATTCACATGTGAAACCTGATACCTGCCTTATTGGTGTTTGCAAATCATAATGCAGGACACAGCACATTCAAATTTAACTCGATTTTCCTTCGGGATATGTTTTGTTCCACCCCTTCCATAAGCTGATTTTAGGATGTATTGAAATGTTCCCCGCCAGCATTTCTCTCTTCGTTGGCTACAGTGGGCACTTGCATAACCAGCCTCAACCAGAGCCAAATTCCTTGGTAGGTGTTGGGGCAGTGGATCCCACCTTCCACTCTGCAATCCCTGAGCACCTTCTCCAGTGAGCAGGAATAAAAAAACACAACCAGGGTTTTTTAATGCTAACCCAGAATTTTACTCCCTGCCTTTCACAAAAAAACTGACAATCATCACATGCACAAGTTTTGTAAGAGAAGTCAATGCACTGTTACTGCGTAAGAGCAAAATCCAATAAATGATTTAGGTAGAAGCTGAATGCCTAAAGATAAAATTGTGACTCCTAATCATACTAGGTATCTTCCCAATACAACTTAAAGTTTCCTCTCATATCTAAAGCTCTGCATCTGGGTGTCTGTAAGGCCTCCCCCAGTTGGAACAGCTCAGAAACTCTCTGGAAGCCTTACAAAATAAACCCAGCAGACATATTTTTCCAGACTTGTAATGATAATTTGCTGCATGAAAGATAATCAATATCTGCAGATTCAAAGAGCACCTGGCATCATCGCGCTACAGCTGTTAAAGAGTTCACCTTCAGGATAAAGCTTAAGGTGAAAGACCTCACCACCACTCCAAAATGACAAATATTTGTTGCATCGCCGCTCCGTGGAATTAATCATTATGTCTACAATAATTTCTCTGCTTTTGTCTCTCTCACTCCCTCCTGAGCAACAGGGTTTTTTCCAGCCTTGCCCAGGCTTCTAATCTCGTAGGGTTTCTTGCCTACCTCCTGCTTTCCAGTTACTGTCTGTAATTTCTTTTGTGATGTTTCCATGGAAAATTGCTGCCATATAGACCCAGGAACAGCTGATGAAGTGGTTTCTGTGAAACATCAGTAAATAAATCACTACTCTGATTTCATTTGTGACCCCATTGTACCAAGATCTCCATGATTAAAAAATTTGCTTTAGCAAATAATATCATCATTTATCTTTATTAAGGACATAACCCAAAATGGGTAAGGTTTTCCTTCTTTCACACAAACAAAATATTAGCACCACTGTTATTTATTGCTTGCTGTAGCCTGTGCTTCACAGTGCCAGACTTTACAAACATCAGGGCTGTTTTTTCCCAGAACAGGAGCAAAAGTTTCCATCTGTGTTACAACAACTGGAGAGATAGTAGAGGTATTTTCAAAATTGCCTTGTGAAAGAAAGGAGAAGAAGAATCTTGAACAAGATTTTAATTATGAATCCCTATGACAGATGATTCTGTATTTCATCATTTTATCCATAATATTGAATTTTAACTCTACTTATTTCTTTCACTCGCAGACTGTCCTTGCCTACACCCCACCTGAACTTCCTGCAGTCAGACACCTTCCATCCCATATCTACAAACATAAATGGAGTTATGCACAATGGAAACAAGAAATGCAGGCATGTAAATAATCACTAAGATATAAATAATCAGTAAGAATCCCTCATTAAATTCTTCTGAGAGAGCAACTCAGATGTTAAATGCACTTACAACATGGGGTTTTTTTCTATTTAAGAAAATCAGCAGTATTGAAAGATAATAATGATGTTTTAAATGAGAGCTATACATATCTAGGCATACATCTGGGATGTTTGTGTTTTTTTAATTGTACCTCTATCCACTGAAATATAAAACTACATTTCTGTTGTAGGAGTGATATGAAATGTAGTCATTTCCTCTTCAAAATCCTGAAAGAGTTCCTTTGCATTTAAAACTGAAATGAAATTGCCCTATCATGTTAAGTTTTTATTTATACAGGTTATTCAGATGTCTGTTTGTAGGGAAAAAATATTAAATATAGCTATATTTTGATATCAAAACACTTGTAAAACTTGATTGAGTTTACATGGAAGGAATCAGATTGAATAAAATCTTTGTATAAATTCTGATATCACTATTGCTTTGATTTAAAATCAGATCTTCTGTGGCAAACATTTTCCTCTGTCTGCAGAAGGATTCATGGTGATGCTTAGTGGAGGTTTGCCAAAATTAAGGAACAAAGTTTTGCCCTCCAGATGTGTAAAGTACTTTCATTTTCTTCCCCTGTCTAATTCACTATTCAATAAAAAAAAATGTGTTCCATAAAAACTGCTCCCAAAACCTTCAAATCCTAGATACCTATCTTTGAATGGGATGAATTCTTTTTTTGTAGATGCCTCTTCTCTTTACACTGACTAGAGAGATTCAAAGCAAACTGCTTAGGCAGCTTTTAAATAGCTAAAGCTGGAGCAACAAATCCCACCCACAATCGAGGAAAGGTCAAACCCAACTAGCAACCAAAGACAGCAGCAACACTACTACAAATAAACACAATTTTTAAAAGTAGATACAAACAAGGAACGTCACTGTGCACTCTGCTTATATAGCCCCCAGGTTACTCTTTCAGCATTTAAACCCAAAACGGATCGCTGCAGGAAATCTTAGTTTTGCACTTCGACAACACAGGAAAAGAGCAAGGAGATATTTTCAAAGGCAAAACCAGGAGTTAAATGTTTTTTTTTCCCACTGACTTCCAAGAAGAACAGAGCTTCTCACTGGGACTGAGAAAGGCTTGACTGGAGACATCCAACAGAGTGACTGCAGGGCCCAGTCCCACACAACACACACACAAAAAGCAGCAGAGATCAAGGGCATCCTTGTCCTCCTCTGGACAATAGTGAGCAAGTCATTCTTTTTAAATCCCTCTCAAAGGAGTCTGACAAAGGAAGTGTCTGAGACAGAGCTAGAAAATAAACTAGTCCTCCCCAGCCCAGCCACAAGGCCTTGTTTACCAGATCATCACCCTTCATCCTCCTCCACATCCTCTTTACTGGGTTACTTTTCTCATAATTATACTGGGAATTTTAATTCCAAACCATGGGAACACTGAAGGTGTGTCTGTGTGCATATGTGCAACACTTATACTTCCAGTTCTTTATCCAAAACTCAGCCAATGCCATGTCAGGATTAAGAGTTATCAAAAGGTACAGCTGCATCAATGGTAAATAATGCTGACATCCTCAATCCTACTTCAGTAGCTGTACTGATAAATATCATTACCCTGGCTCCAGTAATCCAGTCCATAATTCCTTTCAGGACAACAGTAGCTGAGAAACAAAAGTGAAAAACATGGAAGACTCTAAAAACACTTTTAGAGAACTGAAGGAAACAGAAGTGGCAATCTTATGGGCCTTCTCATCACCAGTTTAATCAAATTTGGTAAAAAGATCCAGCTACAGAAATATGACTTTTACGTCATGCTTTTGGGATATAAATCTTCTCAGAGAATAAGCTGAATGAAATCCAGAGCAGCAATTTATTATTTTTATTTTTGTTATTATGATGATTTTATACTGCCTGTAAGAAACAGCAGCTGAGCTGACTATGCCATTGTCAAAGTCAGTGCCATTCACAGAATGCGGGGTAGGCACAATGGGATGTAGGATTCACTACTCTAGGCAGAACAGATGATGCTCAGGGCCACTGAGCAAAGGTTAATGCAATAAATAGGAGGCAAAGGACAGCTGAGGGTAGAGAAGTTCTGTAGGAAGTAGAGCAGGAAGCAGAGCAATTACAGGAAATGTTCTGGGTACAATATGAAATATTTATTTTTCTGGTTCTTCTCATGGGTCCATATAGCTTCAGTAACCTAGACCAGCACACTTGGGTTTAGATGCTATTTAGAGCACAGTGATGAAAGCAGCTGGTGTAAACTCCACTGTAGCCTTGAAACACAGTTATCACATGTAAGCAGCTAAAAAATGTGGCACTTTTGAAAAGAGGCACAGTAGGACCATTAAAGGCACAGTATAACTAGCCCTGGTTTGAAAACTGCTTCACGTTTGTGATCTCACTGAAGATGTTAATACAGTAATATTAATAATAGAGCCATTAGGAATTGCCAACTGGAAATGCACAGCCATATGTTCTCCTGCTTCTGTCAGGGCAATCTCAGCTGAAGAAGGTCCTTTCCTGCTGCACGGACAGGCACTGGCTGTAGATGGGAAAGCAGCCACACAAGACCTACTTCATGTGATCCTTTTTTGAAGTATTTTACTGATTCTACGTTTTCTAGAGCCTGGTCTAGCCCCTGAATGCCAATAGACAGTAGGTAATAGATGTAACATTACCAAAAGATATTGAGAAAGAGAGGCCCTTAGATGTGTTTATAAATGTACGCTGATAAATGAAACTATATTTTAAAAGTCTTAGTCCTTTAGCTTTGAACGAAAAGGCAAGGATTCTCCACACTTCAGCATGTTCATATGTGTAGAATTTGGACTGACCTTACTACATGCATATGAACATACATCCTTAAGAGAGTCCCATTTCTGACTCCACTACTTGCTTTACACCACAGGGACAAATTCTTCCCTGGTGTATTCAGTGTTGTAATACTGAAGTGTCTCGATCTGCCACAGAGGCCACGTACTGTTGTCATTATCAGTACAATGCAGGGAAAATATACAGTGAAATGTAGGAGAATTTATTAACTTATTTATTGATGTGCTACCTACGGGGCCAAGAACATCATGACTGCTTGTATGGAGTCAACACCTTTCCATAACAGCTTGGTGAACGAGGGAATTCCTGCTTGCTAAACAGTCTACATCTGCAATACCAGACTAAAACACTCTCAAATAAATGTATTCCTTGATCTAAAAAGGCACATTTCACATCCCATGAATCAATTGTCTTCACTCTCCAAACACAAACGACTGTGTCCTACACTCATTTACAGTAGCGTTAATCCAAAATAACGCCACCAAGTCGGTTGAGGTACTCCAGATTTACACTGGTGTGAGTGAGAGAATTTGGCACCCAGTACCTATGGTTGTAGATCCTCAGCTGGTGGAGATCATCACAGTTCTTTCAAGTCAATGCCTCTGAAACTAATGTAGTTATGCTGATTTACACCAGGTGAGGATCTGCCTTGTGGTTTCTGGCTTTAAATTCTCTTCCTGTCAGCTGTCTCATTCCAAAATGGTTTCAATAGACAACTTCTAGCCAGAATTTCCTCTGCTATTTATAGGATTATCTCAAGAGTTTCTACGATAATCTCCATATTTCCATCTTTGTATCAGAGCCTATTCCAGGATTGTATTACAGCCAAACTATTCACATATCCAGATGACACTATTCCTTCCTCCTATTTTCCCTTCCCTATTTGGGGTGATTATACAGAGGGGAAATGTCTCTCATGGCCAGATCCTCAGCTGGCATAAATCAGCATAAAATTGACATTAGTGATTTACATCATTTAGCAATATAGAAGAAAAGACAAAAAAAGAAAAGAAAAGTTTTTACCAATGCAGTTTAAAATTAGTAACAGGTCTTTAAAATAATATTGAAAGAATATTAAAATGTAACCCATATGTACACCTTTGATGTGTGTTTTACTGCCTTAGCTAGGCATCATTTCCAGCTTGGAATGACAAAGCTTCTTGCTGTTTTGCTTCATAAAATCCTCAGCAATTCTTCCCCTAAGTAGTCCATACTTATTCAACGTACTTCACCTCAAGTAGTACTTAAAACACAACAACAAGGGCTTTCACAAACAAAATCTATTCTGCCAATTTCACACTTTCTTTTCATCCAGCAAAATGTAAAATTCAACCTGTTGAAATAGGTCAGGTTTAACAGAATTTAAGCTTGCTATACAAAAGTGCCACAGGGGATCTATAGACCTCAACTGTCATTCACACTCCAGAAATCTTACAGTAAATAATTTACCATACAATTTGCCATTTTGATCCATACAGACTTCTCTTATCTGTAATTTCCTAGTGCCAGTGTTCACTGACAAATATTTTTATTCCTCTTCTCTAGAGCCAGGTTTTCTCTACACTGAGTCCTTGTAAACAAGCAGATACCTGCTCACCTGTGATACTCTATACAAAGATCTTAGTTAATAAAACAATCCCAATCAGAAGAGAGCTGCACACACAGCAGAGAGAGTTGAAAAGTAGAATTCCCTGCAGAGACAGACTCAGAGCCTGTGAAACCCTTCCGAGAATCAAAGCAATCTGCATCATAAGCACATTTTCCCTGTACAGAAGTGCTTGTAGGAACTGGCAGTTTCTACAAGGATATAAGTAAAAACAAAAGAGGTAAAGCTGACTATTGTGATTTCCACTTGTTAGACTTGATGTCTTGACACAGTCTTCTGGGGAAGATGTCATAGCCAGTGGCAGAGACTACATATGTAGGAGAAGCTGCGTGTTACCAAGGGCAATATTGAATACAGGCTCTTCAATCCAGCTCTCACAGGTCGACAAATGAAAGCCTTTCCCCCTCCATCACCACACACACCCTTCTTTTCCCCAGGGCCAAAAAGGCTGGAGTAACGTTAGGCACTCCTGGCCTGGAAATTAGTTGTTATATGTCTGGGGGGGGTGAGGGGTTGGCAGAAGGGCAGATCTTATTTCAAATAAATATGTTTCCTCCTTTCATTTCCCTTCACCTTTCACATGAGATAGCAAACCAGGATATCAGTATTCAAAGTCCAAGTCAAAGATTTAATTTTGTACAGTTTATACTACTTGAAATCAGGTTATTGCTTTATCTTTATGGAGATGAATTTAAATTGAAAACAGAGAAATCTGAGGAACCATGAGGATACCGCACTCGCAACAGCAGGCATTTAAGTGAGAATGGTGTGTTTTCACACTCTTAGTTTCTTATTCAGCCTTAGGAGTGGCAAGTCAACACATACAGAAGTCCAGTGAGGCTCATGAGCAATGGCTGCTAAACTCCTGCAGAAAAGGTAACCATATTCCATCTTTCTGCTGCTCCATCACAGGGGTAAATTTGCTTCACTTACTGGGATAAAAGTCACTCATTCTGTTGACCTGATTGGAGTTAGACCAGGAATAATTTGGCTATAAAGAGGGAATGACACACAGTAGGATTATTTCAGGGTGTAACTTCTGGCTATGGTTATTTTCTAAAAAATCTGTAAGACTAGTCAATAACAAGACTGCAAAATTCAATCTCATTTCAGATAAAGTAATGACACACAACACTGTATAATATGTACGTACTTTGTTTACAAGCTGCCACTCCTTACATACTGTTATGTAGTTACATCACTAATTTAGCTAATGGGATATTAAGGATCAAAGGTTTGGAATCAATAAAACTAATCCAATAAGGAAGATGGGTAAGACGGAGGGTAATATCACTATGCTGCTATCCGAAGTGTTTGAGTCAAAACAGCTTGCCAGGAAAGAGATCCCCAGGAATCCCTGTGAATTACAACAAATGTAGCTTGGTAAGAGTCTAGGCTGGAATTTGTGAAGTGTGTGTAATTTTGATGTTACTTCTTATCTCTGAAAACACTGCGGGTAAAATCTTGATCCCACTTAAGTTAAACAGACACTGACATCAGTGGAGTGAAGGATTCATCTCATGATAAAGGCCAGAGGTAGACCAATGAGCTATGCTGTTAAAATCCCGTTCATCAAGTTCAAGAATCAAGTAAAAAGCTTTATTTTCTCTAAATCTAGAGCTATTCCTTCCACACATTCAAGTGGCTATGACTAGGTAGACTAAGAATTCATTTTCTAGTACTGAGCACATAATTCCTAACAAATATTAAGTCTAAGTTTTAAGCTGGCTGTTTCTGCCTACTGGTGATGAAAAGCTGTCTGCAAGTGTTCAGTTCCTGACACTTATTCTGGCAGGAGGCAACTGCAGATGAAAAGTACATGGCATTCCTCCTGCTGTCTGACTGAATAAGCAGGTAAGAAACTTAACACAAAGCTTAAATCTAAATTAGGTCACTGGAACTGACCTCTCCATTCATTAAAAGCAGAGCCTAGGAGAACTGACCTTCTGCTTTTGGTACTCCAGGATTTCTGCATGAGCTTAAGAAAAATTTTCTCCTGCTAATGTCTGCTGGACAGAAAAAGGGTTGTGGACAAAACAACAGCTGAGGTGAATTGTGACATTTATGCTCCAAATTTTTAAACTCCATGCCCAAATGCATTTTAAGTAGAGTCACTTATTTCTCCACAGATGCACACAAAGGTAGCACTGAAGGAGAGTTAGATACATTTTAACAGATACCACACTTAAAACATTTAGAAGAACATTTGCACCATTTATTACACAGCAGAAATTACAGTCACCAAGGACAAACACAATCCTGTGTGACCAGATTCCCTATTATCATCAAAAACATCAGTCACTGCATCACAGGTGTACCAGAATTAAGCAAGATGCAGCAAAATTTTCCTTTTTCCTCAACTTTTCACGCTTGTAGATTTAGCAGCAATGAGCCCCCAAAACATCTGTTACCTAATTGGGGTTCTTTTGTCTCAGATTAGTGGCTTGGATTACTGAGAGACTAACAGGTTGCACCCAAGCTAAGGAAATGAGTGCATTAGCTCTGCAATGAATACTTACATGTGTCTGTCTATAGACAGGATCCTCATTAGGCAGGCTTTGAGATAAGCACTGAAATTACTTCTTCTGGCTTCAGATTAATCCTCACTGATGATTTAGCCAAGAACATGCCATCATATGCAACTCCTCAGACTACTCAACTGCCTGTCCTAGTGACCAGACAATAACTGTGATCAAATGTGCCCATAATAGTTTCCCTCAAACTTTCAAATCACCTGTGTTACAGAGCAATTCACAGAAAGTTTGCTAATTATGTAAATCCAAACTTTCTTACCTCTATAAATGTTAATGCTCTGTCAGAGGACGCAATAACCCCACAATAACCACCGAAATATCCACAGAAAATTATACTGAAGAAAAATGCATTTCCATTCTAGCAAAAGATGAAGAATTTCAGATTAAAAGATTGAAATATCTGTGAATGTTGATGATCTGAAGAAGCAAAAGGGAAATTAGAAGGAATTCCTGTTATTTTACACTGGCATAGATATAACACCAGAGGCATGCAGACACTAAGAAAAGATATTCCAAATAGCCGGGTGTGATAAAAATGTACTACAGTTAAAGCTTCTGGAAACTTGAAGTAAAAGGTATTCCTGTATTGATATGCAAAATGCTACAAAAAAGCCAAAATAAATAAAACACCTGGCAAAACCAGATTATCTCCACAAAGTGCCCAGAGGGATGTAAACACAAGGACAGTAATTCTCGACCAACTACTTTGTAATTGAAAAGGTTGAGGGTCTCTAATGCCACAGGCAGCAAAACCTGAGGGAGTGAAACAGTAGCTCTGAAGTGGCCCGAGGAGCAGGCTGGCTCAAACATCACCAATTTCTGCAGACTATGTGTTAATCCTAATTACACTTGGATTTCCCTTGTGAATTTCTTCTAACAAAGGGATCTTTGTGAACATCCAGTATTTGAACTTAATGTCCAGGGTGTATCAGCCAGTGCCACGGCTGACGTGACATCATTGCTAGAACCTGCATAAAAACTGCATTACAAAGCCAGCAGCTATTCAAGTATTCCTGCAAAGGAGGAATGGCACTGGCATGCTAAGAAAAAGAATTTCCAAGTAGGACCGGTCAGGAAATATTTTTTGTTCCAGTGCACTTTTTCTTCTTTTTTTTTTTTTCCTTTTTAATTTTCCATGGAAAAGTAACAACCCACATGTTGAATTATTTTTCATTTGGGTTTGTGTTTTTCACCACTGATTTGATGAAAAGCCTTTTTCATTGAAGAAGACATGTGAGCTTTCTTGAAAAAAAAATTACAAATTCAACTTGGAAGACTGTATTTTTTAACATAATGCTATCTTGTGATCATCATAATATCTGATTACAAGGCTTAAGTAATCAAACTACCATGGCCTACATCTCAAATAATAAAATAATACAAGTGAACACGCGAAGTATTTTGTTTTTCTTAAATATTCCTACAAATAATACTCAATCATTGAAATGAGGGTGCAATGTGAGCAGAAAAAGACAGATTTTTGGCTGCTATCAATCAGCATAACTCCAGTGAATTCTATGGAGCTACACACGTTTAGATTAGATTAAAATCTGCCCTCAAGATTGAATCATATATGAACACAGGCAAATCAAAATATGTGCTTTTTTAATTCGGTTACCCCGAAGAGAAAAAGTATTTCCTCTCTTTGATCACGTTAAATAAATGTGGTCCAACAGAACAGAATATGACATTTTTCAGCAGAAAGTTTCACGATTTAATAGCTCTGGAGTCAGAGCTGAAACTCTCATTGACTTTGCAACTCCAAAGTGGACATCTTTAACCTTTCAGAGTAGCTGTGGAGTTGCCACATCAATATGCCCTTGTTACCCCTGCAGAATGCAACTAAAAGAGAAGAAAATAAAATAAACAGAGCACAGGCTGAAACAAAGGGCAAGTTAAACACTCACTCTTTAGCTCTTGGTTTTACTGGGCTGGTCAGGAAATGAAACCATTGCTGTAGGAATTTGAAGGGGTGACTATACAGGGAAGGGGGTCAAGGTTTGGGGTGGCTTCCTCTCCCTTGGCACTGGGAAGCCAGAGAAACCTTGTATCACTGAACCAGCTCCGGATGCTGGGTAAGTGGCTGGTAATGGATGGAAACATTAGAGAAAATAGCATTTCCTAACGAACAACTAGAGAAAATACCACAAGAACATTGCTTCTTTTGGTGATCCACAGCTGTATTTCGTAGAAGGAAAACTACTTCCTTATATTCAGTTTTTCTAAGTTCTTGCAATCAACCACAAGATTGGGAAGCTTCTGGGAAGGTTAATGTTATAAGTCAACCACAGAAAATTCACATATGCACACACATACAACTCTAACTGAAATCTACTTAATGCCATAAACAGATGAAAAAAAATATATCCTTATCTAGGATAAAATTACTCCCATAAATCTATGGAAACTAAGTCACATCATAATGAAAATGACTGAAGGAAATATGCAATACATTTATGCTGTATCACATACACCTGCTGAGCAGAAGCCCAGATATACAAACTCACTTATTTTATCATTTCCTTGGCCCCAATCCCACAGTGGGACTGAGAAGGACAGACAGCTGCCAGCAGGTAAATGAGAGCTACACAACCCAGCATGACACAGCCTCCACGATTCCCTCCTGCTCAAGCAGATAAAGCTTCTTCCTATCAGTTACCTCAACAGGTTCCCTTACAAAATCTAGCCACATCCTAACTTCTGGAGCCTGCATCGTTTTCCACTCTGTTCTCAGTGTTGGCTTTGCAGGACCCTTTTATTGAGGCGCTTGGAGCAGGTCTGGAATCCCAAGGGGGTCGGTGGTACACAGTGTGCAACACGGGGCTGTGGGAGCTGCAGAAGGTGAACCCAACCACCTCACACAGGCTGCCAGATTGCTCTTGGACACCCCAGTGCCATTCCCCTTGAGCCTTCCAGGATGCTCAGAGTAACTTCCATTCTGGACTTCCTTCTTTTACTTTGAATTCATCCTGGGCTCATTCATCACTGGGAGGCATGCAAGGGGAAGAAGAGAAACACCAGCTTTTCCTTTTCCTCTCTTTTCATGCACCCTATTTCCGTTCTCTCCGTCGGGAAGGCCAGGAGCTAGTCCTCCTTCCTCTCCACCCCATCAGGTTTATGTAGCACATCCAAAAGCTGGGAGATGATGTTTTCCCCACCTGTCTAACACAGGAGCTTCGCAGAGCTGCCCACCAGCCACCAGCCGTACAAGCAGCAAAACTTGCACAGCTTGATCAGGTGGCTTTCATATAATGAAATAACACCCAAGAGGATACTTGGGGATGCAATATCGAATAAGAAAACTCTGTATCTATTAACACAAACCCACACATCCCCTCTTTAGAAATTGGCCGTTCCTTTAGTAGTGGTGTCCCACTAACCCTTCTCCTTGTTTCTGTGGAACAGCAGCAAATACATATACAGAAAACAATAATGGAAAAGCACTTATTGGACATCACAGATCCCCATGGAAGGATCGACAGCAAGAGACTGATTTAGCATTAGGTCATATATGGTTAGAGAAAGGGTTAGTTTTAAAAGTAGAAAAAAGGCAATCTTGGACAGGACCCACTAGTATAGATGGTTCAAATCCTTGTACTGCTACAGTTGACCAAAACATGCTTCAGAAAAGTAATTTAATCACCCCCCAGCTCAGTCACCCTGCTGTTACATGGAGATAACAAACCCTACTATATCTGATCTTGATGGAGACTTATAAATGCTGCTATAATAAAGTCCAGACAATCCTTTGTGAGTGTCTTGACTCATGTCCATACAGTAACTTATTTTCCCCTATAAGAAGTCTTGGCATTCTGGCAGACCTTGCCTTCAAAACGTGAACCCAAAAAGTTCATCTAGATACTGAACTTCCAAGCTGCAACAGCTATCATTTATTTAAAAGGGCCCTTACTGCACCTTCCTGGGAAAAGGATGTATATTCCCAAACAAGCTCCACTGAAAATCCCCATGGCTAGCAGCAATATGGAATTCTGTTACATGAAGGTTTACTAGCAATAAAAATCTGGCAGAATAAATGCAGACATCTCTATAATCAGGAATTTTTTTTTCTTCCCTGATTGCTCTGGTTTTCTGTGAAAAATCAATTACAAAGTAGAAGTCTTAGTGATGATTTTGACTGATCAGCTGGAGAAATTTAGATAAATTTGGCTTTTCGTGGACTGCAGCTGTTGTTCTTTTTCAGTGCCTTAAAGCAATTAATCATTCCAACGTGTTGGCTTAGGAATGCTACTCCAGTTTTCCTCTACCTCCTATCATTAATCCTAACAGTATGAATCCAATTGCAAACGTTTGTTTCTTTTGTAGCATCCCACTTTTCTCCCCTTTGGTGGCTGCAGTGGTCGGGAGTTCCGGTGTGGAATCAGCTGCCATCTCTCTGCAGCCTTCACATGCTTTCTGCAACAAATGGAAGATTTTTCACAATCTCTGCCAAAAGGTTTCTGGGACGATCAGTGCCAAGGCAGGGCATCCAACTCACGGCAAATACGTTGCCTACGTGTTGTGAATGACCCACAACATAAGGGAAAGAGAGCAAATCCAAACCTGGCAACAAGAATCACCCCTCCTCCCACCTCCCTTAAAAAATCAGCAAACACTCAAGCGAATCAACAACAGTAACATTTTAGGGCTCAATTAGAAAAAAAAAGTGGGCCGAGAGTCAAAAACTAACAAACAAAATAGAATTAAAATGGAGTTATTCATAACTGAGGGTTTTAAGGGGGAAAAATACCTGGTTAAATCACACTGTCTGGTCTAAATTCAGCAATAATTCATAATTAAAGATGATATCTAATGACCATCTAGACAAAGCTATAAAGAATAAAGGCAAAAGCCCAACTCCTCCAAAAGAGTTTCTGTTACTATTTGATTTCCTGTTATGTGATTCATTATGTGGGTCACTCTGGGTCATTGCTTGGTTTCATATCCAGTTTAGAACTTCAGTTATCATTCTCATTGCTGCATTTATCTTGCTCTGGAGGAAATGGGCTTTATTTTCTTTTCTGTGTAACTTGATAGTTACAACCATTTGCTTACAAAACTTTCGCAGATTTGTTGTGTAATCACAAACCAAATATTTGTGGCTTTTCTAAAACACTAGTTTAATATCCCCCAACCTATAATCCCCATATATTATCTAGAATTTTTACCTTTTTCAAGCAAAACTTGGGTCTAGATTGAGCACAGGAATACCTTGAATACTGGGTATGTTTAGCCTCCAAGACCCTTCCAAATTTCCCCGTGAGACAGGGAGAAAGCCTTAAATGATTTTTCAAGTTTTCAAATTCAAGTAAAAATTTGGACTTGGAAAGAATTTCATGTGGATTTAAAAATAACTTAATAACTTTTTTGACTCATTGTCTTAAGTTAATGAACTCCCACACTTATTCCCAAGAAGCAGGAATATAGACACACTTAAGAAAGGCTGTTCTTGAGGTGTTACTGGACCAGGAAGGTGCAGGAGGAAAAGGAAATTTCATTAGAAAGTCTGAGTTTTTCTGAGCAGTTGTAAAAGCAGAAGTTCAGCTACTTTGGATAAGATTCAGGTAAAAATTAATTAGGTGAGCTGTTGCACAGGAAAGAAAGCTCTCTTTAGCATAAGTTGAGTTAAGGGAGTGCTGTGAAGGAAACTGCTCCCCAGCTTTAACAGAGCCTGGAATGGGAAGTCCACCTTCCTATCTATTCATCCCAGCTGAAGCTGAGCACCAGGTGTGTGAAATTCTGAGTGCTCAACATGGAGCACTGAACTCTTTCAGAATTCTCTTTCACCTTCCTTTGATGATCCTTGGGGGTCCCTTCCAACTCAGGATATTCCATGATTTTATAAATGGGTCCATTCCAGGAAGCCTAGATCCAATGTAGTTTTAAATCCTTAAGTCCACAGGCATTCATCCGTACATGGATTTCACTCTTGGACTAGTGCTGCTATTAGAATCAACTGCTTTATTCTCCAAATAATAATTAAAAAAAAAAAATTAAAAATGAAAAAATCTGTGAGTAACAGAATTATTGAAATCTGGTTTTCTCTAGGTTTGTTTGTCATGGTGAAGTTCCCTGGTGTTTAGAAATATACCTACTCTGATAAAAGTGTCTTCTAGTTTGACACATTATTAAAGGCTCTTTCATCCCTCTGAGATTTCAGACAGTGTGAGCTGTCTTTTCCCCAGCAGAAATACTAAGAAGGTCTCTCTCCTCCACCTCACTGCTTTTTTTTGACAAAGCATGTTAGAATAATGTAACTTTGAGACCTCAGTCTGTCACAATTAATTGAAATTGCCCACTAGGTTTTCAACAGGAGGGCAGAAAGAGATACATGTTCTGAGGCAACTAGTCCTAGATCTTCAGGTCAGGATCAAGCTGTGGTCAGAGGCTGACACTTTTCAGAAGGGCTTTCCTAGAGGAAAACCGAGCAAGACAAACTGCTCTTGGATCAGAGACCACGGCTGCACCCACTGCACTCAACTAACACTGGACGGGTCCTGGGGAAAGCATGGATCCCATGCAAACAGCCATCCAAAGTAAACTGTGTTTGCTTAGTGCTCCACCAACTAAAATACCTCACTCCCACCACAAAGAACTGCAGCAAGTGCACACACAGAGGTTCACAGCCCAGTTCACAGCTGGCAAGCTGTTGCTCTCTACTTGTGCTCAAAAGCCAGCATTCCCTTTGAAAACAAGGGCTGCAGCTTCCCAGAAAAAAATTTATATCCATCAATGGGACTGTTGCCTGGGCAAGGACAGCAGGCTTGGTCCATGCCCCATAGGTGGGTGATCCCACACCAACTCCTTTCCAGCATTCCTGTTTGCAAGGCGCACGAGGATGAAATATGAAAACAAACCCTTGCAGCTGCTTTCTTCATGTCCCCACTGCAGCTGCAGGGAGTGGCTTTTCAGCTCTGTGTTGCTCTAAAAGCACTTCAAAAGGAGGCCAAAAGCAACTATATGCACTTTTGTTCATTTAAAATGCTCTCAGTGGCATTATCAATCATCAGCTGAGGAGGTGTACAGACTGTCAGTCAGACTGTGCCTTCTAAGCTTAGTGCCCTCAGTCTAAGTACACACACCACTTAGTGCAGGATGTCTTTCTTCCATTTGCTCTTATCCTAGATTCCATATGCTATTTTTCCTTGTAATTAGCGTAAAATATTTCTAACCCATGTTATTTAAAAATCTATATCTACAGGTTGGGGCTAATTTGCATGATTGTTAATTGTACAAAGGAAAGGACTGATCGCTGCATGCAAGAATTTAGCAGTAGAGAAAAGCTTTAGCAGTAGAATTACATGTCATTTAAACATCATTTGAGAATTTTTTATGTCACCACTTATATAAAGAACCATAACACACATAAATATGAACAGAATAACAATCAGTCCCATGAAGTTCTTCCAGATAGATTCTTAACTGATGGATGGTGTCACTGGGACATTCTGGAAACAGTGATTTCTCCAAGTCCTGGTGTTAGCCTATTTCTCCTCAGAATACAGAAAATCCAGCTATCACAAAACAGGAGACTTTTGTAGTAATAGAGAATATGCTCAATTTTAAACCTGAACTTACTTTTTAGTTTCAGAAGTCACTAAAATAATTTATTAAGAATAAAATGCTGAAAGTGACAATAGATGAAGTCTCAGTCTCAATCAGCAGTGAAATCAATACTAACCAAGGGTCTTCACAACATTGCCAAAACAAACCACTTCATGGCCAGAGAAGAAAGTGGTCGAGCATATTTGATACGTTTGATAACCTCCCCAAACAACACCACAAAAATGCACTGCTAAGGTATTTTTATTCTCAGATGCAGCATAATTGAAATACACAACCTCAGTTCAGCAGCAACCAGGGAGTATTCATTCTAAGGACTGTCTAAAACCAGAAAACTGAAGGAAGTTGGGATGTTTTCTTCACTAGGGTCATTCCTGATATTACCAACAGCCTGAGTTTATTCCCCACACTTTTTTATATTTAGGGAAAAAAGTACAATTGGCTGAGAGGAGTGCTATGAAGAAGAAAACTAAACAAACCTAGCATCCAAGGAATAGTTGTTCTTCATATGACTGTTCATATTCACTTGCAAACAAGGGTAGTCAATACTCTGTGCTGTTTGCTGTAAACCTGAATTACTTATTTTCTGTTTAAACTAGTTCTGCCATCCAGTCAGGGTACAGAGTAAGTATTGCATGAGCTAGACTACCAAATCCAAACATGGGTCACAAAAAGTTACTCATCGGAGTAGAGATTTTTGAATACAGCTCAATCTTATTCTTAAATCACTGGAAAAGTATTTGTAAATAAGGAACACACTTGTAGTTGTCAGGATCAGCTAAGAAAACAAGAAGAGATCATTAAAACAGATAATTTACTAGGAAAAAATAAATTGATTTAGCAGCTGTGATCACGACAAAAATGACCTTTGCCAGTTCTCAGGTGGGTTTGAGTTTTAAGCCCTAAATAAGTACTGGTTCAGTTCTACCAGCAAGGAAAGAGAAGTACAAAACCTCAAAACTGATAATCATTCTTTACTTCTGACTTGCCCTTTATTTCTAGAAAGTCACTAGACCTGTGCACACGTGGCCAACTCCACCGTAGATGTAGCAATGATTATCCACCTGGCAGAGGGACAGGGGTGATATTTATCTCATTAGTGCAGAGAGATTGCTATGGGGAGAACTTGATGTTGACATGAACGAAAACCACTACTGTTTACTGCATTCAAAAAATACCTTTCAGTTGCTAAATTACTGAACACAGTAAATAGTTCAATGTGGCTTTAGATGTGTCTGCCAACAACTCAGTGCAGTTTGATTCTTATCATCAACCTGTCTTCATCATGCAGGATCTCCTTCTGTAAACAAAGACAGGGAGGAGTACGCAAAAACTATTAGGAACAGAGTTTACTGCGTTCTTGGTCATGAATAAGCTGCCTGAAAAATACACTTTTGTCTATTCCCAAAACCTCTGAGGGTTAGCACATGGTTTGTTCCCCAAAGAACAGATGTGAAAAAACCTCAGCCAACACAATGCTTATGAAATGTTCATTTGAGCATCCTCCATTCAAGACCTGTGAAGTGTCTTGCACACTATAGTTGTATAGCTAGACTGTATGTAGAATTTTGGGGGTTGTGTTTAATTTTGATTTCTGACAGAACAGCAAAGAAAGTTGGATAGTAAATCTCTTGTTTACATGAGAAAATTTTTTGTGAGAACGGTGAACCTCTGCCTACTAAATACAACAATAAACATCCAAAAACAGTGAAGAGGAAAGGCACATCTAACATTCCTCTAGAGATTGACTAAGCACGTAGGACTTCAGTAGTTCCACTTGGAAACGTGGACATAAAGCACACAGTTACGTATTTTGTGTTTCTGAGGACTCTCAGAGATCCTGATACACACAAAATAGATTCTTTCCTTCTTTTTTTTAGCTTCAAAAACAACCAACCACTCTACCTCATTCCTGCTGTAAGCCATCATGTCTCCCTTTCTCTCATTCACTGTCTCTTTACAAAAGCATGTGGAATACACAGGTATGGTTGTGGATTGCAAAGGCTTCCAAACCAACAGAATGATTTAAAATTCTCCTTTCCACCAATGCTCATTTTTAGCAGGATGAGATCAAACAGAAGTAGATGGGCCACATCTTAGCAACTCCCATTGTTAAATGTGGATACTCCAGAAGCCTACACCCAAAGGGGAAAAAAAATAATACAGGGAAAAGAAAACATAGAGGACCTTGTAAGAGCTCAGAAGTAAATAGAATGGAGGTGAGGGCTTACAGATGCTCTAACACAGAGTAGGTTGGCACTGCAAAGCCATGCCCTGTTATCAGCACAGTCTGCCTTGATTTAAAAGCAGGCAACGTTCACGCTGCCAGAGGAGAAAACGTCCTTTTTCATGGGAAAAGCAGTTGTTGATGCTGGCAATTGACTGAGGCTTACAGCCAAGGGTTTAACATGGCAGCATTCTTTTGCCTTAAGTGGATTCTTGGACCCCTACTCTGTTGCAAAAGAGGTCCGCATGGAATATGTGCTCTCCAGCCTAAAAATGGAGCTCTCCTCCCTACTCCATTGCAGGCAGTACCACAGACTCTTGCTTAGCTGCTCCAGCAGCTGGGCTACAGCATGAGTCCCTATCAGAATTTGATCACCTGAAATGAAAGCGTTAACATGTACTTGGAAGCGAGGCTGGTATTTTGTTATCTTTTAGCAAAGTGAATTCTTAGTTATGAACCAAAAGGCATTACAGGGAAGGAAAAGGCCACTTGGCCTAATAAACTTTCCCCCTTTGGGGTTAGCTGAACACCACCTCCTTCAATCCCCCCACCTCTCTCTGTAGAAATAAAATATGTCTCCTTTCCTCCTGAACTCATTTATAAAAGCTTGATTTAAGGACCTTACTTGGCAACGTGTTCCATATGTCTGTTATTCTAGGAGCATGCGGGCAGTGGGCCAAGCGCAGAGCTCGTGCGATGGGCACAATCCTCCCCGCTTGCTGTAGGAGTTGTACCCCCTTTGCCTGGGTTTAATTTGCTCCAGCTTGCCCATGGTTACAGAAGAGGGCTGGGGATGAGGAAAGCTGAGTTGCATTCCCAGCCCTGCCAGAGGCTTGCCGCGAGACCTGAGGGAAAACAATCTCTTGGCTTTGTTCTGCCTCAGTTTACACATGCTCTAAGCTACTCATCCCCTCCAAGGGACCTCTGTGAAGCTGAATGAATAATGGCAACTAGTAAGTCCTTCAGAAGACAGGCAAGAAATACCACGCATACTGTAAGCAAAGGGGCAGTATCAAAACCATGACAGCTACATGAAAAACCCTGCCTTGCAGAGACTTGTTGGGAAGGGGGGCAGAGAGTGGTATTTAAAATCAGATCAAGCTCTGGACCAAATTCTGCAGACTCTAACTTTACAAGTACAAACTCTTCCAATGAAATCTAAGAGAATATTACCATGAATAAGAATATGCATGAAGGTGTTTACAGGGGCAGGCTCTGCATGACTGATCCTGCCTACCCAGAAGAGCAATTACAGAAATGAGGTTGGTAGGATCAGATCCTGAGAAAAAAACCTGGTTGGTCCTCTGATTATTGCAGAAAGCAGAGCAGCTAAAAACTTTACTGTTAGGAGTTTTAGAGTCAGACAGGACTGATTCTTTCCCCCAGCTTATCAGTTCAGATGATGCTCTCTTATAAAGGATTTCATGCAAAAAAGTGAGATTGTTTTGGCACTGCATTTATACCAGAGCCAGCTCCTTTTTTTCACTAAGAATATGAGACACTTCAGACTTGGTCCCCTTGCTGTGAAGAGGCCATTGAGAGAGGAACAACTGTGCCAAGCAACTCTCCTCCTGGTGACCCCACTGTTAGATAGTCCTGTGACCACATTTAACAGAGCTGCCAACGACACATGCCCTTGCCTTGTAACACATAACATCACCACTATGGCTAAACATCACCACCATGGACATGGGGTCAGGCCCCAACTCTCACAACTTCACAGATGGCTGAAAGCACAAAAAAAAAAATGAAGCGTTCTGCCCAGCTACAAGTTTGCTTTGCCCCTCCAGGTAAGGGAAGGAATGTTTGCCCAGGTCCAGCACTGTTTTGCATACAGTTCCCTGCCTCCCCTTGCAAGGGGACCACATCCATCATTCCTGCTTGCTTTGGCAGCACCCTGCCTCAGGTGCTAGGATTTCTGTTGTCTGCTTTACAGCACTGGCAAGCAGCAAAGCGGTGTTTGGAGAAAGCCACCCCGCTCGCTGTCACGTTCATTCGCTGTGTGGTGAAGTCAAGCCCATTGTGAACGGACTAAAAATCATCTCAACTGTCAGCAGGAGGATTTACACAACTTGCTTCTCTCCCTCGAAGAGCGATTGCAGTGTGAAAACACGCTGTTTAGCCAGTAGCAGCGTTAGCTGTTTTCAAACAGAGCAAACTGGAGGAAGGGGAGGGGGGAGTTTAAAGAAAAAAAGTCCTATAAAGAATTTCTTTTAGGTGAAGCCAAATAGATATTTACTGTAAATCCAATAGACCAGCTTCCCCATTATTTTTTTTCTTGCATCTTCCCCCCGAGCCCCCGACCAGAACTCCCTGAACACCTCCAGCAGCTGCAGCAGCCCATCACCGGCGGTCTCAGACTGCCCTCTACAGTCTGCTCAACCAACCAGCTCTGCAGCTAAAGACCTGCCAAATCTGTCAGAACTTGTGACATATTAAAGATACCAGAGTGTCACTTATCAGGCAGATAAGCCAGTAATAGTGAGCCATCCGCTCAGGGAAACGGATGGCTCAGGGAGGATCTCTCCACTAGGACTTCTCGAGTACAAGAGATGATCTTGTGATCATTATTCATTACCATTTCTTCCACTGACTGATTCCTCCTCCACCCTTAGAAAGGCTGGGGAACAGAGTGCAGATCACAGCTGACCTCAGCAAAGAAAAACTCCCTGAGAAGAAATGAGTCACCTCCTCACCACCCACTCCCACCCTTGCCCCCCGCTGACATGTGTTTTTCCCCACCTGCCTTGGCCACAAGTACAGCTCATATTTTTCAAGCGAGTGTTTCTTCCACTCCTAATTACACCCCCAAATATCTCCATGATAAAGTTGGTGTTTAAGACGTGGAAAATACTTGCCTTGACCTTTAGCACTGGTGACTTTCAAAAGCTATTACTGTGCCCCCTGCTTTCTTTCTGTAGCAGCAGGTTATTGCTAGGTAGCAAAGAGGGATGGTGGCAGATAAGGGAGGAAAGATGCCTTTTGATTGTCCATTTTTAAGAAGAAAGGGAAAAGACCACATATCCTGCAACATAGATTTATTGCAGGCAGCAAAATGTTCCATAATTGGTACTCATGGAAATTTAGTCAGAAGAAAAGCCTGTAAAACCAAACCCAGATATCACAGGCCATAGGCAAAAGAAGAGATTAAAGAAAAAAAAAATAACATGCGCTTGTGCATTTATGTGTGTATAAATATACACACCATGTCTTCATTAAACCCAGATAAAGTTTGTACACCTTCCCCATGGTGGTTGGCAAGAGCTCGTGTCCCAGAAGAATGGCTTTAATCTCATTTCAGACTCAATAATATAGTGCCAGATGTTCTTGGAAATCTATTTTGCCCCTGTACATTGTGCAATTAACCTTTCGGTTTCCCAGAGATCAAATTAGAGCTGTGGAAATGTTTCCAAACCTCTGTCTTAACGAGAGAAGCATGGGGTGTTTGAACCAACTGCTGAGCCATTTTCCCAGCCCTCTGCTCCTTTGGATGTGCCAGCAAGGATGTCAGGCCAGCTAGAGATGCCATTGTTTCACTTGCAGGGGGCAAAATATATAAATAGTCCAGACTAAAAGTATTTTATCAAGTTCCTGAATTCAGAGCTTGATTATAAGAAGTGCAACTTAAAGGATTCTGTTTCCTTTAATTACAGAAATTTCCTACAAGTTATGGATATACTTTTCCAGAAATCAAAAGCACAGCATTTCATCCAGGGATGTTTATTATACTCACAGCTCTGTGTGGCACTCACATGCAAAGATGCTCGTAAGCCCATGGTCAACAAACTGACAATTGGTCCAACAAGAAGATTTCTGTCTGTGCAAAGCTCTGCTCATACTGGGTCACACAGATGTGACAATATGGGACTGGTCCTAAGACCAGTGCCTAACTTGGGACAAGTAATTTATCACATCTGTGTCCCATCCAAGGTGCAGAGACTCAGTTTCTTACCTGTCCAGTTAATTCAACATCCACTCAGAGTCTGAGTGTATTTTGGGCTAGCTGAATTCTGATTTCAGTTTTCCCAAGGCCCTTTTCAACTCTGGAGTCACTTGGGGGCTTTTGCATCCTTTCTGACCATGAAATTATAAGTAAGCTGCTACAAATGATAAATGTAATGGGTTCAAAATTAAGTACAACAAATTTCCCTACAGTGCCCAGGAGCAAACATTGAACCTGAGATTTTAGAGATTTGAAAGACCCCTAACAAGTACTTCCTAGGCAACACAACACATTAAATCTCTCTATCATCTCCTTAATTCCATCATCTGGCATTTGCAGCCAGCCACAGGAAAAGCTAGGAAGCAAACAGAAAAGTAACAGTAGCTCAAGTGCACATAAAAGGTTGCTCGGTCTCAGGGTTTTATTTACACACAGGTATTGACAGGATGTTATCCTGTAGCTTCAGATGGGAAAAAGTGTTTGTTTGTGTTAGCAAATATCTGCTGGTACTAAAATATTGACATGGCAGAACCTCAACGTTTTAAATCAAAACTTTCACTGTAGAACACATCAATAGATTATGATCTATCCGTTAAGTATAAAGACAGAATTTTAAATTTGTCTCAAACCTAGAGTGAGCTGGATAAAATAGAAGAGCCTGAGCAGGAGAAAACTCTAACTTTTCAAATACAAGATGGCTTTGAGGCATGTGTGCCCCTGTTTATTTATGAAGCTGCTACTATTGTTTTAGTGTAAACAGGATTCAAAGTCCACTGGCAGCTAGGAGGGGCCAGTCGAAATGATTTGAAAGAAAGCTCCTTAGAGAAGTGCAGTTCTATTCATGGAAGCGGTTCCTGGATCATGACTGAAGTGCTATTGAAAAAATAAACAAATGTTTTTATTACAAGATGATAAAAGGGTCTGAATAGAAAAGCTGGCCTGATATGAAAACAAACTTTCACATATAAGGGCTTTTGATACACATGATTTACTCTGATGACAACAGGCCACGCTGAGAAGTGCTGAAAGCTTATTAATATTATACAAAGGACTTTTGTTTATCGTTTGCCGGCCTGCATGGGAGTTGCAACAAGCAAGCAGCAACATGGCTGGTGTCCTGTCTTTAGAGCTGCATAACGAGAGAAGATTTAGAAAATACTGCTGGAGCAAACCACTGAAATAAAGCCCTCTTTCAAAGTCAAAGGATAATGATGCTAATGACACAAACACAGCTCAGAGGTTTGACGCTTCAAAGGTTCAGCTCATCAGCACCCAAAAGATTCAATTTTAATTTCAACCCCAGAGGAAATGTTGCATTTCTCAGTTTGGAGCCCAGCTGTATTGATTTACTGCTGCATACACCTTTTTTCCCACCTCATGCTCTCGAGGAAGAATTCAGTACCAAGCGATTTTCATTTGAGAGCCCAGAGAGAGAGCTCAGTTTTAACTGAATGAGAATGGAGCCACTGCAGGGAGGACATAACACAAGCTTCTTATGTCCAAACTAAAAATAGGTCTCCGGGATGTCTCTGCCTGCCCCACATATATCCCAGCCTGAGAGTCTCATGGACCAAAATCCCAAATGAGCGCAGAAAAGGAAAGGTGCCACAGTATGCCATCCTAGCTCCATCCTCAGTCTTGTTTTTATCCATCTCCTATAAATAAAACTTGTAGAAAGGGTTAAGAGTTAAGTTTCTATTAGGGAAAGAAAAAAAAAACAACACAAAAATAATTTCTAGAATCAAGGGCCTCCATTTTCATTTTGATTACTGTAAAATATTATTAATCGAACTCTACAAACTCCTCAGTTCCTATAGGAGAATGACACCAGCCTGCAGACTGCAGTGCTCACTGCAAACCTCAAAGCCATTTGAAATTAATCTCCTTTTATATTTGATAAAGCCCTCAATAGGAATAGGAAGCCCTCTGTCAACAATAGCATTGGTGATAAAGGACAGCTTTACTTCCCAGATGGGCAGCACTCAGTCGGCAATACCAGGCATTGGAAATCCTCACACTGGTACCAACACTGCTTATGGTCAGACAAGTAGGAAAGATCTTCACTGCCCCTCTTTTTTGTCTGATAAAGAGGATCCCCAGTTCAGGGCTTTTAGAGGTGAAGGACTGACAAAGTTTAGTCACAGAGTATTAGTCACAGCAACAATTTAGTGACGAATTTTTTTCTTTTCCTGACAGGTAAACTCATATGCAAGGCTTTAAAGGAGGGGGGAGGGTTGGGAAATTCAGCAACTAAAAACAATCTTCAAAAAAAGACTCTTTTCACTGAAAGCTTTGGGTTCCATTTTTTTCAGCAAATCTTCAGAAAGGCTGCCCAATACAAAACATCAGCTCTCCTGGCCAGGCTTCTGGCAGGTTTGCCACCTAATCCTGCCGCAGGCATCAACAAAGACACCACCTAAAGCCAGCCTTTGAAAGATCTCCCAGCTAAAGCACTGGACCCAAGGCCATGCTGCCAGCCAGCACCATCCAAGCCACCACTGAGGAGCTTGAAGCCACATCTCAGGAGAAGCCAAGATGCCTACAGTGTGAAAACTAAGCTATCCTTGTTCAAATAAGAGCTGAGACATGGCAAAACACTAGCAGGCTTTCACAAAGCTTTTCTCTTTACAGTCCATAAAATTATGCTGTTCTGTGACTAGAGAGAGACTCTTTTGCTAGTGCAATAAATATGTTAACTTTTAAGAATATTATAACCATTACAACCATTTCAAACGGAGAGGAGGGGAAAAAATAATAGAAAAAGACAACAAACGGCCATATTATGTGTAAAATGTGAAATAATGCTGTGTGTCTGGCCACTGCTACGTCCTGTTATTCAAGAAGGCCAAACTGGGTCTTGCAGGGAATCTCCTACCCAAAATTGCCCTGTCAGGGGAAGCCATATCTCTCTATGTCTTCCAGCTGGCATAGATGTAACAATACGGTAAGAAGGAGAGATTCAGACCTTGCCATGAAGGTGGTGGGCCTAATTAATTGAAGATGCAGAGCTATAAATGATAAATGAATGATTATTCAGAAATGCCATGACACTAAGATTGGATAGATTGTTTGGAAGGGCTGAGATACTTCAAATAAGAGCTGGACCCAAAACCTGCTGCTATTTAACAGAACAATTTCTATTACTTTCAGTGGACCCCAGGTCAGCTAAAGGAAAGTGTTCATTAGTAAATAAAATGCAGATGAGTTTAATTACCAGATTTCCCCATCTGCTCTAGAAACATATATTTGTACAAGGATCCAAGACACCCAACTGACTCCTCCTGCGCTAGGATCCTCTCAGAATATGATGGTGGTTTTCAAAGCTATTAAAAAACTTGAAAACAAATACTGTCAAGTTGATATACTCCTTGTATTAAGAAATGTGAGGTCTTTTGAGAAATCTCAGCTTGATCAGGTCAGCTTCAGCCCAGACAGCATAGGCAGGGGAGATATATTTGCAGATATATTCACAGTACAACAGAAAAGCCCCATGATCTTTCTCCTTACACAGGAAATTATTAAAATGTGGAACAAATTAGTTCTATGTAAATTATGTAAAACATTAAAGGATAGTCTAGAGAGAAGAAAGGAGGGAAAAAGAACACCCATTTACACATGCTTCAGTCCTGGGGCCACCAAAGGAATATTAAGCATCCTGTTTTATCACTCTGGAAGGGATAGGGACATCCAGTCCAGCAGATATTCTTGGTGGTAAGGTTTTAAAGCACTGCTGCTAAATTCACCAAGATCCTGCCTGTAGAACTGTACATCTTAAAGTTGCTATCTGTCCTTAATTAACAATTAACAACTATAATTAGCAATTTCACTCCATGAATTATGCCTCTTTTTTTATTTGTCCACAGATGGATTACACAGGCATCACTCAACATTACAATTATTTATATCCTGGTAATTCAAACAGTTTCCATCAAGATCACTGACTGCAGCTGGTTAGTAGTACATCTTTGTAAGTGTTTGACATTAGAAGTCTAACCAATTTTGACTGGATGCAGATACTCAGATTAAAGATCTGAAATTTCCTGCTTTCAAATAACTTTTGATATTCATTTAAATTAGCTGTTTCTGGGAATATTTGGCCAAATTCGTCTCCTGGCAGGAATAATATTCTGAAGTGATTATAAAAAGGACATAAACTAATGCAATTTAAGAATTCAGATAAATATTTGTAGATTATTTATCTGAGTTTATTATACTCCTAAGGATGCTATTATTTGTCCTGGTTTGATTTTAAAGAAGTTCTACAACCTCAGAGCAAAAGAAAATAGGGAATAAAATATTTGCATCAACTACAATAATTCAATAAACTAGTTGATTCAACTGGTATTTTATCAACTTGCTTTCTGTTGGCTTTTTTTTTTCTTTGTTTTCCACAATGTCAACTGAAAATAAACTGTAACTGCATAATGAAGAAACATAAGTAAAATCAGCTCTTGTTTACCGACAGATGAAGTCTCTAGACAGGGACCATGAGAGTAGAGATGCTGTAGGTGGTTCCTCAGTAGCTGAAATCAGTCTGGAAGCACTCTCTGTGCTCACTTACAGCCAGGTTATGCAAATTTACCAGCTCAGGAGCTCTGTGGTCTGTCTCGATGATGATATTCCTTTTCTCAGTTACATTATTGGTTTAAGTATGTGCTGATGGCTGAAGCTGCAGATATATTGCACTGGGAAGTATTTTTTTTAGATAGATTATTCCAGCTCTCTCCTGCCCATTGTTCCTGCTAGCCAGAAGTTGAGCGCACCTTGCTGGAAATTTCTTACACTTGAATTTAAAAACAAAGAAACAAAGTATAAAGATTCAAGCCACGCTGCAAAGAGCATCCCAGACTAGAGCTCTGAGGGCAGGCCCAGAAGAAGAGCATGACACTGCTCTTGTTAGTCGTGGTTGCAAAACCCTGCTTTGGCTCCAGCTGCAAAGCAGAGCAGGCTCTTCACATGTGACTTGAGCCCAGTGTAAGGCCCAGAAGAAAAACTGGCTCCAGCAGGAACACAGTTAAGGTCAGCTGAGTCTTGTCTGCCCTAAAAGCCCTGAACCTTACTTAAATAAGTTTTTGAGTATTTGTTACACTTCCTTTGTATTTGTCCTGGGATGGCAGTTTACCAAATTCTTATCCATTTCCTGAGCAAGAGCATCCGCATCCTAATTAAGACAAATGTAGTTTCTTATTCTCAGTAAAACACAAACAGCCACATCTCTTCAGGACAATGCATTAATTTTTTTTCTTTAAGCATATACCCTGCAGATTGGATTCTGACCTGAAACAGCCCTACTCTTCCCATTGGTGCTACTCCAGCTGGTGCCTGAGCTTGGTATTCACTGAAGGAAGACAGAGCCCAAATACTCACTCAGTATAAATTTGTATAATTGCACCAGTTCTGCATGAGTATTGTCAATTTACAGTGACTAGGAATGTAATCCAATATCTACCAGTTCCTTACTGGGAGTAGAAGAGCAACACAGCCCCTCAGAGCCGGGAGGAGGAGTCGTCAAAGCTTTGCACAATTCTTGACCCTTTCATCAGGCCAACATTACAGCATGGTTGGCTTTCAAAAACTTCCATATTGCCTCATGGCACATCCCACTCTGGCATAGTGAGCTGTGTGAACATGGCTCCTCTCGAACATCAGTCACTCCATCAACTCCTGGGACACAACAGAGAATTTGGCAAAGCCACCACAAGCCTGGCCTATCTACACTGTGGCATATCCATGCCATGGACAGACACACTACAAAGCCTCTGCCTAAGGCCCACCTAAAACTGGTGCCTGGAACAGGGCTTATGCCCAAGACATTCTGACAGGTCAGGCTTAAGAGAGAGTTTGTGTAGAACTATAAATTCATTAAGAATTATAATCTCTGTTAGGGACTACATAACATGAAGAGATTTGTGTTACCACCAAATTAAAATAGTAAAAGGGATTAAAAAATTAAATCTTCTTACACTGTAAATTTATATAAATCAAAAGCCATACCCTGACTTCCCACCAAGACCCACTGGTACTACTAGATCATGTTTCCAGCACCAATCGGTGACTGAAGAACAGAAATCTCCTTCTGCTTAAAAACACACAAAGTGCTGAGCATTCACTCTCTAAAAATAAGCAAGCACCTTCAAGGAGGACCATTTGAAAGTTGAGCCATAGTCATTGCTGAAAAGATAGGCCCTTATAGTTAGCAAAATGTTAGGAAAGTTCCTGCTTCCTTTTTGGAAAGGGCATAACCTTATCTGTGCCTTGACAGTGGCAGAACCTTCTCTTGTCAACCTGGCAGTAGCCAAGGGGAGTCCATGAGCTTTAAGAAACTCCAACTTTCAGAGCTTGAACAACAGACTGGACTTCCTGCAAGACTTCAGCTGCAAAGTGTTAATTATATCATCTTTGCATACGCCATTATTAGTACTGCAGGGTACTCAATTAGCTCTTTTTTCCTTTTTATTTAATGACATTACAGCATGATTGGTAACACAGACATCCCCACTGGCTGCATGGGTTGCACTTATGCCGCATGAAAACCAGAAAATTTGTAACATAAAATCTGGCCCTTTGCCAGATTTCTACAGGGCATTAGCAACGAACTGGTGAAGCTCATTAAAAAAAAAAGAGAGAAACCTATAACCATTAAAAGTCCATTAAGCGGCATGTCATTTTGTAAAGCTAAATAGCCCACAGTAATCAAAAGCATATGAACCCCAGCTGGGTTACCCAGCAAATTGTTTCGATTTAAGGGGGAGAATTCATCAAGAAAGATTGTTCCTAGGATTGAGTTGATTTTTCTCCTTCAGTTGCTGGCTCCATGTCCCATTATAATTACACTGATTGATGCACCTTGCCGACAAAGGTGAAGAGTGACCAGAATAGCCCAAACATCTGCTCAGTGCAAGCCACCACTAGTGCAGAACCTCTGCAGAAAGGTACATGGCTTATGGCCACCCATAACCCACCACTGCCAAGCAGCTACACTGGAAGCAACTTGTCTCCCATTTTCCTCCTCACCTAAGTTGCACAGGGGTTATGAATTGGCTTTTCCCATCCCTGCTCCCTATAGAAAATGAGAGAAGTCACTTTCATCACGGTTCGGTATGAAGAAATCAGCCACTGATGGATTGTCAACCAAGAAAAACAAAACAAAACTAGACAAAAACAGAGGATGAACCTCTGGTGATGCTAACTACCACACACTCCTCTTGCACTGAGTGACATAGCCACATTTTCCCTGAACACATGAGAAATATCTGTAACTCTCTTCCTGGAGTAAGACAGCAGAGACAGCGGCATAGAACTATGAACTAGACATCCATGCTTTCCTACTCTGCGCCTGATTTGCTTTCATGCCTGTGTATCTTTCTAAAACTGGTCCCTAGGTCTCAATTCAGCATGGCATGGCAGCACACGCCTAAACACAAGCATGTTCCAGTGACACTGCTTAGGTTCTTAATCCAATATCATCTAGTAGCTTGCTGAAATGGGACTGCTCTCAACTGTATAACAAATAACTGCTCTCTATGTCATTTAAGGCCGGATGAGTGCCCAAACCAAAAGAGAAGAAACTAATCTATCAAACGACACAGTTCTGCCATGTCTTCCATTTTCACAAGAGCAATGGAAAAAAAATCTCTCAGCCTTTTTAACACAGATGATTTTTAAAAGCCACTTCATTTAACATTATTAGGGTGGGGGATACAAGGTGATTAAAAATCTCATTGAACTGAAAACTCCAGTTAACCTGGCTGAGTGCACAACAATAGCACACAACTTCTTTACATGCAAGGTCTTTTGGAGTAACAGGACTCAGAAGTTTGATCTATTCCAGGAATTTACATTTCTAACCCTCCTGGAAGAGGCAGCAGTTTGGAAATCGTTACTTTATGGAAAGTCTACAAAAAACTTTAAAGCCAAAACTCCAGCCTCTTCATTCCAGGGTGTCATGGTGACCTTGAATGTGTTTACAAGAGGGTTTTTTTAGGGCACCCAAAGGGCCTGCATATATCCAATGGCTGAAATGCATCATCTTTATCTAAAGATGAGTTTGAGGATCTGTAAATCTGTAGCCTCTTCATAAAGAAGCATATGCAGCCCCTTAAGCACTGTGTTTATTTTCACTAGACATCTCAGTCAAGCTGGACAGTTTATTTACAATGGAAGTCTGCTGCTGAAGAAGACTTTTAGATGGTACATAGCTGAACTGACAACACTAAAGCACAGCAGTAAATCATCCAAGTGCTTAATATCTTCCAGTGTGCTTCCTGTTGCCAGTAACAGGATGCAAATGGAAAAATCAGATGACAACCTAAGATCTGGAGCTTGAATTACATCTGTTTCAACTGCTGGATATGACCATTGTAACACAGATAGTGTTCCTCAAATGTGCATGTGTAGACGTCGGCTCATGGTTTAAAACTGACCAGATATAAGGCCGTGCAAGAGTTGCTCATTTTAATCTTTGTGACCTGATAGTGTGTAGACACCTGACAGAACTCAAGTTTTCACTATTAAAAAAAAAAAAAAAATGAAAAAACCAAATCGCACTCCGAATTTAGAAGTGGTCATTTTTAACCAGCTGTTTCTGACCTACATGAGAGCCTGCATCTGCTTTGTAAAGATGGCACAGAACCCAGCTCTCTCGCCAATGCCTCGAAAAGTCCTTTCAATGCTCAAACAAAACCCAAAGTGTTACAAACAAACCTGGCTTTGATTTTTGTTTTGCAGAGTCAACCTCTGACAAAACAAATGACTCCTTCAGCATGACTGTTGCTTTGTCTCCAAAGGATGACAGCCCTGGCACCTACCCCGTGGGCCCACATCTCCCAAGATAGCCCCCGTTTCAGTCCCCCCAGCAACAATCCATGGCTCCTTGGAGGCATCCTGCCTGCCATGTGGTTGTTGCTTTTGCCTTGGCCAAGAGGGTTTGATTTCCTTCCTTCCATCCACTCAAGCTTTCACCAAAGTCCTGGAAGCCTTAATCCCTGTGAGGCCTCTGCCCCTGAGTCAAATTAGTGCTGTAATATATTAAAAAATTATTTGTGAGGGATTTCCATGTAGTCAGATGGAAGGACTGCTCAATCACAAATCTTATTTTCGTAATAAAACAGAACAACAGGAGTATCCTCTACTTTGGCCTACAGAATGTGAAGTTTTACGGTCTATTTTATTAGCTATTGAGGTAGACAGTAACCAAGCTGTAAAAACTGCAATGAATGACATTAAACTGTTTAAAAGACTGTTTGTTATATATTTATGTGTGTATATCCGAATAACCCAGATTTTTTGCATCAGCAGTGGGAATTTCATGATCATAGGTCCCCTTATAGCAACTTGACAAACTGAGAAACAAACAAACAAAGAAAAATTATATTCAATAGGACAGGTATAAGATAGGCAGGAATAATTAGCTGCAAAAATAAAGGGTAGTGGTCAACTGTAAAGTAGCATATCTTCAGAGGGGCATCAGAAGGCTGCAGTTGATCCTGAGAAGGACACATTAATACTCCTGGGAAAAAGGAATACTTTGTACTGGGATTGATGAGCAGAAACTTAACTTCTAAGATACCCAAAGCAATCTTTCTGTATATCTATAGCTAGATCTTAGCTCCTTACGGGGTCCAGTTTTGAACCTTGAGTCTAAAGAAAGCTGTAGATCAACTGAAGAGATGGCAGACACTGAGATTATTTAGCTTATTAAAGAGCATAAGGTTTAGAGGAAATAGGATAACATTTTCAAGTCTGTGTTATGTTACTGCAAAGAAGAAGGAATAATTTGCTGCTGTATCTATGGAGCTGGAAAACAACTTTATACCAGCAAGAAAATTTCAGGCTGGCATTTACAGTAGTAAGAATAGCAAAGTGCAAGAGCCAAAGACCCAAGAAAGCTGCAGGGCAGCTGCTCCTGCAGTTCTTTCAAGAAGAGGTCAGACAGATATGCCAGGTGTCACATAGTTTTGGACGATCCTGCTCTGAGGTGAGGAGACATAGATAACTTCCTGAGGTGCTGGCCACCCCTACTTACCAGTTCTAGTATAGAATCAGTCAGAGAAAATTAACACAGAAAATACTTGTGAAATATTCTTTTTTTTCCCCCTACAATTTATCACCTCGAGTGGCTGATTTCAACTTTGAGTGTTGGCCAAAATTTAAGATTTTATTTGAACGGAACTGACTCTCTTCCTCCTTTCACAGGATGAAGCCAAGACAGTTTGTGGTATAAAACAAATGCTACAGCCAAACTGGGCCTACAGCACACAGAATCTAGTTCTGCAGATGTGATACAAGTTTAAGCACAAGCCATTCTGCCGGACTTGCAGAAAGGCATTGGTATCTTTGCAAGACTGGGAACATTTCTGCTTCCTCTAACAGCACACAAATGGGTTCCCCAAGCTCATTTGAATTCTGTACATAATCAGGATGTAGCCCACAGCTCCACTGATTTGTGAGTTTTATGTTCCGTAGTTGAATTTACCTCTGGGGGTTTGTCACCTAATTCATTGAACAAGCAGAGATTTTAAGACAAATCTGGAAAAAAATACAGAAGAAAATAAAACTGCTATCTTAATGAACAGAGAGAAAATACTAGTAGGGGAAAGTGGAACAAAGAGGGACAGACCAAACAGACATAATACTCTCAACTAAAAAAAAAAAAAAAAAATAAAAAGGGAAGAACCAGGATGAAATTTTACATGGGCATCCTATATACAAACAGGGCTGATGTTAAGGGATTATTTAAACAAGTCGGGAGAAGTTAGCACCAGTTAATGACGAGTTTGTTGGCTAACAGGCTGTTAACACTCAAACAAACTGGTCATTAAATGTGGTTACTACTTATTTTAATGGGAATTTATTAGAACCTTTATTTAAGGGTTTAATGGGAGGGAGAGCCCCAGCACACACACCTGGAGTCCCACAAACCCAAACAACAGGGACATCAAGCTGCTTTGCCTGGATTTGAAACACAATATAGAAACAAACCTATCCCAGCATCAATGACTGCCTTTTCCCTAGTAATAGGATATTAGACAACTTTGGATTCTCTGATATAGCCTCATATATAATAAGAACCACTTGAATCTTCATTACTTTGTAGTGCCATTATGGTAAGTGGTTCTGATATGTGTCCTTTAGAAGCCCATTGTAAATCTCATTATTAGTATTATTAGACAGAAGTTTGATAAAGCTCTTAATATTGTCTCTCAAGCATCTTCATCCCCTTGGAGTTCAGCAGGAGAAAAAAGGGGGAAAATAAAAACAGCAATAGCAGTATATTTAAAGGGAAATAGAAGCAATGAAAACATCAGCCTTTTTTGGTTCATTTCCATCATAAATTAAAGTAAAACAAGTTGCTCAGGAAAAAAAGTAGAATTGGATCCACAATGTAAGACTGGTCTCTAGTACACACTAAGTTATAAGAAGAAAAAGCACAGTCTGCTGTAAAAAGGCACTATACTAGACCTGGACAGACAATTACACTCCTACCACTGTAAAAAATGGACCAAAAATTACTTCATCCTCTCTAGCATCCTCCCCTGTTATTATGCCTATTTAATTTAAATTGGCTTTCCCTATATAGAAGGTACTACTGATGTGCCTATATTCTTCACACAGCTTCCCCTGTTCTCATGATTACAAAGAAAACAGGTTAGAGTAGGAGAAATAACACAAACTGCAGACAGACCAGGAAAGAGGATTTGGGAACACGCAAAAGAGGATTTGGGAGCAGTAAAAGTAACCAGAAAAATCTGTTTTTCATAAAGAGACCCTAACTTAAAAGTCACCAAATCAGCCTCTGGAAGAGCATCCCTCCCCACCAGTCACAGAGGGACCTACAGATTTGCCTGAAATGAGAAGCCTGCAATCAAAAGGTGTTCTAACACTCATTAAACTTCTGCAGTGAGTCAAAGCACAGGACCTCCAAAAGCTCAGGTCTAAGCAGAGTATATGTTAAGTGTCCAACTCCTTAACACAGCTTTTTTCAGCTATATAACTCAGTTTCTGAAGCATCTCTCCTGAATCTTTCCTGAAGCATCTCTCCTGAAGCATCTTTCCTGAACAGGAAAGAAAACAGCAGGGGGGAATCTTATAAGAAGGCCCGAAAGACAAATACCTCCAGTGTGGCCACACATTTTTTGAGTTGGATCTGGTTTTCAGTAGAGCTGAGCATCCACAGCTCCAGTTAAAGTCCCCAGTAACTCTGGGCACTCACAACTGAAAAAAGCTGAGGCTCTGGGAGAGGACAGGATCTGATTACTGGCCATGCTCAAACCCTCTGAGACTCTTCAGAAATCCCTGGCTGGAGCCAAGAAGTGAACTGGTGTCAGAGCTGAGAACCAGCCTCAGGAGCCTGCTCTGCTCGGCCCTGAAAAACTCCTTTTTCTTAACTTGCCATTTCTATGATTTGCTCTTTGTCTTTCAAATATTTCTCACTTTCAACCTCCTGGGATCTGACAGCCTCCTGTCTGAACGCTCGCATGTGCCAGACCCATTGTTAATATTATTTCATGAGATATTAGGATTTCAGATGCGTCTCCCTTGCCTTGTTTGCAAGAGCTTTTCAACAAAAGACTACGGACATGTCTAAACTCCTAATATTTGCTGTGATAATACCATTTAAAGGCAAGTGGGCTGGGAATGGCAGGGAATAACTGATATTTTCATTTAGCTGCTGATGTGACTGGGATTTAGAGAACGGTCTGATTGATGTCTCGGCTTCATTTAAAATAAAATAATTAGGCTACTAAAATCTGGAAAGTATATTTTCATTTTAACTGGTCTGTGTGCTCAGCCCAGGCTCCGAGAAAGAACATGAAACGTTACAGGAATGGAAATGAGGGATCAGAGTAGGAGAAATGATATACTGTAAATTAGAGGCCGACGAGGAAAGGATATGAAAAAGGGTCTGCCAGAATTAAAATAATCAGGAACTAAGAGGAAAAACCAAGAGTTCAAAAAAAGTGTACAGCATTCCATTAATCATGGTTGTGGGAGGTAACAGAGGGTGGACAACAATATGAGAAGAGGACTGAAGAAGCACAACTAAGAGACAGAAAACTGTAGATATGAATAAAACAGGCATAAAATTCATCTTTTTTGTTCCTCCTTCTAATAGCACTCAGGTCCCTGCTTAGTGGAAACAATGAAAGATTGGCTGAGGGAACAGAAGGCTCCCAGCTGCATGAAAAAAAGTTGTGAGATCAGACCTGCAAAAATATGCACAACTTAAATATCTTAAACCCCCAAATAAATGCATTTTTAAGACATTTTGATCCTTTGCATCACTCTATCACAGTACAAAGGCAGTTAAAGCAATGGACATAAAAAACAGTCCAAGGAATTCGGGATTTGATCTAATTCTGTGAAAATTCAGGCCTATATCTCAACTGTGTAAAGAGCTAAGAAACACAATCACATGCACCAGCTGGACAGTCCTAATTATACAAATACACAGACTGACAGTAAGAAATGCAACACAATGTGGTTTGTTGAGACAAAAAAAAAGCCTTTTGTTTATGTGAAGCCAAGACATGGTACTTTACATCTGTACACACACATGGACCACAAGACCACAGCTAACAAGTTAATCATGGAGCTCAATCCAGGCCCAGAGTGAGAGTGTGATAATACCCACTCCAGTGGCCAACAGCGTCAAAACATAATGTAAAGTTTCCAGAAGCCAGGAATCTCAGCCAGCAAACTGAAAAGAACTTGAAACAAAGTCAAGAAGTACCTCCTTTGGATCTTTACAACCCTTCCCATAGTGTGAAAGCCTCATCTGACTGTGACAGGAAAGGGACTAAACACTCCTTCTCCCCTGTAGTGATTACTCCATATAACTCAGTTTCATGGTTGTGTGGTCGTTCACACCTACCTTCCTCTGGAAGCCAGTCACCCATAAAATATAGTATATGAGCTGCACTATATTAGCTAGAGAAAAATGAGGCTCTCGAAATCTGAGAGAAAGCTGGAAGAAATTTACTCTAAGTTAATATTGCATACCCAAGGGACAGGGGTACTTGGAAGAAAATCTTGTTAAAAACAGATTGTTTTCCCCCTCTTCAGAGTCTTAACTTTTTTCTTTTTTCTTTTTTCTTTTTAATTTAAAGTAAGTTTGCCATCCCCCATCCACCTCTTTCTCAGCACAGAGAGGATATTTTTGCCACATACTGTCTTGCATAGCAAATATACCAAAGTGGTCTGGAATAATTTTTTCTTTTCTACTCACCATCAGTGGAAGAAGATTTGGGGGTACTTCGGTTTGGGTGTTATTCTACAAGAAAGGTATGGACAAACCAGAAAGGAAAAAAAAAAAAATAGGCAAGAAAAAATGCCAAACAAACCAGAATCCACAAGGATAATCCTAAAAATAAACACAGAAAATATGTCTAAAAATATTAAGCTAACAATCCTTGCCCTTGTAGTTTTATATTCTGTTATAATTACCTTTCTCCTGACACTAAACAAAACAGAATTTCACTGGATAGGAAGAGGAAATATGTGCACCTTATACTCTGCTTTAGTTTGCTGCCACTACATCTACCCTGTCCAGCCTTACACCTGCACTAAGCACAGAACAAGGCAGTAAGTTTTTTCATGGAGGTTTCCAAATTTCTCCACTGAATAACCTTTTTGTGGTCTATGCCACTAATAAAACCAGGTTCATTAGCTGAAAGGAATCATCAAGGAATTATTATAACACTTCCCTCTACCTTTTGCTCCTACTTGATGCCCAGGTGTTAATCAATTATTGGTGATCATGGATGTATCTCATGGAAGCCAGATGAAAATACGCTTCCTCTCTGGCCTAACTTATTTAGACTTTTTTCACTATTCACTGAAAACCAACCCAGGGTAGCTTAGAAAACTGTATGGAAGGTACATCAGGGAAATTCAGAATAAAAGTAAGTACCACCCTCTTCACATTAAAAAGACAGACTTTTGTTTCCTATTTGCTAACCATTAATGGTGCATAAAAAGTATGTGATTAGTACCCTGAGAGTTGGCATGGCTCAAATACTGTATATTGATGAACCACGCTGGAATGGAAATCAGATGAAAAGTATTCCTGTAGTGGCACTTTAACCTAACTGTTGACAGATGGAGAATGGAAGCAACATAAATGCTCTCTTTTTGTGTCAGCACTATAAAAATGTCTGACTAGCCCATGAAAGATGGAGATGAAAGCTTAGGCAGCCATTAGAAACTGTGCCTCACCTCAAACAATAACTCATTCCCATGGTATTATGAAAATGGTTTTATTGCAGAGGATTACTTCTTCCCCTTCTGCAAAAATTACTGCTTATCAGCAATGCAGAAATAAAGCCAGAAACTCCCAATCTTTTAAATTCTCCTATGCAATCTCCTTCCCAATGGTCAGAAATTTAATAAAATGTAACATTTGATTAAACCAGTTTGCATGCCTTTCTGAAACTAACTCCATTATCTGAAATACAGCACTTTCAAGTGTCCTGCCATTAGTTCACAGCAGCTTGATTGCCTGTTGCATTTATTTATCTGAGCATTAACGCTCCGCTAACTGCCCTGATTGGAATCCAAGTCTTTTGGCAGACTTGGATTGGAAATCAAAAGGAAGTCATAAGGGCAAGAAGAAATTCAAGAGCAGTGTCGAATAGGAGGTTGTGTTTGGGTTCATTTTTGTTGGGTTTGGGGTGGTATTTTTTGGAGGGGGGCCAGGTGGTGTTTTTTGGAGGGGGGCCAGTGTCTTTTGGTTACTGCTTGTTTCTAAACAGTCAAGCTTCACTAGAGGGCAAAACACAGCCAGGTGTACTTTAAGTTCAAATGCTCACAAAATCCAAAGTATGCAGGACCCTCATCCTCAACACAACTGGAAGTTACATCATTACATCTTGAGGGATCACAGGCTCCCCAAGGCACAGGAATTTAGCCTGAGAAGTGAATGTTTAGAGTCAGTTCAAGGCAGCAGAAGGTGCTGGTGTTGGACTCCGCAGTCCAACACGATAACAGTGCCCGTCAGAATGTGCAGCTGACATATCACAGCAGCTTTATCCAGATCTTGCCTGACACTCCAAAGCCACTCTTTTTGGCAGCTGCTTTCAGGAATCCCTCTACAAACCTTTGCTGACAAACTGACCAACCCTCATGGGATGGCTGCAACGAGAGAATGCAGCCTCGCTTCGTTAAAATACATTTTTAGCTCTGCTTTCTTCTGTATTTCAGGAATCTCCACAGCCAGAAAAAATACCTAGGCAAGTTTGGCTCCAAATGTTGCTGACAGCATGTTGGCTAGGCCAGTAAGGCTATTCCCAACATTTTTTTCGGCAGTCATGTACACATGTGTGCGAATGTGTGCTCATAGAAAAGAGAGTGAAGCAGTGGTAGAAATAGGGGATACAATTCTTGTATATCTCTGCTGAGCAACCCCAAATCACAAAATGAACAGAAAACAAACTTGGAACAGCCCTGGCAGACAGAAAGAGTATATTTTCTCAGACTCAAAGGAAACCCTACATGACAATTTTATGACTGTGGTAATTTTTCAAGTGACATACTACAAGAAGGTATTGTGGGCTCCCATGAAGCCTTTAAGGCTCCCTCTACACCGTGAAAAGAACGGCTGGAATAGCTTCCCGGCCTCTGGTGGGACTCAGTCCTTTGTTTCTCAGACACTGGCATGAAAATCTGCAAGAAAATGTTTACTCTGAACCTTAGGAGGAGATTTCTGAAAAGCAGATCCATTCCTTCAAAATGTCTTTGGTATCACGCTGAGATTTTCCAGGGAGAGGGCCTCTACTTCCTCACATTGTGCATGTTGGACATGCCATGTGTTCCAACGACTTAATAGAAACACTTCCACAGCAATCTAGCTTTATTTTTTCTTTACCATTGATGTTTTTACCCACAGGAGCAGCAGTAGTTGCACTCCATGTTTGGGAGGCCTCGTTCTCATCACATGCTCAGGAATAGTACCCACCATTTTAACTTTGATTATACAACTCTGATCTAGATTTTCCTGAAGCTGTATTTCCACCAGCCAGGTGGCTTTTGAGTGTTTTTGCACAGAGAAAGGGGGTTCAAAATCCTGTAGTATCTGTACTCAGGTCTATTTACAAGAGAACTTAGACAACATCACTCTAATTCTCTGTATCTTACTGAGGAAGCTGAGCACCTGCCTTGGAGCACAGTCATTTTCTCCAAAACCATATGGCCAGCTGAGCTAATCACTCAGCTGTGTGACTATTTACTGCTGTAGAACTACATACTCAGAGACCATTTACAGAAAAATGTCATTTTCCATCATTACAAACACTGAAAGCTTCCAGCATGTCCTTGTAAAACCACACCCTATCCCCCTTTCATACAAGCCTTACCAATTTCAGCATCCAAAGCCTGTCTTAGAGATAAAGATTTGCAGGGAGAGGAGAAAATATATTTTCATTTTTATTTTCGTTATCTATCCATCCTACAAGGGTAGTTGTTAGTTTGAGTTCAGCAAGCTAACCTTAGTAAAGTCTTACATGCTGAAAGATTTGGTTAAATCAGGAGGAACTTACACATTCAGCATTTGCTGAGTCTGGCCCTATTAGAGAGCTCTGCAGAGACATTAGCCACACATACAGACTGTGTGTTTTAAATTTAAAATGACAGAGTGGCTGACGTTGAAAACTTTGCTACCTTGCTTGTACAGTAATGTTCTTACAAAAGTTTTTTTTAAATGTGATTAATTTGCATAACACCATTATGAGTTACCCTGTCGGAGACTCCTTTAATAACAATGCTGTGCTATGGATTGACATGATAGCTTATTATGGCTTCAAATAATATGTAAATAATATTTAAATGGCTTCTCTCAGAGCCATTACTGTCAATCAAATAAATACCTATATTTTGGCTTCTCGTTTTTATGTCCTTAACCAACATTAAGAAATAAAAAAACAACTTGTACACAAAAGCTTCAGCAAACAGTTATTTTGCTAACAACCTGGTTTAAACTGCCAGGAAAACAACAGAACTCAATTGCAATGCTAAAGCTCTAATTTTGGTTGCTCTGTTGGCTCTCAGTACCACAAAGATTTTACCCATAAAGTATTAATTGTGTGGGTCAGGACAACTGCTATTTATGGACATCAGCCCAACAGAGATAATATACAGAATTTTATCTTCAAAAGAGGAGTTCCAGAGTATTCTCAATAATCCTTACCCTCTACATTTTATGTGCATTTTAAGCACCAGATCTCAATGTGGTTTGCAAAACTGGGTTAGGGACCACTAGCAGGGTCAGCAGTACTGGGGTACAGACACCACAACAGTGCTCAGCAATTCTGCATCAGCATCTCATGGTGCATCAAGTGCTTTGCACATCGTTGTTGTGCCAGAAGGAGGCTCTACCCCTCCATACTCCATGCCCACCTGGCACTCCCTTCCTAACCAAAACTTTACCTGCACACTGATCACCCCCATGTTGCAGTTGGGATGAGTCATGTACACAAAGCAAGAGATTTCAAAGGGGGTACAAGCGCCAAAAACACAGATAGGAACAAAGCTGGGTCTGCTACAGGTAGTCAGCACTGTGCCCATCAAAGCTGGAAGCCACTTCAGGCAGGTAGCTTGTATCTATAAAAAAGTACAGTAACTCAAAGTCTTGGTGGTCTATCTCAGCCCCAGTCCTGTTTCATATAAAATCAGCTTTTTGCAGCTGTGTCCCTTTCCTTACCCTCTGCCCATACTCACAGGTGCAGAACGAGACCCAGTAGCACACATTTCAATACATTTTGTCACTTTTTTTTTTCCTTCTGGCACAAAGCTATCCTCTGCAGAGCAATTATGATGCTGCAAAGATTCAGTGTTGCACCAGTACCACATACCCGAGCCTGGGCTTCGTCCAGCTTGCAGGAAAACAGCTCAGTGTAGGCAGATGTGTCCTATCAGGGAGAGACTATTTTTGATGGCTGGATTTAAAATTAGCACCGCAATAAAAGCAGTCCTATATCAGTCATGTTTACTATGCAATATATTCATTAGCAACATTCAACCACATACCTAATGCCTCTACAAAAACAAAAAAAAATTACTTCACCATTTACTGAAGAGGAAAAATTAACAAAAAGTACAAAGTCCACGTCTCAGCCAGATTTCTGCCGAAGAGAGCCGCCAACCTTTCAATTTCTCTGTTTTGGGGAGAGGAGCTATTCTTCTCTCTTGTGAAGTTCAACCATGGCTCCAGTTTCTCAGAAAGAAATTTGTCCTCTACCCTCAGAAAATACAGTTTTACTGACAAGCCTCCTGGCACATTCCCAGCCAGGAGGAAAAAGGCCCGTGTGATGGGATCTTAACTGGCACCTGAGAGTTGCTCAATGTCTTCTCTGCCTCATGTTTGTTGTTGATTTTTTTTAGTAACCCCAAGCAAACCACTTGAAGCTTTATGTTCTTCAATTCTTCACTAATACAGTGGTCTCCTCCATGCAGTGAAAAGGTTGTGAGGTTACAACGCTGACCATGAGGTGCTCAATTGCCATTTCATGGAGGGCCTTATCATTACCCAAGCTGGACAGCAACAATTACAGCTAAAGCTGTCATTTCTCCTTTGCTCTCTGTCCCCGAAATGCCTGCTGCAGCAGTGCCAACTAGGCTGACCTTTCTTTACAGAAAGAGTAAGACCTATGAATATTGTACATGGATGAGCAAGACTAGAATGAAACAATTAGGAAATGCAGCACATCTCACATATGTCCTTATGTAGGAAAGCCAGAAATATTAGCATAATCACAGTGTGCTCTGTTAGCATTAGAATTAAAACTGGAGAGAGCAGGCAGAGAGAGCCCGTTGTTAGTGCAGACAATTCAGCCAGACAACAGTTGGCCTCACTAATTAGCAAAACAGTGCCACTTTAAGACCTCTCTTTGGGTGCTCCCCAGGGAATTTCAGACATCAAGGCAGCTAATACGTTTCAAAAAAAAGCTGGCAAGAGCTAAAACCTGCACAGCCAAATACCTGTGCGCAAGGAATCACTATCATGAGCAAGTTACATGCTGAGAAAAGCCTGGAATCATTCATTCATAAAAAATGTTACCAGCCTGCAGGTTCTACCACAGGTCTCTTCACACTTGTGTTTTGTTTTGTTCTGCACTCTCATTTCAAGCTCTTGAAAGCAGATGATTATCAGAAAGTAACATTTTTTTTTAATGTGCATCTCTTGCCCTACTAAGGAAGAAAACTCAGAAGTGTCAACTTCGTAAATCCAAGTATGAGAATAGAATCAAACAAACCTGCTTCATTCCTCTTAAGGAGCTTCAGAGAATTTTGGAGAGGAAAAGAATCTCAGATTTTGAAAAGCCTGAAATGGAACTTAAAAAAATATACCTGACTGGTTATCAAAACTGCATCAAGTCGATCTAGCCCTCCTGCTTCCTTACATATCTAGAGGATATCTCTCACTGCCTCTCGGTTCTCACACCCAGCAGCCTGAATCCAACCCCCACCGTGCCATGGGACAGCTGGAAATGCTGTTCATGGCAAGTTAACATGCAAGCCAGGCCTACAGCAGGTCCCCGGCTCTACTCACTAACTTGGAGATGAAAGAAACAATTCTTCTGGGAAAAGCTGTGTACTTCATCCTGCATTACGCTTACTTCAGCCCCTGTTAGTGTATTTAAAGCACTGCTGGTTGTTTAGCATAATGATTCAACTGAGGCCATTCATTATAAGGCTGTCTTGGAAGACAGAAAGATCTGTTCTCCTATACAGGGTATTTTGGCTCTGTAAAGTATATGATGGCTGCAGAGAAAGATATGCCTGAAGTATAGCATACAAGAATAATAACCTTAAATGTTAAAAGCTTATTAATATTTCATCAGGGGAACCAGAGGAGGCTGGAAAGCACTAGGAGCCCTATCACATGATAATCATTTGATAGGACACTACATCCAGCCACAGGGATAATTCACAGGGATTACAACTGCTCTATTTTCATTGGCAGACCTGGTAGGCAGCACTGGACACACTGACAGCAGGAATTCATTTGTATGACCAACTCCTGAGTAATTAATCAGGGGCAGGGCAGGCTCTGGTTTCAGAGAAGTCAAGTTTGTTACTGGCACTGCTCTCCAAGCTTTGTACCAGCCCCAGTTGTCCCATTCCTTCTGTTAATGTAAGTGAAAGGATTGCTGCCTGCTACAGAACGCAGTGGATTGAAATCATTTATTCTCCATTAGGCTGGGACAATCAGGTTTCAGTGTCTAGCCCACCTATAGGTGAATTGTCAAATGCTAAAAATGTCCTGAGATGTAGAATCACCTACATGGCCACCAGGTCATTCAGGAGATTGAGTTCAAGCTTCAAGCATGAGACTTGTACAGTAGCTTCGGGAAAAAAAAGGCACAACCCAGTGGTATCTCTACAAGAAAACAGTTCCTCAAAAGAGGCTGGACTATGATCTGTTATCCAGAGATCCATTCATCTCCTGGTAACAATGTTAAACAGTGCCCCAAAAGCCTCAGAAAGTGATGGTAGAACAGACGTGATAACAGGGAATATACCACAAAAGTCTAACAGTGAACAGCATTGTGAAAAAGCCTGAGGTTTCTGTCCTTGTTCCACCTTCTGACCCACAAGCAAAGAGACAGATTATAACGTTAAAAGTGAGAAAATTGAAAACTGAAAAATACAAACCTGAGAGAGAACAACCTTCTCTGAGCAACTTAGAACTGTACTAAAATCTTATTGTCACAGAATGTTGAAAGGGCCAAGAACGTGGCAAGACTGAAAGTAGGGTTGGGCATTTACATGATTAAAGAGAACTTTCTCTGCTACATCTGTAGATACCACTTGCTAACTTACCTTTTGGCAGTGAGAGACAATACAGAATGCTTCAGGGTTAGCCCAATCTGTAAGTATTCAACACCTGGTCTTCAAATCCATTCTAGATGCTTACACCGCGCATGCTACACCGTATTTAAATTTTTCAATAACAGTATTTTTCTGAGCTTCTGGAGGCCCACAGCCGAAACTTGGGTTGATCCAAAACTGAAGTTAAGACAGGCTGATCTCATTTTATTTCAAATCTCTCACCATACTGATCATGGCATTAAACCTGTCCTTTCCATTTCTGTGCAGAGCAGCAAAGCGAAGCTCTGATACCACTTCATCTTTATGGTTTGTAATCTCTGGAGGAGAAATGACTGTTCACAAGGGTTTTTTGATGGTAGTATTTCCCTACATATTCAACTTTAAAATTAAATAAACTGTCAAACAAGCAATCTGGAGGTTTTTCTTTGTTTCTCTCATGTATTCCTTGCACAGATCGAAACACACCTAAAGGCACAGAAGCATATGCGCTCTCTTTTGTTTCCACCAAAACATTACCTTTCCTTGAAATACAGGCTGAGCAGTCTTGTTTGTTTGTTTGTTTGTTGGGGTTTTTTGTTATATATATATGCAAATAAAAATAAAACTGCCTGTGAAGAGCCTTCAGGCATCAAAATGTCTGTGGTCAAGTGTCATCAAACTTGCATCACTAAAGAAGAGCATTTTACCTCCTCTCTTCCCCACACCACCAAAACACATTCATTAAAATTGTGTTTGTTCCCTTCTCGACCCGGTGTGAGCTCATCCCCTGGTGACACGCTCTGACCTTCAGAAAGTGGGCTTCTTCTCTGCCCTCACAGCCCGCATTATAAAGCCCAGATCTCCATAAAACTGTTTCCTAATTGCTCATCAGTGATCACATTTATCTCCCAGGCAAGCCAGCCTGCAGTTAATAGTATAAATGGCATCTAGAGCAACAAGGACAGGGAAATTCTGTTTATTTCACAGCTACCGAGATGGAACTCTACATTAACACCAGTAACCTGAAGACATTTTTCACACAAGTTTTTAAGCCTGTTAACAGAATTTATTAGAACTTTGGAGTAACAACCCATAGAAACAAAGCAATAAAGAGGATAACCATTGCTGCCAAAGGGAACTTTACATACTGTTAAAGCAACTGATGTGATCAAGTGGGAGAAGGTTAACATAAGGCAAGAGTTGAAAAATAATTAAGGCTTGAAGTTAATTCAATTACAGCAAAATGTATTCTTAAAAAAAAATTAAAACCTCACATTTTCCAGTAATTCTGAATCAGTTAAATTTTTACAGTATATAAATAATTCTAATTATGCTCTCTTAAGGTTAGCCTTCCTGCATGTAGGCATTTAGAAAAACATTAAATTAAATTATCTACATGCACTGGAAACATAGCACAAAGAATGATCTAAAAAGCCAGGAGCAGCAGGCCAACATGAGCAAACCTCTTATGTAATGTCTGACAAAGCCCAGTATGAGTGCAGAAATAGAGCTCACATTTTCCTGGGAACCATTCTTTTGCAAATTAAACATTTAGTTATGAATCCAAATCCATAAATAGACTCTTCATGTTGGAAGAGGGAAAGGAGGACTTGATGCAGATGCACCACTATATTAAGAAAAGATCCTAAAAAAAAAAATCTATCAATGTCACAGGTAATTAATTATAACTCCCCATTTACAGATGGAAATGGCTGTGTTTATCAGACAAGATTCCCAGAATAGCAGGGGATTGACAAAGAGCCTCTTAACTTCTCTGTCTGTTCATCTACCTGTTTGTGACTTACGTTACAGACATGTGGCTTAAAATTATTCCCAGTGGGTCAAAGAAAGTAATTTTTGTCAATTATTGTGTTTATTATCATAAAACTCATGATATCTGCTGTTATTTTGTAAATCTCCAGTTTTGGAGGTCATGTGATTACACTTAAAGTGAAGGAAGACTCATTAACTTCTAACCTTCACTATTTCAGAGAAAAGTATGGGGAAGATTAACCAAAATGTAGATGTAGTGTTTGTAAACATCCACTTAAAGCTTTTTAAATTTGGGGGTTATAATAAGTGTGTAATATCTTTATATTAATCTTACTAAATATACAACAGTGTTTGCAGACCAATGGTAGCTTTACATGTACAAATTTAGAAAAGATACTAATCATACATGCAGGACATCAAATACCAAATTACATGCACAGATCTAGTCCCTAAAAATCGTAGTTAGGAAAATCTACATGCTTTTAAGGTGTATTTAAAAAAATACAACGGGAGAGGACTGCGTTGTTCTTGATGTGAACAGACTGTTTTTTTAGCATATAAAACATTGGTGTCTGCTCCTGGGAACCAGGAGGGTAGCATTTGGCATTTTACCTCATGTGATATGGAATTGCTTCCACTCCTCTAAATGCTCAGCTCTCTGCAAAAAAACTTCAGTAAGAAAGAAGTGTCCTGAACTCAACATGGGCACCCACTTGAGTTAAGCAAAAGGACACACTTTGGTAAGGTCAAGGTCCCAGTAACCTGATTGCCACTAGAAAGTCTCAAGAATAACTTGAAATATAATACATCAAGTGGAAGAATAATGACAACTGGAGTGCTACCCTGGTCATTCAAGGCTCAATTTAATTAGCAGATATGGTCATTCACTGACAGTGCTTTATATCTGAAGCTGATTAGAAGAAAAGAAAAAAGAAAACTCTGCTTAAGAGCTTCATGTTAGCAGAGTCCTATATCTTTCTAAGAGAGGAAATAACAATACACTTTAATTTCAGGTGCCAGTAACCTCCAAAAATGTTTAGGCATTTAACTAATGCATCAAAAATGCAATCAGAATGAGACAGGTGCCTAAGAGCAAAAGAAACTCAACTAATTCTAGTGCATCACAATGATAAGCATTCAAATGGAAAGACTTCAGGAACAAGATTTTGTAACTGTTGAGAAATGAGTAGTATCTTTACACTCAAACACTCCTATTTGTTATGACTTTGGATGTTGGAAGTGATCCAACATCCAAAGAACTCCTATGATCTGATAACTGACGTCCAGTGCTTACTGATAAGCAGTTTGAAGCTCTTCCCCAATTTCAAGCTCACCTGCCCATGCTGCTGATGAAATGGGGTCCCTTGGCAGACTAGAGGAAGGAGGTGATGGGGGCATCCAAGGAGCTTCAACAAATTTGCAGGTCTAAGCCCAGGACACCTGGGACAATTGGCACAGCAGGAACTGCTCCAGAAGGGAAGGACAGAACCCAGTCTCTCATCTATCAGGTTTACCAGTGGAATAACATCAAACTAGCCCTACCTGAGGAATCAAGTGTCTGCTTGGGATGGCTTGAGTCTGACCTCAAGGCCAGGATAAAAGACACTTCTGCACAGCAGTATAAAGACAACTGCTAACACCAAAAGTATACAATATGGAATGAGACACAAAGGAAAATTCAGCACAAGCTATGTAGGATCATCCTCATTTTTCAGGCAGGCAAAGAGGCAAAAAGTGTTGCCATAACCTGCTGAACCTCATGTTGACTCTCAGTCACAGATGAGTGTCAGGGAACCATAAATCAGACATGGCTTACCTTCTTCATATTACAGAGATGCAGGATGGCTGGGGCTGATCCATTCTGTTCACCCAAAAAAAGACCACAGAAAACACACACAAGGATCTGTCTGCGCCCAATAACTCACTGGATGAATAGCACCTTGACAGCTGAATCCCTCCAAGGCGGTTTTGAAGTTGTGGGGGTGACCCCAGCACCCTACAGGGCCCCCTGTCTATACTCCGACCACCCTGAACCAATAGGTTCCCAAACACTTCCCCATCAAAACAGGAAACATCAAAGAACCCAGACTTTATTGTGAATGAACATTGAAGGAACAAATGTGACAGCAAAAAAGCATTTCCCTACTCACCAGTTTTTTTACATAAATAAGCAACGGGACACTTGGGAGTGACATCAGAGTCAATTCCTGTGCCCAAAAGAGTTGCCAGTATTAGAGTCTGCCCTGCTTCCTCCTCCATCTCCCTCCTACCTCAGGGCACCACTGGAAATGACCACAAGTGTTGTAACTGTACAAGTACAACCCTGCCTTTAACTAACGAGAGAGTATTAGAGAACTGTATGTCCCTCAGCTTCACTCATTAATTTGGATATTATTGTATAGAGAGGTCAACTTCAGGCAAGTATTAGATTATTTATAACTTCAAATAACTTACTTTGCAAGCTCATTTGCCAGACTTCCATGTGAGGCAGCATTTGATAGAAATATGGAAAATGGCCTGAACTTTAAATGACAAACAGATGAGAAGGTCCAATGAAAATCAAACACTTTTGAAGGCCATGTGTTTTCATAGGGAATATAAATGGGATTTTTAATTGACGTTGACTTCAGCTCATGGTAACATTTTGGGTGATCTCAATTAGTGGGGTTACAAAAAACAGTAAAGAAAGGAATTTGATTATGGCTAGCCCTGGAAAAAGAGATCTGGCAGAAGTATTCCCTGCATTTCTTAATTCAGGGAATAATCTCTTCTATAATGTAACTATCCACAGTCAACATATTCTTGCAGCCACCAGGCACAGTAACAGCTTCTTAATGCCAAAGATGCTGAGTACCATCCTATTATCTTTTAATCAGTTTTGGGGTTTGATCTCTAGTGATTTGGACAGGTCTGAGTGCAGAGGTAGCTCAGGGCTCTGAAGAAACAGGTTGAACTGGCAGTTCCCATAACTCAACTTTTCTGAAACTTAACCCCCCCCATTGCACAATTGAGAATATATCCTCTCAGAGGGGTGAGGTAAGGATAAATATATTGAAGGACAGAAGGTACTCATGTCATATATTAGTTGAGGCACCAAGAGTACCTAGAAGTTATTTATTTCGCAGCTGGCATCTGCCCATGTTGGAGCAACTAAGGTTCACTGCTTCTCATCTAGAGCTTCACTTAGGTCACCAAACTGTTTTTAAACTGGAGTTTTAAAGCATTTCGACCAACAAAATTTAAATGTGATTTTCTGGCTCAAGATGGATGGGCAACATTGTTTTATTGCACTGTTACAAAATCCTTTGTGCAGAAACAGTTTCTAAATCAAAAACATCTTACTCAAGCAACAGCTTGCATACAAATGTACCTTGGGTATCAGATTTAACATATTTACCAGATCTGCATTAAGAAGTACTTTTTCTTGGTTCACAATGGACAAGCAAATCGTATCTTATCTGTCAGTTTTTGCATCCCATTTTTCTAAGAAAGCCGTAGTACCCACACTGAGAGAGTCTGATATTCCACAGGTTTATAGAAAAAAACATCAGGTCTGAGCTGCTTCTATGTGCTGTTCATGAATGTGTGAATATTTATCATCTCCAGGTGGGCCCTGATATAAAGGCACTGAACCCAATGGAATCTACAACAGAGTAAAACTAGTTTAGCTTGTTAAAAACAAATCAAAAAACAACAACAACAAAAAAAATAGCAAAAAGAAACATTGGTTTCAGGGAAGGAAAGCTCTAACAGTCAGTTTCAACATGAGTAATTTTTCTCAGTAGTGTTCAATTGCCCCCTTCCCAATAGAGGCATCATTTAATTCTTCATCTTAGGGATGCAGTGAGATGGAGCACCTCCACCCTGACCAGGTGTCTTGTCTTTTCAGCTGATGCCACAGGAAGACTCAGATCACTGCAGTCTTCTAGACCTACGCTCTCTCTTCCCAGGCAACAGCTGTAGCCCTGATAGAACACATTTAACCCTGATGCTTTATTTTTTATGTTCTTCCCTTGATGCTTTTATGGCCGTACCTTTGCACTTGAGGCCTCTTCTGCTCTTTGCTTACTTAAGAAGCCTTTTGCTCATTTGCAGCCATTAGATGGCAGCCACCTATCCTTTGGGCACTCAGATGGCACAAGTGCAAATGTAAAAGGGACAGATACACTGCCATCCTCACTTCCAGACAGGCCCTGACAGCCACAAGTTATTTTTTGGTCTGGGGCAAATTCATGTCTGTCATCAGTTTGCACAGCTGTGGAGCCCCAAAGACCCTTCTTTGAGACCGGAGACTTAGGGGTGGGAGCAAATGGCAGTTTTGCAAGTCACACACAGCTTGTTCCCCTCTTCTGCCCAAGTCATTCCCCATTATAGCTGTATCAGAGTTCTAAAGAATCTGGGGTACATTCACCATTAAGCAAATCCAGCATTTATTTATGACTCAGAAGCAATTGTTCCTTGCTCTCCCCACTTCACCCAAAGTGATAGCAGTCAAAAAGCTTTTGAGAACCTTGAAAGAAAACAAACCAAAAAAAAAAATAAATAAAACCCCACACCAGAAAAGCCCCCCTCTTGCAAACAGAGTAGAATATTTACCACCTACAGAAAGTGTCCAAAGAATCGATGAGAAATCCAGAGGCAATGGAAGTACTCTTGTCGAATGTAGTCTCTCTTGGGAATATAAGATTTAGACTTGCTATTCACACAGTTAATGCTTCATCACAGCGGATCCTTTTCTTTTTCTGTTGGATTTTGAAAGCTGGGAGATAGAATATCAGAACACCAAAGAATGGTGTTCTGAACTTATTTTTCTCATTAGGTTGTGTGCTCCACGATACAGTTAGATCCCCTAGAGATTTATCGTCTTTTGTACGACAATCAGAGGCCTTGAAAGGTGTATAAGTATTAGTTTTGAAAACACATATGGCTTAGAACAAAGAGAAACAGACTGATCAAACAGCGGGGGCAATGTACAGGAGTTAATAATACAAAATAATTCTGAGCAGCGGCCAGTTTTCACAAAGCAAGCATCTCAATGTGGATGCCATATTGTCAATTAGACCCAGTCATTTTCAGATGTAATGGGAAGTGGAATACAATATCTACATCTGATGTATGAACACAACTGTAAAGAATCAATACCATCTGGCTGCAAAGCATTTGGTCGTTTAGTCAGCAAAACCAGGCCATTCACACAATAAAGAACAGTCCAAACAATATGGGAACCTCAGATTTTTCAGCATATCATTTGCAGGGCAATTTTTAAAAGAGGAGACAAGGTTTCAGCAGTGCTTTACCAATAAATCTGAATGTGGGGAATAACCTCGGTGAGGGCCAGGGGTTGAGGTAGAATCTGCGTTCCTTCAGGAAAGGTTTATGCCTTCACATATGTTACATTACAGTTCAAATTCAGAGCTGTGTACGTGGGTCCAGCGCCAGGTCTGGGTTTGGCCCCGCATTTTCTCATTATGCTTGTCACAAGACATCAGAAGTAATCACACCCCACAGCACCGTGAATGCTAATAAAATAAACCAGTGATTGATGAAGAACTTTATCCTGAAACATCAGCTATCTTTACTTGTGTTTCATGGGTACAGTGGCATTAATCGTTTCCATACTGACTTAACTCTGTTTTGTCAGAAATTAGCACCCTTGCCATTTACTGAAATTGTATTTTTATGTCAATGTTTTTCTTTTCCTTTCTTTTTTTCCTGCTGAAGTCCTAGCCCCATTATTTACCTTCGTTTTGAAAAGCTGGATAAAAGAAAGTCTGCATGTCCCACTGCCTTCCCCAAGCCTTCCCACTTGCAAATAAGGCCATGCTCTTTATGCTTTGAGAGCTAACAAGCTCTTGAAAACCTGGGAGCAGGTTCGGGTTTCTTAATGATGTGTAAATCTAGGGGATGAAGGAATTGTGTCATCAAGCAGGAGAATTTTCTATAGTGGGGAAGGAGCAGCCAGAACTCCATTTGTCCAGTTGGGAGTTTAATGCTGCCCTAAGCTCTGACATGCAGCTGACTTACCAAGAATACACCTAGACCTTGGCTCTCAGACAAAGCAGTCTTTAGTGACAAAGGGCAAAAATAACTGCAATGGGTAAAATGCCAGTTGGCTGAATTTAGGAAAGAATGTCTAAGTAATGCAGGACATGTTAATTTAAAGCCAAGTACTGACTTACAGTTCCTGGCTTAGCTCTAGGAAAGCTTGTTCCAAAAGGCCAATTACATAAGCTGTGGATCTGACCAGTATAATTTTCTAGGCAGGTTTTTTTGTTGTTATATGGAGGAAATAATCTAGAAATTGACTCATTATGTCATATTCCACTCACACAAGGTCTTAAAGCCACTCTGGGTTCTCAGAAAAATACCAGACTTAGTATTTATGTAGTAAATATATTTGTGATATTTACATCAAGAAAGATTACACAGCCAGCCCTGTAGGATGACCACTTAATGAGTGGAGTTCTGCACAGTGATGTCCTGTCCCACAGTCAATACCATCCCTGAGGATGTTCACAATGTAGTAAAAATGAAGAAAACCTCAGATATGCAGCAGTACCTCTGAGATAAAGGATGAACTCAAGTCTCCTGACCTTATCATGGCTTGGGTTTTTTATTTTGTTTGCTTACAGTTACAAGAAAAGAGCTGAATGGCCTTTTCTACTCTTGTGGCTGCAGGTATTTTGCCTTTACTTGCTACTATGCCAACATCACAAAATATTGAAGATTACTCCTTGCAACAAAGCTGACATATCTTCGTACCTCCTGATGTAAACCAGTACACACTCCAAGAAGTTTTAAGCATCTCAGCTTCTCTTTAACTTTCTAACTTCACATATTATATTGTCATATAGAGAGACTGAGAGTGGGCAGGAGTCAGACCACCTGCCTCCATGGAAAGCCAAGGGGAAAAAAATGGACTCTACCTGACTGCCTACCCCAACTTCAAACAGCCTGAATACAAGTTAAACACAGTCCCTTCTACTTGATTTTCATCATACACATGCTGAGCACTGCCAGGTTTCACAGTGCAGTGGAGCCAATTGATGACTAAAAGAAAATTCAGGGAGAAAAAAACCTCTGAGACAATTTAGTTGTGGAGGTGAGATAAGGAAAGGGCTTTAATTTGTGCCTAGGCATAAAGTTACAAGACCCGAGCTGTCCTCCTCTGTTACAGATGTTACAATTTATAATACTGCCTGTCCAATCTGAGGTTCTCCCACACTCTGGCTTTTGCTCTGGTCCACCTTCAGTCACGCCCCTTGGGAATTGGGGCTGGGGTCTCTGAGACCCCTTCTTCATCATTCTTCATCTTCTTCAGGGTACAGGGGGCACATAATCACCCAGTCCTTGACTGTACTCTGCAGTTTAGGCCAAAGTACAAGTGTTCTCTAAACAGAATAGGCCTACCTTGACAAGAGACTAAATATTTTCTAATGGAATTCAGGGATATTGATATGGGGAATCGGAGTAAGAGGGTTGTAGTTACTATGCTAAGGATAAGGGAATAAGTGCTGCTGCTTCTAAATCTACTTCTGCTATATAATTACTCATAAAACTTATAAAAGTTAGAAAAAATCAAAAAAACCAGGTGGACCTCAAGGCATGGACCTCACAATGGACAGACAAACTCTGGGCTGTTTCCCACCCCATTGACTCCAATAGGCCTCCCTGGTCTGTCCCCTGAAACGTGTCTGGCTGCAATTCCTATTTTTTAGTTATGCCCGACAAATCCTGAACTGCTGATATCAGAATTTAAAGAAATACATGAAAAACACTATTTTCCTTTTTAAAAAACTGTTCTCCTGGGTCTCCTAGAGATAATAATTACTGCTCTGCTCAGCTAGTGCTGTCATTATATCGTTCAATAAAACGGATCATTTTTAACTCTCAGGAGCACGGGAAGTGCCGCTGTTTCCTCGTGTGAAAGTAAGAATGTGTCAGTTTTGTTTAGCAAATATAATATTTAATGTCTTCGCTCTTGGCATTCGGGATCAGCGCTGCGCCAACAGCAAGGAGGCAAAGTACATCCTGAGCAGTCAGACTTTTAAAAGAAATTAAGCGTGTAAAAATATTCCCCCAGCTAAAAAGCAAACCTAAAAGGAAAGATTTCCCCAGGAACATGGAAAATACAAAAGTTATAGCCAAAACCACTTTATACATTCTGATTGTATGTTATGCTGTCAGTAATTGGGCCTCACCACTGAATCAGTGGCTCACATAATTCCTACCACAGTTGCCAGAAGATATTGCTGGATCTGACTGTTTCTATCTTAGTTGTCAGAGTAATAGTCCACTGGCAAGTGAGGGCAGTAAAACAGCCTCAGCACCCCCAACTTCCAGTAGTATTCATCATTTACTCCCCAGCTTTAGTGACTATACTGTATTACATGCAAAAAAACTCCCTAATGGCTCAGACTTGAAAAGCATCAATGATCTCCCAAGACTAGCCATAGCTCTGCAGGTGTGATTCTGTGTCAGGATTATCACAATCTTTACCTAGTGCACAGTAACGTTGGAAATACCATCCTGATTCTCATATAGTTTTTTCAATCTAAATCCTTAAGGTTTCCAGTCCTCTCAGGGAATATACCATCCCTTAGCCAAAGAACCCAGCAGACAACTCACCTCTCCAGTTGTCAAAGGAAGTCACAGTGGTTCCTCTGTTCAGAGTTGGAGGCCCATTTACCATCATACTATATAATTCACTGACTTTCACCCAGGAGCATGTCTTAGAGTACAGATGAGCCTCAGCCTCCTTGATGCTGGAGGCTGAACTGGTTTTCTATGTTCTAAAAAGCTCTTTGTGTACAGAATCTTATCTCCTGAATTGATATATTGGCTTGGTTGTTGCTTTAAACTACATAATTTGTAGTGCATGTCCTGGCAGAAAGAATCTGAATGGGGGAAAAAAAAATAATACATTTTCCTGAACATGAAAAAAAAAAAACCTAGAAGGAATGAAATGCAGGATCAAGCCCCCACTATTACGTTTGTGAACTTCTGCACATTTCTGTACGAAGGAGGAAGGTTTCCTTCCTTCTGAAAAAAAGGCTCATAACTCTTCAGATTCCCTGGATCTTCATTAATCTTCAGTAAGCATAGGCAGAAATCTTGTGTCCCTACAACATTCCTTCTCATGTTTTGCTCTCCTTTCAGTCCCCACCAACACATCCTAGGATAGCTCCATCCTCAATAGAGACCCAGGCCAAGTACTTGGTTTGCCCAGAAGAGGTTCAACAGAGCTTTGTTGAACCTCTTTGATAAGGAGCTTTGTGTCTTGTCACCACAGTCCCACTCTGCTGGAGCTACAGAGGGAGTCCCCCTTAGAAAAAAAAAAAAGGAATAAAAGTATTGGAAGAAGATAAAAACTCTCTCTTCCTTTTCTCATACTCAGAGCATACAATTTAGCCTCTCAACAAAACAAAAACAAACATAGGAAAAAAAAAAAAAAGAAAACCAAGAAGAAAACACAGAAGAGGGGTGAATACCAGATGCTTTACAGATCTTTCCCCATGTGCCCCCATATTTATTCAAAACTGGTGTGCAACACCTGAATGCAATTCTTCAGCCTGAGGATGATATAAGCAGTGCATTTTCATGCCATCAGTAACCTGATGCTACCCAGCTGGGCTGGCTCCCTGACAGCAGAGGCATTTCATCTTGCTGCATAACCCTACTACATCTGCAAAGAGAAAGGAGCTGCCATAAAGGGCTTCCCAACCACAGCAGAGAGAGAGCTGGGGCTTGGAGAAGGGGGGTAGGGGGAAGAAAAAGAGAGAGCATATCTGCTGCACTCACACTTACGAATACACATGCACACACCAAAAAACCCATCAAGAAGATGAAGAGCTTCTCAGATAGGGAAACTTGCTGCTAACATCACACAGCCTGATCTGCTACCTGACTAAATGGGAGCCTGGCAACAGAGCTCAGAGGGACTGAACCCAAGCTGCCAGCAGGAGCACGGATCTGGCTAGCCAGCTCGGGCTCTGTGTCATGAAGCCGCATTTTCAAGATTAGTGGGGCCAAAAATAGGCTTGGAATCACTCTGCAGTTCATGGAAGGGTTTTACCCAACTGCAGAGCAGAAAGGGTCATACAAGCAGGCAATAGTTTTTGAGTCCTAAGAATGAGTGGGGAAAGGGGTTCTGATACTTTTTTTTTATCCATTTTTATTGCCAGGAATAAAAAAAACTTTTTCACTCTGGTGTCTTTTTTGCAGCATTGAAAGCAAAAGATATCCCATTTATTGTGCCTGGGCACTTACCACAAAACTTGAGGCTTGGTTTTGGCAGTTTGGAAACTTCTGTCTTATTTTCAACGTCGATTTAACACGTGGCAAATAATAATTAGTGATCACTCTTGAGAATTTTGTCATTGTTCATAGATTTTTTTTTTTTTTGTTTAAACAAAATAAAAATAAATTATTACTGTTGTCCCACCTTGCTTATTTTAGAATGAGAGCCCCATTTCCAGAGGTCATCTAGAAGGGTCCTGGGAACCTGCAGGGGTACAAATGAGTGACCTGAGAGATTAGAAAAGGTAACTACCCCAATGTTCAGAAATGAACAGACATTCTCGAGCATCCAAGTCTCCCACTGACTTCAGGGGGGAAAAAGACAGTAGATGAAAGGTTTCATTAGCACTGACTTTCTGAATCTTCATGTACCAGGGTCTCTGGAGTTCACTGAAGTTAATGAGATCACTGGGTGTGCAAAAAAGGCAAGGCACAATCCCCCTGCAGCTGGGGGGGAGGTTGTGGCCCACTCACTGCAGAGTTTCCTGTGTTCATTTGTTTATAGAGTAGACTTGAGGTTAGTTCAGAGGAGAGTTCCTCATTTCCTCCTCCTCCTGCCCCTCTCCCTAACCAGATGTGACAATGTTACAATATTATTATCCTGTCAGCACCACAGGGGGAAATACAAATAAAACTCAGGGTGAAAGGAGAGCCAAAAGAAAAACAGATCCAAGGCAGCACCTTTCAAATTCGCTAGCCCATCTCAGGAAAAAGGAAACCTTTACAGCTGGACTGTGGTTTCATTTCAGAGGTTTGTGGGCAAGTGATTAACAACAACTTTTTGAGGTCCTGTTTTGTGCTATGGGTAATTCTTACTGAAAGCCATAGGAGCTACCTGCAGTCAAAAGATAGGTTGTAAGCCTCTGGGGCTGACAGGGTAAATCACATCCTAGACTGGAAGGAACAGCCCAGGTAGGTTTCACTGCGACAGTTCCCTTCAGATTTTCAATACCACTAGGGAAAAAAATACCCAAACTGGAGTTGCACTGTAGAAATCACTGGCTTACAGGTTATCCTGGCCAGTCTCCCTACAAAGACAAGCAGGCTGAGCTTTCATCCAGGCATGGAGACCAAGAAAGGATGCACAAAATGGAAATCATCGAGCAAAAGAAACAGAGGAAGGAGACTGTTTAAATGAAACATCACTAAACATTCAAAATATGTAAAAGATTTCTTTTCACTGAAAGGCTTTTGCTTCAGCTTAACATACTGGACAAGCCAGAGATACAGCAGTTTTAGGGCAAAATTCAGAAGCAGGGCACCCCTCCCTTCCCTGCAGCCTACAGTGGAGTTATAGCTGCAAAATAAACCACCCCTGTCTCTGCTCACTACATGCTGTAGCCAAAAGAATGGTGTAGACATTATTAATCTCCTTCAATGCTATAAAGGTAGTCTACAGTTTTTCCTCCAACTGGTAAAGTGAAAGATGTGTGGTTATTGAAGGAAAGATTATTATCTATCTGTAGATCATTTTTCTTTGGGATTTTTTTTTTCTCCTCCATTCAAGGACTGGTAATAGGAAACTGTGCCTAAGCAAAGGTTTGACCCCCAAGAGGCTGCTTTCTGAAAAATAGAGAACTCAAAAACATCCATCCTGCTTTACCCTTTGTCCTTTCACCCTGAAAATTCCCCAGGGATTGTTTCTACCCTACTGATTGTTTCTTTCATCAGCCCATGCGGGACTAGGATCTACCCCCAAGTCTTGAGAAAGTATGAGAAGAGCTTTCAAAAATATTGTGTGACATACTGGTGAGAACTACAGGTTCTTCATGCAGTAAACAACAACCTTTGAAGTTTTCCAGCCAAGCATGCAGGCTTTGGAGGACAGATGTGTGTCTTTCCCCGCGAGGGCAGCGTTATGTTCTTGCTCAGCAATGGTCTCTCCTGGCATGCAAATGGACCTCTACTGGGGCTGAAGAGGAAGTAATTGAATTCTGAGTTCATGTACATTCAGCTCTCTGGGACTGAACTACAGAAACAGTTTCGAGCCCGAAGGTGGTTCACGTGGCACCGCGGTCCTTTCATGTGTCAGCCCCGCTAAGCCGCCGATTGCGGATCTTGACAGACCCATTAATCCTCAGGGTGTCTCACGCAGGAAATCATCCTGTTTCCTCTCTGTAAAACAAACCATTCCCATTCTAGGGGGATGCACCTCTGCAGCTAAACATGATGTAATCAGCAGAATGTATGGACTGACTTTGACAGAGAGTGGTTGGAAACCAGAAAGAGACCCAGGACAGCCAGTGGGGCTACTGGTTAAGAGGAGTGAGACGATGGGGTCAACTGACCTCCTGAAAACAAGGACTTTGGTTTGGCATTGTAAAAGGGATCTTTCAAGCAGTTCTTATTCAGGCTAAGAACTACACTGGCATCAGTGGTCCTAGACTTGACAACTGGAGTCAAGTTTAGGAAGACAAAAATTGTCAAGATCTAAACCAAAAATGCAGTGTCTACACATCGGTAACAAAATAACTGGAAAACACAGGTCAGGTACTTGCAGAATGCTCAACTGTTTCTCATTGTGGTCAACTGAATTATAACTGCTTTGGACATAAGCCCCTCAAAATTAGCAGGAGTCTTTCTCAATTGCTCTGAAAAAGCATGAGGACTGATTCCAGGGTAAGAGCAAGCACTTGGAGATTCTCTGCCCAAAAGCAAATTTCTGCCTGATGCAGCATTTCTTCTCTTTCTTTTGCCTCAAGACACAGGCAGTGCAGAGGTACCTCACCCTTTTTAAGGGACACAGGCAAATTGTTGTGCTTTACAGTACTGCCAAGCTGCAATTTGATTGCCTGTCTTTTGTAATCCTCTTTAGCTGATCCAGTATTGTCCTACAACCCATGAAGGAAGCTGGCTGGTGAGGAGGCTGACAGAGGCACAGCTACCAACAGTGCTCACTGTAGTTTTGTGAGTACCTGTCACAAGCCAATGATCTCACGCAGAGTAAAGTTTATGCTAGCAATAGAGGAGGAAGAAAAGTAATTTTATCCAGCATAAATCAGCAAAAATTAATAGAAATTAGTATATTCCCAGAAAAGAAATCATATCGACTTTGTAAGGTGTCTAACACGCTTGTTGGACAAGAGCTGGCCTCTGGAGCATGCCCTGCACAGACTTCCCTGTTGCAGTCAACACTATTATTTTTCTGGTGTTAATACAGTAACATGCTGCTTTGCTGAAAAGTCCCTGGCTGCCTTTCAAGCTCTTGAAAAGACACCAAAGACTTTTGTTTTGATTTCAAACTATTTTTCAGCACCTCAGTGTTGGAGTGCCCTTATAAAAGTGCCCACGGAGTCATTTGACAGGGCCGTGTGACTCAGGCACTTAAAGGAAGGAACTAATGTTAGATGCTGACACTCACGTAGGGACTTCTGGACTTTGAAAAAATTACTTCCCTTTACCCCACTGAATTTTCCTGACACTTCCAACTGACTAAGCTATTGTTTATTTTATAAAAAGGCCGTCCTAACCTCAATTTTGGATTAATAGGTCACTGCGGAATCTAATACTACAGTAATGCAATGCAAATATCACTACACAATATGGAACTAAAAGCCAATAAATTCTTTATAACATGTGTTCATAAAATGGTCAAGCTTGCAAGATTCCATTAAACTGGTACAATGCTACTTTTTATAAAAATAAAAAAACCTCCCAAGCTGTTCTCCAAGGCCCATCCTTTCAAGATGAAACAAATCCTTTCCTTCCGCTGCCTTTCTATTTTAGAAGTTCTATTGAAATCAGGTATTGAAATTTTGCAGTCACACACTAAAGATATGGAACTGATGTCCCATACTGCTGGCTGCTGACAGTAAGTGTAAGCACGGCTGGTCTGGCTCTCAGAAAATTTACTCCTTTTGTTTTACCAACAAATCTCAGGCACCTTTACGAGGATGATCCTGTTCCTTTCAATTATCACAAGGTTTTCACAAAATCACTGAGCATCCAGCAAACTGTCCATATTAAATAACTCAAAATTGAGCTGATAACACAGAAAATATGGCAGGTGATTGAAGTACGCTGGATCATTTGATGTTGCAATAAATCAAAAACACTGTTGGTAAAGGTGAAAACCTTGCACAGCAAAGGACACAGCAGAGCTTTCAGTGCTAAATGTGTTGGGAAAGGCAGGAGTTGAAAGCTGAAAAACCTTTAAAAAAGAACCACATGGTGGTGGTTCAAAAGTCTGACCATCTTCCTGTACTTAAACAAGGAAATAACTGTGGGTAACTGTTGATTTTGCCAATGGCATTCACGGAGGGTATTCCGAGGTTTGTCTTGCAGATGAGGAAACTGAGTCAGAGGGATTAAGTAAAGGACCCAAAGCCACAGGCAAACTTCACTGCCAGGACCGGGTTTATTAAAAGTCCCCTGCAGACACCTGAATTTCAGTCATATCATGAGGCCTCTGTGGTCTGGTAGAACTACAATGATTTCCTCTGCTCATATAAAACACGGAGGATTAGATCTGTCAGCACTTACAGCTGGGATATTCCTGAGAATTCCTAACAAGAAATACTGATGATGCAAACCATCTTTTCAAAGTATATTTTTGTTTTGAAGCATTCCCATGCTCTCAGTAAGAAAGGCTATGAAACCATCACAGGAAAATGTTTTTCATGCAGTCTAATATAATTTCTCCACTTTGAAATCAGATATCTTAAATTATGCGTGTCATCTTTCAGCACCCAGACCCCTGCAAAATGGGACAGAGGCAGAGTTTTGGCAGAAGAATCATGTTTCAGCTCCCAGCTTAACAATAGCTTAGAAGTTCTGGTACCCAGCAAGGGAGCTCAAAGCCTAGTACAAGCACAGCATCACAGACATCAGGGTCAAGAGAGGTCACCTTATCTATCTTCTGGCTTCTCTCCAGGACCTAGGCCTGATATGCCTTTTCTTCACCACTGCCCCACCAAAATCCTTCTCCAGACTCCTGCCACAAACAGCAAATTAAACACCAGCTTCCCTTTCAAAATAGCTGTAATGCAACCTTTGAAGACCTGTACTGCAAAGATTGACTGTAACAGAGAGAAACAGAGCTTACAGGACTCCAAACACTTTGGTAAAATGCAGGGCAAATTCATAGATTTCTGTTTACGTGGACTCTGAAATCTATTCATTTTCTGTGGTTAGCTGAATAACTTCCTTTTGTGAAAAGGGGATAAAACCCTTTATTGAAATACTGAGGGCCAATACAGTTCAATATATTTCAATGGTACATTTCTGTTCTATGAAGAAAGGGTCTGTCTGGGTTTACAATTTATGATTTTAGCACTTCCTGCTAATGGCATCTGATTTTCTTGAGTTCTCAGGATGCAATGGAAGCCTTCCAAATGCAATATGCCATCTTTTTCCAAATGGAATACAAAGGTGTCAACAGCATCAGTCACAGGATATTAGCATTTAGTTTCTTTGGTGATACAACAGAATTACACAAATTCTGACAGAGGATTCTGGCTGACACCCTACAAAAACAGGGCTGAAGTTTTCAATACACTGTGTGCCATCATCTATTTGTGGAGATTTCAACCCAGACCATGTTCTGCCACTGCCTGTGGTCCCTCCCCAGGTCCTGTTCCAGGCAAGTTTGTACATGTCACCTCTACTCCCTAGGCATTAAAAGGCCAGAACAGGTGGGTGACCTAACAGACCTTACCTTCCCATCAGCAAGCTTTGAGGGGTAAACTCATTTGCAGGAGGCTTCAACAAGGCCCAGCAGTGACCTGTGGGTTTAGCACACCTTTTGCTTCATAAAATTACGGAAGTATAATGCTTAAGTTAGTCCATGCTTATGCCTTGAAATGCAGTAAAAATACGTTTAAACCATCCTTGACAGCTTTTTGTCCCAGCAGCTCAGATATTTATCTAACCTGATCCAACACTGTTCCAGTAAAACCAGAGGAGTAATGCAATATGATTAAAACACACCTGTCTCTGAACCTCTAGAAAATATTCAAGGGAAGACTGAGTTACTGTCACAGATACTCAAATATTGGCTCATGAGGGGGTTTATACTTGCTATAACTGCAAGTAAAATGCAGTCAACTACCCAGTTACCTTTACTGAATCATCAAAAATAACCAGTGAAAAGAAACATTACCCAGATAGACATGTTAATTTCCACCACATAGAGCACAGTCCGGCACGCTTCCTATTTATGCAAGTACAAGCATTGCCTTTCCTCAAATCCTCCATAATGGTTTGCCTAACCTAGACCAAAAAGACTTGTATCTCTTTCTCTGTATTTTGTATTTTCTGTCCATCATTTTCACACAAGGGAAAACCAAGTAGACTCCTTCAAAATCTGTTCTAGTCTGTAGCTGGATTGCCCAGAAGAGACCAAACTGACCCTCTGATGCCACACAGCGTGGCTGACAGCAGCCACATCAGTCATGCACCATGCCAAGCTCTCTCCCAGCTCCTCTCTACCTTTTTTCCTCTCAGATACATCAAGGAATGTCACTTGGATAGACTGAGACTAGGAAAACTTGCATTCAAACCCCTCTCCTGTAGCCGGTTTCCCGTGCAAACACCTGTGAGGCAATTTGGGATCCTGTTTTTCTGTCAGTGTAAAAAGAGAGGCTCCTACATGGATTGAGTCAGAGCAGTTTGGCTCCCACAGGGATCTCACTAGAACAGTGTGTTTCTCTCCACTGAACTACAGCTGAAATCCCCTTTGAGTCCTCAGCTTGCAAAAGGGGATAAGGCCCTCTGCTGACTTTCCAGAGCTGCTGAGGAGGAAAGATATTAAAGACTTCAAGAGATGAAGTACAGTGGTGAAGGGGTCTGTAACTAGGCAGAATTTGTTGCTTTTACAGAAGACAGCATCATGTGTAGGAGGCAAGGTGAGGGAGTGGGTGGCATCCTTGTCCTGTGGAAAAAAAGATTATTCTTTTCCATGCTCCCTTCTGTGGGTAAATGGGCTCTACCCCTCCACTCTTGGGTCAAGAAACTTGCAGTTGAAGCAGCTCGTGTACCTGATCACAGGTGGGCTGACCATGCTGACTCTATGCAGCACAAGGCCCTGATTTTGTCACATTTCCACCTCTGTGCTTGCTCTTTCCCAGCTATGCACAAAGCCACAACAGATAAGCCATTTGCCATGCTGGGATGGGAGTAGGGAGGGAGGGGGCAGAGTGAAAAAGGGAGAAGGCACTTGCTTTAAGCTCATTTCTCCTCGTCCCTAGCCCTGATGGAATTGTATTCTGCACACACACTGAAACATTAGCATCGGCTGATTTGGAAGGAATATTGGAAATGAAGTGATAGCAGAGTAAATGTCAATGCATTCAGTGTGACACAGTGAGCACCAGATCTTAAACAGCTTCATCATTGTGGCATTTACTGTATCCTGAAATAATATTAATCCCACTGTTGTCCTTCTTGATGGAATCATCCATGAATATGGTTTATGGGACTGGCCAAAGTGCTAATAGGTTAAAAGAACAACCTATCCAGTGTTTCACTAAATTAAGGTCGCTTCATGGGATTTAATGAAACAAGTACTGTGTGGGGTTTCAAAGGACGTTCCTGTAATTCATGTCTATTTAGGGCTCCTGCTAACCAGAAACCTAATTTCTTTGAGTAAAATGGGTTTTTGTGAAGCCTGGCCATGTGAAAAAAGCTTTAAAGGGCAATAATCAGAAGACCTCATCTGTAACACTTTGTTATTTCAGATCACTGTTTTGAAAGTTTGGGAGATGGAGTTATTTAAAAAAAAAAAAAGGAAAAGAAAAAAAAAAAACAGTCTGCAAATTAATGAGAACAAATGTATTACCGCTATTGGTCTCTCAAAAATGCCTGAATGCTTGAAGTGAGATCAGGACACCATTAAATTACAAATTGTGTAGACACTTAATAAGCCAGATACCCTGCCTCACAAACCAAATATGTAAATTGGCTCTCACTTGCCCAGTGAAGAGCTGATGCTCAAAAATTATGGGCAAATGGCATCACCTAAGGCCACTGCCTCAGAAACAGACCTGTATTTCCTTCCCCAGTTGTGGATGTAAATGAAGAATGAAATGATGAGTGATCGATGAAATGAAGAATAAACGTGTCAGAGACAGGCAAAATGTGTTTACTGGAATTAGAATTTGGTCAAAACACCAGAAGTGTCACCTGCTCCTCCAAAACTGGACTTGTAATGACCATCACAGACCAATATTTTGATCAAAGACAAAAATTCACAGTTTTCTCAGGAATAAATAAAGGCTTTCTATATTTTGGAATGCCACAGTCATCTTAGTATTCCCCAGAAATCCAAAACAAGCTAAATATCAATAGCCACACTAAATATCTGACTCTTAGATTAATCTCTTGTATCTTTTTCTCCTAGATTCTGGAAACAGACTGCCCATATTGGTACTCAAGCACCCGACTAATCCTGACAGGTGTTTGACATTAACATGTGTTGTTAGAAAAAGAGGGGGAGGCACACTGCTTGCGTTTCCTACCTTGGTGACTCCTCTCCAAGACTTGAAAACATCTACTGCTTGTGCAGGCTCTTTGCTAAAGCAAAATCAGCAACTTCAACTACTTCTGCAAGCTGCAAAATAGCCGTAGCTCTGCAGCATTATTTGGATTTCTCATCTTTGGAAGGAACATTATCTTCACATGGACTCAGCTGTAACAACAGTCAGGGTTAAAGGGTTAAGAAATTAAGTTCAGAGGCAGGACAGATTGCAAGGAAGTTTGTATCATGAAAGAAGGTTACCAAAAAATGCAATTGCAAATTATACTTTGCCATAGGTTATCTTCTTAGTAGCTCTAGTATCCTCTAGGCAGAATCCTCAAGACACGCCTTAACCTTTACAGACACGACCTAGAGCTTGGAGTCACATCCTATGAGGCAGAGACTGACTGGAAATGAGACCACCATATATCATGTCTGCATGACAGAATGAAACACACACCCACCACAAGAAGAATAAAACCCTCTCTTGAATGTGTCTGCATTGTAAAAAAAGAGAGGGGAAAGATTGATTTATTTAAACAGTACTTAACTAACAATAAACACTATCAAACCAAAGCAAACTAATGCTTAGCCATTAAAGCATCCATTCAATGGCCCATCTGTCATATTGTTAAGACCTTTAGAAGTTGTTTAACAAAATGTTAAATAAGATGACATTCAGCAGCACAAAATGCTTGACTGGCTAATGCAACAAAAAGGGGTTGGCCTGCTGGTGTTTGATATACTGCTCCGTGCTACAGGCTGAAAGCTCTGGAGCACACGATGGGGGCTCCCGGGCTGTCGCTTTTTATCTCAGTGAGCAGTGCCAGAAAAGCCCAGAATCACCACAGGCCAGTGTCAGCAGTATCACACTGGAAGAAAAGAAGAAAATCCCGGTGCAGACAGGAAAAAATGCACTAAATAAGGAGGAAAAAAGGAAGCAAAAGTAACAAATTGGCTAATTACAGGGAGAAGGAAGAAAGCCCCAAATGATCATAATCTTGGTGACCCTTGTTTTTTCCAAATCCAGTTGTTTGTAGGGCTTTTTTTCTCATAGTTTCTACACATTTGGCAGTAAGGTTTGATGGATGTGGTTTGAAAACACTTCAGATTGGCTGTGATAGACTATTCAGTAAATATCTAGCAACTGTTCAAAGACACATGTAAGTTTGTTTGTTTCTTATATGAAAATGGATTGTTCTCGTTCCCTTTTGAGAATAGTGACCCTCATACAATATGACTTTTTAAGAACAGACTGCATCGATGCCAGAGGCTTGTATAACTTCGAATCTATCATCAGGGCTAAGGTAGTACAACTAGGCAAGGGAGGCAGCTAGTAGGATTCCTGCAGTAGTTGAAGAATACATACAATTTTGCCCTGAAAAAAGCCCATTTCCTAAGGAAAAAAGAAATAAATCTTTCTTTCAGATCTGCAGAAGGAAGAACAGGAAAACAGTATTCAAGCTTAGTCATGTAACAGTTTTCACAAGACACTACTGGACAGTTCTATTGTCATAGATGATGCTCCCCAGCCCCAAGTGTCTAACTAACAAAAACAGGACTCTGTGAAAAGCAAATAGCAACATGTAAATGACTGTTAAAAATCAGAGTAATTTTTTTTTTCTTTTTCACAATTTAAATCCTTCCCCTGGCATTACAAGACGTTTTTAAGACTCAAGGCTTACAGTACTATGAAAATTAACCCTTTGTCCACCGTTATCCTTCAGTATATAAGGTTCTTGTTTCCCATATTCTCTGCCAGTGTGTTTTCCTTACCAGTGCTGAGAAGGGGGAACCCAGGAAGCCCAGCTGGCAGGTTCAAATTTCGCAGCAGCTCAGGCCTGGCAGTAAGTACAGAGGTCCTTGGAATACCTGGCCTCAAGTGTCACAGGCAAAGGTACCTGGGACCACAAAGGTCTGAGGTTTGTTTCAGCATGGTGACAGCTAATAAAAGTATCGTATTAGCAGGCAGAACAGACCTTATATGCTGGTGCTAGACTACTGGCCACACAAAGACACCTGTGCTAGACGCAGCAGGAGAGAGCACTGTGTTAAATTCTAGCCTAGGGAGTTTACAGATGTTTTCACTGACCTTCAGTAGTAGCCCAATACATGTAAGGATGAACTATGATTAAAAGTAACCAATGTTCCCAGGTAGCTTATTGATTTAGAAAGTATTCCCTCTGAAAATATGCTTTTAATCAAGTGTTATTTAATACATCAGAGCTGAGATGCAATAGAAAACAGGAATTCAATAAATATTAGCAAGTCTAGTTAAACACTGACTGACAAATGCAGAGAGCATACCTTGGCTGCTTACAGGTATTAAAATTGCAAGCCTTGTTCCTGCTCTGATTGATAAATGGATTTCTTACCTGCTATGAATACACAACTAAAAATAAAATTAAAAACAAAACAAAACACTGTTTTCCCAACCTGAAGTTTATTCTTAGAAAGAGGGGGGGGAAAGGAAAGAAAAAACCCAGTGTGCTATGGCAACCTGGCTCTAGAACCCAAATCAACTGCCATGGAGGTGCTGCTCTCACATGGTGGTAGTGACACATTAGGTATGAACCAGATGCAAACACAGCTTCAGCTTAACAGCAAGAGTGATGAGGAAACCACACAACTCCTTTTCCTCTCAAACGTCCTCCCACGGTCTCTTTCTGCCTCAGCAAGATCTATTCCAGATGAATAAGGGACCTGGGAAAAGCAAGCAAGACCACAACAGTGTTTTGTTGATGACGTGAGTAAAATAAACGTATACATATATATTTTCACTCCTCTCTCACTGAAATTGTCTTGGCTGTCAGTAAAGAATACTTACAGGAACATCCCAGAATGATCGTTTTCCAAACTAAGAGCTCTAAAGGTCAGTCTTCAGTTATACCAAATTCAACATTACCACGACTGTGTCACCTCTTGGGAAAGGGGGAGGGATTCTTCAGCAAAACATATGGCAAGAGCAGTTTATTTTATCACAGTGCTGTATTGTCTTGAAGTGAAAAAAGGCTTGTAGGGAGAGACAGTATCTTTTATTAGACCATCTATTATTGTTTCTTCCCCACCCTTTTAAAAGTAGTTTATTTTATGGGTTAAGGGTGACTAGAGCAGAGAAAAGAGCTCTGCTGTAGTACTTACAGACAAGAGCAAAGAAACAGAGATAAAAAGGAAAAATAAAGAAGAAATAAAGACAGGCTGATCTATTCAAAAGCTGGCACATGAAGTTTTATTGGAGACAAATACTGGCAGAGTGAGGGGAAGGGAAACAAGAAAAAAAGACTCATCCTGTACAAGTATCTGACTGTACAGGCTGAGTCTAAAAGTCAATCCAAAGCTCCAGCCAGGTCAACAGAAAGATTCTCACAGACGCCAGTACAGCCCCTCCTGTATGCAGTTTTCATCTACTTGAACACGGCTGTGAATATTCAAGTGAGAAAGAGGATGCTATGCCCAATTTTGGACTTTTTAAGCCTCTCAGTGCAAATTACGTAGAGGAACACCAGCTAGTTGTGTGGCCAATATGCCAGCTTTTGACACAAAGGACAAAAGAATATTGTTTTGGTTTTTCCTCCATTTTGGGGAATATCTGTGCACTGGCCTGACCCCCAAGATAAATATGGCAATTAAAACCTTCTGCCTCCAAGCTCACCTGAATAACACCACACGAGGTAACAGGAGAGAGCCAGCACGTGGAAGCTGTGCTGCTACAGCACCAGGGAGATCCTGGCTCCCACTGCAGATTCACAGCTTGCATGATCATTAGTTAACTTCAAAGAAGCAGCTGACAACCTTCCACGGCGCATGAAGAAAGCTGAAAAGATCAATTACAAGAAATTATTAGTATGCAAACTATACCTGGGCTCTTCAGGCAGCTATCCCTCAACAAGTATATCAGAGACCAAACAAAAGGATAAATAAATAATCCTATCCTCTGTTTTCAGCATAAACAGCAGTCAGAAAGAAACTTTTGAGGATATTAATTCTATTGGAAACACACTGCTCTTTTTGTATCAAATATATTGCACCAAAACTTAAATGAAGCTTTTAAAACTAGAAATTAAGAAAATCCATCCCCCAAAAGGACAGATTTGCTTCCTTGGTGAATTAGTCACCCAGATAATTGTTCCTCTTTAAAGCAATCTTCCTGTCATCCAAAGTTGTCATAACTGTACCTGTGATTTTGTTCCAGGGACAAGGTAACACATTGTTACAACATGTGGACTTGCACAGCACTAATATGACGGTTTTGCAGTTCTGGTGAGTATCAGCATTACTGTAAATACTGTTTTCAGTATTTCAGACCTACAACACAAATGTTAAAAAGCAAAAAAAATCTTCTCTATAATGGCCATTTTCCTGAGCCTCCTTCAACCTGCTCAGTGGTTTATTGATAGGATTGTGCCCCTTATAAAATTGGTAAGTTTTCACCTTTAGAGCTAGTTTCAGAGGCTTAGCTCTTCTCTAAGTACAGCAAGAAATCTGGTTTATAAATGCATCAGGCACAATATTCCTTACTAATATGAACTGGTGCAGCTGCACTAACATCCACAGAGCTGCACCTTCTAATAACAGCAAAGGATCTGGGCTATAATACCATACTATTAAGGGCCAGTAGGTCTCATCAGTCCTCCCCTAAGGAAAAAAAATAGAAGAGGGATTGAAATATAAAAACTGAAAACCATCTACTATATCATCAGGTTCATCTTTCAGGCAACTTCTGTGTGATTGTTTAACCTGAAGTGGCCTTGGATTAGCATGAGAGACTTACAAAACCTGCAAACCACACAAGGGGTCATTCATCCATGAGCCCCTTCGATTCACACCGTTTCAGACCTAGCAGAACACATGCTGACTCGGTGCACTGCCTCACCAGAAAGACTTTAAACCAGATGTGCAGCAGTTGATCAAGAATGCCTTTTCCCAAGCACGTCCTTTCTTCCTGTTGAACTACTTGTTATATAGACAGGTCTGCTGAAAGGTTACTGAACCACACAGCCAAGGAAAATGCAAGGGCAGAGAGAGGAGCGGCGTCTTCGGCTGCGGCAGAATCCCTCGGATCCGCGTCGAGCCACAAAGAAGCTGTGCTGCTGTTAAATGGCTGATTAGTTTATTCTGCCAAACATCTGAGAGCATCATTAGTTACACAAATGGCTTGAATTATGATCAAATGAGCTGAGTAACCTGCTGCCATGAAACTCCGTGTGAGTCCTGTTTTCTCAGATCTCAACATGTGTTACTCAGTGCGGAGCCGTGTCTCCTGGCTCTGTCTGATGGCTCATGCAGGCCTGGCTTTAAGAGTGCCCTTCTCATTGTGAGGACCACCCTTCCCGCTGAATTGTTTTACCTGAAGATTGCCTCAATATGAATTTCCACCAGACAAGAAGAATTAACACAACATTTTCAGATATCCTTTGTCACTGCACTTTCACGCACTCTTTTTGACAGCAGGTGTTGCTCTCTATTTTTTGAAAGAAAAATTAAAAAATCAGAACCAAACCCACATTTCCCTGTTGTATTGAAGCTCAGTGGTGATGAAAAGGAATTAATGAAACCACTTTGTAATTTTGCTAAGAGAGGACCAGGATATCTCTCTTAGAACACAGAAAGGGTACCAGCACAATACCGGTCATGAGATTTACCTCCCTCCTTTACATTTTGCTGCAACCCAGCAACCCAACCCTTTATAGCAAAGAGGCTCTGACATAGATCAAAATACATCAGCTCAACCTAATTCCAACAGAAAAAAAATTAAGTACCAGTATTTCAAAGCATCAGTCCTCCAGTCCTCTCTCACTTTTGAAGGCTGACACCTGCTGTGTTGATTCCCAAGGGTGAGTAAATCCCTCTATTGCAGCACAAGAGAGATTCTTGTGTAAGCAAAACCATCAGTTTCAAATTATATTTCCTTTACCAAGTCTCTGAACTCTTTGCTCAGAAAGTTAAGTACCCAACTAAATTCACTCAGAAATGTGGGAATCTCCCACATATTTCCTTTTGTCCTGCAAGATATTACACTAAACAGGAGTTTATACAGAATCAACAGGGTGGAAAAAATTCCTGCTGTTCTCAATGCAGTGACATCGAAGCATTTTGTCCTGTAATGTAGGAGAGTGTTTCTATGCACAAACTACCCCAAAATTGCATGGGAAGGTATCAAGAAATACACAGGTACACTGATGAAATATTTGTAAGGATAGTGACCAATCAGTGTGTTCTTTCTTAGTTTTAAAAGTTCCAAAATTAAGAGTTTCATTCTCACCTCTGGGTATAAATTAGTTTCTAAAATCTGAAGGGGAGAAATGCATCACACAAATCCACCGCTGCCACCAGGAACAGTTACACTCATTTAGCCATGACTGATCAATCAAGAAACTCCACAGACATTTCCATGCCAGCCCTGTCAGACAAGAAATAAGCAGCCAGGTTCATTCCAATTAGTGACCTGTCCCATACTTAGTTTCTTCCTTCCTCTTTTGAAGCACTTCCTGCAGAGAGCACTTGAACTAGAGTATAACTCCTAGTAGCTAGAACTACAGCAAGCACCTGGTGAGATGCTACAGATGTTATTTTGGATCATCTGGTAAAATAAGATCACAACAAACACTACTAGCTTTATTAACATTGAGTCCAAGATTTAATCATGTTGCACTCATGTGGGTTGGAATTTTCTAAGTAAAAGTCCTTCAAGTGAAACAAGTATTTTCTGAAAAAAAAAATTAAATTTGCATTCAAGAAATTATCATTCCTTTCTTTTAGGACAATCAAAACAAAACTATTCAGTTTCAAGATAGATATAGTTATTTGAGTTCACCCAAACTACTGCAGTGCCTCATGATGTTTCAGTTTTCAACTACTACACCACTGACAGATTACACCTCACACGTCTTGACCTGGAAAATATATAAATTAGTATCCTGATAATAATTAACATGATAGGAAAATATCACTTTACTTCTGCCGGGAATCCTTTTGTTCAGAAACATGTTCAGAGATCATGTTTGATTGCAACAGCCTGACATAATGTAGGGGGGGAGGGTGAGAAAGTACACCACAAATAAATAGTGTATTTATGAATTCCAACAACTCTCAGTGTATGAAGACAGGAAAGAGAGAACCTCAGTGGGACTTTTATGCCTGACACCTGCAGGCTCCCAGCCCACAGCAGCAAACTTGTACCAGTCACTAAAATAAGTTGACTCATTCTCTGTCATAATACCTTTTCCTATTGTTGATGAGGAGATACTTCCCAAAAATAAAACCATGGATCTTCATATTCCAAATTACCATGAAAAATAAAATGTTTCCTCCCTGAGAAACAGGTAGACTTTGGCAATAGCTCTCTTTTGCACAAACTCACCCTCTCAGATTTCTAAGAACACTTTCATTGCCCAGCTCTTATAGTTCACTGCAACTGTGATACGATTGTTTTCACTAATTAGAAGAGAATATCAATGTCCTGATCTCCTCTCCTGACAGAAGAAAAGACATGATCAATGAAATTATGCTCACTCAAAGGTGGAGTAAAAGAGCAACAATGCCTTGCAAATTTGCCACAAATACATTTCTGCAGTTGTTGCATGTTATGTTTATGGATTTACTATGGCTTCCAAGATGATAGCTGCAAACTCTTGTTTTTATGAAAGGACATCTGGATCAGGCACATATCCAGAATTAGTATTCTTCTTGCAGCAGAACTCCAACATCTGCTCCATATGCTATTGTATCTTGTATACTGATTGACTTCCAACAGAACTGGATTTTGCAGAGTTTACTAGAGGGCTCATCAATATGTTTCTCCACTTAGAATTCAAAAACCTACTCAGCATTATGAAATATAAGCTTTTTCTCCCAGGAAGCCTCTCGCTGTGCAGTTCTGTCACAGCCTTTGCACCGCTCTAGTTACAGAGAGCAGACATCAGTTCTTTGTCTGCAATGGTCTTAAAGAAGGCTTTGTTCCAAAGGTCCTTAATGGAGTCCTAAAATATGGGGGCATTTTACCATCAGTAATCTGCAACTGCTTAAGGGCATTTTTTTCCTGCATAGCATTCTCCTGTGTTTTCTGTTTGATGCTTCTGAATGACCTGGAGTAGAGGGCCAGTCCCAAGCAGACTGATAAATTATCAGTGTCTAGATAGAGAATACAATGCTGGGGAGAGGTCTGCCAACAGATCCCCAGAGCATGTCATTTTTATGATTTCCTTTAAGTTTTTTTCTGGTCTTATAGGAAAAGTCTCATTAGATTTCCCAAACCTCAGATGTTCTTTTCCAACTATCCCCTTTTAATTTGGCAAATAACCAGAGTATTGCTTGCTTTTTTATCTTCCACTTGCTGGTTTGCCAGCACAATTTCCTTCACACTAAAATTTTCAAGGAGTACACTTTAAAGCTTTATATCAAGAATACACTTCAATACACAGTAGTTCTACAATAAAAGGCTCTCTGCTGACAGGTAAATATACTCATGCTCTTCTTTGTACCATCTTCTCCTTCAGGTACTCCCTGCCTAGTAAAGCTACTCCTCAGTTTGTTTTCTGCCTTGCATGTAAAAAAAAAAAAAAGATTTTGACTTTTGAGGACTTCAGGATGTTATCATCCTCTAAGACTTAATGTTGTTTTCCACACAACATTCTTTATTCCACCACATATCTACACTCATCTGACACTCACCAGGCTGTTCTACATGTGGTCTGAAATACTTTGTTCCATGAAGTGTTCATCAACTAAACTTCTCCCCTTGATCTCACACTCTGTTACACAAAACTTACAAGTAAGTACTCGTGGGTGTATTGAGGAATTCAAACTGATCACTATCACACCTACATCTTGTCTCTCCTGCTTGAAGACAAATGTAAGACAAATGTTTCATTTACTCTCCCTTTTCTTTCCTTTTTTTTTTTTTTTTCTCCTAGAAAGGCATGAGACTGAAGGCATTTTTTGAAAGGTATTTTCAGCTCCACTTGGGATTTTGCTGAGCAGTGAATCATAAGTGACATTTACCTTCTCACCCACATAGTGAGTTTGACTTTTTTGGTCACCAGCTTCAAACTGCTCCCAAGAGATTTCTGAACCAGCTTGTCCACTGCTGCATCACTGTCAACCAGAGCTCCCCTCAACCCCTCCAAGCATGCTGTGTTGTGTCCATACACAAGGAAAATGCTGTCCTCCATTTGGGTTTTCAATCAGTTTCTCCCATGTGCCACTTCTATGTATTTTTCTTCTAACCAGATCTTTGTCAAATTTATTTCCATTTGCCTCCCCCAGATGTTTTATGCAGCCTGCCTACTGCATGCTTTCTGACTTCCCCCCCCTTTTCACTACAGACTTCTTCACCCTCTTGACAGACAGTCTGTGAGTGGAGCCTGTATCTAAACACAACTGCTGATTTTTTGCTAGTTCCTCTTTTCCTCTGTAAAAGACATGCACTATACATCCCATACATTGATTCCTCTCACATCAAAACATCCTAGTAAGTGTGGGATTATCACTACAACTCCACCTTGGGCTCTACACACAGAGAGCCTCTCTGCAGCCAAAAGAAAATATGGATGCACACACACTATTATAACAACTGTGGAGACCAGTCAAAATTGCCAAACTAGCAATTAACTTCAGATATCTCTGGTAAGACTCCCAACAACCTGTTCCCCTCCAGGGCCCAAAGGAAGGATGCCACTCATCGTCAAGCTTTCACAGTCACGTCACCTCATCCACTGAAGGGCAAAGGTATGTGACAATGATTCCTGCCAGCTGCAGCTGAGTTTCAATCTTACCATCATCAGGGAAAGCTGAGGTTTGTGGCTGCATTTCCTTTAATCTCTCTCTCCAACACCTCGGTCTTTGATTTACTAGTCCATTTCTGGGTTATTATGCTTATCACCACAGGAGGAGTAACCTGCTTCATTGAAACCTACAGGTCTTTCACTGCCTACAATGCACATTCAAAAAGCTGATGTTTAAATACTGTTTGCTTGTCAAGGCACAGGATGGTTTTGTGGAGTTCACCAGGGCTGCTATTATTATTTTTATTATTGTTATTATTATTATTGTTGTTGTTGTTGTTGCTGTTGTTGTTTTGACTCTGCACCTGCTGAGGCAAAAAGGCCTGCAATGGAAGCATTTTCACCTCAATAGGGTGGGTGGATGTATTACGTAAACGATTTCTCTGTCTGGAAAGAGGGGCCTTGACAGGTCCCATGTTGTCAAATGACAATTGTGACTTCTTGCATTTCAAAAGTCACGCTCAGATGGTTTCATCTGAAACCCTCTGGGTAATAGTAGCCTTTTGAGGTTATGATATCTCTGGATGGAATTCAATAAAAGAAATTCACTTTCAATTGAAGCCCTGGAACACTGCCAGACAGCACCAACAATGCCGTATGTCTCCAAAGAAAATTGGACTGATCCCCCCCTCCTTTTTTCTCCTCCCCTTTCCATTTCTCTCTCCATCTTTATTTGTGCTTTCGACCTTGTTTGTGGATTCCTTCTTTTTGATATATTTTCTCTCCCAATAAGCTCGGGTTCCTGAAGGTTTAAAAAAAAAAAAGAAAATAAACATTTGGGACTGAAAGAGTAGTAGCCAATAATAGAGAGACACACGCTCACAGTAGCAACGACAAGTCACTCTCAATAGCTGACCTTTGCCATATATGTGAAAGGAAACAGAATAGAACCTCTGCTCTAGGTGAAGGGGGGATATTATTACAGCCAACACCTTCCTAGTCCTTGTTAAGAAGGCTGGTTAATGCACTCATTTATTTGTTTAGTTTAAGGCCAGGGGAAGGGAAAAAGCTCACAAAACCTGCCTCACTGCCAGAGGCAAAAATGTTGGCTTTTTGCTTGGGTTGTCATTCATGATGACTTGGGATTTTTTTTTTTCCTCCCACCCCCTTTTTCTCTGGGTTTGGGAAGGGCTGCAATTCTCTGTCTTCTCTTGTTTTTGATCATCTAAGCAGATTAACGAGTGTGCTCAGTTGGGAGGCAGAAGATGGAGAAGATGCATCAATCTTGTGAAAGCATTCATTTTCTCCAGTGTTTTCTTCACCAACGACCTACCTCTTGAGTTGTTACTGCTAACATGTGATTTGATTTTGATCAAGTCAAATAGCCATGGGAACTGCGTAACAAAAAAATACCCACCCCCCCTGCCTTGGAAACAGACTATAGAACTCTTTGGCAGACTTTGTGCTGAAGTTCCTCGTGGTTTGCATTTGAGTCGCCTTGGGCTGTAAATCCCTTCTTTTGCCTCAGTTCTACAATGATTTACTCTTCTTACATTAGGTTAAGATTTCAAAACCAGTAAAGCAACAGCAATGCTAGAGTTAAAAAAATCTGACCTGCTTCCTCTCCCTACAGCGTTATTTGTCCTTTTATCCCTCCAAAGCTCACAAGCTACACAGGTTCAGGTCTGGTCGAGTGTCAGCTGAGAAAACAGGCATGGGGTTGGGGGGGGAAGAGGGTCATTTGTTCTGTACATGGGGCTCTCTTCTGATCAGCCACATCAAAAGAATAGTAGGGGATGCTCAGACACCATCTTTTACAAGAGAGGTCAAACCAAATTCCTGAATCACAGGGATCCTTGGGATCCCCTTGCACTTTCAAGAGAGTTGCCTGATTGTTGGCATTAAAGCCACATCTAGAACACGAGATTCTGAGCTACAAGTTTAAATCCTGCTCTCATTTCAGATTACTACATTTTTAACTGTTTTACCTAAACTGTTATGTACGTAGTATTAAATAGCTGTGATAGGACTCGCTGATCCCATAAGAGCAGTTGCAGCTATTGTTCCTTGCAAAGATTTTGCTTACACAAATTCAAAGTATCAGCAATAGCTTTAAACATACCCAGTCCCAATTTCCAGCAGAAAACTCTTTAGGTACTGCAAATGCAAGCAGATGACAGCTCTGGACAAATTTGTTTGCATAAATATTAAATAGGTATTACATGCCTCTAACACGCAAGATTTTCTCCTGAATTTCTCACAAGCACAAGGAAACTAAACAACTACTCTTAGTTCACCAAACAGCTCAGTGACAGAGTGAGGAACAGAAAGCAGGCCTTCTCACTTCCCCTCTCACACCCAGTCCTGACAATACATCACCTCCTTAGAGTGCAGGCTGGGTGTAAGAGACCATCCCAGGGGCCAAGGTATTAACCAGGTACTGAAATATTTAGGTCCATTTACTGCATCTCATCAGTCTATATTAGAATAATAATATCTATTCATATCTAATCGGTATTAGAAAATGGTAAAAAAGAAAAAAAAAGAGCAGCTGGTTTAAAATCACTGCAGAATTACTTCCCTAGACTGTTCAGTATTTGAAAGGTTTTAACTTTGTCAAGAAGCAGTAATTCAAAGCTCTCCGGGCAGATTAGTTCATGAATACCTCGTCAACATTCTTCCTGTTGTTTACCCCCCTCCACTTGATATTTTTTTCAAAGAAAAAAAAACCAAGTAACAAACATTTGTAACAAAGAAAACAGACTTGGGCTTTTGAAGCAATTCAGACATCTGTAGTCTAATAATCTACTTTTTCCTGTAGCGATAATAGAAAAATATTCCTTGCAGAGTACAACAGAAGGTATAATCTGCAAAAATTATAGACATTCTTCACTTTATTCTTGGAAAAGAATTTGGTCTACAGAAAGAACCAGAATTATCTGTTGCTTCCTGTTTTTGAAACTGTTGAGCAAAAACCAGAGTCCTGGCCTGGCTCACATAGATAAACAGACCAGCTTCACAGATAATAAAATTTAGTGTTAGTGTATGTATATACACTGGTAATTCTTGTATGCAGGCGTAGGATAAATAGTAAAGTTGGCATCAAACAATGAATAGGTGCAGTTCAACTTACCAAAATGAGCATACTCTCTTCTCTTGGTAGCATGGATTTTATTCGATTTGTTACTAACAGCTCTAACTTCAGTACTGCTGTGTGAAGATCAAGGTCCTTTCCTCCATTTTTAATTTTAGCACAGCTTTTTCTAATTGTCAATACAGGGCATACTATAAAACAAAATAAACACATGCTCACTTACATCAAATAGCATCCACATTCCCAACAATTAAAATCAAAATACCCAGTGAGTTTATAAACAAAGACCTTGTAACCAAACCAAGAATCTCATTTTCATGTTCTTCTTCCTTCCATAATTCAGGTTATTAACAAACAAGTTGTTTTTATAGCTGGGAAGAATATAAAGCTTTGCTTAGAACGTATAACTTGTACTTTATTCCCATGGATAAATACAAATTCTTTAGGGAAACAGAGCTATGAGTTCTGAGTTGTTCAAAAGCAGAAGGGTCCAGAAGAAAATAATTTTTCTCTAGCAAAGAGTCCATACTGTCCCAGAATCCTGAATAGCAGTGAAATTTAATTATAACATACAATACTAATTCAAAAATTCAAGGATCTGGGAATTTTGCAGGGAACAAAACTTAATAAGATACCAAGCTGGGTGTTCTAGCTATGGTCGTAAGTCATTTCATGAGAAGAATTCCGATCCATTCCCCCATGTCATGATTTTCTTTCAGGCTATTTTGTTCTAATAGACTGGATTATCACTTGGTGTTCCACTAAGTTCTCTCATTCTTTTAAGATGATCACTGCAGCATAGCACTAAGAAAGTAATTTATTATTTTAAACTAGTGCAGAGAGTGCCTCAGGTGACCAATATTGGCACCAAAATAACAGGTCTGACTCCCATCAGCCTGAGGCGTGGGTGTTCCTGGGACCATTTCCAAGCCAGACCTCCTTCTCACAGTGTGAACATTAGGGCTGACACTGTTCCAAAGTCTAACCTGAAAAGGAGCTTTTAAAGCCCTATAATTATGCTTGTTCAGCCTTGCAAAGCCATTGTGAAAATTAACCAGGATAGGCAGAAAGTCTGCTCATATGACATTCACAGTAAAAAACAGTGTTAATAAAAGGCCTGATGAGGAAAGGAAGATGCATACTCCTCAAAAAAACCTCAAAACAACATTCAAAATCCCAAACAAAACTGCCCATGTATCATAGGTATGTAAGACTCCTGTGAGAATATTCATTTTCTCTTCAGATTTTGATATGAGCATGATATGCCTTTAATTTTCACTTCTTGAGACGTTTAAATCAGCCTCCTTTTCTGCCCATGAAAACACTGCTGCCCCAGCAATGCTGAATTCAAGGATGAAGTGCATTTGAGTTTTCATTCCCACACTACAAAGCTTATCATATTGCAAGATACTGCAAGACAGCAAATGCCCGCAAAGAAACATTCAAGAAGCAAAACAAAAGACAGTAAAAAAATCATGTTTTTCAGACAAAAAAATATTCTAAACCCAGGAAATTTTTGTTCTGTTCTTAAAAGACAATCTGAAAAGAAATACTTCAAAATAAAATCTATCCTATTGGATATAGTAATACTACAATGAAGAGTTTTATTTCTGCTTCTAGGAGGACACATTGTCATCTCCAAGGCAAAAGCTACCCAGCTATCAGCTCACATGAATCACTCAGACACTGGTGAAAGTACTCATCACTTCCATCACCATCTTCTGCTTCTGAGAACAAATCTCTCCAAAGCCTGGAGTCCTCTGGGGGCCAGAAGAATCAAATTACAAGTCAGAAATTCTAATAATAAGAAGAAAGAAGTTCAGCAACTTTCATTGCTGATGATGCTCCAGAATCCCTTGGCACTTTTTAGCCTCTCTCCCATACAGTGATTCATCTCACCACCCATACAAAACTCCATCTTTATTTTTAAATTCGTTAATCAGCCCTCACACTAAAAGAGAGGAGAAAGTTTCCCATACAAAAAGTCTCTTCTGTAATAAAATTCTCCGCAAAAAAGAGTTTTCCTGTTGTTGAAAAAGGCAATCATGCAGGCAAAACCAAACAAAAACAACTTACCAGGATTAAATCCCGGTGAATTAGAAAACAAACCCAACAAGCTAACAGTAACATTAGCTTCACGTACTACAGCCACTCCACCACTGACCTCTCAGCCCTGATTCTCCAGGATGCTCAGTCTACAAATGACCTTCAAAATATCACCCTGAAAACTAAAACTTCTCAACAAGGTGATCGCTAAAGACTGAAAAGATATTCTTATGTCACTAAATTTCCCATTATGCCTCATACAGCCAACCCACCCAGCGATCTAACAGTCCTTCCCCAACAAGTCTGATGACCTCAACCATTTCTCCTGCTTCACTTCTATCACTACATCAACCATCTTTCTCTGATTCACAAAACCATTACAAAGAGGTAAACAGAAATTTACTGCAAGCAGTTACAAGGACTTGATCCCATTCTTGGGGTGGTCACCTGCTCTGCTCTCAGCATCTGTCCTCTGGGTAAAGAGTTCAAAACTAGAGGAGACCAGGGTTGCTGCACTGACAAGCTCCCAGCCTACCCTATGCACAAAGAACAGCTTTTCCTTGTCTCGTTTATTGAGGGTATGTTGAGCCATCGCAACGGAACTGAGCAGGAAAACTGCTTTCCAACACTGCTGGGTTTTGTTGTGTTTTCCTCTTTCTTCCCATCTCCCGCCCACCCCAAAATCTGAACCACAGGCATGGTGCATCTGGAAGGGTAACTGTGGTCTGTAGTTCATGTGGATCACTTCAAACCAGGGCTCACACAGGTGTGTGAGGGGAAAGGAGGAGAAAAGCTTGAGGAAAGAAAATTTAAAAAAAAAAAAAAATTAAAAGTCCCATGGATTAGAAATGCAAGCTGCAGATGAAAGGTTATCCTTCCCTATTCATTATCGTGTTCCTTCAAGGGACCCTGGCTTTCAGCTCTAGTTTTTGGCTGGGAAACTCCCCAAGCTAATTTTAGTGAACTCATAAAACAGGACCCTAGGGATGATACAATACTCTGTGCAACCTCTAAACAGCATGAATGACTAACACAAAATGACAAATGAAAGGAAATTCCACCTAAACTGTCTACTTGTGAACAAATATTCCAACTTAGAGGTTAAGCAATATCCCAAGTGGACCTGAGTTCTGGGCAAACATTGTGACAAAGACATCCTTTTCTTCCTGATTTTACTTTACTTGTTTTTTTAATCAGATTTCTTCATAACAGAAGTTAGGTCAAGAAAGGAATCTGTATTTAATTTCACTGAGGTAGCTTGTTGGTCTCAATTCAGATACAAACTGAAAAGGATTAGTTGGATTCAAACTCATTTATTGTTTGCCTTACAATAAACCAAGTTTGAAAGAGAGCCCTGAAACTCTCCAAGATACTCTTGTAATATCTCTGCTTCAAAAAGAAGTCCTCAAAATAACCTTTAAAGGCATAGCTTTTTTTACAAGCAAACTCAGCCGTAAATGCTGCACTTGAATCAAGAACCAAAAGCAGAGGTATCTTGAGCTTTTGCCATGAATCATTACAGAGCAGAATGCAGGCAGAGTCTGCCACACTTCCCTTGGATATGCTGGGGGAGCTGTGAGAGGAATGAGGTTCAGAGAGTCATTGGATTAGTGCTCTGATTTCTCAGTTCAAACCAAAAGAAGCCAGCAAAAGCTTGCCTTCCTATCCTCTCCTCCACATTATATTAAAACCAATAACAAATTACTCCTGCCCACAAACCTGAGATTGCCTGCACCTTGTCTGGTTTTCCCCTCTATCTACAACAGAAGAGAAAAAATCTGAAGTGGTAGCCCACATAGCTGAGGGATCATCAGGAGTTATGTGATACTGGGGTTAGACAACCATAGACATTCTCCTAAATGCTGGGGCAAGGAATGGCAAGGAAAGCTGGGTGCAGTTTGGCAAAAAAAACCCATGAAAATGGCACAAATCCACCCAGAGCAGACTCTCTGCTGCAGTGATATCAACACTGCTTCAGAGATCTGGGCAACCTGGAACTGTACTCTGGGAAAAACCAAACAGAAGCAGCAGCTGTGCCCTGAATGGATTTGCCATATCCACTGTCACATGCTGCCCTGTGGAAAGTCATGGGGCCTGCTCCCTGCCAGACCCACAGGGAAATGTGGATGTATTAGGACGCTCCCCCCAAGGGCCTGCAGTGCATTCTGCAGAGTTTCCTGTTCTTTCTTCTAGGTGTTTCCAGGATGACAGCATTTTTTGGAGAATGGCTCCTGTTTAGGTACCTCAGCAGAAGGGCAAATCTTCCACAACTTTCAGCATCCAAGCATTTTAGCTGGTAACGTTTTTTTAAACAAAAAAGTCTTTGGCCTTTGCCCGTTTGAAAAATACCACTGAAAATGCCATACAGCAAACAATTCAGAGCCAACAATTCCATGGAAACTGCTGCCTGTTGAACACTGATGAAAATCCAGCTGCCCGTATCCTGTATGGTACCACCAACTTCTCTTTTCATCCTGACCAAGCAGTCCTCATCTGGCCAGAGAATGCAAAAGGTGTGAAGGATGCCCTTCTTTCCAAGCCTTTCTGTGTATGCTTGGCCAAACCATAAGCTGATTTATTTAAAAAGAGCAAATGGAAGCTATGCATCATCTGCAGCTCTCCCAGGCTAACAGCCAAATGACTCTGTTTACTGTAATCTCTACACCCAGAGAAGTTTCTTTTGTTCTTAAAATAGCGTCGGTCACTGCAGAATGGAGACACCAGGAAATTGAAGACTATACATACACATACATTTTGTCACAAATCTTGGGGCTTGTACATACTACTCAATTTAATTATAGTTTTAAATTATTTGCATATCACAGTACTACAGCTTCTGCAGATCAATGAATATATCAATATTAGGTGTTAAATAAGAATATTAAAAGGCTCCTCTAATGCATAATTTACTTCATGGCAAACAATTCCTTCCTCTCAGATCATTACTATTGCAAATTTGGAACCTTATCTGAAGGGGTTTCCCTAATGCATTTCCTAGAAATTAAATTATTCATAAAAGTATGATTTATATTATGATTTTTTAATTCAAGTTGAGTAGCACTGTGGGAATGCGCTATTTTCTTAACTGAAGGGGTATAAAAAACTTGAGGGGAACATTGCAAGGTCTGAGTTAGAATGTATTTATTTTGAATGTGTTACTTGTATCTCAGTAACTGCGTCAAATTCCCAGCCCAAGATCTCATGGGCCAGGAACTCTGCAAAGTGATCGTAAGGAAAATGTCCTTGCCATAAAACAGGTTGCAAAACAAACACATGATAGAAAACAGTGAGGCAAGACCCTGAGTATCACTATCCCCACCTTGAAAAGCAGGAGTTGCACACTTCTGGAAGTTGAGCCAAGGGCTTTTAACTTATGGCAAGAAAATTGGAACTGGACTCTATTAAATGTATCATAAGATGTGATCACTGCTTACAAAGGGAATATTTCTTGTACTAAAGGTCTCATTAATCTAGTGGAAAAGGCATGACAAGGTCTAGTGGCCAGGAGCCAAAGCCACGCAAGTTCAGAGACATGAAGGGTGACTATTTCTAAAAAGGGAAAGTAGGCCATTAGAGTTCCTACGCTGGTACGTAGGGACACAGTGACTTCTCCAGCTCCTGGAGGCACTGAAATAGAGCTGAATGTCTGCCCAAAAAGGTATCTAAATGCTGTATCCCAGAAGTCACAGGCCTCATGCAGGAATCACTACTCATATTGCATAGTATGTGGTCTTATTCAATGTCAATCTCTTCTGGCTTTAGGTGAGTCAAGAGAAAGCTCTCAAATTCCAACCTTTTATCTCTGCTACTTCCTCTCAGATCACAAAACCATGGAAAACACACCAGAAGCAACACAACAGAAAGGTACCATCAACAGCTCATGGTGTGAAACCACACAGTGGAAGAGGAAGCAGGGAATGGCAAAGAATACAGGGGTTTATCTGTCAAAAATGTCACACCAATAGAACTTGACATTTCTAACATCGACAGCAGCTGGCAAAAGAAAACATATGTACCTCACACTCCTTTCCTATCAGCTCAGAAGGAAAGATTTGCCTATGCCATTACCTGAATTTACATTGTAAAGAAGAATGATACCATCCCCTTTGAGGACCAGCACAGCACAGGCCTTGGGAATCCATCACTGAAGTACAAACCAGGAATTAGCAGATGCAATCCATACACGTGCAATCCATTCCTTATGCAGAAAAGGAGAAACCACTCAACAGGTCCCAAGACAAAGCTGTCTTGCTGAGGCAGTTTAATAAGCAGAGCAATCTCTAGGTCTAAAGGAAAAATCCTGTCTTCAAGAAATTCAGCAGGGGAGCTGCCATAGCAGCACAGTTTCCTCTTCAAATTCTACTCCCAGCTGAGCCACCAACCTGCTGCGTGACCTTGAGCAGCCCTTCACTTTCCCAGGACTCTCCATCAGCCTTTGCATGCCTTGGGGGGCCTCGTGTGACTCTTGCTTTACATATGTGCCATGCCTAGAATAGCAGGGCAAGAGGCCCCTGGTATTTCTATGGTACAAATGCTATTACTGGTACCATTCACAGGCCAATCCTACTCCAGCAGTGACTGTGTGGCTGGCTGTCACCTCACTGGGCTGCACAAGTCCTGCTTCTGGGAACAAAAGTCACAGCAGGGCTGCACCAGGAAGGATTGCTCACATGCTGGTGACAGGTGTTGATCTCCTCTTTGCACCAAACATGGAACAACGTTGCATCCCATATGCTGTTCCATAATGCCACTGAAATCACAAGATTTACCTTCATTACAAGAATTACAGGAATTATCTTCACAGAGCTTGGCCTCAAAAGTCACCAGTCTCCTGTCCTGTACCTGGCCCTTTTTCGAACTAGATGTGTTGACACTAAGGGAAGGAGAAAAAAAAAAAATATTCTAATAAGCAAAAAATCAATGCTGGGGATTGATTTGAGATCCAGCTGCACATTCTATTATGGGACAAGATAAAGCTTAAATATTGCCATTGCAATAATCTGATCAGCTCAAAGAAAGTTAAAAAGGACAAGTTTTGGGTTTTAGTGGTGTTTTTTTTAGTTGGTTTGGTTTGAGAGTTGTTTGGTTGCTTGCTTGGGGTTTTTTTGGTTGTTTGGTTTTTGTTTTGGGTTTCTTTGTTTTATTTTGGTTTTTTGGGGGGATGTTTTTTGTTTTGTTTTGTTGAGTTGGTTTTGTTTGTTTTTTTTTTTCAAATGCCTGTCTTGTAACTGATTTTATGGGCAGAGAAAAATTACCTGCAAATGGGTTCACAATCTGCCACTCATGTAGCCCACCAAAAAAAAAAAAAAAATAGTATGTGATTTCTTTCAGTACAAGGTTTTGGACAGAGCTAGTCTTAAAATATTGAGAGCTGACTTTCCACTCCAGTGCCTTGCAGCTCAGTTCTAAATAATAGCCACGAAACAGGAACAGGCAGAGAAGAAACAAGTTTTAATTAGCTGTACAGTGAGGGTCTTTGTCCCACAGATAGATTTGATTATATCACTGATAACCTTCACAGGGCTTGTTATCACATTACACTATGTCATTCTTCTGAGCTGAAGAAATTTTCCACACACCCCAAACAGACAGCAGTGAAAGAATAATGTCAAAAGTCCCTTGCAGACATTTTGGTGGGATTCTTCTGTTTGACTGGGTTCACTAACCTGGGATGGAGCCAGGAGAGTTCAGTGGTGGCACTGCAAAGTAGTGAGTGATACCAACACAGATCTCTGCCAGCTGTGTGTTTACAGGGCTTCTCTGTAAACCTGTTTATGCAGTTATATGTGGTACATGGAGTACTTTATGTTAGCTCCTGAGAACAGGATCTGGTAGCTACAAACCAGTGTAGTCTGCATAAACTCAGACAAGAAATACCAGCACTGATATTACCTCACATGCTGTGACCTTCAGGCATCGCCCACTATTATTTTACATACCCCAAGCTGTCTCAGGATTGGGCAAAACAGCTTCAAAAATAGAGCCAGGTGTTTTGTCTGTGACTTCAGTGCTTCCACTGCAGTGTTGTGCACCTGGGAGTAGTACACCTAGTACTGAGCTTCACTCCCCCTGCTCATGGCCTGCATATAGCACCAGGCAAGGAGAAAATCAGAATCTCTGTTCTACAGCAATATTTGGAGCAGAAAGGGTTGGAATCCAGCAGAAGGCTTTTTGCATGAAGGCAAGTGATCTTTCAAATAAGCGCAGGCAACTTAAGTCATTCATTCCCAGTTATTGCACCAGCAAAGAACGAAGCCTTCCTGCTGCACTTAGATAAGCAGGTATAATTTAGTAGGGCTCAGACAGCAGTCATTAACAGCAGGATTCCTTATCCCCTTCCAAAGCAGGGAAACCAGAAACCCCTTCATAAACTATCTTCCTATAGGATATAGGAGATCTGGCCCTCATAGCCCATGCACAGCTTACACTGCAGGTATAACTTCACTAGGGGATTAACTCTAGCTCACAGTGGACATTTGAGAGCAGAATCATGCATTGCCAAACCATCCTTTCACTGCTACTAGGGTAGATGGAGCCTTCAATGTGCTTGCAAGGAGTCTGGACCCAGGAGTCATGTCTTACCTGCTATAAAACTTATAGGTGGCAGGCTGCAAAACTGATATGTTTGGTGAAGAGCAGAGAATGAACTCATATATGATAATTAACCAAACAAAATGACTCGATAATAATATAAACAAATCCTGAAGCAGATCTGAGGCACATTTTGTATATATCTGTGGCTTCATCACTCCGCTGGCCTTGTGACACCCCTGGGGGAAGAAGAAACCAACAGCCAGTAACATCCCTGGAAAAAGCACAAATTGCCTGCACTGTCAGGTACATATTCCTGAGTGGGACTCAGGGAAAAAAGGTTTTCTGTTCTGTTCTGTTCCCTGTATGTGCAAATGTGGCCATACAAAGCAAGGAATAAAAAATTACACTGTTCTACTTCAGACTTTTTACTTCAAATTCTGTCCTGAGTTCTGGCTGCTGTTTATCCTCACGGCAACACATTATTGCCCTTCCTCACACACCCTAAACAAGGTCAGGTTATAACTGATTCACATAGCTTGCCAGGAAGGCCAGGCAGGATTTTCGTCTCCTTGTCTCACCTCCTTGCTGGGGCTACCCATTTCTGCATGTTTCCCACACGAGATTTTCCAAATGCCTTTTTGTTGGAATTCAGTGGGGCACAAGCTGACACAAGGAGGGCCAAGAGCTTCTGAACCAGCGTGGGTAGCACATGTTCCTCTCATGTAAGAGGCAGCCAGGACACTTAGTCTGAGGACAAGAACACTGTGCTCCTGTCTGCCAGAGCTACTCTTTCTCAGAGAACACAAGGCCAGAGCATCTCTAATGGATGCATGCTGGGCACACACACACTCCTTTCTGAACCCTGCCATTGTAGATAGCACAGGGTGGTCTAACCTCAGCAGCTGTGGTGGATGGATTTGGGTTTATAATTTCCCCTCCCGCCTTCCTCACCATGGGTTGCATCCTGCCTCTCCCTCCCCAGCAGTGGCCAGCCTCTCCCTCCCCCACCACAGCAAGAGCTGCCTCAAGGCCTTCCACACACCACCAGAAACAAGGCACCGCCACGGACTGTGACACGATGGAGCCCACAATGCTGGGTAAAATCCCCTGGACGTCTGCCCCTCGGTAGCAACTTATTCCTCATCTGCCCCCAAAACACACAGCCCCCTCCTGTCAACAGCAGCAGCTCTTTGTGTTGGGGGACAGGCTCAGCCGCTGGAGCGGACGGTCGTAGCTCGAAACAGCTGTTCCCCATCTCCTCCAGGGAAGAGGCTGGTGGGCTGGATGGATCAGAGCAGAAGCCTGGAGCTGGCCTGCAGGCCACCAGTTGGACCACACGGAACACTTGCAGCGGTTACAGCCGGCAGCTCCCACCTCCAACAGCACCAAGGCAAAGCAAGGCTCACCCCTTCGGCTTGGGGGCTTGCAACACGAGCCTCACGTCTGTAACACACATACAACATCTAGCCAGCCTTTATAAATTCAGCTTTTGTTGCAAAGTTCTGTTTAGGAAGCTATTTTAAACTGTGATCCTTTTTTTTTTCCCCTAATAAGAGGTTTTAAGGTTTCGCCTTTTTACACAGTGAAGAAAGGAATTATTTTCCCCTCTCCCCCTTCTTCCTGCCACTGCCTTTCCATTAACTCTTCTGCACAGCTCTGTCTGTCTGTTTGCATTAATTATTCCCTCAATCTCTCTCTCTTCCTGAAGAATTAAAAAAGTGTTCTGGAGAAAACCATGGATTTGAGCAGAAGTCAACAGCAAAGCAGCAGCCTGGGCTCATTCAGCTCCTTAAGCATCAGTTTGAAGCTGTAGGCCTAAGACTTATTTTAACTCCTTAGAGCAGACCTACTGAAGGCAAGACCAAATATTCATTTTCATCACAGTTTTGTGCATATTTCTTACTTTTTTTTTTTTTTAAAAACCAGAAATTACTGCAATGAAAAAGCAAAGCATAGAGCTGAGATCACAATTACAGCAAATAATTAACCACTCGGGATTTAATATACCCCTCTGCAAATGTTTCTTTCGTATCAAGGCCTTTGGCACATTGAGAAGTGTGGCAAATCAAGTAGCAAAATTAGTTTGGAAACTGCAAGGTAGGGGAAGAGGATTCAGTTGAGATGTAAATTCCAACTTCGAACTGAGGAACACTTTCTCTCGGCCTTGTAACACTGCAGAGCACATTTTAATATCTAAAACACCCTAGAAGGCACAATTTGGCAACATCATCTGTTGAGTGGATCTTTTTGTACTAACAAAAACATTATAAGATATCTTCAGGGAGTCTAACTTTGCCAGTAAAAGTCGTTGCATGCTTTAGCCATTTTTGAATATGGGGTTTGTTCACATCCTGAAAAAGCTTTTCATTCCAATACCAGAATTATTACCATTATAAGAAATGTTTTGCTGAAAAATAGGCAGAACCACCAACTTCTATATCACACCTTGAGCTGAAGTGTGAGCCCTCGCTTACAGGAAAATTTATCAGGAATTTTCAGACCTTTAGCAGGGTGGTATTCTGAAACTCTTTCCAGCTTTAACCCACTTCCATTCTTGCAAAATAGTTCATCTTCCAATATATTTTTTCTTAAAGTAAGAGAATGAATGTTTTAAAACTACTCCTTAACTATATAAAGAAGTTTTTAGGATCTCTTCCTCTCCTTTTTGCCTCAGTTCTAGTGGTTTTGCTGTTACTTGCATTGCTGATTGAGCCTTTTTAAGCAGCACTTTGACCACACATTTGGCTCTTTACTTCATCTCTCCCACATCAGAACACACTGCTTTGGCCTTCAAAAACAATTTGCTAGAAGCTAAAATGACTTAAAAATATATATGGCTGTAAAGCATCAGATTAATACTTGAGTACAGGAAATCAGTATGTTGTATTTTAATGAGTTGGCAGGTGGTTCATGATCATGATAAATTTCATACTCTAGTTGACACATTTTCAAATGTTAATGTCCTCTAGAGGAATGAACGGTGTTGTAATGACTGGAATAATGGCTTCTAAGGTGAGCATTTGGCTTATTATGGTTTCAAGCCCTGGCACTCAATGTACATAGGTGTTAGGCTATGCACTCTACAAAAAGGAAATAATTATGATCATATAATGAAAAAAGAAGAGGTTTACAGAAAAGAGGATGTGAAGAGGAGCTGAATCATGAACAGAACAACCTCCTTCATCAGTGTGAGACAATAGTTAATCAAGTACTGTGCATAACATAGCAGACAAGCACTCATAGGCATCCCGAGAGCCACAATGTTCTGGATAATCACAGCAAGTTTCTTGGTGGTTTTAAGGTTTCAGCAGAAGTAAAACTACAGTATCCTGCTTCCTTTCCTCCCACCCTTTCCATCCCACACTCACTGTGAGCTGGTTTGCTCAGGGAAAGGCAGATTACACAAAAGGAACAACAAGTAAGAGGAAAGTTGCCCTGTACATTCAGTCCCATGACAGCCAGTAACCAGTGCAAGAAAGGTACCCACTGAGAAGCAGCAGGGACAGTTTTAAGGGTTGCCATTTTACACCTTTAACAAAGGTATTAATTCGTATTTTTTTTTCTTGTGAATCGCAGGTTTCTTACAGGCAAGTGCTGTAACTCCAGACTTTCCTCCTCCCCTCATGCTCCCACATTCTCTGCCCACAAACACACACACACACAAATACTAAAGCCTAAGCCAGCCTAAATATTTGCACAACTTGAACAACATCACAGCTCCTGCAGAACCAGCATCCTTTCCTAGACTTCTTTTCTGTGGGTATATATAGAATTCCCCTCCAAGTACTTTCTCACCTGTTCCCATGCAGTAGCATCCTCCTCTAACATGCTACTTGCCATCCCAAGTGGAATTAACCCAGTTTGCATCTACTGATGATCCAATGCTCATGGATATATCCTGCTGCCCTTTTAACAATGACTTGTGTTTCAATGTCAAGGATACCATAACAATTTATGGCTTCCCAAGACGGGTAGAGTCATCTGTTGAACACCAGTCATGGCCTTATTTGCTCAACTATTGCATAATCCTACCTTTGCCCCCATAACATTGCTTTAAAAGTGTCCTCTGTCAAGAGCCACTCTGCAATCAACATTGCTGCCCATGTGTTATTAATTAAGTAATTTCACAAAATTAGAAATACAAATCACATTGTTTTCAACCAAAATAACGATCTACCAATTATTCTGCCAACGAAAATGACTTGTAGCTTTTGGCAAGTCTTTTCCTTTTGGCCATTGTTTTCTTAGTTATTAACAAGGTTACAGTTGGTTCTTTTGATTAAAAAGCTTTTTGGCCAGAATCACTGCTATGGGAAAACAAAACCTGAAATTCAATATGCTTCTAGAATTCTTTTGAAATTTGATCTCAGCACCAATGATGGAGGAAGGTGAGGGGGCACAGAGGACATATTTTGTAACTTTTTCATTTTTATTGCAGCCTGAGATTCTTAAAGAATAGGCAAATAGGACTAGAAAGCCAAAAAAAAAAAAAAAAAAAAAGAGGGTTTTTTTTCACTTGTCTCCCTATAAGGTAAAGGTAGACCCGTGCTCTAGCTTGTTCCTTCAAAGAGGTTATTAAAGCAAGATTTGTGAGAGTCAGCATCATACAGAGGGACATAAATGTGCAGTAGCAGAAATAAGCAAAAGCATAAGAGCATTTCCAGGTTTCTCTATGAACTGGCCTATTCCAGGTACCTCAGATTGGATGTTTAAGCAAGTGTGTTAGGCACTTCAGGCTTGGAAGATTTTAAGGCTTGGGCATAATTGACTAGACAATTCACAACATGGTGCACAAGAGTATCAGCCCTACCCTTCTCCATTGTTCTGCTTCGTTGCTCCATCAGAGAGAGCAAGTACAGATAACAAATCCAAACAGTAACCACGTGAAAACATAATTTTCAAGAAATAACAACCTAAATCTTTAACGAGACAAACTGAAGGGGGATGGATACTTTTTTTCCCTCTTGCATCTCTCCAATATTTACAGTCAGTGATTTACCCCAGCTAAACATCTGGCACTGAAAAAGAACACGCCACTATTTGTTGTAATTAGGGCTCTGGCAAACGGCACATTGCTCTATGCAAGTTACTTCAGCAGCTTTTTTATCTCAACCTTTGCAGTATCCCAGTAATAGTCCTGATACAGCTACTCTTGGCCATCTGGGAATTTTTCCTATCCCCAGCTAGAAGAAATGCCATCTCTTCTGCTCTGACGTGGTGCAAAGGCCTGGGAGTGAACCAAAACATTTCTTGCTCAGGAAACACTCTCTTACAGCCAGTTCATTCCATCCTTGGGAGTGGGGGGAGGGAAAAATATAAAAATATAAAATGAAATTAAAAATATAAAATTAAATATAATTCAATAATAAAATATAAAATTAAATATAAAAAATAAAATTAAAAAATCAAACACTCCAAAATTAACCCTTCAAAGGGGGACACTGAAAAGCCAATGTTGAATGTTACCATTTTGACTGCAGAGACAGCGGGGCTAAATTAAGTTGTGGAATAGTTTTGCTTGACCTTAGAAGAGAAGGATCATGCATTTCAAGCCTTAGTAAGATTTATGCAATGCTGCACCAGTGACACTCACAGAATGTGCATTATGCTTGGCAACAGGCCCGCAATCCAGCCACTTACTCCATCATGTATTATAACATAGAAACAGTCACACCTGCAAAGCCTATGACAAATGACATTTCATTAACTTTGAAGATTGCTGGATCATTTTCCCAGGTTACATGTGAGCCAGGCCATAATAGTCCTTTCAACAGTCTATCATGAAAAGAAAGTCACTATAATGTCCCAAATATTTCAGGGAGTAAATACTTCTCAATTTGTTAATGATAAAGTTCTATGTCAATTAGATGTAATGGGATAAAAGCCTATCATTAGAGATCCTGGGCCACACAAATTTAGAATGGTATTTCCCATTGCTCGTTGTGTCATTTCCCCATCACTTTTTCTCTCTTGTATTTATTTAATTTTTTACTGTTTCAAGTGACTAGCAGAGTGGTCCAGCACATTTCACACAATCTGCTTTCATGTCAAACAATCTTTCCAGGTATTTTATTTCAGTCCCTTGATGATTTCATGGGATCAACAAATCAAACTGTGAGGTTTTGCAAACAGGAAAATGTCAACAGAAGAACGTAGGACATAACACCTCAGGTGCTTTCTTTCCAAATAGGATTCTTTTCTCCCCAATCTGCCTTAGCTTAGTTACAACCAAACCCCATTCGAATCATGTGTATTACAGACATTTGAGGACTCCAGTTTGTGGTGCTGGTAGAGAAGGGCTCACAAAACAGCTCTTTGTGGAACACACGTCAGTGTTTTGCTCACTGTGACTTCTGCTGCCCTGAGTAATAGCACTTCTCACTGCTCTTGTGGAAGGAGAGGTGGGGATTACTCATCTGTATAAAACTAAGCACATTTTTAACAGCTCTGTTACATCAGGGCTCAAAACTTTGAGCAAGACTTGTGAAACTTAATACAGCTTGTTCCGAGGTCTGCAATTGGATCCCACAAGTGTGCAAGGTTTTTCAGGCAGCAGATCCTTGGTGAAATTCAGCTCCTGAGGGCATTAACTGCACACCAGTGACCTCCCAAAAAGTCTAGGGAGCAAGAGAGCATTCACCCCAGTTTTACACTTACTTCTCCAGGCTGTTTTGGAGGACCTGAGGATCACATGGTGAAAGTTGTAAGGTATTCCTGGTTGGGGAGAGAAACACTTGTAATAAGCAGGCAGGGCCTTCTTTTGCCTGGCCAGAGGTAGAGCCTGCCTAGAGCAAGAGCAGAGAGTCTGGCTCTTAAACTGGACACACTAGTCTATCAATCTCCACTCAAGCTCATCCTGAAGAAGTTATCAGGCACACCACAGCCCTTCACAGTTAAACTGTCCCCTCTGAACAATATGAGGGTGCACACCATATCACAGCTTATACAGGACACTGTCAGAAAACACCTGTAGATTCTCCCTCAGAATGAGGGCTGGCCCTCTATGCCGTCTCATTACACGTTTAGATATCAGAGCCTTTCTCTTGCTCTTGACCTTGGTCAGCCACAGAGGAATTCAATCAGGATTAAGCTGCGTGAACTGCAAAGTCCTAAAGCTGCCAGGTCTCTGTCGGTGTTTGTTGGCTTCTCAAGGAATCATGCTGGCAACACTCATAAGTGCGATGAAAAGCTATTTGCATCTCGAACACAAGAAGCAACCAAAATTTTAATATTCCCTAACTACAACCTCTGCGGCCAACCAAGGACATATTGGCCTTGCGAGCACTTTAATTGTGAAGGTGCAAATGAATTTAACAAAATGTAAACCACCCATGTAGAGAGACAAAGAAATGCAGGTGATAATGTGGCAACATCATGTTGCTATTCCCCAAGGAAAGCAAACTCCATGGGTAAAAGCACAGCTTTGCTATTGTAAACACGCCCACACTTAAGACTCTTACTGCCTACACTGCTGTGGGAGCTGGAAGTTACATCTCATAGCATTTGGAAAAAATATCTGAAAGCAGCCTGTCATGTACAGATGGCCCATAAAAATTAGTCCTAAGTATTGTGCTGATTTACTTAAAACAGGCAGTACTATTTTGGATTGGCTCAGAGGGTTTGGAATCAAACACCACCACAATGATCTAAACTAGGTATTGATTGATTTATGTCAACATCCTTTTACCTTAAAACATACTATGGCAGCCTTCATCCATTAATTTTGCTCTGTTTAGGAGTTTAAGATTGTGTGTCTGTATTACTATTGTATTTCAGCTACATACCCTATAGTAAATAATCTTAATGATCAAATGACAGGCTTCATATCTGTCTGAGCAGAGTTCATCTGATTTATTAAAGTGACACCAGACATTTACTCAAGGAGTAAACAGAGCTGACATTATAGGATGATCTCCGAGGGGAACGCTCCAGGGTAAATACTGAGGAAAAGGAGGGGTTATGCATTCCATTCCTTTGTATTTCTTGAGTTTTTTACTTTATTATTTTTAATGTTCTTGTTAATATTACATCTTTTGTGATCTTTAAGCAATAATCTGGGAAAGGAAGCCCTGTAAAATGGTCAGTCTTTACAGAAAAAGAGCAATTGGCTGAATCTGGAGGATCATCTGGAGAAGCCCAACAACTCTTTGTCTGAAATTAGTGAAACTGTGACTACTTGCTCTGCAGTGGGGTCCTGCCTTTACGAGAGAGTCATTGAGGAGCTCTGGATAAACCTCCTCACATCATCTCTACTGACCACTTTAGAACAGGATTGTTGCCCTTCATCCCCAAAAAACATCAACCAGATTTTCTTGTTAGGATGATGGGCTTGTGTTTCTTAATAAGAAAAAAGGGAAACAAAAGAAAAAAGGGGAACAGTATAAATTAATAATGATAAATCTTGCATCTAACCACATGTGCTGAGTTTTCTCTTGCAACATGTGGACAAAATGACACGTGGATAGAAGTTACTTGATCTAGCAATCCTACCCCTTCTGTGAATGACAGTAAAAAGCTGTCACTTTTAGTAGCCAATTAAATTAAAACTTAAGATAACTATTCTGTTATTTGCATAGAAAATAAGCTTTACCCTCCTTCAAATCTAGGACAACATAATACTCTGTTTCAAGACCCTGCTCTGGTGACCAACTATCCTCACCCTCAGGAGCCTAAAAATGCCACTCATAGGAGCAAAATGATTTTCCATACTCACCAACCAAAGCCAACAGAAAAAGAAATGGGTTCCTGCCGATTTTTGAATCACAACCAAGAGCCCAACACAGTAGGATGCATCTGAAGAGTGGAAACAAAATGTCAGAACCAGGAGGGCCACAAAGGACTTCTTTACAGCTTTCAGTTTTCAGAGGAGTACACTGACAGTTTGGTGACTGCTGGTGAGAGGACATACCCTCAGACAATGAAACAATATCCATAGGCAGTACAAAAGGACAGGTTAGGGATGAAGCACAGCACAGGAGAAGCAAGAGCAGCCAGAAGGCAACTCTAGGTGGTCTAGCAGCATACAAACATTACCTTCTCTCACCTTGTTTCTGACACGTTTTGACAGTCCTTGAACAAAGCTGGAGCAAGGACAAACAGCTCTCATTCTCTCAAAAAGAAAGTGCTTCACAATTGTACACAGGGAAGTGGAGAAGTCTCTAACACGCACTGACTACACAGACATTAAGAAACACAATGCAAATGAGATGTGTCACGAGTAAAAGCCGTGCCTTCGCTACACTTACATGAACAATACTAAGGCCTGGATTACATTGATCAACATCTATCACTATGGCCAAAGTTTAATATAGTTCCCCTAAAATCACAGCATCAGTAAAGCCACCACAGCAAAAACACCACCTCTGACATGAACAATCATTTCCCTCCCCTCACACGGGAGATCATCTAAATTATTTCCTCTCGCCCTTCAAACAACTGTGTGGGTCCCATTACATTGTAGGACGGATCTATGCAGGGAGATGTTCCATCCTTTAGGCCAAAAGGTTCAGGCTTCTTAAGGCACTGTTTTTAAGTTGATGGTGCTTTATCTTTTCAGCTCAAACTTGGCTAAAATGTTGCTGAAAAACATAACTTTGCCATTCAAGATTGTTCCATCTGCAACATGGCCCCACACATAAAGGTCCACATCTGTAGCTGGCATAATTCAATATAATGCTCCTTCAGCCAGCAGCGATATGAGCAGCACTTACAGCTTAAAACTGAAAGGCCTCACTGCCATAAACACTGAAGACAGCTGCAAAATTATATTTTCACTACAACCAGCAAGTTAACCTGATGCTGTCATGAAAAATGTCTGTTTCCTTGACTCATCCATCGTCAAGGCATAATAAACTTATAATCAAAATTATATCAATTCAACTGCTGCTGCCAATCTTTCCTTAATGGATTTAATTTAATAAAATTTAAAAAATTTTCCATGTCTGTCTATGGTAGACAACAATAGTAACAGTGGCCTCATAGGGACTGTGGAAAACAAAAAACAACCTGTGCTCTTTGTACAGGCTGCTGCTGGGGCACCATGGGGCTGGAGGGACTTACCCTCACAAGGCAGAACTGAGCCTACCTGCTCTTTCAGGGAAACAGAGTAAAAAGAGTTAATATTTTCTTTTCCCAGTTCTATTTTCTCTGTCACTGGCTGGAATCCAAGGCCAGGAGGGTTTTTTTGCTGTTTTTCCAGGAGGGCTTGGGGGTTTGGGAGGGTTAGGTCTCTGCACCTGTAGATAAAACACTGCAAAGTGTCACTTTGTAACATTCATGAGAAGGCAAACGGCTATTCCCCTTTGGCAATTTGCCTCATTCAAGAAAAATTTTGTTCTTTAATTTTGCTCTTTCTTCCAATCACTCATGAAGATGGGCCCGATCCAGTGTTCACTCAAGTTTCCTTCTTCTTACTCAGCCTTTCTGCTGAGATTGAAAAGTCCAATGACTTCTTTCACTAACTGAAAATAGCACTCACTACAAAATAGAAAGGTAAATTAAGTTCTCCATTCAAGGCAGAGATTCACCTCCAGATCCAGGAGACAGAAGGATTTTGAAACTTATGATGGCAAAACCCAAGCCAAAGTCACTGGGAATTTTGCTCGGGACTTAAGATGTGCTAGTATGGTATTTTCAGCACCTACAGAGCAGTTTCTACCAGTTGTAGTCCTAATCTCTCCATCACAAAGCAAACCCAGGATTAACAGACATTGCAATGGATCAAAATGAGGAAAAAGTTGATTCAGTTGGAGCAAAACTGGGGTTTCTATTTAAACTAAAGCAGTACTTCAACACATGAACAAAAGGCTTTTAAGTTGCTCAGGGGCACATTTTGACTTGAAATAAGAAAGATATATATCAAGATATTATTATTCCAGCTTAAATACAGGAATACAACTCTGGAACAATATTTTTGGGTCCAACAAACCTTACCAGTCAAGGATGTTGACAGGATTTTTTAACAGGACTACACAACTCTAATGAATTCTGGACAACATGGTTGTCTAGTGGAGGACATCATGTCCCTATCCTGAAATCCATCTTAATTGTTACACTGATGCCCTTTACAGTATTACTCAGGAGCGTTATAGGAAGCAGGACAGGTCTAAACAAATTGTTTATGAAGAAAAGGGAAGAGGAGAAAGGGTAAAAATCCTTTTTTTTTCCTCAATGGATATGCATAAGAATCTGTTTTCCCTCTAATAAAAATAAGGAAAAGAGAAAAACAAAACAAAACAACAACAAACCAAACCACAACAACAAAAACAAAGAAGAGTAATAATAAAAAAAAGAGCTAAAGGGTTTGGCAACCAGATTCATTCTTTACAGGGTTTCTTCTGGGAGCTGACTATTTTGTAGTCACACTCCAAGACAGAAACAGGGAATTTGTCTTGGGACTTGGCCAGTGTAATGTTATACCAATAGGTTGATTCAGGAGCAAAAGCTTCAAAGAGACTCATTCTGCTGAAATTCTAGAGAGAAAAAAAGAATGACCAATATGTGAGTAACTACGTGGATCAATGGGCTGTGACTGAAGTGAAAGGACTTGACTTTGCATTACTCCTAAATTCAGTAGAGAAACTGGGGCAGGAGGGGTGAATCACCAGAAGTTTTGCTCAAGGAATGCAAAACATAACACAAGGTCTGTTGCCCCTATCAGGACTTCACAACCACATAATACTGATGATTTCATTATAGTCAACCCTGATTTATAAAAAAACAGAATCAAACTTCAGGTCTAAGGAAGCCCCTAAAATAAGTCTTTGCTAATGCCTTATTATTTTTCTGTGGTGTAAATCCACAGGAATCAGTCAGGCTATCCAAGATTTACAGTGGTGTAAGTGAAAGTAATATTGAAGACTTAACACACAAATATCTTGGACATATGATGCACTTGCTCGCTAGTTTAAGCACAGACATGAAAGTCATCAGTGACCAGATGCTAAGCAGACAGTAAATACCATGAAAATTAGACCTTGCCTCAAAAAAACTTCCCAGATAAAGTCATTTAAAAAAGGAGGTATTTGGGGCTACCATCCTTTACTGGTGAAAACCAACATCATTCCATTAACAGAAGAACACCTACTTTTTGTGGGCAAAGCTGCAGCCCTTGATCATGTTTTCCCTCCCACAGGGAAGGACTCAATTCTGATCTGGATAGGACATTGCACAGATGTGTTCACCTCAAAAAACATGCCCAGCATGACACATCGGGCCGGGGAAGACAAGTCAACATCTGCTTAGCCCTACTGGTGCATCGGCTAATTCCTAAATAAATCCAAAGACTTTAGAGTCCACAGAGCACAGCTCCTTGCACGAGCTGAGGTCCTGTCCTCCAGTGTGCACTTGAGAAACGCTGCCCTTTTCTGCTCAGTATTTGCCATCTCTCAGGATCCTGAGGGGAAGATGAAGGACCTAATCCGCTTCTTGCTTCCACCACTGTAAATCAGTAGCAAACCTATCCACATTAGCAGCCTTCCACGAGTATAAAACAGGTGTAAGTGAGAGTAGAAACAGGTCTATAAACTCAGCTGAATTTAGAAGTCAATGTATTACTTTCCAATCTTACAGGGATTACATTACATTATGTGTATATGTAGACACACATACATACACACACACCATTTTTAAAACCTCTCCAGGAAATCAGACAGAAAGTAAGCAGAGCATATGGAAATTTAACTGGTTGCTCATAAAAAAGCTGCTAAAATCTGCCAAAATCAAAAGACGTGGTGCATTCTACTACACAGGCTTGTTTAAAAGAAGTAAGGTAAGAAAAGCAGCATTTTTCACCTGATGGGTGTTGCTGCAGATTCACTTGTCTCAGAAATTCAGTATTTCTGCATTTTTAAAGGTTCTGAGAGCTTGGGCTCTTTTTCCGTGCGGGGTCTTTTTTTTTTTTTCCCCCACAGAACCTCAGGAGCAGATTTCTAAGACTTTAAAATAAAAGCTCTTCTCACCGCTGCGTCTTTGATGCTCCTTTGCTGCCACCACGTGGAAAAGAAACAGGACGGCTCAAATGTGCCGAAAGCACCCGGAGCTGATGCCATGAGCCAAAGGCTTCGTCTCAATCTGCTTTCTCGTTTTCCTCTCCCAGTTTTCCCCTCAGCCCCTGCCTGCAGGGACAGGGAGGCGACAGCCGCCACCACAGGGTGGTCCCCAGCAAAGCCACCCTGAGCAGCCTGGACAGCACTCCCATCCATGGCATAAACTGGGGAAACAAAAAAAAAACGGGAAGCAGGGGAAATAACAAATATGCAATACTACAACACAGCACATCTAAATAGACACTGTGAGGAAGGGGCTCCTCAAGCATTAAATCCATTTCCTGAGTAACATGGCCCCCCTCTGCCTCCACACTGAGCTGCTGCTCCTCCACTCAGTGGCACAGGTGTGCTTAATATAGATATAAGTGCCAGGAAAAGTAAATTTTTTTTCATTGCAGTTTTTCCTGTAGAGGAACTTAAAGACAGGTCAATATATGCTTGGAGGCAAACACAGCACCTGACAGGCCTGCTCAGGTGAGGTGAGGTGAGGTGCCCCCTCAGGCAGCACCACCAAACACTTCTTGCTGAGTTTAAGTGGTTTCAGGAGCAAACATCTGTGTTGTTGTGGACGGATGGTTTTGGGGCAGGAATGCTGCCCAGTCTGGAGGGGTGCAGAGGACTCTGGGGAGAGTGCTGGGGAAGACTACTGAGAGCAGATAATCCAAAGGAGCCCAGAAATTCATGTTGGTTTCAAGGGGTATATATGCTGTTCACCTTTGCTTTTAATTTAAACTAATTTAACCTACTATAAGATGTTTTCCATTTTAATACATCTTGTTTTTGTAGCAATTACTGTCATTTAGGTAATATCACACAGATGTGCCCGAGAAGCACAAAGCTGTGAGAAGCCCTGAAGAATTTCTGGCAGTATTTCTTTCATTCAACCCAATTTCAGAGGCAGAAGTAGAGCCAACTGCTTGAATTATGTTGATGGAGAATATAGGAAAAGCAGCTCAAAGACTGAAAAAGAGATGAAATGGCCTTTAAGCACAAAGGTGATTAAACATGGGGATTTACACGCCTTCTCTGTTGTGCTGTAATCAAACTGCAAAAAAAAGCTTAAGACTTATACAAGTAAGCTAAAATAAATAAATAAAAAATAAATAAAATAAATGAAGTATCAGATACACTAAAGAAGGAAAAATGGCAAACTTCTAAGCTCATGGTTGGTTGTTTCATTTTCCAGATGCTTTTCAAAACCTAAGCTCTAAGATGCGTTCTGCAGTTACGTCAAAGAAATATTCAGATATTTTAGCAACATGGGGACCACAGATGTGTTAACACACACTGCCAGCAAAGTCACTTTAGTTAACACCAGCTGAGAATCAGCTTTCAGAGTTTTTGTTGGGTTTTTTTTTTTTTTTTCCCCTGCTGTTGGTGGGACTGGAGTTCAGATGCTTGAATAGAGTAAATTGTTACTAATCTTTGCCAGCTGAGGTAATGACCACTGAGGTTCCTGAGGCCACAGGCTACGCAAGGCAGGCTTTGCCTTAAATGACTCAGAACCTTAAATTCTTTTCGGACCAGATGATCTTACCACTATGCATTAACTGAAGGCTTGGCTCAATTATATCTTGGCTTTTTGCTATGGGAATCTAAGTGCCATGGCATCAGGAAACTCTCTGCACGTCAGAAGTCACTGTAGCTAATGTCAGAATCCGGCCTCTTGGCCATCTGAAAACCTGTGCAAGAAAATCCAAGGGCAAAATCTGTCCCTTAATTGTTCTGGTAGTACAACTTCACCTAAGTGGGAGAAGACAAAAAAAAAAAAAATCCAAGATTATGTTGTTCCTGTTAATTTTTTTAAGTGGGCCAAGTCTCAATCTGGGCAGTTTGTCCTGGCTTCAGGAAAAAGTACAGGTACATCTAGAAATATTAGCCTATGCCCAGAAATTACTCATCTACCAAAATTCTTCTGTATAATTTTATATATAAGGAATGAGGTCGAATTCTTAGTCTTTAATGATCTGAGCGTCTTCCAGAAAATAGGATAATTCATTCCACAAATCCCAAGAATATCTATTAAAAAGAAAATGTTAAATTGGCCAGACTTCATTTTACCAGCTCAAACATGGAAGAGCTCCACAACTTCAAAAAAAACTCCAAACCACATCTCCTTTTACAAAAAACAAATAAAGAAACTCAGTATGACAACTGTAACCTTCTTTATGATTTGAGTTGCGACAAAAATTAAATACATTCCCCATACTTAAACATTGAAAAGAGGTACACTCACACTAGAGTTACCTCTTAGGAAGGTGCCATAGTGAATTAACTGTATGATTATAATGTAAATGAATCAGATAAGCATAGAAGCATCCTTTGTCTACATTAACCATTTAAAAATCTGATATCCATATAAAGCCACAGTAAAACGATGCTGTTAAAAATTTCAAAGTTGTACTAGATCTGCAATTCTGCAAAGATAGAATGTTACAGAGCCCTGTCATCATCTGAGATAAATTGGACTTTAACTGCAAAGCCCATATTCCTCCCCAAGCAATTTGTGGCTTCAAAACTTTGCTTGGAGCTCAGTAATGCTGATGACCATGCACGGGAAAACTGGAACACAAGCCCATTAAGGGCCAGTATCTACCATGCAGTTTCTGAGGTTTCTCCAGAGCCCTAATCTGGATAGATTTTCACTGGGATAACTTCTCTTTTTAACCTCCTTACAATGCATTTCATATATTTACCTCAATGAAGGAGAGTTACAATCTTTTGAAAAACATGGTCAGAGGTTTTAGCTAACATTTCAGTGTGGCCTATACTTTACAAGCCATGTTCTCCAACAACTGTAAGAACTGCTCAACCTTTCCAGGGGGTGGGGAATTCAGCCATGGCAGAGACCAAACATGAAAAAGTCCAATACAAGTAGTTAAAAGCTGGCAAAATTACAAACATCTGGGAAGAGGACATTGCCATAAGAAGTTGAGGCACTACGTGGAAGTATCAGTGGTAAGCCCTGTATATAATAAAAGGTAAACAAAGCTTAACAAACACTGTCAAAGCAGGGAGGAAGTGGACTTTAACTAACAGACAAGTAGATTTCACTAGAAGTAAATATTTTAGTGCTGGTTTTGTTACATAAAGACATTCATACCTACAAAAAGCCAAATTCTCAGTTCTCTCGCGCTGGTTTTTGCTACTGTGGCCTTAATGAACTCAAGAGTTAAACTGACTTAAAGCAAAGACAGTTAATCTTGTGATGTTACACAGAGTGTCCAACAATAGCATTTCAGCAACATGCACTTTGTATTCTGTTACACACTGAGAGAAGAACTTCCTGACAACCAGACCTGTAACACATGGGTGGATGTGTAATGTGCACATCCACAGCCAGCACCCCGTGCCATCAACTGCCTTCAGGAAACACTCTCTCCATGGAAACTTCGCAGGAGAAAACGTGTTTTGTCTTGTGTGTGACTTGGGAAGTAGGTTTGTCAGCCCAGGGCAACAAATTAAAAAGATTGTTTATGCTATGCAACTTGCCAGTGTTTGTTAGTAGGCATTTCTCCTTCTCACCTTTTAATAATGGGGACAGGAACTTTGTGACTTTAAACAATGACTAATTTGTTCCCATGAGAGCAAAAAAACACTCAAGTGACAATGAAAATATAAGCATTCTAGAAAACAAATGCTACAACATATTCATGAAAATGAGCATTCATATCAAATGAGAGAATATCAAAGACTATTGCTCTTTCAAAGAACTTTTTCCCTTGCAGAACTCAGCAGCTGCTCATTTACTTTAACAAACTCTCTAACAGCAGCTAAGAATTTGCCCCTAGAATTACTACTATAAAAGAGTAAATTTGCAAGTGCAGCTGAGTTTCACTTCTGTTCTGCCTATTCTGGAGCATTGCTATGCACCATGAATTGGAGGTGATGCTTAGCTTGGAAATTATTTTGTTGTTCATATACTTTGGATATGCTGCCTAGGTACCTTTGATACCAAGACTGTCTCAATGTATAGAGCTGAATTAGATCCATTTTCTATCACTTAATATAGACTTTAAATTTGCCCATGGAACGTGTCCACACTAGACTGAGAAGAAGCCTCTTGGCAATACTGAATTATCATACTGAATTGCTTCCATCCATTTGCTGGGGCTGCCAAATTGAAATGATGCATGTCAAGGCAACCCCACACTGAAAAGTAAAAGATAGCCTCTTAAATGTTCCATTTATAAAGCTTTTTATTCACAGTCAGATTTAGTATCCCCTCTGAAATATATCACTTTACAAATTGATACCTTGCCATTACAAGATTTCCACACCATATTCACTCAGCTTAGTAGTAAAAACAAGCTTTTGCTCTTTTCCCTTTGGTACAGCTGATGAAAACTGAGCAGTTCAAGGTCTGCTTCTCAGATCACCAGCACTCCATAGATCCAGTATTCCATAGATCCACAATCTTCTCCTGCAGGGAAGGTTAAAAGTCAGTAAAAAGGTAAACTGTTAGTTCTATCAGTGAGACATTACAAGTGCATCATATTGGAAAGCAGAAACTGAAGGAAAAAAAAAACAACCAACCACTAATGCTAAGGATGCTAAGAGTGCTCTGCCAAACAAAAGCATCCTTGTGGACTTCTTTAAACTTTCTGCAATAAATATCACTCAAACCAAATTAAGACCAAAAATTATAGTCACACTGCAGAACTTAAATGCATTTTTTTCCTAATATGTGTCACGTGGGATTCTAAAATGACAGATTGTATTTATTTTCGGTATTATTTCCCCATAACTGCCGTAGCCTAACACCTCTTTTTTTTAATCACTGGCAAGCGAATGTCTAACTAAGAAACATAAATAATAACATAAACTAATAATGCCCTGTTTTAGCATCTTTACATGTCAGTTTATGACAAAGGAATAACCTGCCCTGTCCACATTTGGGATGCAATCAGTTTCTTTGGTTTAAAGTTTGTCAGACTTTCCCTTTTGGAGAAGTAGAACATTTCTGTGAAGCTTCATGATAATTCCTCCAGTTGCATTCTGATTTGCATGCCACTGTGTAGCTGAAGTTCTTTCCAACTTCTGAATTGCATCAAAAATTTTGCTGTAGTTTCCTTACACTTCAACTCCCTAAAGCAGCTCTACATTACTAGCCAGCCACGTCTTATGAAAGAAGAAATTACATTCTGACCAAGCTCTTTCATTTTTTATGGAAAGCTTGGCACATATGCCAGCCAGCTTACAGCAATGCTAAACAGGGGAATTTTTTTTCCTAGGTATAAGGGTTTGGGGTTTTTTATGTTGCTTGCAATAGAGGAGAATCTGCATGAATTGAGTCAAAAGTTCAGTGAGACCTTGCCAGAAGGAACCCTATGCCACAAATGCCACGTACACCAATATAACTCCACCTGTGCTTCCAGTTACAGACTGGACTTTGCTGTTCATGACCTCCAAAAGCCTTCCTGTGGCCAATATCCAGTAGAAGCCTTGATCTAGGTCTCTTCTAGGGCTGCAGAACCAGGTCTTCATCAATTGCTGAGTATGTCATTTACTATGAAAAACATCCTTGTAAAGGATTTTCCTTTACAATTGTCATGGTCTCAGCCCTGCAGTTAAAAAACGAATTTCAGTCTTAAACCCAAGAAAATTCTGAATTGTGAGAGAATTTTGTTTGTTCAGCTTTTATCATTCCAGATAAATAAGTTTGAGGAGATTTTCAATAAAACTGCAACACTAGTAGTTTTTTGACAAAGCTTCATGCTAGCATTGATTTTCAAGGCCAGGAAAAAACAGGATGACTTAATAAAACATCCACTCCTAGGGATGCAGTTCTCCAGTAATAAAAATACTGAAGGAGTAAAAATGAGCACCATTGATATGTTGACTTCCTAAGCCACGGCTAGTATTTATAAGGGTGGGAATTTAAGTCCTAGTAAAATTCTTCCTTTGTTTACAGCCACAGTAAACTCTCTGTCAGAGAGATGTTTTCTAGGAGTAGATCTGCAGAAGCTTTACACAGCTGGGAGAACACCTAGTTTCTCACATCAAAGATACACATTTTGTTACAGTAAAAAATCTCTTTATATGGCTAGGACAGTTAATGCCAAATTGCTATTTTTATGCAGTTATTTGCCACTAATACTAGTGGGATTTAAAGTCTTGAGTTGCATTTTCATTTCTCTTCTGAAGTGTTTTTTCTTGTAAGCTTGGAAAATTCCCCATCCAACCTCATATCAGATTCTAGTCACAGCTGATAACTTCACATGCTCTTGACAACCTCATCAGTTCCTTGGTACAAAGACTAGAGAGCAAGAAAAGTTCCAAGAACAGGTTACCCATTAAATGCCTGTATCAAAACAAAATCTTTAACCAAATAATCACTTCGGTGATGTAAATAACACTTAGAATTCACGATCTTGTATTTCAAGCCTCTTTCTAATAGGGCTGTTAGTGAATAACAAGCACATGGTGACAATTCTTAGTTTGTGGGTGTTTAGGTTGTTTTGTGTCAGAAAAGCAAAGCCACAAATCCAGGCTATGAACAGCCACACTGAATTATGCGAGTCTTAAAAAAAACAAAAATGTGTACAAAATTGCTTTTGTTATATCTACTTAAACTGCCCTATTACAAATGTCAAATACCTGTATATAATTAATTATTCCAGATGGACTTCCACCTCAGTAAGTCTTAGCTAATAGCTTTGCATTATTCTTGTTTAAACATTTACCAGTGAAACCTGTGTACTTTACCGGACAATGAATTATGATCCTTTTCAGAAATTATCCTTTTAAAACAAAAGCTGTAATTGAAGCTTAAGAGGAAAATCATGTAATGGAAATGCCCTTCAATCCCCTTTTAATTAACAGCTCTGTGCGTAAATACTGAGCTACTCATTTCCTCAAGACAATGCCTCTCGAAGCAGAGGATGTTATCTCCCAGAAAATTTCTATATTAAAGTGCTCTGGGGTTTGTGCCACTTTAGGCCACTTCTATCCTACTGTTTTCCCCCTTAGTCCAAAGAACACTTGGCTTTCCTTCTATTTTTTTTTTAAATTGATGGGTTTGAGATTAGCGTTTTGAACCTCATGCTTTGCACATGCAGACCTCTACCTTCACAGCAAGCCCAGAAGTCTATTTATAACAGAAGATTATCAAGATAATAAATAAAAAAAAATAGATATTTACAATAGAAGTCTATTTATAATAGTCGAAGGCTGCCATTTGCAGTTTGAAAGGGGTACAAGACAGGACTAACAGACTTCCAAATAAACTCTGTCCCAACCTACTGACCATACCAAGAGAAGAATTGTTTTACCCAAGTGTGCCATCTTTGGTGAAGAACACACTTTGGGCCTTTTGCATTTTTAACCTTAATTGCACAAAAAAAAAAAAAAAAAAAAAAAAAAAAAAGAGACTCCCAAGTAGAGCAGCTTTTTTGTTTGGCATATCCATGACATTAACCTGGAGAAATAATGCATTCTCATTTTAACTTTCCACTGGTGAATGTTTATGGGCTTTTGACATATACTCACTTAAGAAGTCCTGTGGATTTGAGGCAGCGAGGTTATGTACCTACATCAAAATATATACAATTCAGTTCTCTTGTTAGCTGCATTGAAGGAATTGCTATTTATTCAGAGTTTATCATAAACAGGAACATGTAAATTCTAGAGACATGCTATGCGTTTAATAAACTTGCCAATGAACTTTTACTTTCAAATATACATTTTTAGATAATCAGGGAGAGAAGAACCTTCATTTTAGTACCCAATTCAACTCAGTCCACATTCTGCACTGCACAGCTGCAGTACAATGCTGTGAGGACAGTAACCATCCACTGCACATCATCCAGCTTGCAGCTATACTGGATTCTTTGTTCTCATCATTTAGTCTTTAGCATTTCCAAACCACTTTTGTGGACTGCTACCCAAACTGCATTTTTGTGAACTAAACTGTTTTATTTTTCCATCATAAGGGTACTGCTAATTGTCAAGCAGCTTTTAGGCAGATAATTGAGCTTTGCATTGCAGTGTATTGAGAACTAAACCCACCTATCACACCTCCTTTCCTAAAGGGCTAAGCTTCACACTTTGAGGAAAAATACAGTGTTTGCAAGAAAGAGCAGTGGTTTTTACTGCACCAGAGGACACTTTCCTTGACAAAGATTTGAGAAACACCAATGGATGACCACACTCTACCACCTCAGAGCACATTTCTCAGAGCATCAGCAGTAAGGGATGAGCACTGCAGCCAAAATTCCAACCAAGTTCCTGCATGTGCTGTTTCCTAATAGCTGTCCCCAGCCTGCTCCTTTTTTTGGACCCTACAAACTGCCCTTAGGGGATATCTAATTTTTCCATTGACTAGACATGGGGGCTTGGAGTGGAATCCAGGCTGTCTGCCTGTGGCCCCTGAAGCTCTGTTTTCTCACAGGGAACAGAAGTAAGGGAATATGGCATAAGTTCAAGTTCAGAAGCTGAAAAGGAAACAGTTAAACACAGTGAATAAACCTTACAAAACTCTACAAACACAGCATTTCACACAATGCTCTTTCATAAACACCACAGACAGGATAGCATTGTTTGAAACATTTTAATATTCAGGAGATTAAGGACATATAAAAAAGTGTCAATAAATCATTCAGTAGTAAAAAAAAAAATGTAAATCACAGGTATTATAAGCAAAACATCACTAGTATTTATTACCAGCAAGTGTATGTCAGGTCTTTATCATTTGGGTAATGAGATGTCACTCAAACATGCATCCAGTGGCACTTTTAGATACACATTCAATGCAATTGCCTCAGTGACAAGTGTTCTGGACAAAATACAGTCCTGTAAAATTCTTAAGTGTAACTTAATCTGTTATACAGCACCTCTGTGAGGTGCATGCAGTATGCAAAGCAATTAAAAATAAGTACTAGGTGTCTCTAATTTATATAAAACCAAGATTTAGTCCTTCTTTCTCTTTTTTCCTTTAGCAGGAGTTTTGGAACTATGTTCATTTTCTGCATTTGGTTCCCAAAGTGCATTTTTTACAAATCTAGAAGCAGCTCCTTTATCGAGTCTGGATGCCTTTTTCTTGTCTGTTATTTCTTTGACCTTGTTCATGTATGTTCTTATTCTCTCCTAGGGAGAAAAAAAAAAGAAAAAGGAAAAGTATATTTCAAACCATTCTTCCAAGACTGCAGCTAAAATGAATTAATGCGTAAAAGTTCTCCACACTGTACACTTCTATAATACCTAGAAGAATAGTATCATTTAAATAAATATACCAGGCTCTTTGCAAACTTGAGATATCCCCTTTAGCAAACTGTCCATCACAGGTATCTACCATACCTGCATGACATCCACTGTAACAGGAACACAGTGTCCTACAGACATGAAGACTCTGCATCTAATCTACACTGAAATGAGAACTGTTCTTGCAAGCAAAGTTAGAAAATAAATTACTGAACTCAGTTTGGACGACATAAAGATGGCAAAATAATATTTAGATATGACAGATTTATAGATGAAATATACTGCCTACCGTCACAAAAAAAAAAAATACATTCACCATGTCCAAGCAAAGTCAGAAAGATGTTACAAGCATTACACACACAACCACGCAGAAGTCTATGGCTTAAGATCCTGAAATGGTCAAGGGGACTTACCAATGAACTTATATAAGGCAGCCTGAAGAATTTCCAGCTGTACCAGAAGCTTCTTTTATGACCATAAATAACAGAAACAGCCTGTTTCCACTGCCATTCCATAAATCAAGGGGATACTTTCTTGCCATCTTTGCCCACCACAGTCATTTGGTGTCTATGTGGAGTTTTTTTGAACAACACATGGCTTGGACTCAGCCCCACCCAAGTATACCCTCCCAGTTTAACAATCTCATTTCTGTGCCTACTCATCCTCATCTACTTCTGAAATAAATAAAGAAAATTAGAGAAAACTAACCCCTCTAAGATGGAAATCCCCCTCTGTTAAGTGCCTGCTTCTCTTCACTGAGTAGAGAGGACACTTACAGTAACTCAGTAAAATATTTAACAGTTTGGTTGACTTTTGATTTCATGTCCACATATTTAGCCTAATATAGCCTTCAAGTATAGGGCCTTCAGGTGTTAATGTAATACAAACAACAGTAACATATATCTACACAGATATGTAGCCCTTTACCTGATACCTGATTTATAAATGTGGATTAACAGAACATTTATGGCTACTGCTAAAATAAATGTTGATCTGTAACCCACACATTTCTCACACAGCCATTGCCACCTCTTTGGATCTGGAACAAAAGCTACAAGACCTACACTACAGAATCTGATTTTCAAGTGTTCAGTGACCATTATAAGCAACTGTCAAAAACCTGGCCTCCCTGTCTGTAGCAAAAACACAGCTTTAATGAGGAGAGCTTTACAAGGTCTGAAATCATGATCGACTGTAATATTTCTTTGGTGGCTGAGATGGCTAATGAGAACAGATGGCAAACCTGCATGTATCAACATGGGAAAAAGGAGCTGAAAAAATGTCAGTGTGACAAAAGAAATGAATTCTGATAGCCTGAATGTGAGTTTTATTAATACAGTTTGAATTCCTGTATGTACACAAGGAGAGCAATTCTAAAAACAAAAGAATCCTGACAGAACACTCTTTTTTAATTCCCTTTCCACATGAATAAGAACATCACAATGCTCTTGGAAGGAAGGAATGTGCATTCATTCACCTTGAGGCTTGCAAAAGGAAAAGAGAGCTGGATAAGAATCTAGGCTGTGATAATTCACTCATTCTTTGGAGTTAAAAAAGACTGGCAGTTGTGAAGTAAAATACCAGCATAAAATATCCACAGCAGAAGAGATAAAATTTTTTAGTATCATTAAATTAACAAAATATTCAGACACTATATAACATAGGAGGAACAAGAAACTGACTGAAAGCTCATGAAATATTAACTGATGTATTTTTTTTTAAGATGATACAGTCTAGACTACTGAAAACCTCACAAAATTAAAAATAGAAATATTCTTGTTATTCAGGCTGGCTTTCCACATTTTGCAGCCCTATCTCCCATTCCACTGGTTATGTAAGGATTACATTTAAGGTGAGTATTTCACGATGGCCTGGATTTAATATTTCCATTTACACAGGAATTAAAATGGGTAGCGAGAAGTTTTGATTTCTATTTTTTCTTCAGGCTAAAATGATTTGATATTTTAAGTCAGCAGAATTTTCGAGATAGCCGGCCTTCTGTACCGTAGTCATGCATCTAAATGGAACATAAAGACAAACCTAAAAGATTTATTATACGTTGTAAATATGTCACTAATGCAGAGTTACTGGACAATACACATACAACTGGTGCCAAAAAAGCTTTTAGCTTTGTTGCTGAACTGGATTCTTTACTGCTGAGAAAATGAATTAATGGAGGACTTGGAAGGGGGAGGGGGGCTCTTTCCCGTCTCCGCCAGTAAATCAACCACACTCTACTTTTAGAGTCATACAAAAGTAAGAACAGGCAGCCTCAGAGATTAACATGATTCCAAGTATTTATAAGAAAAAAATGCCATACTGGAAGTTATAAATTATTATCAGACATGTAGCATTTTTCCATTTAACAGATACAAGTGAAAAGCTGCTCTGTTCAGAACCCAATTCTTAAACAAAGGTGGAAAAAAAGACAAGATAAGATGATATCATTCATCATCTTGTTTTTTTCTCATTTCAGCAGACCCTACAACTTTACTTTAAACAGTACTGTTTGGAACTAAAAATATTACTTTCTTAATTTAGAGAGCCCAGCAGGGTACATAAATAGTTATATAACACCATGTAGCATATGTATGCTATTATAGCAACATATCAATATTAAATGTAGATATAAACATTTCTTAACTTCTATACGGGCTAAATGTCCTGAGCAAGATGCATGCAGTGTAAAGAACTTACCAGTTCTTGTTTCACTGGATGTTCCTTTGGATTGATTCCTTGAGTAGCCAAGTATACTACAAGAAAAAAACATGATTTTTTTGAAACTGAAGTCTGTCATGACTGAGGGCCCAGTCAAGCAGTCACATAGGAAAACTGCAGTTTCCACATAAAATCATTACTAAGAATTGAAGTTAACTATGTTGTTAAGTATCTGGCAAACTGTTATCATCAAATGTTGCAGCTAAAAACCCCCTGAACAACTAACATGATTAAACTTTCTGCCCTTAAAAGGACAGAAAAGGTTGCCACTAAAAAACAGAAACATCTTCATGCATGTACAAAGTCAGCTTTTCTAAATATAGATTTTTGATTTGGAGTTTCAACATCATTTACCTTACGGATGGCAATAATGTGGGTCCACAGGGTAACCACAAGTTTTTAATTATTTGGCTAAAACATGATTATTTAATGTTTGCAGCTGTCTAAGTGTTCAGATAGCAATCATAAATACCAGTCTTTCCTCCTACCACATACTTACCCCAGAACATGGAATTCAACGTGTACACCGAAACCAAATCCAGCTTTGCTTGCTCAAGAGGATCTAACTAGAATGAAAAAAAAAAAAAAGAGCACCACATTTGCACATTTTTAAGTAAGGTATGCACAGATTTTTATAATTGTGAATATATTAGTCAAAAAATACACACAGAAGGATCACATTTTTGCACAAGTTCCCTGACACCATGTTTACGCCTACTTCCATGCCACCACAGAACCATCCTCTCCTCTCCAAGTATTCTGTAATTTTCCCAGTCTGATTTTAAATGTCACAGTCCCACACAACCAAAAGAAAAAAAAATCTCTTGGCATGTAGCTCTTGGACTACTATTCCCATAGTCAGAAATAAGTCCCTGGTTTTCCACTATAATTTAATTAAAAATAGCTGTTGCTATCAATGGAAGGGAAAAAAAAAAAAAAGTCTTAAGATTGCTGAAAAACTCAAATGTGAATATACAATGAATGAATGTTAGCACTATATTGTGTGTTCAGTGCATGCTGGAATATTTAGGGATGTAAAGCAAAGGAAGAATAAAGGTAATGAGGGTTTTTTTTTTTCCCCTTGACTGTCAAAGTCAATTTATTATTTCAGTCCTACAGGATTTCCAGAAACTCTGATAACATCATTGTACAGCTCACTAGTTCTAACATGGATACTGTCAAAAGATCTGTGTTCTCAAGACTGTTTTCTTCATAATTTATTTGTTTAAGAAATCCTCTTAGGATAAAGAAGCTCCCTCATGGGCTGGCTTTTTCTTGCCCTACAGAAAGAAATTACATGTTAGGCTTTAAATGTTAAAAGATAAGAGAGGTTTGTATGAAGTTCTCAGGCAGTACCTTTATGCCCTGATAAAAAGCCACATTTTAGAGACTTATGCTTATAACATACCTAGAGGAGACAGCTCAGGCTCTGCAAGTCTAGACTTCCAGAATCAGATCAATCCTCACTGCTGTCAGGTCACCTTTATATCCCCCCGGGTACACAAAGTTCCATTAAAGTTTGTTGCAAGGAAGTCTGAGACAAAAATGTGAGTGCCCTCTCCATTATCAAAGAGCACTCTACATGCACTTCAAGGAAGGTCAGGAATAAGCCAGAATGTCCTCTACCTAAATGACTCACTGGTAAGATCATCACTTACTAGCATGTGTTTCAGTGTTTAATTTGTGAGACTATTTGGATATCTTAGAAATGTAAGAGTTTCAAATAGTACGTATCAAGGGTAGGAAGTGTCATATTTGTTACTGAAAACCCAACAGACCATTTTATTTCAGTTCAGGTTCCCAAGTATTCCTGTATTAACAAGGAAAAGGTTTTCAAAAGGAAGATTATTTACCTTTTGCAGAAGCTCACTCCTGGAAATGGACATCATTGTCTTCAGCATCTCATCTACAGAACCAAGAGATTTTTCAAATGCTGCGAGATAATCATGAATTTCAGTGGGGTATTCTTCTGAACTATTATCATCCTCTGACATTTCCATCTGAAAAGAGGAAACAAAACCAATAATCCTTTTCATTAGGCACCTACAGAGTCAAAAGCATTAACATTTATTCATTAAACATTATAAGAAATGCCTACTTGTGAAGAGTTCTAGCAAGTTATGTCAACAGTGACACAGTTAAAAGGTCCTGTAATTTCAGGGATATCTCCTGACTGCTCTGCAAAATGGCACGAAGGAGCACTACAAATGACATGACTGTAGTACCTATTCTTGCAATGGTCCCAAAACAGCATGTAGCTTTTATGGCCTGTGATAGAAAGGAATTAGTTGCTTGTTTAAAAGAAGTGCTCTATAAATCACACTACATAAAGAGCTACACCAAGCAACAGGCAGGACACCAGAAAAAAAAAAACCAAAAAAAACACAACAACCAAACAGGGATATGGCTTCAGCCTGTCTTAGGAACAGACATTACTTCAGCTTTACAGTGGTTATTCAGCACCAGTTATGTCAGGGTCAGTTACATCTCCCAATGCTAAATTTAGCAGTCGGTCAAAAAAAATTCTTCTTGTGAACCCTGTATCCAGTTTTCTGAATTCTCTATGGGGTATTATAATCTGCAATATAACTCTACCCGTAACAGAGCTGAGCTAATTCTGGGATTTCAGGATACTCTGGATATCTTGTAGACACATCAGTGCACAGCAACTGGGAAATAAGATGCGAAAAATCTCAAAGTAGCCCTTTTTTGATCCCAGCAGTTATAGTACCATGGCACTGGTTACTGCCAAGCCACCTGCTGGCTTATTCTTTAATTCCTCTCAAATCATAAATCACGTATTATCTTTGGGATTTAATGTTACTTAGGGCTATGTTATTTTCTACGACTTCTGTGATTGAGCAACAACTTTTGGAATGTTCTAAGGAAAGAAGAGAAGAAATATGCAATTTTCCTGCCCCTTTGGTGAGCTGCATCAAGAACAGTGGGAGCACCTGGATCACTTCAGTCTTTCCTCCTTAGGATGAGTGTGATAATCCCACTCCCCAGCTGCTGAGTACAGAGGGCAGGAGCAGGAACTGGAGAGGTTGCACTTTATCTATGAACACAAAAGCCCTGTGGTCAGTGCAAACAGCTGTCAAATCACTGGAGTTTGTCTTAGATAACAATTTTATCTTTCCCTTTTCCTGGTAAGAGCATGGTATGTGTGAGAGAGGCTTTTTATTTATATTGCCTCTTGGAGTCAAAAAGGAATAAGGTTGGGAGAAAAACCAGCGTGGACCTACTCAAGCCTGTCTGCAACTCCAGTTTCAACCACACCAGTGTGATTCCAGAAATATGATCAGCCAATTAACAAGCCCAGTTTCACTGCTGTTGCTTGCATAGTTAAGAATTACAACCCTACTCAGCTGCATAACTGTTCATCCTGGTCAGAGCTGGTTTTCAGACTGAGTACAGAATCACAACACCAACCACAACTACTGGAAGGTCCCCTCCCTACCCCTGCATGTAATCCACACATGTAAATAATATTTCAGTCAGCTGCAGCACACCTAAGCAAGAAAGCTGACCTGGACCTACAAGATGCTGCCCACAGAAAGGCAAAATACCACTACAATTATTTCTGACATTTAAGATAACACTGTGTTTAATTCTCTCCGGGGCACCTGCTCTATAATCACCCTTGTTAGGCTGATTAAAAGGGTTCAGAAACAATGTTTGTTGTTAACTTTTAGTCATATGATACATCATTAAAAAAAACCCTCAAAGCTACAAAAGAAACTAGATTTTTCCAGTTATTAGTACAGTTAAGTTTGGTCAGAAGGTGTCTGTCCATACACATTTCCTACGCTTACACATAGAGGGAGAGAGGTGTAATCCAATCCAAGAATAATCTGCAGAGTTTACCATCACTGCAGCAGACCTGCTATGGTCTTAATTTGATGGACAGGCATGAACATAGTGATAAATTCCAACTTTACTCACTCCCTTTATCAGTGTATCCAGCACCAGCAAGAATAAAAAAACAACCAACAAAAGCCTGTAGCAGGAATGTGTTATCAAAACTAACTTGAGCTGTTTTACAGCAGTTGTAAGAATAAAGTCACTAGAGGATATTTGATATTCTTTTTGGACTAAGCAAGACCTAAAGAATAAGACAGAAGAACAGGAAGATAAAAGGAAAGATAACAGATACACTTCAAAATACATTTTGCACTGATTGTTGTCTTATGAACCAGACAAAATTAAGTTTGTCCTCATATCACAAAGTATTCATTTGACACTGTCAATTAGCAAGGAAAGGGAAAAACATGCATTGGACTTCAATGGACTTCATTGATAAGTCCATTCCTTCTGCCCAGGGAGGAGGAAGAACTTGTTGAATTTGTGTTTTCTGTTCATTTCAACAGGAACCAGCAAGTTCCTACTCCTGCTGTGTAGGGACCTCTCTCTTTTCATTACACTGTTGTTTCAGCATTGCTAATCTCCAAGCAGGATATGTTACAGTGCTGGCGCATGCCAACAGTAAGGCAGCCTAAAATAATTCTGATAACATTAAACCAACAAGAGTAAAATTACACTACATTAGAAAACGTGTACACCGGAAACTCCACAAAGTTGTTTCTGCCAAAATTAATACACAGGTTGCACAGTCACACCTGCAGAATGACAAAGCCAAGGATGGGAGGAACTGAGACCACCTCAGTGATTCTCTAAACACACCTAAAGGCTATACTGCCCTCAGTAGTTACGTCTCGGTTATTAAACCACTAACAAAACCTTCCTCAAACCTTTTCAAATGTTTCTCCATGTATTTCAAACAAGCAAATATTTAAGTCAGTTCCTGAAGTTGATGTTTACTGGACAGGTTTTCTGTTTTGAATTTACTGATTTTCAAGCAGATTTTATTTGGCACAGAGATCCCACTTTAAAAATTAACAGTAGTAGAAATGTTCAGATAAAAGAAGTAACAAAATCTTGCTGAGTAAGCATGTGAACAATAAGGAATTCTAAAGGAAATAACACAGCATTTTCATTATCAAGCAGTAACACTTAAGATGCAGAACACATAAGCTGTGGTTTTGTGCCCAAAAGTAATACTTTACAAGATCTTTCACTATGAGAATGCAAAGGAAAGTTCACAACCCATAAACATAAGAGAGAAGAGGCCTACTTTGGTTAAGGGCAAAAAAACAGTGATGAAAAATGTGGTCTGACTTCATAACATCAATCTACCAGAAACAACTTTGCCTTTTAACCCTGAGCTCAAAAACTGCCATGTAGTTCTTGGGGAAAAAAACCCAAAAATATATATTTGAGGGGAAAAAAGGACTTTACATTGCAAAGGTAAAGCATTTTCATGAGAAAATTTATGCATTGCATTTAGGTCTTTCAAAAAATGTTTTACAAAATGAGTTCCCACACAGGTAGAAAATTTCTGGATATACTTATATTTCTGAAAGATTCTAAATAAATTCTCATTTATTCAGAAACATTTACGTAAACTTATGCTTAGAAAACAATTAACACCTTGTTTTCTTTGCAGTCAACATATGAATAAACATATAAACCAAAGCAAGTAATACACTGGAACCACAAAAAGGGAAGAGATGGACATTATTAATGAACCACAGAAAAGTCACAAATATGAAAAGGAAAAAGAGAAAATATGTCATCTTCTGCAGTCTATATAAAGAAGACCAAACAGGTGACAATCAAAAGCAGTTTGCTGCAGTATTAATGTGGCTATTGATCTAAGATACAACCAGGTTCAATGCTGTATTAAGGAATTTTAAATAAAAACAAACAAAATACAGATGGTTGTGCACAATACAACTAGCAAAACTGCCCATCTTTACATTTATCTTCCAGAAGAACGAAAAGAACTGCAGGCTTCTTTTAAGGAAACCACACCCATGACTGGCATACAAAGGTAAGTAAAGGAAAAAGAGAAACTGCATAAAAGCACGTGGCTTTTATGAATATTTTTTAATATATCTCGTGCTTTAACACGAGCCTTAGAAAGTAATTGCCAGCTGGCTTAAAAAGCAAAACCAAACTTCCCTTCCTGCCCACTCCCACAGCTAAACTCTGTCATACTGAAAGACATAAACTCTAATTAGGCCCTGGGTACCTCTATGAGAGATTTTGCTGAAGATAAATGGGGAAAGTAGTGGAAGCTACATGCATCTGTCAACATGGCAATAGGAAACCCCTAAAGACAATTAAAACATGCTCAGTGTTAGTGTCATGCACATGGCTTTCAACTGGCATTAAAATTGCAAGTTCAGGATAAAACTTGTGTATTTGGAATATTTTGTAACATGTACAAAAGACAGAAGTAATTTGGTGTTCTAAATACTGCAACTCACTTCACACTTCATGTTTATTCTTACATATTCCCTAAGCACTAGAAGGCCTTCTCTCTGAGCTCAGATCTTTTGGTTTTTTCTGATTATTCACCTAACAAAAATCAGATCAGACTTTCCTTCTTCCCATGGATATTTACAAATTACACAGAGAAAACCAAAACCAAAACCAACCCAAAACCTTTTGCTCAGGGCATATAAAACCCGCTCTCAAATTCAAAACAAACACATTAGCAACATCAATAAGACAAATCAAATCTGTCAGCTCCTGAAAACTGGCACTGTTCTCCCTCTTGTGAGTTCTGACTCACAGCCTGCAGTGAATACAGTGGATGTGCAAGCACAGCAAAGGTGTCCCTTCTGCTCTAACACTGTAGTTCACTGCTGTGGATGTAGAACAGAACAACCAGCATCCTAATTTTAAAGCTACTGGAGACCATGACTAAGTTCTTTGGCCACAAACCTCTTTTGGGCAGAGAAATCCATGCTTGCAAGACTCTAAGTACAAAAGGCTCTCATCTGTGACAGACACTCCTTAGTATTACTGCTGATAATAAATAATTACTTGCCCACTGGTCATCATGGTGCCTACAGATCTGTTTTGCTATTAATGCCTTTCAAGCCAGCTTGGGGCAGCTGGAGAGCACATCTAGTACAGTTAGAGCTCTCTTGCAACACCAACTCACAATCTTGTTTGCAAGAAAGATTTCCATGCCAGAAGTAAAAGGGCCTACCATGAAATATCAAGCGCACACCAACAGGCTTACCTTGATCCCCTTAAAAATATCCCAACTCAAGCCATGGCAGTAAGCCAGTGCACAATTTGCACTATACTACAAATGGGTAACAGCTGAGCAATCATTTTTAACCCTTCCTTCAAAGCCAGGATCCAGCACCAACACCTGCACAGAGCCATCCTACAAAGCAGCTCACAGCCATCGGGCTCTTGGTGACGCCTCTGAGAAAAAAATCTCTTGAGCTTCAAAGGATTTGCAAATTTATTCTGATCTGTCTTAAAAGGAGATTAAAATTTAAAGGGAGGGGATAATATTTATGAGGCTCTCTTACACTTCAGCCCGTGGCAGATACCACATGAGAAAACAGTCATCTCAGCTTGGCTCAAGCAACCCACATTCACCACAACCCCATCTATATCCACACAGACCATCCCTGATGTAAACCTTCAGCTTGATCCTCACAATTCATAAAACATTTTTACTCTCTGCAATCAGCTGTCCTAAATTCCACATCTTTGATGGCAAAGTCGTTTCCTCTTCTGAACAAAACCAATATAACCTGCTCTTGTTCAGCTCCAACCTGCCAGTACCCCCATCAGTTAAGTACAATGATAAAACCATCTTTCTTTAGGTATGTCCAGAACACTCCTTCCTGAGAGGTTTTCACAAAAGCTCTCACACTCAGAACTATGCTGCCACAGCTCAGTTCAAGGCTGGGGCTCTAAAGTGATGCTAAATTTGTATGTCTAAACTGGTCTTTAAAACACACACTTTTGGTTGCACTGAAGCTACCAAGTTCTCATACAGCAAAAGATGGTCTCCTTGGACAAAGCAGTTTACACACAGTGGGGACAGCAATCAACACTGAATACTTCTGTCCTACCAAACTTGCAGTGAACAGGAAAGAGCCTGCCTCCAGTCTGCAGCTCCTGTATGCTCCAAACCACAGACTTTACAACCTCTTCTAAAATTTACTGCCACTCTCCACTAGTATCAGCACCACGAATATCTAGAATTAAAGCCAAGGAGTTTTTTATTTCTTTTAAACTGTTGACCACTTGCTTTGTTTCCTTTAGCCACCGGTTCTAAAATGCATGAAAAAGCACTTCCTTCTATCAGAATTCAATTTCCTCTACTTGCATTTTGTGCAGCACCTCTCTGTACAGTTTTGAACAGTGACCTCAATGTATTTTGGCTGTTTGCTATTTGACTGTGCTAACAAGACTCTGACACTATTAAAAGCATATTTACCCATTTTTTTGGTTGAACATAACACAGTAACTGTGGGATGTTGTGTTCTAAGCGTTGTCTTCTTAGAACTTATCTCACTAATGCAAGAAAAAAAAGGCCAAAATCTTTTCTAACTGTCCTCTAAACAGAATTTAAGAGCTGATAACATGATGCAACTTCTAGAGAAATGGGAAATACTGTGTGATGGCATAACTAAGCGTGTCACATACCCCGAGGCCCTGCAGAAAGCCTCACAGCAAGCCTGCATGAAGGATGGAGAAAAGGTTACAGTGAAAATAAAGAGCTCAGATAGAGGTAATCAAGTCTGCGACCTCAAATCTTTCATAGTCTGTTATCCCATCCCCTTGGCACCATCTTTCAAGTTAACAATATCAAGCTTCCCTCTCACCACTCAAGCAGTGACCTGCATTTCTTCTTTCTCAGCTGCCTTTTTCAGCTCTGATGCTGCAACATGTACCAGAAGCTGTGATGGCCAGTACCATTCCAGTGCACTGTTTAATTATTTATAGGAAAAGCAGATCACAGACGATTCTAAAGTGATCCTGAAAATCTTAAACCACTTCAAAGAGAAAAGGCACTTATCTGAAAGGTTTGTGTGACTTCTGCACTGCATTTCTAACGGGAAGCCTAAAAATTCTATCAATTACTTTCAAGTTTCTTACATTCTGGAGTAGAGGCTTGTGTTGAGCATTTTCTAATTTCTTTAGCAAGGATCACACTCCCATGGGATAAGCAATATCCAGGTATTTTACATTGTTATTTTATATTTTTAAAACCAAGAAATGTGCCAGACACCTTTCAATTTTGATTTTACAACCCAGATATTCCATTTTTGTTTGTCTCAGAAATTAGGCCTTTAAACTGGCGTAATGTAAATTTTAATTTGCAAGCCAAAGTCCCTTCTAAGCTTTAGAAAGCTGTTACAAAGTGTAAGGAAGGCAACATTTTCACCCTTTCAGCAACATGAGAGAACTGGAACAAGACCTATTTTGTTACAAAGTACTCGAGCTTAGTAGTTTTAAGTACCACCTACCTTTCTGTTAAGGGAAAAAGAGTGCTGCTGAACTACTTTAGCCACGGCCTGTACATGCAAACTGTATCTTGTCCTTGAAACAAACACTCCTCTTACAACAGCTAACAAGTTCTCAAGGCTCCTCAAGCCCCTTTTTAACAGGAATAAAACAATTTACTGCCTACAGCACAGCCTAAAAAAAAAAAAAAATATATATATAAAAAAGCCAGTATTCCACATTCTCTTTTTCGTAGATATGTAATCAAAGCCTATAGTCCATATTCTCTTTTTCATGGGTATGTAAGCAAAGCCTATAGTCCATATTCTCTTTTTCATGGGTATGTAAGCAAAGCCTATAGTCCATATTCTCTTTTTCATGGGTATGTAAGCAAAGCCTATAGTCCATATTCTCTTTTTCATGGGTATGTAAGCAAAGCCTATAGTCCATATTCTCTTTTTCATGGATATGTAACCAAGTCATGCATTAGAACATGTCAAGCCATGTAATGCCACGTGCACTGAACAATCAAGGCCAGGTTGGATGGGGCTCTGTGCAACCTGGCATAGGGGAAGGTGTCCCTGCCCATGGCGGGGGGGTTGGAACGGGATGACCTTTGAGGCAACCCTTCCAACCCAAACCACTCCATAAGCTGCGTTCATTACGCCCGCAGCCAACACCAGCAGCGCACACCGCGTGTCCCCCCCTTGTGCGCGGCCACCAGCGGCCCCGACTCCCGACAACGCGCTTCCCTCTTTGCCAAGGCCTCGGGAAAGCCCTAAGACCCCGGGAGGCTCCCGGGGACACACACACGGGGGTCTCTCCCCGCTCTTACCTGGGGCGTGGGACACTCGGGAGCAGCGGCAGCGGGGCGGGAGCGGCGCCGGCGCCCGGCGGTGACGCCACGGGGCGGGACCGGGATACGGGAAAGGGGAGGGATGTGACGAGCCACCCGAGAGGGGAAGGGAGAGCCGGAGGTTCGTAAATAGGGTGACAGCGGTCGGAGGGTCCGCGAACAGTCAGAAAATTATACGCTTGGCGCGGAAATCGGTGTAAGTCAGTCCCTGAGCTACGGTATAAGCGCACGGCAGTGCTGCTGGGATAACGGGATGGGACGAAAGGGAAGGGAGGAGGAGGTGGATTGATGGGGAGGGAGCGGGGGCAGAGAGAGAGAGAGAAAGAAAGATGAATTAAAGAGGGAGGAGAAAAAAGAGAAGAAAAGAAAAGGAAAGAAAAAGAAAAGAAAGAGAGAGAGAGAAAGAAAGATGAATTAAAGAGGGGGGAGAAAAAAGAGAAGAAAAGAAAAGGAAAGAAAAAGAAAAGAAAGAGAGAGAGAGAAAGAAAGATGAATTAAAGAGGGGGGAGAAAAAAAGGAAGAAAAGGAAAGAAAAAGAAAAGAAAGGGAAAGAAAGAAAGATGAGTTGGGGGGGGAGAGAAAAAAAGAAAGAAAATGAGAGAGAGGAAAAAAGAATCATAGAATCAGCCGGGTTGGAGGGGACCTCTGAGATCATCAAGTCCAACCCTTGAAGAAAAAGAAGAAAAGAAAAAAAAAAGGAAAGGGAAAAGGATGGGAAAAGGAAAAGGACAAGGAAAAAGGAATAAAAAAAAAAGAAAAAGAGAAAAATAAAAGCAAAAGAAAAATAAAAAAGGAGAATAGAAAAGGGGGAAAAAAAAGAAAAGAAAAAAAAGAAAGATAAATCAGTCCTAGTCCTGGTTCCAGTGTCGATCCAGCTGATAGGATGTCCAGGGCCCTGGGGGACACTGCCCAGCTTTGGTGGGAGTTGCTTTATAAGGACAAGTTTCTCTGCCCTGAAGAGGTTTCTCGCTTTCTAGGCAAATTATTTACCATGCACAGTCCATTGTTTCAGACCTTTCTGGAAATGAGGCAGAGGGCTTTGGGGATCTTGAGGTGTCTTGATCCCCCCTACAGTCCATGCCCACTTCTGGCCTCATTCCTGCACTCGGGCTGTACCGTGTTGTGCTTATCTCTAGGAACTACAACAAGGATGTTTGCCCCAGAACTGATGATTCAGTTGGCTCCAAACCCATCCAGTTATCAGTGTTTAAGACATACACATTAGCCCCTTGTCTTCTGGGATTCTACAGTGCTCTTTTGAGGCAGAAAACATGCTTTCCAGCAGCCATCTCCTCTGGGTAGAGGAGGTAAACAGCTGGCACAACACGTCTCCAGCTGTTCCGCATTCCCAATTGCTTCCTGGAAAAAGGGAGGCACAAACTGAGTTTAGATGGTACCCAAATCCCAGCCATCACACGGGGGCATTCCAGCGGATCAGTGCCTGTTCCTGCCTGAGGCTCCACATCTTCGCCTCACCCTCGAGTGAGGGTCGGTTTCTAATGGTTGTGTTTTCCACTGTGTTTCTCCTCAAGTCCAGAGGAGGCCACCAATATGATTAGAGGGACGGAGCACCTCTCCTATGAGGGAACTGGGATTGTTGAGCCTGGAGAAGAGAAGGCTTAGGGGTGACCTAACTGTGGCCTTCCAGTACCTGAAGGGAGCCTAAGAGAAGGATGGAGAGGGACTGTTTGCATGGACATGGGGTGAGAGAACAATGGGGAATGGATTCAAACTGACAGACAGTGGGTTCAGATTGGATATTAGGAAGAAATTCTTGACTGTGAGGGTTGTGAGGCACAGGTTGCCCAGAGAAGCTCTGGGTGCCCCATCCCTGGAAGTGTTCAAGGCCGGGTTGGATGGGGCTCTCAGCAGGCTGGTCTGGTGGAAGGCGTCCCTGCCTATGGCAGGGGGGTTGGAATTAAATGATCTTTAAGGTCCCTTCCAACCCAAACTATTCTATAATTCTATAAGATTTCAGCAAATAAATCCAGGTTCAAAACGCAGTGGAGTAATAGTGTTCCACTGCGAGAGCTGGCTGACTGGATGATGGTACCAACACATCTGTGGCTCCCAAAGATAAGATCTGCTTTTTACATATTTACATTCTGATAAATAGTGAAACAGAAGTCAGTATCTGCATCAAAAATACTGCCATTACTTGCCAAAGACCTTTTTCCACCTCCTTTCTATTCAAACAGTCTTGTTTGAAGCTTCTTGTAGCTCAAGTCTGCAGCCTGTCTCCTCCAAGGCAGATCAAGATAAGATCACTGGAATGCTTCAGGGAAGAGGGCCTGCTCTCAACTGTAGGTTATGCAGGAGTGTGTATGTGGCTGATTAAGTCGTGGCTGGTTGCCTGAAGGGAATGTGCTGAGCTGGCTTGCTCAGTATCAGGGTTTCTAGAGGAAGAGAAGAACAGGTCCAGCCTGGAGAAGGACGAGGCTGGGGAAAGTGGAAGTGTGTTTGTGAAGGGAACAGGAGTAGAAGTTTGGGGTCTTGTCTAGCTTCAGTGCACCTCCCTGCACCTTCAGTGCAATTTAAAATGCTGCAAAAGTGAGCTTCCTTTTAATAAGCTGGCTTACATCTGAGTGCTATCCTGTGTTGTTCTAATTGAATCAGTATGAACTGCAAATAAGAGTCTCCCTACTCCCAGTTGGAAGCATATCTAAAGATCTTCAGATGGAGTAGTTACTTGTTTACATCTTGTCGGTCTCCTTTTCCTCCAGGAGATTTGGAGGTTTAGGTTCTCAGTTTCAACCAAAAAGGGCTGAAAAGGCAATACAAATATATATATATGTATTTATAACAGAGTATTTATGAAAGCAGCAAACATAGGGATTATTTAAGAACCTTTCAGCTGTATGTGGGACACACATACAGATAGTAGAATCACTGGGGTAGGGAATAACATCCCTACTCTCTGCTAATATTTTAGGGTAATAACAATACATTTAGCTGAATTTTCATAACCATTTCTTATTTTCAAAAAACACATTCTTAGTTATTTTCTCATGTTCATTTTTTCTAGTATAACTACAGAATTATGCAGTGTAGGTAAAAGGGAATTTAGGAGATTTTTTTTTTCCCAAAAAAAGTCAGAAATGCAAGCCTGAAGGGTAGCAGAGAATTAGCAAGACCTGCACTCATAAATAAAATAATACTTTGCAGTTCCAGTGCACCAAGTGCCTACAAGGATGTTAGAACACTTAACATATGTTTAGTTCATTCTTACCTCAGTATTCACATGTCACAGGTTGGGAAATACAGGGAGGGAAGCTGATAGACTAATTGATTTACCGAATGTTAGGTAGGAATTGTTGCCAGAGTCTTATTTCCTAAACCCAATATTTTGTTTCAATTACAAGATCAAAGGAAAATGCAACACATGCTGATCAATGTTCAGATTCAGCCAACTCTGTTTGCAGAAGATTGTAACCATGTAAAGCATTAATGCAGTACAGGTTGTACTCGGTATTTCTTGATCATACAGTGTGGCTCTGTCTCCTTCTACTGGTTTACATTTGTTATAGATGTGCTACCACTGGCTCCAGACTACTACAGATTTATACTTTTGTTCAGTTAACTGGAGTTCCTACACTGGTACCACAAGTCTTGGAATTTCTTGAGACAGTTCACTCAGGGGATTATTAGGTATATAAGCATTCATTTTCTGCTTAAAATGGCTGTACTGATTGTTTGGCTTTCAAGAGCAGAGAGCGAGGAGTTAAGAATTTGCATTTATCCCAGCCAAAATCTGATTGAGATACAGCTCATGTAATTCAATTGGTTTGTGCTGGTGCCACTCTGAAAATATATTATTATTTTATATATGGATATCTATACAAAAATCTATCCAAGAAAAGCTATATTGCCATCTGGTACTTAATGGAAGCCATTTCATTTGAGAGGCCTCTGAATGATTATTGATTTTTCTCTATCATTCCCAAACCAACAGAAAAACAACCCTGAATATTTTCTCCAAAGTAGTCAAAGTGACAGGCATCTTTAACTTAATTACTGCTTTATTATGATGTATCTCATTCACTGTACATACTATATAATGACTCCTGAGGAGTTAATGTTCTTTGTGGAGCAGATACGGAGGCCAAATCCTGTAGTCTTGACCTCACTGGAATCATTATACAGCCTGGATCATGCAAAGCGTGATGCACAGACCAGTTGTGGCTACTCCAACTCCCAGAAATAGTGCCACTGAAAAAGCTTTGGGAGATGCTCATGTAGAAGACAAGGTAAATTTTTAAAAAATGCTGTGAATATGGTGGGAATATAAGGCAGGTTGCTAGAAGCTACTTTTAACAAAAGGGTTAATAAATCATTAGCAGGATAAAAATGCAGACTCTAAACCAGACCAAAAGCAAAAGGTGGTTGCAATAAGCATCTGTAGTCATCCTAAGGGAGAAAATAAAGCACTAGAATTGCTTTGTCTGCAAGTCCAGCTTCCTCTGACACTAATCGCTCCTTTTGGCCTTCTAATGTGGGTCTAAATGAGAGCATCAGAGACACTTCATTAAATAATTCAGCCTTTCTAAGTAGACACTTTTATCAGGTGTCCACCATAAGCCCTTTCTAGCAATTACTGGGAAGCCAGTACATCCAAACACAGAGAACATTCCCTTTTAGTCTGTCAGTCTCTGTCTTAAACCTCTAGAGATTCAGCAACCATGTTGAAAATGCTAAACCAATGCAGATTTACAAGGGATTAAGTCAATGAGAGTATAGCTACACTGTCTTGAGACTACACTGAGAAATTTTGTTTTACCTCTGGTCGGTCTGTAGCTTATGTTTAAAGTGTCTAAACTTGTGCAGCATCACATTTTAAACTGTTTCAAGAGTTAGTCTGCACCTGCGTCACCTGAGCTACAAACTGTTTCGTGACAGTTCTTGGCCTAGCATGTTTAAAATCAAGTTATGGCCAAAGTACAGGTAAAAGCAGAGTATGAAACAGTACCTTTTAAAATCCCAGGTCAGGGCGAGCTGACCAGTTTGAGAGCTGTTAGTGGGTGTAGCACACTTGTGTCTGAAGGGTCTCAGCCACCTTGGGCATTCTGGGGCAGGAGCTTTGTGTTTGTGAGGGCCCATTTCTTTGCAGTGTCATCTGATGAATTTGCAATCCCGATGTGTGGGCAGACCAGCAAGCTGCCAGAAGAGGGTGTAGCAGGAGTGAGCCGAAGCACGAGCATCCTCCATCTGCTCGCCAGTACCTGCCGGCTGATGTGGACTTGCCCCCCTCGGTGGAAGATGTTTCCTGTGGTAAATCAGAAGGCAAACATTCCTAAAAGGACAGTGACAGGCAGCTGCCTGGCTCGATGCCATTTTTGTGGTAATTTATGCCTCTGCCTGAATTCTGCTGAGACCAGACATGTGCAGGGAGGGAGGGCAGGGATGGAGATTTTAGGGTGATTTATTGTGATGCAGATGGTGAGCCCAGGAGGAGAGACCAAGGTATCTGGCTGCCAGGTTTGTTTCTCTTACCTACAGAGTAAGAAGGGGAAGAGAGTCTCAAGGCTAACCCAAAGGGATTTCTTACATCTTCAGGAACTAAAAAACCTGTAGCAGTGACATTAAGACAGTGGAAAAGAAGTGTAACATCCAAAATTTTCCATGCTGTGATACAGTTTGCTGAATTTAGGGACAACACATGTGGATGCCTAAGCCCAGGTGAACTTAGACTCACCTTTCAGTTAAAATGCTCTGGAAATACCTTTTTTTCTGCACTCAAATTAAATTAGAATGGCTTTAAACCTGCTAAACACAGAGTCTTTTTTCTTATGAAAACATAACATTTCTAATCAAAATACAGATGTAAAAGTACATGGAAAGAGGGAAACTGAGCTTGATGGAGCTTTGTTTTAGGGAGGAAAAATAATATAATTCAATAAGACTGGCTTAAACCCTCTGATTAAAGCTTTTTTAACATAGATAGGGAGGATGAGATCTACACTGAGATAGTGATAGTTAGTACAGATCAAAAGAGCTTGTGTTCATGCCAACTAGATTAAATGACAGGATGTGGGGAAGTGCTGGGTACCATATCTGGTTACTAAACATACAAGGCTTTATTCCCTATATATCAGGTTATATGCATTTATATATGGAAATTATAGAAATAAATTGAAAGCAATCTACCATGTGTAGAGTATTTGTTCTGATACTGTTCTAAGATTGCATTTCTTCTAATTAGTATGTAAAGCTTTAATTTTTTTACAGCTGTCTCTCTTACTAAGATTGTAGAAGTAAATTGTATTAGAAATTGAGGTTTATTTTTAAATGCATTAGCATTCTACTGGTCTCACTTGATAACTTCTGTGCATAAATTCAATAGAACCATGTATTTTATATTCCAACTTTGTTTCAGCAGGAAGCCTAGAACAACTTTAGTAGTAAATTAAACTTAAGGCCCAAATTGTAGTTGTCATTTCAGAGGGGCTTTTGTTAATATTTATTTATCTGCACGTGGCCCCTGAAAAGGCAGGATAAGGGACTGGAAGAGTCTTTTGCCTAATCCAGTGTGGCTGCTCTTGTGTTTCTTATACACTCTGCAACAGAAGGAGGTGGGAGGAAGGGAATGTGAATGTCAGGAAGGGAAAACGCTGCTGGATATGAAGATGCCACAGGCCTGTGCCACCACACACTTCTGCAAGGCAGGAGTGTCTGTCCCTCACATCTGCTGAACAGGCCACAAAGTCCTGCCTGGTTGAGCTATGCCAGAAAGAAACATAAAGGAGAGTTTCTGTCATCCCTGCAGGAAGACTGATGACCAAAAATGAAATGGTTTAGTGTGGAATGCAACTGAACTGAACGGATTTCATTACCTGCACCTGACTTTTACTGCTGTTTTTCATTGTTGCTGCAGTGCTGCGTCTAAACCTGAGCCTCATGGTGCTCTGTCGCAGTCCGAAATGGGGAGGGGAATGGGACCGCGACATAACACGGATCCCGGACACAAAGGTGGGGTGCAGGTAGAATATTTAATCCAGCGCGCACGCGGGGTTTTTATCCAGAGGGAAAGGGCCAGAACATAGGGTGGAGCAGGAGACAGACAGGCAGGGGGACAAACCAGGATTGGGCCGTGGGAAAAAGGGAGGAAAGGGCAAATGGGGGCTGTCTCCTGCTGCAGCTTCTCCAGCCAATCGGCAGAGAACACAGAGGAGCGGGGAGGTGAGCAAGCCTGGGCATGGCTGGAAGATACAAATTCGGGGGAAACACACAATGTGTAAAGTCCATTCAACCGCTGTACATATTTTTCCATTTCCGGAATTGTTCCCATTCCGATTCCTGGTCCTCGACATCTCGCCCTCTGTTGTTTGAATGAGGCACGGCTAAAAAGATATTTTTTGTGATGGTTTTCCTGCAGCATGCTGTGACACAAGAAATAGTTAGTAACAAAACAAACAGAGAAAGCAAAATTTCAAAACAAGTGGACAGCTGCATTTGCTGAGTGACTCCCCCCCTAAAATTGTTTCCAGCCTGAGATGCCACTGCTCCATGGTGTCTAAAAGCTTAGTGATAGTGGTCTTCTGTGGACTACGCGATCCTGGAAAGTAAGCAGAACATGTTAGAAGGGAGAATTTAGGATTGGGATCACATGATAAGGGAACTGCAGGGATTGCTGTGGTTTCTTGGCACTTGCTGAAGGGATGGGCTACGCAGGATGGAACGCAGTTGAGGGGGTGCTGCCTTGTTTCTTGACAGCTCACAGGTGCACTGTTTAAGATCTGGCATTGAATTAAAAGTCACTTTTCTTCTTAAGTCTGGTGACCTTTTCGGGGGTAGCAGTTGTCCATAAATGTTAGTAAGAGAGCGGCAATCTTTAGTCCAGTGTCTGCCCTTTCCACATCGTTTGCACGGCGTCTTGGGAAGCTCAGTCTTTGTAGTTAATCGTGCGCAGTTCTTTTTAATATGTCCTGTCTCCCCACAGTGAAAACAGGTTTGTGGTCCAGCTAAAGCTTCAGCTATTAGTCTTGCTTTATGAGAATTAGACCCCACATTCTTACAGGCCTCTATCATCTCCAGGAGTGTAGGATCCTTTAGCATTTTTAAGGCTTGTTGGCAATCTTCGTTAGCCTTTTCAATCACAAGTTTATTAAACAGAATGTCTTGGCTTTCCTTTTGCTGGACTTGCCGTGCTATAGCTTCTTTTAGCCGGGTTATAAAGTCCACAAAAGGTTCTGCTGAGCCCTGATGAATTAGGGTGAAGGAGGGTGTTTGGACATATGCATCAGCAACCTTTTTAAAGGCCTCCATTGCCAGATCTTTTGTAATATCTAAGTATTTTAAATCCACAAGAGCCTGGTCTTGTCGGCTGGCATAGTTACCTTCTCCATACAGCATATCAATAGCATTGCTTACAGGAATACCATGCCTCTCCATTTTCTCATTAACATATTTAACTATAAGGCGTTTCCATTCTGCTTCAAAAACGGATGCCTGCACGGTGGATAGCAGTCCATTAATTACCGCTTTGATATCATATGGTATTAACCGGCAGGCGAGAAAAAATGATTCAAAAAGTCCAACAGTATAAGGTGAGCCTAAACCGTACTCTACAATCGCTTTTTTGATGTCCTTTAACATAGTATAAGACACCGGACGCCACTGAGGGGCATGGCCTTCCTCTAGGTATATTGGAAAGGCTTTTAAAAACTCGGCATCGTTAGCCTGTGCGGCTTCTGTCCGGAAAGCTTTCCAAATATCGTTGCATGGAAGAGAGTTATTTGTCATCCTGCAACTACCGGGAGCCTCGGTAACAGAGGCTTCATGGGCGCGGCTATCTTCCCCGGTGTTATCGTCGGAAGAGCCCCTGGCCCTGCTCCTTAGTTTCCGTCTACCCCGGGAGGGTGATGACGTGGGGGTAGAGGCGGCGCTGGAGGGAGAGGGCGTTCTGGTGGGAGGGTCCGTGGTCGTGCCGGGGGCGTAGGGGGGCGGACGCGAAGGCGGGCTGGGGGGCGGTGCCGGCCGAGCTTCCCCGGGCGGGCTGGGGGGCGGTGCCGGCGGGAGACGCGCGAAATCTTTGCACGCCGTTTCTCCACGCTGCGCGCGCTCCCTGCTCTCCTGGGTTTCGCCCACGAGGCCGCTCAGCTCGCCTACGCCATGATGTCGGTATTCTGTGCTTTGTTTCACCCTCCCGCCGTCCGCGCTCTCCCCCGCCCCCCCGCCGCTCCGGGACCTTCGGGGCTTGTCCATTTTTTGGGGTGGGGGCTTGGATTTTTGTTCAGATTCTTGGAGATTTTCATTGGGACTGGTTATTTGATGTTGTAGCACCATCAAAATCAATCTCCAAGCAATTAACGCTTCAGTAGCCGTTTTATCTCCCCTCTCTTTCGCTCTCCAGATATTGTATCCAATTTTCTCCCAGTCTTTCAGGGACATGCTGTCGGAGACTGCTTCCCCTCTGTTTTCAAGCCATTTAGCAAGAGATTTTGAGGATTTTTTGTCTAAAGGGTGTCCATTTTCCAAAATAAAGTCTTTAAGCTTGCGGTACACGAATTTTTGAGAGGTAGATAGCGAGAGGCCCATTGCGAAATTATTTTGTGAGGGTGGGAGATGGGATTAGAGGTTTTTCCCGGAGCTCACCTTTCTCGGTGCGGCGGCTATCCTGCCGTAATCTGGGGTTCTACCGGGAAGGACCAGCGAGACGAAAACGCTTCTCTCAGCGCTGTCTGAGCCCTTTGTGGCGTGGGAGAGGTTTTCTTAAGGTAAAAACCTTTTCTGCCCGACGGTGGACGCCATCTGTCGCAGTCCGAAATGGGGAGGGGAATGGGACCGCGACATAACACGGATCCCGGACACAAAGGTGGGGTGCAGGTAGAATATTTAATCCAGCGCGCACGCGGGGTTTTTATCCAGAGGGAAAGGGCCAGAACATAGGGTGGAGCAGGAGACAGACAGGCAGGGGGACAAACCAGGATTGGGCCGTGGGAAAAAGGGAGGAAAGGGCAAATGGGGGCTGTCTCCTGCTGCAGCTTCTCCAGCCAATCGGCAGAGAACACAGAGGAGCGGGGAGGTGAGCAAGCCTGGGCATGGCTGGAAGATACAAATTCGGGGGAAACACACAATGTGTAAAGTCCATTCAACCGCTGTACATATTTTTCCATTTCCGGAATTGTTCCCATTCCGATTCCTGGTCCTCGACAGTGCTCCAAGCTGGGAATACTCCTAGGAAGATTATCTCTCTTCCAGAAACATGAAACAATAAGCAAAAGACAAAAAATGAAGAGAGGAGGAGGAAAAATTCTTTAGTACACTGAGGACATAGCTAGTGTTGAATAAATTCCTGTCAGACAGATGTAGGACAGGCTGGAGCAACATGCCAGGATAATGAGAGCCAGAAACAGCTACAACAGCAGAAGAAGAGGTGCAAGGTTCCACTATGCTTTGTGACACAGGGATGGAGGCAAGAAGGGACAACTCCCTTAGCCTTCCCAGCAATCCCACGAACAACTCAAGGTTTGTGTCACACGTCTGTGCAAAGTAAGGATAAAGAAGCATTTTGTGCTGATGCAAATGTTCCCACAAAAAAATCAGGTCCTTGATGTTTTAGGTAACACAAATTTTGCCATTGGTGGGTTTTAATGTAAGCAGCCTCCTCCTGTAAAAGAAAGAACTGGAAGCAGCAGGGACGTGGAGACTTAACTAATAATTTACTTGAAAAAAAAAAAGTAATTTCAGCTGCAAGGCTGTAACAGTCAGTCTGACAGTGGGCAACTGATACAATGCAATCTGTAAACAGGTTGAGCTACTATTTCTGAGCCACTGCCACAGGAAAAGGTTCCATCAGGTCTTGATTGCTGTGCAGTCCTGTGGGCCTTACTGCCATTCTGCAAGCCACACATCCTCTGGCTTCAGAGAATGTCTTAAATTTTCATAACCTTAAAATCCCAAGCCACCTAGGGGAGTTTGCCTGTGCTTGTTTTATTTATGTTGCTGATGGGCTTTTCATAGTGAGAAAAAATATTCAGCTTCACTGCCATGCTTAAGAATCATGTAATCATACCATTGTTTAGGATGGAAAAGACCTTGAAAATCGTTGAGTCCAACCATTAACCCAACACTGCCAAGTCTACCACCACTAAACCATGTCCCCAAGCACCACATCTACATGTCCTTTAAATACATCCAGGGACTCCACCACTTCCTTGGGCAGCTTGTTCCAATGCCTGACCATCCTTTCCATAAGGAAATTTTTCCTAATATAGAATCTAAACCTCACCTGGCACAACTTGAGGCCATTTCCTCTTGTCCTATTGCTTGTTACCTGAGAGAAGCCAGCCTTCATCTCACTACAACCTCCTTTCAGGTAGTTGCAGAAAGCAATAAGGTCTCCCCTGGGCCTTCTTCAGGTTAAACAACCCCAGTACCCTCAGCTACTCCTTGTAAGACTTGTGGTCTTCTACTAAAGACTGAGGCAAAAAAGACATTAAGTACCTCAGCCTTTATCGTCATCCTTTGTCACTGTGATTCCTCTGGCATCCAATAAGGGATGGAGATTCTCCTTAGCCCTCCATTTTTTGTTAATGTATTTATAGAAGGATTTTTTATTGTCTGGCAGTAGCCAAGTTAAGTTCCAGCTGGGCTTTGGCCCTTCTAATTTTCTCCCTGCATAACCTCATGAAATCCTTGTAGTCCTCTTGATTTGCCTGCTCCTTCTTCCACAGGTCAGAATCTCTCTTTTTTTATACTGAGTTCCAGTCAAAGCTCTTTGTTCAGCCACACACTTCAGGAACCTTCTCAACTGTTTCCTCTCTGCTGTATTGTATTTCCAGCAGATGTCTGGGAAGTCCCCCATAAGAACAAGGAGTAACACTTGTGAGACTTCTCCCAGCTGCTTATGGAATATTTCATCTGCCTCTTCATTCTGGATAACAGACTCCCACCAGGATATCTGCCTTGTGGGTGGGCCTTCTCCCAGTTCTTACCCATAAAGGCTTAACCTCATCATCCCAATCATTAAGCTCCAGACAATCAAAACACTCCCTAACATACAGGGACACCCCAGAAGAAGGTCAGGGTGTAATACAGAGTCTATCAGCCTTGGGTGGCCTCCTGCCACAATGAAGCGTATTACAGGGAAGAGATACTCTGCTGTGATCCCCTTTTCCACAGGATCCTGCAAAACTTCCCTGCCAATTGCTTCATTGGTGGCTGAGGAGGAGGTAGGCCAGAGCATAGGGCAGATCCTCACTGCCCTTGAGACCCCGGATACTCTTTCAGCCATCAAGCAACGCTGACCCACTTCCAGTGTCCTGTGTGGATGACGCTGTACAATTGCAAGGGCAGGATGTGCTGTGGGAAGCAGGTCCTCCCAAAAAGACCAGCAAAGAATGGAAGCGTTCTATGGCCAAGGCCGTCACCAAGTTGCCAAATAGCTCTGGCCCAGTTCCACAGAAATCCCACCTGGTCTTTCCTCTGGGCTGAACCTGCACTGCCACGGGCAGTCCCACAGCTTTACACTGCACTCCAAGGGATTCAGCTCTTGGCTCCTGCCTGAGTCAACAGCTGCCCTTGCCCAAAGTACTGGGACTTGGGTTTGCTACTACAAAATATTTTGCGTGCACAAAGGCTTTAAATGCACGCTAAACATACAGACTGTGGTCTGGACATCCTTTGAGGAGTGGGCAGTTGTTCTGCTCAAGAGTGCAGACTATTGAAAATTCAGCAGTAACAGCATCAGGAGTAAGAAAATGCAGGCTTAATAATAGGAGAAAAAGTAGTAAATCAATGTATTTTTCTGGCAGTTTGTCAATACCAACTTTAGACATCTTCATTATAGTGATGAATATGCAGGCCACAAGTTAATAGCTTCTTACTTATAAATTAGTCATCTTAGCCAAACAATCCCTGTTTGCTATCATATCTACTTGATGGCAATAATTTAGAGAAGATGAGCTGAACTGTATCGACAAGCTGTATCTGCTAGCTCTGGAGAACAGATGTCTTTCTTTTTCTATGCAATTCCCTGTCTTCCTTCTGTGCACCAGTTCCATAATGTCCCTAACAGAATCGGTGGTTGTGGAGAGGTGAGGGCACCATATTGTAGTTTCCCATACAGAGTTATAACTTGCCTTACTTTGCTTAAAATTCAATCCAAGTCATGGCTAAGCTCTAAATTACTTTTTTTTTTTTTTGGCGATGAAAACTATATATTGTGGGCCAAACACTGACTACATACATGTGCAGAAACCTGGGAGGGCTGCAATTTCCAAGGACAAGTACAAAAGGTGAAATTAAAAGTAACTATATTGATGTGGAAAAAAAAAACCAAAACACCAGCAAACAAACCTGATTTGTAGTAGTCGGGGATTTGGACAACACCTGGCTAACAAAACAAAACAAAAAAAACAAAACAAAAAACAAAAACAAAAACAAAAACACAAAGAAAAAAGAAAACAAACAAACCAACCACCTAAACCAAACCAAAAAAACAAAAACAAAAAACAAAACCAAACAAAAGCCCCCCCCAAAAAGCACAAACACGTACTTATATTCTGGCTGCAGCCTTGCCCATAAACAGATTTTTCTCTTCCATGAGCACACAGGGATGTTTTGCACAGGAAACAAGCGACAGCTGCCAAGCAGATACACTTGTTCAATGTGGTCACTCCAAACTGGGTAGCACATTCCATTCCCTGGCCCTGGGCGAGGCAGGGGTTTTCCAGAGCTCTCCCGGTTGCTGCGTCACAGAGGATTTGGCCCCTGTGCGTTACATCTCTGATGCATTATGATTTTATTTAGAACACACTTCAGCTCTTCAGCCTCCAGGCTGCAGAGGCAAGGTGCCAGTCTTCAGCAAGAGGGGGAAGGACTATAAATAGAGCAGGCAAGGCTGCCACAGGCAGCTTTTGGTCTGCTTAACTTTCTTGTTTAGCCTGCAAGAAGCAGAAATCCAATCTGCTGAGGAGATAATGCACAGTACAGGCACTAGCAACAGCTCTTCTCTTCAGTCACTGACTGTCTCTCATTCTCTAGGTACAGAGATACAGCCACTTACCTTTAATGAACAAGGACAGCACTACCTTCCATCTGTGCTTCCCCCCAGCTCTCTTGGCTTTTTGCAAGCTCCTGCCACGCAAACTGTCAGGTATTTTCATGAAATCAGCTACTCACGAGGGAAATGTTCCTTCATTTTCAAAACAAGAAACAAAATGAATCCCAAAATTAAGTACACAGAGGTAACACACATTTCATCTTTCTGAGGCCCACGGAGCTTTAAGAAATGCTGTTCATTAGTTCTTGCTCTGATCTGTATCCCCATCACGTAGGCTCACTAGGAGATCTCCCTGGTGTTGTGTGTATAAGGAAGGGATATTTTTGCTGCAGGACAAGTACATAAAAATAGCACCAAGAGCCCAGTCCTGAACTCAAGAGGTCTTTATCTTCCCTCAGAGGTACCTACACTGAGAGCTTTTTCATCCCTCTGTGCTTGATTCTGTTACTATTAAAGAGAGAAACCATATTTCTACTGATTTCCACTGCCTAGCCCACCTTTCAGTGAGTATATTTTATTTACAGCACAAAGCTCATGGAGGTCGTCTTTGAACGGTGCATTTTAGACTCAAAGCACTTGAATTGATTCTTTGAACTCCACACCAGATTGCATTGCAGAGCAATGGTTCCCCCCATTCCCTCCTGCTGGGATGCACCCTAAGAGGGACAACATTTAAAATAATTTCAGAATATGCTCTCAGCATTACACTATGCACAAAAGCAGATGGGATTACTTGGGTCAGGGAAGGAAAAAAAAAATCACATACTAAATATGACACTTGAAAGCAAACCATCAAGTCTTAGGGAAGACAGCTGGATCTCATAAATCTCTGTCTTCCACTAAATATTTAGCCTATATTCCCTGTGTTTTCATCCTTGCTGGCCCTTGCTAAATCTGAGATATAAGAATCTAAACTGGAAGGCAAGCTGGAGCAGAGTGACCTGCTACAACCATGGACTTCCACAGACACATTGGGTTTACGGTCTACTACAATTTTCCTCCTGCCCACTGTCTGCTACACAGGCACGAAGGATTTCTCTGTTCCACAAGGTTTAAGGTTTAACAGCTTGTGAAACTTTTCTACCGACAGGTGCCTCTTTTTCCTCAGTTGGTTTAATCAACTAAGATAGCCAGGAGTTAGTAAGGACAACTTTATCACACTTGTATTTAGCTGCAATCTTAGATGAGAGAAAACATCTGAAGTCTCTCTGTCCAAAGCTTGTCACCTCATGCTCTCCACAACAGAGCTGACTGGCGATACACAGGGAAATTTGCATCTCGTTTCCCTCTTAAACTGTGATTTAGCAAGTATCATTTTTGTGACACAAGCTGTTATTTGGAAGGGAAACATTTCTAGATTTTTTGGAAAGCTGCAATTTCTTATTGTAAGAAAGCTTGCAGCAGTAGCACAGAAGCGCAGCAAGGCCCAGTTTGGATCCACTGGCACATTAGGACCTTTCAGACCTGCCTCACCCTCTAGCACAGGACTTGCTGCACTAGAGAACTCATCAGTCCTCAGCAAACTGCAGAGACAGACAGAATTTGTCAGATACCAAACCTGAGGAAACAGCTTCTCTGCAAATGGCCACACAGGGCCTTTTCTGTTATTAACCAGGACAAAGCCAACGCTTTTCCATCACAATCTGGTTTCAGAAATAAATACTTTTATCTGAAACTTGCATATGCACCTACAAGTCAGCTGAAAGCTAGTGCCAGACCAAGAAGTGACAAATAAAATTTGCTGAAATTAAGAAAGCTCACACCCTACATCCACAAATAGAGGACAGTAACTGGCTGTGCCTGATAAAAAGAACTGGCAACAGCAGACACTGGTAAAATCAGAAAAGAAACACATTGCAGAGAAGTAACAGGAGTTATAACTGCAGTAACAATAAAACTACAGTAAATAATAAACAAAAACCAAAAAACCCAAAACTGGGTTTTGAAGAAATACTGACTCCATAAAAATTAAAAAGACAGTACTCTTGCTACCTTTTAAAATTTTTCATGGAGGGAAATACAAATGCAAATACATTCCTTCTCTAAATCTCTGTATGTTTGAATAATATACTTTGTTCATATTAAGACAACACTCCGTATAACTTTATTTGTAGAATACCAAGTTGCAAACAGAGGTAAAAACAACAGAACATAAAAACTTATTATGAAACCAAACTAAAATAATAAAACAGTGCATTTTCCTCGATAGTTTAATTCCTGTATGAACTTCAATAAAAAGCTTACTCCATTAAACACAAGTTTAATTTCAGCATTTGTTGTAATTTCTCTAGTGTATTAAAGAATCCTAAGTCACTTTAACAAACATTCTAATTAATAAATCCAATAACACAAGGAGTTTCTCTGAGGGACTATACAGTAGTTCCCATTGCATGAATGCACATGGGCAATACTATATATAAAAAAGCCAAACCATTTAACAAGAGTGAAGAGATTTGCACTATGGATAAACTGAACACAAACTAAAGTGAACTCTGAAATTACAGAGTCGCATTAACACAAAGGCACATTTTACTTTCAGTGTAAATTCACATTTCTAGAAGGTAAAAGTTTTGTGCCCAGGCAACTTCAAGTCATCGCAGCACAATCAGTCAAACAACTCTTAACTGCACATATCTGAACTTTCAATAGAAAGATCTGGTTTCTATTTCTTGAATCCAGTTTTATTAAGGGAGAAATTAAATTAGAAACAGAAGGGCTCCCCATCCCATATTTACAGCCTGCAAACTCTGCTGCTTTCTTGTCAGAAACTGTAGTTTTGCTGTCAAATTTTGTTAAGCTTTGTAACTATCAGCACCCTCACAGTTTGGTCAAAGGCCCCACAAACACACAGTCCCTTTTTGTCAGGGCTCCAGTCCAGGCTGGAGATGGGCTGTGTTGACAGAGTCACGTTCTGCAAGAGACTGACAGACCCTGCCACCCCCATCTCGGCTCCTTCCGAATCCTTCTTGGAGCGCTGAGCCGGGTACTCACTGCCAATGGGAAAAACAAAAACAAACACATGTGCTTAGAATTTACTGATACAAACACACCATTTATCCTCCTTATTTCCTGTTCTACAGATAAGGCAAATAAATGTCTGTCATTATAAATAATGAACAATCACTATATCCAGCTATACCCACACTGCATATTTACTGGGTATTTCATGAAAGAAAAAAAGGGAGCAGGAAGTTTTTAATCCTGACACCTCTCTCCAATAGCCCTTCATTTTTTAACCATTTGGCTTTTGCCACAGGCAGGAAAAGTTCACCTCAACTATCACTCTGAAACTTAACGCACCTCCTTCACTGTGTTTAGTATGATGAAATTATTTTTCCATGTAAAGTAAGAAGATGTAAACATAAGAATCATTAAAAGTCCAGGCTTTCAATATTCTTTTCAGCCATAACTGCTACTGTATGTGAATTTTAAGAAGCCCATTTTCTTCCATTTATCACCTTGTTAACCAAGGATATAATTAGATTTTCATTATGTTAAGACTACTGACAAGGGCAAAATTTATCTGTGCTGTCACATTCTCTTAGGGATTAATTCAAGATTCCAGATCAAGTTCTGACACTGAAATCACCCTTTCTACTGCATTTTTAAGCAATAATTTTAACTACATATTCTGAGGTTGGAAGCAGGACCCCACTCATCATTTTCAGAAAGATTCCTTCTTAAAACATTAAGTGGTTGGTTTCTTATTCCCAGCTGGAGAAATGATCACTTACTATTTCCAGAGATGAAGGCTCCCAGATCCTCCACTTGTCATAAATATATCTCTGTTCTGTGGCAGGTGCCTGACCTGCCATATGGTAGATTTTTGTGCCTAATAAAAAAAAAAAAATAATTAAAATTAGCAGTGTACAGAAGTAATTTAGTGATGAACTCCACAGGAAAAGGTATAGAATCTTAAAACAGAGATCACTTTTATAAAGAGAGCCCAGCCTTCTCATGGTGGATGGTTAATTTAACTGTCTGACATCTCTTAAAATCATTACTGGAAGGGAATGCACTGCAAACACTGTGCAAACACAACAAACAGTCTACAGTTCAAATTTAAACCTCATCCAAGGCTCAGCAAGATCATGCAGCAACAGAAATCACTTAGGAAAAACCCCAGCACACGTGCTCTGATTTAACGCCCATCTGTCTGTAAACATCCACAAGGAAAAGCTTAAATGCACTAAATGAAGGACAAATTCCATTTTCACATTTTAATTATTACAAACACTAATTCAGTAAAAACATTCTGTGATTCAGAATCAAAGCACTTCCAACAACTTATCTGCTTTGAGTGATGGTACAGATGATTAAAGATATTACGTTGAAACTCAGCTTTTTCTATATAAAAAAAAAAAACTTCACCAAAAAAGTGCCTTTTCTCTAATTATCATCAGACTTTGTTCACTAACTACTACAAAAAAAACCCCAAAACTCTTTTATAAAGTAATCTGGGTATTTATTACCCATCTGTACTACACCTGAAGTACTTTGACAGCATATGTTCAGGAAGTTTGTTTCTTATTAAGAAATCCTCTGTCTCCCCATACCTTCTCTGAAACAGAAGCAAAACCTTTGGTTGGATGCTGAGTTCTCATATCAAAAACATGGAATTTTCCCTCAAGCGATGTGGCCACCAGCTTGTTCATATTTATGTCTTTTCTGTCAAACTCCACACTGCAAACCTGGCAATATAAAAAAGACAGGTTCACTCTTCAAATTTAGCCATTGCTAAAAAAAAAAATTGGTGTTTTGTTATTTGTTAATATACACTAATAATTCGTTATTCCTACAATGACATGCCCACCAATTTGAAAATAACAAATCCATCTGAACACATGAATCCACTGAAAAAATGCCCCATCCTCTCCTGACCAAGAATTTGAGGTGTACAATTTTTTTTAACTTAAAGAAAATTACTTCTTGGTGCAATCTCAGCAGAAACATCTTCTGGGTAAGTTTCACACAGAGTCCTTTTAATTTTTCCATCCTGCATAGAAGATGGAATGAAAAAAACACTTTTATGGTTTCCTTACCCCATTCTTAATGTTGGTCTCCCACCGCAGTGACATGGATTTTAAATCAAACAATTTAATGTCCCCGTTGTCGTATCCAGCACATACAACACGTTCCTCTTGGTTGTAAGCATTGCCTGGACACAGAGAAAGAATTAACCAGAAAGCACAAACTCCCCTTTAGCCTGTAAACTTCAGAAGTACCAAGCCTGCAATTTCAACTTATATTTACGCAAAATAAATAAATAACTTAAAAAATGGCTATTGGGATATTAAGATTTCAGGAACTGGATGGTTTTCAAAGCTGAGGGTATAGAAAAATCCTGTGTAAGACACAAGGAGCTTGTTCTGCCCAAAAAAAAAATGCAGAGTTCACATCAGGCATTGCTGTTTTCTTTAATTAGCTTTTAAGCTTCAAGGATCTTCTCATAACTTAATGCCTTAATGTTTGGCAGTTGGAACTACACTACAGCAGTGATGTGTTTCCCGTGCATGGCAACATTTACGCTCCTTCAGAAAAACACAGCTCGATATACTATTTTTACATTCCTAGGCTTAAAAATAAAGCTTGCACAGCTTATCTGTGAAACCACAGAATCAATGAAACATTTAGGTTGGAAAAGACCTTCAAGATGATCGAGTCCAACCGCAAATGGTGACCAAAGGTGATTAGAGAATGATTCCAAAACCAAACTGCCACAAAACCAGCTTATTTTGAAAAAACCCCAACATAAAACCCATAGAAATTTGGCAATGTTGAAAAGCAAACTCTGCTACTTATGCATCTACACAAAATAAACTATTCCATAACATCCTGAAATACACTGATAATCATCAAAGCCCAGTCATATTAGAGAGAGGAACGATCATAATCTGACCAATTACCAAATGCCACTGTCCAGCAGTCTCTTTTGCTCTCCCCCTGTACAGGTTCCATATTAGCCACAGGAGTGTCTTTCTGCCTCGGGTCCCACACCTTCACAGTTCCTGGTAAAGAAGGACAATGGATTTTGTGTTAGGGATACACTGTCACACTGTGTTCATTTTCCCTGGAAAGCCCTTTGCTTTTCAGCCTGATCATTCAAAAACCCTTTCAATTCCAGAAAGCCTGACTGTGTTTAGTGGATACAAGAAAGAACCACAAAACCAAACAGAAATAAAGTGAAAGCATTTCTTAAGGATGTATTTTCTCTAGCTGATATTTTGCATTTATTCTGCTTTGTATTCCTTCTGCCCCAACCTCAGTGACAATAGCGTATTGTGCTTGTCTACAGCTTCTAAAAGAGAGAAAATTTGTCCCAAGGAAGATTCAAAAGACAGTGTATGAAGAACTAGTTGCAACAGGTTGTAACTAGTTCAGATGGCAGATTGTGCCCTGCCATCAGAGCTCACAGGCTCAGAGGAACTGAGAAGACTTGCAGAGTTCACTAACTCACCATCTCGACTGCCAGTCACAATTTCTGGTGCACCTTCCCCAATTCCTAAGCCACCTACACCATCTATACTGTTTATGATTTCCTTATGACCTTTCACAGAATACACTGGTATTTCAGGAGCTTCTAAATTCCTAGGCAAGAAAGAAAAAGAACAGATAATATGGCATTTTCCTTGACACTCAGGATTTGTATAAAAATGAGAGGAAACTTGAGCATAAATCATACAAGCTCAGACTAACAGTGAGAAGAAAATATGGATATCACCATTAAGAACCACGTGTCTTTGTTTATTCCTTCTTTGGCTACTGTTTTGGACTGGTCTGAAAAGTTTTGCTCAGTTCTGGACTTCCCTGTTTGTAAAGGCAGTTGAGGGATTCACCAGAGCAACCCTTCAGACTCAGTTTTTATGCTGGACTAAAAATGAATCACACTACAGATCAAAATACTCCAATTAGCTCTACTTTCAGTAAGGCTGTAAAACGACCTGATTCACTGATCCCCACCTAGCTCTGACTACTGGTCTTCAACTTCAGGTGAATACTGTATCCAGACATGGTTTTCATGGTTCTTTCCCACTGATTCTCATTCTTTGAGAATCCTTCAGAATTTTATTTTACATTTCCACTAGTGACTACTCCGTGTCATTCGTGCTATTCCAACAAGAATTGATAATTCCATGACAAGGGAAATATAATAATAATGATAATAAAATAATCCCCTTTTGACACTATTACTTTATTTGATAATCAATTTACCTAAAAATTAATTACACAAATCATTCAGGGACCTGAAAAAACATTCAGAACTTCAAGATTAAAAACATATATTTAATCTAGACATCAAATTTAGCTTGAACACAACCTGTTGTTTGTATTTGTATATCCACTCAAAAGCCTCTTTTCAGAGGAGGACCTCACAGAATTTTAACAGGTTTTTGTAGCTGCACACAAAAGATGGGAGTGAAGCAGCACTGAATTAAACACTTTGCAGAATTCACGTTGTTTTTAGAAAACAGGCACGGTCCAAATACAGTAGCCAGTGAAGCTTACACTGGGTCCCAACCACAGGCAGCAGGGAGAGCATCTCACACAAAAGCCAGGCACAGAAACCTCCGTTCAGGCAGACAAACACAACACCAAGTGAAAAAGCTTCCAGAGAACATCCACGCTTACCATATGTTAAGGTTTCCATCGAAATCTCCTGTAGCTAAGTATCTTTGCTGCAGAGATGTAGCTCCAAAAGTTCCACATTTTATAGGTTTGGGCTTTTCGATCTTTTAAAGGAAGGAAACGTCTGTGTCAGCACATGGAAAAGGCAACACAAACCCACAGATGACGCAGCTCTCGGGAGTCCACAGGGGTAGGTGTCAGTGAAACACACATGGGATATTTGGTGCAAAATACTATCAAAATGCTATCAAAGGTAAACTACATTTTGAGTTTATTTCCTTGTGCACAGGAAAGCAGAGAGTCCAGTTTACTGGTCCTGAAGAACAACAATTTGTTTGCTTGTGGCCTGGTGGGGCCTTATGCGCCTGAGGTGCTGCTACCCCTGAGAATGAGCCAATGCTCGAAGGTCAGTCTGAGGGGAAAACACAAACAAAAAAACCCCGACACACCCCAAACACAGCCCTGTAACCTATAATGCAACCCAAGATCATCGAGTCCAACCTGTGACTGAACACCCCCATGTCAACCAGACCCTGGCACCGAGTGCCACATCCAGTCTTTCCTTAACCACCTCCAGGGACGGCGACTCCACCACCTCCCTGGGCAGCCCATTCCAATGTCCAATCACCCGTTCTGTGAAAAAATTCCCCCTAATGTCCAACCTAAACCTCCCCTGGCCCAGCTTAAGCCTCTGTCCTCTCGTCCCGTCGCTGGTTGCCCGGGAAAAGAGCCGGAACCCCACCGGCTACCACCTCCTGTCAGGGACTCGTAGAGAGCGATAAGGTCACTCCTTAGCGACAGGAGAGACGGGACATCGCGGGATCACCACGTTTAACAGGCAAACCAGCCTCGGGATTTGTCCCCTGGCCCAGGACAAGCCGTTCCCGGGGGGTGTCCCGCGCTCACCTCCCGCAGCAGCTCCAGGCGGGCCCCTCGCAGCTCGTACAGCTGGACGAGGCCGGTGCCGCGGGCGGCGCTGCCCAGGCACAGCAGGCGGGCGCTGCGGGGCACCCACTTGCAGTCGAACACGGTGTAGCTCAGCGCCTGCTGGGCGTGCGACACCACCTGCGGCCGCTCCAGCGCCGGCGCCGCCGACATCCCTCCCCGCCGCGGCCGCTCCCCGGCGGATGCGGGGGCAGCGCCCGCCGGCCCCTTCCGGCGGCGGCGGCACCACGTGGTGGGACCGCGGGCGGACATGGAGACCGAGGCGGCGGCCCCGGCCGGCGGCTTCACCAGCGTCGTGTCCCGGCGGAGGCGGAGGAAGCGGCGGGCGGGCGGCGAGGAGCCGGCGGGGGCTCCCGTGGACGCGGCGGGGGCTCCCATGGACACTGCGGGGCCGCGGCCCAGCAAGCGGCCCGCCTTCCCTCCCGTGCCCGCCGAGGCGCTCGGGGTACGCGGGGCGACGGGGGAACGCCGGTTCTCGGGGTGCTCCCGCCTCCTCCGCCTAATTCTGTCTCTCTCTCTCTCTCTCTGTTTTCCCCCCCCGCCCCCGGAAGGTCGGGAAGGGCGAGCTGAGGAAGATCCCCGTGCCCGCCAACAGGTACACGCCGCTCAAGGAGAACTGGATGAAGATATTCACGCCCATCGTGGAGCATCTGCAGCTTCAGATCAGGTTCAACCTGAAAACGAGGAACGTCGAGATCAGGGTAAAGGGAGCCCCCTTCCTCCTGCCTTCCCCGCTAAGTAGAAGAGAAGGTTGTGCAGAGATCTCATAGCACCCTCCCCGCATCTGGAGGGGCCTACAGGGAAGCTGGGGAGGGACTCCATCAGGAACCGTAGTGACAGGATAAGGGGAATGGGTACAAACTGGAGAAATTTAGGTTAGATACCAGGAAGAAACTTTTTACTCTGGGGGTGGGGAAACACTGGAATAGGTTGCCCAGGGTTGTTGTGGATGCCCCATCCCTGGAAGTGTTCAAATACAGGTTGGATGGGGCACTGAGCAACCTGGTCTAGCAGGAGGTGTCCCTGCCCATGGCAAGGGGGTTGGAACGAGGTGATTTTTAAGATCCATTCCAATCCCTTAACATTCTGTGATTCTGACTCCTGAAAGGCGGGACCTCTCATGTTCGACATCATTCCTTCTTGTTCCACAGATGAAAGACTAGAGAAGTGTCCCTAATCCCAGATAATGCTTGGAAAAATGGAAACTGTGTGGTTTCACCTACCCAGAAGACCCTCACAGGGGATGAAATCTGGCAGTTGTTGTTCAGAACAAGTAGTTAATGCAAGTAAAATCCAAAAGTGTAAATCTGCTCCAGAAGGGGCCAGTATAAACTGGAGGAGTGTTCAGTTTTTTATAGGAGAAAATTATCTACTGTAGCATTAAGGAAAAATTTTAATCTATGTGTTAGATAGGATTTTAGAATGAAATGTTTTCCAGCTATTTAAGGCTACTTAATGCTTACCTGTCAATTTTGCCCCCCTCTTTTGAGGGGCCACAAAATCTTCTAATGCCTTTGTTTGTGGCAGACAAAAAGAGCCCATAGTATTTGATTGCTTATAATTTTTCTTTAAGGGATTGCACTGGAATACTTTAGGGCACAGATACCAACACAGACCTGCAAATGTTGTAGATGCTCATTCTTTTTTCTTACTCTTTCTCAGGAATATTCAAACTAGCGGTTTTTAAGTGTAGATCCAAAGCTTTGACATAAGACTCACTGAATCAACCATGTCAACATACGAGATCTTTCAATACTGAAAGTACAGACACCAACAGGAATTTTGCTTCCTAATCTTGAAATCTTACCACTAGAGGAAAGATGACAGAACTATACCTTATTTAAACTTCCAAGAAATAACTTAAAGGAAAAGGGAGGGAGAAGCAGAACTCCTGCAGTTCCACTCAATAACTGTGCAGAAGCAAAACCTGGGATTTTAACACCACTTTTTGATACGAAATGTGGCGAGAAGCAAGACTAATTTTGTTCTTGATCAAGCAGATTTCGTTTTGCCCGTATCCACCATGACGATTTAAAACTTTGAAATGTGTTTCATTTACCTGCTAAGGCATCTTTAGAATATTATCATTAGAATAACTCTCCTGCCATTATCATCCTTCTCTTTTTTTCTGCAGTTCTCTGTTGCGGTTCAGTTCATGTAGGTTTGGGTTTTCTCAATAAAAAGGGTTCTCAGTGGAGCGGGGGAATTTTCAGCACCTTCTCTGTTCTCTCCCCTCCAAGCACAGGCTGGGGTAGTTGATACATTCATCTTGTTGTGGGTGAACATGATAAAAAAACACAAAGCATATTACTTGTGTCTTCCAGTAAAACACAATTAACTGAATTGAATTAATCGAATTAACTGCATGTAGGGGTTTTTTTATGATTAGTCTGTATCCCTCAGATTTTTCAAGTCCTGATTCTAGCTTGTCTGGTCTTAATTTGCACACACAACTTCTTGTCTTGCAGACTTGTCAAGAGACAAAGGATCTCAGTGCCCTGACAAAAGCAGCTGATTTTGTGAAAGCATTTATACTTGGGTTTCAAGTAGAGGTGAGTCTCCCAACAGCTTGGTTGCGAGATTGCTTCAGTTTGCTACCATGATGTCTTTGGCCTCTGCAAATTACAGAAAGAAAAAAAATCCTTGGGTGGTTTTCTAGAAATAAATTTGTTTGAAGTTGTGACTGGAGTGGACATCAAGTTTCTTAAGGTAATGCAGGATAAAAAAGTAACCTTGTAACAACACAAAATTATGAAACAGGGGACATATTTAGCTTGTGTAAAACAGCACGGTGCCATAATCTGGCTCTGAGGTGCTCTGCACAGATCAAGACTGTTCATTTTGTCTTAATCCAAGCCAATAACCTGCAGTCTGTGCAAAACTCGGACTTTACTTAGAGAAAAGAAACCCAGTTTTTGCAGTGTTGTAGGGGCTGCTCCTTGTCCTAGACCTGTACTGGCTTCACTAGCACAGGTGAGGTTGGGGTGAATGCAGGGGCATCCAAGCATGGGTGGGGTTGTCTAGACAGAAATACTTACGTGGCTGTTGAAAAAGCAGTGGATTTAACTTTAGCTATTATTTGATAGATGAATTGGAGAAATACAACTGATGTCATTTGTTCATATGTAAAAAGAGAACATCTGCTTTAAACTCTATGGTAGTGAAGCACTCGTGCTAATAACAAATCTCTTGCTCTTTTAGGATGCTCTTGCTCTCATCAGATTAGATGATCTTTTTCTAGAGTCATTTGAAGTTACAGATGGTGAGTAGTTGCTGCTGCAGTATTCCAGTTGTGTGTGCCTCTGCTCTACTTGTGTCACTTGCCCTCACAGATCAGGAAAACCAGAAACATCTATTATGTCATGTATTACCAGAGTTCCTTGGAGTTCTTTGTAGAGCAGAATCTGAATCCTATCTACTTCATTTCATAACACCCACTGTTAACTGGGTGTGCTTTGGCTCTGTTTCCTCAATCTGAGGTGCAATGGAATGCCTTCCACTGCTGTTCTGCAGGAGAATTTCTCTTGGATGCCAGAGACCTCACAGTCAGGTAGCACTGGATGCAGTTTGCACTGCTGGTCACCAAAAGTAAAATCTGGATGGATCTGTATTCACCAGTGAAGCTCTTTCTGTATTACTTGTCCTGAGTTGTTTCCAGTAACTTGACCAAGGGGAGGATTACAGGGATATGCACCCTGCTGTTACCCTGGGCATGTTATTCTCGTTTCAGTCAAACCTTTGAAAGGAGATCATCTGTCAAGAGCAATAGGGAGAATAGCAGGGAAAGGTGGAAAAACCAAATTCACCATAGAAAACGTAACCAGGACACGCATCGTTCTCGCTGACCAGTAAGTACAGACTCAACTTCCTCCTGGTCAAAACACAATCCCTCAGCTCATCTGTGTCCCCTGCCAGGAACAAAGATAACTTGGATTTTTTAGAACTGTTGCAGAGCAGCAGTAAGAAAAATTAAGTGCTATTTTTAATGAACACAAGTATTTATTTGACCTTTTGTTATGAGAATGACAGCCACCAGCACACTTAGAATTCAGTCATTCCCCACAGTGTAAGAATTCCTTCTTACGAATAATCAAAGTTGAACTCACCAACCCAGCAACGTTTTCCTCCTGAAGCTGCTACACTGTTAAATTTCCAAATTGTAAAATCTATTTTAAAAGGATTTGGAGGAGCACAGGTCTTACGTTGTAGATTTTCTGGGCTTCAGTTGGGGTTTTTTACTGTTTACAAGTGTAGAAAAGGAACTAGTCCACTGATACAGAATTTCACATTCATCTCTCACCTCCAACTCTCTGTTAACTCTCTAATCACAGAGGGTTTTTTTCATTAACTTAAGGCTACTTTGCTTTTTACAGAAAAATTCATATTTTGGGATCTTTTCAGAACATTAAAATGGCACGAACAGCAATCTGCAATCTAATTTTAGGTAAGTCCTCTTATCTAATCTTCTCCACTACATATAAATAGATCTTGCATTTTGAGAAACTGCTTTGTGGCTCTTACCTTCTCCCTGGCCTGTCCGCACCTGCACTTGGAGCAGGTCCTTTGCTGGCAGTTGGCTTGATGCACTTAAGAGAAAGTTTTGGAGGGGGGAAGTGAGGAGTCCAGGGCTTTGTTCTGGCTCCAAAACCCTCTCCGTGGGGCAGAAAGATGTTCTGCCTTTTGATGTAGCTGCAGCATTCCCTGAGGGGCTTTGAAAGCCAAAGGGGACAACTCACCCTGACAGCACCTGCAGTAAGTCAGGGTGACTGACCTTGACCATCCTTCTCCCCCTTGGGCTTAGTTCTCTGCTTTTAGCACACATGTGAGAGCAAAACATTCATTTTTGTGACATGGATCATCTTGTTTGCTGACTGGATTTGTCCTTTCTTCTGCAGGAAGTCCTCCTTCCAAGGTTTATGGCAATATTAGGGCAGTGGCCAGCAGAGCAGCCGAGAGGTTCTAAGCTGCACCACCAAGGACTGGGGCTGGGAGTCCAGGTTCCTGGACACACAGGAGTTCTGCTTCCAGGGCACATGAGAGGCATGGAGCTACAGAAGCCACAGCTCTTCTGCTGGATTTGGAAGCCCAGAAGAAAAATGGGACTGTTTTTGCAGTCTGACTGCCTTCAGACATGTGGTGTGATTTGAACATACACAATGTCTCTGTATAATTATTAAAAGGTATTTTAAGTTGGTTGTGTCCATATCAAAAGCACGAGTACATGATTTTACTTGAACAGCCTCCAACAAAAACACGCTTCATTACGGATTTTCAGAACGTCAAAGTTTTAAGAGGCTGCTGTCAGAACTTCAGAAAGCCTTTGAGTTTCATGTTTTGAGCCTAAAGGAATCGGCACAGTTAAGTGTTTAAATCCACGCATCACAGTTTGGTATCCTCCTGGAAAAAGGAAGAGTCAACTGGAATGCAGAGTTCAATGGCAGGCTGCCCACCAAGTCTCTGCTGCTGCTGCTGGAACAGTGCATCACATGGAAAGAGTAAGACACAGAGGTAAATAAGGTATTTGCACTTCATCCTGAATCTGCACATATATAAATTTTATAATTCTCCTGAAAATGATCTGTAAGGACAGCCTAGTGAAGCCAAGAGCCACTACCTTTAGTACTTGCCAGTGTACCAGAGCACAAACAACTGGAAAGTCCTGTATCTCCTCCTCCTTAAAATACCAAATGCACACAAGAATAGAGGGAGAGATTAGAGAGGCCAGTCCCAGTATGACTTAAAAATGGGCCCTTTTCTTCTAACTGCCTGCCAGCCTTGTTGCCAAGTCTCTTGCAAAATAATTCAGTTCAGGCTTGGCAATGAAAACAAAAACTGAAATGAGATTATCACACACAAGCAAACTGAGTCAGCATTTCACTCAATGTCCGAGTTTCCAGAGCAGCACTTTGCAGTATGGCATTATAACTACAGCCAAATTGATTCAAGTCTTCAGCTGCCAACAGATTTAAGACTTGCTGAGTTACCTAAATATATAGTGCTCAGCAGTCCAAGCTGTAAAGGGGAGAGCAGCTCCAGGTGTGCACACCTGGTCAGCACATCTTCTGTTCATCATCTGCATTTACCTCAATTAGCTTGAAAGATGAGGGAGAGTAAGGCAAGAACACACAAAAATTATTGCTTATCCTAAATCAGGTGCATATTGATCCCAACCCAAATCAGCAGAAAAGAGAGGGCAGCACTCAGAAGGCCCAAACACCTGCACCCCAAAGAGCACAGCAGAGCTTCCAGGAATGACATACCCCTACAGGGAGGGCTGGTGTCACCAGCACAAGGCTCAGACCTTTCCCTGAGAAAGAAGCTGCCTTTTGTTCTCCATTTCATTAATGTTAGGGTGGGTTTGTTTTGTTTTTTAAGCCACCTTCCACTTACCACAAGGATTTCAAAGTTTTTCATCCAGTTTGGACACTTACCAAAGAGAACGATGTGCCTTTGAAAAACCCCAAAATGTAAGTGGCCTTGAAACACTGAAATAAATCCTGGAAGTGTTCAGTGGACTGTGCACCCTGTAGAGTTTTTCAGTAAATCTTCACAATGGAAGAGTAGACAAAAAACTGTGAACAAGTTCTCCTTAGATCAGTGTGCAGAGCTGCTTTAAGGTGAACAGGAAAGGTTGTGTAAGTACTGAAGCACCCCAGCCAAGGTTCAAATATTTTATTTTGTATTCATATAGTATGAAGGTTCTTATAGTTCCCACAACATATGATGTAGCATGCAGAGGAAAAACTAAACATTCAACATAAATCATTTTTCCCCACACAAACTAAAAAAAACTTCATCCCTCCCCTTCCAGTCCCCCTAAGGAAATAACATTAGCACTAATTTCTATAATGCCAGCCAAGATATGCACAAGCAAGAGAAATTGAAAGCATTTGCTAAAATGTTTGTAACAAATACTTATGTACAAAAAATTCACAAAAGACTAGTTCCCCCTTGAAGCAGAGCACATGGCAATTGACACTGGAACAGATACAACCACTGGCTGGGATTATAAACCACGTACTGATCCAGAGGAAGAAAAAAGTTACATGTAGTGGAGATTTTTGTTTTGAACATTAACATTTACCAAAGTTTGGCAACATTATCTTTTAAATTATGCAAATTATGTAAACAAGAGGAACATTTCAAATCGATCTACATGCAAAACTTCATGTCATGCAAGGACACCAAGCACCTGGATTTCTCTCTCACAGACAGAGCCCATGATGTGCAGCACTCAGTTGAAGGAACAGCTATGGCAGACAGGTGCTCGATTGAAGAGGTTCAGACAACCTGCACTTTCCACTGCTCATTATAAAACAATTTTTTTTTAATAGAAAAACTACTATACAGGAAAGATGTACTGTTCTAAAAAAATCTAGCAAATGTTTTTCTTCCAGCCAATAGTACCACTGCAGAAAAGGGAAGGGATGATATAAAGTTGTAAAACATGGCTCGCTACTTTTATATCACACAAATATATCAAGTTACCTTCCGTTACAAATTATGATATGGACAAATCTAGAAAAGAAAAACATTCTCCAGGCAAAGGACTGGAGAACTGCAAGAGGTATAAATTTAGATAGTGTGAAGTTTTCCTCCTCTATGGCATAGGTTAACAAGATTTCCCCCCTGTATGAATCCTATATACATATATATATAAAATATTACCAGTTATTTATGCTACCTGTAGTATTTTTTTAAATGCAAGGGGGAAACTATCATGGTTGAAACAACAGAATTTAAATGGCAAGAACATTTTATAATCTAAGTACTGTATAAAATAAGTAGGTGGGAATCCTGCACAGTTATGTTGATCCTAATTTCATTTAAGCTAAGCACAAGAGAAAATCATGAATGCATCTAACAACTTGAGCAGCTGTATCTAAACTGAACCCAGAACAGCAGATGTGCCTTGGCTTCAGGACAGCTGTAACTGCTCCCAATTCCTGGGTGATGGAGCTTAAGGGCCATCAAAGCATTCCGCAGTCACTATATGCACACGAGGACTAGTTCTTGGCAGTAGCATTAAACTATATTCTCATATTAAGTAGAACTGTACTAAGTTATTTAGCAAAGAGACACAGTCCCTGGTAATATATTAACAGGTATAAATAAACTTAGTCTCCTGTGTTACAAAAAAAAAAAAAAGTACTTAAGGTGATTTAATAAGAAGCAATGCTTTGTCAGCCAGTCAATATATAGAAACATCTGAACAGTCACAGGAAAGGAAAAGAGTTGACCTAACACCCAGTTAAAATTTTACATTCTTCTACTATATATATAAAACTGTGTGAAATAAAAGTAAGGATGTATATCCATATATTGAACTGTTAATATTCTGCTTGGCACTTTGTACTCTAGTTTTGTTTCTGAATCAAGTATATTAAATTAAAGCCCACCTAGCTACTACATATAGAAAGCTACATATATATCTATATATAAATACACACACACATATATATATATAGATAGATATTTCCTTGTTATAAAAGATGAAGAAAAATAAATTAAAAAGCCAACCCCTTCCCTTTCTCCGCCACACTGATATGCTCTTTCCATCTTTGCTGTCCTTCAGACTTTAAAGTGCTACACTGAGTTATTGAGAGAATAAAAGTTCAATAACACTTAGTTGGCTTCATGAGGCTCATGTTGGAAAATGTGGCTTCACAGAGAAAAATACTTCCATTTAAATACACAGAGAGCATTGCTGGACGTCTGGAGCAGATCTTCAGAGATGGAGAAGAAAGCAAAAGTGTTGGGTGGTGCCCTACAGAGTCACACGTCTACAACCATCTTTTTGTGGATATCTAGGCCTCCTACAACCTGGGAGAAAAATAAGGTTCAGAGACATGAGAATTGAAAGTTAGCAAGGTACAAAGAACACATTCAATAGATGCATTCAGGTCAATCATAATGACAGTACTTCCCTGGCCTCTCCACACTGATTTACATTTCACAAGTACTGTGAGGGACAGAAATGAATTATGTACAAACCAAGGTCGTTCCATATTAGCACAATTTACACACTCAAAGGCCTGAAAACCAGTGTAAATGACACCATTTTGGCATTCCTCCTCAGCTCATATTCTGACCATGCACTGTTTTTCTGCATGTTAAATAAAATGCTCACTTGACTTCTAAAACTCCCTGTAAAACTGTGCACCCTTCCATGAGTAGCAAAGGGTCATAGGAACAGCAGCAGGATTTCTGACAGAACTGCACACACCCAGAAAAAAATAACCAGTGTTCATGAGGGTGTGATCCATGCAATGCAAAGGGAGAAGGAAAGGTGCCATGTCAGAGGAACTTCTTACAATGTGTGAACAAAACTCAAAAGCCAAATGGTATCTGCCAAATGCAATAAATGAAAATGTATAAAATGTATTTTTGCAGACAGATGGCACAAAGTTCAGAGGAGGTAAAATGCAAGAACAAGAGGATAAGAGATTGTAAAAGTGAAAAGCCTCTTGTCAGGTCAACAAAAACTGATGAAATTCAAAGGAAGAGGAAAATCTAATGGTAGCACAAGACAGGAAGCCTGGGCAGAAGCCAAAGGACAAAAGAAAAGGCAACATCACTTGATGGATGGCTGAAAGACAACAGCCCAGTGCAAGAAAACAGATAATGCAGTAATCCAGGCCTCTGCAGGCTGTGACTCTGAAATCTTTGCAGATGACTATGTGTTTTTTACATGATGTCACAAGAATAACTTAAAAAGACCTCAAACATGCAAACAATAGAAGCCTTTCACTTTAATAGTTGGGGGGATGGCAGATTTCCCCCCCTCTTTTTTTAGAACTCACACTGAGTATGAAAAAGTTATGTTTGAACTGAAGTTGTAAATTCAAAGAGTAGGAAAAAAAGCAATTCCCAAACTGTGTTACCAGATGTATGTTCATTAACATTAATTTCAAATTAATGTCTAAACACTCGTTGCAATTTTCAAATGTTCAAGATTCATTTCCTTTTTCTGAAGAAAGAATTTAAAACTTGCTGTCAAATAATTAAATAAATATACCACATGGGTGAAAATCAACCATTTCAAGTCTCAAGTGGTACATTCATGCATTCTGCTCTGTAAACCCCAAAGTTCTTAAAATGCACCTTTCAACTGTCTGCCCTTTTTCAGGAGCAGCAGTTGAGGGGTTCCTCTCCCTGTAAATGACACAAGTTTTCTTTAGAAGTTACTTACAGCACAGAATTCTTCAAAGGATATTCTTCCATCACCATCCTTATCTGCATTAATTATGGTTTTATCTACAATTTGCTGTAACTGAGTGTCTTTGAGATTGTTCCCAACCATCATCTTCAGCACCTGGAAGAGCTCCCCGTTTGAGATATAGCCATCTTTGTCCATATCATAAATGCGAAAAGCAACTGCAGAAATAAAAAAAAAAATAAAAACATATATATATAAAAACATTCACTGACAAATGTGGTCAGAAAAGAGCAATATACTCACTTCAGAAATATCAAATGAAATTGTTTTAGGCACCAGCAGTACAAGGATTCCATTAAAATCAAACAGGAAAATCTCCACCACCACAAGTAAAGCACTCAGGCAGCAACTCATTTGCAAGTAGAAAAAAATTACAACCTTCCAGGAAACAGATGAATCAAAATCCTACCTGGTTACTTTGCTGCAAACAATTTGGCATCAAGACTGGATTTATTTTTAAACATTTCAGTCTTAGTTATTGGAAGCTACATGTATGACTGAACCTACCCCTTTTCCACTCCAAAAGTTTGGGTCCTGAGATGCAGTTCTAAAACATCAATTTAATGCTCTTCTACTGTAGTAGCAAAAAATGGAATATTATTCTTAGGCCCCATAAAGCAAAGCATATAGTTCACAAAAGTCTGTACCAAGCTATTCTTAAATTAATTTTTTCTTTTTTAAACAGGAAGCAACTTCAGTTACTGAAAGTTCATCAAAAGGCAACCTCCTCCAACCTTCCCTGCAGAAAAGAGTGTGGCAAATCTCCACACAAAAAAAATTACAAACTGTGCAAAAATCTTACAGTCTATCTTCAAGATTTCCCACTCTTTACAAGAATCTGGATTTGATGATTTCTCAGTCTTAACTAACAAGTATATTTTTTGAGGATCAAAAAATTTTTGTTAAGGAAAAATTAAAATACTTACACCTCAACTTCTGTTCTTTATCTCCTTTGACACTGAACTGGGAGACTCCTTCTATAAATTCTACATAATGCAAGAAAAACATGTATAAAAAAAGTGTATTATTTAATAAATCAAGGAAATCAATATTCAGAAATTTTTAGAAATTGTTCAAAGAATTACCATAAAATCTTCAAAATATTGTCTACCTTGTGACACCTAAGTGTCCACATACTTTGATACTTTAATATTCTTTAGTGGGAAGTACCCCAAATGAAATACTGTGTTCACTGAATAGACTTGGTTACACCAGGATTTCAGTAATTTTGTTGCTGGACTTTGACAAAAGAAGCTGACAGAAAACTCCAAGTTCTCTACTAAATCCACTCCATCGGGGATTTTAATTGTACAGCTCCTCTCAAGACTGGTTTCCCAACTAAAAGAATTACATTAAAATTGAAAACTGCTCTACAAGAAATAGGTTAAAAAATACTTTCCTCTAAGAAATAGGGTAAAAAGAAAATTGATTTTGACAACTTCCTGTTCCCTCCCAAGAAGAGCAGCTCTTGATAATTGTATTAATCACAGCTCAATGTCACAGACAATAAAGCATCATCTTTCATCACTGCTTATTTTTTCACAAGGAGATTTTGAATAGTTCCATACCACAATGACTGCTTTTGATCAAAACTCAACATTCCAGTTACCCTGTAGTTAATCCCTATAGAAATCTGAGGGGGTTTGCAAAGGTTAGCAGCTCTTTTATGTTAATATTTTATTTAAAATGTCAGCCTGTCACTATAAATGAGATTAAAGAACTTTCTGCAATTAAAAAAAACTCAAGAAATTTATTTTTTCCAGTCATATGCAACAAGAGATACCGAGTATCAGCTTGAATACAAGTTACAAATATTATCACTTCTAAGGGTCAGAGGCTGTTTTAACAAACTAGTAATGAAAATTATAACCTGCTGGCCCTTTTAATCATGAATATTTAAATTAAGTCTAAAATTTTGAGCAATGTACGAAATCAAAACTTTTGTTTTTTTACTTGAAGTGTTTTAAGATCTACCTAAAAAGAATCCTATAAAAGAAGCATGAACAGAAAAATCTGGGCCCCTTTCTATTTTCTAAATGCTCCAACTAAGGACAGATTTCATTTGGATAAGTACAACTAATGCACAGACACACCACTTACACAGCCTGCCCCACCTTTTTCAGATAGCATCACAATTAAGAGTCTGAACTAAAGCACTTTAAGAGATATTTAATGAGTAGCCCTAAATCAGCATGACCTTGAAAGCTATTACTATACAATCTGCTCTTTCAAGCAGTTCATTCAGGAGTGCCCTAATGCACCAGAGAAACTAGTTTTACTGGTATTTAGTTCCACTAGGAATTAGCACCTTATTTTGATTAATAAGTTTTCTTCACCCCTCCTTTCTCAGCTGAAGAAAAACTGGAGTGTTCTGAAGCTCCAGGAGGTTCTGCTAAAGTGCCACCCCCTGTCACAGAGCACTGTGCCTTACCTTTGAAGTCCACTTCTCCATTGCCATCCGTGTCAAATATATCTATTACTCGCTGTACTAACGGGTTCTGTTGCAATTCAGGTAAAGACATGAACTCTTCCACGCTCAGAGAACCAGAGTTGTCCAAATCAAGCTTCTTAAACCTCTTTCCTAGTCGTTTTATCTCATCAGCATCAACTGAAACGAAAAACAACCCCACACTTATTCTCAGAAAGGCTTCAGTAAACCTTAGCAGTTAAACACAACACATGTTTCATTGCTTTCCTACAAGATTTTCTCCTACTTTATTACAGCTATTAAACACTCTCATGGAAGGCAGTAAAGATAACATAAAATTCTGAAGACAAACACAAGCCTTACCATTTTATTTTAAATAAGCCTTACCTTTTTTCCTCCCTGCACCAGCCATAATACAGTTAGCCCTGTGACTCACTGAATACCACATGCTGACACAACATTTTGAAGGATTTAGGATGCTTAGCAAGTTCTTAATCAGACAGCTCTTACAAATAACAGAAGAAATTAAAGAAGAGAATGAGTATTCTCTGAAGGAGCTAGCATTACCTTTACACTAGACTAACATAAGATGTTAGAAAGACAATTATATTCAACTTATTAGGCAAAACCAGTGCTTCTTCAGCACAGCAAATGTGAGATTTCCTGGGTTATGTGATAAGTTGAGCTCGCTAACACATTCCCACTGTTGACCAGTTGACTCACCTACTCAAAATATCCCTCTGACTGGCCTAAGATATTTTTTTCTCTCCATCTTAAACAGGAAACAGATACACCTGCAGCCATGACCTGCATACAGTTATTTTTTTGTCTCAGAAATTAAAGTAAATTCAGGTTCTGCAGCACTACCTCTTCATCTATCCTCTTCAAATTTATGGAGAATCTCAGTTCAACCATACACCCAGTACTCTACACGTCTGATTTTGCCAGGGATACACTAAATTTGTGAATCCGTAAAAACAACCAAAACCAATCTTGTACTTTGCTGCTGCTGAAAAGCTTGAAAAACTTTACCCATAACAACCTGAAAATATCCTATCAGCAGCTTGATTTATGAGACTCAAGTTAGTTCAGCTGTTGCTCACCATGTTTGGCTATGAAGGAGGAACTGAGGTCCTTAGGAAGCCCTAGGAAGAGACCAGCACACAGCAAACCACAGCAAACACACCTCACAGAACTCCAGGCTGGCAAACTCCCCCGACCAATTTTCTCCCTAATATGAGCGGCCTCCTCAATATTTCTTAGCTCCATTTAGTGTTTTTGGTCCAATAGTAACAAAAATTGTATCTTCACTTCTACAAGGCACATACCACCACCTGATCCACTTCACGTCACATTAATACCTTCTTAGGCTTTTGCATAAAGCCAAACAGCTCTGAGTCTTTCTACATAAGGTCAGCCAAGATGCAGAGCTGGATGTTTGGAAACCGCAGCCGATTCAAAGACCAAAACAGTAACCAGCTTCATTTCAATTCCTTGATATCCTTGTCTAAAACGAATGAGATGCAAATCCAGAGATCCTCTCAACTGCACTACTGCAGAATGAAAGGCAGAGAGCACACCAAGTCCAGAAGCACATGATTTTCTGTCAAGACTTATTTTGCCTGAGTAGTAAATTCTGACATTCTGCAGTCAAGTCAGGCTTGCAACTGCAGAGGCAGAGGGCAAAAAAGGGTCGATAGTCCCAGAACAATCTTCCCTTTGCTGTGCCAGCAAGTGACAGATCTGATTCTGCCTCTAGGGCTATAAAAATAAGACTAAACATCACCTGCTTTCCTCAGTTCCCAGTGTGCTATTTCAATTAATTAACCTCTCAACTGCAGTGAAACTTCCCTTGTAGCCCCAGTTTGCTCAGAAGCCTCGAACATGACTGAAGGTGTGCCCTGAGCAGCACAACACTGCAGGGGCAAAAGCACATTGCTCAGCTACACAGGAACCCTCCGGATCACACGGGAGGAGCTGGAGCACCACATGGTGACCTGCATGTAGAACATAATCATGTGACTAACAGAAGGCAGTATTAAAAGGGAGTGGCAAAGCAGAGTTCCACTGGCAATTTTAGGAGTTCCAACAGCACAAAATGCTTCCTCTCGCAGATACACTGAAGGTATTTGCCAACTTTTGCTTCTGCTCACAGAAACTCCTTTGTTTCCATTCTTCCTCAAACTCCTGAAACTAAATGGAGTCAATCTTGGCACTGGTAGGCTCTATCCACCCTCACTCCCAGTCCTGCCACTGGACAGTTAGGGGACCTATCCCAGTTTTATGCAAAGCCAGCACCTTGTCAAGCTGTGAAAGGGAGAACCAATCTTACTGCAAGCTCTGCTCCAGGCTTGCAACTCCCATAGGAAGAGTTGATATCCTAAAAAAATCCTCATAGCACAAGCACTTGCAAAAGCATAAAAATATCAAGGGTGGCTTGTTACACTACATTTGTAAGCACATTTTCCAATGTAAAATGAGTGTATGAATAAATATAATTTATACCTATATTACTTCATTTTAAAAAAACTAAACAGCAAACTGGTAGTAGTGCCTATGGTGTATATAATGCACTGTCATCCTCCTACCAAATCAGTGGAATCTCACTTCCAATATTAATAGAAAGACTAAATCTTTCCATTTCAGTCAGTGCTAAAGCCTCCTAAGCAACCTGAAATACTTCATTGTTCTTCAATTTCACAAAGTCACAATGCAGAAAAATGACAGAAGCATTAACACAGCTGGATCCTTTCCCCCTTGTCACAAAAGCAAATGAGTTAATAAACTGCAAGTTCTGAAACATTTCTAAATTACACTGAAAAAAATCCTAAACATCAAAACACAGCAATGATATTTTTACAAATCAGGATGTAAAGAAGCAGCTGCCTGAGGCAGGGCTGCAGACTAGCAGTCATTAGATTGCATCATTTTCTCACAACCCAGAAGCAGCATTAAAGCAAGTTTTATTTCACAACACCAGTTATATTTCCTGCTTTGGGAGCTCAAGTCCATGCTATTTTTCCTCACAAATATATAAGCAAAGACTCAAAGTGAGACCCAGAGTTCTGTCAATGTCCTGCTACGAAGTGGAGCTAATTATCAAACATACAAGTCACTCGAACACTGCTACAGTTTAAATTGGCATGAGCTGGCACAAAAGATAGACAAGACCAACTCTGCCATCACAAGATCTCCCCCACAAGATGTGCTAAGAAAACGAACTGTTGTCAGGAAGGTATTTTATCTTGAGCTAACGTTATCTCTAGCAGGACCTACCAATATGAATTTTAAAAAAGAACATTTTATTTGGACATTCAGAAACTGATCCGACACACGCAATGATAACAATCAATGCTACTCGGACAATCTCTGCCAACATCTGCAGGGCACAAGAACCACTGCTGGGTTAACCAGCCTTGCATTTGCAATTAGCCAGGTACTTAAATTTAAGAACCAGCAACACTTAAAAGCAGATAAAATACGGATTTATTTTTTTGTTCTAAAGACTGCAGTCAGGGCCTTCAAGATCACAGATGATAAAGATAAGAATCAGATGACGAGAAGGGGAAGAGGTTGGAGAGGCATGTAAGAATATTTCTCAAGAATGTTTAATGTTCTGCTGAACTAACAAAGCAACAGTTGCCTAAATTAGGAAAGTAAAGAGTCCTGATACTTTGAAAATGTTAATTACTCTTTGTCCACATATACACACATCCAATTTCATAGCTTGTACCAGTTCAACTGTGACACACAGTCCAAGTATAGATATTTAGCAGCAGTTTCTACTGGAAAGGGGATTATAAATTTCTCATTCCAAACCTTGAAACGTTCAAGCAAAGGGTTTGCCTGCACTGGAGAGGTTCTACTGAGAGAGGTTCTACTCTTGGGGAGGGGGAAAAAAACAAGTCAAAGAGCAGTACTGAAAAAATTAGTATCTCTGCCAAAAGCTGACCAAACAGCAAACTCTTCCAATGTTTTGTCTCTGGCAAATGACACACCACGGATGACAGTACTTGGAGGAGGAAATAATGAAAAAGCAAAGTAATTACAGGAATAGGAAAAATTTCTTTAATAGTTCGTGAGCATAAAAACCTCTGTTCATAATGAACATATATGGATAAACATCTGCAGATGCAGTGTTTCATAACTGACTGCCTGAGGATTTCGTATCAGAATTTAATTATTTTCCTTAAATATATTGCAAGCACCTCACCTACTGTTAAATCCTTTCCACAAGCTGAATTTTAAAAAGCTTATACACTTGAAAAAAAAATTGTATTTCAGTAGTATCTTTGTCTTCATAAAACAGCTTAAAGAAATGAAAGAATATGAATATAAAATAAGGGATGAATGCATTACAGTACAACATGACTTAAATTTGCATAGTTTCTGTCTATTCTTCCTTCAGTTCACAGCCTTTATTTCTGCTGACTCCCCCTGCTTAGGCTGAATTTACCTAAAAACTATGTAGGATTTCTGGGATTTAGTGTTTGTTTCTTTGTTCTCCTTTGGCTTTTTAAAAGGAAAACAGTATAAATTTATGTATACCAGCAGATTTCAATAATATCCTCTTCATTTTTTGTTGAGATTATCTCCCAGAATGCGCATATATACAAGAGTCTTCATCTATGATGGATGTGCCTCTTTTTACAAGACCTCTTTTTCTTTGGTATTTATCAACAGACTTGCTTAAAATTCCACATAGCTCTCACCGAAGAACAGAGCACTGAATTAAATTTCCAGTGTATGAACAAAATAGACTTTCCTTCTTCTCTGCAGGCTCCTTGCAGAGAACCCAGTGCCCACACAAACACCCTCAAGCTCTGCTGGAAATGCACGACATAGTTCAGATCCAGGGAAGGTTTCTGAGCTGGAAGGACTGATGGTGGCAGTAGCAGACAGAATTTCACAAGACAAGCTCAGGAGAACAGGACAGAGATGAAAACACTAGGGAAATCCAAGGCAGTCCAAACCCGTGGTTGGGTAAAAGGGGCGATAACACCACGGAGCAGAATGAGGAGGATCAAGCTTCGTTTACATTGTTTGAGGCAGAGTTTGCCGGTGACTCATCCCCGAGGTCGGAGCTGCCCCGAGCTCTGGCCGCAGTGAGTGCTCCCCTCCCTCCCACTCGAGTTGGCCTTTTTTGTGCTGTGCTCACCAGCTGACACTTGGCTCTGTGCTTCCTACGCTTTTCCGTGGAATGGGACAGTATCCCATCAGCTCGGCACTGATGCCTGAGCTCACAAACTTAACACGTGGCTGGAAATAATAGCTGCTAAGTGGTTTTCTTTAAAAGGCCTTGCTGGTAGCCCTGTTGAAACATTAAATTATTCACTGTTTTAAAACACACGGAATTGTTTATGTTTTTTTTCTAATCAATTCTGAGTTTCCTTCACCTTGTAAATTAACAAAAGGGGTGTGTGGGAGGGTTAAACACTTCCAGTTTTAAGAAATTTTTGCTAAAGAGCTATTGGTAATTTCAAAAGATTCATTCCTCTTTCATCCAAGTATTAAAATTCTAGAGCCAACACCTGCTTCGTATCTTGAATTCATTTGCATACATCTAAAAATGTGATGAATCAGGTTAAAATGTAAGGACTCCAGTGCTTCCAAGAAACTACATGCAAGTGTTCTGCCTAACTCCCACTTTAGTGCAGGAGTTTTATCCCCCAGTTGTTCACTTTCTAATATGCTGGTCTACACTGAGTACCCCACTCCTTCCCCCAACACAACAGCAGAGGATGATCTGTTATGTTTTAAAATAATTGTTTCAAATTGCTATGCACATAACTGATGCTCAGATAGGATTCTAAAAACCATTCAAGCAGCAACTCAAAAAGCTTCATTAAAAGCCAATTTCAGTGTGCTCTATGTTGAAGAATGTAGTCTGAAAGAAAAATTTAATGATATTTTTTCTAGTCAACGTAAAGGTAGAAAACTAGCTTCCTATTAATGTGAGAGTCAAAAGTAAAGGATACCTTAAAAATCACGGAATTATAAAATGGTTTGGGTTGGAAAGCACCTTAAAGATCCTCTAGTTCCAACTCCCCTGCCATGGTTGCTCAGAGCCCCATCCAGCCTGGCCTTGAACACTTCCAGGGGATGGGGCATCCATAAAAATACAGACCTCTGAAATCAACTGCATTCAAGTGATGCTTTAACAGGATAACTGTTTATGTATTAAGAAACACGGTGCATCTTTTGCTGCAGAGTACACAACACACACAGAGTCATCTGCAAAGGCTTCAGACCCTATTGGAAAGGCTGTACATCTCTTAGGAAGGAGGTGTTGAGCACTTCTAGAATCTAAGTGTTTACCTAAATGTTTAAACCTCTATTTAAAAAGCTGATTTTTCAGATACTCTTAAAATACTGGCTCAAAGTTTTAACTAACAAAAACCAGACCAGAGTGTGGTCACAGAGAGCCCAATTTCCACGTATTCTTCAAACATGAGATCATTATAAACAAGAATATTGCTAAGGTGTTGGGGGAAATATTTTTTGTAAATAAAACATGTTCTGAAATAAATTTTAAATGTTTCCAGGTTAATTTCTTCTCATAAGAATGGATTGCAGAGATCTCAAAATAAAACAGACCTTCAGCAAAACTCTCACCCCTATCTACAGTCTCATCTGATTCACGAATATAACGTTTCAGAGCAGCAACCAAGTCAGCCATTTCAGTCTTGGAGATCGGATTTCAAAAAGATGACGCCCTTGAGAACACATTCAACCACTTGTCTTGTATATGCTTACACACAGCTGGCCTAATCCTTTTCATGACTTCAGATGTGTCATTTACAATTTCCTAAGTTAGAAAAGAGATACTAGTCTCCTCACCCTAAAAATCAAACCACACTACAATATAGTGTTTATACAAAAAATACTATACTGTGAAGTATTTTTTACTCTACTACAAAGTAGTTTTCTCCACATCTTTTTTGTTATGATAAAATTTGCTTGTGGATAATTTGACATCAAATTTAACATCAAATTTTCACCATGTCAAACGGCACTAGGTTTTTAGTAATTTCTGGGACATGGCACAGCAGAGACACAAAAATAAACCATGTTAAGGAATCCAACAACACTAATTCACCCACTGAAAAGAACTAATGTTTTAAAAATAAAAGGATAAAGAATATACTTGACTATTCAACGGTGTGCATCCTCTGCGTGGTATCCTGAATTTGCTTCATGTAATTTAAACACAAAATTATTCTTATAAAATAAGACACCAAAGCAGCAAGTGCACCACCAGGCAGAGGTTACAAACCAATGCCACCATGCAAACAGCATAAATACATTTCTGATTTCTCCCATGATCTAAACAACCATATACTCAACACACATTTTAACCACAGATATAATGCAAAAATCCTCACTTTTTCTGCAATAAATAGAGGTAAACAAGCTCAGTAATAAACCTTTAGGCTGCCAGTTGCTACCAACAAATACAGCTTGGTCTAGAATCAGAAGTTAATGATGGCAACACACTACTTAGAACTCTGATAGAGACATGACTAGCTGAAAAAAAAAACCCTCTTCAGAAACCAATGGAGCAGTAATCTAAGATTGATACATATGAAAACATTACAGAAGTCTTCATCAAAAATGAAACTCCAATCACATATCCATATTTAACAAAATAGTAATACTGGGAGCATATCACAGCCATGCACTGCTGTGGACAAAGATTCTCAAGTGTTTACAAACTGATGACTCAAATTATATGTATTAGGCATAGAGGACTCACAAATTACCAGCTAAAGCCTCCTTTCTCTGAAAAAATGTATTTAGACAAAGATTCCCCAGTGATTATTTATTTCATGTAATGGTTTGAGGTCAGTTATGACGAACACTGTGAAACCAATCTAGGAAACAGTCCCTATCTTGAATTTCCCTGTTTAAAAACAAAATCCGATTCACCCAAGATGAGGAATTTTATCAAGTGGTCCAATAAGATGCATACACAGGTCTACACATGTTTTAGGGCTGAAGAAAAAGCAGCTAAGAATAGGTGCCCTTAGCACAACACCACAGGGACATTTCACAAGACAACCCTTTCTTTGGTCAGCCTTAGGCAAGAAATACTTTGTTATTTTTACAGGGTAGACTAAACCCCTTGAGAGGGAGCAATGAACTTTTATTCTCACGTGGCCAAAAGCAAGTAACACTAAGTGGCTTCTCACCCACCTGCCTGGCTGCAAGCATACACAGGAAAAAACTGCTCTTTTAGTCTCAACCTCTCTCTCCTCTCAGGGCACAAAGCCAGTTTAGGCACCCTACAACATACTTCACTGCTAACACAGTACTGACTGCAACACGAGCTGCTCCGCATCTCTGAGGAACTGGCACCAGGACTGATGGAAAAGCCCCAGGGGTTGAAATTACCAGTTATAACACTTCACCCTACAGACATCAGAACTATCAGAAGTTTGTTTCATATTCTAATGGGAAAAAAAAAAACAAAACAAAAAAAACCAAAAAGCAAAACAAACAAACAAAAACCAAACAAAACTAAACAACAAAAAAAAACAACCAAAAAAAAACACTTTAAGTGATTTTTATTTTAAAGATGGACTGATTTTTGAGTTTACAATGAAACAGCAAAAGCTGTATCATTTCCAAAGGTATCTTTAACCCTTTTACTCTTTCAGTTAGTAAATAAACTGCATAACATACATGACAGCTGTACATATCCATCTCCATCTAACATTACAATGTTAGCAAGCAAAAAAAACTTACAGTGTGAGCACATTTCCAAGGGGTAGCTTGCCTCATTTCCCTGAAACACAACAAGAAAAACAGAACAAAGTTGCAATTATTCCCAAATTAGCTCTGAGGAACTATTTAAAGTTTCAGCACCGTAAAGGTCTCGGGCAATACAAGTTACATTGTTCTTAAAAGATATATCTTTTAGACCCACCAACCATGGACAGTGTTTTATTTGGATAGATCTATGTTACCAAAACATACAAAGAAATATGAAACCATTGAGAGATCTCCCAGATGAGAATTCCCATGAAAATGTCAGTGCACACAATTACAGTAAGAACTTCAATCCCATATTCTAAACTCAAAAAACCAAACATTTATATACTGAGCAAATGCTACTTTTGAACTTAAAAATATTTAATTTCAAAATGTGACAAAGCCTGCTTTACTATTTTATTTTCTACATAAAAACAGACATGTCCTTATGAATTCCGATGACAAATCTTACTCAATTACCAGAAGAAAAGTGTAGTATATTTTTTCCCCTGAGCCACATGCCCATTCCCCCCAAAAAGGATTCACACAGGAAGAACGAAGCAAAAGAGGTGTTTTACATGACCAGAAATTCCGACATGACTGCTTTACATTTAATTATTTTTGTAATGTACTATGTTAATATGTTCCTGTTTTGTAGCCGAATGGAAAGTCAAACTACGATTTTTAATCCTTGCTAAACTACAACGCAGCAATAGCACAAAAAATTAAAACTTTGAGAGTACCAACACTTGAAATTTGCACACACTGAAATCAACATGAACTGCCGACACATGAACGCCAAAAGACACTAAAAGTTGCTGTTTTCCCCCAAATGGTTCACTTCGAGCCAGAGATCACAATACACACATACTTAATGACTTGTTTGAAACCATTAGCAAGGGAGTGACCAGATAACTGAAGGGATTCATAACCATTTCAAAAAAAAATCTTTTTAAGGGAGTGTTTTACACAAGAAAACAAAACATATTTCAGATGAGTCTAAGACACGTTCTATTCAGCAGTGATTCTCTCACAGTGTAGGGCACAAGGGATTCCACAGCTGAGCACTTGCTCATCAAAATAATACAAAATTGAAGAACAGAAATAGAGATTACTTGACAGAAGAGGAAAAAAAAGGAAGAACTACATTTAGCCTGGAAGCATGAGGCTGCATTTCCTAATTAGGTCAGAGAGGGGCAGAACAAACATCTCGTGAATCTAAACATGTCTGAGAGGAGATGTGTTGCTGGGGGGGGAGGGGGTTAGCATTTTTTTTACCTCCAGTACACTTTCACTTTGCTTATCCCCCACAATCCACAAGCTCTGTAGCTTCTTTAAAAAAGTTCATGCATTTCCTTTATAAGAAGAGCAGTAACAGATATAGCCTTAACTTCTTCCCCAATGCCTACTCAGAGCAAGACAAAGTAGCAGAATAAGAAACGTAGATGAGGACCATCAGGTCCCTAAAAATTCAGAAGCATGACTGAGGTATTCTGCAGGGAATCCAGGAGAACAGTGTCACATGGAAAATCTTGGATGGAACCCAACCAAAGTCTCAGGAAAAACAGCAAAGACCAAAACAGACAGCAAAAGGCAAGTGTCTGTATATGAATATGAAAGGGTAGGGGATTTAAAACGGGGGAAAAGCAGAATTTTGAAACAAAAAGAAACAGGAACCAGGGGATCCAGCTAGGCTGCTCAAGACACGAGGTCATGAAGAGGCAAGAAAAACACCAGACTGGAAGGCTGCAAATTAAAGGAGAAAGTTGAATTAAAACCAGTGCATTTATGCACATGCACACAAATAAACAATCATAATTACATTAGAAGACTGTTCTGGGCATTTACATCCTTGTTCAGGTGTTGGGAAAAGTTAATTTCTAGTAATCAATCAATCTGCCTAAAGAAACATAAAATGCTTTTGAAAACTGAGCAGGAAAAAATGAAAAAAAAGGGAATCATTTTCAGTTCATGAACTAAGTGTAACATTTATAAGGAGCCTCACTATGCATCTAGATGCACATGCTAAGCCATAATCAAGTTATGTAAATGGAGTAGTCTAAAAAATATTTGGAGAGCAGAGAAAAAAGTGAAATAAACTTCAGCTTAGCTTTTCTGTGAAATAAGTTACTGCTAAAAAAAAGTGTTAAGAATACTTACCTATCCAGGGCTGGATCTTGGATACCTAAAAAAGCAGAAAAATCTAGTAAGTGACAATGTAAAAATTACATTATTATTCCATATTTGCCATATAGTACTTAAAGTATTTTAAAAAGTAGTTACCTGGCACTGATGTGCTGAATTTTCATCTTGACAAGAGGATCCAGAAGTCTACTAAAACTTAAAAAGCTGCTGGTTGCAGGTTTTTTTGGTGCAGATATCTGAGCTATTCATGCCAAGATTCCTGTTTGCACAGCTGTGACCCGGACAAACACAAAGGTGTTGCTCTATACCAAAGCCTTGATCTTCAGAGATGATGATGAATTATTTAGTCTTGGGGGCAGGAATTTTTCATCATATTCTGAGCACCTGTACAAGAAGGTCACTTGTCCCCAAATACAATCAGTCTGTGTACACATGAGACAGAAGCCCTGAAACACAAGCACTAAGTAGGCTGAGCACTTTGTTGCTTAAGAAAAAAGAATTGTTTAAGAGTAGTAGGGAATAAGTAAAATGGAAGGTTAGAGCTATAACCACATTAACATGGTATGAAAGCAGGGAGGGAAGCACAGCTACAAGACTTCATCAAGTACCTAAAGAGCCCTTTAAGAAAAGGGAAAGAAACCAGGTACACATTTTCATCTGAACAGTTTTAATAAAAAGAATTACCCAAGTTTAACACTAGGATGAGACGGCATTCTAAAGAATGCTGAAAAATACCACAGTGATTAGACGCACTAACAGAATTTGACAGTTACTGCAAAACATAACCATAATTATACACCTTATTCAGTAAAATAACACTGCACTGAAACTTTATTTATAGTTTTCAGATAATGATACTCATTTATAAAGACAAAAGCCACTGTAAAATGTCCGAAGATGTCATTTTATCTCTGATAAAGTAGTTGATTTATACAAGAGTAACAAGGTTCTGATACAACCCATAAGATCGTCAGTTTTAAAACCTCATTATAATATTAGTGTTTCCTACCAGATACATTTAGTATACCTCACACAAAGTGAGATTATCCTCTCCTATACAGCATATCAGCACATTTAGAAATGAGTGACACATGGTTCGTTGAAGAAATGCAGCTTTTACAGAGTCAACACTCCACAAGAGATTTACTCGGCACCTACGCCTAGTGTAAAACACGCCTTCCTCAGCGGCATCTGGGCATCACCACCAGACTGCTGCTCTTCTCTCCACCTGCCCCATTAGAACAAGGGGATGGAACACTACAGATACTTTGAACAGCCTTATCCTTTTAGAATAATCTTGCAATTTTCTTGCATGCTGTTTGAGCCCTATGAGTTATTCCTGCTTAAACAGCCACAAAATCACAACTTGTAGACAGAAATAAACACAGATCAAGGAACAGGCCAGAACTTACTAACAGAAGGCTGACCCAGTTCTGAATACTGCAGGAACACCTGTTTCCCCGAGAGAAGTCAGAACACATCACTAAAGTAGTTCAGAAGTCTACATGACACGTATTGTGCTCCTTTAAGAACAAAAGTGTTCCTTGCAATTTTCTTCTCAACTGAGTACTCTTTTCTCCTTTCACCAGCTGTGCCTTTTGACTGATTAAAGATAGCCTCTTAACAGACTTAAGTCTTTATTTCTTCTGTAGTTTATCCTCAAAAATGTGTTTCTTGATTTTTCTTTCCCTGGCAGTTATTTCAAATATGAAACACTCTCTCTTCTTAAGATCAGTTTTGTACGTGCTCCTCCAAGGTATGATAGTTAAGGGCAATTATCTTGACAAGTTTCCTCTTAGTGAAAGACATGATCTGTGGATAGAAAATAAAAGAGGAAATTAGCAATTAGCAAAATTAGCAACAGAGTCTCAATTCTTAGCTGAAGCTGCTTATACAGAACAGCTTGTACACAGTAAGACATGCCACTGCAAAGCACTTCTTCAGCACACATTAGTAGAACACTGTTTCTAGGTCTGTTTGATTGTATGTTACTTTTGTGCATGATGCACATCTTTTGGTCAGTAGTTCAGAGACTTACAGTGTCAGTCTTTAATTAGTTTTCTGCTTTTATATAAGCAGAAATTGTGTTTGAATGCCAGCAAGCCACAATGTCACCTTAGGACTAATCTCAAATTTAGTTCTCCAGTGGGGGTTTGCGAGTGACTACAAATGAAAATTAACTCCTGGACAGCTTAAAAAGTTACATTGTTTCAAAGATTCCTATTTGTTTCCACAGCCAGACAATGAATTAATTCAACAAGGGGTAAGAGTGGTCTTTAATCTGTTGAGTACATGTACAGTAGCTGTCCAAGATTTACTTTCTGCAGTGACATAGCTCATCCTTGTAAATGGCCTTAAACATGCAAACTGCCTTGTCACACCTCTGCACCAGATGTTTCTGCATTTGTGTATTTGGTGCAGGAGCATCTCATGGGGTGTCAGCAACTCTTGTATGTTGTGCTTTGTGCATCTGCTCCTACACCTTCTACCTTACTAATTATCTTTGTTATCACAAATAAGAAACTACAGGGGGCAAGTGAAGCAGTTAACCAAGCCATGTCAGCTGGGGGTATTATCAAGATAATCAGCTCAACTCTCAAGTTACACAAAAAGCTGGTTTCCATCATCCACTTCTACAACTAGAAGAGAATGGAAGTGTTAAGAAGAGATGGAAGAAGCTGGCAGTCAATATTTAAGAAGAGCCTATGCATAAGACCCTTCTCCCTGTTCCACAAACACACCAAATGCTTCCCCATCTTTTCTCATTCTTTCCCATACCACCAAAATTAATGATTGATGAAAATTACCTGTTGCAGAGAATTCTTCCTCCTTCTCGTCCTCCTATGAGCTCATTTTCCATGTATTGCCATTTTCACAAAGCTTTAACAATGAGGAACTGCCAGCTTGGTGAAGAGTTTGGTTTTGGGTTTTTTTTAAATGATCATTGTTTAATGTGTTAGTAGAGCTTTGGCTGTCAGAGGCTGGCACTGTATCCTTCATCAACAAACAGCAGGCAAGTTGGCAAACTAGAAAGGATGATATATGTTAACAAGCTCTACAACACTTTTGCATGAATAGAGCATGTCACAGACAGATCCAGAGATGCATCCACACTGGTTTAAAATGAATTTCACACAAAGCCCAGGAGGCTTTAAGACACTTTATTATTAGAATTTCTGAATTAATGTTGGTCACAAAAATGTGCAAGATCTCACCTACTGTAATTTATACATTTCATATGTGACTTACCAGAACAATTAAAGCCTAAAAGGAGTTTACCAAAGCACAGATGAAAGACATACCCAAAGTTTCTGTAGACACCACAAGAAATACAGTTTAAAACAAGAAAAGCAAGAATAAGATTTGAGTGGAAAAACCAGCAAGAAAAACACTTATCTACCCTGTTCAGAAGCAGTATTAATATACTTATACTTGGCCTTCTTTTGTTAAATCTAATTAGAAGAAAAAAAAACCCACACTCAAACAAACTACCCAATACAGAGAAGTTGTGTCAGCCCAAGAGGAGTCTGTGAATCAAGAAAAACATGTCACTGATTATCTTCCAGTTATTTAACAGGAATATCCAATTTATACATTACAAAAGGAAACTTGTAAAGGAGATGTCATTGATAAGATCAGTAGGGAACTTGGCATTTGTGTCTGACATGGAGTAATTAAGTCACCCTTTAGGCTTTTTATTACAGACACTACAGAAATGTGCTAAGAACTGAGATATTCCAACAGTTACCCAAAAACAAGACTGGACTTAATATAAGAGCTGATAATAGTGCAAACTGCCAAAATTTAGAAAGTAACATTAAAACAACTTGGTGACTTCTATATTGTTTTATGCAAAGCAACTACTAGGTACTAGGTACTCTGCATAGAAGCATTCAGGCACAGAGAGAGCAACTCTCCCAAACACTTCCTCCTTGGAATTAGCAGCTCTCCAGCACAAGACTTCTACTCAAATACAAAGAAAATAAGTCCACCTCTCAGTTTCTTACGATCATACAAATGTTAAAATATTGTGATGCAAAAGAATTAAGTGAAGCCAAGAAATGAGAGAGTATAACATTAGAATGCCTGTGGAAGTTCCAAGCAACTTAAGAGCAGCAACAGTTTCATTGTTGACCCCAAATTCTCAGCCTAGTTTCTAAATTTCTAAGTTCATGACCTAAAAAAAGAATTAAAGAAATAGATAAAAATGCCTGACACCCACCTCACATTCAGTAAGTTCCAAAATTAAATATCTCCTAGCAGTATGCTGTACTACACTTGCCAGTCTTACATTATATTTCCAGGTCACCAACAAATCCATTCACCCTGAAGCAGGGATAGCATGACAGCAGTTTAAGAGGCAAGGCTTACAAGCTGAATCCAACTCAGATGACAATTTATCGAGTCTCCACAACTACACAATGTTCACCACTTCAGCTCTGCTTATACTCCATTAATTGCTGCAACCAAAGCTGTGGAAGAATCCCATGACATTTTATAGCCACCAACTTGACTGTCCAAAAGTCCAAAATAGTTTCTGGCACTAGACTGTCAAATCTGGACACCTTGTTACTCTTTGGTGTGAACATTCAGTTGCAGACACGTGCAACAGACTGAATTAAACTGGATAAAAACAAGCAAGGAATTCTTGTAGGTTATACAGAAAACTAAGGGATTAAAGAAAAGTAAATAAATAAGGAAAGAAAAGACAAGGAAGAAAAACAAAGAGCAGCAGTAATGGTACCAGGCAAGCAGCACAGACCACAAGTGTGACAGTAAAGGATTCGGGCATTTCTTTACGAAAGAGCTGTGCTCCTCTGCACTTCTTTGAGTAAAAACTACTATTAAAATCACTGATTTTTATTATTAACACAACTCCAACAGCTAGAACTTCCATCATATATTGAATTCACAGAATGGCATTGGGTCATAAAAGAAATACAGAATATGGTCTTTACCAAATAAATCTTGCAATGGTCTGCTTACAAAGGAATGAACAGCATTTTGATGAAAGAGTATCCACCATTTGTTTCTTTAATTCTTTAATCAACCAGCAACAAGGTGTACATTGTAGCAGTGGATTATAGTTATTTTCTCCTGGGTCACTGAAGACAAGATATAGCAACAAGAACAAACTATGAAATTTATGCAGTGACCTTAAATCTTGATACTTAGATTATCTTGGGTGCAATGACACCGTGCATGCAGGACAACCAGGGGAATCAGGCCCAGTCAGCAGGGGTTCATGACAGGCAGGTCCTGCTTGACCGGCCTCACCTCTTCCTATGACAGGCTGACTCACCTGGTGGATGAGGAAAAGGCTGTGGGTGTTGTTTACCTGGACTTCAGACAAAGCCTTTGACACTGTTTCCCCAGTTCTCTTGGAAGCACTGCCTGCTCATGGGTGCACTCTTCACTGGGTAAAAAACTGTCTGGATGGCCGACTCCAGAGAGTGATGGGGAATGGAGTCACATGCAGCTGAAGGCTGATCACTAGTGGTGTTCCCTGGGGATCAGTTTTGGGGCAGGTCCTATTTAATATCTTTGTGACTGATCCGGATGAAAAGATTGAGTGCACCCTCAGTTTGCAGACTAAACTGAGTAGGGTGGCAGTGTCAATCTGCTGGAAGGTAGGAAGGTTCTGCAGAGGCATCTGGACAGGCTGGAGCAATGGGCCAATGGTGTGAGGTTCAATAAGGCAAAGTGCCAGGTGGGCCCTGCACTTGTGTCACAACAACTCCACACAGCGCTCCAGGCTGGGGGCAGAGTGGCTGGAAAGTGGCCCAGAGAAAAAGAACCTGGGGGTGCTGGTCAACAGTGGCTGAACATGAGCCCAGGAGGCCAAAAAAGGCCAATGGCATCCTGGCCTGTATCAAAAACGGTGTGGCCAGTGGGACTAGGGCAGTGATTGTCACCTGTACTCAGCACTGGTGAGGCTGCGCCGAGCAATCCTGTGCTCACTTTTGGGCCCCTCACTTCAAGAAGGGCATCGAGATGCTGGAGCGAGTTCAGAGAAGGGCAACAAAGCTAGTGAAGGGTATGGAGCACAAATCCTATGAGGAGCACTTGAGGGAGCTGGAGTTGTTTAGCCTGAAGAAAAGGAGGCTCAGGGATGACCTTATCACTCTCTACACAACCCCTGGAAAGGAGGTTGTAGCCAGGTGGGGGTCAGTCTTTTCTCCCAGGCAACCAGGGATAGGGGAAACAGCCTCAAGTTGCACAGGGGAGGCCCAAGTCAGGTAACAGGAACAATTTCTTCACTGAAAGAGTGGTTAAACATTGGAACAGGCTCCCCAGGGACGTGGTGGAGTCACTGTCCTGGAAAGTGTTCAAAAAAGCGAACGGATGTGGCACTTTGCGGTATCTTGCAATATGGATTAGTGGGCATGGTGGGATTCACTCAAAGGCTGGACTTGATGATCTTGGACAGCTTTGCCAACCTTAATGATTCGATGATTATTTTGTACCTTCCTTTGAGCTGTTAAGAGGTCCCTGGCTATACAGAGATAAAGAATTCAACAGTCACCAAGCTTTAGGATGCACCCTAAATAAATAAAAAAAAAAAAAAAAAGCACACAAAAAACCCCACACACACAAAGGAAAAAAAAAACCAAAACAAACAAAAAAAACCCCTTTGAACTTGCTTTTAAGTTATTCCAAGTGGTTTTGGGACATATTGGCTATTATGTATCAATTATGACTGGTAACTGGAAAAAAACATAGGGCATGAGGAAAAAAGGTTGCAGGAAGGTTCCTTTATTTCATTTAGAAATTTCAGTAATGATTTGACTTATCTGACTCAGCTATAGCCCCATCTTTGAAGCTCCCTATGTTGAAGATTCTAAACCAAGAGTGTCAAATACAGAGAAACTGAAAACTGCCATCATCTAATTCCTGCACCTTAACACAAAAATGTAATTTTTCAAATCTTAATTTGCCAAGGGATTGCTAACCTGTTCTCCTCTACTTTTTTCTTCACATACACAAACGTTAGCCAAACCTTGATCCCATAGGAGTTGAAAAACCGAGAAGTACGTTTTTAATGGCCCAGAAAATGTAATAACTGAAGTGTCAAATGCTCTAGGAGTCTAATAATCTTTTCTCTTTGAACAAAAAAAATCATCTAAAAGAGTTGGAAAAAACATACCAGTTTCATTTGGGATTAAAAACAAACATTGTAATTAGTTAACACATTATTGTCCAATCAAGGTTTCCTTTGAAGAGGTAGAGGAATTTTCCATTTTCTGGCAGGCACAGTTTTCAAGAGGATACAACTTTCTAGCATGATACATCCACAACCCCTCACCATCTCCGTTACAATTCCACTTAGCTGTTTAATACCAGTGACATAAGACTGCCAATCCACTCTTCCGTTCCACCTTCGTGTTTGAATACAATCTCCATTCTGGAGCCTACAGGATAAACTGTGTTCTCCCCTGTACCTGCAGATGAGTGTGATCATTATCCCTTGAAAATTTACCCCTGATAACTTTTTGCCCAACACTTTCAGTTACATCTCTTGTAAAGTTTATTAGAGTTCTGAAAAACCACTTAACTTGTATCAGTGCTCAGTTGTTATGTATGATCTTAACTCAAAAGTGAAAACTATTGAAGTACAAAAGTTCTTACAGCTGTTGTTAATATTCTAACTCAATACCTCACCTGAATGCTAATCAACAGCAAACATCAAGGAAGGCTACAAGCATTTTGTAGTCAAAAAAGGGCACTGCTGGAAAAAAAAACAAAATTAAACACAGCTTCTTTTAACTTACCTTAAAAAGGAGAAGATTTCAAGTTTTAAATGTGTTACCCCCAAAGCAGCCTAAACTTGTTAATCCTGCCTCTAAAGAAAACACTCTGACCTTCAGTACTGAAGGAACTCAAAAAAAGATTAATACCTAATTCTTCAACATGGCATTTAAATTGCAGACATCAGAGATAATGAACCAAGGCAAAGGGGATTGCCGGATTTGGGATTACAGTAGAGATCAAGTCGGGTTAAAGCTGTGACAGCACTCTGACATTGTTGTTCATTGCAAGTATGCAGAGTAGGTGTCAAAATTCCCTTTGCCACATTTAAAACAGAAAGTCTTATTAAAAAAAAACAATCTTTATTTTGGATATACTTATTCCATTTGCTCACGAGAAAACAAGTGATAATTCTTTAGAAGATTCTTCCCTCTAACATGTACGCCAGGTTCTACCACATCCACCTCAGGAGGCAAGAAAGACTGCACAAGCCTTAGGAAAAGCCTGCAGTTTACTCCTTAGTCACCATCTAATCCAGTCATGCCTCTGCTCAAGCTCTGTCAGTCATTTTAAGGGAAACCACTTGTCCCCTGGCTGGCAGTTGGCCAGTCACTTCTGCTATGCTTTATTTAAATCCTTCACTGTCCACGGGGCTCCTCCAATGTGAGATATTAATGGCTTAAGGCCATCACAGTCAAGTAACTATTCTAGGATATCATAGGGAAGCCCTAAACCAATGAAGCAAGAAGCAAACCTGAAACCAGAGATGGGTACTGATGCCAAAGACTCGACCAGACAGGAAAACTAAAGGAATCAAGGCTATAATTATAAGAGGATTCATCCTTTATCTTCAATACACTGTTTGGCTTTATTAATATTAAAGGAAACACAGACATAAAACCAATTTCAAGTATAATATTTTATTCAAATAGAATAGCCCCAGTCAATTAAATTTTTAATTTTTTGAATTTCAAGTGTTCAGGACTGAAAAGCAATCCATAAAGTTTGTCCAGTTACAGCAGGGATTTTATAGTTTATATTCATATACATAAATGCCATAGCTTTTCCTATCTGAATTCACAACCGCTGAGTTTTCAGCAAAAATCCAAACTTGCATGATCTTGAAGGTATGATAAAATATTTGGTTTGATATACAGACACACAACACTATTTACTTAGCAGCAGACAAACAAAAGGTGTCTCCCAGAAAAAAAAAATTGTCATCCAAGACAGAATAAGACATACAGATCCAGTAGAAACACCAAAGAAAGCAGTTTGCCAAGCTGCTTAAGAAGAAAGTACGATCAAAGATAAAAACAGTTTTACTGCAAAGTCTTTTTCCTATCTTTGGAGGACAGAAGAAGCCAAGTCAAAGCATACACTGATAATACCATTCATAGATACGTATCTATCCCCACAAACAACCTCACACAAGTTTGAGGAAGACATAATAAAAACCAAAATAACGAGATGACTTTAAACTTAACTCAATAGTTACCTCTGTAATAGGTGTGACTATTCACATTTTCTGTTCTATTTTATGATCTCCCTAATAGAGCTTGCAGTATGTCAGGTAGACAAGAGTAAATAAACAGTGCCAGAGACAAACACAGTGAGTTTTTAAAACGAGGTGAGGCAGAGAATTGATTGTGCCACATACAGAAAACTAACAAATTAATCTTATTTGAAGGAGAAAAGCAAAATCTCATGTGTACGAGAAACCACAAGCTCTCATACAAAACAATAAGAGCTCTCACTGCAAAAACTTGCATAAACACAGCAATCTGTAAATAAAACTTCAGAGAAAAGCAGTGACAGGAACAGAAGTGTTAACTTTATGAGCTAAGGTACAATTCACAATTTTGCTTTTGGCGGTTCCCAGCTGCTACTCTTTAGAGGCAACAACCCAGCCTGCTTATGCAATCACTTCAGAGCTGCATTTCTAAAGCTTGCATCACTCTCCAAAATTCTCAGAACCCTGTAATTTTAAGTGCATAAATGAATAATGAACTCTCCAAAAGCCAAGGAAAGGAGTTTCCCAGGAAGATTCTGAAGTAACTCAGCCTTTAGCAGGGGAACAATAAAGTTCTGCCACCACTAAATCACAGTAAGTTCTGATGTAATCAAGAGTTCACATTGGGAAGTCTTTGGGGTAAGACAGGTTGCTCCTCCATTGCCTCTGGAGGAGTCACAAAATATTTACAAGGTACTAATTTATCTGTTCCACTTATGTTAATGTATTGCACAAGCCTCTTCACTGGAGTTTATTCAACTCCTGGAGCTAAGGAGGAGGCAACAGCAGCTTTCTTCTCAACTTTAAAGATAACTGCAATTAAGTTTCTAAATCAATCCACCCCATGACTGTGCTGTTACATGGACTAACCCCACTCCAGTGAAAATGAAATCAGGCTGTCCAGAAAATTTGTAATCTAAGTACACAGAAAGGTAGAAAATACAAAAGACTGCAAGGGAACAGACATATCAATGACAAATTACAAAAAAATACCCCACAAACCTGAAACAAACAAAAAACAACCACAAATCTTTATGCATAACAAAAGTAGCATTGAAGAGTTTTAGAGTATTTCAAAGAAGGCAACTTGGTAAGTATGTAGTGCAAAAGCTTGTCTGAAGAGTATGGGAGAAAGCATAAAAAGTGACTGAAGTTTGTAACAAGTGACTAAGGTGTCATGGGATTATCACAGTTAAGGGTGAACATCTTAATGACAAAGAAATTACATCAACTTACAGTTAACAGGATATTAAAGAGAAACAAAAAACAAAGCATATACACTGATCTTGTTCTTTGGGACACTGATGGACATAAACTGGATATCAGACACTTATGGTCTTCTCCAATTTAATCACTTCATTAATAAGAAGGAATTTTTTTTCCCTTCAATGGTGAATATGAACACAGAAAATCCAAACAACTGCACACAGTAAATTGTGTCACACTCCTGTGAAAGAACAACAATTTCAGATTTGGAAAGTAAAATAACACAGAACAAAGGAAATAAAACTTCACTCAAAACATTAACACTAAGTATGCAAGCATCACTGAGAACCTGGAGGGACTACAAAGTTGCACAGTTTTCACCAGGAATTAAAATGGATCATACTCAAGCTATTATTTAGCATCTCATACTCTGTCAAATGAAGAAAGATAAAACTACCCAAAAGACTCAAAACATTCATTATGCAGGTAAAATATTTAGTAGGTAATTAAAGCTCTTTCAGCTTCTGCTTTTCTCTGCAACAATTTGGAAATAAAACAGATTTTCCCCAGAAAACAGACAATGCTCCAAACACTTCAACACAAAGCAATAGAAGAGTGGTCCATCCAACAAAACAGAATTAATCACTGGCTGACCTACATATAAATAGAAACAGAAAAGTTACTTTACAAGAAGACATTAAATGACCTAAAGCTATATTGAAATATAATTTGCTATCTATAGACACACTCTCATGAGGCTGCCTTCAATTAGGCCAATTTAATTCTCTGTACTTCCAGGTACTATAAAACCAAAAAGAACTAGGGAGCTTCAGCAAACAGCTCTCCAGAACAATCCCAGTAAAAACTCTGCCAAGTTAACTGGTATTCAATATCCCTGCAAAATTAACAGAAATAGTTAAAGAATTATATTCTCTGTAATATTTCCAGTCAAGCACTCCTGCTGCTGGATCGATGAGGAGTGTAAAACACAGGCTTTCTTTTCTCTCTTTAGTCATTTGTGGAAACTGGTCACTTAAAGGTACAGTACTTGTTACTATGCTTGCAAACTTAAACTTATTTTTTGAGTAGTCTTCAAAAAGCTAAAAGCAAGTGCTATCAACATCTGTAGAATCAAAAACTACCTCTTTAAAATACGATTTGTGACACTCCAAATAAAAGGAATGAGTAAAGCTTAGGACAGCACAGTCTTTTGAAGTTTCTGAACTTCCTGAATTTGCTTGTACCAATAAGATCACACGTAACACTGAAAGCCTGAACTCTATAGGCAAGAAAAAAACCCAATCATTATATTAGTTTCCTCCTCCTACTCTTCTGCAACGCTGTGAGCATTACAAAGGAGTAAGAGAACTTCTCTTTGAAGAGGGTTTTCCAAAATGCAGAAAAGGAGCTACAGCAGTCACAGAACCCCAAGTGAAGAAAACAAATCCCCTTCCTAATTTCCGCAAGAAATGGCCACAGATTCTTGTGCCTCATCAGATGTATCTCACATCTGTATCAGGCTGAGACAAACATAAAAGATGAGAACGTACACGGAAATAAAATGGACCATATTATCCTCCAACAGCAGCCAACAAACGCATTAATTAATGTATTTGCTCCTCATGTAGTTCATAAAGGTCCCTTGCCACAAACTGTTAACCAAGTTGAGCAAGCAAAGATCACTAACAGGTAGAAAGTAAGTTTAGATGGCTTCATATTTTAGGGGGTTTAGACACAGCAGATTCACTGCAAGTGGTATCTGTAGAGAGGAAAGAAAACAGCAAAGATACATTAACAGATTATGCTGCAACATATAACAGTACTATGCTCCTTAGTGTAAAAGACTACACTGCAGTTGAATATAATTTCCTGTTCAAGAAGCAGGTTGGAAACAGTCAAGAACAACATGACCTGTACATCTTTCTCTACCAATTGATTATCCTAAGTTTTTAGGTTTTACCAGTGTATTCAGTAACGTGTTAAGTGTAAAGGGTAAGGCTTTGGGAACAGTTGCAGATGTATTTTAAATGAATCTGAGAAGGCCTGGAGGAAAAAGAAAGACAATGCAGCTCTACTGCACACAACAGTTTACTAACAGTTTTATTAAAACACCCTTGAGCAGGGAAGTTTAAGTGCCAATTCAGAAAGTACCAGCAGTTCACACAGGCTCTACCACAAGGGCTTAAAACAGGAAAGTCACATAGGCCAGCACACAGTACTGCACAAACAGGCTGCAGAAATAGGTGCTGTTGCCAGCCCTTCTTCCCATGTAACAAACTTATAAACAGTTCAGTATCACTTAGTGTGAAAAAGGGAAATATGAGTTTGAAAGGAGGTGAGTGTTCTAAGCCTGCACAACAAGAGGGGAGAAAGGGGAAACAGCACAGTAAAAAAGATCACCAAGTAGGCAAAGTGTCATTCAGGATCCATCACAAAAGAGGTTGAAGAACATTGTGAAGAGTTGTGAAAATGACACGTTATCCCAAAACAGAAAAGACAGTTCAAAAATGGGATTTGATTTCACAAACTGACAAGAACAGAAAACAATCAAGGTGTCAAAGATGCAGAACTGGGAAAGATGTGCAAATCAAAGGAAGAAGCAGACTGTACTGAAGGGGAATTATTGCACAGATACTGAATTTGAAAAATAGAGATTATTTGTACTCTGGTATTCTTAACCATAGTTAACACTAATCTTAGTTATTTTCTTTGTTTTGTTTTTTTACTAAAGGAAAATAACTTAATCAGAACTTATTGGTGCCACCTATTAAACTGAGACATTTTAACAAACTCAGGTTTAGTTTATGCCATTCAAGGATTCATGAAGAATTCAGAAAAGAATAAAGATGAGCCATATGGTTTGAAAACAGGCCCTACCAAAACTCTGATACAATACAGAGGGATCAAAACCACTGTAATTACAATATTAAGAATTTTACACAACATTAAACAGGTCTTCTGGGCATTACCAGCTTCTATTCTAAGTGAACACTTAATTGCCAACACTCTAGAACTTCAGAAAAATTAGCAATTGGTTTTCTGAAAAAAGATGCATTGCAAATTTCCAACGTCTTCTAATTATCACAGACTTCCCAATGAAAGGAAAGCAAAATGAAATACAGTAAAACATAAAAAATACCACAATGCTTTCAATTAAGGTTTTCACTGCTATGGAGTATTCCAAAACCTCGAAAGAGTTTTCTTTATATAACCTGTGTCATGGAGAAACTACTGACTTATCATAATGCTGAGATGATGTCCATTCAGGAGTTGGTTATATAAAGTAATATTCAAATGTTATTTAAAAGATAGAATATTTTAGGTAAAGTTCTTCAGGGCAGGAACTGACTTGTTTCTTGTATTTATATACAGGAATGTAAATACTGAGTATCAAATAGAGACATCTGTCACTTTGTTACAAGCTAATAAAAGGGTACTCAAAAGATTAAATTAGAATTCCAACCTAGTTTCAGTAGCTTATAAACAATCATGTCAAATGTTTGAAGAATTATCTAAAATCTCATTACCAAAATACTGCCAACATCTGTAAGTGAAAGGTTCGTAGCACTTGCTAAAGAAAAGATCCCTTCATCCTGACAGAAGTCAAAGCTCATTAATTGCTGTAACTGGCAATACAACCAGAAACAGCTGTTCCTGAAGAGTTGTAAATTTTTTAAAGTCATAAATGTACATAAAAGCAAGCATAAAAGTACACACAATGCAGCATTAGAAAAATTACTACTACTTATATGGTCTGCAGGTCCCAAAATAAGTCAAGCAGATGCACCCCTGCAGAGCACCAGTGACTTCCAGCAATAATTCCCAGTTGCTCCCAATCAAGACTCCAGTCCAAGGCACAATACAAGTAAGTGCATCCAACCCCCCAAAGACCGCCCCAACTGTGCATGTAAACACAACCTGCCCTCTGAACCACAGGCCGTCATCTTTCTGCTACTCCTCATCTCATCTCCTCATATGCCATACTTTCCAAAAGGTACTGTTTGCAAACCTTAAAGGCAGCAGATAATAAATGTGCATACATCTGTACACCAGTAATACGAACTGCGAACCAAAGAACGCTTCTGATTTTAAAACAAGAGTTTTAACAGCTCTTTGGGGAACACTGGGTAACGTGGATGGACTTCACACACACTGCACAGAAGCTGAGCAACAGCTCTTAGAAAGAAGCCAAGATAAAACCTCTGCTAAACCCCGTGCACACTCTCTCCCTCAAAACAATTTTCCTGGAATCTTCAGATGCTCTGCCCCCTGCTACAGAGCAGTGAAGTATTACTACATCATGCAATGCCTAAATCCTAAATCACCATCTTCTCCTTCCACTCAGTTTTAGTCCCTTTTACTCATATGACTTTTTGTTTTCTCACCATGAAGGGACATTTTGTCACCTTCTAACTCACTGTTCCATTTTTTTCAAGGCCTCTCAAAAGAGAATTTTTCAGAACTGACCTTTGGCAAACTCAGCTGCACCAACACTAGAGGTGCACTCTAATATCCAAGACTACAAACTTACTAACCTATCATATTTTACAAATTACATGTATTATTAATCTGATTTTTCAATGCACTGTCTGAAATTTAAAAAAAAAAAGTGGTACCTAATGCAAACGCTTTAATCTTATTACTAAAATGAACAAACTGTTTTGAATAAAATGTTTCAGGAAAACTAACACTGTTTTTATAAGGATCACTGAAAAAGTTTAAGAATAAGTAAAGAACAGATATTATGCTCGACACCCCTATGAAGAACAGTGATTAGAGTACCAAGATAGCCTATTTAAGCCAAATATAAAAATCAATTCTATTTATTCATATAGCATTTTTATTATTGCTGTTTAGAAGTTCTTCTATTTATCATGGGGTTTTTTCCTAGACTTGTTAGCAGATCCACATTCAATAAAGCTTTAATCTAAAAAAATCTGTGAAGTGACACTTCAGCATTACCAACAAAATTGACCCATGACTGCTCAGATACCAAGGTGCTAAGCCTGTTAGCAGTGGCTCAATACTAAATTAAACTTCCCCAAGGGAACATCTTACACATACAGCACTGAAAAGCTGTTCATGCCTGCCGAGTACATGAGTTCTCCTTCACAAGTTCAGGGCTGAAATCATATCCATGAAGTTCAATTGAAAAAAAAAAAAAAAGAACCTGAAAACAACTCCTTTTAAAGTCCTCTCTGCAAGTCATAGGATCATTGACCAGAGGGAATTCAAGTGACTTCTTTCAACTTCAGTGATGCTATTCAGAACCTACATTCAGCAGTGAAACAACAGTTTTTTTGGTTTTTACCACCTATCCCAAAAAACCAAAACACCTGAAAACATACACAGAGGGCTACTCACAGGGTGACGACAGAAAAGAGGTAGAAAAATAGTCTTGTGGCTTCTAGATGCTGAAAATAAAGGGTAAAAAACTTCCATATTTGTCACAAATATACTGGAGGAAGAAAAAGTTCCACAGCATTTAAAAATGATCCAAGGATTATATTCTTGTGAGAATCACAGCCAAATCTATTTTTCCAGTAGCTCAGTGTCTTCCTTGGCTTTCATTTCTGGGCTTCCTATCTGTTATCCCATTCCTTCCTCTCCTGCCCCTCCCAAATTCTGACAGAATTTCATCAATAAATGCCTTAACACATTTTTTTTTTTTTTAAATTTCTACTTTACGTAACTTAGACAATGTTATAAAGTGTTGTGGACTTCAAGCTGGCTGAATAAGCACAGTATCAGCTTACTGGGGGAGTTCCTGTTCTTTGCCTTAAGTTTGCCTAAAAACGTTCATCAACACAGACTTTGCAAATATTCACCAACTGGCACAACCTGTTTACAGCTCAGAAGCCAAGATTTTTACTGGCAGTTCAGGAGAAACGTTGTCCTTTAATCCACAGCATTTAAAGGGTTTCCTGGACTTCTTTAATGCAGTTAAGGATTATTTATATCCTGAGGGATTCTTCCTTTATTGTGGAAGGGAGTATCAATAGCAGGGCCAAGTGACTGTCAAGTTACAAGTGAGTCAGATATAGTCTCCAGCATGTTTTGCAGCATCAACAACCTGAATTGCCTGTGGCTGTGGTAGGTACAATCTAGCAGCAATATACAAAAAGTGGTCTTTCTGTTTGTGGAAAAAGCCTAATGAAGTACAGCTACCAAACCCAAACTTTCAAGCTACACAAAATGTTAAGATTAAAAAGAATGGACACTCCAAAAATCACCTCACTTGAAAGACATGGGGTTTATTCTTAGACACACCTGAAACTTAACAAACCAAACCAAACAAACAAAAAAAACCAACTCTGAATAGGAAGACAAGCCATAGTTTAAGCTTAACCCTGGTTAAAGTCACCTCAGTATTACTAAGGAAATACAGTATTTCACACAGTGACCAAAATAATATAGCTACATTATACATCAGGCAGAACATATTGCTTCTAGTCCTGTATTTCCCCAGAATACCTGAACTGGTACACGGAAAGATCTGTCTGTTCCAGATTAAAAGACCTTGGTTCGTGTCCAAGTCTTTCCCACTTCACTCAGCACATTAAGGCAATCTCTGCAGCCGATCTTTCTGACACTGCTGGTGTCAAGATTACTTTAGGCTACTGACATAGAAGAAACAGTAGCTTTTATGGGACATTAAAGGCCCATTTCCAGGTCTAATCTCTAAAGGAAGTTGCTTTAAGTGGCAAACACGGTGTTACAAAGCTGTTGGAAGAAGGTAGTGTGTGACCAAGCTTTTAATGGTTGCACACCATCCCATGCCCCAAGCCCAATGGACAATACACAGCTCAAGACCTCAAAATTTGTAGCAGTTAATTTGATTCAGACATATTTCTTTTCAGAGCTACAAACACATCATCCATTTCCAGTATCACATCCTAATGTTAGCTTCTAAACAATAAAAGGGACCCTGGGTAAGTTATTACCCTGCCATGACCTCAATCCTTTTTCATGTGCAGAACAGGGACAATATTTACCAGCTCACAAGAGCACAGCAAGATACGTTCTTACAGACTTTGGGAAAGAAAGAACATGTTTAAGTAATTTATATAATCAAGTCAGCCAATAAAATTCTTACTGTTTCCAGGAGTTCCAACTTTTTTATATTTTAATTACCATTGGCCTGCAAGTCAAACAACATGCCTATTTTCTAATGGCATCCTACTCAGAGGTTCCAACTGCGTGACCTTTAAGCACAAACACTTTTCATTCCTCTTTTGATGTAGATCCATGTCTTTCATCATTCCTTCCCCATCACTTCAGTCTTTACTCCCCCATCCTCACAGTGCTTGCTCCTCCAGAAGCAGAGGAGTTTGATCGTGACAAGGACATTGCACAGTAGCACCTTCCCTGTTTCTGCTGATTCTGGCAAAGAAACAACATGTAGGAAGCACGGGAACAGCCAGCTCCCTTTGCCCCCATGGTCTTTCTGTAGGGAATACAAAGGAATAAACAAGCTCAGGAAAATAGAAAATATATAGTCCAGAAGAGGAGAAGGATGGAAAATTGGGAAATGTGTCACTAAATGAACTGGCTACCAGTGAACAAAGAACAGCACAATGCATTTTTTCTCCCAATTACAAGTTCACAAATGGTATTCCACAGAGCAGGGAGAACAGGCTTGGGAGGGAAGAGGAAAGGCAAGGAAATTAAGAGAAAATTGCTTTCAAGAAGTCATATATTAGCTCAAATCACAAAAAATATTTTTCTATGAATACAATTTTCTGTCACCATTTCACGTAATTAAACCAAAGTCATAAGAATTTCATGCTCAACTACCATTCAGACTTAACACGTTTTAGGAGAGGGTACAATTTTCTTTAGTGAAACACAGCTAAACACAGGCAGTAAAAAAGGGGAAGGAAAGCAAAATAATTCTTTTAACTAGAAGGGAAATCATAGCAATGTTGAAAAAACCTTATGCAAGTGTAATTTATGAATTACAGTAGGAGAACACTATTAAGCACACCTACAATTAAAAAAAGCTATTCCTTCTGTAACACTGCCAGGTGAGCACTGATTCAACAGCCAGCTACAGGAAAGCTGCAAGGTCTTCATTGCTGGATTCAACCTTTTGTAGGTCTTTCTGACACAAAAGATGGAAATGGTGGTTCCTCAGGACAAGAGAGACACAGATCTGGAGCGGGTCCAACAGAGGCTACAAAGAATTAAGGGACTGAGTGTCTTTCTTACGAGGAAAGGTTGAGGAAACTGGGCCTGTTCAGCCTCTAGAAGAGATGACTGAGAGGAGACCTCACTAATGTGTATCAGTATCTCAAGGGAGGGTTTCAGAGGATGGTCCAGGCTCTGCTCAGTGGTGCCAAGCAACAGGACAGAAGGCAAAGGGCAGAAACTGATGCACAGGAAGTTCCACTTGAATATGAGGAAGAACTCCTGTCCTGTGAGGGTGACTGAGTACTGGAACAGGTTGTCCAGAGAGGGTGTGGAGCCTCCCTCACTGAAGATATTCCAGAACCATCTGAATGACCCTGCTTGAGCAGGGAAGTTGAACCAGATGACCCACTGTGTTCCCTTACAACTTGACTGTGAGGAGGCAGAAGCAGACGAAGAAATGGTTTGGCACAAAATGCCCATTTCTGCCTCATCTTGCTTCCTCAGGAATACCAGAATTACTGAATCTACCTTTTTTGGCACTGATTGACAGAAGACAGTCCCATCTCCTTTAAGATATGAATAAAACCCACAATTTAGACATTATTAATCTCACTCCCTTAAAGTTTCCCTTTCATTGCTAAGCCAGATGCATTCGTTAGATGATGAACACACTGAAGTTTCTGAGGTATGCCCACCACAAACCATTCTCCCTTCAACTACTCAATTTTTATTCCTCCCTATTGTTAAATAGTTTAATCATATAAAACCAGAATTCTACTTCTACCACAGAAATGGTGAAAAAAATAGAATTACTTTTAAAAAGTCTCTCTCCTTCTGCATCAACAGGCCCTATCTTCCTTTTTAGATCACATTGTTAAGGAAACTTGCATATTCAAATTGGCCTCTGAGAATCACTTCCAAAATAAAATCTTCCATTAAACTACCTGGCTTAAATAAGCCTGCAAAAAACTTCACACTTGCACATGAACCTCACAGTTTGAACCCTAGACCATTTATTCCACCTGTGGCAGAAGCCCATCAGTGGGCTGGAAGACAGACCCTGTGAGTGCCTTTCAGTTCCTGCCAGCTGTTACAAGACTGAACTGACTATCCAGATATTTGTCATGATAGCAGTGAAATTATGATTTCGTGACGGAATAACCAGTTTTTTGTTCAGCTAAGAATCAAAGTACTTAATAACCTCCCTGCTAAATAGCAAACAATTATTTAAGATGGTCTTCCGGGGTTCTTTTTCTTTGTTTTATTGCAAAAAAAAAAATGGTTTGGTGGTTCTTGACTCCAGTAATTTAGGAACAGTGTTAAATCAGTTCTGGCTGGAGAAAATTCACCAGAGGCACTACTGCTCAAGTGAAGTGAGTCAAAACAAGGGAATAGTGTAGCTAAGATGGGTGCACTGTGTAATATGTTTGTGGTGATTCCTGTAGAATTCTGTGGCTTCTGTACTACAACTGTAAAGTTCAAGAGCTGGATATGAACCAGAACACAGACCATCCCAAGAAAACACAATTTATCTATCCAAAACTAAGATTGTTTAATATCTTCTGTCTGTGCTGTTTACCTTTTCCTAGAAAACACTACTCAAAGGAAAAACTTGCTAAGTCAACTCTGACAAAAATAGCTTATCAACATTACTTCTGGCATTATGTAATGGACTCATCATCGTATGCTCTGACAGATTATTTTAGAACTGGCTATACCAAAGCATCCAGAACTACATTCTTTGACTCACTAGATGTTTTTATCTTAAGCCACCTACTATGAACACAACAATACATTCACCTTTTTTTTTACCATAACTGTCAGATCTCTGGTCCTGTAAGAACACAGAAGAAATGTTGCTCCAAGCTGTGAAAAACAAATTACTCTGTTCTAATAACACAAAGGTTTAAGCAAGATGTACTCTGTCATTAAAACTGAACTCTTTCAGTGAAAACATCCACTGAGTAATGACAATGGCAACTGAAATGAAACGTTGGGAGTGTTTTTGTTAAAATGTTTAGTCAGTTTTCAGATCACAAGGCACCTAAGATCAGGTGTTACCCAAACCAGTGTAGTGATACAACCACAGGGAAAAATCTGCCAGCGTTGTTATGCTTCTGTGAGAAAACAAGCACATTTACTGGTAGAGATAATATCCAGCACACCTTTTTTTCACAGTATCTGCATTTCCACATTGCAATGGATCATACACAAATACTATTCATGAAGTAACAAAGTAATAATCAACATTATACCACCAAAAAATGACAGGATGGAGGGAAAAACTAATCAAAGGTAATCGTACCTGAAAGTTAAGTTCATTACAAGTCATTAACACACACACGGGCATCACGATTAAACAACATTTTCCTTCTTTTTGTGTATGTTAGTCTCTCTCATCAGGCAAGTCTTTGGGAACAAAATTTTCACAGAAGTCCCAGCTACTGGCAGGAGGAGCACAACTGTTCTATGGGAGATGATCACTGTCCATGATGATCTATACGCTCACAGTAATTAGCAGTATTGCAACCATGGCCTAAATTATAATAATTTCTTTTTCTTTTTAAGTCTCAGCTTTATTAATACCTTGTTCTTAAAATACAAGCGTTTTTTAATCATGGTCTTAATGCACTCCCAACTGGAACGAAACCTTTACACATTTCAAAACATCTCTCTGAATGCACATCTAACAAATATTAAAGCGTACACAAATAAACAGCCTGAGCACATGGCGCATTAGTTTCTGCCACAACTTTAATTTTTAAAGGAAACTCTGCAATGCCCCGCTTAAAAACAAAAGGAAACCCATTTTTGACCCCCAGGCCCTGCGAGGTCTAATGTGAAATGTGATGAACAGCTGGTCTTGCTGTGAAAGGGTTAAGAACGAAAAAAATTTAAACCGCTTGCACTTCTCCAGCTGTAAAACCAAAATATTGCCAGGGTCTTCCTGCAGCCAGGGCACCGGATAATTTAGGCTAAAACAAATGTTTATTAAAAAAAAAAAAAAAAGGGCGTTGATTTCTTGGCAGCGGCGAAAAGCAGGAGACAACCCCTAGTGTCGACGTAAAATACTACAGGACTCCATACTGTATCTCCGGGTTAAATTTTACGGCAGTAAAAAGGGAAATTTAAACCGTCATGATCGAAAAAACAGAGCGACTGTCCCACTCGCACACCTGGACACACGGCATACCTCACCTCAAACCATCCCGTTTGGAAGCGCCAGCTCCCAGCACCATCCCCGTTAAAGAGCACATCACCCAGCCCGTGGGCTACGTGCATTCACAGCTTTGCGGGCCCTGCACACCAACAGCACAGCGCTGCTGCTGCACCGGGGGCGGGGGGGGAGAACCCCGCGGAGCTGCCAAACAACCCCCGCACGGCACCGGGGTTTCGTTTTCCAAACAGCTCCCGGTGCATCTGGAGAGCGGACGAGGTGCAGCCCCCCGGTGGTGGGGGGGGGGAGAACGCGAACCCCCCGGGGTGCCGGGGAAGGGAAGGGCCGAGCCCCAGCGCTGCCGGGGCGGCGGACGCAGGAGGCGGGGAAGGCTGCGGGGCTCCGTGGGCGGCGGGGGGAAGCGGGGGCAAGCGGGGGCCGCGCCCGCCCCCGGGGAGCGCCGGGAGGGAGGGAGGGGAGCCCGGCGAGGAGGACGTGGCCGGCCCGGGGGCGGGAGGAGCCGGGTCAGGGGCAGGGCAGCGCCGGGGCCGCGGGGGTGGGGGGCCCGCCCGGCCCGGTCTGGAATATTCCGGCGGGGCGAGAGCGGGGGAGGTGGGAAGAGCGAGCGAGGGAGGGAGGGAGGGGGGAAGCGAGAGGAGGGTCCCTCACCATGGCGGCGGGTGGGCGTCAGGCGTCTTCCCCCGCTGATGAATCCGCCGAGCCCCGGCCCTCGCTGTGCGTCGTCCGGCGTCGCCGGCGCCGTTGCCGCTCCCCGGTCCCGCTCCTCCGATCCCGCTGGCGGCCCCGCTCCCCGCTCCCAAATCCCGGCACTGCGGCAGAGGCTCCGCTGACCCGCGCACGGAGCGAGCGAGGGAGGGACGGAGGGAGGGAGGGAGGCAGGGAGAGAGGGAGGGGGCGCGAGCGGCGCTGGCGCGGGGCGGCGGGGGCGGGGCCTCCCACATCCGGGCACTCCGCCGCGTCGGGGCGGGGCCGGGCCGTGACGTCACCGCGAGGGAAGGGGGGAGGTTGGGGGGGGCAAAATGGCGGAGGGGGGGGTAACGGCGGAATCGTCGCATCATCAGTGTTGCAGGAGACCTTTAAGGTCGTCGAGTCCAACCGTGAACCCAGTACCGCTGCCGACTGCTGTAACCCATAAATCACTGTAGTCCCTAAATCACTCAACCCCTAAAACGCATCACCCAGCGCCAGATCCAGATGTCTCTTAAACACCCCGCAGGGATGGTGACTTCACCACCTCCCTGGGGCAATCTGTGCCAATGCCTGGCCACCCCGAACACTGAAAAATTGTTTTTCTGATAACTAATCTGAATCTATCTAATCTGAATTTCTAATGTCTAATCTGTCTGGCTTCTCTCAGCCTGGGGCCGTGTCCTCTGGTCCTCTCACTGCAGGCATGGTGGAAGAGACCGGCCCCCACCTCACTACAACCCCTTTTCAGTCTGTTGTATGAAGTCCCTCCTGAGCCTCCTCTTCTTCTCCAGGCTAAACAAACCCGTCTCCCTCAGCTGCTCTTCATAAGAGTGCAAGGAAAAGGCATTTTGAGGGACTGCTCTGCTGCCGGCAGATCCTCTTTACAAGGCCTTGTGTGTTGAGTGTTGCTACAGAAAAAAAAAAAAAAAAACCTGAGTTTTTTTGGTTTGTTTTGGTTTGTTTTTTCGGTGTTTTGGTTTTTGTTTTTTATTTGGGTTTTTTTTTGCTACTAACCCAGAACTGATTCTGGGTGATAATATATACTTTGGTTTTTTCTGTATGATTTCACAAATGATCGATCGTGTGACAATTTCCGGTCCTGGGTCAGGTCAGCTGCAACTGTGTGGCCACAGCAAAGGCATGAAAAGTCTTGAAAAGCCCCAAGGATGGGGATTCCTAAGTATGAACAAAGGAGCAGAGAATAAACCTCTGAATAGTAAGGCTGAAACACCTTAATAAACCTGAGGTTTATTGCTCTACTACAGCTACTGCTGTTAACAACAGTCACATTTGCTCCTTCGGGCCTCTTCCCGGGGAAAGGCTCCTGAAAGCTGCCAGAGCTGTCCTTGTTCTCCCACACACCCTCTGCTTAGGCTGGTCCCCCTCAGCCATAAGCTGTATATATATTTATGTCACATATATATATGTACTTTTATAAGCTGTGCTGCCGGAGCCCTTGCTTCTTAAGCTTTCTTCCTCGTGTGACTTCTGCTTTCTGCAAAAGGGGAAAAAAAAAATCTTGGCAGGGAGAAAGCTCAGCACAAGCACAAGGAGCCTTTGGAAATGTAGCTTTGAGAGGTGCCTGCTCTCCCTGTGTCCTGGCTGTTATTTTCCTTAGGTTTTTAATGTTATATTGCAAGACGCTATCCAGGCTTGAAGCTGTTAAGTAAAGAATCGCAGAATCACAGAATATTTAGGGTTGGAAGGGACCTCTGGAGATCATCTAGTCCAACCCCCATACTTAACAGATTTTTAGAGTACTGTGTTTCAGTACTGTTAATAGTTAATTATACAAAACTAAAGGAGTTGTGCAGGGATGAGATAATTCTTAGAAGTGTATGCATGTATCTTTGTGGTTTCATGACAGTAGTTAGTGCTTTGTACCTTGGACAGTCTAAAAAATAAAGCAACTGATACAGCTGAATGCAAACTCAGATTAAAGATGTAGTCTTAGTAACCCCTTTGAGGTAAGATTTAGGGCAATGCAACTGCTTGCATAAGTAAGGCTGACCCTCGGGGAGTGATCTCTATATATTATGAAGTTTTAAGTAGGCCAAATGACGCCTTTAAAAACCTCTGTGAAGGATAAAATAAAATAGTGAATAAAGATGGATTGATTTCACATTCCCTTTGCTGTTTTTCCCTTTCTGTGCTCTCTCTGCTGAATGTGTTTATTTTGGAGCACCATGACACAGCGCATAACACTGTGACAAATGAAGTGGTGATGTGAAAATAATAATTACATATAAAATATTGTTGTGTTAAAACTGCCAAAAAGAAGATTTGGTACCATGTTGATGTTGTTTTTCAGGCATTTGCTATTTGGCTTCCAACAGCTAGACACTTTGCCAGGAAAATTCAAATTAATTCTGCCAGCTTCAAGGTGAATAACGAGATAATTTGTGGGGGAAGGGAAGACTGGATTATTGCTTTAAAACCAGGCTAATTTTTTTGGACCATAGCTGAGAGCATGAGCTTGTCAGTCTAAAATGGTAATTTCCTCTCCCTTCAGCTCCTTCTGGAAAAGGAACTGCCTTGTCACTGTTGCCCTATTTGTGGGAGTCTGAGCTGATCTAAGATTAGCAAAGGTTACCTTAAGAGTTCATGGAGGAACCTGAAATCTTGAAATCGAATGCTGATGCACAACTGCTAAGATGAATAGGGAATATCCCATATGGATGGCTGCTCAGGAACCTGGATAAATGAAGGGTGACCGTGGAGTTCAAGAACAGATCAGAAGTTGTTCTCATCTGAAAGATTGAAGCAAAGCACAGCAATAAACGAGCAGTTCTTAGAAATTGTTAATGACTGACGAATGTTCTGTTCCCAAACTGATGCACAGCAAGGAGGGGGGAGGCTTGAACAGGAAGAACCAAGCGTGGATCAGGGAGACTGCACAGAAAACTCTGGCAAAAATAAGTACATGAAGAAGGTGGTGATTAGTGAAACTGAATGGTTTCGTACAGGGAAAAAACAAAACAAACACTGAAAAATAAGTGTAAGCTTTAAGTTAATAACAAATCAGCAAAATAGGCCTTTCCAGTAAGGACCTGGGCCTGGCCACAGTGACAGGTTATACATCAGAAAATAGTCTGATCCAGGGAAGGAATTTTCTGCCTGTTTTATTAACAGATACAGATGGCTAGGATGTCTCTTCTTTTTGGGGAAAAAAAATCTAGTTGATAAGATATCTAGGAATAAAATATTCCTAGATTTCGCTGAAAGCTTGTACTAAAACTGGCTATTCTCTAGCCAAAAAACAATAACTTAAGATCTCCAAAAGAAAAAGAAATTCTGATGTAAAATGGTCTTGCTGCTTACATCTCTGTCATTGCAGCTGTGTCTCGCAGCTGTAAACCTGGAGTAAAATCAGCTAAGTTGTGTGCAGCTACAATTTCTATTGCATAATGTAATAAGAATAAAATAAACAGAAATGAAGAATATAATACCTTAATTTTTACCTTTTTGTGTTCCAAGTAGAGAAAGCTGAGAACACGTGAAAACACATTTTTTATCTTTTAGTGCTGTTATGTCACTGCTGGTAGTTTTGAACCTCTAGATGCAGTACAAGGATGAGCTAATTTGGTTTTAATTCCCTTTTCTGTTGAGTGAATGTGCCCAAGTTGCTTTTCTTTTATATCTGACTTCTAAAGAAGTTAAAAATGAAAGATGAAATTTGTTAGTAGGTAAGAGTCTACAGAAAACCATGACTTCCATTTAATACTTTGCATTATATTATCTGTATTTCTAATATTTTTGCAAATATGGATATGTGAATGGTTTTTTTAGAGTAAGTTTCAGACAACACTGTGTTTTGTCACTTTCTGGTATTAGTAAAGCTCACCTGCAGCGTAGTTACAACCATTGCAACTAGGATCATAACATCATGGAATTGTTTGAGTTGGAAGGGACCTTAAAGGCCACCTAGACCAATCCCCTTGCCATGAGCATAGACACCTTTAACCACATCAGATTGCTCAGGGCCCTGTCCAATCTGACCTTGAACGTTTCCAGGGATGGGGTATCCACCACCTCTCTGGGCAAGCCGTTCCAGCATTTTACCACTCTCACTCTATAGAACTTCTGTATCTCCTCGTAATTGGAAGCTGATTTAGCTGCAGATAAATAAATATGTAAACCCTGTACCTGTTTGGGATCTTCAGTGTTATTAACCATAATGATGTGCTTCACCTAAGGTATGGGACACAGCCTGCTTATGTGTCTGGGTTCCAGCTACAGTTCTTTTCATAGCATTTGTCTTTGAAAGTGCTATTTGTGAAGCCTTAACTGTCTCTAAGTTTTTTTTAATATAACGTGTCTTTGATCCCCCAAGTGTATCCTGCTTTGTCTTGCCTTGTGCTGGTCTTCATATAAACATCCCTTACTCACAAACCTTGCTGGATGCAGTTTGTATGAAGCATTCACCTCTCTGTTAACCCAGGGTGAGGGCTGCTGCCTAATTAAATAATCTTCTGTCCTGACCCTTAACAGACTGTAAGCAGCTTTTCCCAGCAAGGCAGGTAAATTCCTGGGACAGTGCAACAAAGCTCAAAAATACACGATTTCTAAGCACATGTGTGTGTTCATATGTGTTCCAGTAGTGCTTTCTAAAAATAAACAAACTCTTATTCTTCTGTAATTCTGTAAAAGGAAGAAAGGAAAGCAACCCCTTATGAGCTGGCTTTGAGGGAAAGTGTTTTCAGTTAGAGTGGGCAAGGGAAACTGTACTTTATCAGCAAAAGAGGAAGCCTTTTAAGATAGAAATGAAAATTGTCCTTTCTCAGGATGTTTGAATTGCCCTATTAGTGCAGGTCCTGAACTCTTAATGTCTGTAAAACCTATTGATTCCATATTGATTCGTCTTGTTTCATTTGTAATAACAGGTAGAATAATAAGCAATTCTAAAGATACAATACTGACTAGAACTGACAAACGGTTGGAAACATAATGTGCATCTCATTGTATCTCTCTTACTCCTATATCTGTCTTTTCATTTGAAAGAAATCAAAGGGACTCTGTCCTTATTTTTTGCATATCTGTGAGAGCATATATAAATTGCCAAGACCTGGGAGGAGAGGGAGATGATACTTTTCATATCCAGTAAGGCACAGCTGAAAAAACTGGTCTAATGAAAGACCAGAGTAAAGCTGTGGGTCACAGAAGCCTTGTGAAGCTGTAGGTTAATAGGGTGAGTTTTAGTTACCCTGGCTCGTTTTGCATCACTGTGAGATGCTGGATTTCAAATTGCTAGAGCAGGTGAAGATGTACAGTTGCCTCTAGGTTAGGTGCATTTACTGAGAGAATGGTTGTAAATGCTTCTGATCTGTGGATCTTGCTGACCAAGGTGATGTGAATTAAATGACCTGATTGTAGGGTTGTTTCTTCTCAGCTCTCAGTGGTAGCTAATAGCCCCCAAGGACTTGAAGCCACAAATTGAAAATCATTGCAAGGAACTTTTTGGTTTTTTCTTAACTGTGTTATGAAGAGTGGCCTTCTGATTTCCTAGACTTACTGCCAGCCCTGGCTAAGACAAACTGGGGATAAAAATCTTTTCTGTGTCTTTGACCCTGTGCCTATAATCATCACTTTATCAGATAGCTCTCTGCAGAACAAATGTATGGAATCAATTTGCAAGAAAGATTGAGACTAAAAGGTTGCCTTTTTTTTTTTTTTGTTGAGACTGCTGTTTGCATAATAATTTCATGTAGTCATCTCATTTGCCTAGCAGTTCATAAGATTTCCTGGTGGCATCCAGCTGCAGGTTGGTATAATTGGCTGCTTTTTTTCGGAAGACATCTGTTCTGGGGAGCTGTTATGGGCTGACTGCTCAAAGACCTTGCAACAACTGGAGGCAAGTGTTGTACAAGTATAGTGTTTGATTTTTTCACCGATATGTTTCTCTACCAGCCTTGCAAAGGCTTATTTATTTTGCTTAACTCTGCTAGAGATCAACACGTATTGGTCTGATTTGTGAAGTTCTTATCTTCCTGCAGTAACTGATTAAGGCTGTAGAGATTGGCCTGCCCAGGCTGTTAATGAGCTATTAATGTATGTAACTCCAATCTTGTGGAAACAATCTCTGGAATTACTGTTTTATCACTGGTCATGTGTTGGCTGACTGGTTCAGTCTTGGGCCAGTACAAATTCTGAAGGTGATGACTCAGGCAGCAAACTAGAGTGATAATTTAATGGTGAAACAACAGTCTGAATGGAAACAATGCCAAAAGGCCTTAATTTATTCATTCTTTTCCTTGTGGCAGAGAGAAAAGTGAGTAATTGCTTGATTGCTGATCCCCTAACAGTTTGAGTTGGGGACAGATTTTGAATACCTGACTCTTTCTAAACTAATCAAAATAGATGTTGTTGTCATGTGGAGTACCTTTTAGCATATCAGTATGTATTATAAGGAGCTAATTAGTGTGAGGTTCTGTGTCTATTAACCCCTTTTGTTGCCATGGAAGAGAAAAATAATTGCATTAACAAATGCTGTCTGTGGTATGTTAAATTGCATCCGTCTTAGCTGCGCATTTTTCCATACACTTTGACTGCTATGATCTTGGTGCTCATGTAATCTGTTTTGATTTGCAGTGCACGGATCAGTATGAAAAATTAAGTAGCTTGCTAGAGCTTTCTTTCAAGGAAAACATGATGCAGCATGACCATATGTATTCCTGTAGATATTTAAGGACCCCTGGGCTGAGGCAATGATACAGCACTGAGGTAGTCACTGTGCATCTGGGATTCTCCACTCTGTGCCTCAGCTCCATGCAGGCTCTTGGGAGGACTGTGAGGTTTGTCATTTGAATTTGAAAAATAGGAGGGAGTATAACCCTGTATGCCAACTAAGTCTGTTCACCACAGGATAGGATTTTTTTTTTCCTAGGGGAATTCAGAAGAGTATCTAAGAACTTCTAAGGAACTAATTGGGTGCTAATACAAAATACTACCTGTGTTTTTATAGCTGTGGCAGGTTTTACTACTTTAGACATGGCAAAACTATTTTTGGTGATATTCTTTTCTCAAGGTGTAAAGTACCTCATCTGTCAACTGCGCCTGTCTGTCAGTGATTGCACCAACATTGGATTCTGCCTTTTTCCTACCATGGCAGTCCTCAGGTATTCTGGATGTGTGGCACAGGACTAGAAAATCACCTCAGCTCTTTAGTGGTGGGTGAAGTTTCAGTAGAAGAGTGAAGTTATGCTCACACTGCTGGATCGGGATTCCATGATTTGTCCACATAAAGCAGGTTCAGGTCCTGAATCACAAGTGTTTGAGCTTCCTAGGTTTTATTCTTTCATCCCAATGCCAGAAGGGATAGATTCTGTCACTGAATGTTTTGCACTTGTGGTTATGGTTAGCCAAGGAATCATAAATAGGTTTAGCCTCCTGATCCTTCTCTTCCTTAGAGAAAGAGCAGGTAACATACTGCAAATTTTTTTGCATGTGTGGAGTCGCTAGACCTGCTGGGAGCTCTTGCTTGGCACAGAGGTTAGGGAATCCCTAACAGGAATTATAATCTGGCTGGATTTGCTGTTAATATGTGTTAATCTGAAGATTTTGAGTGATTTAAGTCTTTGGGCCTTCACGTTGCAGAAAACTGTCTAATTAAAAGGGGCACTTTCCAGGGATGTGGTGCAGCTTGTTACTGTGGTACACTGTAAGTCATGATGCTTCTGCCTCCTACCTATTTGGCAAAGTACCATCTACTTTGTGATGTGGAATGGATTTATAACTTCAGTAAATTTAACAACAGCTTCTGATCCATCATGCTGTTCCTGAACTCTCCCACAACAAATTTCCCACAAGAAAGAAATGGAGATTTTTCTCTTCCAGAAGGGCCTGCAATGTTCCCAGAGGTTATTTCAAAAGTCAGAATAAAGACATTTTCTGATATTTTCATATCAGACTTCCCCCTGCTACTTCTGTTTCCTTGCAGACAAAAGGTATGTATAATGACAGTGAAATTCCTAAGTAAATACCATGAAATTTTTGGTGACTTAGTCATACAGTACCATTTTTCTTCCCTCTGTCAATAGGGAAGAATTCTGCTCTCTGAAAATTGTGCATTTTATTTTGCAGCCTGCTTTGCACAGTGAAAGCAACTTCAGATTTTGTACTGTAAAGCAATACCATTGGAATTTTGCTCCAGCCCAAACAATTTTACCATTGGAAGATAATCTCCTCACATGTACTATCCCTAGGTTATGCAGAATGTATCATACTGTACATACATAACATACGTAATATCATACTGTACATACATAGATGCATACATACATAATGTACGTACATAACAAGAGATACTCCAGGCTGTCCTCAATGTGAAATCTAGTTTCAAAAAACCCAGTTCTGTAAGCCTTGTCTGTGGCAGGATGAATAAGACCAGTAGTAATTCTGATGCTTTCCGGCTGATGGGGAACTCAACAGAACATTTTGTGACTTGGGTGCATGTGTTTATGCATAAGTAACCAAACAGAGTTTTAAAAGAACAGTATAACACAAAACCAGAATAGACTATTAGTTTTCAGGATAGTACTAATGAGGTGAGACTATTTGTGTTGAAAAAAAAGTCAGCTTCAGCTTTGTCTTTTCCCATTCAGCTGAAGTTGTTACATGACCCTTTCTGGAGACTTAGGAACAGCTGGTAAAATATCAGTGGACAGTTAATGCCCAGGGACTTGAGGTACACATCTGTACCTCACAATACTCTGAAAGCTCTGTAATGCAGGCAAATCTTGGTATTAAAACCAATATGGAAATGTTTTTAGTGTTGTAATAAGCATGTTACTAATGCTACAACTGCATGGGTTAAAACTGACAAATATTTACTGAGGTGTATACAGTTCCATCGGGACCCACTATTTCCAAGGGTAACAGCAGCCTGTGGATGAGACAACGCTGCCATTCTAGTAAACCTTCTTAGTGGCATTGCAGTCAGTGTCTTTTTCCTGTTATAGCTCACACCAATTTTGGACTAGAATAAACAACGCTGTAGTGGCTTTTTGGTCAATGTAATTTGCAGTTTTCTGGCTGAGTTGTGTGCACAGGAGTATTTTGCTACCTTCCCAGAGCTAAAAGTGTAGGATGTGTCTGGGAAATGTTTATGTTCTGTCCCTCTTGCAAATAGAAACCATGCTGAGAAACACTCTCACGGCATGGTGAGGCAGAAGGCTACTTCTCAATTTTGACATATGTAGCAGACAATAAACATGGGTCATCAATAAATACTCCCTTGCCTTGCTGGACGCAACCTCTCCAGCTCTAGCAATACTTTGACTAAGACCTCAGGAGCAAGCAACTGAAAGCTTTCATTCCCTGTGTCCGCATCCTGTAATCATCCCTGGGATGGAAGGGACTAATGAATGCCCCAGCAGCAGGGAATACATACCCAGTTTTCTCCTGATCAAATGCAGTTGCTGTTAGTTATTGCTGGATTTGGCTTAGGGTCAGGGAAGAGGGAAGGGATGCTGTTAGGGTGAAGGAGGAGCATGTCTGTAATCCTCTTGGTAGTGAAACTCAATCTCCCTCTGCTGACCAGGTCAGTCTATATCAGTAGCACAGTGAGATCTCACTTATACAGTGAGAATTTGTCTGGTGTGTGTGGAGGCTTCTTCTTTTTCTTACACACATTAATGGAGATCTACCTTTCACAATTAACAACCTGCAGCCCTTCTTGTGTGGGCTCTTAGGGGTTTTTTTAAGCACTCTGCTCTGAGTGCAATAAATAGAGCATATTTTAGATTAATTCTCCAGGGAAATAATTTTCAGTATAACCTGGTTTTCAACATTCAAAAGCCTTTGGATGTAGCCTAAAGCTGTTGCAAACCCTGGGAGGTAAGAGCCTTTGAAATAGCTGTGTGGAGTAAGCAGTGTTTTAAAAACAAAACAAAGCAAAAAACTTCCCATGATCTGAGCTGAGCTGCTTTCAGAGCCTTCCAGATCCTGCAAAGTCTGAATGACCCTGCAAATGGACTTTTTAAAGGGGAACTGCTGCTACCTGTTCAAGGCCCCTGAAGGTGCTGAAAAAGAGCAGAGAATGTCTAAAGCCAGTAAAGCTTGTGGTACTAAGATAAAAATCATCCATCATTGAAGCAGTCAGGGCTGGAATCTTCTAAAGCGCTCGGGATCTGTGGATAAAGCAGTACATTCTTGGGAGTTCTTTAACTGAAATAAAATACAACTTAACTAGCGACTACACTATCTTTTAATTCATGTTAATGCGGAGAGAAATGTGTATAAGAATTTAAAGAAAAACAAAAAACGATACCAGAAAAAAAGAACTTGCAGTACTGTAACTATAGGTTTAAGGATTTATCTTAATTATGTATCTGGTTTGTATAATCATTAAGGAAGAACTCATCTCACAGTGTAAGTCCTTTAGTTTACTGGTATTTTAGTAACATTTTACTGCTGTTAGTGAAGATGGGTTTTTATCTTGTTTAGAACACATGGGTGTTCATTCTTTCTGAATCCATACATCTGTAGATCTGTACTGTAGAACATGATGAAAGCTTAAAATACTCGGTTCTTGGCATCATAGTAGCCAGTTTAAGTGTTTGCTTAAGATCTCCATTCATGATTAGCTAGCTTTGAGTCTTCTCCTGTGTATCTCCTGAGAGCTGGGATAATTATATTTTGAGAGTGTTTGGGTTGAGGTAACTCTGCAGATAACTTCCAGTTAAGATATAAAAAGTTTCCCAGGGATAGTCTAGTTTCTCTGAGCAGTGAGGCTGAGCTGGAAGCATGCTGAATCCCTGAGCAGACCAGTGAAAAGCTATTGCTGTGTGCAGCCCCTCTTGCCCACTCCTTTAGTGCCAACATATAGGCTCTCCAGCATCCTTAATGTCCCCATGTGGTGTGTGGTCATGTTCAGGAACCACACCTTGGTCAAATGTGTCCTCACTTGTAGTAATGTGCTCCTGCCTGCTGCTGTGGTGATGAAGACCAGAGAACAGGTCCAGACATTCTTATCTGCACAAGGTTTAGCTTACACCCTATTACTTCTGTTCTGTTTTGTGGGATCACTAAGCACTTGTATGCTAAGTTTCCTGTGGAGCTGGGGATGCCAAATCTGGCTCAGGATCACAGAGATTCTTTGCTACAGCTATGAACAAATCAATTACTTAAACATCAGTGAGGTGGATAAGTGATAACCCTAACATCTATGACAAGTTTTCTAATGTGCACACTTTTCTGGATGTCACTTTGGGAACACCTCTATTAATACTCTGTTTACGTGACTTAAGTAGAGGATTTTTAACACCAAGTTGGTCATTCATTTGCTGTATGACTTTACACACCAGGTGTCTCAGGTGGACATGTAAACTTTAAGGCCTCTTTTGAAATGTCCTCTTTGAAAGACAATAGCACTACTTTTTGGAGGATTCAGAAATCCTCATACAAATATGTAATGTATTTATATGTACACTGATATTTACATAATATATTCTATAACTACTTACTAAAAAGTACAGGACATTAAAATATGGTAAATTCAACATTGCTTGACATGTCCAGCCCAAATACTTTTTTGTAGAAGAAAAATAGAGGAAAAAAAAGGATTCTTCCTGGCTTATAAAAGTTTCAAATTATAATCTCAGCAGTGTTAGGGGAAATTTTGTATCTGCAAAAATCTGCATGAAGAAGATAAACAGAATAGCTCACTAACAAAATCTCAGGTCTTAAGAGTGAGACAAATCTTAAAAGCTTCATATTTTCTTTGTTTTGGCGCTACTGTCTAAATTCAAGGTGAATCCAGCAAAGATACTTAACTAATGTTTATATTTAAATGAAAACTAAAATGAGAGACAGTGTACTATAGAAGTTGGAAAACAACTCAAAATATGAGAAAATCCACTTTGAACTTACTTAGTTGTACAATAAGCAATTTACCTGGCTCTCAGCACAACTGAGAGCTCACTCTAGTGTCTGTGTTTGGGGCTATCTGGTGCCTTGCTATGGATTATCTTGTAGATGTAAGTGAATGCTTTGTGAATTAATAGTAACACAGTAATAGTTTTTAAGGATAACAGGACATTTAGTTTGACCTAATTATCTAGTTAGTGCAATAACACACTGCTTTCTGCAGCTATGGCTAAGTACTCAGTTGAAACAAAGGTCACTTCTATAAATATGTAACTGTTTGTCACTTAGAACTCCTTTGATAGAAGATGCTAAAGCTGTAAGCCTTGGTGTTTGAGAAAGTATGCTTTAAATTTGGATGGTTCCTGATGAGATATGCAGATTCTAAGCTGAGTTTCTTCCCTCAAATACCAGCATTGTCTTCAGTAATAAATTTTCATGCGAACTGGAGGAAGGCGTTTGGCCTATTCTTAGAGCAAGTCAAAATTACACTCTGCTTCTTCATGATCAGCTTCACATCTTCCTTTTATCTCTTGTGCATCAACAAATGCAGGGCACTGAAGAAAATCTTTGCCTTGCAGGAACCTGCAGCCTAAATGTAAAGGATAACTAAATGTTATTAAATGATTTTATTAGGGTTAACATTAGGTTATAGCATGTGGCTGGGTACCAGGTGTGTACATTGGCTCCTGCCATGCTGCAAGAAAAGAGAATATACCATTAGTTTTGCCCTTCTTACTGGAGGTTTCCCACATATGATCTACTTGCATGAACCAGTGGCTGCTTCCTAACTCAGTTCTTAAAATATTATCCCACTTAGCTTAAACACTTCATGCAGTTGAAGTTTCTCTAAAGTTAATTACTCCAACAGTTGGGCTGGGGAGAGAATACACATGTTGGCAGACTGTGGAGAAGGGGGAAAAATTTCAGTGAAAGAAAAAGGTGCCTGGGAGTAGCAGCCTCTTTACTTGCCTGCTGTCACCAAAGCACCACCTCTAACCACTAGTATAGTTATTGACACACACTGGGTGGGTAAAGCTGGATTTCATTATCAGACTTGAGACCAGGGCTGGATCTGGGTCAGGCTGAGAGTTGGAAGGAGTGTAGTCCATGTGGACAGGGAAGAACTGGAAACAGATGGCATCATAGTGGGAAGAATGAGGCAGCTCATCAGCTGGCAGTACTTCTGCTGCGCTTTGGCAATTGTTTCTTTTTCTTCAGGGAAGAATTTAGTGTTTGGTTAAGTTTTGTCATTAGTTTTTATAGTTATTGATCCTAAAAAAATCATCTGGTCTACTCTGAATTTAGCATTCCTTAAATTTAAAGCAATTTTAGATCCTAAGGAATGATACTAGTTCTCACATTATAGGACTGGATTTTCTTAATTAAAAAAAAAGCCTAAGTTATATGTAAGTGCTTTGGCAAAGTGTTCCCCAAAACTCTGAGAAGAATATTCATCTTTGTGGCAGATGGTTCTACAGTACTTGCTGATTCATAATCTTTTGAAAAAGGAAGTAAGCTACTCGTGAGTTTATGAACTAAGCATTTCAACTAAATTAACCTATTTATGTGAGCATATTGCTTTTACAGTAAGTTTAGAGTAAGGAAATACTGCTTCTATCTCTACAAGCAGTACTGCTTATTTTATGAGTAGGGTTGATTTAGTTTAATGATTGCATAGATGAAAAGGACTCAGACATTTATTTTTTATTCAATAAGTGTTTTTTAAGCTTTATTAAACAACAAGATAGTTCTATTAATCATTCCTGTTTTTCTTAAGCAAAACCCTGAAATATATAAACCCAAGCATTAGCTTAATTCCTAGGGCATTTACAGTTTAGTTTTCAGAAGAGATGGCTTTCTCATTGACTAATTTTTCATGTGCTTTATAAAATTCTTGCTATAGATGTAAATTGTCATTAACTTGAGGATGAAATTGTCATTAACTTGAGGATGAATAATAGTGAGCCTTAAGCTTTTAAAATTTTAATACTTTTTTTTACATCTACTTAGTTAAAAAAATATGAGTAGCTGCCTGTGAGAAGGACAACTGCTTCCTCGAAGGGAGAATTTATCTAATTATATATAAACATTTTTCCATGCTCATCACCATAGTAACTGAGGCCTCAAGTCGATGTGCTTTGCTGAGCAAGATTGCAAATGCTGTAGTGAGCCAAGGCCTGAACTTCTGTAAGAAAATGCAGTTTCACATTTGGTTGAGGCACAGCCAGTCCCAGCTACACCTTTTTGACCTTGTGCCACTATTTATATTCCTGGGGCTGCGAGCGTGGCGGAAACCTGGGAGTGACTGAAAATTAACCTCCTGAAAATTAGTGTTCACCAGATCATCCTTCTGATCTGCCTGAGCAAGTGATTTCATGAGCCCCAGTGAGGCACTGGGAAGAGTCAGGAATTTGTGACTGTAATGAATGTGGGGAGAAACAGCTACAAATTAAGCTGATTACAAAGCTGCTGCAGAAGCCACTTGTTTAGAGCCTGACTGTGCTGTAGCTGAAATTGTTGAAAAACAGGTATTGGGTTGGGAGTTAAGCCAGTGAGGAAATGATCTAACCCATATTAATTTTGAAGTGATTTTTGTGACTTTGGAAGTATATTCCTGAGCCAAGTATATCTACTTGGTGCTGTTCTGAGAAAAGAAAATGCTAACAGGATTGAAAGTCGATGTCTCTTCTCATATTCTGATCTCTGAAAACTGGCCACAGAATTTAATGAGAATGTTCACTTCAGGGTCTCTGTTACAATGAACTTACTGCATCTCTTTATTTTCAGTTTTATCTTATTTTTATCTCTACTTAGACAATTGCTGTCAGAAAAGCCTCTTCTTTTTAATTCAGCTTGCATTTTAACAGCAGCAAGGTTAGTACTAGCTATTTCTGTAACCTATTTGTAAGTAACTCTCAAATGTATTCCTTTTTCAGATGCTCCCTCTGTCTTATAAAACATTGCAATAGTATGTGTTTTATAACTACAAAGCTTTAGAAACTCAGATTTTAAAAGAAGTGAAAAACTTGATGAAGGCTTTTACTTTTTATCTGCTACATTTACCGGGCCATCATTTTGAGCCTTTAAAATTACAGTGCTATTTTATTTTCCAGCACACTTTAGGTCATCACTTCACCATCCAAGGTCTTGATCCCATGGAGATTTGCACACTTGTTTAACAATGCATGCTTAAAAGGGTACCACTGATTTATTACTCTTCCTGTGCTGTTGCCTGATTTGAAGACAGACAGGTACTGGGGCATCTGCATTATTTCTGCAGTATTTGCAAGCAGAGAAATGATTTGCAGGTGCAGCACAGCACTACAGTTAATCACACCAGCAAACTGCAGTGTGATCTTGTATAGCCATTTATAGTCTGAGTTTTTAAGAGCTGTAGCTCTGCTTTTGGCTTGGTTACCTTCTGTGGCTGTTGTAGATTACATTTGCAATCAAGTTGTTGCCAAACTTCCACTCGATGTTAAGGTCATGTTTACTACTGCGCAGCTGCATGGTGAAGAGTTGCAGTGAAAGCAAAATAAACTTGAGGACTCTTTGTGAAGCAGCTTAGTGTCACTCTGTGGGAGTGGAGAGCAAGTGGATGTTAGGCAGAAGCTCAAACTGACTGTAGACCAAAGCAGAATGCTGTTGGCAGCAGTTAAATTTTAGTTTCATTATAGCTGATGTGTTCTTGACTGCAGCTCTAATAAAAACATCTTATGAGTGTTCTGAGCACTGTTTAAAAAAGAGTATAGATGTAAGAAAGCTGGGATCTGCAGCTCTCCATATGTGGTGTTAGTACAGTGCAAGTTTTTCATCCATTAGCCAAACTGAGTGATATGGTAGCCTCCTAAAAACCCTGTGCACATCAAATTTCTGGCACTACTGATGAAAAGAATGCTGTTTGAACATTTGAGTTCCTGTTACTCTTCCAGAGAATGGCTGCAAAGGCTAAATGTGGCCCTCCTAGATGAGGTATAAGGTGTTCTACAAGTGACATCCAGTGGGGCTTCCATCATGACTGTAACTGTTCTGGATTAGACATTCACACCCACGCGCCCCTTTTTGGTTTAAAATCTTGTAGGTAGATGCATCTTTGCTGGTTTGAATGCCAATAATGCTTTTAGCTTAAAAAAAGCCCCCCAAAAAAACAACAACAAAAAACATGGCCAGGAGAAGGAATATGACTGCCACTGACATTTTGACAAGCCTATTTTAGCTTTAAGGAACAAGGTGTATGCAGTGATGATCAGATGAGTTTGACAAGCAAAAATTCTTCAAAATACTAAGTTCCCTGTGTGAAAATAGGCCACAGAGCAGAGGAGAAAGATTTTTGTATTATCCTTACGTAAGGGGAGAGATATAAACCTAACTTTTGTTAAACACCAAAAATCCATAGAGCACCAACACCTTATTTCCCCACTTGTATCAAAGCTTCAGCTGAAGGTCTCAACTTTTTAAACACTAGGCAATCAAATACAAGAAACCAAAATTCTTTCTTTCTGGTATTATGAGCAGATTTCCACACACACCACCCCCCCCCCCCCCCAGTTTTCAGTTCCTGAAAAGTTGAGGCAACTGGTCCTTGGGGGCATGATCCATACTAACTTGATCTTGTGTTGCAACTAAATGTGCAAAACTTCACAGAACAGTGTTAGAATTGGAGATATAATGAGTTTTGGCCTGACTCAGTACAGTTTGCGTGCTCTCAAATTCCAGTGAACCTGGATGGGATCTGAAGCCTTTTTATCACACCTGGCCTCAGCCTTTTTTTTTTTTCTACTGTCAATTAGTTTTGCTGATCTATTTTTGTTTTAGTATTATTTCTTTTTATAGACATGATTAAAAGCAATTTGGAATAATTCCAGTATTTGTTGTGGTGGGTTTGCCTTGGCTGGATGCCACCTGCTCTATCACTCCCCTCCTCAGCTGGACATGGGAGTGAAAATATAACCAAAGGCTTATAGGTCTAGGTAAGGACAGGGAAAGATCACTTACTGGTTACTGTCAGAGGCAGACTCGACTTGGGGGAAATCAGTTTAATTTATTACCGATTAAATCAGAGTGGAATAATGAGAAATAAAAACCAAATCTTAAAAGCCTTCCCCCCCACACTCCCTTCTCCCAGGCTTAACTTTACTCCCGAATTCCTGAAATGCAGGCATTTTTGCAGTCTCCTGCTCTGATTTGTCATATTCAAAGTGTGGAAAGTAAGAACACTTTTGTGTCCATCGCTATTTCACAGATGCAAATTACTCAGAAATGGTAGTGCATCACATAGAATGCTGCAACTGCTCTCTTTTACCAGATAGGTCAAATACATTAAATATAGCCATTCTGGACTGTAAAACTTTTAAAAATCATTGAGTGACTTCTGTAAAGCTTAATGCATGTTGTAATGATGTCCAGGGATCTTGTGAGTATTTCATGTCCTGTAAAAGTGAGCTTCCAAATCAATGTATTAACTTCACTCCTGAGCTGGAGGCGCTGTAGTTGCCCAAGCTCAGGTTTCACCCTCAAACACCAACCTAATCAAAGAGTCCTGATAACGCTTCTGTTTTTCTGTGCTTGCTTCTTGAGCTTGCTTTGCCAGGCTGGAGTTACGTCATGCCCTCTGGAGACTGTGGTTCAACTCCCCAGTCACATCCCCTTTTCTTGAGTTAAAATCCTGGTTTGCCTCCCATGCCAGAGTAGCACAAAAAGGAACCATATTGGGATGAAAGACCTGGTACTCATTAATATTCAGGGTGAAGTATATATGTAACTTAGGAAGGATTGTGCCCTACCATTTATTTTTGCTGATTTGGAGTGTTAATTTTACAGTCTTGATAGAGAGGTAAGTAGTTTATAATATTACTTAGTTATATACAGTCTTAGTTATGAAATGCTACTTACAGAGATCTTCAGAACAAAGCGGGTTTTTGCAGAAAATCTTCTGTTACAAAATTTGCAGCTACTAGATCAAATAAATTAGGCATCCCAAACTTCCAGTTAATTCTTTGTGTCTGTATATTTAATTTCCACTAAATAAGCTTGAAAATGGAAAGTTTTTTGTAAGGTTTGTGTTTTGCCAGTCTTTATTTGAAAAGTCATTTTTTAATGATTGTTAATATTATGAAATGTTTTACATAACCAGGGACAATTTTCCTTTTTCAGAATGGTGTGAGAGTTTTCTGTTTCTTACAGAGATTCTAATGTTCTTTTTTCTTTGAAGTCAAGTAAAGCAGGTAGATGCTTAGCAACTCTGATATTGAAGCTATATATATATGTATCTAGCTTTGGTTAAAACATTGTGGATCACTTTGTGAGTGATTATTGGAACCAGAGTGAAACCAAGTAACTCCTGTTTCCCAGACTTGAGTTCTGATTAACTACCTTGTACTCTGTCTTTTGCCTTTTTATCTTAGAGTAAAATTGACTCCAGCATTTTGTGTTCCTCAGTGGCAGTTTCAAATTGTAAGAGAATGATTCTTTTCAGAATCTTCAAAAAGTCCACAATTTCTTTTCAAATGTAACAAAAAACCCCCCCAAAACCCTAATTAAAGAAACAGAACAGAAGTCATACAATGAGTGTAAATATTGATATGCTGTCATTGTAAGCTACAAGTCCTACTGGGAAAATTTATGTCAAGTTCACTTTAAGTCCTTGCACTCACAAGAAGTCAAATGAGTGCTGAAAATGCCCTGTAACTCAGTAAAGATTTCTACTTGACCTAAGGAGATTTAACCTTCCAGGGTGATCTCAGCTACCATCCAAAATGTATCACTGAGGGTGTTTTTTAATCTACTTTCTATGTTCAAGCTTTGTCAATACTTACACTGAACTTTGAGGAGACTCTCTGGACAGCTCATTGTATGAAATATCAACAACAGATGTAATTATGATAAAAAAAGGGACAACTGAGGTGGCTTTTAACAACTGTGCCTTTTCCCTCTGGGACTTATTAAGTGTTATACAAACAAGACTCTCTGGCTGCCTTTGCTTGTATTGGGACTTGCAGTCTTTTTTCAAAATATGCTATCAGTTTTGTTTCATTGTTAATATTTTTTTTCAGCAACTTACATTTACCATGTAGCATGATAATTTTGCAGGGTTAATTACCTGTGGAAAGGAACAGTTTGTTCTGAAAAATTACCCTGAGCATAGAGTGTGATCCGATGTGCTCTGCAGATTGCAGATGTGTTAGATAAGACTGATTAAAGAAAATATAAGAGAGCTATCACATCAGAACTGGCTTTTCTTACTTAACATTTAGCCTTCTGTGGAGCTGACCACGGCCTGCAGCTGAATCTGTCTTTATTAGCATTGATTATGTGCAAGCCAAAACAGCCTGCATGATTATACCATAGTTGGATTTGAAATAATAACAGGTATTGAAGACAGGGAAGACTTGTAGTATTTTTTTTCACTTATGGAAGTGGAGGAAAGAGTTCTGAGCAGCATGTAAGGCTGCTGGAGTAGAAGATTTATTTTGCTGAATCCTTTCTACCCCATTTTGCTCCTCAGGGCTTTGAACTGTGATTAGATCTGTATCTCTGGCAGTTAGTTATTCAGGGCAGAACTGTTCCTTGAAGCTTCTACGAAGCTGGAAACAGGGGAGTAGGGTATCTCTAGTGCTCTGTGTGTGCAAACCCACAGCACAGTCTCAAACACAAAAACAGGCTTATTACCTATCACATGCAAAATATGTTTACCCTGATATGTTGAAATCACTACTACAACAGGTCTCAAGGGCTCCTTGTCCCCTTTGTGTGCATGTGTTATTCCCACTGTTGATGATGGGAATTAGCTATACACATGAGGAGGAGGATATACCCACTGGACTAAACTTAGACAGCAGGGAATATGAAGTTCTCCAGCTATTAGGTGGGGAGAACTGCACAGTTTAAGCATCACTCCCACTTGGCTTGTCACCTCTGCATTTTGTGATATTTTTGCTAAGGAAAGGGTAGTGGAAGTAGCAGCTGGCAAACATAATGGTAGCACAGTGCTACCTTGATGCAAATTGCAGCTCAGAGCTGCAGATCAAGCGTGGCACAGAATTCTGAATGATGACTGTGAGCTGTTTTTCTGGAAAAAGAACCTGGTAAAAGCTGACTGTCACCTGCAGGATTAATAAATCGTTGTCCAGAGAGGATTGCTATCATTTGTGTTAATTAAGATATATTTTCAAACTTGTTTCTTTCAGTTATTACGCCAGATTTCATCTTGAGATGTAAAGTTCTTTGAATTACAGGGATTTATTGTTCCTCTTCCAGTACTATTTGGATCCTGATACCTTCAGTCACATAAGTGGCATTTATATACATTAGATAGGTCTGGACATAAATGGTGTTGGACTTGACATGCTCAGGTTTTTCTGCTGTATAAATAATTGCATTAGAAGTGGGAAGGAGTAATAGCGTAACATAACACAAGGGTCTGAGAATGGTTTAGCTTATAAATGTTTGATCTTTGGTTTTCTGGGCTTTTTTTTTCCCCCTTCATTTTCTGAATCTTCTTTGCTAATCCTGGGTGGAAGCTGTCAGGCGTGGGGCACTCCAGAATGTTTAGAGCTCCTACACATTTCCAAATTGAGAACTGTGAGAGTGTCATCTTTGCAAGAGAAAAGCTCCCTCCTGTGGAAGAGAGGAACCTCTGCTGTGACAGAGCAACGACAAGGGCATGATGCTGTGATTTTAAATTAGGAGGAAAAAGGGCCACAAGCACAGTAGGGGGTTGCAAATACTGGAATTGAAGCCCCTGCTTCCTCTTATTCTTTTTCCTGAAGTAAATTTTTCACATTTTTATGACTTCTTTCTTAAAATTTATCTCATTTATAACTGTTGGCTGTGTGTAAGCGAAATTGGATAGTTTAAATAATATAACGTGGCCAAAGTGGAATCTTTAGTGTTAAAAGGGGTCTAAAGCAGCTGACATTTATACAGATTTTGCTTTCTGTAGCTCTTTGATGAAAAACCTCAGTATTTTGGTCACTTCTGTGAATTCCAGCTTGTAGAACCTAAGTTACATTTTTTAAAATTATTTTTATTTTTCCCTTCTTTAAGTTTGATGTTCTGTTCTGAAGATCTGTGTCAAAATGATTTTGAATCTTGCTGTGATCGGTGATCCTTGGCAAAAGGCTCTGCTGAGCTCCAAGCCCTGTCTGACTTGGAAAATACAACTGCACAGAAAGCATAAAGATGAAATTGTGATGGAGGAGCTGCAACTAGAACTCAATATCAAATTTCTGCTAGAAACAGTATTTTTACCTTTGAGCTGAATATGATTCATGCTTGTGATCTGAAGGTGGAAGGCTCTAGCTCATTAGCACATTAGCAAAACCTTGAGGCATTTACTTCCATAAATGCTAATGTTATTCCCCTGAGAATGAAGCACTTGGGGGGGGGAAGGGGGAGGGAGGGAGACAGATCTTTAGCATTACAGTGGAGTTTTAATTTTCCAACTCGAATTCATTGCCAGATGGAGAGGACTGAGACAGCACAGAGTGCACTGACCCGCTGCAGAAAACTGCTGCACTGAGATTGAGTACTGGGATCCTGTTCACTGGCAAAATGGGAAATTGCCATCCTGTTCAGAGCTGCCTGAGTTCTAGCTCGTGGCACACAGCAGCAGGGACAATACTTTGCTTACAGAACTGTGTGATTTGGCAGTGATATGTGATGGTGAAGTGAGATTTGGTTCTGTCTTTAGAAATGTTATGGTGATGTACCTGCTCATTTCAATACAGTTTGGAGTTATCTTGGAAGTGGGGAATTGTTGCACTATTAAGGAAGTAGTATCCTCATTTATAAGAACTGTCAAAGTTCTGTACTTTGGGAGAACAGTCCTTATGATCGTGCATGTCAAGAAATGCAAGCTCCTAAACTTGTGGGGAAGCAGAAATCCTCAGGAGGCTGCATGAAATGAAGGCTTGAGTCAGGGTCATGAGGGATACTGGCAGAAATGCCCTATTAGTGAGATTCAGTGCCGTTGGAGCTCCCTGGATCTCCTTCTGGACCACAGAGCACTTGCTGGCTGCTGCTCTTCAGGTGCCAGTTTGGATTAAAAGAAACTCGGCAACAGCAAAGGGGAGTCCCTTTTGCATATCAGCACTTGCACCGGGTTCTGTGAGACTGCGGTGTGTTTGCGTGGGAGGAGAAGTGGCCTGTGCAGTTACAAATGGGATGGGGAGGCTTTTCCATGTGGCTTACAGCTCCTGGGATTATAAAGTTCCTTCATGGCACACTTCCCTGGAGGGATTTAAAAGACGTGTGGATGTGGCACTTGGGGACGCGGTTGAGTGGTGCACTTGGCAGTGCTGAGTCAATGGTTGGACTCGATCTTAAAGGTCTTTTCCGACCTAAATGATTCTACAATTCCATATTTCCTCTTAGTAGCTCCATCTAGTGATTGCCTGGAGTATTTCTGATTGCTCCTTTTTTTTTTTCATTCTGGCAGGTTTTGTCTGGTTTCTTAGGAAATTGAAGCTTTTGTTGAGCACACTTTGTCTTATTCTTCTCCTTTCTCTTCACCCCTCCACCACCACTGTTAAATGTTTTTCACGAAAATCAAAAGAAAGGCTGAGTTGCTTTGAGTTTTATGAAATTGCATATCTGAACAGAGTACAGTGAATGAAATTAGTGTCCATAATGACAGAGAAAGTGCATCATGAGTTGAACAGTAATATTAAAACACTAGGGAATCCACAGGAGATGGACAGGAAATTAACCTCCGTAAGTTCCACGGTTCATTGTGATGTACTACCAGGAACAAAAGTAAATTAAAATTTTACTATGTTTTTAGTATTCACATGGCAGTGATTTCTGTGAAGCAATTGCTGGAAGAACATTGCTTCGAACCCCTGAGTCCTCCACAGTTAATTTTCTTTTACTGGAGCTGTGGGAATTGAAATGATGCTAAAAATACAGAGAAAACTTACAAGAGCTCAGCATTTACTCTTGACTGTGATGACTAATAATTTGTACCTGCTCACTTTAAATGAAGTCTTGTTTGAAAATTTGTAGACCATGGATGAAACAGAATTTCAGAGAGATGTTCTGGTGCTTTTGCAGTAATTTAAAGCACTGTTTTGGATTACCTGATGAGGATTGCATTAAAGCCTTGTCTTCCTCCAGGAATTCTGCATCAAAGGAGTTACACAGGACGTAATTCAAAGCTGTTCTGAGATATGATAGCATACTTTTTTCACAGCATCCTAAGGACCATTATGTAATTTAATTTTTCATTGCCATGAGTTTTTAATAAAAACCTAGAAGGTAAGAAAGAGATGAACTAAAACTGATTCCACCTCTTTTTCTCCTCAACTGAAGTTCTCTGGTATAAAATAAAATATAAAAGCCTGAATCTTGTTCAGCAATGAATCCTGCTTGGCTGAGCTGTGCCAGTGTCTACTCAGAGTACTTCCTAGTGTCCCGTGAGTGGTGCTGCTCCACAGGGTATGGATGTGCTCAGTTGGTATGCCCTCTGTGTAAGAGGCTTAAGGCCTTCCTTACTTATTCCATACTATGGAATATAGTGCTGCTTCTCCCACCCTCATTACATTAAGAGTTATTGAATGACTGGGGGCCTTAGAAATTCTGTAAATAGCTTCTTACTGCAGAGCCTGCAGGGCAAATGAGTAATAGATTGAACAGCAGCATGTTGAGAGAAGAGAAAACCTTTTCTGTCTCTCCATCACAGATGAAAGACAAGACAGAGGACACTGGGGGATGGTAGGTAAGCAATGACAGGATTCACTAGCAATTGCTGACTGCCTGGAGAATGTTCTAGTGAAAGATGAGAAGTTTGAGATTAGTATGAAATCTGTGGAAAGTTACTGACACTGAGCTTAGTGAGCCAGAAGCTTGAAGCTACTTACCAATAAAAACCACGGGAAGTTCTGTAGGAGATTTTTAAGGTTAGGAGCAGTCTTTCTAGCACCAAGAAGTGGTTCTAGGACCAAGAAGTATTAAAGGTGACTGAGATGGAGACTACCAAAAGAGATTTTTTGGGGAGTTCTCTGGTATTGCTATATTTTGATATGAAGGCTCCTAGTGAGTGTTTCCCACATTTTCTGTGGGCCAAAAGCTCAGCATCTTTGAATACACCAATATTTTCCTGTTTCTGTCTTGTACCATGACTCCAAGCTCATGCCCCTCCAACGTTTTCCCTTTAGATATCTGGACAGGAGATGGTGTCTCAAATAATGCATGATACTTCATGGATTTGTAGAATGGAGTGTATGGAAAAAATCATGTACTTAGCTCTCCTAGTTATGGTTCTCCAAGAATAAAGGCTATAGGAGGACTCCAAGGTGGCTAATAATCTTGTGCTGTTTGCATCAAATCTCAGTTCTGGAGCTATGTATATGGCAGCATTCCTTCTTTGCTTCTTTATTTATGCTTGAGGGCTACTGCTGCTGGCATTGCAGGGCTGAAGAAGAAAGAAGCAAGAATTGATAAAGTTTTTTATTAAAATAAAACAAAAAACCTGCAAGAAATTTTTCAGCTCTGTAAGCTCATTATGTTGTAGGAGCAGCTAAACAAGACAACACCAGCCATCTGGATGATAGAAGAAGAAGAAGAAGAAAATATTAAAGCCTGTGTGGAATGTGTCCAGAAAAGTAACACCTGGCCTGGCTGGATAGCTCGGAACCTTATTCTGTATATAAATGGAGTAATAAACTTACAAGAGAGTTCTGCCTGGACAAAGTCTGTCTCCCATGGATTCACTCACTGAAAAGAGTGCTGAGTGAGGGACCTTTGCTGCATTATGTAATTGATTCTCTACCTGTTTGTAAGCAGAAAATGGTTTTTTTTTGATCCCTGGAGAAAAATAAACATTTTGTCTATGATAGGGTAAATGATCTGTAGAGGAAATCTTTTTCACTGTATTTAAAATAAACAACCTCCCTCTAAGTATTTCCTCAGTGAGAAATATTAAGTATATTAATTTGTATTAGAATGGTTGGGTGTACGTTCTTACAGTTCTGTTTTAAGCAAGGGCAGTTCATTCACATTTTAGCATATTAGGGCAAATTTTTCTCTCCTGTTAACTCCATATGTTTGGGTGGAACTTTGTACCAGGAGTGCATGTGGACTTTTAGTTTCTTAACTATCCACCTCGAGGATAGCAAAGTTCAGTGCAAGCACTGTGCATTTGAAAACGGAGTGATTAGCACATTTATATCTGACTATTGCCTTGTTCAGATAAACAAAATGTTAAAAACCTCTTAAACAGTGTAGATGCATGAAGCCTTTTTGTTTGTTTGTTTGTTTTTGTTTTAATGCTTTTAAAGCTGTGGAGTTCAGTCACATATTTTCCATACAGAATAGGTGTGACTTCAGTTGTATTTTCATACCCTGGTACTTCTTGCATTTGCTCAGCTTGCCTGTAGATGTCTCAGAAGCCAGAACTAAAAATTATATAGTTAATTTAAAAAAAAAAAACCAACCCAAGCCAGTAAACAAACAAAAAAAAAAGCACCAACTTTAGACTATATATTCTATACATAGAATTTGCCACAGCTTGTTCTCCACAATAAGTCTGAAGTGTGGAAGTACCTTAGGTGAATCTGTTGGCATAGAAACTTAGAGTGTGCCATCCATCACAGTCAGAAAAGACTGTATGTTGTGATATTGCACATTGCTGCCACTTCTCTGCAGACCTTCTGTGGTTCACATTAAACTCATAAAGATTCAGTTCAAGCTTCTGAGAACATTTGGTCCCTGTAGCACATACGCTGTAGCTTAATTCAGATATTACTGACGGTGTTGTCACAGTCACTCCTGTAACAGCAGGAGGCTCCTGACCTTGTCTTTACCATGCTGAGAATGAGCAGAAGGTCCAGGTTACCTCCAGCACAGTCAAATGGTTCTTGTCTTCATCATTATCAACTGAGAATTTATTGTTGCTTCTCTAAGGATTGTTCAAAGGCTGCAGAAGTTACTGGATTGAATACCAGACTGTTCCTTGGTACTTGGGATAAAGGGATTAGGAGTGTCTGTTCTCTGGTAGAGGAAAACAAAGGTGTTACAGATAGCATATGAAGCATGTGTATATGGATGGCAGCAGTGAGACTCCAGTTTGTCTGAATGAGCGAAAACAGAATATCAAAGCCATACACTTGGTCAATGCAGATGTGCTGCTATGAGTTATTTTGTTAAATTTAATATTTTTGGCATCAAAATTGAAGAAAAAGTTGTCATTGCTTTTGAGCCTTGTCTCCAATGAAGATCTGTTTGTATCTTTGTACTCATACCTGAACTGTGCAACTCACTGCAGGTCAATAGATTATAAACTCCAATGACTGCAGTGGGAGAACTCACAAAACCCTATGGCAGAGACAGAGAAACAAGGCAGAGAGGACTGGTTTGGTTCTTCCTAGGTTGATGCAGCCTTGTGTTCCTAAGGCTGAAAGCCAAGGCTCACAGGGATTTGAAGTCTTAAATGCTGGTGTCAGGAAGAGGAGGAAAGGAAGCAGTCCAAGGAATGCTGGTGAAAGCTGCCAAGCATGCAGCAGGGAAGGCCTGTAGGCAGGAGTGCCTGCCTCTCCTAGCCAAAAGTCTGGAGTAGTTCCACTAAGGGGACTTTCCAATCATTGCTTTGAGGACCTAAGGGAAAACATGAATGTTGTAAACTCATTATACTGCTTCTTTGTGCTTCAGGGTTGACATAGATATTAAGGCAATGTTCAATGCTTTGAATTTTGAAAGTCACAGCTCTTGTTTCACATCTCAGAAAGAGGTCAGCATTTACAACGTGCCACATCCTTATTTCATCAAAGCTTTGCATGAAGACTTTAAAAGAATAGAATGCATAGCCCATGCATCAAAATTTTACAAAGCAAGTTAGGGAGATGCTCTTAACCAAGTGAGAAAGAACTTCTGCTGGTATGCAAAAGCCTTGTATTACAAAACTTACCTCTTCACTGTACAGAAGTTCTGCTCACATCTTACATACAAAGAATGTTATAAATGAGGTTTTCTGGAACTCTGCTAGTCTGGAATCAGTGACGGTCACTGCACCTGCAAGCCGATGGACAGAGCCTCAGCTGAAGCCAGTGAAACCTCCCTACCATGTGTTAGTAGGGCATGGAGACTCAAGCAGTAATATCTCTTTCTCATAAACAGTCAGATGGTAGGAAATACCAAAGCCTGTAGTAGCTGCTCTAAACCTTGTGCAAACTCTAATGATCTCATACAAGCCCTATGCAGGATCACAGCAGTAACAACCATGACTAATAACTTGCTCTCAAATTCTGTTAGTCAGCAGTCTGAAAGTGCTAACTTGCTACCTCTAAATATAGATGAAAAAGTGACACAAAGATTTGGAATATTTGTTTCAATTTTTTCTTATGAAACTGACAGCTGGACACTTCATGAGAAAAAATCGTGAAGTCTCTCAGGTATGAAACCTCCAGCTATGAGTGTTCAGTGGTTTCAGCTGGATTGTCAGCACTTTCTGACATATATATTTAAGCTTAGTGTATTGTGTCCTGAATTTTTGGAGTTCTATACAAAAATGGAAGTATTAATTAGAAAAAGCTGTGTAAAGAACAAACTCGTCTGGATATTAAATGCTGATGATTGAATAATGCATCAAACTGTCACAGCAACAGTTTTTTAGTGACTCAAGCTTTATGAATATTTAACAGAGTTGTCCTGGATGAAAGAAATCCAAAACATTACTTTCCAGGGAACTCCTAAAGTCTTGGGTCTCCTTTACTAGGAGCAAATGTTTGCTTTGTTAGCAAAGGCCTTGATGAGCAAGGGGAAATTGATGGGATTATTTTGCTTTACATGTGTGGAATATCAGCACTGGTGGTGTGGATGTGAACAATCTTCTGTTTAAGAGTAATGAAAATCACATTTCTGTATGCTTAAACCTCATCTAGGGGAGAGTGATATAATGCCTGATAAATTCCATTTACACCTTCCCTGAATCTGCCATTAACCAGTCCTCATCCATTCTATCACTGCCATTGTCTGTAATAGGGGTGCTGCAATCCTGGGCAGTGATATTCAGCCTCAGGACATGGACCCTGCAAGACACAGTTTCTCTTGCTGTTCTCTCCTTCCTTTCAAAAACAACTCACCATCTGCAGACTCTTTCTTGACCACCCTCTGAACTGAATTGCTACAGGACTTGCTGGATGTGAGAAAAGTCATTCCCTATTTGTCATTAATATGGGAATGAGTATTTGCCTTGGGAAGAGCGTGCTTCCAGCTAGCTGAGAATAACAGTCCAACTGTGCCAGGATAGGCTGGATTTATTTATTGTAGCATTTCTTAAATACTGGAGAGCTAGAACAGGCCAAGGATTTCATGGAAGCTGAGCTCAAAGGTCCATCTTAAATGTTTTAATTTTACTAGGACAGAAGTTTCTCTGCTAACTATGTATGATATGTATTTCTTGTCAATGTGCTTTCCATTCATATGTACAAACAAAATAAACCAAAATATGCCAATTGTTGCAGAGTAAAATCACTTTTCTAGCAGTGCAGAGATAGAACTGATTGACAACTGGAAGTCTGGAGTCATTAAAGCACTTTATCTGGAAACTTCTGCTAAAGTGCTGGCAGTAGCACTTCTCTCTGAAATGCAAATTTCATTTCAATTTGTTCAGTTTTTTCATTTTGAAGAACTCTTCCTAGGAAGAGTCTAGGAAAGAAGTTAATGCAGAAGATTATTTCTAGAATTTAATTTCAATAAAATTTTCCTGTGTACTGTTGCCTTGGAGTGGAGATGCAGCTGGATAGCTCACCATTCCAGTGGGGTATTCCATCAGCCCTACTGGCAGGCTCCTTTGTCTGTAGAAACCTGCAGCCAGTCAAGCTTTTTGATTCAATGGAATAAAATATTTCTTTGCTTTTTTACTTTTGCCCTAAATCTCTACTTTCCACACTATGTTATTACAACAAGCTGCGTGTTAATAAGCTCTACTGAGTGTTATTGCATTAATTAGAAATAGGAGCTTTGGGTGAACAACAGGAGGTACTTTGAACTGGATTCTTAGAAAGCACTGGCTACACAATCTCTGCTGTTTGACTCTCTAAAGCTATAGACTTTTTTAATACAGTATTTTAATCTCATTTAGGTGGCCATAGTAGAGAAGAAATTGTTTAAGTCCTTTATTACAAAGATCAAAAGTCATGGTTACCATTTACATACACAATTTACAAATTATTCACAAAGGGGAAAACGGATATGCAAGAACTGGTGGACAGCTTACTTCAACCCAAGCTGGGGGAGGGACAAGTGTAGTTGTTTTCTTGCTTTACTTTCTTTACTGAAAGAAAACATACATTTGTTTTGTGTTGCCTGTTTGTGTTAAACACTGATCTAGTGTTTATGTAGCACCTTTAGTTATAACCATGCAAATGCTTACATGCTTATCTTTATTTGAAAGAGTGCAGTGCATGTGTAAATTGTGCACTGGGATCTGCACCCTTCACACTGCTGAGTGTTTGTTGGTCAGAAATCCTGTCAGTTTTGGTGTAATACAGTGGTCAGGCTTGAAAATGTTGATTTGTAGGATTTTACTGATTTGAGCAACGTGTCATTAAAACAAAAACTGACTTTACCATCAGAACTTAAAGAACTAAACTAGGTATGGCTGCTGTATCTCTCAAGAATATTACATGATCTTAAGATAGATCTTAGCCATGTTGTTAGATGTCTTTGATACCACAATTGATTTATTGCTTTTCCTTCATCACATCTTTATACCATTTCCTAAAGCTATTTCAGAGACTGGGAAACTTAACAACAAAGAATCTATTTTGAGAGATGTGGTAAATTAGCAAACTTCACAGAATATCTTACAGCACTTAACAAAAGGGAGAATGAGTTTCCAAATTCCTTGGTGTGAAAGCACAATACCAACAGTGCATTAGCTGCCATTTAGCTAAACCTACAAACATCCATATTTTGAATTTTTTGCTGTCCACTGGGATGACATGTACAACAAAATGCTTGAAGGAACACACCGATTTAGGAGCAAACACAAATGTAAATACAGAAATCACCAATGTGATGTTGATCCAAATCCTAAGCAATAAAGCAAAACACTTCACAAAAGTTGTTACATCTATGGGGAATAATCCAAATACTTACAACAGTATTATGGTGGTATGACTTTCTACCCAGATATCAGATATTCTTTACCATAAACTTTTCAGTATTCTCAGGGTGACAGATAAAGAATGTTGCAGATGCCATGGTAAACTTAAAACACAGTAATAGGCAAAATATTTTAGTGGCACCACCTGTATATACAATGTAGTTGTTGGAACCTTATGGACAAAGCAACCTTTCAGTATGCCTTTGTTAAGGCTTCTTGCTGGTTTAAAAAGGTAGATTTTTCTTTAGGGAGATTGTCCAGCAGTTTTGGTTTCCCATCTCTTCAGTGGAAGGTCTCTTTGTTGATCCACATGAGACTGCGTGTTTCGTTTGGTTTGCATTCATACTCAATGCTGCCAAAGCTGTTCCCCCACTGGCAATGATCCCGTTTGTGGTAGTTGTAGAATTTGACTTGCCAGACTGTTTCAAAAACGCCAATGTCGTTGAACTGCGAGGAAGAGGGAATATCAGTGTTAGTGAGCTGATTCTTTTCTTGGTTTGTCTCTCTTGATGAGAAACAACACTTGTGAAACAGAACATAAAACAGCTGATGTGGGGGTTATTGTTCCTCCAATCAATAAATCAAAGATCTGTACAGCCTGCTTAAGAAATCAGAGAGTCTTTTATGCTTAGGCATACATAAAACATGAAGGATCAGATTCTGCATGTACTGTCCTCTTGCACTTACATCTGGGCAAGGCAAGGGAGTAAAAATATTCCAGTTCTCATATAGATAAATGTTGCTAACAGCAGGAATCAAAGCTATAACCTTTCTTAAAATGACACAGCAGTAACTGGCCCAATGACCTCAAAGTGGCTTGTATATACTGTAGATCATATGCCAGTGATCTGCAGTGACACAGACCACCACTTTACCTTTATACCATACCTAGAGGCTGCAGTTAGGACTGGGAAGATTCCTTCTTTTGCTCCATCTGAAACCTTTGATACCTTTGTACTTTGGAGCCTTGTGTTTGCAGTGCCTTGACTGAAATGTGCTGCTATTGCACCACTTACTCCTTCCCTGGGAGTCTATTCCAGGGAAGGAGTTTTACGTGACAGCTGGACAGTTTTACGTGACACTTAGGTAAGAGAAGCTCTTTGTGCATTTCTGTAACTGCTGGTTGGACTGTAATAGTGCAGCTGAGTAAGAGAAGGTAGGAAGATAACCAGTGTGCTTAGCACATAAGTGTCTAATACAGTGAAGAAGTAGTGAGATGACTGCAAGTTGTCTGACTGTTCTTGCAGCCTCGAAGTGAATGAGACTATGCCTATAGCAAGTTCTGTAAAATAAAGGGTGCTTTTTTCTTTAAACCACTGCTAGACACCTGTACAACATCACAAAAACCTCAGCGAGGCCTTGAAGGACAGATTATGATTTCAGTTTTAATGGTGATGGAAAATGTGAGTTCCTATGCCTTGAGACATTGCAGAGAATCTGAAGTGGGGGTGTGAAGCCTGTGTGTGTGTATTGCTGTTGGTCCCAGTGGTATGGCTTGTTGATAGTGTTCTGTTGTTAGATTATAGTAGATGGTGAATTCACAGCTACTGAACAGCACTGTTCTTTACATTTTTCCCCTTTAAATATTTCCATCACTCACTTTAGTGACAGCTTCTTCACTTGACTGTTTTCCATTCCCATCATGTGCCTGAGAGCTGACCTTTTATCATCTGCCTGCTACAATCATACTTGCAAAGTCAATATGAAAGCCCTTTCACACAGGGACTCTTCCTGAGTTCCAAGAAAAACCTGCTGTATCCAGTTCTCTCAAAAAGACAAATTTGGTTTGTTTTCTTTTTCTAATTCAAGATATAGTTTGTAAGCTACTGCTGCTGTTTAATGGACATCATTTTAAACCTTCCCTCAGCCCACTGTGGTAAGACAAATTTAGCCTTGACAACAGCAGGAAATGCTGTGTGCTGTAAGTGAAAGGTTTTATTTGGCACTAGTTCCAAAAATTACCTTAAAGAGTAACTGAAATATTTCTGCCACTTCCTCTGACAAAAAGAGAATCAGATGTACATGCTATTTTATCTCTCCTATCAACTAAAATTCTAAGTAAGGACTTTTTTTCATTAATCATCTTTGATAGTCCCGATTCACTCATAATGCAAGATAGTAAAGGTTAAGCACATTGGCTATTACTATGCACACACTCAGTGTGGAAACTGAGGAAAAAAAAGGCATTTCTAATAACATTTGTAGGAGGTGATACAACACAAGAGCAGCATTAATTTCATTAATGTATGGAGGATGTGAATTTCAACAATACAGAGGAAGAAAACAAATTCCATCTTCCTTCAATGACCCAATTTGTTGAGCTACCCTGAGTAGTTTGACTGCTGTGGATTTCCAGGAGAAGGAAAGAATTAATTCCAGAGCTTTTCTACTACCGTGTGCCTCCCACCAGCCCAGTACTTCGTCACCAGAGCTCCCCTGAATTCCTGTGGTCCTGCAGCTGAATCCTGGCTACTCCACTGGGCCTGTATATCCTTCCCCAGGGAGGAGGGATGGCCCCACTCTTCACAGGTCAGACCTAGAAGTGTAGCTCCCTGTCTGCTCTTCTCTGTCAGCCAGTGCTATAAGTTTGAATAGTTATTTAATCACTCCCTTGGCATTTGCCTGCTGGGATGATTTGATGGCTAAATAGGGGGATAGAGGTCTGGTTTCTTTATTCAATCTCAGTCTGATTAAGACTAAAATGAGGCCCAGAGAGGTTTCTGACTTAGTTTGCACCATCTGCCAGAGAGTTTAGCAGTTGCTGGATAATGTGCATACTTGAGCACTCAGGTAACAGAAACAATTCCGAATCAGGATTGTTGTTTTAAATGTATAAACTCTGGCTGTCACAGATCAGATATCTACTAGCCAGTTAAAGCAGGAACAGAAAGAATTATTTGTTTAAAGTTTTAAAGTGGAAAGGAAATATATTCTTATGGATCTTTATGGACCTTCAATCATTCAGGCACTAGATTGCCAATATCAGACCATTTTTTGACTGCAGGACTGCCTTCATAATCTATTTCTAATGTGAATTCAGTTTTTATGCCTTAAATAATGTCCTTACTTCCCTATGATGCATCAGGATCCTGTCTGCTCTAGAAAAGGAAGTAGAGGCAGAAGTTCCTCATAGTTGAAGGAAACAGGAATATTTAAAGCTGTTTGCAATAAGCCCAGTTTTGAAGATTCAGGAAGTAAGCATTCGAAGCAGTTTTCAGAGTGGGGTATCTGAGGTTGGTTCCCTAAATCTGTTACGGCTCTGCTTGGCTAAGCAGCTAAATGATGAGTTAAACATGTAAATCCCTGTTGAGTTGCCTTTATTTAATACTTAGAAGTATCAATTGTGGACATCTAAGTCTGTACTGAGGAACCTATCTATCGAGATCAGATCCTACAAGGGATTGAGAACCTGCTTAATGCTTGAAAATCCTATTAGCTTCATGGTCAATATCCCGGGATTTGATCTGTAAAAACAACTCTTTGGGCAAATATTGTGGCTACTCATTGTGATGCTTCAACAAACCATCTGAGAGCTTGTATCTGAAAATCAGACCCTCCTTACGTTTCAGTTGTGATTGGACTCAGTTTTCTCCATAAGAAAAGTTAAACTTCCAGATTTTCAGAGTTCACATCAGTGCTGCATTAAGGATAAAGGTGACTATCAAAATAGGGATGCCTTAGTCAAAGCAGATGGTTTTTTGGGAATGTTGCCCTTCCACTTCCTGATATAAGGACACTATGAAATATAACTACAGTGCTCAACAATGACATCCAGCAGCCCTGTTAAACTTGTTGTGAAGTAATACCACGTGTTTGGTTTTCTTGGGTGTTAAAAAGAAGTGGCTGTGTAGAAAAGTGATTAACGTGTACAGATACTTCAGGGTAGTCTTTCAACCTAAGACTATGAAGTAGTAACTGTTAATGTGATGTGGGTCTCCAAAATTTAGTTAGGCACACTGTAATTATTAGAAACACCAAACAGAGATGGTACAGTTCTTATTCAGAAGGGGATTTCTATGCTAAGCGATGGTTCCAGAAAAAAAACCAGTGAAGATCAAGACGAAATCTTGTGTGCAGCCAGCAGATGTGAGAAAATGCTGAAATCTGGTGGGCTTGGAAAGGTCCTAAACTTGTATAAGTGGGAACAGACCCTTAAGAGAGCTTCAGGTGAAGATGGTTTACTGCCCTGATTACCCTTTTTGGTACAGAAGACATGGAATAAACAGCAGAAATCCCTCAAAACTGTAATCAGGAGAGGGGAAAAAAAAACAAACCACCAAATCAAAACAAATCTCCCTCTGCATGCCGAGCATACCACACAAAGAGTAGTGTGGAAATCTGCCTGCTGCTCTTCCTGTCCTCTGTCAGCTCTGCTGCCTTATGGGCTGGAGCCTTTGTCATCTCACTTTGGGGCCATGGATCCTCTCTTTAAGATTGGGGTGAGGAGCCACTTGAATAAGAACTTAGGTTTGTGGATGCAGATAATGGAAGCACATGGGAAAAGGGAGAAGATGGCCTTTGTCTTCTCCCTTGTGGGACCTTGTTCTCACACATGTTTTCAGTCTCTGGCAGGTCCTAAGGCATCCTGCAGATGACAGGTGGAAGGGGAGAATAGTCACCCCTTGTGCTTGGGGTATGCTCTGCATCATAATAAAATGGTAGTGCTGGCAGGAAGAGGGGTCCCTGTATGCCAAGGGATTGGATTTCTAGCCAGGGAACTTGGTGGGAGTTGGTTAAGTCCTTCAGAAGAGGTGAGAGGTTCAGCTCACAATTCTTTCTGCCGCAGGACCACAAAGGGCTTTGCAGGTCTCTCGAAAATCCCCTGCTCCTCCCTGGCCCTTCCTGCTCTCTGGGGAGAGAAGGAAGCAAGACTACATTCTGGTCAGCAGCCTGATTGACACAAAGCAAGAGGAGGCTGCAGCAGCGATCAGACTTTGCCCTGGAATATTTCACCTCCACACCCTCTTTGGGAGTCAACCCCCTGCTGCCCTCCATTGCCCTCCCATGCCAGGCTGGGAGGTATACATACCTCCATGTTGACCTGGATGGGCTGTCTCTCCCCGCTCTTGGTGTGGGGCACCCCTTCTGTGTCGTAGATTCCTGTGTAAGAGGCCACTTGTGCATCCCGCGATGTCTCCTCCAGGGGGACATTGACACCCCCGATGCCCATCGTCCTGCAAAGAGACAGGATCCAGCCTTTCATCCCCGTATGTCCCCTTCCCTGGCAGCTTGGAGCCAGCACGTGGGCTTGCAGCCTGGCAGCCTCTGTGCTGGGGGATGCTTCAGGGATTTTTAGCAGACCTGTATGTGCTGCTGACTCACTGGGGCTCCTGAAAAATGTCTGGGCTCTGTAGGCACAAAGGGAAGGAGTAGCAAGGAAAGGCAGGAGGGATCTGATTTCCAGTAGCTGGGGAGAGGTCAGTCGAATCTCTTCCGCAGGGCTGCCCCTCCACCCAGAGCTGGTTCCCCATCTGGTCCCAGACCCTGCTTTGCCAAGCTGCAGCGAGGCTTGGGCATGCTGCAGGGGCTTCTTCCTCCGGGAAAAACCGCGGGGAAGGAGGGAGAAAAGGAGCTGGACTCGAAAAAATCTCCGGGAGAAGGTGGGGAGAGAGAGGGAAGGAAGCGACTCCCAAACGCAGCCTCCCTCCCTCCCTCCCGAGCCAGCCAGGCAAACACCGGGAACAGCTGGCCGGGAACACAGAAACGGGGCCACCAAGGCAAAAAGGGCGGGGAGGCAGAAATCACGGCAATCCCGCGCTGTCAGCCTGCCAGGAAAAAACATTAAACCTCTAAAAATAAAGGGGAGGAGAGGGAGGGGAGGGCAGGGCAGGGTCGGGGGAGCCGCCCCGGGCAGGGCGGCCGCACTTACGTGGCCTGGACGGTGCCGGGCCGGAGGGACACCTCGATCTTGTACTTGGCCCCGGTCAGCAGCTTGATGGTGCGGTTCTGGCCGAAGCGCTGCCCGTCCACCTTGAAGTACACGGCCCCGTCGTTGGGCTGGATTTTGAGGGAGACGCTGATTTTCACGAGGCCGGGGATGTCGCCCATCGCTTGCGGCCGGAGGGGGGGCTGCGGGCTCTGCGCGCGTCTCGCCCCCTCCGCGGAAAAGGCGGCTTGGACGGGAGCGAAGGAGAGGAAGAGGAGGAGGGAGGAGGAAGAGGAGGGGCTGCCGGATCCCAGCCAGCCCAGCCCTTCCCAAAAGCAGCGGATGAGATACTAGATTTATTTTTTTTTTTTTTTTCTCCTCTCCCACTAATCGCGGCGCAGCATCTGGGCGGTGGATGCCCTCACCACCCTCCCACCCCACCCCGCCCCGCCCCGCCCCATATCCCGGTTTGGGGGACATTTGCAGCTGCTCGGATTGCAGGCGGTTTCCAGGGAGTTAATCCGGCCCCGATTACTGCAGCCTTAATCCCGCGGTTGGTCGCGGAGGAAACGCGAGGGGCCCGTTCAGCACCACGGGCGCGGACAGCGGCGCGGGAGGGGAGAGCCCCGAGCGCTCCTCCGGCCGAAGGGAGCGCCCAAATCATCCCGCAGATCCCTTCATCCGGATGAACCCCCCCCCTCGAAGTCACTCAGGGAAACGCGTTCCGAGGGCTGATCGAGCCCTCTGGGCTGACAGAGCCCTGCTGAAGCATCTGCGCAGCGATACGCAGGAGCCGGAGCTGCCCGAGAGAGAGGGGAGGGCGGAGAGCAAAGACGCGGTTCTGTAGTTCTGTGGCTCTTCTCTCCCCCCTGTGCGGCAAAAGGGTTTTGTTGAGTCACCGTGCCTGGACTAAGGGGTCACTTTCTTGACTGTCAGAGTCACCATGCCCCCGGCTGAGGGTCAGTGTCTTGCTGCCTCAACATCAGCAGGTCAGGGCTTCTGCCGGGATTTTTTTAATCACTTAATTGCAATCTTCTTATTCAAATGAAGAGGGGGAAAAAAAATCCCACTGTAATTACAGTATCAGATGAGAATCTCATATCTTTAATGCTACTCTTTACCTATGGCTGGTACCGTTTGTTCAAGGACAAAGACCTCTGAAAACTGAAAGTTGTGCAATAATTCAACTCTCCATCCGTCTCATTCCCATCTAACAGTTAGAGATTTCTTTTAACCTGGGAGCATGTTTATGCATCTTTTCCATTTTTGCTTTTGTTCTTGTTTGCTGTTAAAACTACAGCATCCTTATGGCTGCCATAATGTCCAAGCAAAAAAATATGGCCCAAATGGTCCAAGTCCCGTGTCAGAGTTAATTATTTTGTTAGGAGAATTTCACAGCTATGTGTTGCACTGTACCTGATGTATTTGCTTTTCTAAGGCTAGGATGTACACATGGTGGTGAAATGTATTGCTAAGCCAAATGGAAGATACAGTATTGCCCAGCTGCATTCCCTTGTGCGTGTAAGTTACTCAGTGAATTAATTTTCTAATGAACACTAAGCAAAATAATACATTCTGCTGAAAGCCTCTGAAAAAAAAAAAAGTCCTACTGTGTTTGCCTTACTTAGGTATCCAGCTAAACACAGGCTTCATAATGTGTTCAGCTAGACAGGTTTCTGCAAAGATAGGGGCAGGACATGATCCCTGCCTCCCAGAACTTTGCATCTCCACAAAAAAAAAAAAAAAAAAAAAAAGTGCCTACATGTGCATTTCTCCTTACCTCATTTCCTGACTCTCAGAGAATTCTCGTATTTTGTTACATTCTGTGGAAACTACTGCACTTTGTGGCTTCCTGGAAGTTGTGCTTGCAGCAATTCCCACTTCTGTAAGTTTAGATGTTATTCAGTACAAAATCACAGGGGCCTCACACGTGGGGAACCTGATAGTGTCACTTGAAGTGGTGTGTGAAGAGTGATGGCCATTGCCAGGGATCAGCTTTACTTGCCTCATGGGCCAGACGTATCATATTGTAGTAAATTGTGTGTAGCTGAAGACATTGATTGCAATTAGTTTCCCAAGTACATGAGAGGTCAGATCTATAACGAGGGTTTTTTTCACTTATTATTTCTGCCTGAATGATCATCTTTCTATGGACACAGCTCAGGCTGTGACTTTATTCCAGACCACTATTGGGAAAAAGTGGAAAACATGAGGGACAACTAAAAAAAGCATCATATTATGGATTGTGTATGTGTAGGCTGAGCAACTGTTCTACCATGTGAAAGTAAAACGTGGTGAGGGTAGAACACTTATGAAGAAGGAACTTTAAATTTAGGCAAGACCTTTCTTTTTATCGATCCAATAACTTCACATGTGTTACTACATTTACTTATGTGATCCTACCAGATGCTCCTTATTAGTGTAGATCAAGGGGAGGGATTGCCTTTGGTAAGTATTTCAGCAAGGTTCATTTTGTTGCTGCATGCCTTAACAGCCCTGACCAGCCTCACCTGGGGCTGCCCATGGGCCCTATTTTAGCTCAGTCCTGAGTTTTAGCTCCTTCTTGAATTATGCTTAGGGCTGCTGGTCTCCAGCTCTGCTACAGACATATCCAGCTGTGGATGCCCTGGATCCTGACCTGCAGACTGACCACCTAGCTTGACCTCAGCCCATCTCCATGGACGTGCCTGATGCTGTGGGATGTGCACTGGCTGTAGAAACCCACGTGCTTCCAGTCTCCCTGGGGATTTTCTCTGGGTTCCAGCCCCCAGGCTGCTACATAGTTACTTGATATTAATTATTTGATATTGTGTAGAGAGGAAAATACTGGCAGGAAGAAGGAGTCGTGGAAGAGTAAATGTGCTGACTTTTACAAAATTCTAAATAGATTACGTATCATAGACTTAGGAGGAGGTCCTATTTCTCCTAAGCCACAGCAGTAACTTACTTCCAGGAACAAGAGATAAATTTGTGTCTGTTCCTCTGTTCTCTACACCTGCATTTGAGGGGTGGGGTTGGAATATTTAATGTCTTTATAAACTACAAAACTGCTTTTTCTGGTTTGTGCTTTTTTTTTTTTTTTTTTTTTTTTTTTTGCGGGGTGGGGGGAATGTTAGGGTTTTTTGTTTTTCAGTCCTTCAAATCTACTTTTTCTTCCTCTGGCACCTGATATTTCCCAGCCTGTTGTGTAGTGTCATCAAGGTACATTAAGTTAATTCCCTCCCCTCAGAGCAGAAAGATTGCAGCACTCACCTGTGCCCTGGTAAAATCCTCAATGGTTTTGAAGGGAATGTTTTTTTGAGTGAGCTGTAGCCAGCAGTTCTCATCTCTCTGTGTCTTCCTAAAGCTAGGAAAATCTTCTCACAGTGCAGCTACGTCCTCCAAGACCTCTTTCTTGTGCTTGGACCTTCCCTGCTGTGTCAATATCACCTGCACTTATCACTGATGAGGAACTACTGTAGGGTAGAGTTGGATGCATTCAATGAAAGGTCAGAGATAATGTGCAGATAAGCCCTGACCTATGTTTTGTGCTGGTCCAAGTTGTCTAGAAAACATTCTGGAGAAATCAGTTTGGTCTCTTGAGTGCATCCACTGAGTATGATCTCTCTAGATATGATAATATGTTGACTGCATAAGCTTTTCAGTATTAGCATTTATGCAGGCAGACCTTCTTGCTAATACATTAATCCTGCTGCACAGTTCCACAATCATTAAATAAATAAAATGTGCCTTGAGGTCAAATCAAGATGGTTCATTTAAGGCAGTCAAACCACAGCATTTAGATTCTGAGGTGACATGGGCTATACCATCTTTGATTAATTTCTTAACATAACACTACATTTGGAAATGTTGCAATGTGGGGTTTCTTTTCAAGTAGGGGATGCAAAGCCACAATATTTCATTCACTAAAAATAGCCATGTGTGATTCCCTGTAAAGGGAATTGTGCTGAGATTTGCACCTGTCAGCTCTTAATTTCATACTGTGATTCTTTTGAGCCCTCTGTCTCTGTGCAGAAGTGAGAAAGAGCTTTACTGAACTATAAGATGGACAGTCTTTATCTCCTTTGCAAATCACTTGTGTATATTATTTTTCTTGTGCAGACAATAATTTTGAACATATAGCATTTGTTATAATTTCCCCTGGAAATGCAGCTTGATTTGCTGTAGTGCTGAATATTTATGGAGAGCTCATGTGCTCTGTTACAGATGGGGTGAGCTTATGGCATTTACAGTACAGCAAACATGTTTGAACCAGCTCTGCAAGGGCTCATGGAGAGAGCAGTGAAGCTGATGTAACAAACTGAGGAAGTGCCTGCCTTCCTTGCAGCTGTCATATTTATTTGCAAGAGATATGGTTTCAATTTTCTATATAAACACTCACTGGTCTCTCTGATAGATCCCTTGCTCAGATAAATGTGTTTGATCACTTTTTTTTTTTTTTTTTTAATGCTTGAGGGAGCTTGGATTGTGAAGTAGCAGAAACAAAGCAGAATATTCTGAGGAAATACAGCAGCAAGATCTCCTGTACAAGAACAGGTTGCTCACCAGTAAACTGAGCTAAGATACTCAGCTCTGTTGCAGATTGTGCTTTTGTGACAAATGCTGCTCATCTAACATTACACACCTTTACCTGCTTCAGACAGAAATTGGGAGAGCAAGGTAAGTTACAGCAGTTTCCATGTTGCAGGTTACTTTGTCTTTCTGCCAGACAAAGCTCTTCCTCCCCTCTGTGGAGAGCTAGAAGAAATACAGCTCTTCCTTTATCTTATGCCTGGTGCTGCTTTTCAGGAAAGGCTGGACAAAGATGATCTGCATCCACAGCCCAAGCTGTCCCTCGTACCCACCACGGCCACCGGGTGGTTAAGGACCATTTTGCCTCACATGAGTGATTTAGCTGTCAGCATGTTTCTGCCTGGGGGGAGATAAGTGCTGACTCCCCAGGGGTGGCATGTGACAAATGAAACCAAACCTCAGCGTTTAAAGAAAAGGATTGCTCCAGATGTGTAAGGTAGAAGGGCAAAAGGACGAGCTGAGCTTTGAAGATGAAATAGAAACAACATAGAGCAAAGTGTTATAAAAGTGGTTGCTTTCAGCTAATATTTGATGGAGGTGATTTTGTGCTTTGACACTGAGTTGCTTAGGTAGTTAATGATAAATTCTTGAGTCTTTGGCTGTGTTTAAAATTATATTGCACACCTCCAAGGGCTTTTCATGCAGGTAAATGAGAAATGGAGCTTTTGTGAAATTGAGGAGTCAGTAATCTCTTCTGTTTGCTTTAAACCCCTTTTTAGTATAAGGTCATATAGACGTTCTATTGGAGAGGTTCCCTGGTCATTTCATATCATCAGTTTATCATGCAGGGCTCTCCCTGCATCCTGTGGGCTTGACTCATCCTGACTCAGCACAAATACTGAGTCAGCAGGAGCAGGTGAGCAGGAAAACCTGGGGAAAGGATGCCTGCAGGGAGGAAAATGCCAGCATATTCTTTTGACTTTGCTCACCATAAGCCCTTCCAGCTGGGGAAGTGGTTTCTTTTCCTCAGGCCTGAAGGGGGAAGCAAACTAGAGACAGAAGGAGTTAACTGTGATCCCATTCTTGGTCTCTAATCCTTGCTCCAGGCTCTGTAGCATTATGGCCTCAAGGCAGCTAATAAAGGGATATTTAGGCTTCCAGCCACACTGTGAAAGGTATTTAATTTGAATTGTTGCCTGTGACCTGTGTTTTTGGGTTATCTAATCAGGGAAAAAAAAGTACCTTTTCCCAAAGATGAAACCACTGAAATGAAAGGGAAGATGAAGGAAATAATTCACCTTCTTAAGCAAAAGGAACCAGTGGCATTATACAGGAGGAGCCCACAATCTCCTCAGTCCATCAAACATCATTTTAAGGCTTATGGGAAATGAAGGGAGCCTTCATATATAACTCAGAATACAGCTAGATCATCTCCTCTCTGGGAATGCATCTTCGTTCCAAGTTCTGGAAGTGGTAGGCAAATTCTCTACTTTAAATCTGACACAAGCTTTTTTGATCACTTTTTAATGGTAAATTTTTACTTTTAGCTCCAAAGAGCATGAAGCTTTTATTAGCTCTGTGTGAGTTTCTGTCTCTAATAATTTTAAAATCTGTTTGTTGACTTCAAGTACACTTGACAGCCAGAGAATTGGAAAGCATATATGGAGTCCTTGATTTGCAAAGTGCCTAATGGATGATTGGTTAGGTCAGCAACAGGGCCTTTAAGCAGTCAGATCCTCACAATAGCATGATTTACATGAGCAAAGGAACAATTTACTGAGATTGTAGGTTTTAGAAACCTCAAACAATGTAGTGGTACATGAAATCATCACAAAAAGGTGTGCTTTGGACAGAATGCACTTCAAAGTGTTTCCCCTGAGATAAGTGGTGCAGACAGATGCTCTGCCTGCAGAGAGACTAAAAGTGTAATTTGAGCAACAACTAGTCGAGAAAGGTCTGGAAAGGAAAATCTCTATTCAGGCAGTGGGGAGAAACATCCAGCAGTTGGGATAGTAAAGCACTGATATAGATGATCAAGGAAGGAGTGGAGTCTCGTCTGTGGGAGAACCACTACATAGGCATCAGTGAGGAATGTCTAGAAAAGGTGTCTGAGGGCTCTACTATCCCTCTGATCCTCTATCACAAGGCCTGTCAAACTTCTGTGTACTTCTGAGTAAAGGCTGAGACACACAGAGGCAAATGGACAACCGGAATTCTGTCTGAAAAAAGTCCCTCTTTGGGGATCTTTACAAGTGGCAGAGGTGACAGATGGAGTCACCCTGGGCTCAACCCTCATCTGAATGGGCTTAGCTGCAAAAGTGATTTGTAGTCTTGTGCTTGGGAGAACACTTTGCTCTTGCCAATGGAGCATTTTCCTTATTGGCTCCCATACATCCCCACTTCCTTCTGTATGGGGAAGAGGGATTGTGACTCTGATATATATAAAAAAATTATGGATTTGCCTTGTCTTTTCCCAAATATAGCCAAAGGAGCTCTGCAGCAAGTAAGAGATGCTTGTAGAAAGTGACACTTTGCGGTCGGTGCTTTATATAATGCTCTGATCTAATCCATTTACTCCTGTTTGACAGCTGACCTCTCTGGGAGGCCTCAGCACCGACCTCCAAAACTGATCAAGTCTGACAAACACTTTTCCTGTGTCAGCAGAGAGTGCATCCTCACTAACCAGGTGAGGACCCTCCAACTCGCTGGCAGACTCCACATGCTCACCTGCTGGGAATGAGATTTTGAGGAGAGGATGATGTGAGAGCACTGGTGAGTTGGAAACCTGTCTCTGAGATACTTTTGGCGCACACTGCATCAGCACAGTACTCTGTTTTTGTTTTGGTAGAGTTCATGTATTTGCAGAGTGGGCCTGAGCACCAAAGTGCTTATTTAATTTCCCAGGATTCTGTCATCAAGGCTGGCTGCGTTTGATACGATGGAGTGTTTTGTCAGGCTGCTGCCTGTGCTGTCAGAGGCAGGCTATAAATACACACGTGCTTCTTGCATTTCCCTATCTCTCTTGGTCTGTAAGAGGAAATGGGCTTGTGATTAGCAGTCAGAGGAACTTGTGAAATGACACAGCTGTACTGTAAAAACGCCCCAGCCCACAGACTGTGCTGCCAGAGGAACTTTAACTGTTAGAGAGCAGGACTGCCCAAGACATGGAGCGAGAACCGACGCGCATAAGGGAGGGCTACTTGGTTAAGAAGGTAAGTGGGCAGTTTTGGACTGAGTGGAAGAGAAAACTAACTCTGAACAGGCTGGGGAGGTGTAGGGAAACATGCTGTGAAAGTTTGGCAAAACAGGTAACAGCTGGAAATAGCCACAGCCTACTTTATTGCACTTAGCTGAGTTAAACATCAAGGAAGAATAGTGAGATTAGAGAGGCTGGATCACCTTGGCCTGGAGACAGCGCATGGGGTCATGGGCACATCCCTTCTTTGGGAAGGCAGTTGCTGCCCTACTGCTCTGTAGTCTTTTGTGGTACAGCCTATAGGATAAAGTCTTAATTTTTATTGAAATTGGCAGTGGCTTCCACTGGCAGAGCATGTCAGAGTCCAGCCTTCAGGAAGTACTGGACTTGTCTGGTTATGAGCAGAAATACTGTAACCTGTGGTAAACCCACAAACAAGAGGAATTCACAACAGTTCTTGTCATTTTAATTGATTTTTTTAGCAGAAAATCAACCCAGTGGGTAAATTTGGACTCTCAAAAATGGTAAATTTTTATGGTTTATTAAAAAAAAAAAAGAAAAATAATCAAAGGAAAACAGCACTCAACCCACATGTGGTACCCAGATGAAACTCCTTTTTGTTGTTTCTCCCTTCAGCTGAGTTTTGAGAGAACACCCAGAACAGCAACTTTTCTTTGTGAGGCATCTTCTGCTTCCAGTGAGGGCTGCAGAGGCTGGAAGAAGGTCCGGGTCCTGCTTTTAATTAGATCTTGGCTGATTATTTTCCATCCCTACCCTGTAATTGAATGTAAGGTCTGATTTAGAGTGAAAAAAGCTTCTCATGGAAGGTAGAGCAGAAAAAAAGGATGTGATAAGCAACAGGTTCATTTGGAGAATAAATCAAAAACGACTTGGCATGTCTCTATCCCGTTCACTCCTGCAGAAATACAAAATGCAGATGTAAATAACTCTGCCCAGCTCTCAGTTTTAAGAAATCATAACTAGCTGTTTGCACAGCACAACACTGGCTGCCTGGCTTCTACCTCCAGCTTTAGCACTGCTCAGACACCATGGTCTGAGTAGGACAGGGATGCTGTGAATGGAGATGTGGCAGAGGGAAGATAAACTTGGGTCTCTCTTTGTAACAGAAAGAGCAAGGGGAGCTAATATTTTTGATGAATGGCCTCTGTTTTGGGGCCCACCAATGCTAGTTGTGCTTTGGTTAAGTCTTCAGGGGAACTGTTGGTTTTCAGAATATCTAAATGTTCATTTGGCTGAGCACTAAGTCACCTGGGTATCTGGGATTGTGACTGCTGTTGAAGCTGGCTGCAGGCAGGACCAGAGAGGTTGTGTGGCTGGAGTGCAAAAGTCTTAGTAATTCTAGCAGTTAATTGTGCTCAACACAGAGAAACAGGTTGTTTCAGTCTCTGAGAGTTTTGCTGTGTGTTTCACTCTATGTAGAGTCCAGACCTGTCTCCATTTCTGTATTTCTTGCACCTAACAGCTGTGTTTCAGGAATAGGAAGCAAAAGCTTTAAAAGATGAAATGAAGCCCTTCCATTCCTCACCACTGCAGTTGGAGGTCTGAGGCCTCAGGCCCTTAAACTACTCATTACTCTTACAGTTTGTTCTTAAATGGCTAGAAATCCTCTGGGATGTGTGCTCTCTTATCAGACAGCCAAGCCTCAATGACTGACTATTGTAGCATCAAGTCCTAAATACAGCAGAGTATGCTTGCAGTCCTAATGTGCCAGTTCACATTTAGCAATTTTGAGGGTTCTTCATAGTACATCATCTTGAACACAGTGGCTGGGGCTAATTGATACTGATGAGAAACATCTGCAATGCAATTTTGGAAAAACTCGTGTCTGGGGTGACTGCAAGGGGAAATTAGTGGTGGTAAGACGGATAATAACATTTATCTTCATGTAAGATGGGTGTGGTTGTGGCACGTTTCCCTTGAGACACTGACTGTAGTTACTTCAGCATCAGCCAGACACTTCCTGGGAGGTCATATCTTCATTGGATATCATGTGAAGAGTGATTAATTGAACATAATATGCACAGTGATTTATTGTTGCAGGGCAGCATGTTTAATACCTGGAAGCCGATGTGGGTCGTGCTCTTAGAAGATGGAATTGAATTCTACAAACGGAAGGCTGACAGCAGTCCCAAAGGGATGATCCCACTGAAAGGGAGTTCTATAAATAGCCCATGCCAAGATTTTGGCAGAAGAATGGTAAGTACTTATTTTGTGACAAGGTTTGACAGTATATTTATGCCCCTGGAGGCACTGAGGGGGCAAAAGGCTGGTGGTCACAAATTCCTTGCACTCATCCCAGTGGTGACTCTCACTTGTCTCAGAAAGTCACAAGCAGGCTTGGACTTGTGTAGTGCTCGACTTGAAGGCAATTTAAGAGGACTGATTCAGAAAGCATTGGGTATTTTTTATTATTTTGAATTTTTTTTCAATCTCTGGGTCTGTCAGAGAGCAGAGCTAATTTTTATTGGTGTGAGGACACTTTGCAGCTGAATGTCAACAAATTCCTGTATTAAATATAAATCAAACTGCCACAGAATAAAGCTGTGGGAAACCATTTCATGAGCAGTGGAAGCATTTATTGTCCAGGAGCAACAACTGGCTTGCTTAGACAGGAAGGAGATAAATGCTATGACACACATATTTTGCTATTCGTGAAAAATAGTTGTTGGTAAAACAGAATTTCTAGTATGAGCAAAGAATCGTACCTTTAGTCAGTAATTTGTTATTTTGTCAACTTGATTTCATCAAATAGGCATTACATCCCCAGGAATTCCTCTGACAAAGGGGTCCCTCAGAATGTGGAAAATTATCCAATTGCAGTTTAAAGCAATTTACCATAGGGATGCCTTACTGAAGATAGAAGTCTCTGAGAGCATTAGAAAAATAGGAAAAGAAGTCTGAGAGACTGCATGAAACAGCAAACTTCACTTCTCATTTAAGTTGAGAGAGGAGAATTAGACCTGTCCTTGGGTTTTGTGATAAGTGGAATCAGTCATGTCAGATTTGAACCTGCTGGCTTTCCTTTCACCCTCTTTTCTTTCTTCAACTTATTTCTTTTTTTTTCCTTTGTGCAGAACTCAGATTTATATGAAAAACCCCACCTTGATTCTTAATGAGTCTCATCCATTGAGAGAAAGGGACTCTTAAGTTATACTGAGGTAGTACAAGAAAAGGATGGCACAGAGAATAAAGATTGCTGTTAATCCTGTGCTAATTATCTAATTAACAACCCTCAGCACAGCACTCCTAACTCTATACATGAGGTATGAGGCATGGGGAGAAGGGTACTATGTTCAAGAGTATCACATATCCTACATTGTAATGGGAGAAATTAAGTTTTTCTCAGAAACCATTCATTTCCAAACAATTTTGTCTGAGGTTTTGTTTTTTCCCTTTAACTCCCAGAAAGCCACAGCCATCAGTACTGGTCCATAATAGTTGCTTGGAAATGTCACTAACAGTAACACACTAAACAATAAAGGCAAAATAATTCACCAGCATATGTGCATTCCGTAAAATAGGCAGAGAGGTCTGAAGTATCCAATGTCTGCTGAAGGCAAAGAGAGAGAGATCCTCAGCTGCCCAAGGGGCTGCTGATGTGCCAGTCTGCAGAAGATGCATTTCATCTGTGTGGAAAAGTGACAAAGTCTTTGAGGATCATTCCCTTGGCTGCAATGAGTTTAACATTATGCTTCATTCGACATTATAAGTTCACCTAATGAGCTTTACATTATGTTTCATTTTAGTTGCTGGGGTCTTTTCTGAGGGAGAATAAAGGCAAAAGGAAGAATCTGAGGTTGAGGCACCCGAAATACCTTTTCATAAGTAAGATCTGATGAAGGATTTGCTGAAGTTAGTGGGAACAATCCAAACAACTTCAGCAGGTGTCAGAGCAAATCCTCCGTATGGAGTTGGTGACGTTTTTCAGAAGTCCATAGACCAATAGCCCTGGAGATGTATTTTCTCTTAAAATTTGCATCACTCAGTCAAAACTTCAGCATGCTCATTCACATGAGCAAAGCCATTGCTGGGATTGTTCTTGAGAACATCTACATATATTCTTGAGAACATCTACATATATTCTTCTTCTACATGTATTTCTTGAAAACAAAGTATCTTCGTTTTTGCATCTTACAGTTTGCAGCTTTACTGTACAGCTGAATCCAGTGCCTCTGCATTCCATCCTGGCTTCTCATTGGTTATGTGGTCAAAGCATACAGTTATTCCTCTTAATGGAATAATTCTGGTTCTTAGGTGGTTTCCATACATTGATTTCATGTGGCTAAAAATGAAAGTATATTTTTAAGACAGGAGTTCTGTAAGGCAAAAAGTGGGATAATTTTCATTAGGTAAGCTTTAAGTCTAGTCTCACTTGGGCCCAGTTTGGAGCATGGACTATTGGGCCACGAGCTGACTTTTATATTTCTCTGGTTAGATTTCAGTTTTATGAATCAGCTTGTGTACCTGCACCAGAGCATCACTTGAAAGCTCAGAGCACATCACCAACATGCCTTGTTTAGTAAATCAGCTGCAAAATGTAGGTGCTGAGGGGAAAAGAAGCAATGCTGGATTTGTTAAGCAGAGATAAAGCCTGTCCAGAAGAGGCTGCAACTCCATCTTTTGAGACTATATTTCAAAATGTATTCACCACTGTTCACTATTTTTGATTTGGTGTTTTATCATTGCTTAACGTAATGTTAATTCTGCTATACTTCAGCTTTCTCTGTTTTCCCCATGGCTTTTCTTGGGATAGAGTTATCCTGTATGGTCTAATTTTCTCAAAAGTGCAAACATATACATATCAACAGAGAGAGGCGTGGTCACTTCTAGGATAGGAGACTCAACCTCTTCACCAGTTTCAGAAGAAGCCTGAAAGTGCAGCTTACTGGCCTAGCTTTCTAGAAGCTAAAGTTAAGAGAAAGGGCTTTCCCAGTCTCCTCTGTGTACTGGAAATTAAAACTCTCCTTTAGCGTTTCACGGTATGTTATTTCTCAGCCTCTTGAGAAGGCTAATTTTTCTTCTGGTAAAAAATGTCTTAATGCTTCCACATTTCATTCCATTAATCTGGTGTGTTAGCATGACTTGGATATTGGGATTTACAGAGATCTGTTTGCTTTTCTCATGAACATTGTTTTTCAGTATGTAGCTGTTTACTGCATAATAGAAAAGATGGGTGTTGCTGGAAATCTGAGCATTGTCAGACAAAAAATGGTTACTTTTCTGTCTGAATTGGATTTTTGACTAACCACTGCTTTGTAAGTTTGAAATCTCTTCCATGAAAGTCAGTTGGACTTATGCACAATTTCAGGGTGTCAGAATTTTTCCTGTTGGCCATAATCTGGAAGATGCATGTTAGGTATGTTCAGAAATGTACTATTTACAAACGAGGGCTTCAGTAGGATGATTCAGTGGGCTGGTTTTCTAGCACAACTACATAACAAATTAGTTACACTTATGGGGGAACTATATTTCAGAAGTGGAAACCCTCTTGCCTGAATAATTAGAAATTAGATCTAGATTTTCCATCCAAAAAGATCACTGGATGGAAATGAGCTCAATCAGCGTGAACTTTATGGGGTATTTTTTGCATTTGTTTGGGATTTTTTTCAGGTTGGTGTTATTTTTTCTCTTTACAACTATCTTTAAAAGATCTTTTCTCATTTTTGGGAAATACAGTCTTTTCATTGTTGGTAGTGTGTTTACAGGCAGTGATCCCAAGATCTAGCCAAGGGTTGGATGTATCATCTCTCTACTAAGCCCTTAAATGTTTTCTAGTCTGCAAATGTACTCAGCTACTCTCCAGTGTGACTGTGACCTTTTCTCTCCTTGTGAGTCAGTAGCTGAGCAACCTGATGTGGGGTATTTTTTCTCCTTCAGACTGTTCACGTCTCTAAACACTAAGACAAATTTACATCTATTGTAACTCTGCAAGGGCTGAGTGCTTCAGCCTTTCAGCTGTGTTGAACTTCCCAGCAAAAGTTCCAATCAGCACCTTATCAGTGCCACTCACCTTGGCTGTACTGGCAGTGTCAGGATCACTCCCATGGAAGTAACAAAAGGATTCAGTTACCTGCAGTGCTTGTTCATGTTTTTCTTCAGAGCTTTTATAGTTTAACTGTGGCTCTAAGGCACTTTCCATAGTCCCTTAGGCACAGGTAGGCTGTGTGTCATGGAGGTACTTGGTTAATCATGACCAACTGGCTACACCAAAGTAACTTTGTTTAAAAAACCACATAATTTATCATTTCAGTTTGTCTTCAAGCTCACTGCAGCCAAGCAGCAGGACCACTTCTTTCAAGCTGCCTACCTGGAGGAGAGAGATGCCTGGGTGCGGGATATCAAGAAAGCAATTCGCTGCATAGATGGGGGCCAAAGGTTTGCCAGAAAATCCACAAGAAAATCTATCAGACTGCCTGAAACAATCAACCTGAGGTTTGTTCTCACAGCTCTGCTCCCCTGTGTACTTCCCTTTGCAGGCAGCTGGCAGATATGTGACTTTGGTCTGGAAGAGCCATGAGCGTGTGTGTCCATGATACCTCATGATTTCTGAAAGACTAAAAGTTTCAGTGTGTACAGTGTGGCAGAAATGACCCAGAAATCAGAATTGGGCAGCTCATTTTTAAAATGTCACCGTTTACCCAGAACATGATTATTTATCAAAGGATTTTGCTGATAAGGAGATTTCTGGGCACACTGCAGTGCAAGCGGAGACCCCCCAGCCAAAGTGTGATTCTTCCAGGAGACGCATTTTTATACAATATATAATTTATTCCAAAAATATTTTAGACCCTTTTGTTTGTTTTCCAGAGAAATGCTGATGTTGGCCTAGTTTTTGGATGGTGAGGGAAGTGCAGTGCCTGCCAGAGAACATGGAACTGGCAAAGGGAGAAGACAAGATAAAGGGCACACACAGGAAGCCATCTGTTAGTACTTTAAAAAGGGAAGGACAAGTTATTTTCTGCCTCTGAGAAGTAAATACCAAGATACCAACAAACCTGCAGTGATCCTTAAAAGACAGTAAAACTGCAGGGCCAAGATCCAACTAAATCTGGCTTCACAGGTTTCATCAGAGGATCAGGCCAAAGAACTTAGCCTGTGACATTTAATATTCACTGATGTTACCTGTGGCTTCTGAGAGCATGAAGGCTTTGGGAATGTCACAGTGAGTGACAGGTTTTCTGCTCAGCTCAGGACCTTTGGGGGAAACACAGAGCACAGCAGTGAACTCTCCTGCTTGCACTGAGGCCGTGGGACCCTGGGAATGTGCCTCAGCAGTGGGTGTTCCTCTCTTCACAGTACAGTCACCACAAGCAGTTGCATTCTCAAAATAGGGGGATGTGGTGAGCCATTTGTGCCCTCCACCCTCTGCTCCCACAGCTGTGACAGTGATGTAGTGATACCTCCAGGCTTTTCAACCTGAATTTTTTCAGGAGGTGAAAATGAGCCATGCCCCAGCTCTGCAGGGAGCCATGTGCCAGCCAAACACAAAGACCCCGTGAATGACAACGACATTGTACAAACCGGCAAAACCTTTTCATTTGCTAACAGTTTCTGTGGTTCTTTTTACACACAGTGCTTTGTACATCTCAATGAAAGATCCTGAAAAGGGAATAAAGGAGTTGAAGCTGGAAAAAGATAAAAGGGTGTACAATCACTGCTTTACAGGTAAGGAGCTCTTGTCCCTCTTTTCCGTACAATAAAGGGAGCACAGCACTGAGAAGCTAAAGATAGATAAAATAGCTCTAAGCTCTGTAGAACGCAGAAGTTGGGAAGAAAGTCTGGCAGATATTTTCTTGACCAACCCAGGAAGTGCTCAAAAGATGAATCTTGACAAAGTGTTCAGTTATGACCACGGTAAGCAATGGAATTTAACCAGTGTCAGGAAGATTGAAGTAAATCATTTGAGTAGATTGTTGTGTGAAACACTTAACTCCGGAAGAATTGTTCCATTCTGAATTTTTCATCACCAAACAGTGTCACATTGTAATTCCTGTTCTGCTCCAAGTCAAATCTGTGGGTGTTCAAAAAACACATAGATGTAGCTCTTGGGGGCATGGTTTAGTGGTGGACATGGCAGTGCTGGGTTAATGGTTGGACTGATCATCTGGGAGGTCTTTCCCAACTTTAATGAGGCTGTACCTTGCTGGATGACCCAGGAACCTTCCCAGATTAGCTCCCTGCGTTGCTGCTAAGAACCTTTCTCAGGAGATTGATGCACAGGCAGAGTAGGCTTGTTGCCTCTGTATTTTCAGGCTTCTTCATGTCTGTCTTGGTTTGTGACTGATATTTTGTTGCTTTGTAACCAGGCACCTGTGTGATTGACTGGCTGGTGTCCAGCAACTCTGTCCGAAACCGCAGAGAAGGTCTCCTGCTCGCCTCTTCCCTCCTGAGTGAAGGTTACCTCCAGCCTGCTGGGGATACATCCAAGGCTGCTGCTGAGGGGCTGTCAGACACCCCCTTCTTAGATCTCAGTGATGCCTACTATTACTTTGTGAGCATTGCATTCTGTGGCTTTTTTTATTGTCTCAAGACAATAAAAAAAAAAAAAGGAAGCCTGCTTTTCTCAGGCTTCCTGTTGGGCTTCTTAAATCCTGGAGGAAAGATTGTTCAGAAACGGAGAGATCCATGTTAATTGTGTTTGTGATGTTCAAAATGAGCTGGCTCACTTTAATAGTTGTATCTGGGACTTTTTTTTTTTTTCTAACACCTTTCTAAGTGCGAATTGAGTGCTGAGACCAAGCTGGGTTCTTTTTAACTTAGACTCTGTTCCTGGTAATTGCACTGGTGGTCAGAATTTAACCATTGGTTTCCCTGATGATTCAGTGGAAGGGAAGAGTTATTCATTATCATGGGGCTTCACAGAGTGACACAAGCTACAAACCCATTTTTGTGCAGAGCCATCAAATCTGACTCCATGTGAGTGTGCACACACACCCAGTTTGCCTATGAGCAAAGAAGCAAAAGTTTTTAATAACCCCCAGTAACACCTGTCCTTGTTATCATACCCAACCTTTTCCATTTATTGCTTCATATTCTGTGGGTTGATTTGAAGAACTTGCAATGTCACAATCACAGTCAAATACTGTTTTAAAGATGTTTGGCTTATTGACTTAACGCTAACAAAAAAGTATGCCTTCTGTCAAGTAAAATCAACTAAATTGATACTACAATTCTGTTTAAATGTACCACATAGAATCACTTGGCTTCAACAAAATGACTCTTCCTTTACTTCAATTATTTTCCTAGAATATGCCCGTGGTAGGGAGACTTTAGCTGTGCAGCAATGGAAGCAGAGCACTGCTGGTGAAGGCAGCCTTTTGGCCATCACAGTTTGTGATGGCATCCCATGTGTGCTCTGCTTGCTTTTGGGTTATTTCTAGTTCGGTTCAATACCAATGTGGTGTGAGGAGGCCACAGCAGGTCAATGTCTGAGCTGGTGTCATAGAACTGTATTCCTACCTCTCACCGAAATGGTGCCACGGTGATTTGGATTGCTCCTCAACTTCACTGGGAGGTTTTTCCAGTATAAGGGTTGATTTTTTTTTTCTTCTTTTTTTCTTCTTTTTTTTTTTTTTTTGGTGGCAAAAAAACAGGGTGGAGGGAAGCCAAAGAGAAGCCATATTGGTACATGTACATAAGCATTCAGTGGCTTTGTAACTTCTGAATTTTCTCTTGTGCCCTTGCAGCCAGACAGTGGGTTTTTCTGCGAGGGGTATTCCAGTGATGATGATGTGGTCCTGAAAGAGGAATTCAGAGGCACAATTGTCAAACAAGGATGTTTGCTGAAACAGGTCAGTATTGCCTGTGTTTCATCCTGTCACTAGGATGATGCTACGTGGGTACAAGATTACTCTTTTACACCCAGAATCTTTAGAAAGAAGAGAAACTACCCTATGTCATCTCCACAGTTGACAAGTTTCATCTCTGTCCCTCTGGCCTTTGCACAAAGAACACTTGCTGTAGCATGACAGCAGGAGCCTTGCCCAGCATTGCAAGGTTCATTACTCTTACCACAAAATAAAACAATTGACAGCTTTAATTAGGAAAGAGTGCTAATGCAGGAGATGTGACAAGTCATTGGTACAATGCAAAACTGAACTTGGGTAAAAAGGCTGCCACTCTTGTGTCCCTCTGGACACACAACTGGATTCAGTTGCTGGTTTTCACAGGCTTTTTCAGCATACCTGAGCAAAGGAGTTGCTTTCAAGCACATTTGATGTGTAAGACAGAAGATAACTGTATACCTTCCTTTCCAGCAAAACTTTAAGCAATCAGTGAATGTCATGGTAAGTGTCTTACTTTCCAAGGCCATTGCAAGCAGATGTTAGTGAACTGAAGGCAAAACCAGGATGCTTCAATGAATAGAATGGTTCAAGTGGAAGGGACTCTACAACAATCATCTGGTCCAACTGCCTGACTGCTTCAGGACTGACCTGATGTATTACACTCTTTGAGCACCCTCTCTCTAAAAAAATATTTCCTAATATTGAATCTGAACCTTTGTTGTTAGAATAGTCCTTGAGAGCTTAAGAACCTTTTGATGGTGCTCACGTGTATTTCTCTTGCTCAATCAGATTACTCAAAAGCAATGGAAGAAATTAGACCCACATCTTGCTGTTCTTTTACCCTGTCACATTCACATCTTCCTGGTTAGCAAGAGCTTCCTTGCAAACAGTGTAGCTAATGGAGAAACTGGTATTTTGAAATGCTGAGAGGAAGTGATTCATGGCGATCTTCCACCAGTGTTAATCTGCATTTGGTCACCCTCAGTGGGTTGTGGGTCACTGCTTGGGAAGGTCACTGCTCCTGCTGAGAATGGTTTCAGCACATCTAGACTTTCCACACCCATCTTTTCAGTCTTGAAAACAGGCAATTGGGCACCACGTCTATAGCAGAGAGTGGTGTTATTTCTGCTTGAGCTTCTCAGCCATGAGCCCTCCAGGGTGCTTAAGCCAGATAAGCATTTTTTTGTTGTTATCTTTGCAGGGAGAGAAGGACTTTCAGTTCATTCTTGCCAGTAGTTCAAGGTACCTTCCTGCAAGGCACTTAGCAGCTGTGTTTTCTGGCAGGCATTTAAACCCAGTTCTCACAGACCTCATGTGAATGTCATAACTACCAGACTACATGATATGTTTAGGGGAATCTCCCAAGTTGAAGCTCTTCTGCTTTGTACAAAAAAAAAAAAAAAAAATAATAAAAAGAGAACAGTGTGATAGTCCAGTTGTTGTGCAAAACACTGGAAGGTAGCAAAGCCAGGTTCAAGTCCTAGTCCAGTGAGTATTTCCTGTCCAAAATATTCAGCTTTTTTCCCTTTTGTATTTGCATGTTCTCTCATGTGTGGGTAAACTCTGTGCGCAGGCAAAGCAGTTAATGACATTCCTATTTTGGAATTTTCCTAGGGACATCGGAGGAAGAACTGGAAAGTGAGAAAGTTTGTTTTAAGAGATGATCCTGCATATCTTCACTACTATGATCCTGCTGGAGTAAGAGATACTTGGTTTATTTCCCTGTTTGTTTTAAAGCCAGTCCCTTATAGAAATATCTGAATGGAGTACTTATGTGGGAGTACCAGGTAGGACAGTGGGATTGTCTGTGCTCCTATGGGCTAGCCATTCTCTGAAAAAGCAGAGTGAAGGATGGTTTCTGGGCTTCCAAGTCAGTGCGGCAAATGCCACCCAGACCTGGGGACAAGTAATACTGAACAGTACTCCCACCTCTTATCTGTGATTAATTAGAATTAATGTGCGCTCTCACTTGATCAAAACAAACTCAGTGCAAATGACCTCAAAACAGTAATTTTGCAGCTTATATTTCAGCAAATGTTGAGCAAATATCCTGTGTCAGGCTGAGACAGGGCATTCCATTCCTTGTGTAATTCTAGCAGGCCAAACCCTGCCCTAAGAAAGGATGAAGTAGTGCCATGGGCAAAGAGTGCCCCTCAAAAACTGGCATTTGTGTTGATTCAGCCCACAAGTTTTATCTCATCCTGCACTGTGCAGCAGCAGTGCTGTTGTGGGTTATGGATGCTTTATGTGTGCTGTCCTCCTTGGTAAAGGCAGCCTAGACACACTAGAGAATCAACACTGAGGAGTGTCTGTTCCCATGCTAAGTACTCTGCAGATCCTGAATTCTGAATCCCAAAAGTGATTCCCTATTTATTTGCAAGTCTTCCCCCTACCACACCCCTCACCCTCTGCGTCACACACAGACTGAGAACCTCCTGTTTTCCTGGGCAACATACTAATTAAAATGGTTTTGTTTCTGTTCTGGAACTGTAGCCAGATATGAACATGTGGACAGTTTCAGAAGTGTTGCATTTCATTTTGATTTCATGTCCTCCCCAGGGAGAAGAACCACTGGGAGCAATTCACTTGAGAGGCTGTGTGGTGACAGCAGTGGAAGATATGCCAGACAGTAAGGAACCATATCAAACGAGCTGTGTAATAAGTTTTTGGTACATCCTTTCAATCTGCCTGAAATCACAAGTGTTTTTCACTCAAAGGCAATATATGTACAGTGATTTGGCAATTTTAATAAGTGGTAATTCTAATAACTCTTCTGTCTGAATTACTGGGGTAGGATACTGTGGTAAAGGCAGCAACAGGGAATTTTGTGTTTTGTCAGTTCTTTGGGGAAGGCTTGTCAAAAGGAAGATGCCATCCCTGTGTTAGGATAACTGGCCTTCAGACAAAGTAAGTCGAGCTTGATCATGGGAGGGGAATGTGACTTGTCTGCAGGATTGCAGATCCTTCCATGATTTGAGAACAACTAGCCAGAGACTCCTGAAGTTGAAACGTGCAGAATTCATGGGTGGTTTCTCTGAGACAGAGACCTATCTCTTGGCTCAGTCTTGCAATCTTGGACCCAATCTTTGTGACGGCCTGATCAGGCTCAGCTGCAGAAAGGAAGGAGATCCCCTTGCAGTGTTTAAAGGAGGAAACATTTTAAGCACAAGACTTTATTCTCTCATAGCTGACTTTTTTATTTCTTCCTTGTAGCCAAGAAGTATGATGTTGACAACATCCTCTTTGAAATCATCACAGCAAACGAAACCCACTATTACATGCAAGCAGCCTCATCCACAGAGCGTTCAGAGTGGATCAAAGCAATCCAGACAGTTGCTAGGACTGGAAAATGAAGATGACCTGCCAGTGGGAAGACAGACAACTGAAATTGGTTACTCAAAACAGAACAGGAATTTCAGCATTTCAGTGAGAGAAAGCAATATCATCCAGAGAGGTGTTCTAAGGCTTGTGGGTTGGGGGTGAGGCCAGGTAGAAATTTTCAATTCTACAGTGGGCACTAACAAACTAACATTTTTCCACTTGTGTTATGGTAATATTTCACTGAATTATAAAATAGGACATTAGTGTGTGCTGCTTAATCAGCCTACCTTGAGAAGGTTGTACTAAGTATCTTTCCCTGCCGCCACAGTTGAGAGTGAGAATTTCACCATTAACAGAGGACAGTCATGTCACTGCCTCTCAGGAGCTCGATTAGTCATCCTCCATTCAGCCTGTATTGTGTTTCAGGATTTTCATGCATTTCAAATTCTTCTTCAGACAAGCTTTACACTTTCTCCCTTACCAGATTTTTTTCCTGCTCGTTCACCTATTCAAGTAATGTCATAGATTAAAGGAAAGAAATCAACTCACTTGGACACCTGATCCACTCCTTTATAATCTGTCAGCACCGAGGGAGGGAAGAACACAAGCAACTACGGAATCACCATGGGGAAAGCAAGTACAGCCCAATGACAGCAGTATGAGGAAAAGTCTCTTCCCACAATATTTCAAACATGAAGCAAATGCACTTCAACTTCTTTATCACCCAACTTTGCTCTTTGCTAAATTTCTCCACAAGAATCTGCAGTAGTACCATTGTATCCCTTTGTTTAGGTCTGCAAAGCAGTTGCTAAGGTGTCACGTACTGTACTATGCTTGAATTAAGAATCTTCCAGGAAAAGGGAAACAATCCATGAACTGGTTATTTGAACTACTGATTGAAGTGGGTTTGACCAGCTTTTTATTTTTTAACCTCCAGCAACATACTCAGTTCTTGATTCTGTACCTTAAGAGGAACCTTGTGCTTGCTGTAACTGAAATAAATGTTATTATTTGACAGGATCAGGTTACCTGATCTATCCTTGTATTTTTGTCTGACTGTATATCAAACAAACTTCCAAGTCTTAAACTCTAAGCAGGAGTTGAAAGTCAAGTTAATGTCAGATTTTGCATGTAGACTGTTCCAAGTGCAACTTCAAAACTTCTAAACCTCAGTTTGCAGACCTAATAAGGTACCTTATCCTTAAAAGTTCTTATTTGGATTTCTCCAGTCTAATGATAAACCTGGAGCCAAAGTTTCTCTTCCATTTTGCTTAATCATACCTGTAGCTGAGCTAATGAGCCTGAAGCTCTGTTGCCTTGTGTTATTTATCCCAAAGAAAACACAGCCTTTCAGGGACAGCAGGCTGGGAGACAGTGGATCATCATGTCCATCTAAGACAGCTGGTGGAAATCAGCTTCTGGCAGGGATTTCCTGTCGCTTATGCAAGTTGACAGGGTGGCTGAAGCCTGGTGTGTCCTTCTGAGGAAGGAAGACTCATGGTGAAAAGATACACTGCTTTTCCCGGCCTGCTTTCTTGATAATTGCTGCTTGTCACTGCCTATTTCTGCTTTCAGAGCTCACTGACCCAAAAATACCCAAGGGCACAGGAAAATAGAAAAAACCCCACCCCTCACAAGCAAACAACAGAAACTTTGTCCAGCTTACCAATGGAAGGATGTGACTGCCACTTTTTAATAAAACTAAAATATTTTAATGGTCTATGGCCTTGTCCTTTTTCCTCGTGCCCTGCCCACCTGTGAGCAGTGTTTTCTCAGGCAGAGGATGCTCATCAGTGTATTTATGGAAGAGCTCTGATGTTTGTACCAGACTATATTAATAGGGTCTCTAATCTCATAGGCAGTGCTTTTGAACAAAGGTTTGCAGGTGCCTCTGCTTCTTGGCAGCAGGGGGAAGATCTTGGCCATGGGAATTCAGTATTAAAAAGCACCTACAAGTCTGTCAGAGGTGATGAAGCCAGCCTAGTTATTTAGAAGGCATGGAAGGGAAGAGGCACATATCCTGAATACCAGCACAAGAGAAGAGAGAGCAGGCCTAGTGCAAGGAACTACTGACCAAAAGGAGAAAAACAGAAGAGCAGACCTACATGTGTCATGCTTCATCTAACTTTCACCCTCTAACTATTTAAATCACACTTTTACTACACCCTCAGCAATTTTTACAGCAACATCAGTTTCATTTTTACTTTACTTTCATTTTACTTATACGAATTAAGACTTTCTTTCATAGAGAACAGCAAAATAAACCCTTGTGGATAAGGACTATATTGATAATCTTCCCTTACTGAAAGACTTGTATGATATAATCTACTATAAATATCCTCTTAAGTTAATGTTTGATTTATCGCATCTTGGAGGGAGCAGCTTTCCCTCCCCTGGAATATCAACTATGTGCTTACTGCAGTTAGGGTCAGGGTTTTGGGAACCTTTATTAACCACACACCCATAAAAACACCCATGTAGACACAGCACTCCTAATTCCCTGGTTTAAAAGAAAACAGGACAAAGCAAACCACACACACATGCACTGAAAAAAATAACAACCACGGGGACTGCAACAGCCCAACAAGCTTTCAGCCACAGGTGTTACTGCTTCTTATAATCCAGCAAACACCACATATGGAGTTAGTTCTGGCTTAACAGTCTCTGGCAGAGGTTTCCAAGAGCTGTGAACTTTCCCTGCCCTGCAGCTTTCTTCTGAAAGGTAAGGCCAGTATTATTTTGCTGCTAAATGTGGTTATATTGGTGCTGTTCTTTGCAGCGTTCTGTCTTCACTTTCTATTTGAAAGAATAGTTAACAGTGTTAAAGGTCTACTAAAAATATACTTCAGCAACAGAATGGTTTATTGAGTAATAATCAAAGTGTGTTCATAAAGAGGAAAAAACTAGTTAGGGTCTCTGAGGTATGATCCAACATTTACTGTCAAACTTGTATTTTAGACAAAGTTGTTGTTTTCATTTCTTCTTGCAATATTGCAGATAACTCTTCAATGCAGTAGTACTGCTTCTGTCTTTGACTTAGAGATCACTTTATTACAAACGTTAAATGCTAATTATTTCTTTTTTCCCCCTAATTTGTTCTCAAATACTTGATAAGTTATTTTAAGTTTAAACAACTTGCTCCACAGGGCTCTTGATAAGTGCTTTTCATTGTTTGCAATGTGACTCTATTTGTTCTGAATTCAGGCTTAGGTAGCATTAAAATTCCAGAAAGATTTCCTTAAATAACCTTTTTGGTGGGGGCCAGGAACATTTTAGTAGGGTGGGAGTTTTTTGGGAGGGCAGTGGGGTGAGGATGGGTTGGGGTTTTTTGTTGTTCTTTTTCAGCTTGTACTTTTTAAAACTGGAGGAGACTACAGGAGGAACTTTAAAAAGCAAAATGAGTAGATAACACTGTTCTGCAGGTTGTTGCTATTTCTGTGGGTGCCTTCAGTTTGTGTTTTGGAAAGTGCACATATTTTCGCTTCTGATCTGTGGTCTTCTCATTGATGTATAGAGATTGTTCTGTGCTCACTGTGAACTCTGACTGAAAACAAGGTTCTTCTTTTGTTGTTACTCATGAAACTTCTTGAAATAGAGCTTCTCGTTTGGCTTCAAAATAAGGTTGGGGGTTTTTTCTGGATTAGAACACAAACTTCCTGCTTTGCATTTAGAACCAAAACTGTGGCTTTCCACGCTTTGTTTCTGGCTCTTGTAGATTGCTTAATTTTTGTTTCCTCCCAGTTTGGTGAAAGGGAGAGTAAGGTTGTATGAAAGCTGAGTAAAATGCTGCCTTTTTTTTTTTTATTTCATTGGACTTCCACTGGGCTATAGTAAAACTCTTCATTCTCCTACATAGACTCTGCCTTTCTTTTAAGATGGCAATACCTTTCCCTCTGTTTCATCCACTTGCTAAAAGATGGCTGAGCAGGAAGGAGGAAAAGAATCAAAGGGAAACACTGATGAAACTGATGGAATTTTGCTTCCAGCAGTTGAAAGGGAGAGAGATTGTTACTGTTTTTTAAAATCTGCACGCAGTGTGTCTTTCACCAAAATCTTGAATATTGATAAACCAGAGTGATCAAGGGAGAGGAGAAGGAACTGGAGATTGACTAGTGTCATTAAAAACCCCAATCTTCCTATGTCCTCAGACTCAGATGTCAAAAGGACATTGAGCACTTCTACGAAGTGTTGCCATTAGCCCCCTTCTCTTTAGCAAATACTGTAGAACAATCTATTGCAGACTAATAGACTATCAATTATATAAATCAATATATTATCAGTCTTTTCATGTACCTTCTTCCACATAAAAAGGAAAAGCATGAAAATCCTTCCTTAAGCACCAAAGCATATCAAAAGAAAAGCAAGAAACCACTGTTGTCCTTCACTGCTTCTGCTATATGTGTATGTAGGTGTCCTGCTTTTGAAGGCTTAAATTGCTGTGTTTCCCAAGTATATAATGGTTAAAGTACAGTAACAAAATCAACATTATGAGGTATTTTTGAATAACAGGAAGAGTTGTTTATATCAGACTTATAACCCCCTTATGCAGGCTTCTGATTAATAAAAGGAACTATTTCATCATTTTGGTATATAAGTTGTAAAATAAGGTTAGTTTGTGGTTTGGGGGTTGGTTTTGTTGGTTTTTTTTTTTTTTTTAATTAATATTTTTGCTTAAAAGAAGGCTTTCTTTCCCAAGTTACATCTTCAATTTCCCCTTTCTCCTCCTTCTGCATGCCGTATTTTCTTTCTTAAAACTAGTTTGACCTAAACATCCTAAAAGAGAGCTTCTGTCTCTGCTTATTAGGCATCATAAAGTGGATCTCAGATAAGTAAACGTTAATGCCTAGTGACATTTTAGAATGGCTACAACGTACTGTGTGATCTTTAGTTACCCCCTTAGAACAGCAAAAACCTGTTCTCATCTCCTCATGCTTACATGTGGGGTTCCTTTATGTGTATTGGGTGTTGTTATAATCTCCATATTTGGGCAGTCCCCAGTGTCGTTATCTCTAAGTACATATGTTGACGAGTTGCATGTTGGAATGACTTTAAAGAGCAGTCTAATTTAGTGAGAAAATACAGACTAGGGTGTTCAAAAATAAAGGTGCATTAGAAAAGCTGATTTAATTTGGTCAGCCACACTAAAGGAAACTTGAGACATTTCTATACTTGGCTATGCTGTCAAATAGTGCATCCTGTACCTGGTGAAATCTAGGTGTTAGGATCTCCTAGCTACATTTGTTCAGTGCTCTTGTTCTCTAGCATTGTGATAGAAAAGTAGTAGAAGCTATTGAAAGTATTCCCTCAATTGAACAGATGAGTAAAGTTCTCATGGAGTACTGTTATATCTCACTTATTAGCTGTAAGATACTGCTGCAAAAAATCATTTTGCCTTTTTAATTTTTTCTTTTTTTCCCTCTATAACAATTAAAGGCTTAAGGTGGTTGGTTTGTTTGCTGGAAGTTTACTCTCTGTTCCTGACTTGCTCAACCTTCAATTCAGTCTTCAAGTTGAATCCTCCCATAGGCAGCTGGCAGCGTTTTAGGGTCTTTTGTTTTTCATTTCTGACACCACCAAGATGTTTAAAAGCAATGTTTAGTGCTATGGCTGATACATTATCTCATGGCCACTGGTGTCCTGTGGCATCTGGAGAAGCCTTTGTGTACAGCTTGAAGTGCCTGGTGTCTCAGCAACAAAACAGCCTGTGCAGTTACACTCTGTATTGGCACACAGCAGCTCCTCTGCCTGTTAAAGACAGTGCATCAAAATGAGCCTGTGCTGTGCTCACAACGTTTTTAAATGTGGGTAAAAAAAGCTAATATTGTACCTAATTTGCATGCTCTAGCAGGCTGGTTTTTATTCCCATCTGGCTTTGTAAATCCACAGTTGCTGGACATGGGTGGTGGTGCTGGACAGGGTCATTCTGAGGAGTTAGGGGAGGCTGCAGCTCACTGTGGCCATACACTGAAATGTCCTCTTGGGTTTCATCCTGGTAGATCCTGTGGGATCTCTGAGTTTGCTGAGCATCACCTCTCTCCTTCTTCCCTTTCTACCCACAGCTGTAGCTTGGTTTTTTTGGTTTACCAGTATAGCAGAAGTAGGTCTTGCCCTTAGCACTGAGGCCTGAATCTGCCCCCAACCCCCAATTCTGAGTGTTGTGCTGATCAGAAGCTGCTGCTGACTTGTGGTATTAAGTGCAGCAGGTGAATTCTTCTGTGGTTTTTGAGACAGACTTTTCTGAATGAGCGATATGGTGAAAAACAACTGCGAAGTGTCAGCACGCTCTTGGGAATCTGATATGCCTCAACCCAAGTTCATTTGGAGAGAAAATAAAAAACCCTCCCCCACGGCCCAAATCCTCCTAGCTGTATGCTTTTCTTGCCTTCTGTCAGCCCTGGTGAGCTGAAGCAGCTGATCCCAGTCCTGAGCCCAACTATTCTGTCTTCAGTTGCGATAACTCTGTTACTCGGAACCTTCCAAAGATGACCAGCATAGGGACGTACCTATCTGCATGTATCTGCCTATTGGCACAAACACTTGACAAAATTACCCTTGAAATTTGAGTGGTCTAATGAAGAAAAGTCTGTGGTGATTAAATATCTCATGCTTGCTTTTTCATTTAGTTTTTAATGGCAATGGCCCAAAGCCACATCCTGCACCGTGATGAAATAAAGCCACACTGTGGCTCCTTGTTTCAGAAATAGAGCACTGCAATACTGAGTAGTTGCAAAGAAGGTTATAACTCAGGTGGTTTTGGAGACGCAGAAGTAAAATACTGACCTCATGTTGAACTTCAGTGCTGGCCTTTTTGACATCCAGCTGCGTGCAGCAGCTCAGGACATCCTGTGCAGCAGGGAAACCTATTTTCCCCACAGAAGCCTGGCTGGTTTAAGCCCATGTTGCACAGCTGGGGTGTGTGGGAAGAGGACATCTGCTATTTGTTCTGCACCACACAAGCTTCACGTGCTTTCTCCAAAGGGCCTCTCTGTCCTAGGAAAGCTGGGGAAGCAGGAAGGTCGGGGGGCTGATGGGAAGCCTGGGCAATGGATGCCTCGGGGACCTTCCTGCAGCTGACAGGGTCTGAGTGGGAGGGTAGAAGTGGCGTGTCAATGCAGTAGGAAGGTCGGTGGGGTTTGCTTAAGTAGAACTTTCCACTTCCTCAAAAACATGTGGGTAAGAGGTGGGCACTAGAGCGGAAAAAAGGTTTCACCAGCCACCGAGGTGTGAGGGCAGCTGGTGTGTGCCCTGGGGTGCAGGTGGGGTGAGGATGCTCTCTAGGGAAGGATACCCACGTATGAGTGCTAATTTAGGCACTGCTACAATCTTCCTATTGCTGGCATTTCAGTGGCTGGTGTTGGCAGGTAGGAAGGGAAAGAGCTGAGCCCAAACCTGCTGGTGTAGGGAGTGCCATTGTCTGGAGCAATGGATGCTGCTGGGGTGTCTTTAAAGGGAAGAGGACACATCCATCCTGCAGAGAAGCAGAGAGGCTGAGTAGGTGGTGCAGTGGTAGAGAGGAATAGAACAGATAACCAGAACTGATGTAATGACATCTCCAGGGGGAATTAAAACCCTTAAAGGAAAGAGTCAAGGTGGAGAGGGGAAATAACCTTTGTTTTTATGAGAACTTGTACTTAAACATTTGTGGGGTTTTTTCAGTAATAGATTTTCCATGGGAAACTTACAACACTGTTACTGCAGGTTTAAAGATCCAGGCTTTGTCTAATCACATAGCCAAGTGTTTAATTCCTCATGTTTAAGAGGCACAGCCACCTGATCTGAACAGAGGTAGAGGTACAACAGATACTGTGGGTTCCTACACTCATATGAGAAGGGGGAGAAGCTACAGTTGAGTGCACAGTGAAATAACTGTGGTAGGACTTATGCCAGAATAATTATTCTATTTAAAAACTGTATCCTGAGGGGATATATATGAGAACTGACAGCTGAGGAGCATGAAAGGAGCAGGAACAGGGGATAAATGTCTGGGAGTTAGAGACTGAAGGCAACAGAGGAGGCTGGGTGAGAAGGGTGAGGGACTAGATCCATTATTATGCACTTTCCCTATCTTACGACTAAAAAAATTGGGTACTTTTGAGGTGGTGAAAATGTACTGTTAGTGTTATTTTCTTTACGAATTCATATGCACTTTTTTCACTTCTAGTGCTCTTAAAGTTGGGGTGATAAATGCTGTGAGCAGGGAGCAAGGCAGCAGCTTTGGTGAAAAACTGATGTGCCTGGGTGTGGGTTTTGGTGTGTTTTTTTCTTTTCTTAATTTGAGCTAACTAGATATAATCTTAGAGCAGAATAGCTAATAATAGAGGAAGCAGTGTTGGCAATTCACTGAGCTTTGCATCACACCTATACTTAGCAAGGGTTGTTTCCTCTGAACTACACCTCAGTCATGTTTGGTAGTAGGGTGACAGTGGAAGCTTCAGTGGATTTTGGGTACTGCATCCATTTTGGCTAATGCAGTAACTGTCCCACAAGAACAGCATCAACTCTTTTGGCACTAAAAGGAGATCTTTAAAACCTAGTGCAATGGGTTCCTGCTCCTAGAACTAACACTTATCTACAAAGAATAGATTGCAAAAGATGTGTAAAAAACATTATCCAATAGTTGCATCATGTTATGCAGTGCTGTTGATGAGAAAGCTCTCACTTAAATATGTTACTTATGATTCAGAAAAGGTACTAGTGCTTATTGACTGAAGACCTGTTCTAATGGGGAACATGCAGGAAGCTGAGGGACATGGATCAGTTTTGAGGAAATCTGCTGAATGCTCTAAACTAGAAAAAGGATCAGGCAACATTCTGTTCTTGGAAGCATTTTAGAGCTACCTGTTTCACCTGGCTGTTATGGCTTTTGCTTGATCTGTAGATATGAGCACCTAAAACAAATAGCCTGTGAGCCCAGATATTTTCACCAGATATTCTGCAAGGGTTAAATAACCAAGTTTCATAACCAAGGTAGAAGTCTTCCTATAGAAAATTGGTGCCACACTGGTGACTGAATTTTGCAGGAATTGGAGCAACAGAGACCTTCCCAGCATTTTCCCCAGTTACTTTAGTGCAAAGAAGGTAGGGAAAGATGATATTCAAAGAGAATTGGAATAAGTTGGATTTGTCGTCACTTTTATGTTAGATAATGTGACAGGTACATCGTCTTTTACCAGCAGCAGTTTTTCAAGTTGGTGCCAAAAATTGGGGTGCAAGTTCAGAGATCCTTTTGAGGACTTTGTCCCTTGAGATGGTCACTGGGAATGTTCAGCTGATACTGAGGTGGCCACCTTGTCATCTTCTTTTCTTTCCAGTGTCTGTATTTGTCCTTCCTTTGTGGGCTCTCATGTGCTGCTGGTAGGATACACTTCAAGTCAAGCATACCTTTCTTTTTTTAAATAAAAGTCATCTCTTTCAAAAGAAAAAGTGCAAATTGAAATACAATCAACATATTTTTGACAATACAGCAGAGCATTAAATTTATAAATATAAATTACAACTGAACATTAGTCTTACTTAGAATTTTACATAAAATTAATATGATAAAGTGCAAATAAAAAAAGACACCTGTAACTTCTTTTGAGAAACTTTCATCATCAGTTGAAAATCAGTTAAAAATCACTCAAAATCAGTTCGACAACTGCCAAACAGTTTGTGTGTCATTGGCAAAAGGTTTTTGAGTTGCAAGAATCAGCACTGGTTTCTTATCTTTCAAGTTCTGCTTCCAAGATTTCTCCCCATGTGTCGACATCCATGGGATACATGCTTTTCTCTGGCAAGCTGTGTTGCGAAGGAATATTGCTGTATTTCCCACTCAGCCATTCTTGCTTCACTTTGCTTTTCCAGTAGTTCCTCAATAATGTGATCTGGTGGAAAAACAAATTGCTCAGATCTTGGAAATGAAACAATTTAAGCAGCATTCAATACAAGTAAGTTTTGCCTTGGAAGAGTAAGGCTAGAAAAAGGATTTGGAATGTGCCTTTGGATCTCTAGACACTAAGCCCAGGAAGGTGTAGTGCTGTCGAGAAGCAGACCTTTGTCTACTTCCAACTTTTCTGTTCAAAGTTGGGTGGAAAATCAATTCCTGCCTCAATTCTTTGATGGTCAAGATGAAAAACCTAAACCAGGAACTCATCTTACTCTTTAAAAGAGACACCTTTCACTTTCTCTTCCTGTTTAGGTTATCTGTGACCTTTAACTCTGGAGGTTGGCTGGATTCTTCTCTTCCGTCAACCTTTCATTGCAGGAAAATGCTGACTTGGTGTGTTTGTTGCTTCTGTTTCAAATCCCCTCCAGATAAAACAGACAATCAGTGCAGGGAGTTCCGGAAATTGCTGTGCAAGAGTATCAAGTTCTGTACACCAAAAGGGCAACCACTACCTCACAGTGCAGCAACTCTACTGAAATGTCAGAGCCCAGAACTGTGGCTTCCTTGGTTTCTTTTGCTGCTGCTTCTTTCTCTTTCACCCTTTCACTGACCCCCCACTCTTAAACACACCAGCTCATTTGAGGGTGGGGGAATCACCTGGCCCAGAGTACCCTGTGGAATCTGTTACCAGATCCTTTCCTGATCTACCTCAGCTTCCAGGCTGGATTCAACAGTGAGAAATCATCCAGTATGTTCTGGAGCTGAACCTGCCCCTAACTCGTCAGACCACCTGTAACTGGGACTGTGTTAGGGGAGATTTTCAAAACAGCCTTTAAAAGCTCCTGCTTGTTTTCCATACCCCAAATTTTTTTTTCTCCTGGATGCCTGTTGCTCAAGGTGTATCGAGGCAGAGCTATCGAGGATGATTTTCCAGGAAGCCATTCGTAACCAGCACACCTATTCCCACGAAATAAAAACAGAGAGCACACATTGCCTAGTCAGCGTTATCTTCTCCCTCCCAGCCCTGTCTGCATGGGCTTTGTCCCGTGTTACGGCTTTGCTGGGACGAGGGTCAGCGCTGAGGCTGTGCAGGGCAGGGTGAGGAACAACCGGGATGTGACAGGTGTGGACCTGGGCAAGAAAAAGGACAGCTTGGGCAGGAAAAAGGCCAGCCTGAGTAGGAAAAAGAATACAGCCTTGCCTTCCTTCTCAGTCCATTTTACCAGGTGTCCGGCTACGGAGCCGCGCTGTCACCACACCGCTGCCCCCATCACCCTGGGATGGGGCGAGACGCGCCGATGTCATTCCCTTCCACATTCCCACCGCCCAACCTGGAAGCCCCGCCGTGTCCCCGAGGTGGGATTTACCTTCCAGGAGTAGCCGTTCCCGCGGTCGCAGTCGATCTCCCGCCGGCAGACGGCCCGCACGGCCAGGCAGTGGTGCCGCCACAGCCGCTCGTTGCCCTCGATGACGCGGTGCCAGCCCTTGCACGCCGCGGACGCGTGGCACAGGCTCTCCACGTCCAGGCCGCCGAAAATCCGGGAGCTCACCTCGGGAGGGAGGGCGGACACGAAGTCCCCCTGTCCTCCTCCTCCTCCTCCCGGTCCTGCTCCTGCAGCGCTGTCTCGGCCGCCGGCGCTCTCCGCGTCCATCCCCGCGGCCCCGGGGCGGGGCGGCGTCACCGCGGCCGCTGTCGCGGTGTGTTGGGGCGGCCGTGGGCGGCAGCGCCCGGGGCTGGGCGTCCACTTGCCATGTCCCTGCCGTCCGGGTGGGGAGGGTACTGGCTCGCCTGTTTGGGGGCGAATCTCCGCGGTTTCGGGCCCGCGGAGCCGGCGCCTCGCCGCGTCACGGGGCGGCCGCGCGTCATCAGGAGGCGGCGGCGGCGGCTCCTGCCGGGATCGGGATCGGACCCGTCCCCATCCCCGTCCCGGCCCCGCGGAGCCGCGGGCCCGAGGTAGCGACCCCCCCTCGCAGGGCCGGGATGGGTCGTGTCCGCTGGGGTTTAGAGAGGCAGCACCGCGGCCCCGTGTCCGGGCTCGGGGCACCGCCGGGTCCGTGGCGGGGGGCGCTCGGGACCAGCGGAGGGCAGCGAGGATGGCTGGGGGAATGGGGCGTCTCTCTTAGGGTGAAGGGATGAGGGAGCTGGGGCTGTTCAGCCTCGAGAAGAGACGGCTGGGAGGGGACCTCATTAATGTGTACAAATAACTGTAAGGCGGGGGGTGCCAAGAGGATGGAGCCGGGCTCTGCTCGGTGGCGCAGAGCGATAGTACAAGATAGTACAGAAACTGATGCGCAGGAAGTGAAAGTGAGGAAGAACTCACGGTGTGAGTTCGTCTTTACTGTGTGAGTGGAACAGGTTGCCCAGAGAGGTTGTGGAGTCTCCCTCACTGGAGATGTTCCAGAACTGTCTGGATGCAATCCTGTGCCATGTGCCCGTCATCTGGGATAACACTGCTTGAGCAGGGGGGTTGGACCAGATGACCCACTGTGGTCCCTTCCATCCTGACCCTTTTGGTGATTCTGTGAGCCCCTGGAGAGCCAAAACCTTATGAGCAGCCCCTGGAGGGGCCTTTTTGGGCAGAGCCTGATCTGTCTTCTCTTGGCCTCTCACGCTTCTCTTCCTGAGGCAATGAAGAGAAAGTTCAGCTGGTGCCTTCCCTGGAGTGCAGAGAGCTGAGGAACAGGTGGCAGTGACTCCCCAGCGTGGCTGTGCAGGGAATACAGCAGCAATTAAGACTTGTTTTTCCCTAATGCTTTGTGCCAGTGAGTTGAGTAGTGGAAGGGCAAAATCTTGAAGGAAAAACAGTTGCAGTTTGGGTGCATTTTCACAACTTAAAAAGCATTTTGGATGTGGTGGCTCTGAACTGGGCTTTTGAAACCAGCATCCAAGTGGCTGGTGGCACCTGAGGGCTGCAGACTTGTAGCCTGTAGTGAGAACTCGCCAGAAGGTGCTGGATTAATTGAGCATCTAACCCTGAAAACCAGATCTTAAAATCATTGCCTGACATTTAGTGTAGAACCAGAGTTTGGGGAATTGTGCAAATTTACAGTAAAGCAAATTCTGAGCTGTAATTTCAGCTTTCTCAAAGTTTTGTCATGGCAGTGACCAGTGTAAATTCTGTCCTTAAACCCTAAAACACTACAGCAGTGGGGCCAGCAGTGGTTAGAGAGTCTTTTGTTCAAAATACTTTAGGTGTGAGGTGAAAGAAAGGTGTGTTTATTTCCTCTGTAAGTTGGTGTAATAAGATGTTGATGTTCAGTTTCAAAGTGTATTTATTAGTGACAAACATACAGACCAGCTTTTGTGTTTGAGTCAAAAGTGCATGTTTATATTTCTGATGTGTGAGTACCTAAAATATATTTTGCTTTGTCAGAAAAAACTCAAGAGGCTGATGCAGAAGAAGCACCAACTGTTCATGCTGTTGAGATGTCCTGTATTCCATTGTTAATGGAACCATCACGTTCCAGCTCTGAGGTACAGGGAGCTGCAAAAATGAGAAATTATGATGCTGCCTCTAGACATCTGGTGGGTGCTTAATTTTTTAATGAAATTCATTATTTATGTGTGTTGAAAATTACAAAGGTGTTATGCTTTCTATACTCTTTTTTCCCCCTGAGAGGTAAATTACTGCAGTCAAAATTGATTGCTCAAAATTTGTGTGCTGTGCAAGTGCATAAATGTGTTACAGGAGTGTTTTGGACTCGATGCTGGAGCTGAGTACTACAGAACAAAGTCCAGTTCTGGTCTCTGGTCCGTATCAGTAACTGCCCCTGAGTACCTGTGAAGGCCTGGGGGAATGAATGACTGTTCCAACCAGCCCCAAAGCCTCTGAAACAGGAGAGAGGAGAGCCTGGAGTTAGACTGTGGATGTCTTGGACTGGCTATAAGTAATATCTGTTTGTAGTGTCCTGGCAGCCTGTTTCATTTGGATTGTCAGCTGGGATTGAGTTGTGTTGTCAAGATCCATACGAACACATGGATAAACAACCCCCCAGTGTTTCCCTGGCTGTCCAGTAAAACAGTTTTCAAAGTGAGCATCTTTTGTCTTTTTTTTTTTTAAACACTACCAAGTCCAGTGGCTTTCAGGCAGTCTGATAAATAGTGTGGGGAGCTGGTGGGATTTTTTTTAAACACCATCTGTTGTGTATCCAGTGCTAAAGCCACACATTGGTCAATACTGGGGTACAGCAGGTAACAACTGCACACGACAAATGAAGTGTCAGCCTTTGCTGTAGCTGAGATCCCTGAGGTGGACACTTACTTCTGTCAGTAAGTGGAGGTTCAGTGTGATAGTGCTGCTTTCAGTAAATAATGAATGCGACTTTGATGTATTTACATTGTTTTTGCAGACGGGATTTAGAGTCTGGTTGCATTCTGGAGAAGGGAATTGCAGGAATGCAACTAGCATTCCTACAATTCATAGCAAGACTTTTCTGTTTGTGGGTTTTTTGTTTGTATTATTTGGGGTTTTTTTGGACAAAGAGACATTTGTTAAACCTGCTCTTTCTCTTATGTCTGTGTGTGGAAACTCTAGAGCAAGGTGCTAGTGAAGCTCTTCTATGAAACTTTCAGTTTGTAGCCTTGTAGATATTTATTCCAAAGGTCTAAGGAGAGGGGATTTTCTACTGCAAGAGGATTTCTATAGATTTTGTTTTTCTGAGTGAGTAGGAACTATAAAAAAAAAAGTAAATGGTCACCCAGGCTGCAACTGTGTAGAAACTGTGATCTGGTTTCCTTCCCCTCTTTTGTAACTGGATAAAGGTACTAAACAGTACCTTTTAAATATTAAAGGTAAATATTGTTTCAGGTTCCTCTTTCTGACGATAATGACAGTGAACAGTCAAAATCTATTCAAAGAAAGAGAGTGCTTCCATCTTGGATGCTGGAAGGAGATCTCCTGGTGCAGAGGGTATCTGAGCCCGTAATGACAGCAGGTAGGTTTGCAGTGTGGTACAGTTGCATTCCAATATGCATTTCTGTGCTTTGATGTAATATTCTTCCATTACAATGATGGTGCTTGAAAGTGTTAATTTGTTACTTCTCTTTCCGTCTTTTGTGCAGGGCAGCTGATGGAGAGTGACTTATGTTGTCTCCTTTGTCATCAGTCCTATGGGTGTGATAGAGCTCTTTATCATCAGTTGATTTTCTTTCTGTTCTTTTTTTTTTTTGATGCCAGATAATAAACTCCCTTTGGACATCTGAGCATCGGATATTCTGTAGCCCTTTCCTATAAAGTTGTCTATTTCATGTGTAAATTCTAGGTAATTTCTGTACCTTTAATTCCAGTCCTTCTCCACACTTGTTAGTGATGTTTTGCCCTTCTAAATTTAGATTCTAATTTCACAGATTTTTAAAGTAGGGGTTTTTTTGAGTGGTGCTGGGTGTTAGTTTTTCAACTGTGAATGAATCAAACTTGATCATTTAGTCCAAAGTTACTTGCTTGGAGCAGTTGTTCACAGTATAATACTTTCTTAACAACATGAGGCTAAAATAGTGTTGCATTCCTTCCTGTTCTTCCAGGAAAAGGAAATTACTGAACTGCTGCTGCTGTGTTCAGTCACTGTCAGCAGGACACACATTGGCAAAACCTCAAGAAAATTTTATAGCATGTCCAACTTTGGTTCTGGGCGCTTCTTACTTAAGCTGCCATTAGACAAACTTACTTCACGGCGTTTATTGCCCTAATGACTTTAACTGGTGGAACTGGAGGACTAAAGAAGTGAGAGAAGAGGAGGAAAATGACTTGGCAAAGCTCCCCTGGCACTTCTGTCCTCCTCTGTGCTGAAGGCAGCGCGCCCCACCCACCCTGCTTGTCCTTCAGTGGGGAGGTATGAGATGATTCGGGTGTGAACAGCTGAGTTTCCTTTGTTAATCATCCAAAGCTATGAACTGTGGCTGGTGAGTGTGTGTCCACTCCTCTGTGTGCAGCAGCTCTGCTTTAGTGTCTCACTTTCCAGCTGCTGTTTCTGCTGAGATGCTGTGATGGATTTGGTTCTTGATGCCCAAGCAGCCCAACTGGAGTGTTTCATACAGTGTCTTCTCTTCTGTAGTAAATGCAGGTGTCTGTGTGCACTGACCTGGGCAACTGTGGCTTTAAACACCTCAGTCATGTGCCATCCACACCTCTGCCTATTCCTTTCCTCAAAAGCTAGTTTTGAGAAAATTATAAGAAGCAAAAGAAAATTTATGTTTTGATGTTTTTTTTTTTCTTTTTTCCCCTGTTCCAAATCTTGACTGTTCCTCACTGGCTTGTTCCTTCAGATGTAAAAATTGCATGTACCAGAGGACTTCAGCTGGTTATGTTGAGTCCTGTACTGGTGTGATTGTTTTCTTATGTTTGTGGTTTCGTTTTGTATTTTTTGGGGAGTGGAGTTTGTTTGGTTCGGGGTTTTTTTCTCTACAAGCACTATAACATTTGTTATACGTGTGAATATAATGTTTTTTACAAAGACTGGATGCTGTGATTCTGCTGGTATTGAGATTTGGAGCTGTGTGGGTGAGAGGTATCTGAAGGCCTGACCTTGAGGGAGCTGGGGTTACATGCAAACTCTGTTGGAGCTGTTAATAAAGTTATTAGATGAGGTCTTTCCAGCTTAGAATGGGATGCTTTGATAAAATAGCCAATCTCTTCTGCAAATCAAAAATATTTTCTTAAAACTGGGAAGTGGTTTGCATCTTTTTAGGGTGATTTTGGATGGGAATGTAGAAAGGTAGAGAGGAAATCCAAAAAGCTGCCCTTTTATGCCTTTCTGTCTTCTACCTAGAAAAGTAGCTCTGATCTGTGAGTTTTAAATCAGACATTAAAATTTGGGAAAATTCCTTGCTTCATACACATCACTCTGGCACATTGTTTTTGAAGGAAGAGTGTTTTTGGAGTCTTTTAAAATGGCGTCAAGTATCTTCCTTCTGAGCGTGTTTTGCAGCAGATGAAGCTATAGCAAAATCAGGAGGGTGGCCCTGGGTCTCTCCCAGATGTATATCCAGAAAATACTGCTTCAGTACAGAGATCTTGAGGTTTCCTGAGATGTGAACTTTTTCAGAGAGACAGAACTTTATTTCGCTGTCTTTTTCTGTGTTGGTTATTGGCTGATGAAATGATCAGCTACGATGTGGTTGCCCAGGGAAATGGGCACACTCTGATTTTGCTGTGCCCTAATTAATGTCTGCCTGTATAAACAGGTGGTCTGAAGGGACAGTTACACCAAAGGTCTGTGGTAAGCCATCCTTACACCTCTGAGGTGTAAAGTGAGTTATTGTCACTCATACTGATACATTCGCTCCAGAATATCCTTTGCCACGTATTTACTGTTTTCCTGCAAATTCCCCCTCAAGTGTCTGTTTCATTCTCAAACATACTTTTTACTCCTATAAGCAGTAAGTGTAAAATGTGTTGTTGAAACAGCACAGGCACAACTGCTGCTGTTTCTCGTGCCATTTGCCCCGTGTCCTGCTTTGATGTAGCTATAGATTTCTAACGTGGTCAGGATTTCACTGAAGAAGTTGCATTCCAAAAGTACACTTTTATTTATTTATTTTTTTTTTTTAGGTCACAGAAAGAAAAAAGGCCACAGAAGGGGAGAAAGTGTCATGGAGTCATTGAAATCAGAAGTAAATGTGCAACAGAAAAAAAGATTAGCTTCTGGAGAAACTGTGGAGCACTTTGAAGGTGAAGATCAAGGGAAAAGGAGCTGCTTTTCCATCCCTATTCCTTCATCTCAGGTAACTTTTTGGCTCGGGAAAGAGCAAAAAATTGAGAATGTAGTTGGCAGTGTCATGTTGAAGGTTAGATCTACAACATAACTATGTGTTCTGCTCATGGTTTGTTGTTTTGAAATACCAGTCTGTTGGGCAGCTCTGTAGCAAGGATCATGGAAACCCTCAGTGACTTGGTTTTCTGCATTTCCTCCTCAGAATCTGGGAATCACACCCGAAATGTTCCACAGAAATACTAGACTTTGCAGCAAGAGGCAGGAAGACATGGGCCAAAGCACAGGTCCTAGGAGTGGCTTGGTGTGTGTGGTTTCTTTTCCTGAGAACCGTGAGGGGATAGGTGATGGTGTGACACTGGGCTTTGCCCAAGCTATTGCCATTCTAGTAGGTGAAGTTTTATGGTCAGGTAATGATGGTGTGTGGCTCAACAGCTGCTGTGTTTCAAAGGAAGGGTAGCATGGAGTGTGCTTATGCCACTGTCTCAAAATCTGAGTCAAAAAAAGGAAAGGGCAAAAAAAAAAAACCCCATAACCTGAAATCCCAAACGATTTGTGGCAATGAGTGAACACACCCTGCAGTCCAGCTGGTCACTGTCTGTGCGACCTCACAGCAGTTTACAGGCTGCCAAATCCTTACTGACAACAACTTGCAAGTGAGGAAAAGAGAAGGATCATTGCCAAAGAAAAACAAAGCATGTGCTGATGAGAGCAATCTGAGGCTCTCACTTGTATCCTCTAAGTGAAAAGCCTGGGGAGGTGTTATTAATGTCTAGCATTAGAATTGCATGGATCTGTTCCAGGATCTGATAAAACACTTAAGGCAGTATTATTTGGTATGATTTTGACGCTGAAAAAGATTGGGGTTTTGATTTTGGTTTTTCTTTTAATTAAATCTTAAAGCTGATTGAAATGAACTGCTCATGGGGAGCAAACCCTTCAGAGTAGTTTTGGTGTAACGGTGGTCAATCTGGGAAAGTGTTCCAAGTGGTGAGCTTTGCTGTTCATTAGGTGCGTTAATAACAGCTGCTGTGCTATTTTCTCTTCGTCAGATTATAAGGTGAGTTACTACATAATGAATTATTCCATTTTTCGATTTTTAAGTAGGAAACCTTACTTATTTTCACCCAATAATTTCATAAATCATTTCAGTCTCAAGCGCAGTGTAAGAAATTGCGTTCGTAACTTTGCAGGAGAACTAGTGGGTTGGGGCAAGCGAAATTAGTAATCATGGAGAGCTCTGAAAGACGGTAATTTTGATATCAAAGGCCAAATCACGGTCCTGCTGTCCTATTTAAGGCGATTGAGAAAAGGTTCTGTAGGGAAAATTGTTGTAAGCGGCAGCAGCCGCCAGAGAGCGCTGCGGGGCCATCCGTGTTATCCCAGTGCTGGAGTGCAGGTGGCTTTTTTTTCCCTGGATCACAGCCTGGTGTGTAGCTGATCCTAATAATTGTGTTTAGTCTCTTTAAGTACAATATACAGTACAATATACAATACACATCCAGGCAATGGATGTGGTAGAGAGTCACAAGTGGGAGCGGCAAATTAGGGTAATTTGTGCCTCCCTTTGCAAAGGAAGGCTGATTTCCTAAGGTGCAGTTGTTTGCTGAGCCTTATTTTGGGAGTTATCTTTGTCTCTGAGTTGAGTTACTAAATGTGCTGCTGTCAGGATCATCTGATATTAATGCTGACTTTGCCCTTTCTTAATCACGTTGCTGCTCAAAAGTAATTGTCTCTGGTTTTGGATAAAATTTTATGAGGCTTGCATTGAAAGGAACAAAATCAAACAGGAAACCACCGTCTGATTTTCAAGCTTTGCCAAACACATCTGTGTAAACTAAGTATATAAATTTACTGGAGGGGAAACTTGGGTAATAAGCTGTAGAGAGCAGAGATCTTAGAATAGTTCTGTGATGTATCACAGTAGTTCAGCCTTCAGTGTAGATATGCTTCCAGGTAATGTCTCAGTTGTCAGGACAGTGTTCTTGTCTTGTGTTCTTTTTCCAAACAACACATCTCTCATTTTAAATGTACATTTGTTCCAAAATTTTAAAATGCAGTATGTGTCAAAGCTGAACTATTTCTCTGATGGTATCTATGACAGACTGTTTTATGATTTAGTCATGATCTGAAGCATTTAAGATGTATCAGGGTGGGTTTAAGCTCAAGGTGTGTATCATGAATTCCCATATATCTGCCATATACGGATAAATATATATATATTCCATATATCTTGGTACTTAACAGACTAAAATTGATTCTACTGTAGGAGTGTACGTTCTTCCAGAGTCTGCTGTATCTTCATCTATATAATGCCCATTAATTTTTTCAAGAGGACTACTTTTGATTGGAAGTTAATTCAAATTAAAGTCCTTGGACTGTTCATAAACTGAGGTGGTGAGAGAGGAGCTTGTGTTGTGAGGGAACTGAGACCAAAAATGGGAGCTTTAGGATAAGTTTTCTTTAAAGTATGTTGTGTGTTGTTTTCTTAACTCCAGCCTTTCATTCAGCAGCTCTGTTTAGCAGTGAACTTGAGCTTGGAAAGTGGATTAGAAGATTTTAAAGGCTGGACCAGATGGTCTTTCGAGGTCCTTTCCAACCTGGACTGTTCTGTGGTTCTCTGATTTTGAAAGCAGGAATGACGAGGCACAGTTTGACTTTTAAAGCTTTGAATTCTGGAGTGTACATTTTCAGGTCCTTCAAAATGTAACCTTGTTCCACAGAATACGTCTGGATTTCCTCTTGAGAATACCACGAGAGATATGGAAGGAAATGGCAAGACTGGAACAAAAAACCCCGGAAGTTCTCTGGAAAAAAATGATAGGCAACTGCATAGCAAATGTTCTAGAAGAGTAGGTCAGACCTCCAGTAAAGACAATAGAACTGAGAAAACAGAAAACAAAGAGCAGAGTACTGATTCTACAAGCCAACAAGCTCACTGGGGCGGGACTTCCCAATATTGTGGTGCCCAGGAAGGGATTCTTGAGCCTGATGAAAGTATGGATTGCGAGACTGAGATTTCTGATTCAACCAGAAGTGCAGATGCTTCAGAAAGCTCCAAAAAGATCCAGCATAAGAGGACACCTTGCATGTATGGAAGTGCCTGTTACAGGTAAAGCAAAATTAAAACTAGCTTGGGCTAGCTTGCTATTTAGAAGTAATGTATTAGTGTCATTTCTCTGTGGAAAACTGTAAACTCATTACAAGTATTAATTTGAAAAAAGATCTTCTGGTGAACAGGGGGCTGATGAGAAACAAATGGCAGAACAATAATTTTAGAAGGGTAAAAGGAGGAGCCAAGATGTCTCGCAACTGCTAATATAGCCCAAACAAGAGATGAAGTACTGCAGCAAATTAAAAGATGGAAGTGTTGTAGGAAGTAAGAGACAAAGGTCCATTTTAAAAAGAAATAAAAGATCTATGTGTACAATACCAGGAACCAGCAGGGAGAAGAGATGTAAAAGGTTGAAATGCCCAACATAGACCCTGTAGCCTTATTTTATTAGCAGGCGAGACTTATATGAAAGATGATTGTATTTATTGAAGTTTTTTTTTAATTTTTTTTTATTTATTGCCTGCTTTGTGATCTGAGTGTTTAAAATGCTTACTATTTGTCACCCTTAAATAATCAAGAATTTCTTTTATTATAACTTTGCTTTTTGGTGCTTTTTTTTAAGCTTTCATTTTCCTCCTAAAACCAGAACAAGGCATACTTAGGAACTCCAGGTTAACCCTTAACTGGTCAGTGTCTTTGGAAATACTGCAACAATTGGGGGTTTTTCCTCTCTTTCTCTCCCACTCATATCCTCTTAATTCACAGTGGAGGATTTCTCATACAAATGTTCCAGCGAAATTCCCGAACACCAGTGCTGGGTGCCTGGCCTCCTGCTAGTTATTTCTGCCCAGAAAAGATCTGTGGTGTCCTGTGTTCTAATACTGAAGGGAAGGTTGAAATCCGGAGGTGCTCTTGAGACTAGAAAATGCCCAGTGACCTGAGAAGTAAATTTAGGAGAAGCTCTAGATAAACTCGTGTGCTTTGTAAACACAAAAGATGCGGCTAATCCAGGAAACAGGGAGTCCTGTGACTTTTTTTCTCCTTCCCCAAAGGGACTTCAGCAATAAGAAAAACACTGAGTTTGAGGAGAAAACAACTAAGCACAAGTGACTGTATGTTTGGTGAGCCTAATGCTGAGATAACTGTGTATATCAAAACCATAAAGCTGTTGTGTTCATGAGCACATCATGCTTCAGTTTTCGTGTATCTCATTTTTTCCCTTAATGATTATGATGAAAACACATTTCATCAGACAATTCGGTTGACTCAGTACTACAAATGCAGCCTCTGTTTTGCTCCAACTACTTTTAATTTTGCTCAGACAAGTTTTCCCCTGTATGGGTATTAAGGTGATTTAATGCTCTGATATGCTGAAATATTCCTAATCTTTAGGAAGGCAAATCTTAGGTACAGGTAATAGAGAGTAGGAATCTACATGTGCACATTTATTCTTGGTTTCTTCTCTTGGTTGTAAAACATTTGACAGCAGTACTTTTGGAAAGTATTGCTTTATAAGAAAAAAATGTTCAGAAATAACACATATTAATCCTACTTAGTCAAAGAAATTTGTAAATAGGGAGTATCAAAAATGTCAGCTTTGATCTTCAGGAAATGTCATGAGACTGAACCTGCCTGTTTGCAGTAATAGAAATGTGCTTTGTTGTCTGCCTTTGTATTTGCTTTTAATTCAAGGCTCCCAAGTAGCTGTTTCTGCATTGGTGCAGAGCTGTGTTAGAACACAGATTAAGAATTAAATCTATTCATTTGATTAGATCTCTCTTATACATATCTTAAATGTTTAGGAAATAACTTTGTCACGCACAGTTCAGTTTCTTCATTTATGAGTTTGAAATCACTGGTTTTGAAAGAACCAAGCTTGATGGAACCTCTCACCCCAGGGAATCTTCTTGTCACCTTCCTGCAGTGCCATATTCTCTTTCTGAGGTGGCCTGAAGCTTTACCAAACTGAAAGGAACTGCTGTTACCACTGAGAGACAAAGTGCTCTGTACGTGTTGTAGCTGCCTATATTTGTTGTCAAGGAACTCACCCTCTGAATACTGTTGTGTGCTCTTTTTGTTGTCTGTTGCTTGTTTTTCTGAAGTTAGAAGAATAGGAAATTAAAAATAAAAGTAAATTCACCACCACTCCCCTTTTCAAAGGCCACATAGAAGGGGTACAGGAGACCTGAACTTTGTTCTCACACTGGAACTCACAAATTTTGTCCGCAATTCCTTTTACCATAGCCTGGGATACAGTTCTCTGCAGAATGGGCGTGTTTAAATCTCTCCTGTACCTGTCAAAGCAGGAGATGGTCAACCAACCCTTAGATTTGTGTGTTCTTCTAAATACTTTGCTATTTGTTTGTTTATAAAAGTATTTTTCCTTTCACCTTAAGCTTATAAGTCTGGCAGCTAAAGACCTGCATCTGTCTTTTTTTTTTTTTTTTTTGAGTCCTGTCTTCTAACAAGACTTAAAATTTAGAACTTAGAAACATCTTATGTGTAGTTGTGGCATAACTGCAGGCTTGAATTCTACAGCTTTCTTAATAGTGCTGGTAATTAATTACATTTTCACTACTAGTTTTTCCAGTAGCTGAGAAAATAAGCCCTTGAGATGGCCGTGGGTCTTCTGCATGGGATTGTGAGGAGTCAGGGATTCTGAAGTGGTCAGTTAAAGTTGCTTTAGAAAAAGCTTTTAAAGTTGCTTTTGGTGGCTGCATAGATGAATAGCTGTCTTAAATATTTCACTGAGCAATACTTCCCAACTTCTGCTTGAGTTGACTGCATTGATGGTGAAGAACTTTTTAAGTTTTATTTGCATAGTTTTTGTTTGCATAGTTTCCTGCATCATGAAGTGGGACTATACAAATTCAGAGCTTCTGTGAAAGCAAAGCTGCAGTTACTGTGTCAGTATGTTTATATGAAGGCAATGGTCATAAAACTTTATTCTTAAAATAGGTTTCTAATTGGTTGCTTTTTGTGCAAGTAAGGCCTAATGGTTTTGATTTGATCAAATGAATAACAAATCCCTGTGCAGTGAGGCTTTGTTACGAACCTTAACTTTGTGCAGCTTACAGTGTGATAATGGGCTCTTGTAACTCAAATATCTTATGTCTAAAAATAAGTGACAAAAAAACCTCAAACAAAACTTTTAAGGAAGAAGCCTTAGGGGTTTTTTCGCAAGAAGGGAAAATATTTGCTTAATATTACCTATGCACTTTTCTGCTTCCATTTATTTTGCTGGGTATTATTGCACTACACAGAGAAGTAGAATAAGTACAAATTCTCCAGGTAAAGGTAAGATAAAATATGATGTTTCTACTAGTCCTGAGCCTCTGCGATGGGACATGTTCAAGGTGCTTCACAAAAAATGTATAATTTGAGGAGCACCATCCACTGGCCCAAAGTCTCCTGAAGCCTGGTGACAAGGTCTTGTGCATCACGACCCGTTTGTTGCTCTTCCCTTACTTCTTTTTTTTTTTTCCTCTTCTCCAATAAGGGCTGTTTGGTGTAGATCTTGAAGTAAATTTTTGAAAGGAAAAAGAATATCTCCTAAAATACAATAAATTGGCTAATTGACAGCTACAAGGCCTTCTTTCCTTGGAGGCTGCGATGCTACGTGTGTCTTGTTGTAGGAATATAGATTAAAATTATTTCAAAGAACATTAGTTGCTGCTGTATCCTTTTGAGAAGATGAATTGTGTTTCAAATGACTGAGAATTCTTGCTATTATTGCTAGTTTGTTAGCTCTGTTCGTTGAGAAAACAAAGCAAATAGGCTCTAAAATCACTTGGTTTCATCCCATTTATTTTTAAATGGGAAAAGAATTAGGCAGTCAGTCTGAATTTGGCATAAAGTAATGTTTCATGAGAACTTGTGGAATAAAAGATTGGTAAATGCAACCTATCAGTGGTTTCTAGTGAAGCATTATTTTATTTACCCTACAGTTTGCAGAAATAACAGAAAAGACTAGGACAAGAAGCCTGTCAGCTATGGAAGTAGATCCAAGGGATACTGGATCTTTGAGAAGTGCACAAACAAACTACAGGTTATGTACTCTGGGAATAATTTTGGTAATCACTGAAGTCTTTTGTGGATATCTTTTGGAAAAAAAAAAAATTAAAATGTCTCACATTTCTTGCTTTTAAAGATTATGCTCGGAAGAAAAAGCATCTCTAAAAGAAATCATGGGGAAAGGGTAGATTTGCTTTTTGCACCAGTATGTTCATTTTGATGTTTTTTTTTTGTAGTATGTTTTGATCTGTCACATGAACTTCTCCTGAAGTTACAACATGTTTTTCTGTCTTCTTTTTAACATCACTTACAGCAGTTCTATGAAAGAAAAACTCTTCTATAAAAGTGATGCTGTTTATGGCTGCCTTGTCTTGTGTGGTGTGTGGAAATTTATTGCATAGAAGCAGCAGGAATGTTCTTTCATTTCGGTGATGCATATATTTGTGTTCCCTACTTGCTCACCTGGGATTCAAGTGCTGTAGAGCAGGAAATTGTGGATGCTGGTCATGTGCTCTCATCACTAACATTGGTGTGACTCAGCTGCACTTGCAGTTGTTGCATCTTATGGTGTGACTTCATGTCAGCGTGGTGATGTGTTGTTGTAATAAAACCTATTGTGTATGTGTTGGAGGCTTGAAACTTAAAGCTGATGGCAAATAGGAAAATTCTTATTTTGACCTCTGTTGCAGCTGAGACAAAACTTTTCTTCTGTTATCCTGAAAGCAGGTCTTATGGTCTGCATCAGGTTAAACATTAAAAGCTCCTCTTCGCGTAATCACAGAAAAATGAGCTGTCGCTGATTCAGTAACAGCGTTCTTGTCTTTGCTTCTTGTGTTGAAGCAGAACAGTCAGATTTTCGTGTATATTTGTCTTTTGCAGGAAGAATCCCATTCACTTCCAGCAGTTCAGTCACCCTAATGATGACGACTATCATGACATGGAGATGATATCTCAGGATAACAATGACAACCGGCCCGAGTGTCCGTATGGAACAGCTTGTTATAGGTGAGAAACACTGCACAAAGTGGCTCTTCTTGTTTACAGGTTAACAATGTTCTCCCCTGCAGTTGCAAAATGACAGTGGAATAATGAGAATAATTCTTGATGTTAAACCTTGACTTCTGAAACATACCATTGTCAGGCTGCTACCTTTAAAGCACTTGGGACTGTGCATATTTTGCATAGTGACACAGTAAAAATCACTAATATGTTAGTAATTTCAGCTGGCAAATGAAAACTTGACTCTTGGAACCTGTTGAGTGACTTGACGTTCAACACTTCTTCTTTTCAGCATTCAGTAAACTGTTCTTTTATATAAATATATAATTTATTGTTACCTGGTGTTCCTGATATGTAACTTTTAGTTTAAATTTTGATAAAGTGTTTGTTGAGATTTTGTACAAAACCGATTTTAATCAGTATTTGAGTTGTTAGAAAGCATAGTTGAGGTAACAATAAAAACCAGTTTATGGCTGACTGCTGTTTTCTTTTAAGCAGTGTTGATTTTCCTCAAAATACTGTTTTATTCTATTTGTTTTTCAGTATCTAGGTTTTACACTTTTATTTAGGAGAGTTTCACTGCTGTGGAATTCCCACAATGGATAAAAAGATATGTTTTGAGGCAATAAGACTTCTGTGGGGCCATGTTGAAACTAAGGGCTGCTGTTAATAAAGATTCTTCCTGCAGAGAAACCTTTTCTCTTGGAAAGTGTGGTGATCCTAAAGAGCATGTTCTCCATGAAATTTAACAAAACGAGGGCAGCTGTTAAGAAAAAGCCATGGTTCTATTCAGCTAATGCAAAAAAAGTGTTTCTCTTATAAAATTCTATGAGACTTTTCATCTCAGGCTGAGCAATGTAGGTTTATATCAGTAATGAAATTGCCAACGTACTTTTCAGGACTACAATGGATACTTTATCTAAACCCCAAACTGTCCCTCCTTCCAGATAAGACAACCTCTGTGCTGTGTCAGTTGGTAATTTCTTAATATTTGCTTCATTCTTTGGGTGTAGAGGAAAAGAGGCTCCCATGAAACAGTGATAATTCTTTTGATAAAGCAACAGATATAATTTGAAGGTTTTTTCATGTTATTTTTGTTGTCCTCCTTTGTTGGCCACTACTTGAAGGGAGCATAATCAACTGATATAAATGCTATGCCTTGAAAATTATCCATAAAATACCAGGGAATTCTGGACTTGTTAAGTGTGGAACAAGGTGATGAATCAAGCTTTTACTATTTTCTTCTTTGCAGGAAGAACCCACAGCACAAGCTGGAATACAAGCACACTGCGCCTCCAGGTAAGCCAACTTCTTCAATACTGCTCAAAGTGTGAGGAAAAAAACCCCAAACCCAGTGATGGATACCCAAAAGTTATAATAAAATGCTTTAATCTACTTTGAGAATAAAATTTACATCTTACTCTATATTTGGATTATTTTTTTCTGGGATTTTTTTTCTTCTGATAAGTTACAATTTTAAAGTTTTTTGATGCTCTGAACCAAACATTGCAACCATATCTGTCATCTTTCTGTATTTTTGGGGGGGAGGTGACCATATTGTGAGAACTAATTTTTGAATATATGTTCTCTTGAGGCCTAAAACTGAATTTGAGTTCCTATTCTAACACTTTGTAGACTTTTCATATTCCAGCATCTTGACTTGTTGAAAAACACAGAGGAATGTGCTGTTTACATTTTGTCTGTTCTTAAAGAATTGAAAGAGATACTTTACATTTTTTTTGTGCTTTTTCTAGATTACTGAATCTGGGGCTTTTTTCCACATGAAATCCCAATGCAATAAACAGTAGTTTAGAGCAGAACAGTTATGGAATTGTAATGATAATGTATTTTACTGTGACATTACTAAGGAAGGAACTGCAGTTATGGAAACAATAGGGTAAAATATATAACTGCTTTTAAATACTCCAGCTTTCTTCTTAAAAAGCCCCAACCTTTGTTGGTGACATTTGTCTACAGATGGCAAGGGGTCATAACATTGAGAATAGTTCGTCTGGATAATCTCTTGGGAATGATTCAAGACAAAAAATGTGGGTTTGGGCAGCAGAGTAGCTTTTATACTTGTAAGTGCAGCACAACCATTGCAGGATTTGTTTAATAGCATAACCCTTATGTCAGGGTTCACTCTGTCCTGACTAACAACTTCCCTTTCTTTAGGAACTGAAAGAAGAACCCGACAACGAACTTCAAAAAACGGTGAGTGTGTTCTAAAGTTATGAATGGGCATATCAGCATGGGGCACAGCAAGTCTGCTGTGGGTTTTTTGGCATTTAGTAGTACTATAGATGCTTGCTAATACTTACCTGAGGAGAAAGTAGTTGTTATTTATTTTAGTAAAAACCCTTCTTGTTTTTTTACAAGTGATACTGCTTCAATTGAATTTGTGCCAGGCTTTCTGGATAATTATCTCTGTACTTCCCTGGAAGCAGGCAAGCAAACAAACAAGCTTTTTAAGGGGAAACACACATGGCTAAATCAATTCTTCCTTCCTTACACAGGGGCCATAGTAGGATGAAAAGAATCCAATATTTTATACAAACCTAGTTAAGGTTTTCCCTGTAAAGATTGATTGCTCCTGAAACATGTAGATATTCCTTGTGCATTCCATTGACCTTGAAATAACTTTCAAGTGATAATCTGTGCACGTGAACATGAACTTTTCTTAAACTTGCAGTTAGGTATTGATATTTCAGGGTAAATACTGGCTTGTTAGGACTAAAGTGAAAGAAGTTTATACATTGTGGTTGCATAGTTTTAAATACGCTTAAAGACTGCTTCCAGGATTCTTTTGTGTCTCAGCTTCTAAATGTGAAGCTTCTTATTCTTTCTAAAATAATTTAAAAGTGAGCTTTAAAGAGCAGTGAAATTGTGATGCTATGTAGTCTTTGCTTTCACTGGCCTGAGCAAGACAGGAAGGTGTGGAACTGCTGCATGTTGAGCGGGAGTGGGAACTGGCTTGTCTTCTTTGAGATCACCAAGGTGTGGCTGGGCATTTCCTAAAGAATTCCTCAAATGAGATCTGCCTTCTAGAGAAAATAAATAAAAGTGCAAATAGTTGTAGTTAGTTTTCTAGGCAAAGTGGTTTGGCTTTCATTTCTGTTGTGGGTGGGTCCAGGAGATTGTTTTAAACTTCCTGCTGAGAAATTTCTTTCCCATACCAATTCCTTATCAAACATGTGCACTTTGACTCTCACCAAATGCTTACTATGACTGTATCTGTGCACCAGAATACTCCGAGGCATATTTGTTACCTATGTGCTTTGGTGCATCCTGTGATACAAGTACCAGCCCCGTCTTGATCAGAGATCCCTTGTAAAAATGTGTTACAAAGTGGTCAGAGCTGTTGGCAGCAGTGTAAGAGCAGTGAGTGGTGAAGATTTTGGAATGAAACTGGGCTGGGCTGTGTGCATATCTAAAAGTCTAAATCTATCAAATTCAACTCTCGTTGCTAAGTAAGAACTGGGGAAGAATTGATATTCCATGCACGGGGGAAAGAAGGGAATTAATTCATTGAAGTGTTCTTCATATTTACTGGATTTTTAAAAATTTTTAAATATCTTTTTGACTGGCTTACTTAGCTCTCTCTCGAGGGCAGAGCTTCTGAAAGGTAATGCTCAGCAGGTTCACACCTGAGACAGTTGTACCAAGCAGGGTCACACAAACAGTCAGGGCTTCTTTAACCTTTATTTTGGCACAACTGCACCATTAAGCATAGCAGGATTAGTTTGCCTACATGTGTATTTAAACTCCACCAGCCAAGAGAAGAGGCTCTACGTGACATTTGACATGTTTGGTTTTTAACATTTTTAGTCTAATTGCTACCAGAGGGTTTACGAATTGCCTGCAGAGAATGTTCCAAGAAATAGTCTGAGACAAATTACTGGGGGAGTAGTTGTGAGGGAGGAAGAAAAAAAAATGTCAAGAGTTATGCTGTCATTAAATTGTCACAACTGAATGACCTCATTGTATTGTTGCTACTGAGATGAATGACCTGCTGTGACCATAGAGTATGCAGGATTCTCCTACTCACTTCTTTGTAGGTTTTCTAGGAAGCTGATCAGCTCACTTCCAAGTAGAACTCTTTGGGAGGAGTGGTCAGCAAGCTTTTTCTCCCCACATGAAGGAGATACTTTCAGAGAAAGTTTAAAGGTCATCTTTATAAATACAGCACTGGGGAAGAGGCAGAAATGAGCAGTGTTGGGGACTGTGGTGCTGAATTAAACTACAGTGGAAAGAGATGGATGGGGAAGACATGGAAGGAAGTGCATCATTCCCTGCTGAAGTCTAAAAGCATGGGTGTACAGGGAGGGAGAACATAGTATGCTAGTCCTGCATTTGTAGAAAAAATACAGAAGTCATAAGTATTGTGCCAGAATTCCTGCTTCTCTTGTAAAATGTCCCCATAGTTGTGTGAAAGTGAAGAAGAGCTTTTCTTTGCTAAGCAGCTCTTGGGTTTATTATTCTCATAAGCTGAGTAGGATTTTGTTCTTATGGCTTTCTACATCTTTGTTTTGGTTCCTCCCCTTCAAGCCATAACTCACTCTGCAGAACCATAGTCTGTGATGAATCTTACAAGAAATTCTGCTGGTATGGGCTGACGTGGCCATGATTAATTTCCACTGAAATCTGTTAAACAATAAACTAGCAAGCATAAAAAGGAAGATAATTCTGGAGCAGTACCATTCCCAGTAATAAAAAAGTGTAATTGATAGAGTCTGTGGTCTGACTACACAAGGTAACAGTGGTGGTGGTTGTTCACCACACACAGCTTGAGTGCCTGGAACTCTGACCTAAAGCTTTAAGAGTTTGCTGGAAAGTGCTTATGGCTAATATAAATGTGAGGATTTGGACTGGGGTCTGTAGCTGAGAAAAAAATACATGTTTATGGTTTCATTTGAAAGCTGATGATAACTGCTCAACAGATAAGTTATCTGTCCCTATATTGAGAGAGAAGAATGCCAAAATTGGAGGCTTAGACTCAGAAGTGTGACTTAATGGCAGAATAAGATATGATTGGAATATTAACAGGCCATGGGAATTGTGGACATGTAAGAAAAAGGGAGATGTCATAGGCTTGCAGAGAAAAGGTTACACATACCTACCAAAATGCAGTGAAAATTACTTTGTTGAAGGTGCTCACTACTGATAAATAAAAGAAGTCAATGCTGCCATGGCAGCAGTTATGTATAGATACCTACCTATCGATACCTGCCAAGTCAGATAGATAAGGCTTCTTCAAACAGCAGAATTATCCTGCCTCTGGGAATCAATTTAAATGTGCCAACATGTTCAAGCAATGCAAAGACTGCTGCAAGACAAACTGTAAGAAAATTTTGGAGCATGCTGTGAATGGCATCCATTTCTTGGAAAGCAGTGCGATATAACAGACTGAACTGGGACACGGGTACACTGCCCTCAGCTGAGGAAAGTGTTCAGCACTTGTTATTTCCTTAACCCATGTTCAGAAAGGAAGCACAGACTATCCAGCATGGGTCCAAATGGAGGACATACGAGGCAAGTGATGTAGAAGACTCCCTTCTCTCACCTGAAGCTCAGGAAAGAAGTGAGTAGGAATTAAAAGCCATGTCAGATTCCAAAGACTGAAAGTATAAAATAGCCCTAAGTATATATGGATGGATGAAGAAGTCGTCTTTGATCTAGGATCAAAGTAACCATGGAAGTAAATCAGAAGATAGATCTGTTTAGGTGATTCCTTCTCTTCTCGAGGAGAGAGACTTAACTTGGTGGGCTCGGGGAGGGCTCTTGGGTTCTGCTCTTGGATTCAGGAATGCATGACATTTTTGTCCCTACAGGAAAAAGGGCTGTGGAGAAAGACAGTGCCAATGATGGTGAAGCCAATGAGTATGACCTCAATGACAGCTTTATAGATGATGAGGAAGAGGAGTGCGAACCTACTGATGAGGACTCAGACTGGGAACCAAGTTCAGAAGAAAAGGACAATGAGGATGTTGAAACACTTGTGCAAGAAGCAGGTAGATTTCTTAAGACCAAAAAATAGCTGCTTGGAGCGATGCTGTGAGTGTCCAATGTGGTTCTGTCAAGACGTTGTTGGACAGAGGAGAGTAATTGTTTGAAAACTTTTTCTCAGTGATGTAGGAGTTACAGGAAGATTTTATTGGGGTCGGGGGATTCAGCAATGCCTTTTTGTCCATATGTATTATTTTGGGGGTGGTGTGGTGCTTTTTTTGTTAAGTGGTGGACCCACTAGGATAGAGCTCTGAAAATTTTGGTTGTTTTTTCTTTCTTTTCCTCATCTATTTGTTTTACAATGCCCTTGGTGTCTCTTATTATGAAATACAATTTTAAAGGTTGTTAAAACTTCATCTCCCTGTGCTTGAAAGAAATACTGGCATTAGGAAAGCCTAAACCATTTCTTAATGTTCCTTTGAGTTAGTGCAGTTGTAAACTTCATTATTCTGCTTGCAGTTTTCCTTTTAGGTATCATTTTGTTGGTTGTCTTGAGGTACAGTAATTAAATACAAATTGTCTAAATCCCTTGAGAACAGTATCTCAAGTGTATTGAACCATTTGGTTGGCTCAACAACAGTTATGGTGTATTTGCTCCGATTACAACAGTACTTCTTTCCATGCTCGTATATCACTGGAATTGTGTTCAGTTCTCAGCAAAGCTGAAGTCTTGATGACTGACTGTATTTTTGCACAAATAAACTTGTAACATACAGTAGGAAAGATGTGTAACTGTGTGTCTGTGACTTCTAAAGACATTGTTGGAATATCTTGCCTTCAGTGTGTTCACCACTTCCCTGAACCTCCTAGAAAGTAAATTAAAAAGTTTTAGTATGTTTTGGGGCAGCTGACTGGAGCCATATGAATTTGGCACTTTTTTGGACACAGTCCTAAAGTTCAGCAGGGGAATCATTCTTGTGTGGCTGCAAATAGGCATCCAAATACACTCCAGCTGTTTTTATGACTTTTCAGGAGGACTCTGTGGATGTAGTGTGCTCTACAATACCCATACTGGGTTTTTTGACTCAGGCTCACACGCCCCTCTTGTTGTGATGAGGCTCCTCCTAAAGAAAAAACTGCTAAGGGAAACCAAATCCAGTGGTGCCTGGGCCTTGCCATTTCTGCACCGAGTTGTGTGTGGCCTCAGCCCCTCCCTACAGCCCTGAGCCCTCCTGCTCCCACCGTGTTGGGGCTGTGTTGGGTGGGAAGGCTGTTGCCCTCAGGGCCAGGAGACAGGTGAGCCAGTCTGGAAGCCATGGGCCAGACCTGCTGGACCACCATGTTGTTGCTCCTGACCACCTCGGGAGCCAGCTCCTTACCTCATGGACCCTCTGGAGCCCTTCACCTTGTCCACCCTGAGAAGCTGCCCCACAAAAGTCTTTCACTGTGCCACCCCTGAAGAGTTTTATGCTGTGCTGTGCTGCCTCTGCAGGAGCCCTTTGCCACAAGGCCCAGCTCTCTTTGGAATCTCATGTTGTATTATGTTGGTTTCCTTCACCTTACTGCCCAACTTTTATTGGAGTCGTTCATCACAGCCTCACAGAGAAGTCCTTCACTGTCTTTCTTTAGCACATTGCCCACTGATTCTTTTGTTTTCTTCCTCACCTGGTATTTTTTGGAGTGGAGTGGAGTGCATCCAGTGTGGTCCTGGAGTAGTCCTTCAGACCTTTTTGTTTTATTTCTTTGGCTTTTCAGAGGCTCCCACCTCTTTTTGAGGTGTTTCACCCTATGGCTTTTCTCTTGACTTCTACAGTGACTGGTGTATGTTGGAGCACTTTACAGAGCTGTTGTGGAGCAGTGCTTCACCCCTGGCTTTTTTGGAGTGCTGCATGCCCAGATTTTATTGCTGTGCTTTCCTGCTTCCTGTGATGCTTTCCATGTGCTAACTTCCACATTTTTTCTTCTGGAACCAGCAGATGAGCAGGTAGAGAAGTTTAAATGGGGTTTTGATGATTCTTTTTAGCTTGGGGATGCCTTTTTCCAGGGAATATTGCCATCTTAATGTGTCTTCTGTTGCTTACCAAGTCTTGGTTTTGAGGAAGGTGACTTTGTGCCTTGAGCAACCACGTGCTCAGTGATGTTTCTTACTATCCATGATTACTGGTGGTTTTACATCGGGGTTTGTCCTGTGTTCTTTTTTTCTGCGTGGTATTACGAAGGTCACTTTAGAAGCTGCAGGGATCCCCGCCTCGTCAGTGATTTTGAGGTGCAGCTGAGGGAGCTGGGGTTGTTTAGCCTGGAGAAGAGGAGGCTCAGGGGTGATCTTACCACTCTCTACAACTACCTGAAAGGAGGTTGTAGCTGGGTGGGGTTCATCCTCTCCACCCAGGCAACAAGTGACAGGACAAAGGGAGATAGTTCTCAAGCTGTGCCAGGGGAGGTTTAGGTTGGACATAAGGAAGAATTTCTTCACAAAAAGGATGATTAAACATTAGGATGGACTGCCCATAGATGTGGTGGAGTCACCGTCCCTGGAGGTGTTTAAGAAACAACTGGATGTAGCACTTAGTGCTATGGGCTGGTTGATATTGTGGTGTTTGGTCAAAAGTCAGACTCTGTGATCTTAGAGGTCTTTTCCAGCCTAATTGATTCTGTGATTTTGTGATTTGAGGCTTTTCCTGGCAACGTATGTAAGGGTGCAGTCTGGAACAGAATCCTAACAGAGGCTGAGAGATCTATAAGTCTGAGGGAGTAGTGTTCTCTTGCCTCAATTCTGCTTTTTTCTGCTCAATGGTGTTTGTTTTTCTGCACATATGGCATTGAAAGTGTTTGGAGGGGAGCACCCCAAGCACGAGTCACAGCCCTGCTGACACAGGGGGTGAGGGAGAATGCAGACACCACAAGCACTGGGTAGGTGCCTGGGTGCCCTAATGACAAAAGCTGAAGTATGTGTTGCCACTTGTTGGAATCCTGGGAATATCTGCATGGCCGTGTTCCCAAGGCATTTGGTGTAAGCTGATGCAGTTTTCAGTGACGCTGTGCTGCAGAGGCAGCAGCCAGAGGGTGCTGTTGCCACAGGAAAGGCTGACAGGCTCCAGGAAGGAGCACAACCAAGTCTGGGCTTCTGAGTGAGTCAGTCAGTTGTCAGGAAAATTTACCGTGCTGGCTATTTTGACCTACCCTGGAGGTCTGGAGGTCATACAGCCTTTGTTTTCTTAGTGCACGTTTCTGAGAATAAGTGCTTTTTCTTCTCTTAATCCTCGCTTAGTTTTTTGGGGTCCCCATTTTAGCTCGCAGTTACACATGGGTTTTTGTTTTTCATTGTGAAGGAGCAGAGGCTGGATTTTACCCTCAGTTATCCCTGGGGAAGGTGCTGCAGTAGGAAGTGAGCCTATGGTTTTAGAGCTGTGCCACAGGAGGACAGCTGAGCGGGAATCTGATGTGGCAGCACCACAGTTTTGCTTTTGGCAATAAAAATTGCATCTAGCTACAACCAAGACATGGTGGTATCTGGTTGATTTACTACATGGGTATCTAAACCCTATTAAGGGCTCCCAGGAGGATGCCTCACCCTCACCTGCACCTCATCCATGATACATCCCACACTTCCTGCATGATGAAGCCCTTATTGCATCTGTGTCCCTGGAGATAATAATGGGCAACTGGCAGCCACAGAGGTCTCACTGCAGTTTTTCCTGCCTTCTAGGAGGCAGGAGTTCTGCTGGACAGGCCTGCTTCTCCTCTGGAACAAGTTCTGCCTTTCTCTCAGCTTGTGCTTGTCATTCTCTGTTTAAGCATGGCTCTTGCAAGCAGAACTCCGTGTAGGTGCAGTCCATATTCAGTTCCTTCTCTAAATATCCTTCAGTGTAGGTGAGAAAATGTTTCTGCAGAGGGGGGCCAGGCAGGAGGCAGCAGGGTGTCCCCTACCTGACAGGGAGCTGAGGTGTTGGCATCCACCTTCCCTTAGCCTGAGTTCTAAGGGTAAAAAAAAGCCCTTCTGTTCTTTTTTTCCCTGCGTGGCTCATCTAAGCTCAAGGAGTGTGGGGTCTGGCCCCCTCCCTTGGACCATGGCCTACCTGCTCCCCCCTGCCTGAGGGAGCTGCTCAGGTCATGGCCTGTCCCTGCTGCCTGCACATTTATGGAATTTTCACAGGAGTTTTTAAGTGACTGTCAGTCCGCATGCAAGGCTCTGAGCCCCTGCTTGTTGGAGCTCAGTTTAGGAGCAAATGTCTCTGAAAGTAGGACCTGTTTTGAGCTGTTTGGAATTGGTGCAGTCAGAGGCTAAGGACAACATGAGTGCTTAGTGCTCTGATGAGGGAACAGGGGACCACCGCCTTTCCTCATTGGGAACCCCTCCTCTCTCTGGGGTTGCTGCTTGCAACAAATGCAGTAGAGGGCAAAGCAAAGCTTATTCTCCTGCCCTATCCAGAGGTTCCAGCTGAAACACTGCTTTGCTGCTGGGAAGACCTCAAAATGTCAAAAACATGGCAATGTTGCAGACCCCAAAACCTAAGCCTGCAGTGGCTGCTGCTGCTTTGCTACCCTTGGCAGGGACAGGGATAAGAACAGTGGGCAGGCTGGACCAGAAGAGCTCTCCTGGAGCTCTCAAAGTGATTTCCAGAATTTTAAAGCTATTCTTTTCCCCAGTTTTTGCTTAGTACTATACTGCTTGGTGGGGGTAGAGGTTTTTTTTAATACCTCAGCCTGAGATGGATTTCCAGGTGTGGAAAATAGTCAGTTATTTGAGTTTTGCACCAAAAGTGTGTAGGGAAAACAGGTGGAAGGAGTATCAGGACACTCTAATAGTATTCCTGGCTAATCCTCAACAACTAGTGCAGGGTTTAGGAGATACCTATGGGAGCATAGTTTCAGAAGGAACCATGACATTTCGGGAGAGGTTAAAAGCCTTTTGATGGTGAAATATGGCAGCTCTCTGGTCCCTTAAGTTTCTTTGTCTAGCTGGGAAATAAATGGATTTAGTACTTAGCCCCGTTTAAAACTGTCATTTTGAAGGATGATTTCAGTAATTGTTTTGCCTAACAGCAAATGATGATATCCTCTCCAATGTATATTTAAGAGCAGCTAATGATGAGAGGATTTGAGCACTTTAATTGATTTGAATATCCTTTTGCCCTTAAATATAATTGGTCAATTTTTCTTTAACGGAAATGGGAATGTTCACTTAGTCAGTTGGATAGGAAAGTGACAGCTAAGGGAAAAAGATAAAAAAATAATTCAGAATGATGATATTGAGGCCATATTTACTATTTTATTGGCAGGATTTGCTGCTCACTTAAATCCACGAATAGACAAGAGTTGTTTACAAAAGCTGTTTACTCCAAAAGTAGGTGCAGCCACATACTTTAAAACAGGAAGTATTTATCGTCACGATAGAAAAGATTTGATTTCAATACAGAAAAGTCCACAATATCTTATGTGCAGTTGAAATGTGTAGGTATTACTGCTGCTGTCACCTGCTTTGTCAAGATTATCAGTTAAAAACACCCAAACTGGATTCACACAAAATCAGAACAGTAAAAGGAGCACTGGGGGAGGCAATGCAGAATTCATCTGGAGCTGGTGCCTCACATTTGACCTGACAATAAGCTATTCAACTCAACCAGAGACTGACTTGCTGAAGCCTCTCTTGCTCCCAGGAGGACAGATCATCTTGGGATCTCCTTGGTGTTTTGGCCCCCCTTGTACTTCATGGTGAAGGTGCACACAGACTTGGTAGGATGTCTGGGCCTGGTTCAGCAAGCTGGATTTTCCTCCCTAACATGTTTTTTTATAGGTCCCAGTGACAGACAAGCTGAAATACATGAAATTCCATCTGAACATAAGAAAGCACTTCTTCACTGTGGGGGCTGTTGAACACTGACACTGGTGGTCCAGGGAGGCTGTGGAGGCCCGTTCCCTGGAATCAGGCAAAGCTCAACTGGACACAATCCTGGGCAACCTGTTCTAGCTGAACCTGCCTGAGCAGAGGGGTGGGCTAGACGATGTGGAGATGTTATTCCCCACCTGTACAATTTTGTGATGGATTCTGTGATGACCTCAGCATCTCAATGCAGCAAAAGCTGGTCATAGGGTGCCTGGAGGTGAGGGAACAGGTTCCTCCATATGTATCTGTGCCATTTCCAAATGCATGAGAGAGTAGCACTCTTCATAAAACTACAGAGTGGAATGGTGATAAAACATTCTTAAACAAGGTGTCACGGGAAGAGGCTTGAGGTTTTTCACTAGGCTGTGAAGCAGGTTTCAGCTTTGTAGAGCATGTGCCTTTCATGAGAGCATGCTGCGCATTAGACAATAGGAAGCTGGTGGTCTGTAGATTTCAAGGACCTTTGTGATGAGGGGTAAATTTAGAGGTTAAAGAGTGACAAATGGGCTTTTTTTGCCATCCTTCCTCTCCTGAGCAGAAGGAAAAGGACACTAAATAGCTTAAAGGGACAAGTGATAAGATCAAAGGGTTTAAGAGGTTTCTCTTAAGAGAGGCATCACTGCTGGGATCAGCACTCAACTCTTCCGTTGTTGTATTACAGTCTAATGCATTCATAGACTTTATTGTTCTTCTTAACTCTAAAATGAGTGTCTACATCTCAAATTTACAGGTGAGTGACCTGAAACACAGCATCAGTCTTAGGGATGTTGTAAGACACAGAGTTAGGGGTATTATCTAGAAATCCACTGAGAAGAGTTCTGGTGGGAATGCAGGCTGCTTTTTGAAGGATCTCACCAATAGTGGGTATTCCCACAGACAAGGGAGAAGCTTCTGAGGAGACATTATTTCTTCTTTAACCCCCTCTCCAAAACAGATGAGATTTGAACTGCAGAAAATTTATTTCAGTTTTATGCAGTCTACTTCCTCTGTGACTGGCATTGCACTTGTTCTCAGGTCCAAATCTGTGCTGGATTTGCTTCCATTATACGTTGATCTCCATCTAAGCAACATGATCTTCTTGAAGTACTTCATGGTGTTGTTTTTCACAGTTACAAAACACATGGTGTTTATCATGCTATTACTCATGGCAATGCACTCAACTATGTAAAAGACAGTGAGATAATGCTTCTCTTTCACGATGATGGTGGGGAAGAAGTCCCGGACAATTGCGAAGCCGTAGAAAGGTGCCAAGCAGAGAACATAGGCAGTCAGGATGCACATCAGGACCATAACAGTTTTCCTTCTGCATCGAAGCCTTTTTCGGATCTGTTCTGTCTGGAATCCTGGGACAGCTTTAAACCAAAGCTCCTGAGAGATCCTGGCATAACACAAAGTCATTGTGATCACGGGTGCCACGAATTCAATGCCAAAGATGAAGAGGAAGTACGATTTGTAGTATATTTGCTTGTCAACTGGCCAAATTTGGCCACAGAAAATTTTCTCCTGGTTTTTCACTATAAATAACACCGTTTCAGTAGCAAAGTATGCAGATGGGATAGCTACAAGTATGGAGACAATCCAGACCGAGGCGATGAGGAAGGTTGCTGTTTGGTAATTCATGCGTGGTTTTAGTGGGTGAACAATGGCCAGATACCTGGAATAGACAAATACATTCAAAATGAAGCCCGAAAACACTGTTAGTCCAAATACACTTCAAAATACAAAGGGGGAGAACTTGGCAGGAGGAAATTGCTGTCATTCCTGAACATATTTGTTTGTAAGAACAGCTTAGAGGTCTGAAGTAACAGCCTGGAGCTGAGCTACAGTTTTGCATCACCACTTTTCCTTTTTAAAAGGAGTGAGAGTTTGAAATGTGGAGTAATACACACCTAGTCAGGTGCAGGGAAGAAATTACAAACATGTAGAAACAGGAAAATACTTTCCTTAGGCACAGAGCTACTTAAATATGCTTTTTTTACAAAGAGGTCAAATATACATTAAAGTGTTTTTCTTCTTTCCTTGGTTATTCCATGGAGTGCAAAGAGCTGATGGTGATGTTAATGAGTGGTTACAGGTGAGCATGATTTCAAGCCACCAACAAAGGACAGTGTACCTGTTTTCTGCCTATGCAAATCTTTTTTTGTGTGTGTTTTTTGGAGGTGCTTATTAATCTTAAATGTACTGTGTTAAGTAATGTGGCAAAGCAGAAAACTTGAGTTAGATGTTTGCACTCCTTATGACTGTACAGCTGCAAGTTTGGGGTATTCCTGCTAGAAGAAGATGTTTGAGGCACACCAGAGCTCCCAATACAACTATATTTAACCCAAAGGATTGCTTCAAAAAATAGAATTTCTCATTCCTGCGGAGTCTTTTCCATCTGTATATATTCTATACAAAGGTAGCATCCACAGGATAAATTAATTCTGAAGTAAAATGGAAGGTCAGCAGTGCTTTTCACCAGCCAGATCTTGGAAGCAGATGAATTGTTCATGGCTCTTAATAGTGCAGGATAGGTGTCAGGGGCCAGCAGAATTAGTCAACCTCACTGTGGAGCTGATAAATGAACATTTTTAACTTTATTTCTATGAAAGCAGGTCGTGGGATGATGTATGTGTATGAATTCATAAATATGCATATCTGCTCGGTGACTCAATGGAGTCAGTCTGTCTAAGAGAGTCAGGACGGAGCTTTTGTGGTGGATTTCCTGATTGTCATTGCTTACCACACTTGGTCTTTTACTGTGGAGTGGTCCTGCAGCACGTGAACTGAATTCAGATGAAACTGCCCTGGTAGATGTTCTCCAAAAGTGTAAGTAAAACACACCAAGTGCCCATGGACGTTCAGTCCAGGGGACCCAGCTAAAGCTACCTGCCCCCCCCCCCATATTTACAGTGGACTCTTATCACATGATCTTGCTCTTCAGATCCTCTCCTTTTACATTGTATTATCTTCTAGTGTAGGTGTGGCCTTAAATGTGTGAAATTCCTACGTTTCATGTGAACAGACATCAGTGAAGATGAAAGAGAGCCCTACCTGAGGAAAATCCTGTGGGACAGACTCACCCTGTTGACACAGGTGATTCCTTCTAAGTGATCTAAACATGAGAAGACTTTATTAGAGCCTATTCTTTTTTAGAGACCGAAGTCAACAATCCACTTGACATAACCAACATGGAATAGGTGATTGTTAAACAAATGAGGTTTCTCTCTGTTTACCAAGTCAAAACCTCACAAAAAAAAAGGGCAGTGAAACCAAAAACAGTGTGTTCTTACAACAAACTTCAGTGTTTAATCTTTTCCAGAGTTGTTTTTAAAGATGTGTAGGGAGATATGCTAGAAAACTGATTTCTTAGCAGACATAAGAGCTCCATGACCCATGTTACTTCATCAACCTGGGATGCACTAGCAAAGCATTCCAAGAAGATTTTGTAGAGGTTGAAAAAGTGTTAGAAAATGGTAATACATACATGATAGTGTTTAGAAGCTTTACTCCGAGTCCTCAACTGCAGTTGAGATGCTATTTTGTTAGATGTTTGTTAAGGATTTGTTTCATAGGAGCTGATTGTCCCCTCACCCACACCAGGCAAAATCTCTCTGAACTTCCCCAGAATCTTTCCACAGAGTTCTGTTGACATCAGGAACAACTGAATCAGCCACACACGAGCTGTATCTGTGCAGCCATCATCAGAGCTCACTGCTCCTAAGCTGTCTTTTGGATCAGGTGCCAAAAATCATGCAGCATTAGACCAGAGCATGAAATGGCACATGAGAGAAACTGGGGGCAAAAGAGAAGGAAGGGTGGGAATCATGCAATGTATATATGTATGTTGCATTTGTACACAAGAGAGGGCTTTTAATGGTGACCTTTCTATGAAGAGTTTACTGAGTGGGTCACTATCTTTCTGTGAGTCAGTTGTGTCAGATATGTCAGCATGAGACTGATCCTCAGAGCCCGGGTCTGTCGGAGTCCATGGTGCACAAGACTGAGAGAAGAGGAATCATAAGAAATAATTATATTATGACTATATTATATTGTTAAAATTCCTGGAGTAAGAGGCAGGCAGTCTCTCAGGACTGCAGCATAGTTAGGGAAAAATTTCTTTGCTGAAAGGGTTGTCAGGCATTGGAACAACCTGCCCAGGTAATAGTTAAAAAAACATGTGGATGTGGCACTCGAGGATGTGGTTTAGTGGTGAACATGGCTCAGAAGCTCTGGCCACCTCCTTGTGCAGTCACAGCACCCCACTTACCTGTCGACAGCTATAGCCAGGAGAGCATTGGTGGAAACATAAAGGGAGACAGTCCGTAGGTAGTTGACCAAGGCGCAGAGGATGTGGCCGTGCTCCCAGGACAGCTGCCGCACCACGTAATAGTCCATCTCGAAGGGGCAGCACACGATGGCCACGATGAAGTCCGAGATTGCCAGGTTGGCAATCAGCAGGTTGGTGAGGTTCCGCAGCTTCTTGTAGCGGACGAGGGCAGCGATGAAGATGAGGTTGCCGATGCCACAGACCAACATAATGCCAACCAGGGCCACCCCAATCACGATCTTGGCTGCAAAGAAGGTGCGGGTTTTGGTCATGTCGTCTTCGCTGTCCAGGGGCAGGTCGTAGTCACTGTAAGTGAAATTGAAAGGGAAGGAGAAGTTCCGCAAGGAGCTGAAATCTCCGTCGTGGAGGTTGTAAATTGCAGCAAAGCTGAGGTGGGTGGAGGCGTTTGGGTTACGTTCAGCTCGCTCTGTGGCCATGTCTGTTTTCTTGTGACACATGTGTCTTGGAGGGCCCTTGGTGTTGTGTTAGAGTTACCCACTGTGGCAGGGCATGAGACCTCATCCAAGGTTTCCTTCTGAGCAGTGAGTCACCTTGTCTTTGTCCCTGGAAGACTATTGAGCAACAGCCTCATTCATCTCCTCCTGTGGGAACAAAAAGAGGAAAATGTTTCCTGAAATGAAGTGACACCAAAAATGCTGAGCTTGAAGGAAAGCAATAGTCTTCTTACTGCCCCACAGCTCTGTTGGTGCCTGTGCATGGTGGGAAGAAATACCCTGTGAAGGGATGCTTTTGTTCTCATAAAATAAATGCCTTGAGTTGCATCATACACTGGTTGTTACAGTGGCAGTTTTATTTACCAACAATGAAATTTTCAACACAAAGTGAAATGACAACATAGGGGGAGCGTAAAATCCAGTTTAAACCTCCACCAGCCTTCAAGCTTATGGTGCTGTCATCCCTGCGCAACGTAAAAGAAACTAAAATGACATCTCAATGTACTGAAAAGCATCTGATGTGCCTTTTGGACAAAGTCTATGTGTTATTCTAGATGTCTCAAAGAGATGTGGTAGGTGAGAATGAAAAAAGAATTGATGTCCTGGCTTCTAAATACATTCCTTAATTAAGAAGGAGTTGCAAAGACGCAGGAAAATAGTGAAGCCAGCACTTTCCTTTTGGCAGCCATTAATTGAGTATGAGGACCAGATTTTCAGCCAGCATCATCCATTATTGCTTCTGTCAAACAGGTGAAGCTCTGGCAATTTGCAGAGGCGAGATTTTGTTCAGTGAATCAGCTTGTAGGGCTTTGCTGTGAAGGCAAATCTGCCTTTCACAGGGAGAGTGCTCCCACAAACTGGCCCTTGAGATGAAAGGGAAAATCTTCCTTAAGTGAGACAGAGTGCCTTGAATTTTTGATGCTGGGGAGGAGCAGGCTCCCCTCCTTGTACTGCTGGTTGTACCAAATATTAAAAAATTATTTATTTTTCCACACAGAGGGGAAAAAAACCTCTCACCTGCCCCCCCCCATTTTGCCTCTCTGTATCAAAATGCTGAGAGGGCTGTCTTCTTGCATCTTCCCATGCCCCATCTAGGAATTCTCACACCAGACTTTCAGCTGTCAGGACAGTCCTACCCCATCCCAGCAGAGGATTGGGGGGAATTGCTGCTTTTTCTGCACTCAGGCAGTAGGTCTTCAGGGTGTTAAATGCTATTGAACAATAGCGGTCGTGGCTACAAAGGACAGTCTCTGTAGTGGAGCTCTTGCTCCCTTTCCCTGGAACCACCCTCAGCCCCTGATGTACTGACACTTAAATTTCCGAGAGAAACTCTCTTGTACAACTTTGGTCTCCATATTGCTCTTCTAACTGATGGTTGCAGAAGAAGAGAATAACAGAAAACCAAAGCCTGAAACTGAAGAACAGTTCCAACAAGGGACTGCTTTAGGTAATGCGAACATTCATTTAAGAGAAGTACTAAACAAACACTGGGGCACAAAATCTCTCTGTCAGAGCAGGGAACATTATCTGTTTCAGACAGGTTTTGCTGCAAAATACCAAGAGAGCTATAAAATAAATACAGACAACACAACTATCTGTCATAACACAACAACTGACATAACACTATCAGGAAAGTGTACCTGCAGTTGCTCTCATCTTCTTGGAGTTCTCAGGCACCCTGGGAGAGCCTCCAGGTTTCTTCCCTGCACCTGTGCTGCTGTCACCGGAGCAGAGAAAGGATAGCTGGAAGCAGCTGGAGGACTGCTGAGTGCTCATTTCTCTCCCAGGCTGGTTTGCCCTGTGCTCAGGGGAGGATGGCTCTTCTGCCTCTGTGCTTGCATCCAAAGCCTTTGCTCAGTGGGAGGCACCTTGAAACTGTCCATGCATTTCTGATTTTAAAGAGGCAGCGCAATCCGCAGACAATAGAGCACAACCTTAAACCCCACGAATGCACGAAATTGGCCATGGAATTGCTTTGTTAGCCCTCCTGAGCATAGAAGGTGTAAACCCCGGTCTGCACTTGCTCTTTGGGTTTTTGCCTGTGCTGGGCAACAGCTGCCTGCACCTGATGTGGCACAGAGGCAAAACACAGACCTCCCAGTGGAGAGGCGGGGGAGGAAGGACGGTGATCCTCTTTCCCAGGGACCTTTCTCTGTGGATCTCTCTCTAGGCTATTGTCTTTAGGACTGCAGCTGCGGCAGCTCCTGCAGACGGAGGGTCAAACAGTGAATAGCTGTACATCAGAGGACCCCTGACAGCTTTCCTTGCCCTCTCAGGGAATTACTCAGAGCAGGAAAGTGGCAGTGAATCCTTAAGGATTTGTCCTTTGCTAATGCTGCCTCCTCACATCTGTGAAGCACTTGCACCCCAGGGAGCAGTTCTTTTGCTTCCCAGTTCTCCAGAAGGAAAGGAAACACGCAGCACATGCCCAGTCCTCTTCTTCACCTCCAGACTTATTCGCATTAGCTGACATTTTCCAAGATACACAGTTGGGACACATTGCATAGTCCCTTCTGGATAAGACTGTCAGAGGCAGTAGAGGGTCATGAAAAGTGTAGAAGGTTTGCAGAAAACTTAAACTATGTGACCCTCAATGTGCACTTGCAAGACTGGGCTCTTGTGAGCTAGTGGGCTCTGGAAGAAATAAGTGAGGAAAGAAATATGCTAATATAAAATGTGTCTGGGGTGAAAGGGCTGCTGCTGTGGCATTTCTTACAGAAACTTGAGGCAAGGCCAGAGAGTCCCCACTGTCTGGAGCCAGCAGACAGCATTAAGAATTTCATAGCAAATACTTTGCTTGACTTTGTTTTGAAGTCAGTGGAATAGGTGAAAAGCCATGAAGGGATTTTTAATAACCTGAAAGGGTGCAACCAGATGTATAGTGAGGAAATCAGATCCACTTTCCAAATTCTGTCACAAGAAATGTAAATAGAGTAAGTATAGGGAAAGACAAAGTGAACTCAGGGTGTACATCACAACCACATCAAAAAGATCCCTAAAATGGGCTACATAAACCTTCAATGTCCCTGAGGAAAAGCCAATACTCTAAAGGGAGCTTTACATTTGGAACATCCAAATGCTGAACAGACTTTGTTCAGCTGTCTCACATGAAGTTATCTAATGAGTTAATCAAGCAACATGATATCCAAATATTCATATTCCTTTAGGCCAAAACCTCATCTGCTGCAGAACTGTCTCACTCCATTGACTCAGGGCAAGTTGGCATCAGAGCCCTGATAACTACAGCCTCTCCAGATGAGCTCAGTATGGAGCTTCTGCACAGCAGGAGTTCACCTCCTGTGATCCAAGGAATTGTGCTGTATGTGTCAAGCTGTTTCTCGGGAAACACCAGTAGGACTGTGAAATAATGTGCTTTGTATGTGCTGTGCAAGACAGTAGTTGTTGACTGGGAATCAAACAGGGAATGAAACCAACAGTGCTGGGAGCTGCCCTTACAGCCACATGGGCAGAGGTGGATCTAGAGCCTCAATAAATGTCCCAGTATCCTTATCCAGGGCTGGGGCAGTAGTAGAAGGGCTCTAAAGCCATGGAGTACATGCAGGAGGTGTATGCACATGATTCTGTTGTAGGATTTCTGCCTAGGACAAGGTTTCTCCTTGATAAAGTTTATTGGCAATTCCCCGATGGTGTCACAACATTTAACGCAGTATCACGAGATGTTTCCTGAGATCAGTGTTAACGAGTGTGACAAAGCCAGGCTTAGAAGGAAAAGTTGGTACTGAAAACTATCATGTAAACAATCTACATTCCTGTTTATTTGTTTTTGTCATTAGCATGCTCACAGTTTGAACAGGGAAGTTATTTGGAGGCTAAATGATGCAAAAAGAATTACAATGTGAAGTACTTGTTTTGAGACTTTCAAATAATGAATTTCTAAACCCAGCATTTAGCCTGCGAACAGACCTAAGGACTGTGACCCTTTGTTTCAAAAGAGCCAACTCACCAGCTACTGTCTAATTTTTCCTAATTGCTAAATAAATTGGACTCCGAGGTAATTAATCCTAGGGAGCTGACCTAAGCTTTGCTTAAAGTCTGTCTGGGGTTTTACGAAGGTTGCTGATAGAAATCTGTTGGTGAAATGGGACAAAGCATCAGACCTCATGTGATTTTCTGGGAAATCAGACAAAAGGTGCCAGCACACATGGGTTACAACCATGTGTATTCCTGCTCAGAATTCCCAGCAGACATTCGTACTCAACCTGAGAGTGTGTAGCTGATGTTAATGTTTGACAGAACATTTCTGCAGTTGCCTGCAGAAAGAGTTAGGTCCAAATTTTTTAATACATGGAAATATGCTGTGTGGTACAAGAGGAAAGTGACTTTTGGATAGAGTTTGGCAAAAATCTGCACACAGGAGTAATCGCACCCTACTTGGCTGTTCGAGTGGTGACATGGGATGTGGAAAGATCCTGGGAAGGAGTGAGCGGAGAAGTGTTTGACTTTGTTACTGGATTATGCCACCGTGTTACTTTCCTGTTACCATCTTTCTTCTGATTCCTTACTGAGAGTATCACTTTGTGGCTTGGGAAAAGGGACAAAACATCTGAAGGAGCAGCAGACAGTGACATTGTGCTAGGATGGTTGTCAGCATTGTTGGAACAGTAGATGTGGCGCTTTCATCCAAAAAGGTCTTTTCCTTTCAGAGCTGCACAGGTTTCTCTGGACAGGGCTGTTCAGGTGTCTCTCACAGCCGAATGACACAAGGTTTAGCTGAGCTGCCCAGAGCTCACTTCATGTGCAAGGTGACCCAGAGGCAATCAGCAACTCTTTTCCAAGTAGAAGCTTCTGTGTTTTCACTCTCTGGTTTTTTTTCAACTTTTTAATTCTCTGACAGTTTTCTTCATCTTTGTTCATCCTTTTGTGATTGCGTAAGAAATGGCATTTATTTTGCTCAGTTCAGTTTAGCGTGGCAGTCCCCTGTGAGAAGCACCCCCTTGGCCTCAACAACAGTCTATGAAATATGTAGAAATATCTCTAGGAAGCTGATGTTCCTAACTGGCACTTGTCACCCTCACTAGAGAAGCAAAAGTGACAGTATTTGGGGCAGGTTGGAAAGCAAGGACCAGCCCAGGGACTGTGCATGAGTTTTGATGCCAACAGTAGATGACATGAATGACCACAAGAAAAACATTTCAGTCATTAAACATCGAACATTTTTTTAATTATTAACTATTCCTTTGATTTTTCTTTTCTTTTGGATGTATTTGTTGGACTTTGTGTGTTTGGTTGTTTTTTCTTAAATCTGCCTTCCTTAGAGCAAATGTCTGTTAGCACAAACCCTTCTCTTGAGCAGAAGGCCTCTGAATGGCAGATGTTAAGAGATCTCAGGATTATCATCTAATCTGTAGTGCTGTTCCTGGGCTGCACTACATATACCCAAATAATTTATGACAAGTGCTTTCCTGGCCTGTTGGTGAAGAAATTTTGTAATCTAGGGCTCATGTCTTCTGTATGAGACTATCAAATGTTTTTCAGCTGCACCACATAGAATTTTAATGGACCTACTTTAAATTCCTCGTTTTACTATTTCTGATTGAGATCTGAAGTCTGCATTTGGCCTTTTCCTCAAGAACAGGTTTATACATACCAATATTCAGAAGCCTTTGAATTTAGAAACAAAAAGGAGCTTAGTATGTCCTATGTCTCAGTCAGGCTTGTCAGTCATTTGGATTTTCAGAGACTGCCTTGTTGATTTTGGATCTTACTCAGAGATACGCTTAGTGGATCTTCTCTTTCAGGGGGTGCTATGAGCTGAAGAATGCTTTTGGAAACAAAGCAGCCCCTTAATTGAAGTGTCTTGATAGGAGATATATCCTTTCAAAAACCTGCTGACTTCTTTGGAGGTCTAAATAGGCAAAGTTGGATGCTGCATTTTTTAAAAGATTAAATTGTCATCCATTTCAGCTAATCTCAAATTTATGCTCAATTGTGAGCACTTTGCTATTGCCATTCTCTTTTGACAAAGCCCTGCAATTTGTGTTATCATCACTTCAGCATCTTCTTTTTTCTGCTCTTCATATTGAGTGATCATTGCTTCCTGTTCACTTGCCCCAGACAGGATCATGTCTCCCCTTTGGAATATTGTGGTGGGTTTGCCATTGCCATTTGCCATTGCCATTTGTCACTGGTGATTTGGTATTTCACGATGGCAGGCAGAATGGTTCCAAGAACTTCCCTCTGCAGTTCCCATAATCCCACTTTCACCTAAAAGACACCCTCCTTTTCCTTATTTCTACCCTCAGCATAAACAGACAGAGCAGAGCACGTCACTATGAGCACTTTTACATCCAGCAGTGATTTGTGGAGGTCTGGCTGGCTCAGGCACATGGAGAGAGGAGTCCTCTGTTCCAGGTCCTTGGCTTCTCCCTGAGCTTTAAATACATGAAGTATTTAAAGCTCATGCCTCATTCTACAGCCTGACATGGTTTTTGGGGCTTCATTAAAAGTTAATAGTTCTTTATTTCTCACAAGTTATTTGAGATTTAAAGGGCTGTTGGAGTTCACTATCAATCAGAGAAAGAGATTAATATTCTGTGAAACCCTTATTGCAGATATTGCCGGCTGTTTCTGCACACATTCCAATTCTAACTCAACAGAACAATGCCTAATGGTAGTTCCATTTGAAGCTACTCAGAGCATGAAACCACAGTCTTGGTGTCAGGATGAGTCATGAAAAGATGCTGTCACACCTCATTTCTGACTTTACAAAAGGCTTTGTGGTTTTTGTGATGTGGTGTCAAAAGTGCAGGACCTGATCAGCTACCTCCTTCTCATTTCTGAAGTCCGAGAGTAACACTGTTGAAGGGACAAGAGATGACAGGCATATCCATACTCCCCAAACTAGGTGGAGAGGAAGCAAATCGTGCCAGAAGGTGCACATCCATGGTTGGGGTTGATGGCTATGCCCCCCTGGCACCACAGGGCTGACTGCTGTGGCTGGCAGTGTGGTGGAACAGGCTGCCTATCCATGGCTCTGTGGGAATACAGGTGATTTAGGGTCAAAAGGAGACAGATGCTGATTTTTCTGAGAGGGACAGCTCAGGGGCATGAATGTCAGAGCCAAGGGCTCAGCATCTCACTTCCTGGTGTTGTGCATAGATGGAGTTAAACGCTGTGGAACAGGAGTGACAAAGCCCCCAGAGAAAGGAATCTCTTTGCCATTTGGTGGTGTTGAGAAGGCAAACCTTCCCTTCTCTCTGATGGTGGTCACCAGGGATTGTGACAGGAAGAACATTGTCAAGGAGCAGGTAGGGATTCACAAGCCAGATAACCTGTGTAAGTGTAGGCTGTTCTGTGCTGCCCCATGCCCCAGGTATAGTTTGGCTTTCCTGCCTGTGTGGTCCTGTGCATATCCCCTGCTGCAAGAGGATCTCCATTGCCTGATTGCAACCAAGGAGCCTGTGGGCAGTTTCCCCTCAGTACAGGCAATTACACCTCTGCGTGTCCTTGTCTTTAACTAAAAGTGCAGCAACAAGTTCTCATGTAAACATCCTTTTTGTTTGATAGTAGGAATGATGAGCAGAATTGTTTTCTTTTCAGAACATGCTGTTGAAGCTCGAAAGCCCAAAGTGGGGTGACCTTGGTGCTTGGTGTGCTTGGACAACCAGTGAATACAGCACAGCTCAAGGGTTCCACCTGAGGGAGGTAAGACTATCTATACTCTCCTTTTTGTCATATTAACTCTAATGAATGGCATTTTACGTTATAATTCACAATGTTTGAGTGCCTTGCTTACTGGGATCACAACAAATTATCATCTTCTGGTTCAAAACAGGGCTGGTCTGCTTTTCCCAGAATGTACAGAAATGATGTGGACAAATTAGATGCAATAGGAGAATGTGGCATGGCTTCAGCTGTGTGGGAAGGGGCAGCCCTCAGTTCCAGGATTGCAAGTCCTTGAGGAATAAAATGTAAGCTAAGTCCCAGAATTTTTTAAGGCACTTATTTATAAATTCCTATTATTTGGTAGAAACCAATATATGCAGGAAATTGTCCTTTTGAAATCAAACCCCGTTAGCTGTGAGCATCTTAAAAGGCCTACTGTACAGGAGCTATGACTTAGTCACAAGACTGACTCTGGAAGAATGAGCTGTTCAGCCCAAACTAGCATCTCAGTGTCATGGATGTCATGGTTTAACTCCAACTGGAAATAAAGCACCATCCAGACACTTGCTCACTGCCTGCCCCCTCCCGATGGGATGGGGAGTAGAATCAGAAAAAAAGTAAGAAAACCCTTGTGGGTTTTTGAGATAACAACAGTTTAACAATTTAAACAAAGAAAAATATAATAATAACAATAATAACAAGAAGAAGAAGAATAGATAAATAAACCAAGAAATACAGTTGCTGACCACCCACTGGCTGAAGCTCAACCAGTCCCCAGGCAGGAATCAGGTCCTCTCAGCCAACTCTCCCCGGTTTATATACTGGGCATGATGTTCTATGGTATGAAATATCCCTTTGGCTAGTTCTAGTCAGCTGTCCTGGCCATGCTCCCTCACAGCTTCTTGTGCAGCTCCTCTCTGGCAGAGCATGGGACACAGAGAAGTCCTTGGCATAGGGTAAGCACTGCTCAGCAACAACCAAAACATCACAGTGTTATCAGCATTATTCCCAGTCCAATCCAAAACACAGCCTGTACCAGCTACTGAGATGAAAATGAGCTCTATCCCAGCCCAAACCAGGACAATGGATTAATCAGCTAGAATACAATCTCTAGAATTTTTTAAAAAGAAATTTAGCTGTTCAGAGGTCATTTGTGTCTCGTGATGACTGATCCCAAAGTAAATTGGTTGGAGTTCACTGTGGAAAATGTCATCCCATGATATATAATGCACAAAGGCCAGGATAGTGGATCTAATGCTGTTTGTGAACCACAGCCTACTTGAGCTGCTGTGAGAGTTCCTTTGGAAGAATTCCTGCCCAAGTGACTGCAGAGGGGGGCAGGGCAGATCACACCTTCCAGGCTGGGAGTTAGCTCCTGGGCTGGAGGATGGAGGAGGATGGCCTGCTGATGGCCTGCTCTTTTCCACAGTATTCTTCTGAGCAAACTTCTATTTAAATGAGCTTGAAATTTTAAGCCCAAAGTTCTCCCAGAAGAAATATTTAATCTAAGCCCAGCTGACCTTTTCAAATGAAATTCTTTATTAACCAATTTGTTGTCATTAGCCACCAGGAAACTCACTTGTAAAGACAGCAGATAAAAAATTTACAGTTTTCCGGTACTCCAGTTTAGGTAATTTTGCTGAAGGGAGTTCATTTGGAAGAGAAAAGGATGACAGATTGGATATTTGAATACCATTCAGAAGGGTTTTTTTAAGGCTCATTTCTCTTTCAGACTTGCTAACATTCAAATCATGTCAGGTTCATTTCTATCCAGTACTATTCATTCCCTTCTCACTGGAGGTTTCTACCTTACTGTTTTTTTACCTTTTGCTGCTTTTGGAGCCAGCTGCATCTTCCAGATCTGTAGCTCCCTGTTGAAGCTAACACAGCCTTTAGACAAAAATAAAGACGATGAAAAGTAACCCCCTCCCTACTACACAGGGACATGAGGCAATGGCCTTTCTGCCAGGGCAAATGGATTTTCCTGAGCTTTCTGCACTGGTTTCCTGGGCAAAGGAACATTTTTCGCTTGTGGTTTTTTTTTCTATTTGACTGATTGAGTTAAGAGGTCATTTGCTAAAGCCCACAGAAAACTAGTCCATTTATATATTTTTTTCAGCCCACTTAGTGAGAGAGGCACTGATGTGACGGTGTGAAAGTGTGTGTGAAGGGGACCTTTGGGATGCAAAGAGCCTGCTTCTGTCCCCTGCTAAGGAAGGGCAATTCCAAAACATGCTCTGAAAGTTAAGGGACCAGTGCTGCACAGAAGACTTCAACTGTCTGTTGTCTTCAGGGTGTGCATTTTTTTGCAGTGAGACTTGTCATCTTCCAGTCCCTGTACACCTGACTAAAGAGATTAAGTCAGGAAGTCTAACATCAGGCAGATGGAAGTGTGCCAATCTGCTCCCTGGAATGGAAGCTTCTCCTCAGCTGTGTTTGTACCAGCCACAGGAAAGTCTGCAGATGTGGCTGGCAAGGCAGCAGGAGATGGACAAGAAATTATTGAGAACCCTCATCTCTACCAAGAACAGGTCCTAAAGCCAGTGTCACTTCTTATACTTGGGTTCTGCTCAGAGCAAAGCCACCCTAAGATAATGTTGATCATTTTAAGGGTGGTTGCAGCAGTGCATCGGAGTTTAATCCTCTACTTGCATTGCTCTGCATTGCTCCAGCAGTGTTTTTTTTCCTGAAACATTACTAATGTAAAGCCAAACTGCTGCTGAGCTCTGGTACACAGGTCCTCCTGCCCGAGGTTTTAAAAGAAAGTCTCCTGGTTTTGGTGGAGTGGTCTAAGGCTTGAGCCTCAGTGATGATAGGCAAGAGTCTGAAACAAATTCTGCAATTAAAATGGCAGCAGCACAACTTGCTGGTCATTAAAACCAATGCTTGTTGCTTTGTAAAGGTGAACTACTGGAAAAGAGGTAATCCAGGAAAGGTGAAAAATTAATCACACTGATTGGGTGATAAACCTCTCCAGAAGTCATGCAGGCAGACAAATGAGTTACTGCTAAGCTGGGTGGGATAAAGGGAGATGGGAAGGGGCTCTTCTGTTCAAAGAGCTCCGTGGATGGTCCAGCACCACAAAGTCTGCTGTAGTTAACTTTATATTATGGAGTGACATATTTGAAACCACACTGAAACTCTTGCTGTCTATCAATGCCAGCTTCACACAGTGCCTGTCAAAGAAGTGACAAGATCTGTCTTTAAAGCACTGATGTGTTTCAGAATTTAAAGGAAATTTTTTTCTACTTTTGTCCAGCAAATATCAGTCAATGGATTTCACGAGTGACTGAGATGTTCTGCGTGAGATTATGTGACAAAATGCATAAAGGGGAAAAAAACTCCAAAGCCTTGAATGCTCTGTGAGTTTCTGCAAGTTGTCAATACTGGATCAAAAAGTTCAATTTACCTCCTGAAGGTCAAATTTTACTTTTGATGTGATGATACATCTTAGTTCCTTACAGATAATTTCCATGAATCAGATGGAATTGGGGTCAATAGAGCCTATAGAACTGTATACAAATGGCTGAAAAATTCCACACCTCCTACATACATCAAGTATGAATTTCCTGCCTTGCTTCAGGGTCTCTTCCTCCTCTAGATGAACCTGAGTTTTTGACTGGAAAGCACCCTTGCTGATCATTTACTTTGAAAACTGTGCTTTGGAGAGGATTATTTAGATTCCATTTTCTGCAGGCTCAAGAAAATTTCAGGTATTTCTTGGTTTTAAAGTAGTTTCTTATCTTCTCTAGTCTGATGTCTACAATGTCTAAGCAAGTGTGAAGTCACATACATGTGCTGGGTTTAGGAATGGTAATAGAATAGGCAGGTAAAAAAACTCTGACAGAAGAATTGTCATGCTTGGAAGCTAATAGCTACTTTTAGATAGATAGATATGAGAAAAAACCAAGACTAAATCCTGAAGGAAACTCAATAAAGCACACTTACTTGATGTTATTGTAAACTGGCATGTAATTTTGCTGTGAGGCAAGAATTCCTCCCAAATCAGTTCTGAAGTCTGCACAACAAGGAGAGAAAGTTTACAGTAACCAGCCACTATATGTCTTGATGTATGAATCCAATATCTGGCCAAGGGCAGGGAACAGAGGCTCAGATGGCCATGCTGTTAGTTCTGCTGTTAGTATTAGAATTTAAAAGTCACAAAAATTGTATTTCCAATAATCATTGGGTTCTCATATGTAAAGTTTGGGACTGGAATTTAAGGAAGAAGTCTTTTTTGGTTTTTTTTTTACTTGGCTATTGACTTAGTGGGTAATTGTGGTTATTTGGCACAATTTCTTGCTTTCTCCCTGTGAAATGCAAGGATCACTCCAGTGTCTTCCAGATAACGTTTGGATACCTGAAGATGGCAAGCACCACAGAAGGCAGGCCTATTAGCATTGGGAGCATGAAGAATTACTGATTACAGCTTCACAGTTAGCAGGTCCAAACACGTGGAAAATCTTGAGCATTCATCTAACTGCACACTTCCCTCCTACTTATGCTGCAGTAGTCGGTTGGTTTGTGCTCACTCTTGTTTCACAGCTCTGTTGAAGGGAGCTCTCAGGGTGTCTGAGGATGCACAGCTGTTTGCAGCTGCGGAAGCTGCCAGAGTAGATGTGGAGTTAAAGGAATATACCCACTTATGTCCCTGGCAATACAAACATCCGTTCGGGGTTTTCAGAAATGAGCAGAAGTAGCCTCTCACTACAGATTTTAGGAGTGGAAAATTTCGTCATGGGAAGTTGCTAATTGGAGTATGGAACAAATATTTTCAAGTGTCCAGTATGGAGCTGTTGTTCTTACGTGGCTTCGTGGAATGCTTACTAATTTTTTAATGTATTTATTAAATGTAACTGTGAAAACTGTAAATGGGAGACCTCATTGCAGTCTACAACTTCCTTGTGAGAGGAAGAGGAGGGACAGACACTGATCTCTGTGGTGACCAGTGATAGGACCCGAAGGAATGTCCTGAAGTTGTGTCAGGGGAGGTTTAGGTTGGATATTAGAAAAAAGTTTTTCCCCCAGAGGGTGGTTGGGTGCTGGAACAGGCTCCCCAGGGAAGTGGTCACAGCACCAAGCCTGACAGAGCTCAAGAAGTGTTTGGACAATGTTCTCAGGCACATGGTGTGACTCTTGAGTATGGTCCTGTGCAGGCCAGGAGTTGGACTTGGTGATTCTTGTGGGTCCCTTCCAACTCAGCATATTCTGTGATTCTAAATGTCTCAGTACTTTTCCTTCTAAAATTATGTTACCTGGGATAATAACACACATAATTCTGTCCTTGAAATCAAGTTCAGTTCCCACAATATGCAGAAGCAACTGCTTTTTCTTTCAAAAAACTGTGGAAGGCAATTTGCAGAAGCCATTTTCTTTAATTTCTTCATGGTCCTTCAAATTATATTTTTCTGTTGAAGTAGCCCTTGAAAGAGATTTCTTTATGGACATGACGACTGGCCTCAGCAATCAGTGTAAATGCATTATGAAGCAATGACAAGATACTTGGAGAGACAACATTGTTCAACCCTGGGAGCATGACCAGTTGTTGAGATGCTCTGATGTGAATGCCAAGGATTTGACAACATATTTCTTAAACAGTCATTGAAGAAGACAACAAATATGTGAATTAAAAGGCAGGAATGAGAATGTGGCAGAAGCATGTACTGATCTAGCAGAATATTGTTCAACTGCATTGTCCATACATAAGACCATCTTCCTCTGTGCAACCCCCCATTAGTCTTTGTGAAAATAGTATTCACCTATTGTTTTAAAATGTTGTGGAATCAAATTACTTAATTTTCTGAAAAAGATCTGTAGAAATTTGGCTCACAGAACAGGAGAACTACAATCAGCCTCAGGACAAAACTGAACAAATAGGAGCTAGTGACCAGGGACAGATTCTGTTCTGAATTTTACACTCATATTAATTTGCTCAACATCAGAAGCTGCCTTTCCAAAATGTGTTGCTGTGCTTTCACGTGTCAGACCTTAATTCATTGTTGGGCTGTCTTTTCCTTTGGGGAAAGAGTATTCACAGGAAATGATTTATGTTTAGGGGGGAGGAAAAAAAGCAAACTGTGCACTTCAGTGTTTTATCTTATGCTCGCAGAGCCCCATTTTTCCCAGGAGAAGAACATAAGCTAAAAACATTTTTCAGACAGCCACTCAGTCAAGTAAAAAAAAAACAAACCCAAAAGCAGAATGGCACCTACTCAGTTTGTGCCTTCAGGACTGCAGGACAAGCAAAATTATAGGTGACTGTGAAAGGCTTCATTGGAGCCAAACAACCAAAAAACCTGAGCACATGGAAGAAAAACGGTTGTTTGCTTTTGCTGGGAGCAGGTAGAGACAAAGTTGTTTAACCATCAGCAATATCAAAGGGTGATTTGTCAGCAGATGAATTGCACAGAATATCAATGTGAACAATTGAAACTTCTGTGTATGAGGGAAAGGGGGCAGGCTACAGGTCAGACTGAAGACCCTGGGACCCCACCAAAGCAGATGATCTGCAACAGAAGTTTTCTTCAATTAAAACTTCCGGTGACTTTGAAAATTGCACCAGAAAAGATGTTTTGCTCCTACGGTGCAGATAGCTCTGTTACAGGGATAGTGTCTGATGGGACCAAATGTAATGGCTGGATGGCCCAATGCCAAGCTGCTGATTGTAGCTTTTAGTCATGTGGGTTTTTACCAAGCTCCAAAATGTCAGACGAACTGTTTGGGGCACCTAACAGCATTTGCCTCTCCTCCATGATTTATTCCAAGACTTGGAAATATCTAGAGAACAAAAGCATTAAAGTATCTGGACCTGCTGTTCCCCTTGCAGTGCCCTGGCACTTGCAGTGCATTTACTCCTGCTCCTAGGGATGGTGAACGCTTCTCTGACAGGGAACAGCAGCATTCTGTCCTCAGCTGCTGCTGCTTTTCCTTGAGCATAATTAAACAGAGTGCAGGCATAGGGAGAATCAGTCTCTAGAGCCATATTTGCAGAATTAATTTGCAAGATAAATCAGGAAATTTATAGGATCATTCCAATGTACTGAGGAAAGATTAAGAAAATCCCTGTAACGTTAAAGCAAGTTATAACCTTTTCCAAGGGGAAAGAGATTCTTACAGTGCCTGCGTGTGCACCCTGTGAAATTAAGATAATGTTGACAGATAATGGTATTTAAAACCTCATCAGTATTTTAGTCTTTTGAATTACTTTTCTTCTCTCCAACTTGTATTATCTTCAGTACTGCAGATTCTGGGATTAGCACGCTGTGACTCTGAACAGGCAGCGGGGATTAGGAATGTTGTAGTTGGGCCTGACTGAGTGAAAGAGTTGGTGTAGAACTATGGGAATAAGGGGGATATTCAGGATGCTGAAGACCTGATCTCCCTTTGCCTGTTTCAGAAAGGAAGGTTAAAATTCTCTCAGTTCCTCAAAGAGGTTAAGGTGTTGTCATATGAAAAGCAGCAGAAAAAAAGAATTTTCTATCCAACCTGTATTAATTTATTTTTTTGTCTCTCAGTGTCCTTCCCAGAATATCAAAGCCTTTAATGTCCAAAACAGTCTGTTAGTGCCTCACCTAATGAGACCCTTCACTTAACAGATTCACCTAGACGGACAGGGCATTTGATACCTTGTTATATAAGGGTTGCACTTAACAGTGGTAGGAAAACCCCTTAGCAGGTTTCTCCTGTGAGTTATTTTGCAGTCGACGAAACTGTCAGCACATAAAAATGGACTCACTCTAACAGTTCACGAAATAACACCTTTATTAATACAAGTTTGTGACAACTTACAGGGTTTGTGTCATCGGTGACAACGTTTAACTGCCAAAGTTATACTAAAGCCAGGTAGCAACAACAACAAGGCCGGGCAGGAGCACATGCTCTAAGGCAAAGCAACTTCCAAAGAATATTAATACTGCAAAACCCAAGGAAAAAACTCTCAAGCAAAGCCACTCACAAAGCACATGCTCTAAAATAGCTTACAAATAACTTACAAACTTAAAGCAAAACCTTAAGCGCTCACCCTAAAGCAAAAGCAACTTACAAATAAGTAAGACATCTTACAAATAATAAGTAAAGCAAAAACTTAAGCACCCGCCCCAAAGCAAAAGAACTAACAAAGAATAAGTAAAAATTTTAAAGTACTATGGAGCAAAAGTAAAATTAGTGTATATGTATAAGGCAATCGCTCACCCTGCAGCATTCCAAGAAGGTGGAAGGAGAAAAAGTAGTCCCTCGGTTACCTCCTCAATGTTGATGGAACTTCTCCCCCATTTTTGCTTATGTCCAATATCTTCTTATACCTTTTTCTTTAGGCAGTTTGAGTGGCTGTAGTCAATAAACTAATTTTTGGGATGATAGACAGATGAAATAGGCCCAAAGATCCACTTCCCGAGTTTCCGGCAACCAGGATGTTAATGGAAAAAGGCTGTGTTATATCCATATCACTCCTTTCTTCATTTTAATCCTTTTTTCAGTTTCTGGGAATGTCTTCCCAGGTGCTGGGTTTTTCCAGGAAATCATCAGAAGCCTTTTTCTTCTTTTGTGTGGCTTTAACTATCACCTTACCAGGTGTGCATAAATCCCAGCTCAGAAGGCTTCATGCAGAAATGGGGATAAACAACAAATATGATTTGGGCTCTTTCGAGAGCATGTTTCTTTTTGTGTAGTGCTTCTCATACTGTTTAGACATCTGGTTGGCCTCTAATGACCATGTCACATGCCACTGTGGTTTTCTAACTGGCATCTGGCTGTGCAGCTGTGTCCTTTCCTCCTGGTTGAAAAGCTTGCTGCTCTCCTCCCTGCCTCAGCCTCATCACTGCTGTAGAGTTATGGTGTAGTTCACTTCAGGCTACACTCAGATCCATTTAAAGGTAAATCTTGGCAGAGAATTGGCCATTCTTTACACTTTGTTAGACAGTCAGAAGCCTGTCATGTTGACTGAGTTGGTGCTGAGTAGTTCCAGACAGCTGCCTCTTGTTCCATGTGTCTTTATCCGTATTTACATTTAGACACTGTTCCCTTCCAGTTTGAGTAGATTCTCCCTTCATTTATAAGAGAAATGCCATTGGAAGGGAAAGCTCCATGAACCTCTTTTTAGTTTGGCATTTCTGCTTGTAGCCCAGCAGTCCACTTAGCCTAATTAGTCACTCAGCAAAGCTGTGGGTGGAAAGACCACCAATTTTTGAGATTCAGTCTGTACAAGAGCAGACATGGCCACAGTACCTGTATACATCTGATAGTCTTGGTGTCACCTCTGCCTTGTTGCATTAAATGATGGATAGTTCTTGTTGCAGTTGTCCTTTCACCAATGTGTGAGCAGGTTAAGACTGTACCGTGAGCACACAATTGGCAGAGAAAATGTGCCAGTGAAATTTTGGATTGAGAAATTGTGGAAAAAGTGCCTGAGGGAGTCTTTTGAACCAATGCCAATCTTCTCTAGTTCAAAAACAGCAGGACTTCTTAGCAGGGATGTGTCTGTTATGGGTTAAGGAAAGCTACCACAAAAAGGAGCCCAGGTATGTGGGTCATATGTTTCCATATAGTTTCAGTTATTTCACCTGGGCTGAAACATGTTGGAGTCTGGCTAAAAGTGCAGTTCCAAATCATGTCCATTTAGTGTCTTCTGACAGAGGGGACAGAAGTAGAGGCAGAGCCTCCTTGGAAGCAGAGTCTTTCTGAAGCTCCTGGCTGTGCCAAGGCCATGCGTGTTCCTGTGTGCTCTGTCCCAGGGTCCCCCTCCCTCAGCTCTCCTGGGGGTCCTTGTGTTCACCAGATCCCTGTGAGGAAACTCTGGGTCCTTTGGCTGTGTGAGCTGAGACATTATGTGGGATGTTTGAATGTGCTATTGTTCTTCAATGTGAATTTAAGGAGCTTAATCTTCATCCCATTTAAAGTATGCAGGTCTTCAGAAAAAGCCTCAGTCATCTTCCTTAGCAAAAATGTGTGATTTGCTGCCAAGTAGTTACACCTTTGTAATATACTGAGGGTGGTGCTGCTTTAATCTGTGAAAATGCTGCTTTGGAAAGTGTGTGTCAATAGATGAACTCACTGAACTTCCGGTTCACTGAAATCTCTTTTGCAGCTTCTTTTAAAACTGATTTAGTGGATTGTTTGTGAATGGTGCATTTCAATTTCTGAGTGCCTGCTGCTGTGAATCCAGTCCCTGTCTGTTCACTCTGCAGCCACGTGAGTGCTCCTAGGGAGTGTTCACATAATCGGTACAGCCATTTCATGCAGGATGGATCTTGGAGGATCTTGTGAGTTTTGTTAAATGTAAGATAAACAACTTGGCCTCCAATTTGGCTTTCCATTCAGTCATGCACTGCGTGTGCTAAACATGCCACTGCTTTGAGTTTAATCTTGGGCACCAACAATACCTCTTGTAACATTAAAGTAGGACAATTAGTCTCAAATTTACACTGTTTACTCCTGCTACAAAAAAAAAGAAGAGACAGTGCCTCATCTCTCTATGAGTCTGATCTGTGTATTTTCTACTTCTCCACCTGTTTTCAAAGGTATATATGTCAAGGGTCTTTTTTAAAAAACTTCGTTGGAGGAAACAGTTTGCTTTCTTTTTAAAGATAAATCTGTTCAGTGTCTTAGAGCAGCTGCCCTCGTAGATTACTGTGTAGTTAATCAAAGTTGAGGCTTAATATTTCAAATGCAGCTGGTTTTTGCAGCAAATGCTAGCAGGTCACTAAATGCACTTAGCCTGGACGCCTTAAAGCAATCCTCTTTGATTGTGGAGGAGACAGTTTTTAAGTCTGCATTTATCTTATGTTTGCCATTGCTTTTCCTTAGATTTCTGAGATTGACAGATATTTGCGAGGCTCTCACAAACTGCCCAGCTGTTTGCAGCCTGCAAGGCAGAGGAAGAAGGGCAGATCTTCAAGTGGTGTAAAACTGCTGTTGATTTACTCAGTTTGCAAAGCTACATAGTAGTTTGTCTTCTCTTCCCAAAACAAATACCTTTTACTACTGCTAGGATTTTGTTGTTGATTCCTGGAAATATGAAGAGTGGAATAGGATTCTGATTTTCCTCTACGGTTCAGAATTTTTCACAGGAAAACTTGGCTTCTTTTAGTTAGGGATGTGTCAGTTAGTGCAGCAAAATCTACTAAATGGAATAAAATTTCAGCTTGTTAGCAAGGATGATGCAGGCTTGGCTTCAGCATTCACTAATTTCCAGTCTTTGGAAATGGCGAAGCTTAGCTTGGTCACCTTTTACCTATGCTTTTTGAGGAGCTAGGTTAACACTTCTGTTGCTGTGCAGAAATATTCTCCATCATCTGAGAAAAAAAGCCAGTAGTGTGCCAGAATGTCTTGTTTGTCCATGCTTTTACAGCTTTGCCTTGCTATGTATTGCTAATCAATTCCTACTGATCTTGTTCCTGTACAGCTAAAAGCATAGCCTGAAAACCAGAGATAACAGTACAAATCCTTTCTGGCTTTTCCACATCTGTGATATGAAATGTCATGCTGCTCCCACTTCAGCTGGTAATGCTTCAAATTATTGCAGTGGGAAGCTGTAAAATAGATCCTTGATAATGCATGTGTGTGAATTTAATGGCTATGAGTAGATTAACCTTGATTCAAGAGGGGTGACAACCTTGTCTTGATTTATAATAAGCAGCAAAGAGATTTAATTTGCTTTGAACATTCTCCTTTTTAGATGTATTGTATTGCATTAGCTGTACTCCTCATAGAAAAATTGTCAAGATTTCTCCGGGTAAACATCAAGTGACCTCCAAAATAGATAGTTGGCTCTATATAAGTCTCAGCATTTATCTCACACGGTAGCATCTGATATCTGTTTGATAACTGCTTACTGTTTATTTCCTTCAATAAAGGGAAGTTGTACAGATTTGGAAGGCAGTTATTTATATTCAGAGCAATTAAGTTTTGTTAGCACTGTTCTGACCTTGCTCTGAAGAAATCTCACTTGTTGGAAATTCTAACTACCTAAAATACTGTGGCTACAGAAGCCGTAGAGAGGGATTATATTCTTTAATAATAAATATTGATGAAAGAGAACATTGAAACCAGACATCAGCACTAGTCAGAGGATCTGCTAACACTGAGCTTTGCAAGCACTGGAAGGCACCTGATTGTCCTACTGCTGCATGGCAGCTTGGATGCTCAGTGACCTCTAGTTTTAAGTGGAATTACAATTTTAAAGGCCAAAATAATTTCACTGGACTAAACAAGCTACGCTTTGAAACAAAATGTTATTGCCTGTTTTGCCATATCTTTACAATTGGAAACTGCTTACATTTCCCACATTCTCATGCCCTTTTCTTTAATTCTGCATGAAGAGAGGAATAGCAATAATGGGAGAATGTCTTGGGCTCCTGGGATAAGAGATAAGAAGCTGTTATTAATCTCTCTTAATAGCTGTATTTTCAATGCTCTCATTTGTTTAAGTTCAGTGAAGGGCCAATTGCTATAAAATGGTAGGAAACAATTAGGAATGCAGTCTTTATTTAAATAGATAACTGGTGATAGATTATTTTAGTGTTCTGTTCTTCCTCCCTAAAGTTATGATACAGATTTTATAGCCTTATTCAAATTGAAAGTAGCATGTTTAGTTTTGCATACTGTTCCATGTTACCTAAAAATAAAATCAAAGATCAAACCCATAACGGTTATATTTAATTTCATTTCCGTTACTGGCTGTGCTTCAGATAAGCTCTCATTGCAATTTCCATCCCTTCTGAACAGCAGTTTCCTTGGCAAGGGGAGTTTAAAGTTGCTGGTTAGGTTTTACCTTGTCTTTCCACCGCCAGACAGACACCAGACAGTAAGGCTGAAAATCTGTGCCTGCTGTCTTCTATGAGATGTAGGGAAGGAGCAGGAAAGGAATAGCTGGAGAGTCACTGGAGGACTGTGATTTTGCCCCCAAATTTCCTAAATGCTTGTAAGGATAAGCATGTCAGAGGCTGGTATTTGTAAGTCTGCTGAGGGAAGGTCGTTAAGGACAAGTGCATCTCTCAGTTTCTTGCATGACCACAGAACAGTCCCAGTAATACTCATTTCTAACTCCTAAGTTCTCTAAGCCAGAGTGCATCTGACAGGAAGGCAAAGGGTGTCTGGTACACCAGAGTCATCTCAAACACAGCACTGGAAACATAGCTGAGCTGCTATTTAACTAGCTGGCTCTGAAATAATGTCTTTGTGGCTAGATTCTTACCCACTCTCCAACACAGCTTCCTAAGGATGGCTGGCTAGTGTTTGTATTTCAGTAGTTCAGTGCTCAACATTCCAGCTTTCTCTTACATGTTTGCTCACTTTCCCTGTTAAGCAGCTGACATATACTTTTCTTTTTCTTTAGTGTCATCATATTGGGGTATCTCTTTCTTTCTGATCTTACTGGCTATTAATTATAGATCTATAGATCCTCAGCTTTTTTGCTCTTTTCTATCTGCCTTGCAGATACACTGTCTGTACAGAAGAAGAAGTCTTGTAGAGAGATGTGTCGTGCAGAGATGCAGTGCAGAAAACTGAATTAGCTTCATCTCTTCTCCCTCTGCAGCCAGGACCTGCCTGGCAGGGGTTGGATTCAGCACAGGGATATCGAGTGACAACACTGGGTATTGTGGTTGTTGGGCACCAGCACTCAAGGCAGGCCTGAGTTTTCTGAGCCTTCTTGTTTTCTTTGGAAAACAGGTTTATTGGAGAATATTGGAGCTTGGCTGGATCTTTAGACATGAAGGGCACATGTCTTCCTTATTCTGCAGTTGTTTTAGAAGTTTCAGGGTTTACTGGTAATGCAGGTGATTTACAGAACATCACTTTTCAATAGCACTTGTGTTTCCAGTCACTGTCATACACCAGAACAGCAAGAAAGCAGTTCTGTGACTATGGTAATGCTTCAGCTACGAGCTGGAGGTGAAATAAAACTGCAGGCAGGCTGCCTGTTAGAAGAGTTATTTATATGAACAGCTTTGATAGTACTTTAAAATCTGCTTTTCTTCTGATGTGGAAAATTGTGAAGGATGCACAGATGGGACCTTTTCACAGCTGGATGTAGGCACAGCACACTCTGTTAGTATTTCTGCCTCTGTGCAGAATGCAGAACAGCTCCTGTATCCTGGGACAGGGCATAGCTGCAGCTGTGGTGTCTCCTGCGGGCTGTGACTGTACCTGGCTGACATGCCCTGCAGAAGGAACCTGGGAAGTCCCAGCATCCTGGCCAAATAATGACATGGGTACTTGTGAGGTGATGCTTCTGCACAGCCTCCTAGACAGGGCTCTGGGAGCCTCTCCTAAGCCTTTTCCACTTGGCTCAGCAGAGCATGCAAACATATTGTGCTCCAAAGAATCAGTTTTGTAACAAAAGTAATGAAAACAGGAAGAACTTTCTTTGTTCTCCTGCCTGCTATGTATTTGTCTCGTTGCAATCATATGTTTTCACCATTCATTTGTTCTGCTGCTTTATAATGAAGATGTTGTTTGAAGCTGACTGGTCTGGATTGCTTGTGCCTTATGCCTGGGAAGCCCAGCAAATTATTACCTGGCTTTGAAACTTCAAGGGTAATAAGTTTATGAAACACAGTTCTTGTGGTCTGAGATAGTTAATGCTGGAGCACCTGTGACTCACCAGTATTCCCTGTTTTCTGCTAGGCTCTGTGAATTTAACTGGGTTGATGGGATATGTCTGTAAGAGACAATAATTCAATCTGTAAATAACATTCTTAATAACACCTTTTCCACGGTTGGCTTCTGTGACTGTATATTCACCAGTGCAGTTACTGCTGAAGGGAGTACGAGGTGTTAGTACGAAAAATCCTGCAATTTGAGGGGGCAGCAGTAGTGTGAGGTGGAAGAGGAGGCAGCAACCACATCAGCATGGTAATGTGGGATGTGTGAGTGCCCTTGGAGCAGGAGACCACCTGCCTAAGGGGCATTATGTCCATGGTTTCTCTTGTCTTTCCCTTCCTGTCAAAGCCCCTAGGCCTCTGTTTTGTCATTTTTAACCTAATGTGATTTCCAAGTGCTGCCAAGTGCACACTCTACAAAACTAGTGAAAAATGAATTGTTGGTGATAGTTTCCTAGTAAAATAAATGATCCTATGGCTGTAGAAATGTAAGGTTTTAATCAATGAGGAAAATATATATATAACAGTGAACACCATGATAGTTTAGTACTCATAAGTTTCAGAAATCATTCTGCCCTGATCAGACAATAGAAATTCATTTATCCAGTCATAAGTTTAAAATAAACAAAATAAAAAATCATGCTGGGTGCAATGTCCAAATTGGAATTCTCAGATAATTATTCTGAAAGTTGTCTAAAAAGTCGAAAAGCTGAAGTCTTCTGACTGAAATATACTTAGTTATACAAAGATGCATTATTTAGTAGATGATCTTGAGAGTTTATTTGCCACTCTTCTTGTCTCCAAAGAATTGTGCTGAAGAGACAAGCTAGTTATCCAGTGTTTACTCCTCTTTAATCCATATAGATGTTGTATATTGGTGGTGAATAATTTGTTTTCATACAGAAAACATCCAGAATGAATGGATCATCACAGTAATTCATGTTCACAATAAAGCAGTGTCTGAGACATGTTTTTTCATGGTCATCGTCTAAGTGCTCCTCTGCTTTCACTTACCTACTCCTGCAGCTGTAAGATAACTTTCTAAGCACTTGAGCTAATTTAGAGTGTGCATGGACCAAGGGATGATATACAGTGCTTTTGCTATCTGCCAGACCCGAGTAAATCACACTTTGGCACACTTTTTTCAGGCTGACAAGTCCCCTCTAACATGCTCAGAAGCTGATTTCCAGACAGCGAATGGTCCCGGACGGCAAAGTGCCCTCCGCATGTGCTCAGCTCTTGTCAGTCCTTGCAGCATTGGCAAGGACAGGTTTATGACATTCTTTCTTGCTGAAAACTTAATGGGAAACCTAGTCGGATTTCCAGTGTGTTCACATCAGTTCTGCGCCTGAGGCGTGAGGCCTGGTACCGCTGTGTGGGCTGAGAACTGGATCCAGGGAGAGAGGCTGAGGAAACAGAGGCTATAAAACTGAGAAAAGAGTTTCTAGAATTATCATCAGCTATTAGACAATCAAAATTTAACGTTTCTTATGCACATGGTAACGTGACTTTGTTTTTCCCAAGGAGGCTGGACTTCAGCACATCCTGTCCCCCAGCCCGCTCTCCTGTAATGATCTGATTGCAGTTATTACTTGTGATTGTCGCAGAGGGCATGAATATGAATAGCCATAACCTGTGCACTTGGAAAAGATAATCTGTTTATCTCTGAGGTCAGAAGAGCAGCTTAAATTTTCACATAATCTGATATTCAGAAGCAGAGAGCATCGAAATTATATCTGTGCTGGACTAATTGGGATTTGTGCTTTGAAATTGTGTATACTGTGCATGCAGACATTGGGAGGAAGACGTGTTTAATGACGGAGACTGGGAGGAATTCCTGAACTTCCTGTAGGTTCTCTCTATTTAGGGGAAGGGAAAGAAAAATCAACTTTTCAAATATACCCTTAAATAAGTGAAATCTTGAGCTTTCATACTTGTGTTTAGGATTCTTCCGTGGGTATTTCAGAGGTCATGTGAGTAGTCCTCCCTGAATAAATCCTAGGAATACACCTGCTGAAATGGTTCAGTTTACTGGGATGTCACTGTGCCCCACGGATTGTCGCCGGTCAGATCCTGTGCACTGGTGAGGCTCTTCTGTAAAGCACAGAACACTCTCCATCAACTCTGAATTTGTCTGACAGACAAGACTTTTCATGTCTTACCCGTCAAAAGTTCATGTCTGAACTTTCTGAGGATTTTCCAAACAGCACAGGCTGCTGTGCTGCACATTAGGTCTTAAAAACAGTTTTCTTTTTTAGGTAGGATGACAGTAAAGAACGAATTCTTAGTCCTGAGGAAAGTCTTCTTCCTAGGAATGCCTCTCCTGTGCTAGAAAGGCTCAGTGACACAACATAATTGTTGGTGGCTTTCTAATCATAAGCAGAATTTTGATTTAAAAACTGAGTATTTTTGGTGCTACGGACAATTTTTTATTAGTTTTTTTTTTTATTCCCACAGTTGTTTTTCTCTTCAGTTCCTTCTTTGTATTGTCACTGATGAGTTTAGATTGGAAGGAGCGTATCCCAAGCTTTTGTCTGGATTTATAGGGAGGGTGCTTTCAAACAACACGCTGAAGCACCCTGGTCTGAAACTCTTACAATTTGGAATTATTAAGGTTGGAATGATGCATGTACTCTATTGTAGCTGTCATTCTACTTCCAAGAATTTCAATCTTGATGTCCTTTTATCATCATGACAAAGAGTTACCCCATAATGATGATGAGAACATTTAAGGTTATTTTATTGAATTTTTGTCTTCCCTGCAATTCCTATCTGTGAAACACACATGTGCTAAAGGAGGAGTTGCCTCTTGCATTTAGATGAAGACAGCTTATGCCCTCTGCTCAGCTCATGACATTTTTAAACTCAAGCTGGGGGATAAATGCAGGGGGAGGGTGGGAAGGCAGAGAGAAGGTTGGAACTCAGGAAAAAAAATATAGGTACTTTCATACAGTAGTTTCATTTCTCAGCAGACATTTATATTTACAACACTGCAGGCATTTTGACAGCCTGGAGTTCTTTGCACAGGAGAAGTCTGACTTACAGCTTGACAAACCTGTTACTGTAAAGTGGAACCAGGGAGTCCTACAGTTTTGCTAAAGTCGTTCTGTGCTATCCATATGTGGTAAAAATCCACCTGGATAGATTCTGTACAGAAAAGATATGGGCAAGGCCTGTTTTTGAAGCCTTCAGCTGCCATTAGATTTACTTTGTGAGAGATCAGTCTTGAACATTTAGAGGGTTGTGCTGAAGAAACCTTGGTGGGTTTGTTTGTTTGGTTGTTTTTTTGTGGCAGAGGCAGGCCACGTGTTCATAAAACATGAATTTTTATTTGTTTGGGGATTTTCATTGAATAGCTGCCACAATGTAAAAGAGTCCCTCAGGGCAGGAGCTGTTGAAGTGCAGATGCAGGAAGTCTGGTGGTTTCTGGGGGGCACCCTCAGAATGAATGAATGTGGCAAACTTCAGTGCAGACCATGTGTATTGCACAGTGTCAATTACCCAGCCTAGTATTTTTTCTCCCATAAATTATCTATTTTTGCATTATCACTTAAGTATGCTGCATGATCATCTAATTACTTATTAAGATGCCAATTGCTAGTAATGCTACTGCAGACCTTTACAAGTCAATTTGATGTGCCTTTTTCCACTGCAAACATTAATTATTGGTATTGTGTTTCTCACTGATACCTCCATTGTCTGAGTGACAGCAGCACAACTAACCAGTTCAATATTTCTATTGTGTCTATACAGAAAAAAACACTGGAAAAGACAACCTGTTATTTTAAAATCAGCATTGAGGAATTCCTACTGTGTGCATGTGGCGTTAGAGCAGAAACACTGCAAAGAGCAACCCAAGATGAAGGCAGATCCATCCAATGAAGAAGTCACTCAAGAAACAGTTGTGGGAAGCACTGAAAAAACAGAATTTGCAGGCAGGAATGTTGGCATATCCTTTGAAAAGAAGGTAAGACTGGTTGTTGGGGTTTTTCCCCTTTGATTATAAGTGAATAATTTATTGTCTCCTGAAGTGTCTTTATTCCCAGTGAAAAATGCAAGCATGTTGTCTGATGAGTAAAGATGGGGTTCAATGTTCATACTGTTCTATAAAAAAATTCTCGAGTATCAACAAAAAAATTATAATTTCCAGTTTTTTAGTCCAAAACACTTGTTACTTCTCATTTTCTTGAGGTTTCTTAGAGTGTGAGTGTTCTTTATACATGATACTGAAATGTACTGAAACAGGTGTGGTCCTCAATCTGTTTAACATCAGTTGTCTTTTTAAGGCTGAGGATATTGAAAGGGAGAAATCTGTGAGATGTTTGTCAAAGAAGCACCAACGAAACTTTTGATTCAACCTCATTTCAGCCAATGTGAATCACTGCAAGTAATAGGTATAGAGACATAAAAATGGATATGAGAAGTGTTCTCAGGCTTTATTTGTACATCAAAAGGGTAAATAAATGCTGCTTCTGTGTGCTGGCTGCAGGGTGAATAGGTTTATTGCAAGGGTTGTAAATTTGTACTTCTGACACAGGCTGTACCTTTTTTCTTTCCAAGACTTGAAATTTTATATTGTGAATTATCAGATAGCTTGATTGAATCTATTTCTACTTCGGAGTGAAAGAATAATAGTTTTAACAAAAGGTTTGAGAAATAATTGTGAATAGAGTGCTTACATAGAAATACTAATTACACTTTTTCAATGAACATCTCTGTGAACATAACTCTTCTGAGGGGGAAAAGTTACGCTGAGAAGCACGGCCTTCAAACCTGTGTGAGACATCCTTGCTCCTGGAGGAAGTGCTAATTCCATTTCAGCTGCAGCCAAGAGGGATTGTGCTGGGTGAAAGCATTCTGTCATCTGAGTTCCTGGGTCCATGTATGAGATCATCTCACTCTTGTTTCAGCTTTCATCTCTTTCTATTTTAGTTGGGATGCACATGGAACTTTTGCTGAAATATACTTAAGACTGTCATCATGGGTTGCTGTAGGATAAATTCTGTATTACTATCAGGATGAGCTCACGTGGACCTTTTATTCAGCTTCTCACAAGCTGCACGTTACAATGGTCAGTTTACTTCTAACATCTGCACCAGCTTACATACCTCAACACTGCATTGACATCTACAGTTTGAACAAATCCTCATTGCCCTTGCTTTTGATGACATACCAGACAGGGGCCCTGGCCTCAGATGGAGATTTTACATGTCCCTGTAGGACAAGCGTTGCTGAACAAAAGCATTATGATTAATACTTTAAGAAAATATATTCATTGTCTTTCTATGGAAACCCTACTTCAGTTGTGGTATCTGGTTCTCAAAAAGCACAACTTGTGTGGCCATAGCATACTTTAGTCTAAAGATATACCCATGACCCTTAAGTCTATAGATGTTGCATTTTTCATTGTTGAACACCTCTCCTTTCCAACAGCTTTGCCAAAATTCAAGTTTTCTCCAATTCTGCTCTCAATTCTCACACATAAATCAAGATTATGCTGCAGTTCTTAAAATACTCAGGCACCTCAGTTGCTTTCTTGATGAGAAACCATGAACCAGATGAACAGCTATAGGCTGACCATGGTTTTATTTTTATTCAGCCCCAGAGACTCTTTCCTACTGCAGTAGTAAAAGGGGCCTTTAAATATTACTACCTCATTTTTATTAATGATTTAGATGATGGGATTGAGTCCACCATTAGCAAATTTGCATATGACGCCAAGCTGGGGGGGGGAGTGTCAATCAGCTGGAAGGCAGAAGGGCTCTGCAGAGGGACCTGTTCAGGCTGGAGAGTTGGGCTGATTCCAACGGGATGAGGTTCAACAAGGCCAAGTGCCGGGTCCTGCACTTTGGTCACAACAACCCCCTGCAGCGCTACAGGCTGGGACAGAGTGGCTGGAGAGCAGCCAGGCAGAAAGGGACCTGATTGACAGGAAGCTGAACATGAGCCAGCAGTGTGCCCAGGTGGCCAAGAAGCCAATGGCATCCTGGCCTGGATCAGGAACAGTGTGGCCAGGGAAGTGATTCTTCCCCTGTGCTCAGCACTGGTGAGGCCACACCTCGAGTACTGTGTCCAGTTTTGGGCCCCTCAGTTCAGGAAGGATGTGGAGGTGCTGGAGGAGGTCTAGAGAAGAGCAACAAGGCTGGTGAAGGGACTTGAACAGAAGTCCTATGAGGAGAGGCTGAGGGAGCTGGGTTTGCTTAGCCTGGAGAAGAGGAGGCTCAGGGGAGACCTCATCACTCTCTGCAACTACCTGAAAGGGGGTTGGTCTCTTCTCCCAGGCAGCTATCAGTAAGACAAGAAGGCATGGTCATAAGCTCTGCCCAGGGGAGGTTTAGGTTAGATATTAGGAAGAAATTCTTTATAGAGAAGATGATCAGACATTGGAATGGGCTGCCCAGGGAAATGGTGGATTCTCTGTCCCTGGAGGTTTTTAAGATGAGACTAGATGTGGCACTTAGTGCCGTGGTCTAGTAACCACGGTAGTAGTGGATCAAGGGTTGGACTTGATGATCTTGGAGGTCCTTTCCAGCGCGGCTGATTCTATGATTCTATTATTTTGATGGATTACCATAAAAAGGCTTGACTGTAAAGGAGAATCAATTTTGTTCTGCTGTTAATGGGAATTAAGTCACTGTAAATTCAAGATAACGTTGTTCTTAACTTCAAATTTGTGTAGTCATTAAGAAGGATTTTGGTTGGTTTGTTTGGTTTCGTTTGTTTTTTTTTTAACTTCCTAGGATGGATTCTCACAATGTCAACCAGAGCAGCCCAGATCCTGGAGTCCTGTGCCATTCTCTGAGGCCTGTGCTGTTCTTCTGTTTTCAAGCAGAGAGGATTTGAAAATAGTAGGATTGAGTTTTGGAAACTCACTGTGGCAATCGTGTTCTATCTATTGATTCTCTAGCCTTGTGTTGATGTCAGTGTGCTCATTATCATTTTGATCATAACAGTGATAAGCACTTTATGTCTAAGAACAACAGCTGGTCACAATGTTTTACGAGTATACACAGTTTTAAAAAAGAAAAAAGTAAGTACAGAACAGTGATTTTTGTAGACTTTGCCTTGGTTTTTGTCATCTTTCAGAGGGTATTTCAGCTCACTTCTTTCACATTTGTCAATCCTTAATTTTGAAGAATGGAAATCAGTGACATTCTCTGTTATGGAGGTAGTGAGCTGACTCCAGTCAGAAAACCAGAACATCAGAGCTGCCTGTGCAAATCCTTCTGAGCATCACCATTCTTCAATAAAAATCAAACCAATCCCCCTGATTTCGGAGACGTTGTTTGTATACTCCCTCATTTCACACACACAAACATGCCGCAGTGCTTTAACTGCTGACTGTCCTCTCAGCTTTGGAGTTTATCAACAATCAGGGAAAACTGCTAACTACCTAATTAATCCACTTTGCGAAGATGCTTAGCCACGTCAAGAAGAAAACATTATTGTTTGGGCTGAATGCGTGTTTACTTAAACAAACTGGGAGCTGGATTGTCCGAGTGAAGCCTGTGCAATTCCTCCAGAATCCATGGTGCACTCGAGCAGGCAGGGGATTTGCTCCTGCATGAATACTGTTCTCCTTCAAACCAACACCTTGTTTGATATGTTACTGTGGATTCAGGCACTTTTAAATCACCTTGTTTTACAAGCCACTCAAGTGTTGCAGTATCAGCACTGTAACAATAGTCTCCTTTTGCTTTTGCAAGACACTGCAGGAACCAGATGTCACTCAGTTATGGGAAGCTGCTCTGTGCTTGTAAGGAATGCCGTGTTGTCCGCCATCAGCACCATGTTGGAAGATACCCATGAAAGCTCAGGACAAGAACATAAATGCCCTCTGGCAAAATAACTCTGGAAGTACACATGTTTTGGTCCTGATAATCGTAATCCTCCTGATCTCTATCCCTGGTCATGTTTTCAGAGTTTTCTTCTGAAAAATTGCTTTTTAAAAAAAAAAAAGTTCATGATCTAGAACTGAAACTTTCTTTAAGGCACTGGTTTAATGCCTTCAGGGGAATTCTCAGAAGATCTCTGGGGTTGGAGGTATTTTCCCTCATTTTATGGAAGAATGCAGGTGACTTGTGCTGGTTTGTAGTTCGTTGTGATAGGGCAGTGACAGGTGTCAGATTGTTGCACTCTCACTCTCACCATTGATCTGACCTTCCCTTGAGGTGCTCATGAATGACTAGAGGAGAGGAGAAAAGGAGCAGTAGAATGGTGGGGGGGGGGGGGGGAAGAAAAAGAAAAAAGAATTGACAGGATTTTATAGGAAAAAAAGTTTAAAAAAAGACTGTGATGGTTTTTCTTGGGAGCAATGAGCAAACAGCACAACAACAAGTGTCATTTCAAGTCCATAGTCAATAAATTCAAGAGATTACCGTTTGGAAGAAATAATTTCAGCTGCTTGGGCACCTTACTGAGTGTTTCATTACTGGCAATATAATGATATCTGCGGTATTAATGGCTCCCCAGCCAGGAAGGCTTGCCACATAGACAGCAGCCATTGGAGAGCAACAACAGAAGAGGGTGCTGGGAGAGTGGGAGGAAGATACCAGAGATTTAATGACCTGAAAGTGAAGTGTTTGAAATATAATTACATGAAGAAGATTTGTTTTTCCTCTTGTGATTATGTTTGAATAACAAGGACTGCAGTACCTGCAAAGGAATTGGGAAGTAAATAACAGCTAGGGATTTGTTTTCTTTAGTTTCAAGAAGGGACATGATTTGAAGTGTAGTATTTGATTTAAATGGTCTCTCTCTGAATTTGAGAAGTGAGGGAAATAAACTGAAAACTATTTAAGTCAGAGAGGCAAGATCCCTTGTTAGTGTGTACACAGATACACTTCCAGCTAATTTCAAGGCAGTTTTTATTTATTCCAACTGTGCTGTGCAACAGCTGCAGAAAAGCTGGGCTACCTCAGGTGTATGTGATTGCCTTTTGTGTCTGGATTTTAGTAAACCCTGCTCACACATCTCAGATGAGGGAATGATGTTTGCCATGGGGCCTTTGAACCTGAGGCTGCATCACTGGGAAGGGAGGGAGGTCAGATGGTCAGGAAAGGATGCATTTTGCAATTTTCTGTCTCTTCTCTGAGTCAAAGCATTCCTTACACCATCACTGAGTGCAGTCTAAGCGAAGAGCAGACATTGAATAAGGTGTGGATTGCCCAGGGACTGCTGTGCTGCACAGCCAGTCTGGAAATTGCTGTGAGATTGATTTAATTATATAAAGCAGGCTGCTCTGATATACTAGGGATGTTAAAAGACAATATTCCCAGAAAAGAAGTTTGTCTTTAAAATCGAATGACTGAAGACAGCAATTTAATTAATGCTTTAGTACTTCTGGGAAGGGTTTTGTGATGTAGGTAAAAAGACTGAGTTTACTTTGTTCTGATAATTTCCCCCCAAACACTGGCTCGCTGGGACTGATGTAGGCTGAGTACCACCCTGCATCCCACATGAATTTCCTTCAGGTGTCCTGCTCATGTCCCAGCTATGCTCCAGATTCTCTGCCATCAGGGCACCCACTCTGCCAGTCCCTTTGGCGGCTGCTGGTCAGCCTGGCCTGCTCTCCTTTTCTCACAAATTGCTTTCCTGTAACCTTACACATCCACTGATTAAATGCCCAAGTCTCTTCCCCAGCTCTTCTCTTAAGTGGCTGCAAACTGACAACAAGGTGTGTATGAAGGGGACCCGCTGGAGGATTGATGTTCACCAAGCATAAAGTAAATTTTTTCCCTCAGAAATAAATATATGGCATAAGTCCCTTTCTAAGGAAGATGATGCTCCTAGGAAGGCATAAAGGCTGAAATAGGTTATTGTAAAATTTAAGTATATTCATCTTTAGTCTGTTCCTAGGTGCCATTTAAATGCAAAGGGCAGAAAATGTGACATGCAAACTGTCAAAAAGTGCTACCTTTAAAATTTCTTGATCTGTTTAATACCCAAAGGCTCTTCTGCCATTTGGCTGTAGCACACAGTGCTGCTCTAAGACCTGGGAAGGCTTTTAACCACTGTCATTGAGGCTGGAGCAAAATGGATAACTACAATTTTCTGGCAACGTGCACCTTCCTTAGCTTCTACTAAATCAGAAACTTTCACCCATTTTTCTGTGCCAGTTCAAGATCTTGACGTGTTCTATCTTATGCAACAAAATGCACTTGACTGCACTGCAGCTTAGTACAAAATCATGAGCTTTACTAGTCTTACCAGCCCTGCCACAGGTTTTTGTGCTTGCAGTTATGTTCGACTGGAGTGAGAGGGTTTTTTTCTTCAGTGTACTGGGCATTAAAGCAGTCCAAAAGGCCTAGGGAGAGGTGAAGCTCTCTGGGCACCCAGCCCAATATGTGCTCCCTCGGGCTTTTTCTGTCCACCCTGTTGTGTTATAATTTTGCAAAAATGCAAAGAGAGAAACTTGGGATCTAGCAGATTTCCTCTATAGGGATTTCAGGGTAGAAATGTTTGTAGCTAGAAGGTACATAGATCACAATGACTAAAAAGAGGGGGGGGAAATGGATTTTTTGAGGCTGGAATGTGTGTTTTTTTGGAATTTCTTATTCTAGGTAAAACAAATTAATTGTAATGATAGTACAGCTACAGTACTACAGCTAATGATAACATGAGAAAATATCTAATGAAATGCTAGTATTGATGATGGTGTTGAAGCTTAGCCCAAATAGGCTTAGGGGCTCTCTAGTGCCCTCCTCAGTTCCTCAGGGTGGTATGCCTGGACTCTGCAACCCTCCTTCTGTTAACCATGTTAAGATGGGTTAGAACAAACAAAACTGAACATTTTTAATAGAGTAGGTAGAAACATTTTTCTTGGTTTTAGGAAGTTTTAATTGAGATGAAAATTCAGTGCTGAGAATTTTCATAAAATGAAAACAAAAAAAAATAAATGACCAGGCTTGAAACATTTTAATTCTGCTCTCTCTCATTTCTAACATTTAATTCCTTTCTTTTTTTTTAAAGAAAAAGTGTTTCCAGAGGAGAAAGGAAGCAAGGTACCAGAAATATGAAGAGAAACCTCACAGCTTCAAGTCCAAATGAGATATTCCTCAAAAATGACTTCTGTCCTGATTAATTTGCTAAAAATAGATCAACATCTTCCAGTAAAAACTCTCTATTAAAAAGATGCTGGCCAGCAAAAGTATCACAACTTGTGCCTGTGCATGGCTTCCTGTTTTCCAAAGGCCTCCACAAAACCTTCTGCTTTGTTTCCCACAGGACTTATTCCATGCATGTTTTAGATGCATTTTTCCATGGGTAGAAGAAGCTGGGACACACCCTCAATGGGGAAACACTAGGCCTGTTCATTGCCATCTCTGATTTCAAAAGGCTTTCCAGCCCTGATGGGCTGGTGGGATTTTTCCTGGGTGGTGGTGTTTCTGTGTGTAGCAGCCTGTGCCCTGTGCTGGAAGGGCCAGTGTGGCCCTTGGGGAGTGTGGTATGAAGAGCCACGTGGCAGCATTAAATTAACTGATGGAAAAAGAGCACTTACCTTTGCTGGATAGCATTTGAAATTTCTAACATGTTGCACAAACACAAATTACCCTTTGTGCTCCCCGAAAAGATAAAAACTGCTGCTCTTACAGAGCCAGGAGGGGGTAAGAGCCATGATACAGTTACTACTGTTTCTATCTCTCTTCCAGATCATAGGATGATAGAATGGTTTTGGTGGGAAGGGACCTTAAAGATCATCTGGTTTTAAGCCCTCTGCCATGGGCAGGGATGGCACTCACTAGACCAGACTGCTCAGGGCCCCATCCAGCCTAGCCTTGAACACTTCCAGAGATGGGGAATCCACAGCCTTTCTGGGCAACCTGTGCCAGTGCCTTACCACCCTTGCAGTCCAGAGACAGCTTAAGGCCATTCCCCCTATCCCTGCCTGCCTTGGGAAAAGTCCCTCTCCAGCTTCCTTACTGACCCCCTGAAGGTACTGGAAGTTCCTGTAGAACTCCTAAAAGGTCAACAACGAGAAGGAGTCGGTTGGTTGTGACCGTTGGCTGTCATGAGCCCAGTAATCCAGAATGTTGAGGGATGGACCAATCAGAAGGCTCTGGTCCAGCTGACACCATAAGGCCTTGGAATACCTGTGGCAGTTGGAGGGGCAGAGCAGTGGGAGGCCAGCGCAGCAGCAGGTCAGTGCAGCATCTGCTCCTGTCTTGCTTCCCTCCCATTCCCTTTTTTTGGCATTGGCGTTGTTCAGTGGAAGTCGCCTAGGACCTTCTTGAGTCGGAAGAGGAACACCTGAAGAAATGAGTGCAAGTATTCCTTTGATGGACCTTCCCAGCTGTGAAGTCCACAGACTTGGAGAGATCGCAGACCTCGTGAGCTCTGTTGGCCGCTCACGCGTTGGTAAGGAAAAGCTAGCCCTGGCCTTGAAAAAGGAAGGCTATATTCCCAAACTGCTGCAGCTTTTCCAAGTCTGCGAGAATTTAAAGGACACTGAAGGCTTGCGTCTTTTGTTTGACATTGTGAGAGGAATCTTGTACCTGGATGAAGATGCTCTGTTTGAGGTGATGTTTTCTGACGAGTGTATTCTGAATGTTGCTGGATGCCTTGAATATGATCCGTCTTTGGCTCAGCCAGAAAGCCTCAGGGAGTTCTTGATGAAAACAGCAAAGCTTCAGGAAGTTATTCCTACAAGAGACCCTGAAATCAGGCACAAAATCCGCCAGACATTCAGGGCACAATACATTCATGCCATCATCTCGCAGAATTCATCTGACTTGGAAGAGGGTTTTCTTTCTACCCTCACTGCATTCGTCAGACGCAGCGAAGAGGAGATTTTAAAAGTCTTGCAGGTAAGCGGGTTTCAGTGTGGCCTAGATGGGATCTGTATAGATCCCTCTGGCTGTGGTTTGGAAATGGGTTACAGCTGGTGAACACTGTCTAAGTTAATCCCTTTCATTTGCACAATGTTTGAATGCTTCCCCTTCTTTCTGATGCCTTGCATTCTGTACTTTCAAAACGGTAGATTTCAAGTGAGTATCTTAATACTTTTTAATGGGTTGTAAAGAGTTTAAAGTCCTTCTCTGTGATTGCCAAGCAACATACACCTTTGGAACTGGTTTTGTGTAGGTATTTCAGGAACAAGCAACATTTGTTATTCTCTGTTAGGGGCATTTGTTACACTGTTTTCCGTGTGAAGGGGTACAAAGAAATACATGTGCAGAGAGGGCAGAGAGCACCCAAACACTTGAGAGATGATGATGTTCACCCTGGTTTTCTTGGAGTCTGAAGCAACGGGGTAACCAAAATGCTTTACAAGAAATAAAATGTTGTCCTATATATCCTTAAGTGAGCCTTGGCAGCAGAGGATATGAATCTGAGAAGCAAAGAATAGTCCCAAAAGTTTCCCATCTTGGCAAAGCAGAGCTCCTGCAAGTGGGAGAGAAGGTTTTATTGTGAGTACGATAAGGAGGACGTGTCTGCAGCCAACTTGTAACCTGTTAATCTTGTCCCCCTTGCAGAGGTGGACTGAAAAGATGCCTTGCAATGCTACAGATCCAAAAGAGGGAAACTGATCCTGTGGGTTGTTCATAGTGTAGTGTGAACAGCGTGGGTGCAGCAAGGTCAATGTTGTCTCTTGGTGGGCACTTTCTAGTGCAGAAGTGCATGGGTTGCTTCCCTGGAAGGTTCCATGCAAGGTGCAAGGAGGGAGCCTGGCACAGCTTTGGACTGCCCTTTTCTGTCCTTTTGCTGGGGGTGGGGTGTGTGGCAGATCCCACAGGGAATCTATGAGGTTGAAAAGAGCTGCAAAGCCCTGGGGTGGAACAGCACAGAAGGAAAGGAATTGCCACCCTCCGTAGAGACGAATTTAGGGGTCAGTTTAAGGGATCATCTCCTCTGCTCAGATTCACCTGTGGCTCTGGTCTCCCAGAGCTGCTTGTGGGGCACACGGGAAGTGGTGAAACAATACACTGGAAATGATCCTGCTGAATGTGTACTCTGGCATTTGCTTTCTTTGGGATAAAAATAATGGCAGTGTGGAGAGTTTGACTTTGTGCAGTGGAGGATCCTAGAAAGACTTATTTTCACTCTCCAGAGGCACTGTGTAAGTTGTGTTCTTTTTGTGTGTTCCACAGAAAGATGAGATATTTTTCTCTGAAATTTTTGCAAAATTGAATGATGAAGCTACAGCTGATGAGCAACTACGTGAATTGGTAAGCCAGTGTTCTCGGTGTTTCCTTGAATGCTTTAAATGAAAGAGATGAAATAGAAAGAGTGAAACTGTTCTGATAGTTACAGTTTGTGTTAAAGGGAGGGTGTCCTGGCTGATTCTCCAGAAACACCTCCAAGACCGCAGAACTGTTTCCTCCTTTCCGAGAGTTTTCTGACTCAAATAAACCTGGCCTTATTTTTTTCTTGTGCACTAGGTGAAGTTTTTCAGGGAATTCTTTGCCTTTTCTTATGCATTACCTGCGAATAGAGGTGAATTTCTCAACACTTTGGCAAAGTTTGAAATTCTTCCAACTCTTGAAAGGTTAATGGTAAGTGAAAATGTACAGCTGATTTTAATAAAACTAGAAAAGGTCTTAGTGATTTCACCAGTGTTTTGGACCTACCTCGTCTAAGTCTGATGGGAGAGCTTTGCTCTGCTGAGAGTGGAAGTTCCTTGTGATGTTCAGCCTCCAAAAGCTGCCCACAGTTCTACTCTGGAGTAGCCTGGCTTGATTGCTCTTATTATTTTTACTTTGCATGATGGAGAAGTCTGTGGGCAGTGCAGTCCTTGGGACAAGGTGGTGTGAACCTTGAAAGAGACTCTTCTTGATGTGGCAGCTTGATTGGTTTTTTCGTCAGACACAATCCTATCTGAATTCTTGTTGCCTGCAAATGAGCAGAGAAATTGTTGTACACCTTGATTTGTACAGCTGGTCCTTTTGTACCAAATGAATTGTGGATAACAGGTAGAAAAGATCAGTGTCTGAGATATTTTAGCAAGTAGGCTGATGTGAATGTTTCTGGCCTAAATTAGGGCTCTCAAGTTCACAGAAAACCTTGTGTCCTTTCCAAAGGAGGGAAAGAGTGGGAAAAGATTTGTCTGGGTTCTTGTTGTTCTTCTGTAACTGTTTTACTGTGTTTCTCCTAGAAACTTTTGTAATGAAACATTGTCCAGATTTTTAAGTGCCTCTCCTTTGAATCTTCACTTGATAATAAATACCAAATGTGATATACTCTAGCAAATTAATCTCTTTTGTCTTAGGGAATGAATGATCTGCAAGTAAGATCTGTTGCTGCAGATATATTGTGTTATGTAGGATACTTTAATCCTTTCACGATCCACGACTTTGTACTGCAAGAGGCCCATCAGAGGGACAATGTAAGTAAAAGTGGTTTGGAGATTGTTAACATACTAGTTTTAGGGCAAACAGGGAAATAATGAGGCAAAGTCTCAATTTCTCTGTTTCCTTTTAATTTTTATTTTAAAAAATTACAGAAACTGGGGAACTCATTCCATTCCTGCTAGTAATTATTTTGTGTTTTCTTTGTTGGTTGGTTTGGTTTTTTGCAGAACAACCAACTCCTCATTGTGATCATTGAGCAGCTGATCAACAACTCTGACGCTGGACTTGGAGGAGATAATCAGTTAAAGAAGATTTTGCTTATTCTGATTGATCCAGAGAATATGCGGGAACGCGTTAGTGTAAGTGAACACGAAGGGCAGAAGACACATCACTGTCTCAGCAAAGTTAAAAGCCTGAGAGTCTCTATTGCTATTATCGTGGGCAGAGAATAAACAGTTTTAGGGGTTTTTTTATTAGGTGGAGTGTGGTCTGGTAGTGAGTTTAAATAAGCAAAACAGAAGTGAATTTTGCTTAATGAAAGTGTGCCCTAGTGTGTCTGGGGCACTGTGCAGGCACGAAACCAAGCAGTCCCCTGTGGCAGTGCCATAGCTCTTGTCTAACTGTAGCTCCATCTAGCTGGATGATAAATCCTGAAAGAAGAGAGTCCAGTAGAGTCTGTGTGAAACCAAATCAATGTTTTAATACATTGTAATGTCCCAGAATACCAGTCAAAAGGTTTGCAGGTTGTTCTGGCTGCAGAAGAAACTGCATGTCAGAGTGGTTTAAGGTCACTTGGTAAAGCACTTTGAGTCATTGAGGAGTTTCTGCATTTGATGTGTTTATATTTACATCCATGCTGGGGAGCCTTTTGGTGATAGCTAGGTTGGTTGGCTGTCTCACAGATTTTTCCCAAAATAAATAAGTCAATCTTGCTTGAGTGAAGACAGTGCTGCAGGCCTAAATAAAAGATACAGGCAGAACTGAGGGAGTCAGTAGAATTCTTCCTAGGCTGTTTCTTCTGCTACTGCTCTTTCATATTTAAAAGATTATATGTGATTGCCAGAGTTTAATGCAGTTACTGTTGTTTTAGAATTTAGAAATATTTGAGTTTCTCGATTTCTTCTACGACCGTTGCATTCATGTTCTTACTGCCCCACTTCTGGCTGATACATCAGACAAAGGTAATGACGATTTTTTTCCCCCTTTAATCCTGAAATGTTTTGATGGGAGTTATAGTCCTGAGAACAACAATAGGCTCCTGATGCCAGCTGGGAATATTCCTGCTACAAACTGTTGTTCCTCCAAGGACAGTGGTTCTACTGGCAGGAGTTTTCATTGCCCTTTCTTGCAGCTGTGAATGCTGTGCTTTGCACAGATGTACTTTCTTGATGTCTATTGTGAGTCATGTAGTAGTTTTCCTAGTCTGATTTTAAAGAATATTGGCTGTAATGGGGAAAAAAGCCACAGTTGTATTTGTTGTTTTGTTCTGACCCAACGTGCTGCTTCCTAAAGCAATCCAGTAAGATAAAAATCCACTAAAAACACATCACAAACTGTAATATCAACGGAGCTCAGTGTACACGACAGTACATTATTTCTTTCTTTGGTATAACTGAATACATTCCTTTTTCTTGTAGATGATTATCAAACAGCAGAAGTACTTGCTTTAGTTTTGGAGGTGCTTTCTTTTTGTGTGCGACGGCACAGGTATCACATGAAGAAGTATGTTACAAGCAAAGATCTGCTAAGAAGAATCCTGGTATTGTTGAAATCCAAACACAAATTTCTGGCCTTGTGTGAGTATGGAGCTGTTGTGATTTCCTTCATCAAGGCTTTGTGTGTCCTGTGTGGAAGGTGCACCAGAGTACCAGTGTCTACACTTGAACTTAGAAGTCCTGTTGATTTCCTGTGTTTTACTGGCTACCATGAAGTAATTTGGCAAGAAAGGTAGCAGCTGTCTGTGAGCGTAGACCACTGCAGTTCCTGGTGGGAGGAGGATTGTGGTCTCTTTTGAAGTCCTCAGGGATCTTTTCAGGTCTTCCTGACAATAAGGATCCTTAGTGATGAGATGTCTTTTCTCATTTCCATGGAAATTGTGTCCTTCTTTAAGAAGGTCCTAAATCTGGTGCTCCTTGTGGAGAGGGAATGAAATTCTGTGAAGTAGGATAGTTAAAGACTTGGGGCTGGTTCTGGGAGGGGAGCAGAGAAAAGCACAGGAGGGAGTGAACAGTTGAACTTCACACATGCTTAAGTGTATTGCTGCTGGACCTGAGAAAGAAATCAATGGTCCCTGATGACCTTCAAATACCCAGCAAAGTCCAAGAAGGAAAGAAAAGGGGATCTGTCAGCAAATGCTGCTTCTGCACTTTCCCCAAGTGCTTCTTAATGCTCTTGCTTTAGGGGTGCATTTTCCTCTTGGGATAACACCAGAATTTTCAGTTCTTCCACGAGGAGCGGATTGGAGCCCTGGCATGGGGTTAGTAAATGCTTGAATGTCTTTCTTCACACAGCTGCTCTTCGTTTTATGAGGAGGATGATTGGCCTGAAAGACGATATTTACAACCGGTACATCATTCTGGGAAACCTCTTTGAGCCAGTTGTAAATGCTCTGTTGGACAATGGGACTAGGTACAACTTGCTCAACTCTGCCTTGCTGGAGCTGTTTGAATTCATCCGGGTGGTAAGTTCAGCAGCAGCCTCAGCACTGACACATGCATGGACTCTCAGGTTGAGAGGCAAAAGGCAGCTCTCCCAGATAGGAAACATCTTGGTTTGGTGGAAGGGTCACAAGTAAAATTGGGACATTGCTGAGTCTATTGTCTGTTTCTATGGGAAGCTCAATAACTCTTTCTAGATCTCAGCTTTTTTTTTAAGGATAAATCTGCCTGTTTCCCATTTGTTCTTGACAAGAATATTTTGGCTCTGGAGAAGGGCTTAGTTGCTTTCCAAACAAAACTCAAAAGCTTTCTGACCTTATGAATGTGAATATTGGAGACTAAAACCCTGTTTTGTTCTTCTGCAGGAAGACATCCAGTCTCTTATCGAACATATAGTTGAGAATTTCTCTGACAAGCTGGACTCCATCCAATATGTTCGCACGTTCCAGGGACTGAAGGCAAAATACGAGCAAGAAAAAAACTGTCAAAGCCAGACATTGAACAGGTATGGCCCAATTTCTGTCTTCTGAGGCTGCCAGTGACTACCATTGCACAAGACTGCTGGTTGTTTTTCTTTTCCAGAAGGGCAGCAGAAGAAGGTGGCTGGGATTGGGGTTGGGTTTCATTTTTGATGAAAACCCTCTTAATTTGCAGTAAACCCTCATCTGCCTTTTCTTGTGGCCTCATGTAGTAGAGCTGCTATGGGTCACTAGATTAAGTGTTCCATTCAGAAACTCGCCCTTTATGTGGAGCAGGATCTTGCTCTGTCCCTCCAAGTTAGGATTCCATTTGCCTCACTGTCAGCTGGGTTGGTGAAGTTTACAGTGAGGATGGAACTGGAGATCAAGCTGGATTGCCTTCTGCAACATGCTGAATTCCCTTGAAAGCTCTGGAAGCCATTTCTGAGTCTGGCTAAGTCTGAAGCATCAGGCAAAGCTCAAATCACTCGTCCTTTGTTTCTTGCAGTGTCCTCTCCATGTTGCCTGGCAAGATATTTGTCAGAGATGAAACAGTCTCCGAGGCGGATGAAGGACCCCGGGGCAGTAAAGTTGAAGAGGAGGCAGCTCCGACATCACCACAAACCTTCAATGTCTCCAATGCAACATCCACACCCCTGACCACAGTGATGTCACCTGTCAAGGTGGGAGAACTTGTATGGAAGCTGTTGCCCTCGTGTAGGACAGCGCAGCAGCCTCATGGTGCTTTGCCGGGTATAACGTGGCACGGTCAGCAATGACCTGTGGGCAGGGTGTCTTAGTTAGAGATAAATGCAGCCAAATATCTGCCTAGTGAAACTCTGACTAATTTGGGGGAAGGTTTAAGAAATGCTTAGGTGGGACTGGAGTCTCTTGGTAATCTGGTGGGCACAGGTTAATCTTGCTTCTCCTGCAGAACTGCACATTGGATCTGTGCATTTGAAGCTGGGAGTTTACAAAGTGATTTTGAAACAATTCTGTGGTCAGATCAGATGAGCAAGGAAGCTCAAGTTGAGGTTCAAAACCACTCTCCAGACAAAAGGGTCTTGGAATGCAAAAGGCATCACCCAGAAACTTGCTACTGGCAGGCTTATGTGTCCTGCACAGGTTGGCTGGGTGTTGTGTACTGCAATTGCTCATTTGTATTTTTTTTAATATGATACATTTCTTTTTTTTTCCTTTTCCAACTGGCAGAAATGTATATTTGAAATATTTAATTTTACTGATGAGGATGAAGAGGAGGAGGCACGTCCAAGGAAAAGAACTCGTCTGGATTCCTAAAGGAAATGGAAGCTTTGAAATAAGGACTTTTATGATGGGTTTGAAATGCTATGATTGCTTAATGTTAAACTATGGAACCAGCTGCAATCCACCATGTAGATCACTCTTGATGATACATTATTATATAGTAATAATGTCATATCATAGTAATACATGTTAGTAATATAAGTAATACGTAGTTAAAAATATTAATATATATTTATATATAAAATATACATATAATGATTTTATTTAATATAAAGTAATGCAATAGTAATATATAATAATATATATATAAGTAATGTATGAGTAAAATATATAATATATATAAGTAATATATAAAAATAATAAATGTTATGTCCTTTTCTTCTGGAATAGTTTAATGTGAAACCATTTCTCTGAACATTTTTGTAGTTAGTTTTAAAATGCTCTTTTAATAAAAATTTTTCATGAAACTTGACTGGGTGGGATTGTTTTTTCTCTTGTGAGTTACTCTTGCAGTCAGCAATGTCTTGCCATGTGCAAAAGGTAATCTCTCTCCTGGCTTTGTTTTCAATCTGTCCAGGCCAAACCAGTGAAGGGTTTTAAAAGAATTCTACTCCTTTGAAAGTGAATTGCTGGTGACACCTCCAACCTGGTAACTGAAGCAATTATGTTTGCTTGAAGTTGCATTATTTTAACAGGTCTCAGTATTTGCTTCTGTTGTAGAGGCTCTCAAGTGGTTGAGGCCAGTGGTTGAGCAAATCTGTTCATTGCAGGGACGCTTAATCGCCTCACTACTGAACATGTTCCAGCAAAATCAGTGAGTTTCCAGCATTCTGAAAAGTCAGCATTAGTGGTGTATGTCCATGTAATTAGAAATATTGGTATATAAAACATGGACTAAGTGTAAGAGGGAAAATAAATCCCTTTACTTATTGATAATAAAATTTATTCTCAAAGCATCCTTCTTCTCTTGAGGTCTGCAGTGAACTTCTTAAAACCACAGCTTCCTTATAACTTCTTCTTTGCCTTCAGACAGGAAGATGCCCTGAAGCAGGGACTAACAGCCAGCTGGAGCTCTTCCAGCAGTGCACTGTTCTGTCTTGTGCTTCCAATCCTCCACCTGACTTGGTCTTTCCATGCTGGGCAACTGGGCAGGTGATGGCAGCACCCACCCTTCTGAGTGCCTTGCCTTTCTAAAAGTTATCAGCATCAAGTGGCTTCTGTTCCAGTGGCTGAGGGATACAAAGGAAGGATTTCATCATTTGAAACAGGCACAAAACTCCCAAAAGGGAACAAAAGAACACAGCAAATTTGTCACCTTTGCAAAATAAGAGTTTGCAAAAGAAAAATGTTTTTCCTATTCAGTTGGGGGTGGGGAGAAAAATACCCCTGAGACTGATGGGGGCCCAAACAGTAGGTCACAGGGTAGGAGAAAAGAGGCATTTTAGCCATTCTTTGGTTATGTTATGGTTATTACACTTATTCCTATTAAGCTGCAGCAATCCCCAGTAATGTGAAACTTCATCTTGCATCAGGAAAATGGGATTTTCCAAAAACACTCAGTGTCTAAACTGCTTCTGTTGAAGTTTTGTTAGTGCCATGTGCTTTGAAAATTTACTTGAGGGTTTTATACTTTGGTCATCTTGTCTGGATATGAAATGGGAAAAGAAAATAATAAGCAATGAGCTGCATTGCCAACTCAAATCACTTCAGCAGAAATCTTTAGTATATTTGTCAGAGCCCTTTCTTTAGCAACCTGTAGCAGAGGTTTTTTATTTAAAGAGGACAGAAGAAACTTTTGGCTCCCAAACCTTATGGGTCAGGGGGAAATTTAATTATTATTTCTAGAATAGTTTGTTATACAATTTTTTTAATTGCTCATTCTTATGGGTTCTGTGAGGAGTTGCCCTCTTGACTTCTCAGAGAAGATAAAGAAGTCAGGTAAGATCACCTATTTTCAATTTTCCTAAGTTTGCCTTTCAAACCTCACCCTGCAGCATTCCACCTCATTTCAGGGATGAAATTTAGTTAGATAGAGACACTTGCATACTGAAAATAAAACTATATTTAATAAAAAAAACCCCAAACCCACCAACCTAGAATAAATGTAATAATTATGTATGATGGCTCTTGGCTAAGGCTGGCTTTTTAATGATAGACTAGGCTTTAAAATATTTGAGTTTCTTTTCTTCAATTGTGTGTGAACAGAAATCACCTCCCATGCCACACATACAGGGAAATTCAGGCCTCACAGAATACGGAGGAGTGCAGGAGCTATGAAATCATGAGTTCGAAGTGCTTCTCTCTATTATCTATTTAAGTAAAATTCACTGCTACAGAATATAAGTAAATCTCTCTGCATGGAAAGTAAATCAGGTTATGAACACTTTTGAGGCTGTTTAGACACAGCTCATCTTGGTGATTGCCCAAGTTAAAGAAGTGTGAAAGGATCAACATTTCTCTAAACAAGAGTTAATGTGCAATTCTAGTACTGGTTGCATTTTTTGTCTCTGGAAAGCAGTGAACATCTGGATGGTTTTACCTCCTAAAGTTCTATGTATGGGTGGACATAAAGTTTATATTTGTGCAAGTGGAGGTTTATTCAAGAATATTCCATATCTTCCAGCTAGCTGTGGGATCAGAGGAGATAGTTTTGGATGAATCTTATGTGTATGTACTTGGCACTCTGCCACAAGCAGTGAATGCTGACTAGTGCAGGCAGCTTGCAGCCTGCTCACCACATAGAGCTAATTATTTTCTAGAGCCATCTCTCTGCTGAGGGCTTATATTCAACCTTTAGGAAAGACTAAATCATGGAGCTGTATTTATGGGGAAAAAAAACGCAGCTTCATCCTCTGAAGCTGTTACTTCAGGTAATTCTTTGCTTTTCTCCCCTCAGGAGTTTGTTGCAGACACCGTATTTCTGGTTTTGCACTTTGATATCACGAGTTAATACGCATCTTAAAGCAACTGTGGTGTTTCTCTCTCTCTCTCTATCTTTCTGGCGGTCACCGATAACAAATGCAGAGTATCATCCTGTGCCATATCACCATGCTTCTGTCACTGATAGCTCTGTTTTGGTTTGATTTCTGGTTTCTGTGGTTACCACCTAGTGAAGAAAAACACAGCAGGAACATGAATAACATACAATGATATTATAAAAGCTGTTAACACTGATAATACAATTTATGCTTTTTGGGGTCCTGAAGGTACCCAAAGCATTAATTACCTCAAATGTCCATACCAAATTTAGATTATTTTTTTAAAATTTATTTATTTCCTAATTTTCTGATTATCTTAATTTGTCATCTTCTTTCTCCTGCATTCTGAAAGAGGACCACAGCTGCCTATACCTTTCCTTATCATCACACTGAGCACCAAATCCTGCTGCAGTGTCCCCACCTATAAAAGGAGGAGAATGACCCCAATATAGGAAGTCACAGGAAAATCATAGGAAAAAAACCAACATGTATGAGCTGAGAGCTCCATTAAGATGATGATAGATGATTCTCAAAAATGGAGAAAAAGAAAAGGAAAGAAAATGAAATAATTGGAGCTTGTCTTGTGGTAGGAGGTTTTTTAGAGTGTCATGAAGTGGGTGGAGGATGTCTGTGTGGTCTGCCTTTATTAATCTTGTGGGCTAAACAGAGCTGACAAAAGAGATTTCCTGACAGATATTTTCCATGATATCAGTGTGGTATAGCTAAGAACAACTGAGCTTTTTTAACAGGACAAATATGAGACATTAAGAAATAAAAATTACCAGAAATTGAGCCCTTTTATTCCAAATAAGGAATAACTCTACAGCGATTGATCTGTTTTATCTAAATTGGGCAAACTGATGTTAATAAGCTTAAGTCACATACGTGTTGTAGTTTCATCTAGTGATTTCATTGTGTACAAACTTTTTTCATGCTCAGTAGGCACAAAAAATGAAACTACCTTTAGTATCCTTTTAGGTGAACCTGCTCTAATTCACCAAAATTTATTTTTCAGTGCCTTGACTATTCATTTGACGTGGAGATCTTTCAGCTTTGCCTGCCTGGCTATTTATCAGAAGTGAGGATAAACGTATTTTTTCGCATAAACGAGTCTTTATTGATTTACTGATTGGCTTCTCATTATTTCTAATAATTTGTTCTAATAAATACTTGGCACTTATGCATAGCAACAAGTGAAGAGTAAACAGCAGACTTAGTGCCAGTGAAACAGCACAAGACCTTGGAAATAGTACACAGCCTGATTTCACATCTGCTTTGTGCATACCGCTTTCTTACATTGCTATTTCACCATGTGAGGATGTGTCCACCATCCCAACTTTGACCATTCAGAGACAAATCAGAGGCTTCATCCAAATTCTGCTGCAAACAATATGAATGTCCATTTACTAATTAGATATCTGCTGTATTTGCTGCAGTAAGTTCTGTTTATCTGTGTACTAGTGAACAACTCCATAGGCTGTATCTGTGTTGATCAGTTGAAATTTCACAGCTATCCCCAGAAGTTTTCAGATTTCCAGAGTGAGGAGCTTGAGAAGTCCAACTGCCTTAAAACATGACTGATGTTGTCACCTTGACTGTACATTGTTGTAGCTTAGAGCAAATCTCAGTCACAGAAGGCCTTGTGTCTGCCTTTCCTTGGAAAACAGAAGTGAGAAAGTCACGGAAAACACAACAGTTGTTTATTTTTCTCCCCAGACCACTGAGATCATTTTTGGTCACTGTAAACGGCAGGTTTTGCCAGTGAATGGCATATTTGTCCTGGCTTCATGTGAGAGACAAAGCTCTTCAGGCTGGGCTCATTAAGTTGCAAGCAGGAGGACACTGGTAGTTTTTGAGTGAGTTCAGTGAGAGGGTCTGCAGAGTCATGGCAGCACAATGTAGTGACAGCACAGGATGCAGGAGGTGTAGCCAACAGAGCCTCAAGCCTGCGCAGGTTATCTGTGTGTCTTAGGAGTAGATGTTTCCTTACCTGAGCAGAATTAATAATATTTGAGCAAACACCTGAAAACTTGATAGATTTATCTGTGAACAAGGGCATCTCTTTATCTGTTCAGGGTCCCAAGCCCGCTGCTGTCACCAGTGTCTTGCAGAGCGTGCTGCATATCATCTCTTGGGAGATGGTACTTCATATTTGCTTGCTCTGACCACCTCCTTCTCCCAAGGCATCTGATTTTGGCTGCTATTGGAGGCAGGGAAGTGAGCCAGATGACCATCCTTTGGTTCCTGAGGCAGCAGTGGAGTGATTGCAAGTACTGTTCAGCTTTTCTTTCCTAGAGGAAAAGACTCAGAAGAAATTCGCTGCGGCTGAAGAGCACAAATAGGATAGGCTCCACAGCTCAGGGGATGTGTGAGAGTGTAATTCCATTGTGTGACAGCCCCTGGAGGTATTGGCCACAAAGCTTGGATTTTCCAAATTACATCAGTCTTTCCAGCACAGAGCAGCCGGGGTTGCATCTTAGCTGGTATAATCCCATGTAAGTAGATTGAAAGATGCTTCTGGGAGATCCCAGTCCATACAAAACCACATGGAGCCACTTTTATTATTCACAACTACGCTCTTTTACGGATATGCTGGGACATGACCCTCTATGGAAGAAGTCTCCAACGTCTTACGTCAGTAACTGCTTGTTTGCATCTCTGTTTGCTGTCTGGAAAAGACATTGGGAAAGGGTGGTAACTCATTTAAGAACCTTTATTTAGCAATCTAAAAATTCATTTAAAAGCTAAACTCTTATGAGCCTGCAAACTATGATTTAGATTTATTTTTTTCAGAAACAGCTTATTTAGCATTGCTCTGCAGCATTTTGAGAGAGGTATCCTTTGTGCATTCTGGCCTTCTGGAAATCAGAACAAATACAAAATTCCTCCAAAAGAAACACTGCAGAACATCTGACCTCTCATGCAATGAAATACTAAACAAATGCATTTCAGAAAGGTTTCAATGCCAGATTCTAGTTCTGCTATGTCAGTCTGAGCTATCCATCACTCTGTAGTTACCTACAGGAGGGAAGGAAAGGGCAAACATCTCTCATGTTCAAGGAGTTTCAAGGTTATGCTTGTCTGAACCTTTTCAGTTCCTCCTGTCCGGAAATCTCAATGAACAATCAAGAAAATGCAGGCACCATGATTCAATCTGATTATTTTATTTTTTGTTAAAACAGGGGTATGAAGCTGAAAAATTAGGATGTAGATGAGCTTATTGTATTGCTGCAGAGGAAGCTTGGAGGAGAAGAGAAACTGTACAAAGGAAATGCAGGAAAATGAACTGCTGTTCATGTTTCTTGTAGTGTCTTGCAGCACAGCCCTCTGCTTGATGGGCTGAGTTTGTACTGTCTTTACTCAGTCTCATGCAATGCTAGAAGGGCACTGTTTTCACCATCTTTACCCACCTCAAGAAGGATTCAGTGTGCATCTATCATTATATTATTTACTTAAGAGTGTTCTCAACACTACTACACGAGGTGGAGGGAACTAGGAGTAACAGTGCCCATTACCAAGCTCTCAGTCCTGCTATCCCAATTTTATTGTGGTCATTTGCATGTAATTAATGTTTATTATGCCTTTTAAAAGATCACATTAATCAGCCAGGAAGATTTATGGTATTTTTCACTATCATTACTCTCAACATATACAAATAGTTATTTTAGATATTTGAGGTAGATTTTTTTTCTTGGCAGATCAGTAAGAGAAAAGGCAACACTTCACTGATTAATAGTTTTCCTCCCTCCCTCTGCTTCGCTACTAGTTTAGGAACCTACAGAAACACTTTGCTGAAGATTGTTGTATTTACTGTGATTTCTTTTCTTTATCTTCCTGGGTTCATCAGAAAATTGTGCTGAAAAATATCAGCCACTTGATCCACAATACTACAGCCAGGTTCCTAACCTAGGCAGATGTCTGCTACTGCTGCTTCTTCATCAAATTATTTTATCTCCAATCTTGCTTTAACTCTCAAGAAATTATTTCCTTTTGTATGTGTAGATTGATAAATTCAGGAAATTACTCTCCATGCACATGTTTTCATTCTTGTATAGTTCTCTGTTTCCCTTTTACTAGCTGCTCCGGTCTCAGTCTTCCTTATTTAACATCTTCAGATATTAAAGAGAGAAGAAAGGGAGCTTCTGGCCCTACTGGAGTGCCACATATGGAACAATCTTCTGGGGGGTTCTTTTGGTCACTGAATATTTCCATACTTAAATCACCATTTTGTCTCGGGGATCTCTCCTACAATGTTTAAATTGTAGGCTGCTCACTGTGTTGAAATCTAATGAGTAACATCACTGTGATGTAAAGAAGTGCTGTAATCATGTTTTACAAATGGTGAAATAAAGCTCACACAGACAAACAGCAACAGCTCCAGACCCAGCTCTGCTCAGGAGAGATAAAACAGAAGCTGTTAAATGCCTTGTGGTATTGAAAACTTTGTAGGAAATGCATCTGCTTTTGCTTGGAGGCTCAGCCCTACCAGTATAATTGCTGGATACTTAAGGGAAAAGACCTTTGTAATTCTGCCAATAAGAAAGTGTGCAGGATTTACCAAGAACTATTAAGCAGTAGCAAACCCTGTACTGAGAGGCAGTGATTTGGAATATTCCAATGATGTCAGAGCTGGAGAGGTGTATCCATATGTAGTCACAGGTGTCTGAGCCACTGTCTTTGCCCTCACACAGGTGCTCAGTCCTGGGTGTGCTGTTGATCCTTTGTTGACCCTTTGTTTCACAAATGTCTGGTTCTGCCATGTGTTTTTAGGGCTGGATTTGAAATTTTATTTTTCAGTACAGGGAGGAAGGACATTTTTTATACGTTTATTGAAAGTGGAATCTCTCCAAATTAGACATGAAAGTCAAGGGGAAAAAATCCTTTCCAAATGACTTCAGACTTCTCGAGGTGGAGTTCTCTGTTCCCTCAGTTTAGCAAAACAAGGGCTCTGTGGGTTCTGCAAAATTTCCTCTGAAATCTGTGTTAACTCCTGAGTTAATTAACTCAGAGTTGATTAACATCCCAAGCAACATGTTAACATGGCTGTACAGTTACTGTGGTGCTACAACAACTTGAGCTTATTTCCAGGATGACACTATGGAACACATCCAGTAAGATTATCATAGTCTTAACTCTCTCTTTTAGTTCCTAAATTGATTCTGTTTCCCCTGTTTCTCATTATAAAGTGTATTCTCTGGAGTCTGGAAACCTTTCTTAATTTCTTTCTGAAACCTTCCCAAGGCTTCAGTGGCATGAATACCACAGCTATTGCCTACACACAGGTAATAACTGCCTACTGCAATCTGACAGTCATCTATATATACAAGGGGATCAACAATAGAAAGGGGTTAATGAGGAGAAAAGGTGGAAAATATTGTCATAATTGCTTTGTGCATTATTGCAAACGTTTAAAAAAGTGAGAAAACACAAGGTTTTATTATTTTTGATCTAAAAATACTATATTTAAGGAAAATGAGTATTACTGTGAAATTTTTGTTTATTTAAAAAGTTTAATTATTCTTGAATGCCTTGATGGTAAGTCTTCAGTCAGCTCTGACTATTGATCAAATGGCTGAAAGCCAGGAGTTATTTACTACTCGAGTGTTACTTAGGCTGTAGCACACAATCAAGAGCATTATCCCAATTATGCAGTGATTATTTTGGAAGAAGAATGTGCCATTTGAATCCATAATTAATGCACTTCACCATCTTAACGTTGTGAAGGGGGGCACTGGTGCTGGGTAACTGCAGACTTCTGAGAAACTGCTTTGGGGAGGTTTTCAAAGGTGCCATCATGGAATGGAGGCAGGCGCCTGGCTCCCGTAAGTCGGATGACAAATGGATATCATTCAAGAGTACCTGGTCCTCATTTTCTTCTGGATTGCTGCTTTTTTGCTGAGGACCACCATTGCCACATGGTCTTTCATGTACAAAAGAGGGACATCTCTTGTGTGTAGATGCTTGGAGCTGCTACACTGAATGGATAAAATGCTGAAAAAATACACCTAATTGTGAAAAATACAAACTTTGCCAATCTGAAGCAGAGCAGTGTTATAGCAATGCACTGAGAGCCCAAAGGGAAATTTTTAGTGTTGTATTCAACTTAAGAACTGAAACGATGCTAAGTAATTTAAGCTCTGTAGTCTATAGGTATTTAGTGAGAAGGATAAAGTATCCAGTAGCAATGGGGTAAGGATAAAGTGCCATGTAAAAATATTTTTTGTAAGACATTGGCAACATAATCTCCCAAATCCAAAGACAGAGAATGTGTAAAAGTCAGAGCTTCATCCCAGTTAAATTTTTAGAGATTTCTTGCATTAGGGACACAACTTATTCCTTATATTCCTAGTTGAAGAGATTGTGTTTAGTAACTTCTTTTGGTCATCAGCTTCTTAGCTCTCATGTAGTCTATTCATTGGCTTGTCCAAAGTAGCATATACAGTATTTCTTGAATGCAAGTATAGGTTGCACATCCTGCTTGGTTTCTCAGACACTATTTTATAGTGAAGTACTAAAAATTCAGTGAAGTTTTGTTACCTGTATTTCTCAATAACTGAATTCACAAAAGAATATCAGATACCTCTACTAGTGACACTGTGTAGGAAGTAAATATTGCACCTATTCTAAGCTCTAGAAACAGTTTGTATGGGTTGCAATTTCTCATCTGTTTTTGTTTTATATGCATAAAACAAACCTTGCCTCTGATGACACCCAGACAAAAAAACAAGAGAAAGTATAGCTTGTGTAGATTAAGATGAGGCTTTTCTGTTTATGGACACTGAGAAAAAATTTCAAATACAAAAGCCCATGTAAGACCTGATTTCCTGACCATCACCAAACTCCAATGACATGAGTGGGAGTAGAGTCAAAACTGCTTTACCAGAGTAAAGACACTTTAATTTTCCGTGTATTCAAAAGTTACAAAGAAGGTTTAGGCATTGTCTGGAAAAACAGGACAAATGCTGTGTTGATTTACCATTCTACACCTGTTCATTGGCAACTCTCTATATATTGCATTTGCAAGGCCGAGTTATTACCTATTTCTAACTAAAATATTCATGGAGCATCTGTGAACAGTTTCAGATGTCATTCATTACAGATTCAGGTCATGGTTTGCAGTCTGCATTCATACTTGGTTTGATGCAGAGCAGCAAAACCTCTGCTTTGCAGCTTAAGAGAGAGTAAACCCAGATGCTGTAAACACAGGGGGAGGCTGAGACTCCATCCCCTGTGGAAAAATCCGACTCTCTCTCTGTTCCTGTGTTCTTCCCTCTATTCCCTGCTAGCTCCTCCTTGTACGGCCAAGTATGAACCTAAGGAATCAATGAAGTCTTCCAGGGCAGCAAAGCACAAAAGGGAAAAGTGAAAAAAACCAAACAAACAAACAAACAACAACAACAACAACAAAACAAAAAAACAAACAAAAAAAAAAAAAAAAAAAAACCAAGGAGAAAAACAACTGATACCAGAGGACAACAAATAACAATAATTAAGAGGATACAGAACAGTCTACATCCATATTCACAATTAGAGGGAGAATAACCTCTGAAGACCTTTGGTTTGACACATTTTACCTACTTTCAAGTTATTACCCCTGAGTCTGGAGGTGGGCAGAATAAAATTATACATTTATGCAAAAATTTGCCCCTTAAGGAAAGTGTCCTACTAACTTCTGGTGGTGAGAGTTTGGTTATGCCTCAAAGTGGGAGAATTTATATTTCTTTCTAAACAAAATACATGATTTCACTGATCACCTCCTCTTTTGTGATTATTGACAAAAAGAATGTTTATTTTAAGTGTACATGAAATAAACAGTGGAGGAGGTAAATGAGAGATATCTCCCTGCCCTCCATCATGAAGGACTGGGCAGGAAGAGGGAGTATAGCCACCCTTTACTGCAGGTAGCCATTCCTGCTTCTCCTTCCTGCAGGGTCACTTGCTTAACCTATCCCAGAACTTTTTCTTTAATGAAAAAAATATCAAAAGCCAACTGCTGTGTGCTGTGGAGCAATTGTTATTCGTGTGCAGCTCTCTGCCTGAGGCCATAATTGACATCAATCGGTTTCAGTCGCACTTTCAAATGGGTTTACCATCTGAAGGGACGGGAGCTTGTTCCACTACCAAAACACACTCCCGACTGCCAATCTGCGGAGGGATGTAGTGTAAAATCATGTTTAAATGCCTGTTTCTGAGAGCTGTGAGTGATGTAACAGGGCAGTTATAGCATATTTCTACCTACACTGGTTACTCTGTGTGTATTCACAGTCTTCTCATCAGCTCAGCTTCCTGAAATCGAGATGCGACACCTAAACACAGCCCTCTTAATACATAACTTTTTCTACACTACTAATATTATCCTCCACTACTCCTCCAAAGACAGGATGCCTCTGCTCTTTGTACTACTGTCATGAGCTTTGTGTGTACTGCATCCCTTTGACAGAAACAAAAACAAGTTGCTGGAAAACAACCTGTGGAAAGAAATTAGGAAAAACATTCTTTGTACACACTGGCCAGTGACAAAGTTATTTTTTTCTCATACTAAAGTAGCTCATAGCAGCATGGTTTTACCCTAAATAAACTAATTCCATAAACAAAACATGAAAACATAATACAATCTGCAAAATAAGTAGCTTTTCTACCCAGCTCCCTATTTGCTTAAGAGATGTGCAAAACTTCTACCCAAATTTGCATGATATTGGGAAGTGAGTTTTTTGGGAAGTAGGTCTGAGTAGGACTCAGAACTGCCTCCCCAGGGAGCACTTTATGGACCAAGCGTTATCCCTACAGATACCTCTGTTTTGGAGAGATGCCAACGAGGGGACAGGACCTCCCATCTGGTCCCAGCGCTGCACCTTCACATTCTCCTTTTTGGTTGCTTGAACTCTGAGGCTTCACCTTTGCTCACAGTTTGAGAAATGAAAGGCTGGGTGAGCCTTAAGATTAATGTTTGTAAAGGTGCTGTCAGAGGAGAAGCTGCTGGGAAACAGGCAGCGTGAGGTTTTCTCAAGTTTCTGTTTTTCCAGGATGTGTTTTGTGCATCTTGTGCCTCAGGGTTGATAATCCTGTACTGTTTGTGAGCCCTGAATTCATGGAAAGACTTTTTAAAGTGTATTTTGCAAGAGGCTTATCAGTTAGAAATCATTAAAGAGAAATGAAGGATGCTTTTTGTGATCCTACACCAAATTTTTCACATTTGCTCTTTGTAGCATCAAGTACACTGCTTATCTGAGCCCACAGATGTTACCATCATCTACCTTTTAAATTGCTCAGTGTATTGACTGAGTCAGTGGATCAGAGAGAACAAGTGAAGGGTGTTTTCTGCCTGACTTGAAGCAGAAGTATTTTGGAGGAATTCTCTGTAAGTTTTCTCAGTTCCCTGGGTTTGCCTGGTACTATGTTTAATTATTTGTTACGTGAATAAATCCAAAAAAATATTTCCCTGTAAGAGTTTGCAAACTGTAGCCATCAACAAAAGCTGGGGTTAAAATGGGCTTTAGATATCTGTTCCTTCAAATGAAAACTAATAATTTTTGACTGCTTACCGTTGGGCACAGGTATTTTCACTTCATAGATAAACAAGAAGCAAATAAACTTTAGCTGAGACATCTGAAACACTAATCTTGTAGACAGGTGATCATTCCTCAGACCTCAGAGCATCTATATTGTAGTTGTCTGTTATTATTTATCTTATAGCAGCAGCTAAAAGCCTCCACTGAGATTGGAAGCAAAATTCTGTGCTACAACTCAGTGAGAGGAAGCTCCTGCCCCAAAAGATTTATTACTTCAGCAGAGATGGGTAAATAACACAGCAAATGTGCACGGAGCCTGTGGGGAACATGGAAATATCTCACATCTATTAGTGTGTGCAGAGCTGAGTGCTCTGTGGGAAGAGATTTGGGCCCTTTGATTTCCAGAAAGAGTCAAGAACAACCATCACCTGTCATGGATGGCTAAGGAGAAATGTGACCCTGACATTTTTCTGTGGAAAACAGGAGTTTGGGTGTTAACTCCATAGACATGTTGTGAAAACTGCAACCTGCTGCTATTACTTCAATTTTTTACTTGTGGTCATACTAATTTAAAACCTATATAAAATGGTTTTTTTCTGCTCAGGGGCTGTAATTAGTTTGTATATGCTAACTCTTGAAAGATTACTGTAATGTTTTTCAGATTCACATGGAATATCAGCTCTGTCACACAGCTGCTGGGAACAAGTAACAATATAGGAGCAGGATATACTCATTTTGATTTTTATCTTACCAGAAAAATCCAAGATTTAGCTAACTGGGAGTGAGAGAAACATCACTGACTAATAGTGACTAAGAAAGGTCCAGCATTTGAATCTCATTTACAGGCTATAAATGCTGAATTGCTTTTACCCTGTGCTTGTGGGCACTTAATGCCTGCAAAAGGTTATAGCTCAAGTAAGAAAAAATAGAGTCTTTTTGTGCTGGGAATACACTATAGAAAGCTGTCAGCAAAGGGATGGAATTACAGTGCACGGGAGAAAACATCTTTGAGTAAAAGGTGACATTTCACAAAGAGTGCAACTCAAAGGGTACGAGAACGTTTTCTACAGAATTTCTAATACTGTGAGCCACCTATTGAGTTGTAGAAGGGTCTTGGAAGGACCTGTGCTTCAATAAGTTTGGAGGTCAGAGTGGCTTCTTACACTGGAGGGACAGATGTACAAACTGCACAGTTACCACACGTGCCTCATCCATCGCTGTCCCGCAGCTTGCACGATGTAAATAAGCATTCATAGCCTGTTTCAATGCAATCCATAACAGAGTAACATAATTTATCACTTAGCCCCGAAGTGGATTATAAGCTCTTATACTGTCACTTACTGTAACTCAGTAGCTTCTTAACTACACAAAGATCTGATTGTATAGAAAGGCTTATCCTGCCTGTAACTCCCACAGTAACCTGTCCAGATGTGCCATAACACCACATATGTTATTCAAGAAGATCTAAAAAGGATACAGTTGGGAAAGGCAGGGAGTCAGGGCATGCAGTATCCACACTGGAACAAGTGCTGGAGTCAGATGTAGCCAATTAGGGACTTTTTTTCCCAGTCCTGGTCTCCAAGCGTAACTTGTGATCCTCTGTTGGTGTGTTAGGTTGCCAGGTGATCATTCCTCAGACCTCAGAGCACCTATATTGTATTACACAAGCTGGTGATTTGATACCATGGCAGCTCCACAGTCAGTGGTACCCTACTGGAAGCTAGGAACCTCATGAGGGTATATGCACCATGTGCCTTCACTGTGAAATTCCTGTTTGTACTGTTCTTGGTGAGGGCAGTTTCTTTGAAAGTCAGTGTTGTGGATTTTAGCAGAAGCTAAAGAAGAAGATATTTTTCCCTTCAAGGATAAGTGTTAACTTTTCAAATGGTAATCACCACTGCAGCTGGGACCAGATGAGAAAATGGTAAAGCTGGAAGGAAAGGCATAAATCTAAAATGCATATGAGGATAATTTTCTTTCTTAATAGAGAAATATGTAGAAACATAAGAAGCCATAGAAATGGTTGAAGCTTTCATGTTGAGTAAGAATTAATGTTATCAGACTGACACTGACCAGATTTGAAATGACTGTGTTTTACTAGAGACTATAAAAGCTTTAAATTTGGTGTTTTTTTAATATTGCTTTCATTAGCAAGAACAGCAAACTACAGGACATTTACCTAAAGTCTGTTTCCATGAGAAAACAAGTTTGTTTATTCAGTTTCAAATTTGATGTAGGATGGAAAAATATTTGTGCTCACCTTGTCAACTGTTGATGTGTGTTGCTGAACTGTCTTTCTCTACATACTGTTCTGTTCTGGATAGAGCTCAGTCCCTGCTGGTCAACATATCCTGTTTTAAATAAATTCTGACTACACATGGCAAACCTCTGCACCTTGTGGATCACTCATTGAACAGCGGGAACAAGAGGTTCATTTGTGTATTTTCAAATCCAAATCTACTAAAATGTCTAAGTGCAAACAGTATAATTCATTATATTAATCCACAGTATAATCCATTATATTAATGACTCTACTTGATGGAAAGTTGTGACCCTCTTAGCATGATGACAGCATGATGATTTTCTGATGTGGCTCTTTGCACAGTTCCTGAAGCCCTGCTTTATCTGCAAGGGTATAAAGCGTGCCCGGGGTTTAGGTTCACATCTCTTGACTTTATCTCTCAAACTCACTTTGGATCCTTTGCTTCAGCAGAATCCAAATAAGATCATCTGGCTTCTTTCTTACATGAAAAACTGTTTGCCTATATGAAGTGATCCATCATTTTGTTACCCCATGGTGACCTGACAAGAGGATTAGAGCCAGACAATCCTCATCCATTTATATTTAATTAGAAATAGCCATTAGCAAGTTGGGGACTTTCAATAATTGTGTATTTCCTGCTTGTATTTATTTTCCCTTACCACTGCTTTCCTGTAACTCTTACATTAACCAATAATGATGCACTAATTGATTGTGAGGTTGTAAATAGGTAGTCAGAACTTGTGAGTGCTTTTGATTGCCTCACAAGAACAGCAAAGCTCCTGATAGCTGAGAAACACTTCATAATACCAGATTTTTATATGTTTACTCATACTGAATTACACACTTTTGTTTAGGTCTTTCAAATGGCCTTGATGCACTTTAATAACTATCTTGGAATAAAATATGCCTCCTGAATGCCAGTTATGCTGTCAGAATCCCAGTCTAAGCAGATTATTCAAGACATTTGCACTTTCTGAAAAGTTCATTAAAACATTGAAGTCAATTCTCATAAATTTTAGAATACTTCATTTTTATTTCAGTAAATGCTAAGCACCACAAAGAGGTAAATTGCTGTTAGCAGTTACTCTAACTCAGATTGTCTTGGATCCCCTTCAAAAACCAATTTGCACTCATTTAAAAACAGCGTGATAATGAATTGCATTAATTGTTAATGTTCACTTTCAGTGTCATTACAGAACTCATCCTAAATCCCTCTCACAGGACAACTAACTGGCAGTATGTGCTGAGGAGAGAAATGCAAGAACCCTGAGCCCAATTATTTGTTTGTAATGGCTCAAGCCCCATTACTTACTTAAGAGAGCGATTTTGTTCAAACTCTTGCAGCTCAGTGGCAGAGGTCCCTGGTGGATTATTGTGAGCTGCTCACTTTGCATCAGCAGGATTTGTACAGACCAAGTAGAAGGGCCAAAATGACTTAAGAAGTATCAGCTACCATGTACTGACACTGTTCAGATTACCCAGCTGCCTTTTTAAAAAACACAGAGTGTTTATCAAAAGGTTATGATATGAAACAAAGCAACAGCTAAAATATACCCCTCAAAACTGCATCCTGTAGGAAGTTTAAATTAGAAGTGGTGTTTATTTTCATTCATGGCTGGTTTTAGACTGCCTAGAGATTATTTTGTGTGTAATGTTTTTATTCTTTCTCCTGTCTCTGCGCTATATTTGGGGGGTCCATAAAGTGTATTGAGTTTGTGAGATGAAAAATAACTTTCAAGCTGTAAAGGACCTTTCTTCTCCTGGTGGTCAAGTGTTCATTGATTATTGATTATTGATTGATTGATTGATTAATTCTTTCACTCATTCATTGCATATTGGCTCTAACCACATCCATGAGGGTTATCATGCACACAGACTAAGCATACAGAGTTGAGGAGCAGAAAAGTGTAATTTGAGTATTAAATCATAGGATCAGGATCCACATTCTTGCAGATATTACTGCACCTTCTTAAGCTTTAATTTTTCACATGAAGAATGACAGTGTGTCAAGAATCTTACATCTGGTGCTTTATGAATACAAACCATGTTGATAACTGTTTCCAGGACCAGAGGAAATAGTCCTTTCCATTATAAATCTTTTTGGAAGTGTTGGAATTCACTAGATCAAAATCAGGAACGTTAAAAATATGTTCTGTTTTCGCTAGGTATGTTCCAAAAATATGCTCTGCTGTTTTGATAAAAATTCTAAGGGGAAAAAAATCTTTAAAGCAGATTATAACTATCAAAATCTTTTGCAGTGCTTCTGCTAAGGGGCTGACTTCACTAGTACCCTGGCTGTTTGAATTTGTGTGGTCATCCAAACAAAAAGCCTGGGGAAACCAGTGTAATGTGAATGTGATTGGTTTCCAAAAGCAACTCTTCCCATGTAACTGCCAGATAAAACTTACAGTTCGTCTCTACAAATCAAAGGTCAGTTACTTGGGAGGACAGATAGGTAAGGGAAAAGGCTGAGTGACATTTGGAAAAGGAAGTTGGAGCAGTGAAACAGAGAGGATGAAGGGTGAAAAGCTAAGCTTCTAAGAGAAAAATGAGGAGTGCTGGAGTAGTACAGAACTATCTAGCCAGCAGGTACCTATAAGGCAAGGATTTAAGCCCTTTTGATTAGATGGCAGGGGACAGCTGTACAAAATAAGTAAATAAGGAGAAAAGCATGCAAAAAGTATTGTAATCTCTTCCTTATGGGGGAAACACAAGGCAAATTCACCTGCTGATGAGTGCCAGCTGCCCTAATAGGAGAGGGCAGACAAATTCAGAAAGCTGCCATAGCACACAGGCTGCTCTGCAGGGTTGGCCATCACATACTCTCTCGTTGAAGCTGGTCCATTTTTCAGAATGGAATCAAATATTTGCAAAGCAGGACCACATAATATTTCTTTCATATGGCTGTGCCTTATAACGTACTGGCTTCTATTAGCGCACAAAACCCCCTCTCTTCCCCTGCCCTGAAACCAGTGGCAGTGAAAGAGCAGGGTAGACATGTCTCACTGTCACTCGTTAACAGATTCCTGCTGGTGCCACTGTTGTCATGGTCTATATGCTTGTTTGCAGGCTGCCTAAACAAGTCACAGACTAGATATCAGCTACCAGGTCCTCAGAGTGTTAAATTCTTGCTGTACATCTGATGGCAGATGCTGGTGTAGGTTGCAGCTTATTAAGGGAGTCTCATCAAAGTAGTCATGTTGGAGAAACAAGATATCTGTTCCAGACAACAGCAGTTCACAGGTAGGTGCATCCCTTCAGTCTTTTGAAGCTGCTTTACACCATGTGAAGACCCTGCATATTCTTGATCTGTATAATTATATGTATTTTTAGGTTAAATTTAGAGTCGGGCATGAATTAGCTGAAAGAAGTGGAGCGTGTTCAATAGACGATGCATCAAAACACTGTGAGTGCATTGAAGTGGCTCATATGTGTTACTCAAAGGCATTTCTGTTTCATTTTGGAAAAAGGATACCTGGGTGACTAATGATGAAAGGAGGCAGACTCAGCAACACACAGTGAACACTCTTGCTCTGATGTGTGCTGTAATCAGATTTCAGGTAGGCTGCAACTAACCAGATACCAGAAAGGCTTTTAGTGAAGCTTTGAGTAACACAGAAGCACAGCACCATCAGCAGCACAGTTACATTAGCAAAGAGACTATAAAAAAAGTTCAAAATCATCATTACTTTCTCAGGAAAGGCTGTAAAGGTTACACTCTGCAGTTCTGGCAAGGGCATCCTGTACTCCTTGCAGCCATATTATATGAAAACAAATAAACCAGAAACAAAAACTCAGCCACAAAACATGTACGATCTGCTGCTCCAAAAATTAAATGAATGGTGAATGCTATCCTCCAAGGTAGGAGAGAGTCCACATTTTCCTTTCCAGGGAAGTCAGAATACATTCATTCAAACTGCCTGGAAAAACCTCCAGGCCTTCAAGGATTGCTAATACTTGTTTTAACATTTTCAACAGTTTTAATTGGTGACATGATACAACCAAGGTGTGACTCAGCCAAAAATTTACTGGAGGTGGCGGGAAGTCTCACAAAATACCTGTTCTCGCTGTTTTCTGCCAGCTCTTGGTCTTTGTAGTGGACACAGTAACAGACTATTGCCCAGTGAGTCCTTTTCTTTACCTAAGTTGCTCTCATGGTCGAAGCACTCACAGCCTGTCTCTCTGGAGAACATCAGTAATGCTTTTTCTGTTGACAGAATCTGAGGACAGGAGTAGAACAAAATATGAAGCACATTCATTAAAGCACAGGACACAGATCAATAATTTGGTCTGTGTAATTCAGAGAGCACTTCCCACAGGAAGCTGGTGCCCCCATTCAAGCTTCAGCTTTGGGATGACTCTATTTGTTTTTACACTGCGTGGCTTTACAAATCTGACCTGTGCCACTGGACGACACAGCTGCCCTCACCTCAGTGTTCGTTCTCCAAAAGAACCTGTGGGAGAGCTCCAGTTTGGCTGACTGGTCCTAATGGCAGTGAGCCTGCAGCCTCACAACGCATGGTAAAAAACTCACTTGGAAATAAGAAATTGCAACTTCATTTCCTTCCTCACCGCGAAAAATTGAATTGCACTTGGCTTTCCTCACTCTCTCTCCTTGGATGGCTGCAGCTACTGAAAATACTCTGCCTTAAAAACAGTATCTTCCAGCAGATCAGATAGTATTGCCAAGCAATTATCAAAGAGCGAGCCCTGGGCATAGATAAAACAGCTTAACTTCCCGACTAGCAAGGCAAGCTCCTATGCCTTCAGGTCTGCCTGATACCACTTGCCACATGTTTTGATCATGCAGCTGTGGATTTATAGCTGAAACAACACAACATGACTCTACGACATTAGACCTGTTCATTTAGCACACAAATCCTTCTAAGCACGATGAACTCCTTGTTGAAATCAATAAGCATTTTGACTTAAAAGGCACTAAAAGAGCCTGTCCTGACAGCTTCTCCTAATTTCCTCTATGTACTTCTCTGTACCTATCTGTACCTCTAAGCCCCTTATAAAAGCAAAACAGAACAAAAAATTACTCCTTTGTATTTCTTATTAGCTGGTGTTTCAACTGACACCTGATTTTTCCACTGTCTTTTTAAAATAGCAAATGCAATCTGCCCATGCTGTACATCTTTACAGAAGCCATTCTAGTGTAAGTTATGATATTTAGCCAGGAGCAGATGGGAAAATACTCCTGCTGACAGCTACCACCTTCTACAAACAACAGACCACATATTCTGATCCTATTTATTTGAAATGGCTGAAAATCGGTCCAGTGTTCACTAAGATAAAGGCAATTTTCAGGGAAAGATGAAGAGAAAGCAAGAGTATTACATTATCCTCTGCCTTTCAGATCCCCAGGTATATACTTAATATCAAAGAAATATCAGTATTGTTGTTTAGCACTTACATTATCAAAATGCTTAATATCTGTGTCCGTGGAATAGGACTCGTTGCACCGAATAAGATGACAGTTCTCCTCACAAGACTTCTACAGAGTAGAGAAAAGGCTAGTGAACATAGATCTTTAGGAAGTACTGGGATAATGAGGGGGGAAAAAGGCATATAACAGACTTCTCACAAGCAAAGCCAGACGTATGGAGCTCCTTTTCAACCACCTTGGAAATTAATTTCCCAAAGCTGTAATTTCAAGCCTTATGACTGTTTCACACATCCTCTGAAACACACAATTTGATATGTCTCAATAAAATGGGAAGTTTTAATTCTTTCTTTTTGCACCTGCTTATTAAAATATGAAAGGCTTGCTCATGTAAGTGCTTTCAAAAGCTGCTGGTGTACCTCATGATGGGGAACCAAGCTGTACCCAGACTGTTTCAAGTGTTACCTTCCAATCATATAAAAATTTCCAGAGGGACTCCTTTTGCAGGGACAGATGTTTGAAGCATGACAGTCACTTTTGTCTGTCCAGGATGGATCTATGAGAGGTGTGTTACATGTACTGAATGGTGATAGTAATTTTGTTGACAACGGGGAAGTGAAAGCTTAAAAAGAAAACATTAGTGACAAATGTGTTAGAAATACAAAATACTAGCTGGCTGGTCCTCCCTGGAGGCAAACCTTTTTTTTTTTTTTTTAAATTAAAATATCTTTTTCTTTAGATAGTCTGTTTATCTGTCGTAATTTGATAGTGTATGAAAATGATATCTAAATTTATTTTCCAGAGGATAATTGCCCTGGTATTTAATCTCTGTGTCATCATCTAAATCCTCCCAACCCTTTGCTGTTCTTCTGTTCTCAGGCAGATTCTACATCTCCTAGATGAAGTAATATTTTCCTTCACACAGACAGTCACTTAGTGGCTGTCACCAACACAAAACAGCTGCTTGCATGGGGTGGTAAGCACAGGAAGGAATAGATGCATCAGACTGGCAACAGGGCTTGCAAAGCATGTTGGAAATTCTCCTCCTGGTACCTGGGGACTCTTTTCAGCACACTTCACACACCAGGTAAAAAAAGTATCATCTTTCTTTGTGGCTTTTTTTGATGTTTGGGGAGGTGTTTCTGTGCAATGAATGTCACAGGATCTGCCACAGAGGTCTCAGAGGGCACTCCTGATGCCAACCCTGGCCTCCAGTCCATTCATCTTCATGTCCTCCCACATTAAACTCGCTGTAAGGGAGCAGAATGATTGCAGGCACAGCTCTGGGACACCCAGCAGCTTTGGGAGGGTGCTCATCACCTGCCAGGGTTTGGATTGTGCCAGTTTCTCTCTAGCTCTCAAGGATTACATGTCCAATCAAGCACTGAAGGGGATTAAGATTGCCCCTAACCACCAAAACATGCAAAACTTGCGAAAGATTATGTATGGCACCGGACACCAAAAAGGTTAATTGTCGTGGCTCTAGATGGTGAGCATAAAAAATTAAAAATTGTCTGCTACTACTCTCAGAGGACAGATATAATTGGTGGTGAATAGTGTCAGTAACTGAAGCTATAAGCACACAGGGTAATGTGCTATCACTGCCCTGTGCAGGATTTGCCTTCCCAAATCTTCGTTCGTGAAGCCCAGCCATGATGATTTTGCCATTCCTAAGTCAACATATTTCTCCTCTCACTGCCCCACCGACCCCCGAGTTTTATCAGAGGGAGATTTTGCTAAGATTGTTTTTGAGCCTTTTGCAGTCAGTAGGAGTCTTTTTTTTTTTTTTTTTTTTTTTTTTTTTTTTGGTAGAAGAGATCCATGGATATTGGATTCTGCATTTTGTTGGAGCCTCCTGGGAAATGGCTGTACGTACTTGTCATGGCAGGATGGAGAGATCTTCAGGTCTCATGGCTATTTCAGTAGATTTACATCATGGATTTTTTTTTGTAGCTAAAAGCAATATGAGCATATTTCATAATGATGGGGTTTTATTTCTCTGCAAATGTGTCCTGACCTCTCTCTGTCACTGGTTTTACAGCTTCTGTGCAACACGTTTAGCTGAGGGCAGTTGTCCACAATGCAGAAGATGATTTAGGTGTGTGAGATGTTTTATTTATGTGATGTGCAGAAGGGATCCAGGGATCTCCACAGCTTGGGCTGACTTTCTGATGTCAGGAAAGACGCGAGGATTGGGAAAGGAAACAAACACAATGGGGATATGGGAAAGGAATTGTACACAATTAATTGGAAGCCACATCTCTCTCTCCCTCTCTCCTATTTCTACTGCTGTGGGAATACTTTTGTCCCGTATGTGATGGAGGATGTGTACTCAGAAACTGTTCATTCTGGTCATAGTTTTTATCCCATTTCATAGCAATTCTACCAGGAGCTGCCCTGCGTGCAAGCAGTGAGCTACTCATTTCCTGCTGTAAAACAAAAAGAGTATAAAAATTAATTTCATATTGAGCAAGCCAGTTACTCATCTCTGAGTGGAGTTTCCCTCCTGACTAGCTTCACTGCAGCCTTTGGCCTCCCTTTGTTGCTTTTTCCCAGCTTGTTCCATAGCCAGAGGTAACTGCTCCCTGTCTGCAATGCTGTAGGGAAGCAAACCCCAGCCCAGGGCAGCAGGATGCCACCCTTTGTATCTTGCCAGGGAGTTTCAGCCCTGAAATAGTGGTTTTCATCAAACTAGAGTCTACTTGGAAAGTTCATCCTTTCAGACAAATTGGGGAGCAGGGGGGGCTGCAGTGGCTTAACTTTCCAGACGTGCTCTGGCTGCCTGGGAAAGTGCATGAGCTTGGAAGCCAATGGCCAGGCAGGTACTTACAGGAGCTTAGCTTATTCCTACAGTTTTCAGAATTGCTTCGCTCCCTACAAAAAGCTCAGAGGCCACAAGGTGGAAAAGGTTTTTCGCCCAGAGGGTAGTTGAGCACTGGAACAGGCTGCCCAGGGGAGTGGTCACAGCACAAAGCCTGTCTGAGTTCACAGAAGCATCTGGACAATGCTCTCAGGCACATGGTGGGATTGTTGGAGTTGTCCTATGCAGGCCCAGGAGCTGGACTCAATGATTCTGATGGGTCCCTCCCAACTCAGCATATTCTATAATTCTATGAAATGTTAAAGTCGACCGCCGAGATCTATTAAAATCAATGCCAAAATTTCTGCTGACTTCCCCTGCTCCAGCCAGGGCCTGCACTGACAATTTCAACTGCAGTCTGTTGCATACATTCACTACAGCTTTCTACTGCTCAGCTTTGGTATTGAGAAAGTGTGTGTCTGCTCATTGCAAAAGATTAACAGTATAAACTACTTAAGAAACTCCAGGATGCTGTTGAAACCTTATTTTACTTTGATAACATTTGGTTGTCTCATTCCATGTGTTTTAAAAATCTGAACTTTGACTAAATTTCCTCAAAAAAATTTGTTTTCAGAAATATATGTAGTTGATTGAACATGAACATGGCTTTCACTGAAAGAGAAACTTTGAAGGCTGAAAAATTAAGTCAAGGCAAATTGAGGTGAAAGTACAGTGGTATGTTCAGAGTGCATGGCTGTGCAAGATGAGAGTTTTTTACCCACCCATTTGGAGGATTTTAGTCTACCAGCAAGATTCTACAGAGGTTCATCACAACATGCTTCCTCTGTAAAATGCTCCCCAAAAAACTCTTCCTCCAAAAGCAAGGGTAGTTATAACACAGATTAAAGTTTGTGGATCAGCTTCTGAGTAAGAAGGATGAGGTGTTCCTAGTGGGAACTCTTCTGCTGGCAGTATTGCTATACTTCTGAAAGTGCCTCTAAGCTCCTGACTATCAAAATACTTTATCTGTCATACTCTGAAATTATTTTTGCTGCAAGGAACAGTGATGCTCTGTTATGGCCAGGATAGCAGTGGGCAGAGTGTGTCTGTTAATGAAAAGGCATACCCCGGCACCAATCCAGCACCTCTGATGCATCATGAGCTTGTTAGTCTGCAGTGAGAGCCTTTTGGATCCTAACATAGCCCTGGGAAAAAGGCTCAGACAGCAGCACCTCAGATCCAGAGACATAGCCCAGCCTGACAGTAGCTGGACTTCTCCCAGGAGGTGGCTCAGAGAAAAAAATCCCTAAAGCATTTTACTCTGCACATTATGGATCAGCTGGAGTAAAAAATGCTCAAGGGTAATTCAGGGGTGGCTCATCTTCTGGGAACACCTGGTTTAACCCAGTAACAGTGGTGACACTGAATGACAGCAGCTTTAATGGGAGGCTAGTTCAATTAACACGGCTGCAAGCAGCCAAATAGCAGACAGCTACTCTGCATGGGGGAGGGGGGCGGAGGGGAGGATCGAATTAGGCTAAAACGATGGTAATTAGCAGCTGTCTGGCAGCGAGGCATTTTGTCTGCCCTGCAGTTGAAAGCTCTTTATTACAGATAACCTCCCACTAGAGCCCGGGCAGGGCAACCTGCCTCTCAGAATGCTGGAAGTGGGGAAGCAAGCTGCTGCTTTGCCTTGATGAATGTGCTGCAGAATTGCTAGGTAAATAATATGTTCATTCTTCCTTTTCGCAAGATATATCCTTAAGAATGCAGTTATGAGAAATTCACCCTGGAGCTCTAACATTGAGTTTAGTAGGAAAACAGTATACTTAGTCCTGGGCTAAAAGCAAAAGAAATATCCTTATGAAACATTTGGGAGAATGGTTTAGCCTTTGGTAAAACGGATAAACCACATGAGTATTAGAACTTTGCTTTCTAAACCAACATTTTGTTTGGGATCTTTTAAAATGTCGCTGAAATTATCTAGGTTTAATTCCATCATATGTGGCATTACAAATAATAAATTGATCAATAGAAGCAAATGTATTGATCCTACCCATTAACATAACAGAGTTGCTTTCCACTCCCTGCTTGGTAAAAAAGGACATCCCATACTGTGGGGGCCTGAGGGTGGGCTGAGGACCGCCATGCAGGTATCTTGGGCAGTACTGGTTAGCCTTGACTGCAGGTAGGAATGGACAAGAGGACCCTAAGCTGGGTTTCCTTCTGGGGAAAACAGAGCAAAATCATACTGGAACCAAGCCCAGAGGAAAGAATGGAAAGCAGAAGCTGAGACTTGAGGAGAGGGGACCATAGGAGCTGGTTTGTCTTTGCTGTAGAATCAGTGCCTCCTGCATTCTCTTTCATCAGCCTCAGTTACAGGGAGGATATTTATGAGGGTCTCATTGGCTCCAAAACCTCCTGCCCCTCTCTGTCCATTGCCAACCTTATCACAGCACTTATGAAACTCCAAATAACAGTCATTTCAATGGAAAAATCCTGTAATTTGACAGTCTTGTTCTGAAAAAAAAAAAATCTGTTTTATTAAGAGCCTCAAAAAATATTCAAGAGACAGAGGAGCTAACTAAAACTTTCATTCAAATAAAAGGAAGAGTTCACTGGACAAACCCCAGTGAGGTCTCTCTCCTTGATAGAAGTTGCAGCCTCTTTTATCCCCTTGCCCGAAACTCAGGTCCCTCCCCGTTTCCCCACTGGCTGAGGTACTCCAGGGTTACAGCCTTCCCAACATGCCCACAATGTGTCCTCCATTCCATGGTAACTCAGGGAAGGGTCCCCAGCATTTTCAAGATAGAGGTTACTGATCCTTTGCTGCTGATAAATCCCTTTGTTTCTGGGCAAACTGCACCTCTCTGTAACTGACAACTGAACAACCAGGAACTTGTCACTTCCCACAGCAAATGTAACCACACTACAAATTTTTCAAGAACACCTATTTATTCCTAATAGTCTCATTCTAAGTTGTTGTGTTTGCTTCCACAAACTCTCTTGCCACTTCCATTGCAAAAAAATACTGGTTGTGCTTTCATCCTTGACTCACTGGTGAGAGAAAGAGTGGTCATGGTGCAAAGCCACTCATCTGAGAGTGTATGGAGAATATGAGTCATTTCTCTCCTTCAACACTATTGGGAGACTCTGACTTTCCTGAAGTCAGTGTTCCTTGTTCATTTAGCACAGCGCTTTGGGATCTTTGCTGAGTTTACAACCTGAACCTACCAAGTATCATACAAACACACAGCAGAAGATGGCTGATTCCCTATTTTTGTTAATGTAACTTTTTAAAGGCAGAAGATATGTGTATTTTTAAATCCATCGTGGTATTAAACTCCTTTTATGCAATATGATGGCATGTATGCTAGAAATGAACACTGCTGGGCACTGCTTCCCTCCTGCCAACTGCAGCCAGGTCATTGGTAGAGCAGGAGCTGCTAACTGAGCAGAAGATAGCCCTGAGGGCATTTACCTTTGTTCTCTTATAGCAGTAACGAGAAATTGCCACGAAAAAAGGCAGCTTGAGTCATTCGGCCTCCATGCCAGGGTCAGTCCCTCTCTGAGACTCGCTGTCTATCATGGTGCACACAGCATGTGTCAGTTCTCAAGTGCTTAAGCACACAGTGCTCCAGGAAAAGTCACAAACACTATGTGATCTTTAGGGTGTTAGGAACACGATATGGGGAGCCGGGGTCGAATACGTGGCAGCATTCAGAGTGAGCTGTTTGATTGAGGGAGACAAAAGACAAGGCTTCTTTAATCAAGGGATCTGCCAGAAAGGAAATGCTACTTTTGTGCTGTTGCCATTCTCCTTATTCAGCTCAAGAGTATTGGCTGTTTGTCAATTGTTTTCCCTTCATCTATTAATGTAAAACTTGGCATTAAGCCCAGAGAAGTTTTCCCTTCGCTCTATTTTTCCACACACACAGGAAGGGACATTTAAAGACAGGTTTATGTAAGACACCCACAGCAAAAAAGCAGTATATTGGAACTATGCACACATTATGGAACATCTTCTCTGCAACCATAACTTCTCTCATAACACCTTGTTCCAGGAACAAGATGGTACACTCACTGAGATAAACGAATCAGTGAGGCTGAGGAACTACCTAATGCTCAGCATCACATAGTTGGAAAGCTCAATGGGAAAGCACTGTAAGAGTCACAGTATTTTGTAAGCTAAATAGGAATCCTGTTTATAAATAAAGCAACTTTGCTTCCCAGCGTATAGAGAACTCCGGGTGTCGGCAAAGAGCCGCCACGTTTAAGCAGAGGCCTCATGTGAGTCTGGAGACTGGCTGGGTCCATGCAGTCACTGATGCCACTTGGAGAGGTATTTTTCTGAATTAGCCAGCCAAACACAAAAAGTCACAACCCTGCATCCCAGGTTCAGAGTTAAACCCAAAAAACTCCTGTCACCAGAGCATAGCGTGCTTTTCCCTAACACCAGGGCCAGCTGACAGCCCTTCACCACTGAGTCTCTGCCACCTGTCTATAATTGTACCTGCTGCCTCAGGCTTCCTGGAGCAGCAGCTGCAGGAGCCAGCCAGGGCCCCAAGCTCACCTGTGGCTTCTTTACCCTGAGCAGCCTCACCTGCCATATCCACAGCCTTATTTAGCTCAGCCAAGGGCACCTAGAGCCTTTTTTGAGCTGAGCTGTGCAGGAACTGTTCCAGTCTTGTCTCCTGGATGGATTACAGGCCAGCTGACACTGTAAGTTATTTTTCTTTTCGTTCTTGGGGGCAGAATTTCTTTTTCTTCTGTTCAAGGTTTCTGCATGTCAACATGAAGGTGATCTTTCTGCCTGGTAGTAACTCACTGGTGAACACAGTAAAGCTTCAGCTTGGTAGTGGGGAAAGAAAGGGGCTTGTTTTTTCTGATAAGTCTTCTGCCTGCCTTGTAAGTATTTAATAATGTGCATCAAAGAGAACTGCATAAATGAATGGCTTGTGATTTGTGAGCTGTTATCTTTTGGTAACATATCTGGATTCCCATGGTGATGCTCATAGTGTGTCATTACCCAGATAACTGCCTTGTGATCCAGCATGTTGGGCAACAAACAGCTCAGCTTCAACAACACGGGATTTTAGCACTGGGTTTACTGATAAGCCCTGTTTAATCTTATTTCATTAAAGGAATCTGCACTAACTTTAATTAAGGGGAAATTGGACAACCTGTATAATTTCCAGAGGTCCTTTTGTGTGGGGGTTGTTGATGAGTTTTGTTTTTAGTGTTTGTGACAGAGCAGAATTTTTTTTCTATGCCGTCTCATTGTACCCGTCTGCAAAACAGAGATCTGGTCCCAACTTACACTTAAAGTGAAGCTTAGGTCATTTGCAATTCACTTTTATAGGTAAATGTGCAGCATATAATTATATCTGAACCACACATGCTCTATTCTTCTAAAGTAATAAATAAAATATATGTGTGGTCTGACAGAACTAAAAGATTCAGAATCTGGGGATCTGCAAGTGCTGATCTGCAATGCTTGGAGAAAAGAACTGGTATGAGGCATCTGCAAATTAAAATTCATGTCTTTTTTACAACCTTGAAAAGACGGGGCATGAGAAACAAAGAACAAGTTCTGTCCTTCAAGAAGGAAAAGTTGTTTGTTGGACTCTTGTGTCCAATTATTTCTTAACACAAAGCCTCCTGTGCTTTTCCTTGATCAGTGTCCTTAATTCTGGAGTAACCTACCTTGTTTTGACCTTTAACTCTGTTCCTTTTCTCTCTGTCAGGGTATGATCTCTGAGTGTGAGAGGATGATGTTTGCTCATACTAGGCTGAGCACAGGTAGAGTGAAGTTGAAATGCTGTAGTTATTTGCTATGGGTTAACCGTACTGCAGGTCTGTTGTTACAAGCTTCTCAGGCAATGGCTACATTCAAGGAAATTAAAGTAGTAATTAGTAATGCAATTCTAATGAGGTGGAGAATCTAATATCACATACTTGCATTGGTCTACCTTCTTTCATCCCCTCCTAGAGCTGATTTAAAGATGAAGCGATTGGTGCAACAATGACTTTCTAGTTTATTTCTTAATGCTGTGGTCTATGACAGCTTTTAGTGTTTTCTGAGCTGCATTTTCATGTCAGTATGAAGACTAAAATGAAGTAGTCTACTTATGTCAACCAAAAAGAGCCATGGAGGCTAATGTGAAAAGCACACCCCAATTTTTCTTTTTTTAGAGAAAATGAAAATTTACCAGTAGAGATGTGCTTTTCTATGGCAGTGGTGCACAGGCTGTGTGTGGCTGCTGTCCTAGGAGGAACAGTGGGCAAACCCACAAAATAAAAGGTAGCACCTGGGGAAGGAAGGTGTCCTTCCATCTGAGGTACTCAACTGTGGATCTTGGTGCAGAACTTAAAAACAAACAAATCTCAAAAAAACTCAAACCCTCAGAAGAACCCCACTTATGGGAGGCTTAGTTAAAGGGATTAATTTCTTTTTTTTTTTTTTTTTTTTTTTTTTTTTTTTTTTTTTCTGCTTCTCTTTACTGAAACAGGAGCCAGGTCTAAAAGAGTTAACTGAAATATCTTGGCCTGCTAAGAAACCCCAATACCTGTTTTGCTAGAAGAACACTTTAGGAAGGCCTTACTATAGAAAGGAGTAGTACACACACAGTAATAAATTAGGTAAACTACACATTTGAATAAGATATAGAAGACCCAGAGCCAGGATTTTGCAAGCTTGAAGAATTCAGGTCACCTAATCGAAGAGGTCAAATTGAGGAAGACGTCCGTGGCGACCACAAGAGGGATGAAGGCTTGAGGAGAAGACCCCCACAGTAGAAGACTGCGCATGTCTGGAAAGACTCCGCCCAGAGACTAGCCTACATATTAATATGTATGTTAAATGATGTAACCAGGTATCTAAAGTGTATAAAATAGCTTGCTTTTGCACTTCAAGTTGAGCAAGTTTGTCCAACACAAGCTGGCTTGCTCCCAACGTTGAACAAACAAATACCTTGCTGCTTAAAGAAAAAAAAAGTCTCTAAGCAGTTCTTCATACTGGATTTTTTGGAATCATTACAAATGACCTTGCAGTCACACTTTATGTAGTGGGCAGCATTCGAGAGATGTCTGAATAGTTCAAGATGGTACTGTAGCAACATTAATGAATGATATGAAAATTGGGTTTAGCTAAAAGCAGAATTAAACGGGATTCTGTGCTCACAAATGCTTGATGCAGAAACAAATGCAGACAAGAACAGACCTCTCTGCAGAAGCCACACAAACTGTAATAGGAGCAGTGCTGTCAGGGGAAAGAAAAAATCACAAAATCTGTCAATCACCTAATACAAAGTGACATCTGTTAAGTGAGGAGCCAGACCCTTTGCTGGTGCCAGCCAGCCATGCAACTGGAGAATTGCCTCTGCCAGCATCTTGTCTTTGCTGTACCAGTGATGGGGCTCATGTCCAGAAGCATGAAAACCGAGGAACACGAATCTGGTCAGACAGCTTTAGTGAAGTCATCATGAAACATCAATAAGGCTGCATTGGTCCAGCACAAACCCAGAAATGCCTCCCTCATTAAGGAGCGTATTTTTTTGCCAGTGCCACTGCTGAGGCAAAGCTTTGTTGCATACCTTAGAGAGGAGTACCAAACACGGGGTACATTAGGCTGTATGTAAAACTTTGTCTACCACACAGTGTTGGCACAGTGAGCAATGCACAGTATTAGCAAGGTGAGAGTCAGAGCAATGACATATTAATGAATGTCACTGACAGACACAGGTCTGAAAGCAGCCTCATATCTGACAGTGGGAATGTGTTATTTTGGACCTGCTGGTCTCCTCTAGGAAGGCATGATGAGCAGGAGTCGGCCTGCTGGACTTAGAGACTTATGTAAGCTGGCCTTGGAGCAGCTGCACTTGAGCTTTGTTTGCTTCAGCGTGGGGTGAGTCACCACACATTTGCCCAGATATTGTTTCTTACTCTATATGTGCATGTCCATGCAATGGGTGACTTATAAGTGTTAATAGTTCACTCTCCACCATGTTCTCTCTAAGGAGCAAATTCACTGCAAGGCTTCCTACTGATTTCTTGGCAGTAGAAGAAACAGGCTGTACACAAGGTGATTTAAAATATTGAGCTTTGGAAACTATTAGTGTTTGTAGTTCCTGTTGTAGCAGCACCTGTAGTTCCCACTCCTGTCCTTGAGAAACACTTAACTATAAATAAGCAAACCTACCCCTGGCTGTTTATCCAAATCCTAAGGCTCTTGACTGTTAATATTGCAATAATAAACACGAAGCAGAAATTAAACAGAGACTTTCCAAAGGAGGATAGGGAGTTGTGAAAGCAAATGCTTCTCACAGCTCTTGTCCCCATCAAATATTTGATGAAACAAAAGGGAGAAAAATATAAATCTCAAAGACATTCTGAATGAAATGCATGAATAATTTTGGATGTCATGAAGGGGCATAGTAACCACATGCTGTGAGTGTGGTGTTTTAGCTGAGCACAGGCTGGTGGTGTTGGAATACGTAAAGCAGCAGTTTGGATGTTCAGCAGCAGATGGACATCTGCTCTTAGGCTTCTGACTCTGTAATTAGCAACTTGAATTTTCGGAAGTATTGAATGTCTGACAGCTCCAGCTGACTTCTGCCATAATTATTAGGAGTTCAGTGTTCAAGTTCAGTGCCTTGGAAATATATTTTGTTTAGCACTGTGTTTAGAAATCTAAGTGTTGGCAGCAGTTGGATAAGCACTACCTGACTGGCAGAACTTGTGGGCTGATCCCAAAAACACAGTATCACTATAAGAGCTGGAGGAGGGGATGGTGTGCTGAGTCATGTGGATGCCTGCATAGAAAATGGGTTTTAGTATGAGGGTTTCCCATGATGCTGTGTCACATGTAATTCAAGAAGGCTGCTCTGAGGGGCTTTACCTACTCCTCTTGATTATCTGCTCCTCACAAGAAGCTTTCAGCTTCTGTGCTCCACCTCTGGCTCCTGCAGTGGAGAGAGACAGATAAGGTTGGTAGACCATAAGACTGGTAGTCAGAGAGGCCATAGTATAAATGTCCAAGGCAAGTATTAAGAAGAAAGAATGAGCTGTTGTTAGTTTGGGACAGATTCTTTTTGAGAGAGTCTCCTTTTGGAGAAAGGTTGGTGTCAAAGATACCTGCCAATGCTTCTGCAGAAGAGAAAGAGTAGCCAGTGGCTGGTTTGTCAGCTTTTGCTCATTTATTGGTCTTTTTATGTTCCTGACAAAAAACTCAAATATGGTAAATATCCAAATGAGAAAGGGAAGGCACTGAAAAGAAAAGCAGAGCTTGAGAACTTATTACAGAATATACTTACTGTAGTTTGACTGATAAGATTCCTGTGTTAGATTTGGGGCTGTACTGTGCAGGGTCAGGAGCTGGACTTGATGATCCTTGTTGGTCCCTTCCAGTTTTATCAAATTGGATATTCTATGAAAGTTGCAAGTATTTTGCAGTATAACACTCTAGTTGGTTTTACTTACGGTTTGGTTGAAGTTTATTAGAATTTGGGGTACAATTTGCAGTGTAGAGCTCTAAAATTTGAGCAAAAAAAAAAAATCTAAGTTGTTTGAAGCCAATATTTTCACTGAACTTTCATTTTTTTTAATTTTTTTTTTAATTTTTTTTTACTTTATATAAAATGAAAAGCATTGAAATTTTACAGGCCTTCTCTAGTTGGGAAGCCCCTATGCTGTGCTGGGATAGCTGAGTCGAAAGCTCATGGAGTCCTTGAGCACTTCAAGATCTATTGATGAAAAACAATGGGTTATTACTGAGACAATCTGAGAAGGTGTCTGTCCAACTTAGCTTTTCCTCTGTGTATAGAATTAAATCTATAATGAATTGTAATGCAATTATGAATGGCTTTTGGGTACCTGGCTTGGGACACTGTTAATCAAATTGGAGGTGCAGAGCACTCAGCTGCAACCCAGAGCAATTTGTTGTGCAAGGCAGAGACTGAAATAGTTATCCTTCTGGTGTCTCTGGTGGTGTTGTCTCATCTTATGCACAGTGATGAATGGAATTCTGTAGTGGGTTGGCTTTTGGATTTTTTAGGCCTTCCGTAGCAACAAGGTCAGAAAACTAAGGAAGGATTCCATATCATCCTTTAGCGTAACACAACATGTAAATAGCGCACGATGAGAGAGTGAGCTCTCTTCTGTCTTCTGGTGGCTGAAGGCGACAGGTCTCTCTGCAGAAGGTCTTTGCTTGTATGAGCTGAGGCCTGCCTGCTTAGACCTGCTGTTGTTTCCAGTCCCTCTGGGAGGCACAGGGAGTTGGTTGGTGCTCCGCACAGTTCTGCTGTCTTGTTCAGGGAAATATTTAATTCAGTTTTTTTATTTTTTTGCTAGCTCTCTACTAGTGGTGTATATTTGGAGGGTATTTGTTTTGTTTGTTTGTTTTTTTAGTCCTATTTCCCACTCCCTTTTCCCTTTTTTTTTTTTTTTTTTTTTCCCCTTGGGAGCTCCCTATTGTGTGTACAATATATTCCAATTGTATATATAATTGTAAATATATGTAAATATATATTTTTGATATAATCCCATTTGGTTCGGGCATCTTTCAGTTTTTCTGTGGTTTGGGTTTTTTTTTTTTCCTCGCTTGAAAGAGCAGGAAGGGGAAGGGGACAGCTTAAACTTGGCAAGAGAGCCAGGCCAAACTGATACAAATTCTTAATGTCAACTCACAGAATTTTGAAACAAAGTCTTGGTTTTCTGCACCTCAATGACAAGATGTGAAGCTACAAATTTATTTCTAAATTCTTACTGATATCAAGCATTCCCTAATATCTCCTTGGCATTGTTGTCCCAATTTGGAGAGTGAAATCAACTTGTTGCCTGCAACCCTTTAGAGAGTTATGTTAAGATACAAGATGTCAGTTATGCTTTTCAGCGTGATGTAGGTACCAGTGATTTGGATCTTGAAACTGCAATTCAGTTCACAATTCTGTTGTTCTAGCCAAGGCACTGTAGGTCTCATTGGTTTTGTATGAATATGATTAAAGGCAGTGGAAGCAATTTATTATGAAATGGTATTGTGGAACACATGCAATTTCAAGTGATTTGCATCTCAGTTATCTGGGCTTCTTGAGAAACCACCATTTTAATTATCAGTGTCAACAGATCTTGTAGGAATAAAAAGTAAATTACAAATAGAAAGCATAAATGTAACTGAACTCAGGAGAAAAGACAAAGTAACAAACAGGAGAATATTCTGGATTACTTTGAGAGGGTTGAGGGGAAAACTGACTGAATCTGAAGGCTGGGAAGGAAGGAGGTGAGGTAGGCAGATACCCGAACCCATATCAAGCAATCAGATCCAGATCTGTTATAGATAGGAGCATCTTTTTTTAGAACCAGTCAGTATTTTCTTTTCTACATGTTAATGTCAAATTACTTACAACTTTGAGTATCCCTCCTACTTGCTTTTCTGTCATTGCAGAAGCTGTTTTGAAAGTGTCTTGAAGATGAAGTTATTTCCAGGAGGAATTCTTGTATGATTTTTCTTCAGCAATTCATCATTCTTTTTTGGTATATTCATTGTCAGGAGGAAGAGGATTTTTTTTTTTTTAATTTTTCATTTTTATATACACTAGCAATTTAAGCTATTCTTTCTCATTTTTCTTTTTGGAGGTTTAGTTACTAACTAGCTCCTACCTACTTATGGTGTTTAACCTTTCTAGAACCTTGATGCTCATTACGTGAGATGCATGTCAGGCCAGGCAATAAGCTGCTTGCATTTCATGTGAGTGCTTGAATGTCCTGCCCCTGTTATGGATATCATCCCCAAAGATGGCACGGAGAACACGTATTTCTTTTCTATACAGAAACCATTTTCACATATGGAAACTGTGTGTGGTTCCCCCTTGCTGCTCGGAACGTCTAATGCTCATGCATCATGTCCCCATCTGATGTTTATCTTTTGGAAAAACTGAAGGATATTGCTCATTCCCTGTCATTATCATCAGTCCATTTCTGTAGAACTGTCAACCAGCTAATTATGCCTCATCTCACACTAGGGTAGATGATTATTGCAAACTAAGTGTAGAATCTTTATTTGCACTTCTTTTTTTTTTTAGTCTATTCCTGTAACTTCTCACAATTCTGAATTTTGTCCTAAATGGGCCTGGAGAAGTACATACAAAATGCACATTCAGAATGAGAACACTGAGGAGATTAATCACTGCAGAACAATCCAGTGGAGTCATTGTTAACAGGAAAAAGAGGGTCCAACAGTGAAGCTAAGAATGTCTCAGCAAACCTAATTAACTTGGAGCATGTTTGATGAAATGACATTTCTAAGTAAATAGAATTAAATTAAATAAATGAAATAAATTAAAACCAAATAATTTTAAAAGCAGTGATAAGAGGACACATCATCACAGAAGAAAAATCAAAGCTGCTGTGGTCATCTGCATTTTTAGATGATGCCAATCATCAGGAAACAGAAATAAAGGCTCAGTTGCTAAAGGAACGTGTACTTGGAATGAATCAAGATAGGCTTGAAAATATTTTGGACAAATAGGATTTCTGAGAAACCTACATCTGTTGGCTTTGTTAATGAAGTTTGGAGTCATGGTAACACTTTTCTGCTTCATAAGACTCTGCTTGCAATGGCTTTTCTAATTGCAGTGTGTTCAGCCTTTTCATCAAACAGACATGAGAGGAAGAATGAAACCCCTTTGATGTCCATTCACTGATGGTGGTAGGGATCTGAACTGTGCTAGTCTAAGAGAAACAAGCTATGTCTTTGTCAAACCTTAGACCAAGTAGTAAAAAGTTTTATTCTGAAAGAACAGGATATGAAGCAAACTCACTGATTTTTACCCCTAAAAATATATGTAGGTGATTTCATTTGTGTCTACTGAACCAGTGGTGTAACTTTACTTCACAAAGTTACTATGTTTGATGCAGTGTCCTTGGTTCTTTAGTTGAAAGAGGAGGGGAGAAAACTTCTGACTTATGAAAGGAATCATTATATGAGGTCCTCACTGATATTTATAAGAGAAAAGGAAGGATTAAGCGAGGTGTTTATTGGCTTGCAATTCTGAATTTATGGGGCCAAAGGCTTTTTATTTTTGGTAGCTATTACTTGTTTTCAGTCACTTGAATTTGTTGTGATTTGGGGTCTGTGCCTGGAAAAGAAAGTCATCATTATAGTAGTCATAGAGATTGGTGAAGGAAAAAAAAAAAAAGAAAAAAAATTATTTGTTTTTATGGAAAGGCTGTGAAACAGTTTCTGTTTCACTGTGAAACAGTGAGGAGGGTTTCACGTGTGCCCTCAAAGACAAGCTCCAGACCTAGCCTCCATAGAAGCTTTTGTTTCTCTTTCTTCCTGTCATGGATTGTGAGAGTATAGATGTGGTTGGCAAACACAGCTCCAAATAAAAATCCTTACCTCCGTTTCACCTGAGGGAGCAAAGCACCAAGAGAAGAGAGTTCTCTGCTGTCAAAAATAGATTTCAATAAAGAGATACTTGTGATATCAGAGAGATGCTGCCAAAAGTGAAGGCTTAAATACTGGTATAGTTTTCACAGAAAGCAATAAAAAGTATTTTCTCAACAGGGAGGGGAACAGAAAAATAAGCTCAAGTAATTTCTGCCTCAAACCTTGAGGGCAACATAGTGGCAACCTAAAATTACTTAAAAGCAAATAAAATCTGGTAGCTTTCAGGGCTGTTTACCACAAGGACCAGGTAGGCTCAAGTGCTTGTTGTCCTGCAAGTGATAAAACTTAAGGACTGAAAAGTAGAAGAGGTTTTTGGGGATGCATGTTTAGCACTGCAAATCCCTCTGACTTTTGAAAAGCTGGTTTTCCTCCTATCTGCTCCGAGGTGCTTTTCCCCCTCCCTTTTCCAATGGTATGTGGAAAGATGTGAGTGCACCTGCTCCATTTATGCTATCTGATGCTGAATATTATAAGTACAAAGGGAATAATAAGCAATAGGGAAAGTGATAAACAAACACAGCAACATAAACCAGACAGGCTAGGGATAAAGGGCACAGTATCTGAGACTAAAATACTTCAGCCATTAGTTGATGGCTACTGAAACTAAAAGGCATAGCCTCAAAGGGGTTCATTCTGGACTTCGTAACTGATAGAAGGGAAAGAAGATTACTAGGAACATTATGGGATACTCAAGGGGAAACTCTGGGACTGTGCAAAAACTTTTAAGGAAATCTCCTTGATTTATATATCTGAGCAAAGAGACCCTGCAGATGCTGATGTCATCAATAACATTATATATCTGTAGGAAATGCTACATATTTGTGGCCAGAGGGACTCAGACCCACCATTTCACTTGCTTGACCTCTGCTTCAGAAGCAGCTGATAAATCAAGGGAAAGGGAAAAGGATCTGCTGGTGTGGGTGTGTTGCTTATTTTGAGTGCATCAGGCTGTGGCCTCTCCGTGGGAGAGCATAAAACCTTGCAATTACCTGAAATGCTGCTGTTTTTTGCATGCTGGAAACAGCAAAGTGAAGGGAGCAGTGAAACCCAGAGATTACTGGAGTGGATGGAATGCTGAACAGTTTTACTTTTAACAAGGACAGGAGATGGTTGGAGGGACGGGTCACTCCCAAGTGACAGCAGGATGGGCTTTACCTCTTTCTGCCTTATACAACCCTCCAACTTTGTATCATTAAGCTTTGGGCATCAGTGACTCCAAAACACACTTTGGTCTTGTGCTGTAAAATATTACTAGGGGTGGCTGTCAGTGCAGCTACCAGATGCATACAGGGATATTTATTAGATATTTTGAACAGGAAAAACATTAAAAATAACATCTCCCAGTGTGCATGAGCCATTTTAGGCTACAGGCTAACAGAAAGGGCACCAGCTCTTCCACAGAGTGCAAGAAAACAGCTGTAAGATATGAAAGATGCCTCATATTGACTTTTTTTTTTTTGCACAGAAAACCATCAGCTAAACCTTGGCATGCCTTGGGATTGACTTGCTTTATGGTGGAGAACAAGAAACTTTGCTCCTAGTAAAGGCAGTGGTGAGTTCTGCATATATTGTGTTTTATTTCTTATTTTTTATTTCCCTTTTCTCAATTTTTTGTTTCAAGGACTGTGCTGAAATTGCTGTTGGTGTTTGTAAAACTGCTTCATTTAGGTAATTCTAACTTATAAAGTGACCTGCAGAGGGTTTCTATGCACTATTTAAAAAAAAATGCAGGACTATAAGCTGCCTATAAGAGCTGACCCAGGCAGGGGTGACCTGGATGGCTGCTTCCCACACTGATGACCCTGAAGCATCATGAAGGGACACAGCTTTGTCCAGTGTTCACATGGATGATTTCCTCCAGGAAACTGGAGATACCAGCGGCAATGCTCTCGCTGCCAAAACATGGACCCTGATCTCTTTCCTTGTATTATCCCTTGCAGGGTAAAACTTTATCACATTCTGCCAAACCCAGAACGGAGACAGCTCATATGAAATCTCTGTGTATGGTTCAGGCACATTTGCCATCCTGGAGCAAAATTAATTTATGTTATCTGACATCACCTTGTAGCAAGCTGAATGTAAATAGGGAATTAAACATAGCTGTGGGCAAGTAGTCTTTTTGTGCACAATTGCAGTAATAATTTAGAGTTATTTCTTTTGATATTTTGTTATGTTTAGGTTTTTAACATTTGTAAGCCATTTAAGATTAAAAGGTATAAAAGGGGAGGTTGTTATAAAAATGCCTCGAGATGCCATTTAGAATGATTGTGATGCTCCAGCTCTGTGCAAACCTTTCACAGGGAGGAGGTAAATAACACTTTACTTAAACAGGAAATGGCCACAGCAAAGGTCAACATTAAATGACTGCAGGAAGCAACATAACAATCACTTCTTTCAAAATTAATTCCTTTTGATGAGCCTCCAACCCTGGCACAATTTTGCCTTAAGCACTGGGTTCTGAACTAAAGGAAGCCATTTAAGGAGAAAAAGTGTGAACTGTCAATTATATATGAAAATCAGAGTTGATCATTTAACAGCTTTTATACTGTAGGGGATGCTTCGAGATCAGGAATTGACTGGGAAATAAGCAGTCTCTGTGTTTATTGGGACTTTCTTCTTTTTTTAAGCAAATACACTGTACTGAAAAACAGTGTCCTGCGAGTGAGTATCTGGCTGTGCTGTATAGTGGGACTTTCTTTTCTTACAGGCTTTGGTTTGGCCCTTCATTTTGTCATTGGAAATGAGAAATTCACTCTCAGAACTGCAACTTTGCATAAGTGAACTATGACTGAAGAACATTTCAGCCACTAATCTTTACTAAGTGTTACAAGCTCATCTAGACAGAAAGCTAAGGGAGAAGATTTATTCCATTTTTGTTTGGTTTGGTTTGGTTTTTGCAAACCTCTTAATAGTGCCAGGAACATGGGAGGTGGGTCACAGAAAATGCCAGTGAAACTCCCGCTATCTATTCTGTGATATTATATGCACATTCTGGAAAATTGGTCTGAAGTTTTTCACATTTCCCCCACTCTGTCTGGAAACTAGGAAAAAAAAAAAAGCTTTTCAGTGACAGAAGGAATAAGATTAATGAAGTTCAGCAGTTCAATTCAATCTGATCCCTGTTAGTTTTTGAACTTTCAGTGAATCCATGAAATAAATTGCATGGGACACTGGAAGGAAAATTGTACATCTTTACCTGACTCCTAATGACTTGTGAGATTTACAGTAAAACAATGCCAGTAAATTGTGTCCTTTCTAAAGATGGTATCCATACTTTTATACAAATTATTTTACAGCAAGAAGTAATTTTTCACATTAAATGGCTTGCACATAAAAACTGATAGTAATCCTGAGAGTAAAAAAGTAGAATTCAGAGAATGGGGTTATAGTTTGTGGGTCAGGTTTGACAAGCTGTGAAGTTCTAGCACTGCAGTGGATGTGAAAATGGCAAAGCTGATTGAAGTAACTGCAGCAAAAATACATGTGGAATTTTGCATACAAAACCAGCAAGCCCAGCCCTGAGCCAGAAGGTTGAATTTGAGAGATCACCAGATAGTGTCAAACTAGAACTTCTGTGGTCTGAAAGCAAAGAGCACATGGATGAGGTAGAGAGGATATGCTAAAAATAAGTGATGATGAAAGGATAAATTGGTCCAGACACCTCAAGACAACTAGGAACATGTAACTTGGGCACAGTCTGTTCTGATGTAAAGCAGGAGCCCTGTGGTATTAGGGAAATGCAGACAACAAGTGATATGAAGTGTTCCCCTCCTCTGCTCCCAAGGACAACATGATACAGCAGTGACAACCAGGACCAGGGTTTAGCAAAAGGAGCATCATGGGCTGCAAATTCCAGCACTGCTGGGCCAGGTCCTTCCTCAGGGAGCTGCAACCAGTGGTAGCCACAGCAAAGGACTACAACAGGGCAAGAGCTGTTCCACATGCCTGAGACCCACCAGGAGATTTAAAGGCAACTTTTCTCTGTTGTCTCCCTCAACTCCATTTTCTCTCCACAAATGAGATTCATATTTACCTGGCAGATCCTTCCTAATTCCTTGACTCAACCTGCCAGGCATCAGAGAGAATTTGTGGCATCATGGAGAAAAGGGGAATTAATCTTGAAATTCGTCTCATTACAGGGTACTTGGTCTCCTTTTTTCCAGCTAGCACTGGGGATCCATATGTCCCTAATGCACCTCCTTCAAATCACACAGTTGACTGCGCAGTAACAAACAGCTTTCTATTTGCATTAGGGAGTCACAAAATAATACCATGTTTGAGGGATCAAGCAGTGACCCCAAATTAATTCTGCATGACCACACTTGGAGAATTCACCTTGAGTGTTTAGGAAATCTTATCTAAAGGCTGATGCAATGAATTCAGAGTAAATTATGACTGGTTTCCTTTTGTCAGGTACTAGACTCCTGTAAATGCTAGCATGGTTCAGGGTGCAGTTATTTCATGTCCTTCAAGAAGTAACCTGAGACCCAAAATTTTAGTCCATGAAAAATACTTGGCTTTCAGGCAGAATCAATACAGGAGGCTATTGGGTAGTTCTGCAGTGGATGCTGAGGGATGCTTTTTGTACTTTCAAAAGCAAAGACCATGGCATTAGGAGCATTGCCTCATGTGATGGCACCTCAAAGTCCGCTTTGCTTCAGGGGTCACAAAGGTGAGGGCAGACAGGACAGTGTGGCCCTTCTGCTTGATGGAGATCTTGGCATTTCTTCTCTCTTCCTCCATTTCAGTCTGTGTCATATATTTAAGCTGTAGGATCTTGACATTTTGGCTTTTTTTTCACTGCCAAATCCCAGAGGACTGAGGATCAGAGACATTGTCTGTGTTAAAATCAATACCAATGTCTTACACATTAATTCAAGAGGCAACTGGTCCCTCACCAGCTGCAAGCACCCTCGGATTTATTTGCATAATGATCTGATCTTTTTTGTGCTGAAAAGTTGGTAGCAGTCTTTTGGGATGATAATGGTCTATGTGAACGTTTCTGTGCACCTTATTAACTTTATAAAGACACCCAACAGATGACGCTCTGCATTTGTAGCCTTAAGCTTGATGGTTTATTATGACACAAGTAAGTTATTTTTTTTAACAAAATTGGGCATTTTTTGTGTTCTGGAAGATTTCTAATTATTAAATATTCACAGAGCAATCTAACTGGGTAAACAAGTAATTATTTGTCTCAGCAGTGGAGCCGTGATTTGAGTATGTTTTCACAATGTGACAGTCACCTTGATAAGCCCAATTAGAGAAATTCTAATTCTAATAATCTAGACTTTTTCACATCTATGATCCTGAAGGGATGCCCTGTTTTTTATTGTTATTTTCTTATAGAAAATAACCTTTGTCATTTCATCTGTATGGGGGATCTCAAAAAGGAAAGAAAACTGTAGTGTTTCTCACTGCTGGGAAGATTTTATTTTTTCTGATTTTGAGTTCATTTCAGAAGCTTTATCCAACTGATAGCCACCTCAGACCACTACCCTGTTTCTTGCTGGTGATATTTAGATGCAATCAAAACTGGAGGCATGATGACAGATAAGGGGACCAGCGAGAAAATCTCCTATGACTCAGGTCACAGCAGCACTGGTATAAGCAGATCAATTAAAAGGCTAATTAGGATCATGTCCTTGAAGAGGTATTTTCCAGCACTGTTCTGGAGCTAGAGACAAGTGCAGGTGTGTGCTTCATGTCACAAGTGCCCCTTCTAAGTTTTCCAACAACCACTTTGCAAAGTACAGGAGCTTTGAAGTGCATTTTAGTCAGAGAGACAGTGAGGTGTTTAACTAGATGATTCATAACAGGCTATACTAAGACCCAAATAAAAAAAACCTGACCATTTATTTCTGAGATGATAATCAGCAGCAATCACTGGGCAGAGTAATGAAGTAACCTTTGGATAAGCTGCTCTTTACTGTCTTGCTTCCAAATACCTGCACAGTTCAGAAGTGAATGCAATAGTAAAATCCAGGAGTGACCCCTTCTCTGCATTGGAGAAGAGTGATGGTAGTTCTGCAGAGCGGCACAGAGCAGCTGAGGGTGGGGGTAGACCATGTTTTGGTCTACTTCTGCTATGCTGCCTTTGTGAAGACCTGTGAACCTACGGGGTGGGTGTTTTCACATCTCTGTGGATGCTTGGAGGTTCCAAAAAAGCTCTATACCAGTGATTCAGCTGCCAGAAAGGCCTTATAAGCTGTTGGGAGGAAGGAGAGGCTGGAAAACCTAAAAAACACTTGGTGTTTCCGGGAGCTTGTTCTTCAAATACCCAGAGACTAATCAAACAAGAATTGTCATTACTCCCCAAAAATCTGAAATGGCCACCCAAGCCCTTCATGGCAATCTGCTCTCAGCAGGAACCAGTCAGAAACAGGCTTGGAATAAACAGGACTCTGATTTTTACTTCAATACCTATGAATGTCAGTGATTAATGGCCAACTTCTCCCTGATGTGGGAAATCAGAGAGATGAACAAGAGACTCTGCAAATGGCTTTGTATTGTGGAAAACTTTGGATTTATAGTGATAGCTAATGTTTTCCCCTATATGTATCAACCTAATTTCTTTCTATATTTGTAGTCTGTGTGTCCTTTACCCAGTCTTACTCCATAGCAACAATATCAAGCTGATTGCTGTACTATTTCAACCAGTGTCGATGGCAGTGAACAGATGTATTGTTTATTCAACAATAGCAAGGGTTTCATTTCTAAAAAATACTGTTTAGGTCTTCTAATCCAATCACAGACATTATCTTTTCGTTTCCTGAACTTTTAGTGAAGGAGTACTAAAAAAGTGCTTTATGTTTCATGTTTAATGGGATTCATGGCAGGCGGAGATGAAAAGCAATACAAACAGAAAGGGAGATAATTTTGTTTTCAGCTCTCCTTTATTCAGAATTTCTTAATTTATCCTTTGCATGTCTTACATGCTGTATCATTTCCACTTTCTGTTTTGGTGAAATTAGGACAAGAGTAGAAGAAAACACTAATTTGTGTGCCTGATGTGATTTTTTTTTTTTTTAAAAAACTCTTCTCTGATTGATCGTTTTTGCTGCAACTGGTGAATTCTGTTTCCTCAAGCCAAAAACCTCTGTGTTGTTTACTTCTCTCTCTCTAGGTTTCAGTTTGTTGCTAGACCTGCCTTTGGCAGCTGTAAGAGCAGAGTGATTTTCCAGAAAGACAGGGCGGGTTTTAAAATTGCTTTTTGAATTAGAACCTATCTGCTTCACTCCTGTGACACTGCACTGGAGATGTGATCCAGGAAAAATCAGTCCTGCTCAGTACCTTTTGTTATATGTCTGCTACTGGAGAGAATTCAAGCATCTTATCTAGTTTTATTAACTTCTGAGAACTTAAGGCAGGATTTTAGCAGTTCTCTGCTAAATATTCAAGGAGGGACAGAGGGGAAGAAAAATAAACAGCATGTGTTTAGAACTTCTTCTCTGTGCAGAGTGTGTGTAAGATTTCATTTCATTTTGGCGTTTTGTATTCAGCTCCAGCATCGTGATGAGGCATTGCTGAGACGTGTCTGACAGTACCTCCCCAAGGCGAGCAAACACCCCCGTGTGGATGCTGTTAGGAAAAACATCATCGTTTGCCAGCTGTGTGGGTTTTGGCTGGATTTCTGGGCAGCAAAAGGCAAGAAGAGCTGTCGGCATCAGAGACAGGGAAGAGGTACTGTGTGCACTCTGGTGCTGCTGGGGAGGAAAGAGACCGGTTTCTGGCTACCTTCTCGCTCCGTTTTTCGGTCTGTGAGGGCAGGAAGGGCTCATCATCTCTGAATGCCAGTTTAACCTGGCTGACTTTGGTAGCTGTGAGGACCAGAGTCAGCTTTTCAGATTTGTATGTGCTGGAGTGTGTGTGGCCTGTGGTTCCACTCCTCTTCCTCCTCGTCCTCCTCTGTGAAGGCAGCTGAAAGCAGTCATCTGTAGTTCCCAAGACACTGAACCACCCCTGGGGCAGAGACAGGAGAGGAGTGGTTGTTCTAGTCATCCTCCTCCTCTCTCCCCAATCTGCTGGAGGCTCCTGGCCCTGTTTGCCATGCTGGACCTCCTACCACCTCCACTGCTGAGATGCCACCAGCTCTTCCTCTGTATCGCCGTTAGTAGCGTTACCCAAACAGCTTGGCATGTGCAGAACAGCTGTTCTATCCCAGCCCAAATTAAAATTTATCCTTTTGACCCCATTTTTAGGCTTTTCTTGTCTCCCTTCCTCAATTCTGTTACTTCATTCCTTTGGGGTGTTTTTATTTCACATCTCCTCTGGCTCCTGTTTTCCTTGTTTTGTTACAGGAATTCAGATTATTGCCTGCAGGGTTCAGGTGGAGTCCAGATTCAGTTCAGCTGTCTTTTCACTTTCTTCCTGCCCCCAGGAAATCAAGCACCCTCTCAGAAAACAAAGCTTCCTGCTCTTTTTTCCTGGGTGTAAGGAAAAACCACGTGGTTTATGAGGCACGCTGTGTCTTTTTTTTCCGCATATTATGAACTCATCAGTGACAAAACTGTCTTTATTTTCTCTCTTTTATGCTGTGAAATATATTATTAGTCCTATAGAATTTTTATATCAATTACAGTGTTTTCCCCCTCAAAAAAACCGGAATTGTCCAAATAAATTTTTTTGTGGTTTGAAGTACCAAGAAAATAGTCACAGTACTTTGAGCTTCTGAATCAAGTTCTTAACAAATGTTATTTCTACAAAGACTAAATAAGTATTTCAGTTTTCAGTGGTTTCAGGGTGACAACATGCAGACATAAGAGAGTATGTCCAAAATGTTCTGTCCTTCCAAATAAGCAATAGTATTAAATAATGAAGTGTATGGATAGGGACCATCCTGTGCCCCAAGTAAAGGGATGTTGAATGCTCAAAGGAGTGTTATCTGCATTTAGCTCAAACTTGCTTCTCACTTTCCTCAGTTCCACCTTTTTCCCAGGAGGTCTGAGGTCTAAACCAACTGTCATCTGTCAGATACCTCATTTATTTTTGATATGTTGTCCCTTGCTGCTTTGTACATTATTCAGAAAGGGAAAGAAAAAAATTCCAGGTGGTTAGACTAAAAAGAAAGTAGAAAATTAAAAAGAAAATCCCGAGGATTTACCGACTTTTCACATCTGATCCTATAACTGAAAGAGCATCTTTCAGAGTGGCATTTCTTCTGGTTCACAGCCAAAATGAAGGGAAAAAAACTCTCAGCTTAACTTGGTAAAGCTTGTCTACCTAATACTGTAATTGGGAAACTTAGTTACTTACTACCACAGACTTGCTAGGACAAAACAGGCACAAATTTACTGCTGTTTGATGTTGTTTATGATCCCTACAGAAAATTAATCATGTTGTTTTCTTTAATCTGATTCCTGAAACCGTGCCTAGCTCTCTAAAGAGCACAGCTGAGCACCAGATCTGTGCAGCAGACTTTCTGCTGGCCTGGTGGGAGCTTAGCAAAGCATCTATCCCAGGGCTGCTGTTACTTTGGGGTGTTTATTTGAGCTGGTGTGGGGGGAGATGTGTCCTGAGCAATGCAGCAGATACACAGATACATTTACATCAGCCTATTCATCACCCTTGGAAGACTGTTGCTCACCCCTTGACTGTTGCGGGGTTTGATCCCCTTGAGCAGAAGCAACAGCTTATTGCAGCACATCCACTATCACAACTAAGACAAAACCCAGCTTGTTTCATACCTCAGAGCAAATTCTCTGCAAGAATCGCTGGTGTTACTTATGTCAGGGACTGGTGCACATGGTGCTGAATCTCCAATCCACAGCCTGTTCCTGCTGTAGGACTACAGCCCTCTGGTGGTACCAAATAATTTATTTTGTTAAAAGCTTTGTAACATTATCACTAAAATTCACCTTTGGACCCTGACTGATGGGGCTAAGAATATCTCTAGGGGAAAAGTCCAAAAAGCAGGGTACAAGTCAGCATACAGCTGTGATGCACAGCATGGATGCCACCCATCAGCTAAAAATTTCTAAGGCGAATAGAGAGACTGAATGCAAGTGTTCTTAGAAAATGGGAGAATATTTATCTCACAGGACTGGGAGAGACCTCAGAAATCATTGTTGGGGCACTAAGAGGCCAGTAAGGTTCCCCCCCCTTAGTGTCCTGATAGTCATCAACTATTCTCCTTCCTAAAGGAGGATTAATCAAATATCCCTTAGTCCTGGGTGATGTTTGCTTAGCCTGATCTTTAAAGTACTTCGGTGACTGAGATTTTGCAATATTTTATTTCCTATGCTTCATTAGAGGAACAATTACACTGTTTTTCTTGTATTTCATTAATATCCTATATTGATCTGTTTAAACTCATTATATCTTCTCCTATTCACTGTCGTCATGGAAAAGAAAAAGAAAAATCAAACCCCTTTATCTGTGTGCTGAACTCTTCCATATTTGAATATATGTCCTTTGAGCCTTCCTTGAATCTACTCCATCTTTCTCATTGATCATTTTCACAAAGAAGTTCTGCTTTGAATGCCTCACAGCAGCTCTTTTTAGCCACGTGATGTGATGTACTTGGACATGGCTCTTGAGCATCAGTTTTCAAGATGAAGAATAACCTCCATTTCTATCCGATGAGATCTTGCCATGAACCGCTGGTGACATATTTCATTAGTATGCCCTGCTCTGAAGTTTTGTTCTGGACTACAGGAAGAGGAGACTTTGGGCTACAGCACTAGGCTCTGAATAAAGCAAAATAACTGGAAAAGACAGCAAAGGTGAACTGAGTGCCTCAGCTGGCTGTACTGGTAGATGTGATCATTTTATATAGTTGTACCAACAAGCTGTCGTGTTATTACTGAGAAAACACTGAGCTTGGAGGATTAATGTGAAAACCCTGAGCAGACTGCCTGAGGGGATGTATTTTGGCTCTTACCCTGTCTCAACCCACTGATGTAGAAAGGGTTTTCCCTGTGAGGAAAGGAGCAGAACTGGAAGTCCCCTGGGTAAGGAGAGTACAGGAGCCCAAGAACTGTCTTGCAGCCATGGCCATCACAATCTGGCTGAATCACAGCTAGGGCTGGACTTGTTTGTACCAGAAAGATAATGTTAATTTGGATTGTGGTTTTTAATTTATAGTTTATAGAGTTTATAGAAATACAAGCAATTAAAGAAGAAACAAACCCTCTTGTACCATGGATTTATTGAGCTGTGCAGCACCAGGTAAACACACATTCTGGGGTGATGGTGATGTATGTGCATTTAAACAGCAAAGAACCAGCCTTCCAATTCTGTTACTGGAAGAATAAGTCACACATATTCTGGGGACAAAAAGGGAAAGATGAAAATTTTCTGTATGTTCCTTCTTGTTTATACTGAAGGCATTAAGATAAAAAGGTTACATTTTTTTGTATAGAAATGTTCTTGTGTACACAATCATTGATTTAAATTTAAAAAGCTTTCAAGCAGTTTGTCAGGCACTTCATTAATGTGTATATAGATAACCTTTCACTGTTTGGTGTTTGAGCCCCCTCTAAATAGGAAACAGTGGGCAGGATCCCTTTATAGGAAATTCACCTTGGTGGTCCATTAGATGAACCAAATAACTCAGTGTGTGACAGGACCAGATTGATTTTTCTGTGGTGTTTTTGATTTTCTCTTTTTTAAAAGAATAGCAGCTGCAATCTGTTCCGAATTGTTTTTTCTTTCAGGCTGTCTCATCCTGTTTTGCTTTATTTGTGTTCAGTTTGGGGCTCCTCACTACAAGAAGGACACTGAGGTGCTGGAGTGTGTCCAGAGAAAGGCAATGAAGATGGTGAAGGGTCTGGATCATGAGTCTGATGAGGAAAGCTGAGGAAGCTGGGGATGTTTATTCTGGAGAAAAGGAGGCTTGGGGAAGACTTTATCACACTCTACAACTTCCTGAGAAGAGGTTGTAGTGAGGTGGGTGTTGGTCTCTTCTCCCAAGGAGAGAAAATGGCCTTAAGTTTTGCCAAGGGAGGTTTAGATTGGATATTAGGAAAAAATTTTTTGCTGAAAGGATTATCAAGCGTTGGAACAGGCTGCCTGGGGAAGTGGTGGTGTCACCATCCCTGGAACTGTTCAAAAATGTGCAGATGTGACACTTGGGGACATGGTTTAGTGGCGAATATGGCAGTGCTGTGTTGATGGTTGAACTGATGATCCTGGAGGTCTTTACCAACCTTAAAAATTCTAAGATTCTATGATTTGAATGGTCAGGAGCTGTCTCCTTGAGCCACCTCCATCTCAAAAAGTCAGTAACATAGAGCCTGGTCCAGGTAAAGCTGTGTGTACAGCAAATCAACAGAGGAAACTGCCAAATGTGAGGTCTTGGAATCAAGATATCCCACCTTAGAGACATGCATGTAATAGCAAAACATGCTATAGCAAACCCAGATTTTCCTAGTACAAAGCGTGGGCTAAATTTTAATAACAAAAATTGGGACTGCAAGTGTTCCCCTGCAGACAGACCACTCTGTTTAGGGACATGGTGGGTCACTGAGAGGCCTGTACAGAAATTTTCCTGTAATTACCTAAGGAGTTAAGGTGCGTGGTCAGCATGGAGTCAGTGCTGCTTCCAGCCTCAGAGAGAGGGATGGAATAGCACTCACACAGGCTATTATTGTACTGAAAGGCTGTTTGAAGCCAAAAAACCTCTTGCCATGAAAATACACTGCCCACAGTCCAGCAGAATCTACCTTCTGATCTCTTCTGGAAGACTAACTTTGTAAAAAGCTCAGCTACATTGTTGGGCTGGGCAGGCTGGTCCAGCCAAAGAACTGCAAATGCTGATGTGTTCGTGCAACATGGAGACTAGAGGTTTCACATCTGATAAAGATCCCAAACATTTCTGAAAGCTCTACCCCTGTTTTGCCATTTATGTAGTTCTGAGGCAGTCTGTGGAGCTGCACAGTATGTGTTTGATGTTTCCCCATTGCACTTCCAGATAATCTGAAGCAGAATAAGAAAGATGAAGAAAACTTTTAATGGATTTTTTTTTCCTTTTGATTTGGATTCAATAACACAGAACCCAAATCATAGACTCACCTGAGCACCAGATTCTTTCTTCACCTCTGCACTTGCCATCAGTGAGGCTGCTCTCTGTTGAGCTTCCAGCATGTGTGATTTAGATAGTCATAAAACATATGTTCATTAAAAAAATGAAAGTGACCTGTAGGAATTATTAACAGAGATCTCAGCATTGGACTGTCTTGATGTTGTGCTTTTTGGCTGGGCGAGTAGATGTGCTTCTGGAAGAACAGGCCCAAGAAACAGGATTTTTCAAAAGGAAAGACTGGAGGAAAAAAAAGTACTAGAGGAGGTATATCCATGATTTCCAGAATCATTAAAGCGTCTCAGGGAATGTCAGCACACAGAACTCAATTATGGTAGGAGTGAAGGAAGGAAGGAAGGATGGTGGGTCCCCATGGGATAATATGGTATGTCCACCAAGTCAGGAGAGGAGATGGCTTCTGTCTAGTCCCAAGGAAACTGGCCTCCTAATGAGGCCTTGTTAAGCCTGTTAAGTATTTAGTGCCACTGCTGCCTTGGTGCCTCTTGTACCAGGTAGAATTAACCTGCAGAAAAGCCTGACATGAAGTGAGAACCAAACGACTAAATCTTGTCCTTGGAGCAGGAGTTATATTAACTTTTATACACCCATCGCATCATCCTAAATGATCACAAAACTGTCAAATAACAAAAAATCAAGCCCTACCATCCACTTGCACCATAATCCTGGCTCAGCAGAAGGCCTCTGCACACAGCCCTGGGGACACCACCATGGGACAAAGCTCTACCCCACAGCACAGCCATGAAAGGCTTTGAGCTCAGCCTCTGAAACTGCAAAGCACTTGTTTTGTTGTCCATGGATAATGCTTTAATCCGCCGGGTGAAAGCTGGACGTTGCTCTCTTTTATTCTGGCCGTATGCAATTGCAACGCTCGAAAAGAAAAGCCCCTCACCCTCCCGTGCCCACTGCTCCTCCGAACTGCTGACGCCTGGATGGGCAGCTCCAAGGCGGAGCCTTTGGGATTTATTTAGTTCACTGCTGCAGACGATGCCTTTAGTGCCACAAACCGCCCTGGAGACAAGCCCTAATCATCTGGGGGGGTGATTATGTTCAGTTCTTCCTCCCCAAACCCCCCAGACACAATTCAGATCCAAACTGGAGAGACAGGCAGGCACACAAGAGGGGAACCCGGCACCGTGCAGCCCCTCTGAAGCCATGTACAGGAGCAGCTTCCTCCGCGAGGTGCGCAAGGAGAAGTATGAGCGGTCGGACGCCTACGATGAGCTGCGAGGCTCCCCTGAATTCGACAGTTTGGCCCAAGCCCGGGGCCTGGAGAACCTGCAGGAGCTCAACGAGCGCTTCGCCAGCTACATCAACCGGGCGCGTGTGCTGGAGCAGCGCAACACCATCCTGCGTAAGCAGCTGGAGACCTTCCAGCGCATGGATGAGCTGGTGGGCCTGGACGAAGCGTTCGCCGGGCAGATCGAGTTCAACCGGCAGCGGATGCGGGAGCTGGCCTCAGACAGAGCCAAGCTGGAGCGGGAGGAGAAGGATGCCCAGCGCATGCTCGATGAGTATCGCAACAAGTAAGGCTTGGGGTGGGTGGAAGGTGGGTGGCGTCATTTCTGTGGCTACTCTTTGTGATAAGGATGGGTTTGGTGTTACTGGGCTGCTGCTTGTGTGTTTGTGATGCCTCTCCATGTGTATCAGGCTTGTAGATAGGGATGTTGTAAGGGTCAAATGCACGCAGGTACCCCTAAAGTACCAGGCAGTGGAAGGATAGAGGAGAATTTATTTCCAAATTCGAGAACACTTAAGATCTCAGCATAAATCTGCACTGGGCCTAAGAAAGAGACACCCGCTTGCTGTTCTCAGGGCTTTTATGATTCCCTGGCCCCCGTGCTGTGGAGCCTTCAGACGTGTCTGCAAGAGCTTCTCTTTTCTCGTACCAGGGAGTCAGCTCCACTGGAATGCAGGAGGAGAAAACATCTACAACTGTCTCTGGGAAAGATGCCTTTTTCCAGGCGGGAAATCTTCCTTAAGTGAAAAACCCTAATCTCCTTGCAGTAACATCTTCCAGAAGGGTCTTTTACACTTACAGATGCCATGGTGAAAAGAAAGGTGTCAAGGAGCTCCAGTTTTGCATTTCATGGTCCGTCTGCTACTAGAGGGACAATTGCCCTCTCCATTCCACGGCGGCAGGTCCTCACTGTGACACACATTGGTTGCTATCGTTCATTAGTTTTAGAAGCATTTTGTTCTTAACTGCAAAGAGGAAATAACCCAGTTGAAAAACAGATGTCTCAAAGCAAGCCTTGTGTGTGAGCAGCACAGCGCTGCATGACCCCAAACACCTCCCGAAATGTGAAGAATCTGTCTGAGAAACTCTTATTTACAGGGGTTGTGAGGCACTGGGCCTGGCTGTGCCAACCACTACAGATGTGAGATGAAAAGAATGTAGACACATTTCTTTTCTTGGTATGTTGAAATTTGCCCTCCTCTTCTTCCTTGCATCCTTCATTGCCACATCATGCCACTAGAGCAATAGCTGTAAGAATAGACTTCCCCCAATTCCACCTTTTTAACCTCAGTGGCACCATAAATCAAAGAGCAGGAGCATCAAGGGCTGGGGCAGATGAAGGACTTCAAACACCTCTAGCCCCTTCCCTTCAGCAACGGGCAGTTTTGGCCAAATACTTGATTAATTATGTGAGAGTTGGTGAGAATTGCTCATAAAAGGGCTGCTTACAGGAGAGAAGGGTCTAATCCTCTTGTTACTTATTGGTCAATGTTTCTTTTTACCCCCAAAATGTCTATCTGGCTAATTCACCCTTGAAAATTTGGCACCCAATTCAGCATGCTGCCATGTGAACTGGTCGTGGGGGCTGTGAGCTACAGCACAGCTATAGAAATGCCAAGTCCTGATCTCACTTTCTCCCTTGACAGCAGAGAATAGCCCATCCATGTGCACTCAGCTTTATTGCTGCCAATGGTCAGATGTCCAAGATGCCTTGACTCAGTGCCAGTGAGTAATAAGCACCTAATTAGGCAGCTTTGTATTCCAATATTTATGAGCAGTGAATTCAGCTATGAGCCAATGCTATAATTTAGCTGTCAACTCTGGTACTTGCTCATATGTTTTTATTATATGGTGTCCATGAGATTTTGACTAAACTTGGTACTTAAGTGTCTAGCTGCATATTAGTTAAAAATCTGTGCAAACTGTGCAGGATTAGTGATGTGACACAAAGATAATTTAGTTTTATTAGAGCTGCTTTATGCAAGCTGTACATAGATGGGGAAGAATACAGGGCATTGAAAGGGTGGGAAACATCCACAGGTGGGAAACACACATGGAAAGGGCTGTGCTTTAAAAAGTAATATTTAAGACCTGCTACAGGGGTAGTTAATGACTTCCTAGAGAAAATGGGAATGTTTTGTCCGTCCCATATCCTGGAATATTCACTCAGCAACTGTAAACAAAATAAAACTTTTAAACATAAAAATGAAACTTTGACCATATCTAAGCCAAAAATTGCAAAGATACATAAGGCCATTACAATGGAAGGGCAGTGGCTGCTTTTTGACCAAATTGCCTTCAGTTTATACTAAGAAGAGAATTTTGGGTTTATTTTTTCCTTTTGGGAGCTGCTGAATTTGACTGGAAGACAGACATGAAAGCTTCTTCAGCATCTGACAAAAATTGATTGGGTTTTGAGTTTCAGGTGTTAAAACAAGACCAGTGCTCTACCATCCTGATGGCTCCGATTTCAGCTACTGACAGTTATAAATAAAGCTCTCTAAACAAAATATGGGAGGAAAAATTCTCTGTGCCAAGTTAGGATCTACCAAAACCAGAAGCATTCCTGTGCTGAAGACCTACCCTCCTCCCTGAGTCTGTGCTCAGTCGTCAACAGGCACTATGGGTTTCTTGCTTCATTTTGAACCATAAAGCACCTACTTTTGGCACACTGGGATTAACAATATCTCTTAGAGTGGAGCACTGTGATTCAATTAATTGACAAATGTCTGTGTCCTTCACTAATGCAAAGAATTTTACCTCTTGCAACCCATTCTTTCACTCACCTTTGCAATCTGGGAAATAGATTTATAGATATAAGTAAACCTCTTAAAGCTACATTTTTATAGATAGACCTTTTAAAGCTGCATTTATATAAATAGGCCTTTTAAAGCTACATTTAAACACAGCAGGACCTGAGACTACTGGGTCTTTACAATTAAATGTGCATGAACCATTAAAAAGTAGACCTTATGTTGAAATTTATTTTTAAATTCTCTGTAGTCACATTCATAGCTTTTCACATTAACGCGAATAATTCAGATTCTGTATTGGGGAGAATTCTTTCTCTTGAAATTGCAAAAAAAAAAAGCATTTCTAGTAATTATTTGGATGCATTTCATAAAGTCTAATTATGCTAATTTTATTGACCATCACTGTTATAGCAACATTGCATCTGGCTGTGGGAAAGTGTATTTCTCTCTCCATGATAGTAGGAAAGATGCTGAAATCCAGATTTTTAGCGGCCTTGACAGAGCAGGATTAATTAACTTCAGAAACTAAAAGTCTTGCTAATCAATTGTTTCATTTAAAAGTTCATTCACTGCTAATCTAGTGGGTTTTGCACATGTAGTATGATTCCCTGGAAGTTGCTAGCCATGGAAATTGGCAGTATGTTCTCCAAGCTGTGCTGCGTGAGGATGCTCTGGTGAGCCTGACACCCTGTTTGGCCAAAGTAGAAACCCAGCACTTGTGACAGAAAACAAAAAAAAAGAAGCAGGAAAACATGATATCTGGGATATGGGGACTCCACTGGCAAAGCTGCCTTCCAGCCCTGTCTGCAAGGATTGTCTCTGCACTGCTGCTACTTCTCTGATGATAGGAAGGACTTTATCCTGCTGCATCTGAAATGAGGAGGTTCTGTCTGCCCTCCGCCCCCTCCTTGGACCACTGCAAGCTTGCCCTGTGGCTGTCAGCCACTCCATAGTGTCTTCTTGATAACACAGGTAGCAACCCGCTCTTAAATCAGCAGAGCACAGCCCTCATGGGGCTCATCTGAGCCTTCAGGGTATGAACCACAAACACTATTGGCCAGTCCCTCATCCTTGTGGGACCAGTGTTTTGTAGTCTGTGCTCTCTTTGGCACTTAAATTGCTGCTGTCTCTGTTCAGAGAAGGTTAGTGAAGTGCTCAGGGCAAGGAAAAAGGAGAGAAATAGTAGCCAAGAGGCTTCATATATTGCTGGAAGAGTTTGGTAGGGTTCAACAGAGAAACACCATATAAAAGGCTCAGTTTTGACACCAAATTGGTTATCTGGCCATTGAGTACTGCTTGGATGGATTGTGACTGTTTTCTCTTTGGAGAGGAGCAAGCCCTTGCACTGCAGCAGAGGCAAGGTCCAAAACCAGAGGTGACAGAAACCTTTAATCCTCTCATTTGCTTGCTTTCAGCTTGGCAGCCCCCTCTACTCCATTTCTTTCTCCTTATGCAAAAAAATTAACATCCCTTTTTTTTTTTAAACAGTCCAAAAAGGTTTGTTACAGACCTAAAGCTACTTGACTAGGCGAGAGGTTTAGTGTTTGTTTGTTTGTCTATTTGTTTTTGTAATGAAGCAAATTGACTTCATTCCTCTTAAGCTCCAGGAAAGTCTGACCAGCAACCATCTAAAAAAAACTCTTTTCAACAAGTCCAACCAATTACTTGAACACTGAAATTAGCTTTGAAGCATAACAGGGTTCTAATTTGTCGGCAATTGCACTTACACAGATATGTTTCAGTAGGCACAGAAGTGTCCTGAGGTCTCTAAAGCATTTCAAAGAGGTCCTTAACCCTTTTGCACTGAGTAGCTTCTGGAGTAGACTGAACATCCCTTAAAAGCGATCCTCCTTCAAAGGATAATCACACAATACTAACTCTTTCAAGACTGCCAGGTGGACTTATGGCTGTGTGGCACAGCAGGTATTTTGGTTATCTGAGAGTGAAGGAAAATGTAGCTGAATACTTTAGTCATTGAAAGAATTTCTGAGTGACGATCTAGCAATGAGGCAGATCTGAGCAGGTTTGAATGACATTAGGGCTGATGTTTAGACCCTGACTCCATCAGATGGTTGTATATTACTGGGAGTGTAAAACCAGCCTTTTTTTGTAGCTGTGTATTTGATTTTCACAAGCTGCCACAATCTGCTTCCTCCTTTCTCGGTTGTCAGAAAGTGTCTAAGTTAGTGAAGTGTTTACTGTCAGTTGCACACAGAAATTTCATGAGATAGATAGAAAACCGGTTGGAGATGAGCTACTTGTCAAACAACAGAAACAAAGGCAGTCTCACTGCATATTCTTGTTGTATCCTGGGAAGTGAACCTGGTGTTAATACTATTTGGCAAAAAAAGACATTGTTTTAGATTTATCAGCAATTTGTAGGAGTGATAATGAAATGAAACCTCAGCATTTTCATGTGTTTCTTTGCTGCTCATGGTAAGAATTGAAAACAGACCAGCGCCCCCCGCTAATATTATGGGATTTCAGAAGAAGGGAAAGTTGGGAAACTAAAGCATCAAGTCTATTTCTTTGTTCTGCCAAGTTCTTCCTTTGTGGTCCTAGTCAGTTCATGAGTGACATCATCCCTTCAGCTTTCCAATACACGTTGAAAGAGATGACGATAACATTGGTTGTTCAACCTTTGGGAGACAAAAAGAACCAAGGTTGACAGCATCATTTAAATTTGATCCTTGCTGTGTTCAGTCCAGGACCTGTCAAGTTCCCTGTTGACACAAGCAAATCCTTTAGATACCAACAGCACATCTGGGCCAAATCAATGATTTCAGAAGAGAGACAAGGGCTTATGTTCAATTCTGAATTTCAGCCATGGGTCACGCTTGTGTTGATGACCGCTGCTTGTACTGCAAATGAGTGAGAGTCACCACCAAAGGTCACTTGTCACCCACCATGAGGGTTTCTGGTAGCAAGTAAGAAAATGACAGCTTTTTATAACTCTGTATCTCCATTGTTTTAGGGAAAGTAAAGGGATAAACAGGAATAGGCTGTATTTCTGTACTTTGTCAGTGGCAGTTGTTGGAGCTTGATGAGACACTTGTTCAGTACTGATGGTAAAGTCTCATTGCCTTGTACTATAAAGACGCTTCTGGGTGATTATATTTTATTTTGTTGTTGTGTTTTTAATGATGTGGGTTTTTTTCGTTTGGTTTGGCCTTTTTTTTTATGGAATCTCATTAAACCACATTTATTACTAAACATTTTATATGCAGATTATTTAGGAAAGGAATAAACAACAATAATCAACAATTAGGAAGATTTGTACTCTGGGACCAAAAGGACTTACTAAAAGATAATTCTATCTAACATACAAAGACAGAACCCTAATTCTTAAGGAGTATGTGCTGTTTCTTCAAACCAAAGATAAACACAATATACATCCAAGGTTCACTCAGCACAGGAACATGCACTTGTGGACATTTTGTAAATGCATAAGAATAGAGGATAAATGCTGTCCTTACTAAGGCTCACATGTGATTTTGACTAAACTAAAATACGAATTGTCATTAAAGAGGACACAAAGCTTGATTCATCAAAGCATCCTAATGCAACATTATTCATACACAGTCAACATATGAAATTGCAACCTCTGCGTTTAATGTGTCTGTCATGAAAATGCTTGTTGAACAACAGCAGGTAGGACAGAAAACCAGAGACAATGTAATGAAATGCTAATGTGCCAGTGTAGCAAATCCTCATGTAGTAACCACTGATGAACGGCTGTCACTGTAGTCCAATGCCAATGGAATATGCTTTTATTGTAAATAATCTGTTCTTGGGAGTTCCAAGTGAAAAAGTGATAGCAAATGTGCGACATTTCATTGTATTCTGTAATGTAAATAGAAAACAAGCAGTTAATCAGTTCTGAAATGAGTCTCAGCATCCAGGACTAAAAACCAATTAATGCTAATGTATAAATAAATCTTCTGGGTCTCTTCAAGGTTCATATCCTCCTTCAGTGAGAAGCATATCTTGTGCATGACAGTGCAGATGAAAATGCAGTTCACAGAAGGATGAACCACTGACTTTTATCTCCTTTTCTCTATTTGCAGGTATAGAAATGAACGTGAATATCAGCAGAGGCTAAAAGAAACCCTTGAGCGCCTTAATAAGGTAAGCCTGAGAAAATGGCAAGGGAAAGGTCTCTATAATTTTTTTCCTTCGGCTGCATTTACTACAGCAAGCTGCTTTCAAGAAGCAGTGGGAAGATAAAATGTCAGAGCAAGACATTTCTTGTCATTATGCCCTGATGAAAAGTTCTCCTTCCCTTTCATCCCCCTCCCCAGGCCTTGTGCAAGTGTCAGAACCTCGATGTGTGTGTAGGCACTGTGTAATCCCTACTTTGCACAGTCCTGCTGATTTTGGTCCTGTAGCATGTGCCGCCCACAGACTCAGCTGTGCTCAGGACTTCATTAATTTTTCAGTGAGACCGAAGACTGGGAGGATCTACTGTTTAACACTCCTTTTAGAGCATCAGCAACTGGCCCTTGCACTCATTTCAGGACCTGTAGCTGACATAAGTGTCACAAATTCACCTTTGCTGAAGATCTGGTATATTTTTAGGTGCCTTTAATAACTCTTCTTAATTCTTTTAACATGCTTTCACTTGGAAAATAATCTCTCTGAATGAACACAGGTAGGAAAAGTCCATTTATTAGTCATACTGTGCAGCCAATACACATATCTGAGAGTCCAAAATGTGACTGGAGAAAATGTGTTTGTTGCTAAAAACCTTTTAAAATTCAGCTGCTGTATTAAAATACTTTTAGTACTGATATCATGGCGTGAAAAATTGCTGATTGAGTCCAGGTTCTGAAATCTGGTGTGTCTCAAAGCTCCTCAGTTCCTTGCAGGATATGATCAGCCCTTCCTTAGACAGATCCTCAGCTTCCCCTTAGGTAAAAGCTGTACTTTCTTGAACTAATACCATGGAAAAGAAATAATACTAATAACAATAACATCATATAATTAAATATAATAATAGTGACGCTCAGAGAAAAGATAAAAGTTGGCTAACTTCTTTTGGAAGTTTCCAGACCAGGTCTGTGAAACTGAGAAAGCCTGATTCATCCTTTCTTGTTGCTAGCTGTCATCTGAGTGAAGAAAGTAGTATTATGTCTTTTCACAGTTCTATTTTTCACAGATTACCTTTCATTTTCTGTATTGGGAAACAATTACAAGTGGATTAAATAGAGATTATTATTTTATTTCCTCACTATAAATGGCAGGAGCTGTTCTGTTTGAGCACTGTCATATCAATGATATGCATGTTTTATATTAAAAAAAGACAAAGTGCATTTTAGCATTTCTATCTACAGTGAGCTCTAGACGTCCTAATGTCCAATAGCATTGGTACTATTTTCCAGTGTACTAACAGGGCTCTTGGAAACCCGGCAAGCCCTTAAAAGTATTTGTGGAGGCAAATCCTTTGTAAAGGGTTGGTGTAGCTGGTAGGTCTTCACAGTTCCTCTCAGCTAATCTGTGGCTGAAGAAAAGTGAATTTAATCAAGTCCCAGGCACAGTTCAAAAAATCTTGAGAGACCAAGGGGGGGGTGGGTTCTATCCTAGGATTTTCCTGGGCTGCCCCTGTTGCAACAACTCCTTGCACTGGAGCACCAAGTGGTGGTGGTTTTCTGTACAGTGCCCAAGATGTAGCCTGAAATATGCATGTGCAGGTGTAAACCTATGCTTTATCCAACAGATGGAGAATCAGGTTGGAAAAATAGCAAACACTCATTCTGGAGAGATCCAAGGGATTTCTCTCCCATGATAAATGAAAATGCTGCTTCAGCACATGGATTCAGTGTTCTGGAATCAACACCTAAAGCAGAATGGTTTTTCAGAAGTTGTGTGAATAGCAAACTGCAAAATTCAGAAGAAAACATGTAGCCGCTGCACTGTTCTGACATGCAGCTTCATCAGTGAAGCTGGGGTCTCTGAAAGTACAGAATAAGAGCAAAAATATTTTTCCCTCTTAAAGTATTTTTCCCATTTGGAAAGTCAAACGCGGCTTTTGTTTATCACATGCAGAAATATTTGCTTATCGGTATCATCTGGGGGCTTTTATTGGCTCCCCCCCAAACCTCCCAGCATGGCCATTGTCCTACTGATCTGCCTCTCAATAGGAAGGCAGAGGAGTGCAGAAAAGCATCGGGCATTCCTGATGGCTGGCTCCGAATGTGCTGGGCTGGATGTGTCTGAATCAGCCGCTGGCTCACAAAGCAGAGCCGGCTGGAGAGTTCTCTGCCCGGGAGGCTCAGCAGCACAATGGGACAGCTAGCATCCACACATTTTTGGAATAGCTCGTGCTGTGCACGTGCAAAAAAGAAAAATCCCCTGCTACCAGTCATATGCTGCACTCAGATCTCAGTGGTTTACTTGCAACCCCTGATCCACTTGTTAAGATATTTTTACAGCTAGTAATGGCACATAGGCAATTTGAAACACAGCTTTAAATTCTTTTTATGTTATTATTATTTTTTCCACTTTGAGTTAAATGCGGAAATCAAGACTTTCTTGAAGCAAATTGCAAACTGGTTGAGGAACTTAAAAGTTTTGTGGAGTTGCAGGGAAGATCCAGCTGACAACTTTTTAAGATACTTCCTCAAAAGTGATATTTTACAATCTTAGCTCATGATAAACCTAACCAAGAATTCATGCATTAAGTAGGAAAATAAAGCTTATTATTCACACTTACATATTTGTAAAATATATTGCCAAGTATCATGGAAATTACTCTGTATTCAAGGATGTGTATTAAATAACATGACAGGAAAAATCTAAATTAGGCCTTTAAACAGAAATGGAGATGTCACTGGGTTTAAATACCAATGCCACTCATCTCTGAGATTGTGATTGGTAGTCATACAGCTTGTGCTCTGAATTAATTAGATATTATGAACTTTTGTCCTTGCAAATCCCAATGTATTAGAAACTTCTGCAGCAAGATGATTCTTTTCTAGACCTGGTCATCTGTCATTTTTATTTCCAGAAATGGCTCCAAATTTGTGCATTTGTGGCATTTGACAACACACCAAACAGAGTGCAAATACTTTGGACCATCATGGGGTTTTATAAGGATTTATTTACCGGGAATATTAAAAAGGCATAAGGATACCTCAGATCTTGCCATAAATACTAGAGGAATCAATGCCTTAGTCTGCTGATGTCGTTTGTTTAACACTCATGCACCATTCCAAGCTTTTAGCATCAAACTGGTATTTCATAGTGTCTACCACTTGGCTTCCAGCATTCATAAAAGCATATGGTAAACATATTTTGACAGTGCCAGCGCCAAACTGTATCATTAATCATATTTGTGCAGAACATTGTGAATAAGATGCCTCTTTGTTGCTGTTTTCATGATACTTCTGTATCTCCCAGTAGGTTTCACTATTCCATACAGGCTGATGGCTTGCATTATGCCTACGTGGCTGCTGTGATTTTGGCACTCCAGCCACATGTGCTGACCATGACACGTGTCTCTGCATTGTAGGAAGCTGATGAAGCACTGCTGTGCAACCTGGAGCTGCAGATAGAGTCCCAGTTCCTGCAGGATGATATTAATGCCACAAAGGACAGATACAAGAAGGTAACTGGCTGAATTTGCCATCTTTCTTTACTCTTCCTTCTAGAGATAGATGTGAAGCCTTGCCTTTCTCTGGGATCAAATGGTGGCAAATTAAAGCAAATCCTAGTTGTGTTTTGGTGGGTACATGTAGAACCTTTTATTTTCAGTGGGCACAACAGCTGGATGGTTGCCAGTATCCAAACAAACTCCCTTAGGGTCCAGTGCCCACAGCTGCAGCAATGTCTTGAATTTGTTGACCTGCTATCATGGTTCAACCCAAAGTGCTGGACAAGCTGTCTTATATTTCACACTAAGAAAGCTGTTGCTTTCATCACCCAATTTTCTAGGCGAAAGCATCCCAGTTAATCAACAGGCATAAGCCTGTGGCTGTATGATTCCAGTGCAGCCTCCTTTTCCTGGGAATGCTGTGAGGCTTGAGATCAGGCCACTGTCCCATCTTTGCTGCTTTTGAAAGAAGAGACTCACTTTTTCAGACCATGTGCAAAGGTATTTGTGGTTCTCATTTTGAAAATCTCCTGTGAAATCAGAACTCATGGAATCTCTAAAAAGACTATGAACTGTATAGTCACTTAGCTAAAATGCCAGTAAAGTATCCTCAGCATGATGAAACTGTTAGCACTCATGCCCTCAAAATCAGGTCTAAAATCACGCTGCAAAATCAGATCTGAACATGAACTGGACCTTTATATGCCGAAAGAAGTAAATATCTAGAAATAATCTCTAGAAGGGGAGCACCTTACTGTGGCATTTTCTGATGAAAATGGTTTTTTCTTCACCACAGAACCTCATGGAAATCCAGACCTACGTCAATGTTTTGCAGCAGATCATCCAGACAACCCCTCGCGTGTCCCCCATAACCACTGGCATATGTGAGGCAAGTATTGCAGTTGGTAAATACTACTCAAAGTAAGAAAGAGATGAAGTTTACTCCTAAAGTGTCCTTTAACTCCCATTCCAAGGTTAAGTGAAAACTGTCACAACTATGTGTAAGTACTGAATATGAGAGAAAAAAATTACCTGTAGCTTTGAAAAACTCTATCGATCAGGAAAGAGAGATTGCATTTGGTCAGGTGCACTCCAGCATATGTATTAGCCCCCAAAAAGTGCAGTTCTAAGGCAGTTGATGTAGTTGTGCTTCCTCTCTGAGGAGGAGCTGCAGGATAAATGAATATTTGAAGAGAAAGTAAATCTTGCCCTGAAGGGGTGAGAGGTGGTGAAAACTTGTAAATCAAATAAATTGATACAGACTAGATGAAAATTTGGTGATTCACACCAATATGACTGGCTATGCCAAGAACACGTATTAGTTGGAAGAAAGTGTGAAGAGCTGTATCTACAGGGTCTAATTTCAACGTAAGCTGTACTGTTACAGCCCTGCCATGTGACATCTTTATTCTTAAAGCCGTGCCACAGAAGTTGACTCGAGGTTCAATACCTATCTTTTTATCTATCTTTTTGTAATTTTCTGTTTGTCTTTACAGTTTATTTCCAGTAGTGGAATTTCTTTTGGCTCTTTTTAAAAGAGTGAAACATACTTTCCTGTACACACGTTATTTTCTTCTAACCAGGAAAAAGTGATAGCAGAGAGGAGGATCCCTGTTCTGCAGAGCCAGCTGGAGGAATACAAGAGCATCCTCTGCCAGCTACAGGCGCAGAAATACAAGCTGCAGACAGAGGTACTGCCATCACTGACTATAAACACAACCATGATGCTCATGAATTGTTCTTTTTATGGTCACATGGTAAAGTCTGAGTGGCCTCTAACAGGGTCTTGTGAACTCGGTTGACCTGGAGGTGTGTTTTCCTTTCAGATTTTCCTTTCAGTTTTCCTTCAGCTGTTTCATTCTCATTCTCTCAGTGGTCCAAATTGTCAAGTTTAAGATGGCCAGGGAGGGCTGTAGGGTAGCATAGGTGCAATGAAGCTGTCTTTGGTTATCAGAGTTGCTGGTGAGAGAATGTTTCTCCAGTGCAAACTAGATTCCTGTAGGACAGAGCCAGCAGGAAGTGTGGATGGAAAAGTCTCAAGGGCTCTAGTGACTCTCTCACTTGCTGAACTCTAGCTGGAAATTGGCTCCATAAATCCATGGGGGATCTTCAAGGCTCTGCCCAATCCTTTCTATCACTGCCCCATCCAATGATAAGCTTGCTGTGAGAGGACTGGACAGATTTGGTAATCAAAACTGAGATAGTTGTTGAGCTACATTTGGCATCCTGCAGTTATCCCTGTCACTCTAAGCACTAAGGAAGGATCTGCACCTCTCCTGTGCTTGGACCATAATCATCTGCTTTTTGCCAGTTCCTGACCTGCAGAAAATATCTGGCCAAGACTTTGACTAGTTGTCCATCCGGGTGAGAGGAGTGAAATACTGGCATAAAACATCTTTTTTTGTGGGATTTTGGACTCCTTTGGACAGCCATAGCAGCAGCTCCTAACTTCCTGAGCATAACTTCTTTCTTTAGAGTTGGTGTGGACAGTGCTACCCCCAGGTCTTTTCCTTGGTCTCTTCCTCATGTCTGATGCTCTGGTGGAAAGGTCACATGTGCTCCGGGAAGGGCAAGAATCAATATAGAGATAAGTGAGATTATAAATCAATATAGAAAAAAACAGGAGAAAATCATCCTTCCAGCACCCTTTGGGGAATTAATCGTCCAGCTTTCAAAATCAAATCATCACATCCTGTTTAGAAAGAGTTTATTAACTGATTCATTCTTGTGCCTTGAGATTAAAAGAGTGGAATACCTTTATGAGTGGAGGTCAGTGACAGGGTTGCTTGTCATGGTGAAGGCTGGATCTGATGACTGAGATGTCGTCAAGGTCCTTTGCTTTCCTCTTTCTGGACCTGAGAGCTGTGGTGCTGAGTGGTTGTGGACCCCACCTCCTGAGCACTGAACAGTAAAGGGTCTTTGTCCACTCGTACTCTGCAATAGAACAATACTAAAGCCAAGGGACCTAGCTCCTAAATTTAGGCTCTTAAAAGGATTTTAAAAACCTTTGCCTGAAACATATAGAAATAAATCTGTTATTAAAGAACCCATTAGTCACTTATTGCCCCATTAGCTTTTTGTGAGTACATCTCTTTAAAAGCGCTTTGAAATGGGGGGGGGGGGGGGCAAAAGTGATAAAAGAAATGTAATAAATAGCTGAAAATAGCAGAAGAAAGTGAGAGCAGAATTTCAACGTGAAATATCCCACCTGTAACTCTTGCTCCTTGATTTTGGAAGGTGCCTATCGCCACCTCCTGGCTGATGTGCTTGTTGATTTTATCGCCAAAATAAAAAAGCTGGGGAACTGAATTCAAAAGGCGAGCTGTTTATTTAAAATAAGACCTTTGGTCTTATTTGGTTGGTCTGCGGACCACAGCGAAGGAAGAACAGGTTTTTCCTTGGAACATCTTCCCGGCTAAGCGCTTTTGCTGTCCCGGTAAGACACTGCCTGCTCTGCCAAGGAAGGGCACGGGGAACTGCAGGTCACACAGTGAGGCATCAGCCAGCCTCGTGTGCATGAGGAGGGAGACATCACACAGCTATTCTCTAGTCCATGCTGATCTCATCATGCTTATTGTGGAACAGAAACCTTGGGACAGAAAAGGAGGTAGCAGGAGGTGGTCTTGTTTTTGAGTCACTGAACAAATGTAGTGAAATTGCTGCTGTGTTTCAGCAGTGCAATATCACATTGTAATAAAACATGACTTGCCTTTAATTACCCTTAAAGTATGGGGATGGTGAATGTTTCAAAGCTGCTTCTTTCACCCACCAATTTTATTCACCAGACAACCATGCTGGAGCAAGCAATTAAAAACACCCAGGAGAGTTATGATGATGAAATTCAGCTTTACAATGAGCAGATTGAAAACCTTAGGAAGGGAATAGAGGAGGCTGAGAGGATCTTGGAGAAGTACACGACCGACTGCCGCCAGCTGGTGATCTACCAGCAGTCCCTGGAGAACGAGCTGGAGCGGTACAAGCGGATCATCGAGAACGAGGACAGCCGGTAAGGCTGGATTTCTGAACACTCCCAAAGGGGCCAGTGATCTCTTTTATCTCTTTTGAAAAGTGTATGTTTAAGGACATGTGATCCACCCAAAGCTATGGCCTTTTCACACCTTTGACTGGTAGATGTCCGGGGACAGAAATCTAAATAGATGCAGAATCTCATCAAGCTTCTTCCAAGGAAATGGTCAGAGACATTTGGAGCTTCTCTTGTCCATTCAGTCTGCTTTCCACATGCTGTCCTGGCATCAGTGCCCAGAGGTCAGGAGCACACAAAAACAATTTGAACACCCTCTACCCAGCCCAAGTGTTGGTGACACTTGCTGGGTGTTACGGGCATGTTGATTCTGGAGGGTGCAGACAGGGCAAATATCCTGTAAAGCAAAGCACCCTTTCACAGCAAAGCCATTCGTCAGGCAAAGGGTAAAAAGGGGAGAATACAAGAAATTGGCTGGGATTTGGGTTGTGTTTAAACCTATGGAGGAACTCTGCCTCCCTCTAACGCCAACCATCAGCTGCACATGAGAAAAGGAGCTGGGTTTTCAGCAGCAGAGCCAGACCCCTGAGCACCCAAACTGCTGCTCCAGGTTGTCCTGAAGATGCAGGGGAGGGACACTGACTAATTTCATCCATTTTCAGGGTCTCATTTTGGACACTGAGTTCTGGATAGAAATATCTCAACAGGGTAATTCTAAGCACCAAAAATCAAAATGGGTATCTCTTGCATATCGACACAGGTGTATATCCTCTGATAGGCCAAAATATCTCAAATTCTGGCACAGCAGACAGAAAAGGCCAAAGATATAGTACCTGGTTTGCAATAGGCCAGTCTCTTTGTTTTAATTTTTTAACCCTTAATACTGCTGACTCCTCAAATGTTTTCCAAGGAAGACTGCTCCATTTTTTGTAAGGGCTACCAAATTTTCCATTTTACCAGCCAGCATGGTAAAAATGAATTTATGTCTGATGTCTGGTACTCTTGGATTGACTGTTTGCCCATCTAAAATCTTCCCATCTTTTCAAAATGCCATGCTAAATTACAAAGCTGTTGCTATAGGTTATAATTACTGTTGTACTTTACCTTATGGAGCATCCCTTTTCTCCTCTGGGTGGCTAGCCTCACTCCTCTGAAGGTGCTATGGCTATGTTGATTTTCCCCTGACAAGAAAGGCTCCTGTCATTCTTTTTGAATCCTTACCATATAGAAATACGTCTTTAACCTCTGTACTTCAATGTGCACAATTTCACTTGCTTTCACTGAAAATTATGGGGAGAGATCTGATCCATGTGTGTCTTCTCCACAGGTTAAATTCTGCTATAGCAGGAACCCCAGTCACACTCTTCACACAGATCTACAGACCTGCCCAGCCCCAAGTTTCGAGGGGAAGAGGTAAACCTGTGATGTCTTCCTGTGTCTGTCACAAGCAGCACCATTGTATTTTAAGTTTGTCCATTTGTCTTCCATATGACCCACCAGCTGTGACAGCCTGACTCCAGGCTTGCTAAATAAATGCAACCATTTCAGCTTACCTCAGCTGGCTTTGGGACAAGCTGTCAAAGGCCAAAACCACAAGCAAAAGTGTTTCTTCGCTAATTTCTGTAATTTACTACTTAGGCCAATCGAGAGAGTAAAGTCAAAAGGCACCTGAAACTATGGAAAGAGCTGCAGGTTTTGTGCTGACTTGCGAACTGTTTGTTTGCACTTTAGTGGCGTGCAAAGAGCACCAAGGCATGTTGAGTGCCACAGGCAGGCAGAGGACCCTTTTTGGAATCTGTTTTCCTTCCATGTTTTATAATGGCTTGTTAGAATTATGATGCTTGTAAACCTGGTGACAAGGAAACGGTCAGGGACTAAACAAGCAAGACTGCTCTTGACAAAGAGAGAACTTGATTTATAGAAAGGTGCAGTAGGCACTAACCTTTGGTATGACTTAAATCCAAGGCTCACTGGGGTGTTACTAATAACACACTGCCTTGAGAATGGAGACAAAACATCAAATGACGGGGTTTTTTTGGAGTGCAGCTGCAATTTTTCTAACCACTGTGTGAACTGTGGCAGTTTTATATGAAATGGGTCCACAATGCCTGAGGCCAAATCCTCAGCAGTTGTAGATAACTACCATCCTGCAAAGTGTTGTTTCATACCTGCTAAGGATTTGGCCTGTTTCTAGCAACACCTCTGCTTCTTCCTTGCGTGGTAAGCAGGGCATTTCATGTGTTTTACTGTACCTGTGACACGGGACAAAACAGCTGCCTTAGGGAAAGCATGTTAATACCTGTCTGTCTCCATGCTACCATAATTCCCAGCTCTGTGCCCACCAGCTGCTGGCTACTCCCTCCTGACATGCCTCTCAGAATCTGCCAATACCCCAAATTGCCATGAGTGGAGGTGTCTGGCTCACTTTTAGCGCCTCTTAGACACAAAGGCTCTCCACCTGCAGCAGTGAGGGTGAGAGGCAGCTCTAGCATTTGCAGCGACCGTCTTTGAGCACTGTTGTTTGCTTTGTTTTGATTTTTCTCTAGATATCACCCAAGCCATGCAAGACATTGCCAGTGTAAAGCCCAGACAAAAAGCACTGACAAAGAAAATTGCCAGGAAAAAGGAGCTGATGTCAAAAGACAAAACTGACAGTCACTCACCTGAAAGAATGTATGAAAGAACTCTGGAAGGTTTTGACCAAGATCAGATGGAGTACAGACACGAAGGCTCAGTCAGGTGTGAACCTGGGCAGGAAGGTTCAGAATTTGATGAAAAAGAAATGGGCCCAGAGGATGTACCTGATGGAGCCCAGATAAGTAAAGCCTTTGATAAATTGTGTAACATTGTGAGAGAGAAAATAAGAGTCCACAAGAAACCAGAGGCTAAGCCTGAAGCCCCTCCCAAAGGGCGTTACGTGCTGGTGACAGGGGAGGAAGGCTATGAAGAACCATGCATCTTGGCCCCCCCTATCCCTGCTCCAGGAGGGATCACAGTTTCCACTGGCAACGGGAAGGTGATGAATGGTGGGGAGGTGGAGCCCATACCGGAGCTGCCAGAACCTGCCGAACCACCAGAAAAAGAGAAAGCAGATATCTGTGAAAGGAGAGAAGGGTTTGAAATCCCAGATAAACAGAGAGAGGAAGAGAGAGAAGAGGTGCTTGAATGGGGCAAAAAAGCAAGAGGAAAAATCGAGCAAATCACAAAGTATCCGGAGATCTCTGAGCCTGAGACAGTTCCTTCCCCTGGTCTGATAAGCCCAACCGAGCCGGGACTCCTTCGAGAGACAGATTATGAGCGAGAAGACAAGCAGGGCCTTTTGTTTAGGGAAGCAGCCTTGCCTGGCTCTATGAGCTACGAGAAGGTGGAGGTGGTGGAGTCCATCGAGAAGTTTTCAGATGACAGAATTCAGACATATGAAGAGACAGCGATGATTGTTGAGACAATGATAGAGAAGACAAGCAAGAAGAAACCAGGAGACAAAGGCTCTTAAGTGACACACACCCCCTTGATAGTCAACTTGTCTGGCATAGTTATTATATGAATGTTTGTTTTTTTTTTCCTGACCGAATGATACAGTAGTGAGATTTTTGCTGTTTGGTATGGAACAGATTGAAACCTTGATGACAATTCTGTCTGATGTAGGCTCACCTTTGGTGCAATGACCATTAGCACGCTCCAGGGTACATCCTATGCAACTGATTTTCATGATTAGGACACACTGAAAGTAACTATTATGACAGAGCTGCCTGGCTTTCCACAGTATCCGGGACAAATTTGCATATTCCTCTACTGCTCCTATAACCACCGTACAATTCCCCATCTCTGAGACAGCTGCAAATGTTAACTTGTGACATCTGGTTCATTTAATAAAAGTTTTGCCTTCTACCGAAGATACCCACTGTGGGTTTGTGTTGCCTTTACCATTGACTGATAGTCCCTACTCGTAAACATCACCTGAGGTGTGCAGGAGTTTTCCAGGAGAAGGGCTGGATACCTGTTAAATAATTGCAATTGCAATAATAATTGCAAATCTCTCCCAGTTACAGTCTCTAAATAGCAATGAGCTTGGCAGACCTTTCATTTTGGATCTAAAGAAGAACTCTCTGTGTTTGAAATAAGCTCTTACTGGAGATCTCAGAATAAAACCTGAAATTCCACTGAAGTGGGAGATCACCCTTATAAAAGCTACTAAAGGCATTATTTGTCCTTCACCAACTCAACTAAGGTATTTGTGGTTGCCAACGAGCTTTTGAGTGGACTGCAGCCAAAGACTGTGTGTTTTGATATTTACTTGTAAAGTATTTCCTTGGACTTGTAAGAGTTCAATACTGCCACAGGATCCTGTCACAACCCAGTCTCTTGCAGTCCCATGGAGTTCCATAGGATTGCTGGAATAAGCAACACTTGCAAGAGACTCTTGCAGCTTCCAGAAACCTTCAACTCAGAAAAAATAACCCCCTAAACTAAAAAACCAAATCAAAACCAGGGAAAGGAAACCCTTCACTTGTGTGTGTGCAAATACTGAGCTCTACTTAATGTGCTCATGCACCATTTAGGCATCAGCTTGACTCCAGGCACACAAACGATCCCACCAATACTTACTGAAGTGCTTCACTACGTTAGGCTCTACACATTCTTTTCCCATCCCAGTTCTCAAAGTTTTTTTTTCAGCTTTCACCATTTTTGTGCCTTTTCCTTCTGGCTGTTAACTCCTAGCAGCTGTGAAGGAAGGGACTAAAAGCCATTTGAGCTGACAAGCCTGAGCTGCAGGATCCTTCTCACAGCACTCAAGACTTTCCTTCAATAGTGTGTCGAGTTTTTTCATCCATAGGTTCCAGCACAAGTGTAGCATCCAATCTGTTGTGACTGTTTTCTGTGGTAAAGTGGCACCTTCTTCTTAGAAACAGGGACAGCTGACCCTCACAGTCACAAAGTTATTCAGGATATTTTGTCGGTGCTGTTTTATTGAAATGCTGTGGGAGTTTATGCCAGACATGTCTTACTAGAGTGTGTTGCTTTTCAGTTTAATTTATTAATAGCGTAAATAACTGCAGAGAAGGAATTTATCAATGCATATACAGGCTGTGCTCTGGTGAGCTGGGAGTAACTGCTCAATAACTGCTGCTGAAAGCAGGGTTTGACTACTGCAAGGGAAACCAAAAAAAAAAAAAAAAAACAAACCACCCAAAACAACCAAAAAACCCCACCTCAACTGCAGCAATAGGCAGTTTGTTTAATCTGTCATAAAACAGGGTATAAACAGATTCAGGGAGTACTTAGACAGAATTGGATATTCTTCCCCCTCTCCCAGTCCATCTGATTGCACTGCAAAACAGTGTACACAATACTCAGAATACAAAAAAAAAAGCCTCAGTCAATGGCAATGAGGCAACAAGTCAGGAGAGTCTGGGCTATGTGTCCAGTGTGTGAATACCCTCACCACCTTCATCTCTTTTGTGTTCTGGTGTCACTGCTCTTTGCTGATGACACAGACCTGGTTTCTGATGCCTGTAACCCTTGCTCAGCAGCTGTGCAATGTAAGAACTGGTCCTAAACTGGGTTTGATGGCACCTGTTGCTGTAGGAGTCACATACTTGCACTGCCTGGCAGCAACCTGAGCTGCAAAACATGAACCAAGATGGTGCTGAGCTGCATCACACACACCAACATCACCAGAGGTCAAGGACCAGGAAGAGCTGAGGGCTAAATTCTGCTACAATCTCTGACCTGCCTTTCACAGACATGGTAGTTGCCCCATAAGGCTGCAGATGATGGGCACCTTTCTGTAGATTTGCATGAAAATTATATGGAAATCCATTAGTAGTTCAGAAGTGAACTCTGGTTCAGAATGACCATGCCGAAGGTATAGAATATATATATACACACACACAATATAGATATACTGTATATATATATATATATGTATGAAATATATATAAAGGTATAGGAAATCTCATGATTTATGGGCTAACCTCTGCATTAAATGCAGATTCTCAATGAAGCATTTAAATGCTAAAGTCTAATGGTGAAATACTTGTGAGCATCTATTCACCAGAGACTGGGATGAAACTCAAATTATTACAGGCACATTCTTGCCTCTGAGGCATCCAGAGCTAGATCAGGAGGTTTCCTGTAATCATCTATTGCTGCAGATATGGTAAGAAATTATAAAATGAAATGCACCTTCTGCCATGGGAACATATGAGCTGAAAAGTACCCAAAAAGTCTGGGTGGGAGACAGAGAGGAAAACAGGGCTTTTAGTGTGCTCTAAACAGCAGAGGAAGAAAAAAAAATCAACTTGCTGTAGCATTTCTTTAGGGCCAGAGTTGCTTATGGACTGCAGTGCAAAACTGTCATTGTTTCTATTCCTGAGCATCCTCTTCCCAAACATGTTCAGCACCTGCACTGCTGCTGCCTCTGCAGAGCTGCCCTTGGAGCTAACAGATTTGAACCACTAACACCCACAGCTCTTCCCAGCCTGCAACCTGAATCTTCCATGTCCTAGATTATCACAGAGTTAACATAAAGCTCCTTACTCTTCACTTGTTGCTATCAACTCTTTTGGAGGATCGTCTTTATATTCTCTGTATTTTTTATCAGTGTAAAAAGCAGAGGAGAAGGAAGTCATCCCACTTAGAGCAGCATTATCTCCCATGTACCTTCAGATAGGCAACGATGATAGGACCTGCCGGTTTACAACAGCTCTTTATTTTACTCATATTATAAAACATCATCACTTTAGTTAAACAGTGTTCACCTATTTCGCAACATGAGCTTTATTTTCTCCTTTATTATAAATACTAACAAATTAACTTTATTTTTCATCAGCAATACCGTAAAAACCCGGTCTAACTGGACATATTTTTCAGTGATCCCTTGAAGCAAAAATCCTAAAGAATTTGAAGTAGATCTTTGTATTGTATATACACATAGTTTTTTATATATACTTATATCAAAACTCACCATTTCTGTATATCTCTCATTATCATGATCTTTCACTTAATAAATTATGTCAGCATTATGAAAATATGAACAACCATCTAGTTATTTTGCTGCTTTATAAGATATTTAATAATTGAACAGAGAACTGCAAAATTACATTAATGCAATGGAAAGTCAGGTACATGTTCATTTAAGAATACCACATGGACTTTTCTTATTCCAAAACTTTTTCCACATTTTAGAAGTCCTTAAAAATCTTTCAGTAACCTCTTTCTTTGATCACATACACACAAAAGGTTGTGATGTGTATATATGTATTATACATTACATACCATATGTAATTCTATATATATTTTTAAGCAAATATATGTAACATACTCTGAATATACATATTGTATGTAATATATATATATACAGAGAGAGAGAGATGCCACAGGTGTGTCATATGCATTTAGTCATACAGGTGTATGCATAAATATATATATTTATATGGTAAATTCTTCCTTTGGGACTGTTGCACACAATGAGGAACCTGTGAGTAGTGCAAGGCTCCTTGGCTTGCCTTTAGAGTGTAATTCACAGAGACTTTTAGTAGGTTGAGCTGTTTATTTTTCATTTGGATTTGTAAAGGAAAGAACAGACCTCTTATGGAAAAATAAAAGATGGATATTCACTCAAATTAACAGCACAGATTATACATTCCTAAGTGGAATGTGTCCACCCAAAAACCTTTGGGTTATGTTTTGTTAGATAAATATTTACTTACTGAATGAGTTTCTATCAGGACAACTCTTATTAAAACATTTTAAATTAATACTCTGCATATTAAAAATACATAATAAAATTCTAAAACCTGTCGCTGCTACAAAGTAGATCTTGGGTCCTGCAAAGATCTGAAATGCCTGCTTAAACTTACCAGTTGAGTAGGTCCACTGGGGGCCTTTATTGTAAGTGCCTAAATATTTGCAGAATCAAGACTCTTTATTATTCAAATACTAAATTTGGGATCTCACACCTGGAAACATGTAGTGGTTGCTACCACGAGTAATTCCCACCAAGGAGGATGTTACGTTTTGCAGTAATACTCTGAGGGCAAGAGAGACTGACTTTAACTCCTGTATAAAAAGTCAAGGTGGGACTCTTCAAACAGGAAAGAGCAACGACTGCCAACAAATCTTCCCAAACACACTATATTTTATCTCCCAAGAAGGCAAACTTTGCATTACGCATTAATAACTTATACAGATATATTTAAAGAGAAAAATATGTCTAACATAAAACCAATAAATATTTTTTAAAAATGAAATTTGAATTAAATATTGCATTGGGACTGAAACTGCATGCTTCACATTTCTCCCACAGCAATTTATTGGCAGCCACATTTCAACCCCAGAAAATAGGGGGTCTGTGGTTGGTAATGCTGACACAGCCTCACCTTATGCTGCTGGAGTACATCTCAGTAGAGAGACCACCACATGCACTTCTGCACACAAGTTGCCAGAAATCCTACAGCTCATCCCTATGTGCTTGTTCTGCTGAAAGATGGTAAATTGATTCAAATTGCCAAAGTTAAAAAAAAACAAAAAAACCAAAAAAACCACACCCACCAAAAAAACCAACCAACCAACCAAATGAAGAACCTCCACCAAAACTGTAACTTGTGCTTCTAGAATGCCCTGACCCAGTTTGCAAAGCATTTTCCCCCCCCATCACCTGGCTTTGGCATCACTTCGCCTTCCTTATGGCATGTTGACCCATCCTGTGGCTGAAGTGTTAGCATGTATATCGTATAAGTGTATTATTAAAGAAAACAAAATAATTGGATTTCTGCAAGTTGGATTGGTGAATTTTCCTCATCTCTGGATTATTTCTTTTTGTAGGGTCTAGTGCTACTTTGGTTGAACCCAATGGGGAAAGTCCCATGGATATCAGTGATGCTGAAGGAGCTGTTAGACATTTAAAGACCTATCCAGACAACCTCTTTGTGATTCCCTCTCTCACAGTAATTTTTAAAAATGTGCCCATTACCACCAACTGCCAGTGTTAAAATTCATTATTTTTTTTTAAATACAAACAACGTTTACCACAAAAATATGAACATAAAAGCCGTCAATTTCTTTGCAGGTTATTACCTATCTGTATGACACAAAAGAAAAAATCATTTACAGTCACAAACTGTACACAGTATCCGTTGGGAGACAGTACATTTGTGGTTTAGAGTAAAAAACTGATTGCTTCAGTGGCAAATAAAGTAGTTATTGACGAGATATAAGACTTTAAAATCAAGAAGGGGTGATAATTTGGCTACAGAGACGATCATTGTAATATGTCTAACACAGAGGTTTGGATAGTAGAAAGGTGAGTAGAGGGGTCTGGGGAAGGAAAGACACCATCATGCAGAACAGCACTAGTTCTTGCTCAGTATACTCTTCAGGCTTCTCTCCACTGCTTCATCCAATTCTTCTTCCAGCTCTTCCTTCTTGGACATGGCCAGTTTGGACTGATAATCTTTTACTATTTGGTCTATGTACGGTGCGCTCTGAGTCCCGTGCAGCATCAGTGTCCACTCCTTCAGCGCACCCCTCTGGGGCTGGCTGCCCACAAACCCGATCTCCAGAGCCCAGGTGCCTCGGGGGTCTTCCCCCCAAGTGTGTGTGGTCATGAAAGGCCATTTGTCAAAACCCACCTTGGAGTCGTCATCCCTGGGCCGCCGGCTCAGCAAGATGGACTTTGTTCCCATGGGCGAGGTCATGTTGATGTTGAGGTCTCCCCGCCGGGTAGAATTCACAGTTATAACTGCCTGGACGTGCTCAAGGTATCTCACAAAGTTTTCCTTCCCCTCACATGCATCAGTTGTCAACGTGAGAACCAGCTTGCCACTTGGTGGTATCTTTCTGTGGGTCAAAAGGACAATTAAGCAAATTAAAAGGACATACACGGCATGAAATGGCTTATGCTAAAATTACTGGCGCCTCAAAGGAAAACCCCATAATACTTTTCTTATTAATACATGGAAAAGTAAGGAAATAATAGTTCCAAACTTAGCCAGAAAGGAAACATTCTCTCTTTAGAAAATGATACCAAAACCTTAATTTGAAAATAAATACAAAATGTACACCTACACAAAGAGAGAAGCAACACAATTGAGAAGGACCTACTGCTCTTTAAGAACTATTAACATATTTAAGGTTAAATAAATGGTTTTACTTAACACTCCTATATTGAGTAATTGCATAACAATGTGTATAGAAGAACCAGGAGCAGTCAGTCATGTCAGACAGTCTCTTAAATGGCTGTCTGGCGCTGAAGGAGCCAGTGGCACAGAATTTCAGTGCAGTCACATTAAAGCCTACATCCTTGTTCTGCTTTGGAAACCAGCACAAACAGGGGATCCCAGCATCAGCTCATTTGAAAAATACTTTTCAATTAAGACTTCCATCTTAGAATGGCTCCTGAACGAGAGCACATACAGCAGGGAAAGTAGTCACATGTGTTTACTGAGTTGACCAAGTGCTGTCTGGCTCAGGAGCTGGGGTGATCAAGTGCCTTCTAAACCCTCTGGGGTCAGGATGCAACTGGCAATTACCCACAACCTCCAGAAACTGGCTGGCAAAATACATAGGAAATGTAAAAATGCTCTGTGTCTTTACCATCAGTGTTTTGTGACCAGTGTGACAATGTTCTCTGTCTAAAGGAAATAACTGAAAGACAAGAATTACTGTAATCATTAAAAGTGAGACTAAGTTACAAAAGACTCTGGTTACCTTGTCATTACCATTGTCTTCCAGAGCCTTTTGGAAGGGTGTTGACCAGTAAAGAACACCCTTCTTTTCAAAAGAAATGAGCACCAGCTTTTTCCCTCTGCTAATAAAATACTGCATTCTTTAGAGACCAGTGAAAGCATTTCATTCAAGCCTTGCTTCCAGGAATTCTTTCTTTCTTGAGATGAACTCCAGTACATCACTAATTGGCTCAGGCCAGTCTCTGTCCCCCTTTCATAGAGAGCCTTCTTGGGAGTACTTGCAGAGTAAAAAGTCATTCAGATTCAAGTCCTCAGGGGATTTAAACACTTACCTAAAACTGAAAAATCTGTGTTGTTCTGACTATTATGGATGCCCTGGAGCAGAAGCTGGTATAACATAAATATTGTACAGCAAAAATATTTGAGCATCTAATTATAACACCCTTGAGGTATTTACTTTGTGTGCCAAAGCACAAGAAAAATGCACTATATGCAGCCAGAGGTGAAGGATCATAATTTCACAGTTGCCATGTGCTTCAAGTTTCTCTGCCTGGGAAGCATCAATCTCAACTCCATCTAAATTCATGTTGTCTCACAGTCTTCTCACACAGTGGACAAAGCTCTGTGAAACACTGCTTCGTTCCCAGAGCTGTGATAAGTTTTATCTCCTCCAGTAAATGAGGAGGAACACCACAGTGTGAGTCTTTTCTACCCATCAACAACAAAACCCAAAGAAAGAAGAGCGGTGTGGTCCCACTCCATCTCTCTGCAATCAGCCTGACAGCCGCAGACAGCTTTTCTCTGCACCTTCTCAAGTGCTGCAGTGCAAAAGTTATCTCAGTTCTCTGAAACACAGGAGAAAAGGCTTGCTCTGTTTCCTCCTTTCCTATTAATTAGGATTCAACACTCTCTGCTTCGCTAGACTAATTACTGTAGTCCAGGTGAATTTTCCCAAAGAAACAAAAAGAACCAGGGGTGGTGGAAAAAGCCTGACACAAAGGAGCGGAAGAGAAGGTGGATTTTCCACAGCCTCACAGTGTGCCCAACTTATAAATATATATATACATAAAATATATTCACTTTTACATGGTGTAGTACCCAGTTAGAGATGTATAGGGGAGCTAACCTCCTTCCAGAACCACAGTTGCATGTGCTCCTGTTCCTCAGCTAATGGACTATGATGTCCTAAATCATCTTTGTGTTTCCCTAAACCAGCCAGATCCCTCATCAGGAAAAGTTCCTATTGCTAACAAGTGTTTTTACTTTATATACTGATTGCTTACAGCACACTGTGTTATTCTAGGCTGTCAATTATTTCCTGGCCTTTTGTCTAATTGACAGTGCTGCTCTAAAACACCTCTGTATCAGCTACTCACCTACATACATCTACACTGAACATGTATTTCGTGTATACAAATATCCATATTTAAATAAACATATAGAGCATATATAGAAAATATTAATCCAGCAAGACCAAACTAAAAAAATAACCCAATTATCCATGGCAGAGGTGCAGTGTAGTTTTCATTTCCAAGGAATTTCCGGAGATGCTGAGATTTACTAGCTTTTTTCACAATGAAATCCTAAAAATGTAAATGTTGTACTTTGTGATGCTTATTATCTCCTGTCAGTGACATTTTCACTAGGGGACATAAATATTACTGCAGTGCTATCAACATATAGATTTCTCAGGCAAGTAGTGGGAGGGAGGGGGCACCCAGACAGCCCACAGAAAGAAATGTTCTCTCCTCCTCTAGGATGATCCCCACTTCAATAAACGGAGCTGCACTAAGATAAATGAGATTATTTGTCTGCATTTAATTATTAATAAACTAGAGATAGCTCAAAATTAGCTCTCTTCCTTTTTTTTTTTTTTTTAACCTGTGAGCATGCATAGGCCAGATAAATTAAAACTCAACTGCAGAATCTTAGATCATGCAAATACAAACCCATCTGGAAAGTTGGGGACAAACTCACTCTTTGCCTGGCTGAGCTATGTGCCAAGGTGGCATACTGGTTTGTTTTCTTTTTCCCAGTAGAATAATGATGCTTTCAAAAACAGCACTGAAAAGTCCAATTTCAAATGGTATAGACATAAACTGGCCATTATTAGGTTAGTATTTCAATTACTTAAACTACAGCTGTTGTAGTCAATTAGCATTAATTCATTCACTTGTTGAATCAGTCACTTTAGCACATGAAGGTAAATCAGAAAATAATCTGACTATCTAGCCTGCAATTAGAGACTTGGAGAGCATAAACTAGGCACAATTAAATGCTGTAGTGTTCAAACTGAAACACTGGTACCTGTAGATGATTGTTTCAGTCTTCTGGACATAAAACTGTCTGCTGGGAAATGTCACAATGAGATATGACCTGGCAGACAGATATTTCATGTGGCAGCAGTTTATGTAATTTACAGTGGCAACCTCCCAGATTTTCACTTGGGGACAGGCTCTTTATTCACAGAAACTTTAGCACAAACATACCTGTGAGCACCCAGGAGAAATGGATGTTGCTATTAACACTACTGGCACTAGCAACAAGGATACAGATGTGCTGTAGAATGTACTGCTAAAGCAAACCAGGAACTGAAAGATCATGTAGTTTTATCAACTACTGTTGATAAAAAAATGTTTTCTCAATCTATTACTGGTAACATTAGGCTTCCTCAGGCTATGTCTTTGCCAATGTAATTGCATACGTGCGGTCTCCTAAATGCCTGGAAGAAGCCAAACACGTACACCAGACTATTCACTTACTCAGGTTCCTGTATTGACCCCCCGACACAATGGAATCTCTCTGGGACAGTCTTCCAGTCTTTTGCCATCTTGACCATTGCTCCTGCATCCAGGACACCATAACCAAACAAATGGTTGAACTCCAGCCCAACGCCGTTCCTACGCCACCGATGAACCTCGTCGTGGAGCTGGTTCCTCTTGGAGGTGAGCACTGTCAGATGCTGCATGTCCCTCCATGTCAGATCCAAGCTGTGGAAGAACATGGAAAACACACAGTACAGTATTTCCAAGCAGATATCAGGGAAAGACTGTGTGTTTGAGTAAGCCACTTCGTAAATTTGCTTCTATGAATAACATTGAAATGGTATCTATACACATATCAATAACAAAGCTGCTGTTGATTTCAGTGGGAACAAGAATAGGTTTTAATTGTATAGTACTTCTCCAAGATATGTTTCCCAAAATTGCAAAATCATTTCTGATTGTCTCACTTCTTAAAAATAACTGGTTTTAACTGTACATTATAGATCCACCATTCGATTTTTAACCTAATAAAATGAGTAGGATTTTATACCAGATTCTGACAGAAACATAAAAAGATGACGAGAAAATTTCACCTAACCTTCCTCTTAAATCTTGCCCTCTTTGTCTTGCTTGCTACTCCTGCTTTTCCCATGGAGCTTCCAAGATTCACCCTGAGGTGACCCAGTCTGATGAAGCTGATAAGCTCTAATGATTCAGGTGCTAGTAGTATCAGGGTTCTGTGAATATAGGTATGTAGGCTGTGGGTGGCTGAAGGTTTGCATTATAAGGGATGGCAGAGGTTTGTCACCCATGATATACTAGCATGGATGGATGCAGTCAAGTAACATTTGCCTATATTCAATGGTCATTTTTCATCAGCAGCTCTTGTCTTCCTGGATGTTCAGTGATTATGATGACAGGAAGGGCACTTATAAGTTATTATTCTGGAAGCTTTAGAACTGACATTCTAATTCTACATAACTAAAGCTATTCCAGTTGGTTTATGATGAACTCTTTCAACATCACAATATGTCTGATTCAAACCATCAACCTAAAAGGATCTGCTTTTCAGCTTTCTGTGCCCCAAGTAATAAGCATGTGTGCGTGCTGAATGTACACCAGAATAGCCAATTACTGTCATTTCCCCAAGGTGACACAAGAGAGCTGAAAAGCAGATATCACTTTCATCATTCTTATTGAAATCTTTTAAGAGCTTGCTACATATCTTAAAGCTGTACTTTCCATTTCAAGGATTGGTCTGGTTTGAGAGACGTGTCAGACGTGTGTCGTGTATGAGCTGACAGACATATTGCAGGCAAGAACAGTTTGCATGGGAGATTGTCAGCCATTCCCAGGAAGGCTAGTGCAGCTCATCCAGGGTAGTTCTGTACAGTACCATTTAATAGAGCCAGACTGGAAGGAGATAGGAGACAATGACGGCTCCTTCTCTCCCCTGCTGCCTTCTCAGCAAACTCTAGTGCCAGCCAAGGGCAGTCTAATTCCTATTCATTATAAGTTGGCAGAGTAATTCCAGTCTTTAGGGATAACTCATATGAAAAGGAATAATAATCATTACTGGGATATTTAGGTTCCAGTCCAGTTTAAACATGCAGAGGTCAGAAAATTCATTAAACCTTTATATTTTTATGGCCATAATTTATTACATAGTGGCTGCCCCACTGAATGAGTTTGATAATAGGAGGAATGATCATCCAAAGTTAAACACTTGACATGTGTTTTATGTGTATAAAATTGAAAAATGAGATTTGGCCCAAGTCATGCTCTAAGCATAACAATCATTGCTCTGTTAATGGTGTAAACTTGGCCTCCTCTGCCAAATCTTCATTATTTTGCTCTGTTGAAGGAAACTATGTACACAGCGCTCACTACATGCCACGGTTACAGCAACTGAAGCTGCGAAACTGAGCAAATGTTGCCTCGCTTCATGAAATAATTTAACACAAAGTAAAAGGATGGCATAAGTTATTGTAAGGAACACTTTTCTTAATCAATGGGGAAGAAGGTAATTATTCTGAAATATATGAGAGGGCTCCAGTTTTGTGAATAGCATGGAGATGGTAAACTGACAATGGATATTTATTCCTTCACATAACAGAGCAATTAGGTAACATAGAAGCAGTGATGAGTTGAGAAAACAAAAAAAACATTCACCACCACTACTGCCAAAAAATATCGTGGAACTGACTGTCACTTGATGACACAGGTGCCAAATACAGACAACTTGGAAAAGAGTTAGGCAAATTTACAGAAGACCAATCTGCCTGTGGCTATTAAACAGGATAGTCTGACTGCTTTCTCTCCAAACCACCAAAGCTCTTGTTGAAAGATCACTCTTAATCCCTGTTGGTTGTCCCCTCCCTAAGAATCTCTCATTGCAGACAGTACCAGATGAACTCCTGTCTGATACTATAGGCTCGTTCTTATGTTTTGTGGGCTGGGCATTTCACACAGGACATGTGGAGAAACGAAATAATCTCCAAACAGTGCAAGAGAAGACAAGTCCCTGGAAGCAGTGGATGACAAGGACACAGAGAGAGAGCCAGCCAGCCAAAATGTATCTGCCATACAGCTTTGGCAAGACTGTTGCTCCATCTGTAAGTCACCACACACATCACTACTGCAACAGGCAGCTCGTGAGCCGCTCATTCCAGCCCCGCGCCACAGCCAGCCAAGTGAAATGATGAACACCATTAAACAAACCACAGGCCCTCTCTTCCCTAGAGCTCCCAAGGAATTTCCCAGCAGCGTACTTTGCCTCCAGGGCCAGGGCGAACACTCCGGCTGCTTCGGGGGCAGCTGCAGATGTGCCCGAGTGGCGCAGGGTGCAGTTGCCATACAAATCCGTCGTGGCCTGCAATGACATTAGATGTAATTAATGAAACCAGCTATTCCACATTCCTTGCAGCTACAGACTCAGAAAAATGCAGAAAGCAGTGTTTGTGCCCTTGCTCTTTAGATCGTGTGTTTGAGCCCACGATCCCTTTTTTTCTTTAGAACAGTGTATCGATTTCAAACCACGGTGAGACATGGTTACAGAGGGTGTGAATGCAAGAGCAAGTCATGAGGTAGTAAACCAATGTTCATTATCACTCATGAATTCACACAGATGGCATTTATTTCTTACAAAACAGATTTTAACCAGAGGCCTTAAATTCCTTTGTGTTGATCAGAAGGATTTGAAACTAGAATTGTTAACAGTATTGAGCTTTCTAACACTTGTGCAACTCCAGAACCAACAGTAGTACCAGGCTGCTGTTTTCTATGCAGATTAGCCACTAGAAGAGACTAGAAGAAAACCTCAGAAATACATTTTAGGCAATAATTAGAAAGGTGACACAGAGCTGATATCAAGACAGAAACCAATAATTCTCTGTCTGCTACCACATATGGGCATTTAGGATTGTATAATATGTCTTTGGGGGTTGAGACAGAGCCATGGAAAATGTATAACAGCATTTGGCAAAAACTAACCTTAAGTTACACCACCTGAATTTTCCACCCTGTGAATTGGACTATGTCTTGGCTAGTCTGAAGGTGCTGAAGAGCACTGATCACTATGGTGGAAGAGAATCCCAAATACACTGGAACAGAAACTGCCTGTCTTCCAGCTATAGGTATGGCCCTGCAGGGGGCACTGCTCAATGGGAGGCTCTGGGTGATCTGAACCCCCATATGTCCTCTAGAATGATTAAATGTCTTTCTGTTCCATGCTGCTTGTACAGCAGAAGTCTGCCAGTACAAGTAAACATGATCTCAGATGTTAACACTTGCAATTTAGATTTTTACAGAGACCTTTTTGTTGTAAGGCAAAAATTGTGTGAACAATTTTCTTTGCATTTCTGTATGTTTCACCTTGGCATGGCTGGGTGCAGATAGTAAAAAATGCTGCGCCACTAATATGGCTGCAGGCCTTGTGCCAAGATGCCAAGGAGGAGTTTTGGCAGGTGAATAAAGTTTTCTCATCTCCTATGACCACCTGTTGTGGTCCAATTAGCAGTGGACAGCAGAGCATGTTTTCCTTATGTAACCAATGTAGTGTGAACAAGAAGTTAAGCGTCATTACCACTATATAATCTGTCTTTCTCCTAATAAATCCGACATTTGCCTGATCATATTGATCCTGGAGTAATCTGTCCATACCCTTCCATCGAAACCTTTTGTCACACTATCCTCTGGGAAGAGGAGAATTGAACTTCTAAATCTGGTTTCGAACAAAGGAAAGCACCGACTTTCCTTTGAAGGTCTAAGAGATGGAAGATCACTGCTGTTCTCAGTATTAATCCCACCTCTCTTCAGCTGACAGTTTTGGCACCATCATATAATGCAGATGAGAAAACATGCATCTCCACAAAGAACCATCTGCTGCTCCAAAGCACACAGAGTTGTAATAGGTCACGGGAGCGCACAGAGACAGCAGCAACGGCACAGTAGTATTGGGACTCACCACACCAGCCTCTGGATTTCTCTTCCTGCCATTACTAAAGGTGGAGGCCAAGGTTGAAGAGCAGCTTTCATCGTACAGAGCTGTCCTTCCATCATTTATGGCAGAGTTGATGGAGATTGTCCACATGCTTGAGGCATAACCATCGCAGTTACAGTCGTCATAGCTGCCCCCATCTCCAGAGGCCCAGACATAGATGCTGCCTTTGCCACCCCGGCCCTGTGAAAGGAGAAAATCGACCCTCTTGAGTCAAACTGCCAAGCTACACTAAACTGCACGTGTCATTGTAAAGCTGTGTGTCTGTAAAGGAGAAAACTGGCCCAATGAAAATATACATCAACCTTAAGCTGAAAATACACGGATTTACGCAGGTTATTAAATCCAGGTAACTGGCAGCCACAGCCAGTTCTGCAGCCTTGTGTACACAGAGTACTTCCATTTATCTCCTGGTTTGCTTCATGCCCTGAAGGCTTCTGTGCCAGGCACTAAGACATTTTATGGATTCATTAGCATTTATGTCAAGGTCTAAGTGCTATGAGGAAAGTGTTTCTTTAAAAGGGATATAGGTCATCTCACAGGCTGGGTTTGTAAGATCCAATTAGGTTCAGGCAATGGCTAAAAAGCTCTACTGGCACCTTTTTCTCTCAGTAGATTTCCCCTCCCCCAAAGCTGTTTTTTCTGACAAACCAGCTTCTAATTTTAAGGAGCAAATAAAGTTACAAGACCATATAAATAATCTAAAGATGGTCCAGCAATTACACTGAGATGGACAGGAGAGACTGAAGCTGAAGGGCAGCTATAAAGGCTTCCCATTAGTTAAAGGAAAGAAATCTGTATCCTCTCCAGAACTTCCAGATAGGCAGCAGGTGGGAAGGGATCAACTCAACTGCCTCTAATCTCATTCTCAGAAAGAGGCAGAAGCTGTCTGGAAGAGTCAGACCTGAGAACCCCAACACATGGGGAAAGATCAGGGCTATTGAACCCAAAGCTCAGATCTCCCACTGATTCCAGCACAGCCACCATTTCTCTCTGTGTTTAGTCCAATATAATCCAACATTTACTTCCAAGAGCACCACAAGGGTGCAAGGCCTGAATTTAACATGCTGTTTATATGCATTGGGCAGAAGATTAAAAAATTTCTTCTGGCCTCCTGATTGCCCAGCATGGAATGGAAGCTAAAGAATATATAAGCTTAGTAACCTGCAACAGTATTTTAATAGGGAACCTTTTCTCTCAGGATTTTAAATCAAATCTGAGTTCCCAGCAGCAGCTTCTATTTTTCATCGCACCCCACTGAACAGAGTAACCTCATTATTTCAAGCACGTTAATGAGTTGCATTATAATCCACTGAATTGCGCAGCAGGTTTGCTGCCACTGGGATATATAACATCTCAGGACATAGATTTTCATAATAAAGATAATGACTATGAAAAAGCTCAATGAAATCCATCTAAGAACTCCCACGAAGACCTGAGATCAGTCATTTGAGCTTCAAGGGAGGATGATACTGTTGCAAAAATATATCCTTTAGGAACAAAATCCTTCCAGCAATTTATTAAAAAAGAAAAAAAATCAGCATAACAAGACCAGTTATGCCTTTTTTTTCCCTTTGACTTTTTCCATATCCCACCTTGTGCTCTGACTGGCATTAACCTACAGGGCCCAAACCCAGCCTTCGAACTGTCTTCAGAGGCTACACCCCAAGCTTGCCACAACCATGCCCATGTACACCACCACACCACTTTGCAATCATCTGCCTGCTTTGGACAGCCTCTGTCCCAAAAAAACAAGCAGCAGTCCAGTGCAGAAGGCAGGTAGCTGCTGGTGGCAGGAGTAAGAATTTGGCATGTATAGATCCATCCTTAAATAACCTTTTCCTTCCACTGCTTTTCTATGGAGCAAACCACTTCAGTTTCATGTGAGAAATTCATCCAAGTTGCTAACAAAAAGTTAACCTCTGCAGTGTCCAGCACAGAGAAACAGACTTAGCTCTGCTCAGCAGGATTGTTCTGTGCTGCCAAGTATTTTACCCCATGGATGGGATTTGTGGTGAAATGGCAGAAAAAGGGTGTAGCAGATTGCCAGTGTGGAACAGGGAGAAGTCACAGAGGAACTGAAACTCTGGGGCAGGTTTTATGCACAAAATTACTGTAACTTCAGAATGGCCTCAAGACATCACTTTCATGAGAGACACATCCACAAGTGCAGCTTAGTGTTAAAACCCATAATTCACTTCTTAATACTCTAATTTCAATCGCCTTTCCTTCCCAGCCAGGACCGGAAAGAGGAGCAAACACTACTAGGATAAACTATTAGCAGCCCAAGTGCCTTATTTGCAGTGATACTGCTTGTATGTCCCACAGCCAGACCTGCAGTAGCCAGACAGTTTGCACAGTGTCCTCAGGCAGAAATATATGGTTTCAGGGGAAGTGAATTTTCAGTTCTCTGGATGGTAGTAGTCTAAACTGATCTAGTCCTGATCTAGAGGGTGGCATCCCTGCTCCCAGACAGGGCAAGGAGTTGGAACTAGATGGCCTTCACGGTCCCTTTCAACCCAAATCATTCTATGCTAAATAAATGAAACCCATTTGGGTCAACTAAGTGTCATATTTAAAGCAAACTGAAAGCTTCTATTTGCATCTCAACCTTATGTGAACCTAAAAAACTTCAGACGTGTCACTCAGGCTGCTGTACATTTGGACCAAAAATAGGACTGGAGAAGACAGTAGTAACATAGACTATAAACACCAGGGGGATCCTGAAGTAAGAGTCATGAAGGAGAGAGAACACCAGCAAGACAGTAAGGTACATTTTAGAGTATCTTTCCGTCAGAATCCTGTGGAAATCTGCTCATTTCCCTCAAAAGTGATGCACAGCCTGGCACTCGCTGTTCTGAGACACCCGAAGGTGTATCTCACTCAGAGCTGAAAATTAATCTCGGTGCATTTAGCCCCAGAGAGGCCCACCTCTCAATTCAGACTAAAGCAGAATTAAATCTTGGGCAGCGTTGCATGCTTAGTAACTCATAGACAGCTCCTGAGAAGCTCTCTTCAAGAAAACAGCAGGTTTTCTATTTCCAGTGTCCCTTGTGGGTTGTTGCGCTACCAGCAAAAAATATCCCTAAGACATCCAGAAAGACTGCTTTACTGAACTACCTTGCAAAAGTGAGCTGGCAGGGGACTACAGTCTATTTCACTTTATGTAACTTGAGGCATATCTGGAACTAATTTTCCCCCCTTATTACTGGTGTTCATTCATCATGCTTGCTGGGCTAGTGCCTGAGCCAGTGTTTCCCGAAGTTTTAACTGCTGGATCACACTTTCCAGAGAAATATGGGTGGTATTTGACAAATAAATCTCCTCCAGCTTCCCTAAACTTTCCCGACAAGGTTGGCAAGCTCCCACGTGAATAACAGCCAGGTCTCTAACATGACATGCCCTCTGCAATGGCTCCTACAGCATGTTTCCTGTGCCCTTTGGCTTTGGCCTAATCCTTCATTCACAGATCATGATTAACAGTTTTCAACCAATAAAATAAAGAACAGACTCCTGCCCTGAAAAGTCAAGTATACCAGGGAAAGACAGAATCAGGACACCAGCAGGCAGGTGGGAGCAGGATAAGAAGGAAAAAGAGCAGCACCTGACTGTGAGGAGGTATTTTTTTAGGTGCAGTGACATTTCAGGATAAGGATGTCCAAATGATTTGCTGATGTTTATGGACTACTTCTATGGAAGCAAATGCAGATGGAGCACATTTGAAAAAAACAAGAAAAATTAAAAAACTGAAAACTGCTTTCTGTAACAAATTCAAAGCACATATTATTTTATAAGCATCTTTCTTTTTGCATGGCATACGATAGCTATTTTGTGATTCTTCCTCCTAAAAAAACAGAAGTGTTTCAGCACCTTCTATGTAATTTAATAGCAATTTATTACCATTTTGCCTGCTATGGTAAGAGATAGGCTGGTTTTCTAGGAAAAGCAAAAAATTCTACAGCTTCTTCATATATTTGTCATGGGTCCTACTGACTTAGGAATAGGACTCAGTTAGTTTCCATCCCCTGTTAATTTTGCTCTGAAAAGAGCATTCCTTTCTCTTCATGACTGAATTATTTGAAAATCCTTACATGTTTTGCAATTAAAAACTGTATCCTTCAGTATAGATTGCTCATTATTGCAGAAAGTGTAGTTTGCAGCCCAGGCAGGCAACACAAATCGCCATCGTGTCCCCAGGCTGGGACACACCAAGACAAAGACAGACTGGAAGAGCTGTGGGACCATTTTCCCGCTGTCATGACCTGATGGGGAGCATTGTATGGGGGTCCCAAGACTTCCAGGAGATGACACAGAGATCTTGCTCTGCCTTGGTCTCCCCACACCTCCTGTGCACCATCAGCCTGACTACTGGAGCCAGCTGGACTCAGCGAGTCCTTGGTATCCCTGAACTGCCGCTCATTTTTTACACTCCCAGTTTTTTCTGGAGCCTGCCTGCATGTTCCTGCATCCCTGACACGAGCCCTCGCTCTCCTGGCTCCTCCAGCTGGTAGGCTGATTTGCCCAGAGCAATTTTGTAGCCTGTGACTTCCTGGATCCCTTTGCTCCTTTCCTATACTGATTTCTTGGGCGCTATCAAAACCTAAAGCAAAATCTGCCCGAGACCAGCCAAGCAATCTCAACTTCACCTCTGTCTACCAGAGTTTTAAGCAGGAAACATATTTGGATAGCCAAAGTTTGCCACCACACAGGTCCAGGGGGACAGCTGAGCTGAATGCCTTAGCACTTCTCCCATATCCAGTCCCTTCTGAAACCCAGAGCTGCTGAACTGTGTCCCCAGAAAAGCCCAGGATGCCTGGTCTGCCTAGCACAGCCACAAGTCATAGAGTTCAGCTCAGAAGAAATAGCAGCTGGGTTATCCTCCTCAAATTCACCACTGCTGAAGGCTGTGTCCCTTCTGGGCTGTCCTGTCTAACCTTCTGGCATTCAGTGGAGGAGGAGAGGTTGTTTTGGCAGGAACAAGAACTCAGCTCAATGCTTGGCTGCTATGCAGAGGATAACTGTCACTTAGAACCATGTTTCAGTCATGCTTCTCCTGTTTTTGTCCCTTTCACATTTTGCTGCCTTCAATAACTGGCTGCAGTTCCTCCTAACGGATTTCTGAAACTATTTGGGTCAAGTAATAATCACCCAAGTCCAAAAGACTGCTGCAAATGAGATTCTCAAAAAGCCTAAGCCTATAATTTGTAAACCCTAACAAAAGGCTTTATGTAACTTATTTTAGACTTCATCACAGAAGAGTACTGAACTCACATCCACCAACCCATAATTAATTGTGTAATTGTCAATACCTCCCTTGGCTAAAAAAAATGCTTGAGCCATTTTCTACATCTAAATTGTTGTTGAAATTGGATGGACTTCTCTTGGCCAAGAGAAATGAATGGAAAATTACACTTTTGGTGAAGAGGAGAAGCATTAGGTTTCAACTGGGTTTCAGACTCGCAGGGAAGTGGGGAGGGAACTTTGAAAATGCTGAGGCAAAGCCTTTTAATTAGCCATTCTTTTTTGTTGGATGCTGGGCTGCATACCACAAGTAATAATGTATTTACTCTAGTCCAACAATTCCACAGGCCTAATTCTGGTATCAATAATATTTGAAAAAAATCCACCTCATCCTCTTAGTATTTCTGAGCTAAACGGTCACTGAGAAGTAGACTAAACACCCAATTTACTTTCTACCAGTGACAAAGCTGGTTCCCCCACCCAAGTGCTCCCAAGTGGTGTGATGAACTCTGTCCTCACAGCTTCACCTGTGCCTCTGCCAGCACTGTACAAAGGTTCCCAAATTATAGAATCAGCCTTGCTGGGAGACTAAAGCATGTCTGCTGAGTTGTGGCACAGAGATTGGGTAAAAAAACCACTCCTGGAGTCAGAGTGAGACAGCAAAATCTACATTTTTGTAGAGGCTACATTATTGTCTTGCCACCTTAGAAAACAGTAGAAAACATGTCAATGAAGAAAATATTTATATTTGGAGCTTACAAATATTGCCACATTGGCCCAACCTATTGATGCAGCAGCATTCTGCTGTTTATGTGACAGTCATTCGAGTTTTTGTGAAGGGCAATATTTAACCCTGTCACAGGCCCATACAAAGCCCAAACCCACAACAGCCAAGGTCCTCAGCTGACCAAGGCATCCCTGAGGAGGCCAGTATCACAGCAGATGTCAGTGGGGGTTGAGATTTGCCCCCAACCTGTCCTAAGAGGCACATATCCATTCCTTGAGCTGTAGCAGGAGAGCAAACTGCTGCAGATTGATCTCCAAACCTGTGTCATGTATTCAGTCATAAGTCACATATCCTGTCACCAGGATGGAAAAGCTGGTCATGCTGTTTTACAAAAGCCTGAAAACATCCTTGTCAGATGAACTGTGTTCAGAATTCAAAGAAGACACAACATACTCATCTGGGGTTTTAATAAGGTTTGATTTTATCTTACATAAATAAGACAAGGCATGGAATTATAATGCATATTTCAGACACAATGGCAGTATAATGGTAAAGGGCTCCCAAGTTATAAAGAAGCTTGTTGGGCTCACTCAGAAATGGAGTAATCAGATGGTTGCCAGATCATAAACTAATTTCCATGTCCTCATTTGGCTGTTGAGCAAATAAAACGATGTTAGAGATATCTAACTGCATGTACTTCATTAACGTGCCATCTTCAGCATATTTTAAAGTACAATAAAGTACAAAATGTCTGTGCCCTTGGAGAGAGGCAAATAAGAAATATTTCCCTTTACTTTTAACAATGTCCTTTCTTCTTTCATTGGTCAGCCCAATTACAAAGCCATGATGAGACTATAAATTTTAAATACTGTTCTCCTGGCAATTTGTACTTGGGCAGCATTTTCTCAGGTAGGATCATATTATGGAAGCAATAATGTTTTCACCAGCACAAGCACGAATGGATCATGTCTTATATATTCTGGCTAAGCCAGTGAAGTCTCAAGGAATTAATTCTGTCCGTGAGCAATCCCTCACAACCTAGTAATATAAAAGCCTACATCATAAAAATTCAATAGATAGAAACCAGCTTAGCTCATTACTTCTTTTTATTGCCCTAAATTCCAATAACTGAAGATGGAAAGAGCTGGACTCGCAAAATGGCAAGTAAGAAATGTTTACTGGACACACTGCATTAAAGACAGGATGTACCATAAAACATGAGTGGAATTACTTCTTGACCTAAGTAGCCTTTTCCTGTTTAAGATGACTGCTGATACAATTCTGGATGCAAAGTACCAACAATCAAAAAGTCTCTATTTAAGAGAGATGTGCTATCACAGGATTTCCATCTACCATCCCTACCTCCCTCTCGAAGCTGTCCTGCCCCAAAGCGGGTAAGCACAGCTCAGACAAGGGATATGTAAACTACACAGTATTGCTTTCTCCAGTCAAACTATACATACAATGAGTGCAAGGCCCCCTCATTAGGTAGGTACTGGGTACTCACAAGTTTCGACCTAGTATTTAAAAGCTACAACTTTAAACATGTTGTATTAGGTATTAGGTCCTTTCCGATTACATCTCAAATACATCTTTTCTAGTAGCTGAAATGAGCATTAGGTAAGGGTGTTCATCTGTATCAGACCAGTGCCAGTAATTGTCAAACTCTTGCGGACGTTTGTGTGTAAGAAGCTCTTTTAATCCCTATTCTCAAGCACCTCAATTCAGCTGTGAGCTCATTTGTCTTTGTAGTGCAACTACCACTACTCAGGGATCCAGTCAAGCTGCTGACTCTTGTCCCTGAACTAAAACCATGAGACAGCACAGTGAAGGAAGACTGCACTCAAAAACTCGATTGTGTCTTATTAACAAAAAGCAGCTTGAGTCCCTTTCCCAAGACCTTCTGATTACATGTGTTATGCTGACACCAAGTTCATGCAAACACCATCCCTTTTGTGTTCAGCCTTAGAAATACAGTTATTAAGAGCCCATAAAGGAGTTGACAGTGTGATGGACAGATTTTGCTCTCCTTAATTATTCTATTTTAGTGCTGCCTCTATTCATGCTATTTACCTTCCACGCAAACAGGGCACCGAAGGGAAGGCATGATTAAGACAGAAGGCAAGGATGAGCTTAACACATGCCAAGAACGGGTAATGGAAGTGGAAAGGCAAGAAAATAGAATCAGATAATAGTTGGGGTTGGTAGAGACCTTAAAGGTCAACTAGTCTAACCCGCCTTGCAATAAGCAGGGACATCTTCAACTAGAAGAAGATAAATCAGATATAAAAGATATCTCAGCCTTAGTACACATAGTTATGGCTGCCTGGCTTCAAGCCACAAAAACAGACTTATTAACAAGAAGTTTCACAGTTTCTGCAGTTTTCATCATCTTGTTGTTATCAGTTGACCAGTTACCCCCACATCTCAGCAGCTCTAGAAGGAGGACACCTAAAGGACATGACAGTGCAATGGAGTTTGGGGGAAGGATTAAACCCTTTTCAGTGAGTTTCACCCAAGCGTGGTGGCAACAAGGTAAATGTTATCTGTGTTTGTCAGCTCAGTTAACTGCATCTTCCCTGTGAGAATTTTGTATCATTCCTACTTACTGATTTTTAGTTTTGCATTAGCAGCAAGGATATTAATCTTGCTCCATGAAAGAGATCTTACATTGCCCTTCTAGGACATTCGGAAGCATTGCTTTTAGTTTAAGAACATATTTTTATTCTCAGCATGTTGCTTCCTCCCTGCCAATATTTCAGCTTCATCATTAATTCGTGAACCATCACTCTGGTGAGAATCAGCTCTAGGCTGATAAGAAGAATTCCTACATTTATTTGTCTCTGTTTATAAAAGATCCTTTTTAATAAACAGGAGGGTTACTTTGAAAAACGATCATAAATTAGATTTACATTTGTACAGTCAATAGAGAATTTGATGCATATATTATAGACCCAAACTAGGTAAAAGGATATTATATCAAAGACTTGTTAGTCTTCATTTGCATGCAGGGAAGTCTATAGTGTGTTTTTCAAAGCACCGCGGAGATTACCCAGCATCCACTGACAGCTTGAGGTGTCTCTAGAAAATCTGGCACTCCACAAAAGGAGATCAGAACAAACCATTCCCAAAAAAATCGCTCTATGACAGGAAATGTAATGAACAAAATAAGGGTAGATAGAGCTATGATCACAATGCAAAGTGAGTTATTTGGGGTGGGGTCATCTCTTCTTTTGTGCAGGTATTGCCAGGAGTTAGCTGGGTTACTGCCACTACAAGATGAAGTGTAATTTTCCCTGGAAAACAGCATTTTTCTTGGGTAGAATCCAGAACCATTCCTCCTAATTCTGCAATGGCTGACAGAACTGCTTTCTTAATGCAGGCTCTCCTGTTGATTTTATGTCTCTGATAAGGTATGAGAGCAAGTTGTGCCAGAGCACAGCTCACTGTCACTGTTCCCTCTCCTTCCCAAGCCTTCAACCCAAGTGACCTTAGGGCCCCTTCTGATATTAATATTGCAAATTATTTCTTGAAGGGAATCACAGACACTCCTGAGGGCAAGGCAATTAAAAAAGTAATATGCCCAGCACTCCAGGTATGGGACTACAACCAGGCAATAAAACAGAAAAGAAAAATCCCTTCTCCAATACGTAACATTCCAAGAGGAACTAAAGCACAAGGTAACACGACAGCAAGTTAATTGAAAGATCTTTTACACACCAAACTATAAAAAACCCCATGACTACAATTTAAAATCTGCTTCTCTTGGAGGGTAAAATAACTCTATTCAGTTCAGTTTGCATTCCTCTGTCAGGATTATTTGTGCCTTTTCTGCTACTTTTAGACAAGTTCTGCATGGGAGGAGATCAACACACAAATTATATGGGAATTTTTTCTATTTTCAGAATTTATGTCTGCTCCAACCAACATTAGACCAAGTAACTAAGACATAAAGGTGTTGCTAAAACTGCCACATACCTAAGAAAGATCCTCCTCAAGACCAAAGTATATAAGGGCATCTTTATAGAAACACTAGATAAACGAAAGAAAGTTACAAGAAGAAACACAGCTTGTGTAAGATGACTTCAGAGGGACTCTGAACTCATCAGAGGTTTGTAGAGTTTATACTATAAAACTGAGCAGACTCAGGAGGAATTTGTGATAAGTCTTCCTGTGTTATTGCAGTATATTGCCAATTTTATGGCAGGAGCATGAGGATAACTATAATCAATCTGTTATAGGCAAAACATTTGGGGTTCAGGATTTGAGAAAGCTTAAGAAGCTTCACTACTTACCACAGCAGTAGATTTAATTATCATGTCACAAAACAGGGTAAACTGAATGTGCTGCTCATAACAAGGTGGTGATGAAGAGTAGGAGAAACTGGCACGAGTAAGAGGACGAAATAATTTGGATGGAAAATTGAGTAATTGTGGAGCTCCCACACAAAACCACCCCAGATGTTCTGGGGAATTTCAGATCTTGTCAATATGGAAAGCCATCTATAATCAACCAAGGGGAGGAGGCTCATTCCCTACATTACCAGGAGCAGCTGTGGTTGATCTGGCTGCATGACACTGAAGAGATACAGACAAAGCCATGCAAGGTTGGTTGGTTTGTTTTGGGCTGATTTGCTTTTTTTTTTGAGTTCTGGCACCCATGTTCCCCAACCTTCTAATAGTGTACAGGCTAAAGAGATTACAGGACAATATTGAATGTCTTTTACAAAGACCACAGACTGCTCCTAGAAGAAGGTGGAAAGGTGGGAATAAACAAGGAGGCTCCTGCTACTGGGAAATGATACTACTCCGTGAACATCTAAACAGCTGCTGTTGAATCAAGATATAATAATGACCTTATATGAGTGACCTGAAAGACATTCTAAATCCAAAACAATAATTAAATTAGTAACACACCAAAACAGACAATGTGGCATCAGCACAGCTGGCATGTTTCAACATGGGGAATATTTACAGGATCAAGTTCTTCCTTGTTGACTGTGTTGGCATATGAAAAGCATATGTAAGCAGACTAGAGATAAACACAGTATACTGAGACTATACAATAAAAGCAATGCCAAAATATTACCAAAATATTGCAGAGAGCAGCATATTGCAATTGCAGCATATTCCAATTAACAATGGAATATGCTGAAGGTTGGAATAATTTACACAACTGCACTGTGTTCCCAAGTCACTGGTTTCAATGTGAGCCCGTACACACCATTCTGCCCCAGTACCCAGATTATTAATAAGACTGTTACCTTGTTCACACCATCTGCCATGGCTTGCAGTGTTAGCTCTCTAGGTCCATCCACAGTCTTCCCATTATCAGTTGGCCCCCAGCTGGCACTATATATATCTATGACTTGAGGCATATGACTGATGGAGGAAGCCTCAATAATGTCTGTCATAAATGGCTGGTCAAGCATTCGAATACCTGTAGATTTAATCAACATAAACATGAATTATGCATTACCCAGCACAGGATAAAATCTCAGCACCTGCAGAAGGTCCCTGGTTATACAAGTATTTTAATTCACTGGCAATTTCAATCACTCAGTAATTCCACACTCGCCATTCCCATTTCACCAGGGTGTGCTTACCCAGCAGGATGTCAGCATTAAACACCCAGCCACAGCAAGGCAGCGTGGCCCAGAAAGAGAAAGTACTTTACTGTTAGCTTTCTCATTACACAGTATTTTCCATCTACTATTGGAGAACACTTAAAAAATACTCGTATTCAGCAGTCTCAGAAATTTGTAGCATTTAAATAATATTAATGGTATGTAAAGTAGTATTTTGTAACAACTAGGGAAAAAGACTAAGGCCACCCTCATCGAATTAATACTCAGTTTTGTGTTGACAGGTCATTAGTTTTTCAAGTAATTTTTCTATTTATTTTGGTGGCTCTCCAGAATTTAATCAGAGGAGAGAAACACACTGCACCGCAATTTCCTGGAAAAATATCATTGTGTCAACATGCAGATGGAATAGCAAAATACGGCCAGTATTTGGAGGAAAAAAAGCAAATTAAAACCTGCTTCCTTTAACCCACACTGCAGTAGGAGTTAAGAGTTTAAATGATACAATCTTAGGACATGTCAACTTCATAAAACCTCAAAGTGTTGGCTATAAGCAAGCCAGAGTGTGACAGACAGCAGTGCAAGCCCTTACATCCATCATGCCCCACACACAGGACAGATTCACTGAGAGCCAACCGGCCGGTGGCCTCTGGGTGAGACCTGAGTAACCAGGGATTCATCCCAACTTTCATTTGTAGCCCTGAGTGGAAGTTCAGTTTTTCCCAATGGTTTAGGACACAGATGGGACAGAAATCAGTAGCACAGAGCCAAACAGAGCGAATGGTTGTGAGGACCCTGATTCAGAAACCAGTGGTTTTACTACATTCAGTATGAACCCCATATGCCAAATATGAGGCTGGAAAAAAGTGGTATAATATTCAAATAGAAACCAGACCAAAGCTGCATATTCCTGATCTACTATTTCAAGCTAGAAATGACGAAGTCAAATTCAATGATTGAGAAATCCCTTCATGTACTTGTAAAATGCAGATCTGCACTGAAACCACAGAATTAATTATTGACCCTGGGGAGATAAGGAAACAACAGGAAAAGCCAAGCCGTCTTCAGAGCAAAAAAGAGGTACAAGAAATAAAGCAAGTGACACTCCAGATCCTTGGCTACCAACTTCCAGTTCCACTTGCAAACATGGACCCTGAACCATGACAGCAGCAGACTCTCAACTTGCATGGACTTCCACATCCCCATGTACCACACGGTGGTGCTGCAGGTGCACACTGTTCTCAGGCAGGGAAGGTTGGCTGGCACTTCCAAAATCCTGTGGGGATTTTGCTACGAAGTGGGGAAGTAGAGAAGATTATTTGTAGGCTGTTGGTCACCAGAAAAAGTCTTCACTTCTTTATTTTTAAGCATCCATCTTGAAGTTGTAGAGTTAGATGAATAACACAGACAAGGTCCAGCCAAAATCCCATGCACCAATTCACGTTCCTCTAACAGTAGCTATTGCCAGAATGCAAATTTTGTGGAATGTCCATCCCTGAAGGGGATGTTACCACTACTGAAGAAAGGAGACATGCATGAGACAGGGCTGGCCAGTTACTAACTCTCAGTGATACTTCTTGGGTAACAGCTCAGCAAACATTGCTTGGTGCCCTTCTACAGTGGAGATTCAGCTTTTGATTCAGACAAAATGTAGCCTTCTCCAGATTCTTCTGACACTGCAGTGAAACAGGGACTGGCCAAGCAGAGCAGAGCTGTCCATGCACACATGTTGTGAACCATCCTCAGGAAGCAACAGCTGCATCCACACTGGTGTCCTGGTGTGGATGCAGCTGTTGCTTCCTGAGGATGGTTCACAACATGTGTGCATGGACAGCTCTGCTCTGCTTGGCCAGTCCCTGTTTCACTGCAGTGTCAGAAGAATCTGGAGAAGGCTACATTTTGTCTGAATCAAAAAGCTGAATCTCCACTGTAGAAGGGCACCAAGCAATGTTTGCTGAGCTGTTACCAAGAAGTATCACTGAGAGTTAGTAACTGGCCAGCCCTGTCTCATGCATATCTCCTTTCTTCAGTAGTGGTAACATCCCCTTCAGGGATGGACATTCCCACAAAAATTTGCATTCTGGCAATAGCTACTGTTAGAGGAACGTGAATTGGTGCATGGGATTTTGGCTGGACCTTGTCTGTGTTATTCATCTAACTCTACAACTTCAAGATGGATGCTTAAAAATAAAGAAGTGAAGACTTTTTCTGGTGACCAACAGCCTACCAAAATAATCTTCTCTACTTCCCCACTTCGTAGCAAAATCCCCAACAGGATTTTGCCCTACGAAGTGGGGAAGTAGAGAAGATTATTTGTAGGCTGTTGGTCACCCAGAAAAAGTCTTCACTTCTTTATTTTTAAGCATCCATCTTGAAGTTGTAGAGTTAGATGAATAACACAGACAAGGTCCAGCCAAAATCCATGCACCAATTCACGTTCCTCTAACAGTAGCTATTGCCAGAATGCAAATTTTGTGGAATGTCCATCCCTGAAGGGGATGTTACCACTACTGAAGAAAGGAGATATGCATGAGACAGGGCTGGCAGTTACTAACTCTCCAAGTGATACTTCTTGGGTAACAGCTCAGCAAACATTGCTTGGTGCCCTTCTACAGTGGAGATTCAGCTTTTGATTCAGACAAAATGTAGCCTTCTCCAGATTCTTCTGACACTGCAGTGAAACAGGGACTGGCCAAGCAGAGCAGAGCTGTCCATGCACACATGTTGTGAACCATCCTCAGGAAGCAACAGCTGCATCCCACACCAGGACACCAGTGTGGATGCAGCTGTTGCTTCCTGAGGATGGTTCACAACATGTGTGCATGGACAGCTCTGCTCTGCTTGGCCAGTCCCTGTTTCACTGCAGTGTCAGAAGAATCTGGAGAAGGCTACATTTTGTCTGAATCAAAAGCTGAATCTCCACTGTAGAAGGGCACCAAGCCAATGTTTGCTGAGCTGTTACCCAAGAAGTATCACTGAGAGTTAGTAACTGGCCAGCCCTGTCTCATGCATGTCCCTCCTTTCTTCAGTAGTGGTAACATCCCCTTCAGGGATGGACATTCCACAAAATTTGCATTCTGGCAATAGCTACTGTTAGAGGAACGTGAATTGGTGCATGGGATTTGGGCTGGACCTTGTCTGTGTTATTCATCTAACTCTACAACTTCAAGATGGATGCTTAAAAATAAAGAAGTGAAGACTTTTTCTGGTGACAACAGCCTACAAATAATCTTCTCTACTTCCCCACTTCGTAGCAAAATCCCCACAGGATTTTGGAACGTGCCAGCCAACCTTCCCTGCCTGAGAACAGTGTGCACCTGCAGCACCACCGTGTGGTACATGGGGATGTGGAGTTACTAACTCTCAGTGATACTTCTTGGGTAACAGCTCAGCAAACATTGCTTGGTGCCCTTCTACAGTGGAGATTCAGCTTTTGATTCAGACAAAATGTAGCCTTCTCAGATTCTTCTGACACTGCAGTGAAACAGGGACTGGCCAAGCAGAGCAGAGCTGTCCATGCACACATGTTGTGAACCATCCTCAGGAAGCAACAGCTGCATCCACACTGGTGTCCTGGTGTGGATCGGGGGAATTTAAGTGAAATTCATAAGCATCTATTTCTGCTTGCTGTGGCTCGTTTCTCAACATGGAACCGTAGGAAAACTGGATTTCTTCAGTTTAAACTAAACCAACACATGGTGTCCAAGAGCCTAACTCACTCCAAGCACTGTGTTCAGTCTATCTGCACAGAAAAGAGCCTGTTAGAAGCAAAAACACCCAAACACATGAAGTGTGAATGCTGGGTACTACCCATTTCATCCTCTGCATCTGCTCCTACCATTTTGCATCACTGTTAAAACAGAGGAAACCAACGACCAAAGAGATTTACAGCTCTGCAGGCCCCTGCCCTGTGAGAGCCTAAAGAGTAAGACAGCATGAGATTTGCCTTTTCAAATAGTTTCTGAGTGCAGCAGGAATTTATACTTTAACTTCTGCAAAATGAGATTTGCCAGAAATGATTCTGCAGCTACGCAGGGAAGAAGCACTGAAAATCAGCGCATGAACAGGAACTGGCATATGAAGGAGCAGAGCTGTTCCTTTGCAAAGTTATTAAAGAGGCTATTAAAGAGGCCTTTGATTGAAAAGGCAAAGCCATGGAGAAATTCCTCTCCTCAGCTTCCGTGAAAAGTAATAAATACATGGCCGGTGCCAACCTGTAGTCCTGTCCTGGGCAATGCTCCTTGGCTCTGCAGGAGAAGTTCTGCCTGAGGCACAGTGACCATCTATCCCTCAAATTGCTACCATACCTGCAACCTTGGAGTTGTAGGCGACTCCCACGCCGCAGATGTTGTGTTGGCAGCAGCAGACACCCTCTCCTGCACACCCTTGTCCCATGGCTGTGAAAGGGAAGACAGAGAGACCCACATGAATCCCCAGCTAATGCATGTGCTGAATTGAGCTGGACCATCAAGAGCTTGTTTTTCCTCAGTCAGCTCTCAGTGCTGCAGAGGAAAAACCATTCCATGGCAAACTGTTGAGTGCTGTACTTGGATACCTGGATGAGCTCATTCCTTCCTGAAGCAGGAGGTATCCAACTTCCCCTCTGCCTACTAACACTGCATTTTGTTGTAAAGTTATTCAGACCATTTCTTTTTAACTCTGTCAGAGAGGTTCTGCCCTCATTACCAAATATTAGTCGTTAGGAAACAGGCCCCTGACAGGACAGTGTAAACATAAGATCAATATTAATTCCTTTATTTTTGTGGCTTGACAGCATGACACTCATTACTTTGAACCCCTGCAGAACAAAGGCTGATTGACTTTTTGCTATTTGAACATGTGCAAGGAGCATATCCCTGCCCCACAAAAGAAATGCTAAGGAAGAGGTGGGTGCAATACCCAAGCTGGAATAGCAGAAGAGAGCCAAAATGGTCACTGCACTTCTCAACAGCAGAGCTGTGCCAGGCTGACCAGGCCCAAAGCTGTCAGACCTGAGAGCACATGCATGCCTCTACCCCAGTGCCTAATTCCCGGAGGAGCTGTCAAGGTGCTCCAGCTGTCAGCTCATGGTGCTACTTCTTTCATGCTCAAATGGGAAATGTCTCTGCTCTGACACAGAGGTCTAGGTTTGGGCTGACATATAGCATTTCAAAAACACCTGGTGTCTCTGAAGTGCTTTGCAGCCCTTAACAGAGACCCTTTAACAGGCAGGGACTCTCAGACAGTCTGCAGGAAGGCAAACTGCATTTTCCTTTCTCCTAATTCATCACAGAAATTAAACTGCAGACAAGATAAACATGGACAACACAACCTAGTTTTAAAAAAATAGCACAGCAGGAAAAACTGTTGAAACCTGTGCTGCTGCCCAGGCATTTTTTTTTAAGTTTAAGATGTTGAATCATATGAATCCATCCTACTGCTCATGCATTCTATTCTGTGCATTAAAATTGGCATTGCTCCTATAGCAAGTTAAGGATTCAAGCAATTAACAGTGCTGTATTGTAAAGGCTATGCTGACTATCAGATGGACCACCCTGGGAGGCAGCAGAATTAAGTTTTAATCATCTTTTTTCTCTCTCTTTCCCTTTAAGCACCTCTAGCAAAGGTGAGAGTAACATTAGTAAAGGGGTGAGAAGCAACAATATTTCCTGCTGTACTTGGAAGAATATATTTTTAAAGGCACTTCCATGAAAGCAAATGACCAGTCTTGAATGTATACAGTGAATGATCACAAAAGACTGAAGATCTCATGTATGTTGCTTTTTCAAAGGGGGCAGTGAGAACAGTGACATACATTTGTTATTCAGCTGCTGCACAAATTTCTTTCAGCAATCAAGCAGGTTTTTCCTCATGCCCTTGTTCAAGGAAGTGTGAAAAAAACACACTGTGCTAGGCATTCATTATCTAGTCACCTGTGGGGTAGTTATAAGCCACAGAGCAGAATAAATGGCTTTGTTAAAAATTGGCTTGACTGATGCTGGGGTGCAAAAAATCAGTGACGCTGGCAGGTGAGCTCTTTCTCTCACAGATAGAAAAATTGTATTAGGACTTCCCTTGTGAAAAGGTTTTACAAAAAGGTCCTCTCCCCCGCCTGGCCTCCCTATCACTGTGGCCCTTATGATGGACACTGCAAGCAGGTCTGTTCCAGCAGCTCAGGGTTTCAATATCATGCTGCTAACTAGAGAAAAAAAATAACCACATATGAGTGAGTGGAAATACATTTGGTTGAATTATTAATGGCAAATAGCAGACTTTTCCAACTTAGCACTATTTGCTGTTCATGTATCATTGATAAACCCATTGTGGTTTCTATGAAGTGATCCATGTCATGAGCACAAATCACACCCTTTCTCTACAGTGTTGACTTCTTCCCTATTACTCTCATGGTTGAAACAAGGGGATAGAAGACAATGAAGAATATTTTTACTTTTGAACAAGTTACTTCAAAAGTAAACCACATATTAGCAAGACGAGCAAGTCATATGTTAGTAAGTGGAGAAAGTTTTCCATAAATGTTACATAAATGAAAACATTTTGCATGAACATTCATGAAAAAATAAGACGGGAGAAGGGGATTCAACTGAAAAACAGTTTTGCCTTCTGCATTTAAGTAAGGTACTTGTGCAAGTCATGAAAATTTCACTCTGTTTTGTCTTTGAAAACTACTTTTGTTTCTAAAACCTACTGCCAATGCTATTGTGTGTGCCCTTCTATCAATGTGTTTCTTGAAAGTGTCAGAGGTGGCACATATTTTCATTGAGGTCCTTTTTTATCTGCTCTGAAATGCTTCTGCAGACAGCAAAGGACAGGACCCATCCATCCTAACTTCAGCTGCAGAGCTGCAGTCTCAAGAGCTGGGACCATCTGAGTATCTTGATCATTTTAGCTGCTTGCACTGGGCAGCAGTTAAATATGCAGGGCTCACAGGGACACTTTTGTGAAGCAAATGACATCCCCTTTTTATTCACATGACATTATCAGCCTCTAAGCATTTGAGTGTTTGCAGAAGGGAAAGTGTTCCTCTACTTCGCTTTGGATCCTTAACTAGTAGATTACATTTTTACCTCTGAAGAATATGGGGCCTCCAAGACAGTGAATATATTTAGCCCTGCTAACTCTTATCTGAGTGAGAGAATATACAAAGGCCACAGGAGTGGAAATAATTATTGGTTATTTGGATCAGTTATTTGTAATCTCAGTGCTCTGAGATGGGGAGCCCAAGCTGTGCCTTCTGCATGCTCACAACAAAAAATCAGAGGGCTGTACAGAAAGGCCAAGCTATCACTGATCCCTACTGGTACCTCCACACTGTACAACGTGGAAAATGCCAAGGTACTGAATGTGGTTCAGGAGGAGAGGGTGTTCAAAATCACAGGTAGTTCCCAAAGTGGTTCCTAAAAATCACTTTGAGTGTTGTGGGGCTGCCTCTGTTTTTGGGAACAGGGCTTGATTCAGGTTTTTTCACCGCTCCTCAGGCTCAAACACAGCTCTGTCCCAGTGTCCCCCTCTCCTGGCTTGGTCCCCAAGCTGTGAGTCTGAACACAGCCAAGCAGTGAGTACAGTAAGCATGGGAATAAATCCCCTGGCTGCCCAGCCACCCATGTGCCTCTGCCTGTAGCAGCAGCTGAACTGCCTGACTGCAATTCCCTGTCTGAGGCACCACACTCTGCCCTTCTAAAATCCCCCTAGCTTGGTTTCATAGGCCACTGGCTGTTAGATGGAAAGGCCAAAGTGCTTCCAGCAGCCTTGAAAAGCACCAAGTGGAAGGGGAATCTGTGCTTACAAGCAGAGCAGCTGTGATTAATGAAATACTCCATGCAAAAACTCCCATTTTTTCTTAAAGTCTAATGACACTTTGCACATGCAGCTGGCACCTCACAAAAGCCCTTGGGTGATCAGTCCTCTGCTTCTTGTTCCACAAATCACTTGAATTGCTCACAGAGAAACGCATTCTTCAAGGAAAAGGGGATATCATGCTATCCTATTTTGAGTCTGATTCTCCTGCATGCATTAAATTCAATGGGAGGTGCATCACTGACTGCAAACAGAGCAAAATGGAGCCTTTATTGCAGGTTGCTCTGAATAGCTTTTCTGTGCAATCACTCCCTATCCAGATGCACCTGTAGAGCTACACATATGGACAGACTGTCAGAGCAGACAGTTGTAACCTACCAGTAACAATAATTCAGAAGTCAGAAGTCATGGTAATAGCTTATATAGGAATACATCAACTCAATTAACTGTATAGCAAAGAAATATGCAGAGAAAAACAGTCACAACTACTCCTGAACAGCTGAATACAGTGTGTTGGTTTGCATCTTAATCTGGAGAAAACAAGAAATCTTTCATCTTAAAGCTTTCTTATATTGTGAAGGCAGGAAATGGATGCTTTACTGCATGTGTTGCTCCCACGATTTACCTTGCAAGGCAGAAAATTCCCTGTCTCATGAAAGAAAACTCAAGGTTCACAGAACCACAGAATGGTTTGGGTTGGAAATGACCTTAAAGATCATCTAGTTCCAATCTCCCTGCCACAAGCAGAGATGCCACCCACTAGATCAGGCTCCTCGGGGTCCCATCCAACCTGGCCTCGAACACTACCAGGGGTAGGGAGTCCCATCATCACAGAGGCTCACTGGCAAAGAATACTATACACTCTAGGTACCAATTTTTTTTTCTCAAAAGAATAGTGAAGTAAATCCACAGAGCAATTTCTCCATTGCTCTCCTCCTCCTGACTTGCTGACTTGAGCTCTCCATTCCCTCCAGAAACAGAAGAAAGTGTTGCAGTTCTATGAGAACCAGAATTACGTTCTTAATTACCACAGATTGGGTCAAAAGTGACCATTTGCTTTTTCACTTAAGTGTCTGAAATTAGCCAGAGGCACCTAGGACCAGAGACCATGACCTCTGCCACATTCAGGATGCCTGAGGTCTGTTTGAAGAGGCTTTAGGAGGTAACTCTCCCTCCAGGGCCACTTTGAAGAACAGGCGAGGACTGCAAACTGGACCCCACTATAAAATACTTGACAGCAGCACAATCAGTGTTAATGGGGCTTGGCAGAACACAGCTGTATGCAGTTCCACACTGAAAACGACAGAAGCCACCAATACCCACTAAAACTAAATTTAATTTTCCTCCTCTCCAGAGCTAAGTGATATCTTTCTCCTATAACGATCCTTTGCATAAATAAAGCCAGAAAGGCAGTAGGCCTTCACAAATTAGAGCCCTAGTTCTTCTCTGACTTTCCTTTCACCAACTGGATTCGTACTACTTTAAAAATGTTAGATACCCTTCCCCAAAATGAAGGAGAAATCTCTTTGGGATCTTGCTTTAGCTGAAAAATGGCAGGACTACAAAGGAGGACATCACAGCTGCTAAATCTGTTTGATCCATTCCAGGAGGCCTCTGTTTGAGGTGGGAGCACAGCTGCTTCTTCGCTGTGGCACTCTGACAGAACTACAATTGACTTCTTTAGAAATAAAAACAAAAAACCCCCTCCAAAACTCAAAGACCAGTCAGTCATCCCAACCACATCAAATAGGCCTGAAATATTTTTTTGATAAGCACTAAGACTGAACCCTGAAACCCTGAAAAGTTTTCAAATCCTCGGCACCACTGTTACATAAATACTGGCAACATCTGCCTAGAAGACATTTGGAAATTTCACTGAAAAAGTCCTGAAACAATTTTTTGAAAATCCAAGCTGGAACCTGCTGAGACCTCAGGGTAGATCCAGAGGTGCTGTATGCTGAGATCACCAGGTTATAATCACACCTTGTGGGAGTACCTTGGACTCTGCACCCTTGACTACACTAATGTCTTGCTAGGAGCTGTCAGAAAGGGCTTTTCCATGGGACAAATGCAGAAACTTGGGATACACATGTTTTGTAAAATCTGTCACATGTTTCTATGCCATGTGGGAAAGAAAAAAAGTTTAGGGAAACCAAAAAAAGTCACACTCTCTAAAATCTGAAGTCTTTTCTTTTGGGCCATTCTTATTTATACCATACCTTGAGGACCAGTCCTTCTCCTGCTGAAAACTGGCTAAGTTCAGAGACAAGTTCAGAACATATTGAAGAAGGAATGGGTCTTGGGCATTCACTATGTATTCAGGAGAATTAACACAACAAGCACAGCTGCACTGTTGATTCCAAGTTTATAAACAAAACAGAGCAGCTTCCCAGTCACTGTCTGTGGACTTGAACTTCTCCAGTAGCTAGAAAAATGTTACTCTTGTACATTGCCCTTAAATCAAGGTGAAAATACATGATTCAGAACTTAAAATCTAATTGTTTTTAAACTGGTTGTTCTGCACCATGCTGCTTTTCTACCTTCTTAGCCTATAATGAGATGAAAAGACTTTTCCCCCCAAAAAAAAATCTTTAGTCTCTCCAGCTTACTTGCCTTTAAAATTAGCTGGCAGTAATACTTCCTCAGACACAGTTGATGGGAAACCAGTTTATACAGTTTGGTTTACTGGAATGTCCTAGGACAGCTGACAAAAAGGTATGTAGCTTTCACCTATTCAAACAATCTAAAAATACACTCTTCTGAAGCAACAACTTCATTTATAAACTACAAAATGGCTGTTTAGTGCTATTTAGAGGTTACCTAAAAAAATGAAGTCATAAGTAACCTCTAATTTTCAAGCAATAGTGAGACTGCAGTGTCTGTTCTGGTGACCGTTGAATTTAGCAAAAAACAGCCATTTCACAAATGTCATCAAATACTCAGAATTTCTTAAGCAAAACCAAAGTGAAGGGCAAGCCTGCCTCAAATCCACTTACCTGTTAAACCAGTCATCTGTGTAGCGGGGGTAGGGGTAGGGATCATTACTGCTGAAGTCGTAGCTGGCTTTGGCATTCTGCAAAACACAAAGAAGTTCAGAAAGTCAGCTGAAAACCAGACACACAGGGCAAAGCGAAACACAAACTGAAGGGGAAGCTGACAATCATCAGCAAACTTCATTCTCTTCATTCTGCAAGACGCATCTGGACAGAAACCAGTCCCTGTTGTGCCATTTCCCATTTCCCACACCAGCAAGCCTGGGAAAAGATGCTTTCTGGAGAGCCAAGCCTCCTGCAGTCCACTGGTATTTCAAAACAGTGTGGCTAATTGTAGAGTGGTGTGAGAGCTCAGGTCACTGCTGAGGTACTTTTCATCAACACTTACAAAAGTATTCAGGTGTTAACCTTGGTGTGGCAAAGCAAAGGTTTAATCGTATTTTCCAGACAGTGTTGGAAGTGACCAGACACATAGGTCTTCTGAAATAGAATTATTTTTTAAAAACTCATTTGTGGTACTACAACAGCCAGATTTCTAAAAGCATTTCAATGCCTAAGAATGTAAATTTCTCAAAATTCAACTGTGAAAGCTGCATTAATGGTCAGCACATACGCCTGAAATCCCCTTGCATATTTTCTTGGTCCTTTAGCTTGTGAACAGCTTCACAAATGTGCCTTTTGGGTGCTTTTCAAAATGTCATCCCATGTCTGTGCTTTCCATGTAAATCTAAATCATTCCTGATTTGCCCTATCAGCAGCTAAGGACACTCAGGAACTTTTTGATGCTATATCTAAGAAGTAAATGGAAAGTTTCAGAAAGTCAAGTGCCATCTTCTTTCTTCTCTCTTAATCAAAAAATAAATAAAGGGTGACTGAAAATTAGGCTTTAAAAATATTTGGCAGCTTCCTCTCAAGTGTATGTTCACTGAGTTTACATTTTAATAATCACCATACTCAAGGAACAGAATTATGTTAATTCTTAATTAATGTGTACTTGTATTCCTTTTAAGATTTGGCTGAGCATGCTGTTGAAGATAATTTGAGACTCGTGTATGAATAGCTTTGCTCCTAAAAACATTCCCCTTCAGCTGATTCTCAGTTCCTGGGGTACAGGAATAGACAGTCCATTGGTAGCACCCAAGTGTTTGGGGTTTAGATTCAAAATCCCTAACCCCCAAAAAGAATGAACAAGGGACAGCATTGTCCTTGATACTTGTAGGGTAAAACTAAGTATCTTTCAAGTTACTGTACAGCTGGGTTTTTTGGATGCTCATTTCAGAAAGCCTGGTTGCTTATATTCAGCACAAATATTTTTCAGCATTTTGATGGAACAGAATGGCTCTCACTTGGCTTGATGCTCTCCTCCAGCTCACAGTTGAATCCCTTTTTGAGATCCTTCTTGATCCCTCCATATCTTTCACTAAGACCTTGATTTTCAGCCTGAAGATGCCTTCCAATCTTGTCAGCTAGAGCCACAAATCTTCAGTCCTTCTATGTGTCCAGGTGTCTGATTAATTTACCTCTTTTAATTATCACAACTGCTTATACAGCACTTTGAATGGCATAGGTTTGCATGAGCTAAGAGTAAACAGAACACGACTTTTCAGCCAGGGAAAAAAGGGGAATTTGACAGTTGTCTATAAATCATTAGAGTACAGAGAAGGTGGACAGGGAGTTATTATTTACTACTCCTCATAATACTAAGGCTAATAGGAATCTATAGAATTTACCAGAGGGGAGACTTAGAAGTAGCACAAAATAAGTAGTTTTCTACAGAACATGTAATGAGTTACAAAATTCACTGCTGCCCAGCAACATAGAGGTTAAAAGCCTGAATGAAATAAAATTTGGTTAGATAAAATAGTGAAAGGTAAATCTGGATGGAGTATTAGGCTGCAATTTCTCCTTCTCCAGGAGTCCATAAACCAGAATGCCGAAAGCTAGGGAGGCACAGCCTCTGACTGGGTGATCATGCTGCTCCCCAAGCATCCACCACTGGCTGCTGCTGGAGGCAGGATCCTGAGCTAGAAGACTTTGGGCCTCACCAGTGTGCCTGGGTGGCACAGGCATCCCATCTTAATGCAACAGAGGAAGTCTGGATTCTACAGCATCCAGGCAGTGAAAAGGACTTGTGCAAGGGGCCAGGCTTCATCCATGGGGGGGGGAGGTTTGTAACCCTGCCTGGGAGGGAAATGGAACTAGGATAGGTCACTTGATGTATATTTTACCAATAAGCTATTCCATATCATGTTACGTCAGCTCAGATATAAAGAGACGAGAAGGAAACAACTTCCTTCTTCTCTTCTGGGACAGTTGCATGGGATAGACGGCTGTTTTCGGAGGAGGAAAACACCTTTCATGGGGAAGTAGTCTTTATTGTTAGTTTTCCCTATGCATATAGTGCTTATAGTTCTCTTTTTTTTTTCTGTGTAAATATAAAACCACCTTTCTCAGCAGCCTCAGTTTTGCGAGTTTTTTTTTCCCTTTCCCTCCTTCCCTCCTCCTTCTCCCTCTGGAGGGGTGGTTGGGCAGAGTCTTGGTGGACACCGGGGGTTCAGCCAAAGTAAACGATAACACCATGGCATTTAAAAGAAATGAGCTTGTCAACAGAAGATCCAGTCTTAGTCTTTATTACTAATACAGTATCTATTCCAGTAGGACAAACTGGAGAACCACATCCTATGGTAAAGTCAAAAGAGAAATGGTGACTCTCTCTAAGTAATTTAATTAGCAGATAAAACCTACTCTGTCATAGAGCCTACCCTGGCAACCTTTGGAGAGAAATGCATTTCAATCACAAATTAAAGAAATTTTCTTGCATTACTGCCTTGGAATAGACAAGGCCTGGAAACTATTCAGACCGCAAATAACAAAGCTTAGTTCCAGTGATTTCTGATCATATCTTTTAGGTATGACCTAACTCAGTACTAAATGTAATTATTTCAATATATTGCCAAATTCATATTCACTCAGAACTGCCTTCATTCTAAAAATACTGTACGAATGAAAATTTAAACTCAGTCACAGGTCAGCTGTGTTTTATTTTCCCATCTGGAAAAAATGCAGTCTTACTTACATAGCCTAAGATCAAAGGGGGTCTGGTGAGGCTGAGTTTTCAGGACACCACCAGACATGTGAGCACCTCGTACTTGCTATCCAACCACTCTCGACTCTGGAATTCCCTTGTGCAAAAATTATGGATGGAAAGCCCTTCTAGCTGTGCCATAGTAGTGACAGACAAAGGGATTCCAGCCTGAATGATTCAGACACCCTACAGCAGATTGCAGCCCTGCTGTATATCCCATGTAACCCAATGCCAGCTTATGGAAAGGTGACTTCAGGCAGGCTATGAACAAAGCTGTGCAGCATCTCCCACATCCTCTCATTCACTTCATTTTGGATTACTGCACTCAAAGGAAAAAGATACCTAATGTTGCAGGAACCATCCACAAAGGGCAAAATTAAGAAGAATTCTTGAAAGAAAACAACTACTGACTGCACAATTTATCTTCATTATGGTCTTTGAGAAAAGACAGTGAGGAATATTCCGCCCACACTATGGAAGCAGGGAAATGGGTAATGAAACATCAGAGACAAGTACAAATGGGCTGCTTTAAGTTCCTAATTTAAAGATCAAATCCACAAATATATGTCTCAGCCTTTGTTAATTTTTTATTTTATTTTTTAACCATAAGTGAGAAATTAAATCAGTTTCAACACTGCACCAAAAAGGAAACTGCTTCGGTGGATAGCTAAAATATTTCATCTTGTGTTTTGGGAAGTGAATTATTAAAATCTGTCATCTGCCATTCTCCTCCACAGGCTGGAGTCCCCAGCAGGCAGCAAGAGAGAATTTATTGCTAACATGGAGAATTAATCAGGGTAGGAACCTGGGAGGTTGCAATCAAAAGCAGTGCAGATGAGAATCTGCAACAACACACTGAAATGAAAACACTTTGCTTTTCCACTCAGGTGATTCAGTGTCCAGTTTTAATGCCAAACTAACCTACTGGCAGTTCCTTCTCTTGGACTTGGAAGTGTCTTTCACTTGGCTTTCAATATCTAAGGTAGTAGCCAGATCTTTTCCTCCAGGGAGGACTCAAGCCACCAATCTTGGACACCGATCACAGACTGGCATCTAGTCTTAGCTTAGTCATTAAGGACTCAGTGTTAGAACAAGATGAGTCCTATCCCTGGTGTTCAATTAAAACCAGCTCATTGTTGCAAAGTGATTTGAACCTGATGTTTATCAGTCACCATATATACACAATTACTTACGAAAAACACCTATTACATAATAAAAAAAGCTATTACAGAGAGGAATGGTATTGCTTTTTAAGGCATATCTCTATTTCTGCTTTCTAGCCTCTATGCCAAATAAAATGCTAACAGAAGAGTACTGGATCACATGATGAGACCCTTTCAATCATTTATTAAGTAACAGCTTGTATACCATGGCACAAATGATTAAACTTTTGCCTGTGTATAAAATTCTGCTTTCCTTAAAAACAAGATTAGACCAGAATTTTCCAAAAACTGCCCTGTACTTTTTAGAATATATGCAGTAAAATCTTCTGTGGAAAACATTCATTATGTAAAATATGACTATAACAGTAAATCAGTTGTCCCATGTGTTGCTCAGCTCTGTAATAAAATTATATACCTTGAATAATGCAGCAAGCCCATAAATTTTTATATGACTTTACAGGCCTCTGTAGCGTAATTCACATATACTTCTCTTTTTCTCTGTAACTCGAGGAATATATCTATGCTCACATGCTACTTAATCCAGGACACAATTAAAGACACACATCCCACTGGTCACAGTCTGATTCTACTCATGACATTAAAGCACTGGTGAATTTAGCCCAGAGATTTGTATATTTTCAAAGAAGAGAAACATTTTTAACAGAGATGGCATCTGGTCTTACCCTCTTAGGTAACTACAGATCTTTAGAGATCTCAGGCAGAAGATACCTTTTGCTTGTTTGATTTCTTTACTGTTCCAAAGAGTGAGCAAACCCCCTGGGCTCAAATTACAACACAGAACATCTCGGAGAAACTGTATTAAAATAACTCCCAATGTCATGTGGTGGAAAAATGAAATTCAGTTTTGTACACACAAGCTTAAGAAAATGGAATATGCTCACCAGGAGGCCAAAAAGGAGTCAACATGATATTTAGCCTAGGAGAGGTGCTATAAGCCTTAAAGGTCATTAATGAAAAACAGAGGCACTGCTGCTCAGTCACCTGTCATACAGTAAGCCCTCTCCTCTCTGCCATGGGAAGCACACTGTTCTGTTTTGGTTTGGTTTGTGGGGGGTTTTAAATGGAAATGAAAAAGAAAAAAATCTGCAATTTCGTAAATTGTGCCTCTACATGAACTAATGGACATGTCCTATATTACTATTCAGTAAATTCAGAGCTGTATTCAAGACCTTGTCAACACAGAGAATATATACAAAGTTGTGTTCGAAAATATTAAACTTCAAGAGCAAATTCACAGTTGGTGAGTTTTGCCATCTCTCTCCAGAAACAAAAATTACAGTTCTTACAGGTACATCATACAAGTAAAAATACTGAGCCAGGCAACACCAGCCAGATCTTGAATAATGAATAAGACAGCAGCACACTTGTCTGCTATTCTCCTTTTCAAAACAGCCATCGAATAATACATCAGAGCATCACTTGAAATGGATGGAATAGTGTGCTTGGCCCAGAATAATACCTGAAGTGCCCATAAGCCCTTCTGGTATTCCAGTTTCAGGTATTCACTAGAGGCTCTGCTTGGCCACAGAAGGAGCAAGTACAGAGCAGACCACAATGGCGATTTCATTTTGTAGTTATCACTGAAAAAGTTCTTCTTTCAATTTCTTCAGCACTCACCAAGCATCTGGGATTAGGCCAAAACTAGCAGAATTACAGACAAAAGACGATAAACTGACTGCAAACAACAAAGAAGTGATGATTACTTATTATTTAGACCAGTAAAAATAGTTGAGATAACAAGCAGTAAGAATTCTAATAATCCAGCTTCTGAATTTATAGGAAGACATGTTGGCTGTCCCATCTCTGATCTAACTTATTTTGCAAGGCTGAAAGTTTTTCACTGCTTAGTTTTAAAAACAAACAAACAAAAAAGGCAGCTGAAAAAAACATGGAGTCTCACATTAACATTTATCTTCATTAAGGTAGCATTTAAAGCTACAGTTAGTTATGAAAAAAAATAGTTTCACTAAGATAATCTCGAATTGTTTTCTTTTCTACATTAAACAGATTTCTTTGTCAAGTAACTGATGATCCTTCTACAATATCACTTCACACTGCAATGCCACAGAATCACTTATTTTACCTTTTCCCCACTAATTTCCTTCCTACTTCCCCTGCAGACAAATTCACAAAACCAACACGAGTTACACTGCTGGCTGGTGCTCTTCAGCATATAAGCATCTTCAAAAAGAAAGGCTGCAGCTAAACACGCTCTTTATTTCACATGGGGATAAAGCAGATGGGCAGTACAGTAGTGCTGTATAGCACACTAAGCACAAACATTTTCCAGCTCCAAAGAACAGAAGAAATTAGCAATTCCATTCTTAGGTACCAGGATTGTTGAATGTTTTTCCAGTGAACAAAATGAGAGTCCAAATGCATCCAGCTAAATGCCATCTAACCCTGTGGCTGTTTGCTAACGCTTGGCTCAGAGGTATATAGTTAAACAGGACCAAAAATAAAAAAGGAATCACAAAGACTCAGAGAAAATTTAGGTTGGGCAGAATTTTTAAGAGGTGGAGAATTTTTTTTCTAATCAATTTTTACAAATAAAACTAGCTTATTGAAAAACCTTTCATTTCCTCTCCCCTGCATCTTTATCTGATGTAGGGAAACAGGTAAGAAACTGAGGCCGGCATGACACTTTATTAAAAAGCAAGCAGCCAAATGAACTTGTGTTTATAATAGAGATACTGCTTCATGATTCACCTCTTGGCATTCTTAGGCTGCTCCACAGTTTTCAGGTTGATGTGGAGAAAACCTGAAGCACATCACCAGTTGTTAATTACTCAGAGCCAAAGCTCTGAAGGCAAGTTAACCTACAGAATGCTGAAACCTATTTCTGCTCAGCCAAACATTCCTTAATTTTCAGAGGAGATGCAGAAGAATCCCTAAGCTGTAACCACAAAATACCAGGAGATATGTTTACAGGGAGTTATTTGGCTAAAACAATAAAATTAGTAAAACACAAATAAATTAAGCAAGTAGTAACTGTTAAAATATTTTCAAGGCAAGCAGTAAGTTTAAAGCTTTAAAGCTTCAGATTATGGAATGAACTCCTTGATTTCTTTAATTAAGGGGGGGAGGGGAAATTGGCATATGAGTTGCTAGAGATTTATGAGCCATTGGATTATTTTACCATTAAGGAAATACAAATTGTGCAATGACTTTCACTGAAAAATACTGTGAACACTAATTTCACCTAGCTTTAGTGTTCTGTTTTATTAAAAACCTGGCCCGCATTCCCTTTCCAATACATGGATTTTTTCTCCCCTTTCAGATACTTTGATTATGTATTGGTGTGACCTACTGAAGTTGAGAGAGTAATAGAGTTATAAAGCTGGCAGCAGAGAAATAAGGTTCAGGTCCATTATTCTTAGTTATGTCCCTATAAGAAATAGCTGACAAGTCTGTCAGTACATCAAATATGTGCTGGGTGCTGAGCTGCAGTAAAGGTTGTCTTTGCAGAGTTTTGATGGCAGCCAGCACTTACAGTCTCTTGGAGCGATGAGTGGGAAGAGAAGGGGAGCTAAAAACTCCTGCTTCTGTCAATGAGCCCAATCTAACATCTACCAATATCTGCCATGGGCTCTCCCACCAAGCACAGCAAGATTCAGATCACAGCATAAAGGTCTCTTAAGTGGCATGTTGGGGATAAGGGAGAATTTTTTTCCATTATTGTAAGAAAATCAATAGCTCAGAGCCTGCAATACAAACTCAGCAGTCATTCAAGCCCAGTCATTTAGCATGACATAGTCTGGGCAAAGAGTAGTCACTTGGGCTGGGAGAGCCAACACTCTGCTGTGGTGTGTGGTTAGCAGGTATTGGCATCACTGAGTCGTTAAAACTGATCAGTTGTCAGCAGTGCTCACAGCAAAGGGCAGGAATGCTGGGCCCGTGGTTGTAATGGCATTCATAAAACAAACCTGGCAGGTTGTTAAGGGTGACCACCTTCAGAGGTAACACCAGTCTTTGTTATGGAACTGACAAACTGTGGCTTTGCAAATCAACGTGGCTTAGGTGGTTTGGGAGTTTAGCTACAACAGAGAGACCTGGTTTGCAGTGGTTATGGAGAGGGGAGGACAGGGAGAACTAATCTGGTGATGCATAGGAACTAGAAGTGAGAACAGATGAGACAGAAAAGTGGTTTGAATGTTTTCCTTCTTGTGAAAGGTTTCTCAGCTAACAAGAGAAGAAACTTAATAATGCACAGCTCATGTTCCACCTAAATTGCATAAATATTGAAGAAGATAAATGGACACAAAAGCGACATTTTAGGTGAATCAAAAGGAGGTGAAAATTTCAGAGAAGAGACTCAAAAACATAATGCAAACTTATTATCTACATTTCTTCTGTCACAGAAACCAAACACAGGTTGATTTATAAGCCTCAGAGTTAAAAGGTCTTGAGGATCTATTCTGCTTTATTCCAGATGCACGCTGACCTCATTAGCATGGTTTGTGAGCATGCCAGGGGAGTATTAATTATGTGAATAATATCTGTTAAGACATGCTGGGCTCTCAGGGATTTTAATGCACCAATTTATATGCCTTTGCATTAATTAAAAAGTTTGCATTGCTTATTCCATGTGGAATCACCCAAACCAATGGACAGCTAAATCCAAAATTATAGGAAGAGAAGGTGGGATCTTCAGAATGTTCTCATGGAAATCCACAGATAGTATATTCTGCAGGTATTTATGCTTTTAAATAGTACATGATCATTCCAGATTTTTCTCCTAAAGATTAGTATATTTAATCACAGTGAATGTTTTTACAATAATTTACTCAATGTGTAAATTCAAGAAATATCCTAGGTATCATCAGCTGACTGACAGAAAAGTTCATAATTACATCAGTCAGACAGGGTATCATGGTTGACTAATTCTGCAACCGAGTTAAGTGCCACTGAATTAAAGTGATTTAGTTTCTCATAAGAAGCAATTCTAAAAAACATGTGCCAGCATTTAAATTATGAAGTCCCTGAACACAGCACAATCTTTGTGCTCTCCTCGGCACATATTCAAAGAGAGATTCACCTCACTTAATAAAATTCAGAACACAACCTGCCTGCAAAACATTTCCAACAATCCCCAATCTACATCAATGCTTACAAGTAAGGAAAACAGAGGGGACATGTGACTGCGGTCTGCGCTACCATATCCATTTAAATTTCACCAAACAGCAGCTACATAGTACTGGAAGTAGCCAAAATTTCATTGCATACAAGCTCCTGTTCTACAGCAAAACATGTTATCCCAGGCAGTCATGTTTCCACAGCTCTTGGTATCATTATTTGCTCTATTGAAGCTGATGCCTCTTACCGTGACGATTAAAAAAAAAAAAAAAAAAAGGAATACACAGCAGAAGAAATATTACAAACCTGTTATTTGTAGGATCTGCCAAATTTCGGATTTCTCTGAACTGTACAGAAAAACTATTAGTGACTTCAGTGTGGCCAAAATTTTATTAGACATTGTGCGCTGCCATTTTGTTCCCTGGTAAGAGATGTTTCTTATGCTTATTGCTTCTGTTGGGAATGCAACAGAAATGAAGAAAATTATATTTAAATCAGAGCAATCCGAAATAGGGTAGGTGTTTAAAAATATCTTAACCACCAACATAGCTACCAAGAAGTAAAGTATTAATATGGAGAAAATAATTACAACTAAAATCAAACAATGCAAAGCAAACAACCATGTCAAGATGAAGTGCCAGGACAGAAAAGATTATATTAATTTCAAATTAACCTAATTAATTTACAAGTTCAGTGAAAGATAGATGTTTAAAGTCTTGCAGATCATCTGCATCTTTATCTACTGTATTTAGGCCATTATGGTTTCGCAAGAGAAAGGGGACTCCTTGAGCCTCCCTGCTCTCCTCTCTTCTTTTGCTTTGCAAGTTTGGCTTATCCAGAGGGCTTGGCCAAAACTCTCCTTGTAAAACCAGTTGCATGCCCACTAATTAACAGTAGGTTTGCAACTCTCCTTGCCTAAATCATCACTGGGCCCAAAAATCTCTCTCTAACACCCATCAGATTTTGATGAAGCTTTGTGAGGGAGTACAATTCCCCACATGCACCAATTTAGACTTCCCTGGTGATATCTCGGTAGCCAAAATGTAACTACAGCATGAATTTTAATTAAGTTCCATTTGAATACTGATGGACATTCATAGATTTCCACATACTATGAGAAGTTAAAATAACTATTCTTAGAAAAACAGAAAATAAAAGCTTTCAAATGGAAAAATTTTCCCATTTTTTTTAGCATTTTCAACCCAAAATGTATTATTTTCACTTTGGGGAAATAAAAGCTCTTTCCTTCAATTCGCTGAACTTGGTTTTAAAATTCCATGGTGTGCATTGCCTCCAGGGGACTGTGTGTCTGACCTTGTTCTCCCAAGTGGACCATGCATCAGAGTGGGATTTTGTTGCTGCTGTTTTATTTCAGCATGTTCTAGAACTCAAACATTTAAAATTAGGTTGAACTGATCCAAAACAAAAATATTTCACTTCGATTTTCCAGTGGACACTTTAATTTTATAAACCACTCATCTTTACTAGCAAAACTGCTGTTCTAATGGAAGATTTCTGGCCAGTTCCAAAAGCTAATTGGTCTGCAGAAAGGCAGACAATTAGAAAAAAAACCCAAACAATCAAAGCAACGTCAGCTCCCTCCACGGCAAACAGTGAAGACCAACATCTTCCCTCTGCTTTTCTTGCCTAAATAAAAGAAGAAAATATTTCCAAAAGACTTACTTGGAGAGACCCTGTAGAGAAGCACAAGCCAATTGCAAAAGCACTAGCCAGAACTGATGTAGAAATATCCACTGCTCTCTTCCATCCCCGTGCATTTCTCATTTCAACAATCTTAATTTACTTTCCACAGATGATGCCTTAAGTGAAAATTAATACCAGTGCTTAATGATTAAAGCAATTAGCCACCTTGCACTTTCTCAGTGTGCAGCTGATTAATTAAGTACATTGATTATAGAGAAAAATAAATGCTGTGGACAATGAGTGGTTGTTAGTTTGCAAAAGGAGTGTCTTTGGAACCATCTCATGTTGTTTACACATCAGGAGTGCATTTAACTTGAAGATTATCCCTTTCAGGTGGTTCTAATATACAATAAAGCTGGAAACTTTTTGCCAGCATTCAGTGCTCTGAAAATAATCTCAGGCAAATACACTTACAATGTGTTAGTATCTTCTTAATCCAAAGGAGCTGTGTTTTGAGGATATTTTACAGCCACTGTAAATCAGTGGATCCTTCTGGAGAGGCCCACATCAGTGGAGCCGTGCCAGCTCCAGCATGGATCGTGCTAAGCACCAAGCCCCAGAACTTGTCAAGCATTCAGAGTCCAGATCTCTCAAAATGGGCTCTAGCAGAGCCATTGCATAACATCTTTCAGCGAGAGAAATCCAGTTTTCAGCTGCAAACACAGCTCTGTGACACAAATCATCTCTCCTTCATTCTGTCTCAGCAATTTCTTCATGAAATTTCTGCCACAATCTGCTTGCAACAGCATCCATCCATCAGTGTTCTTACTGCATTTTTAGTGCTAGCAGGACATATTATGAATTTATCCCAGGTTTTGGCTGATAATTTTTAATTGTTATAAAGTGTCTCTATTTTAGAGACCTGTTAGCAAAAACTCAACTCCAAAGCAACACCAAAAAACACAAATGAAACCAACCAACCCAAAATCTAATTAGTGATGTGCTGAAAAACCTGAAACAAGTTTATTCTGTTCTTCATTTTTTGATAATAAGTGCTATTTCAACATTACAATTAAAACTAGGCACTAGGAACGACGGGCAGCACACAGAGTCTGCCCATAAAATAAATACATTTGATTTATTAGCAGTAAGGGTTTATTGAAATTTAGTGTCTAGTGCATGTGCTCAATAAGCCTTTGAAATGCAGTAGGAAATGGCAGTGTAAGTGTCTCAGGGTCTTTTGAAAATCCTACTGTAGGAATCGGGTCTCATGAAGACAAGTGGAATCATTCCCTGACTCTGCTATGGTTTGGCTCTGCGATCCCTCTGGGTCCCCTGGGTTGACATTTAATGACCACGCAGAGACACTGGGAGCTTTTCAAGGTCTTCAGAGTGTTTCCAACAAATATTAGATTTGGAAGGGTAACATTTTTCTCCCCACCATTTACACGTGAACTCTGTTTGACTCAGGCAATTACATCAGCTGGGATTTTGGGGTGATCATCAGGGTCGAAGCAGCACATGGTTCAACAGATGTCAGTGGAGCTCTGTCAACTCACAAAACCCCACAACTAGGTCCCAGTGATTTTAGTAGAGATATTGATGGTTTGTTCTGGTGAATCACTATGATCAGGCAATGAACAGTTTGCTGGTCCTTTTGGTGGCATGCAGGGAGTCCAAAGCATACTCAGAAATTCATGCTAATGAAGGAAAAACAGATTTTCTAAAAGAAAGAAGATCCTTTATGCTGTCACTATGCTTTGCTGCACATATTGCAGCATATAATTTATTGCCTGTACTATTTCTTATTTCTTTTGTGGCTGAAAAGATTACTCAACGATGTTTTTGTTCCTCTAGCAAACAATGGCAAATGCCGCTCGTAACAGAAGTAGAACATTTCCCTGCTTCACTGCTTATGTGATAATTATTCCAAAAATATGCTCCCACTTGCCTCTCAGCAAGCTAGGGGGAGCTGTTATCGTATTAGCTGGTGACAAGTTACCAAAAGTTGTGAGAGAGAGGCTCAACGAAGTGTATGGAGTGTTTGGAGATGTCAACAAAATGTAAAGAGAAGACAGGTAAGACCATCTGCTGTTCACATCTGAACAAGAAATGGTAGATTACAGAAAACATCAATTAACCCTGGGGTAAATCCAAAAAGTCTTTCCTCATAGGGCCTTTCCCATGTACGGCTTGAATGACAGTTGGCAATGACCTTGGAAGATAAGGTTGCACCGTAATGATCCATGGTACAGAGAAGAAAAGACAGGAAGTTTGGGTAAGGCCAGCAATGAAGAGCTGCTCAGATGACTGCGCACTAGTTTGTGCATGTTACATCTGTGTAATTTCACAGATTTCAAAATCTTCTTTCTTATTTGAGTATCTTCAATTACTATCTATTACTAAGAATTGCTGCATGATTCTCATCCTACATTTGCTGATACTTTGTGAAAACGTTACCTACTCACACGGTTGCCTCTGGTTTTCCTACAGTGTTTGTTCTCTTTCCCTCCCTAGGTTTTTTGAAACAGGCTTTCAGCTTCAGGCAGAGTTCAGACACTGAAACCAGCAATTTTCTACTCCTGGCCCAAGTCTCTTGGTGGGATCCTGATTTTCCTCACTACTGCTAATCAGGGACAAACCCACTTACAGGAGATGATCAGCTCCCTGCTGCTCTAAGTGGGATAATGCTGCTACACTGACCTTCACCAGCAGACAGTGGCTAAGTATAAAATACCACAATACAAACTGATATGAGAGAGAGCTCAGCTTATGTTTCTGTAAACATGAAAAAAATCTCCGTTTGCTGTCTTCGTTTTTTCTTTAAAACAATGTACTGAAATTTGTAATGTCCATCCCCCACGGCTGCTGTTTTCTTCTTTTATCAGACATACCTCATATGCAGCCCTTGTAACTTCACTTTCTTTCTCACTCAGATGCTGTATCTTGGAGAAGTCAGTCCTGAAAATTGCTGGCTTTATATGTACATTCTGAGTTGAAAGAAAACCATAGAGTACATTAGGCTCCAGCTTTCTAATTAACAGTTCATAATGAAGGACTCTCTTTATGGGGAAAAAAATAATTTCCTGAAGGTTGAACCTCTGCAGGGTTTCCAAGGCTTGGAAGAAAATATAGATTGTTTGACGACGAGTCTCTCTGCATTCACAGTGCAGAATGGAAAATTCCAGCTTTGCCATAGCCCCCGTATCCCAGAAAAGCAAGTAGATATACTGCAGCAAGCTGGGAGGTGGTGCTGGAAGAGCAGTGCATCCTGACTGTGAGCAGGCACACTCCTTTCCATATATATAAAAGTGCATTAAAACCAGAAATGGATGATTCAAGCAGTAAAGCTCAAAAACTGCAAAGAAAAATACGGATAGAAGTGCACTCCATATGACAGGTCGAAGTTCAGCAGTTTTAGGAAAAAATACAAATTGGCTTTTTCTTCAGAAAGACCTTTTCCTTCCCTGACACTCCATTTCATCTAAGTGCTAACCCCCATTAAACTATTCATGGAAGAAACACCGAAAGTCAAAATTGTAAAAGCCAAATTAAACTGACTAACCAATGCCAAGTTTTTATACTTGAAAATGCTCAGCTGCCAAAACCACCACTTTTGAGAGACTCTCTAATTGCTCCCGATTTTCCAAGCAAGATGTACAGACATTGCCAGGGTACGCAGGCACTTACACACTTGACAATATAAGTTACAAGCTTTTAATTTCCTAAAAAATAAACAATATAACTTCAGAGAAGGCTGCCCCAAAGTGCAGATGTTGTGAAACAGCAAACATGTGGCACAGGAGTCATACAAAAGTGATTGCAATTGTGCCAGCCCGAAGCGAGGTAACAGCTCGTTCCTTAAGAGACTGGTTTCATTCCATTTTTACATCTAAACTGATGCTTCCTTCAGCTGAATTTAAGTCCTTGCCTTCAGTTCATGCCCAAATTACTGCCTACTGGGAAAAAAGGGCCCTGTGGCCTCTGAGAGACAGCAGATGCTGCCAGAGCAGGATATCCTGGGATTCAAGGAGGCCTGTGCAGCCTCTTGGCGAGAGGCAAAGCACAGGTGAACCAAACCCCACAACTGCTGTGCTGTGCTTGGGTGAGGGAGGGGCTGGCAGGTTTTAGCAGCAGGAGGAGTCAACTTTCAGCCACCTCTCAGACACAGTGCTGAGACAGCCTGGAACCAGAGATTTCATGTGACAGCTCGTATTTTTGTATTTCTGTATTAAAAGCATTGGGGTGTTATCTCCTTTAAGACTGTGATCTTTCATCTGGAGTTTCTGCTGCTCCTTTAATGACTGTCTTATCCTTGTTGCCTAATTCTCCAACTTGTATTGGCCAGACAATCTTCTTGTATCCCTCCACAGACTGATCACTGATCCACTACAGAACCTCTCCTTGCTTGGACAAAGTCAATCCTACACAAACCTTTTCAGATTCTCATCTCAAGGTCAGTCTCCTCACAAGTCTTTCATGACTGCCATTAAAAGTTTGCTGTCCCCATGCCCAGACAGCTTTTCTTCTTCAATTTTCACCCCGATATCTCTTTTCTCAATCCTCAGATTTCTCTCTAGCTCCATTTTTTCATGATTTCTATCATCATGTCTGTGCACAGTCATTCTCTGTGTCATTTTCCATTCATTTCCAGAACACTCACTAATGCCACCCTAAAAACAATACATTTCTGCCAAGCCTGACAAATCGAATCCATCAAAGAGAAAATATTTTTGGAATTTAAAGAGAAAATACTGTATTACAGCGAAATCTATTCTTGGTTTCTGGGCATAATCCTAAATTCACTGTTAACAACAGAACTGTTACATTACATACGTTGTACAGACTTTTTGCTTGTTTATTTGAAATATGATTTTTGGAAAAATAATATTCCCACATTCTCTGTCTATGCCTGCTGCTGAAAAGTGAGTGTAGAGCATGTGCTGTGCCCACATCACATTCTAGAACATATACAGAGCACAATTCTTGCAAAGAAAAAGGTTGTCTTTTACAATCTTCTTTATTTCTATCACTTTATGGGAACATCCTATTTCTCTTGGGAGAGAATTTTGCAGTCGGGGCATAGGGTTTAATTAGCTATCATCAAGTTATTAAGCCAGTTCATAAGGAGTGAAACTGGCTAATCTGCACTCTGTGGTCAGTTGTTTTCCGGAATCCTTGTGCAACACAAACACCTTCTATAGCCATTTATTATCTACCAAATGTGCTTTGCTACTTGCAACAACAAACAGGTTTTCATTCTGTGTATTATTAGTTTCCAATCTGCAAGTATGTAAAAATAACTGCCTTTCTGATTTTGGAGCTGTTCTATCTGAATGGCTCATATTTGTATCAAAATCTCCAGCTGTCTTTGTTCTTTTTTTCATTTAGTTGCAATTGCAAACTAAACTGCATTGCTCAGCTGAAGCAGCCAGGGCTTCCCTCAGGAAGACACTGATTGTAGGAGAAAAGCAAGACCTCAAGCAGAGACACTCCAACTCCCCTGGCAAGGAGCCTCTTGTTGCCCATGGCCCAAGGAATTGGCACAAGCACAGTGCCAGAGCAGCCCATGGGCGCTGGGAGCCCTTGTAGGCACCTGGAGATAGGAGTGGCAGCGTCAACAGGGGGTTGGAGAGAGCCTGGAAGAGTTAAGAAATATGAAAATCTCTAGTCCAAAGGTATGAAATCTGAGGCTTGAGGAACAATCAACTGGCACAGTATGTGCTGAGAACACACAATCTGCCCTGCATGTGCTTTGAAGCACTGGATCAAAACACCTGTTAGTAAGGAATTAAACTGTTCCTGTAGGCTTTTAAAAGCCTTGCCACATCCCACAGCTCCATGGCCCTCCAAGTGACAGCAGCATTCTGCATCTTAATAGTAGGATTTAGAGCCAATTCACAGGTTACTCATTCTGTCCCAAATCCAATATTGCAAGCTGTAGCTTATGCAATGTGATGTAGCACTGTCATTCCTCACAAAGAGCCTTGTCACCTTGCCATTCCTTGCACAGGCAGTCCCATTTTCAGTCTGCTTCTTTCAATGGGAAATTCATCATTGTAAGATCAGAAGTTCAGCTGTACACTGCTGGTCTACTCACTACTTAAAATTTTGTAGCAGAGGGACTATAATAATAAGAAAATCCACATTTTACAGAAAAGGTCAGCGTTTACTTACATAATTTGATGCAAGATCTGGATGCAGATAATCAATTCCTGCAATAAGACAATGACAGAACAGAAACCAACGGTTACAACTTTCAAAAAAAATTTTCAAATGATCACAGGACAAGATTCCCTTGCAACCATAGGAAAATGATCATGGCAAAGACTGTAACAGGGCACTGGTGTGGAATATACTCATTCTAATGGCAAATGTACAAATCCTAGTAGAAGGTGTAACAGAAGCAGCAGATCTACATTCAAATGGGATAACCTGAGCTATTACATATCCAGTTAAAACATACAAAGAAATGGCCAGCAATCCCATATTACATTTTCATTATTACTCTGTTGTGTCTCTCCAACCACAACACCATTATAAGCTCTATTTTATTTGCAATGAGAATGCCATATCATCATGGTTATTCTGATGAGAGATTATCTCCAATTTTGTAGTGTCCTTAGCACTAGATTTCTATGAAGAGACCCTTGTACCTTACTGATCCAAATGGTAAATGGGCAACAAAAGCCTCAGTGAAGAATCCTGTTATTCAGGCCGTCTTTTCTGGAGTTACTGGAAACAAATTATAAGGCAAAGCTTTCTCTAAAAGCTGTATCTGATGGGCATTTGGCTTAATTTGACCTGAAGCTTGCATAGTTTGCCATCATTCCCATCACAGTCATAATCTGAAAGCCAAGTCCTGCCTCTCTGGGATCAATGAAATTGTGACACATTAGAGATCATCTCTCCCACGAGATTGATCTTTGATCAATATACAGACCAGGTTGCTCAAGGCCTTATCCAACCTGGCCTTGAACATTTCCAGGGTTGGGGCACCCACAACCTCCCTGGGCAACCTGTTCCAGTATCTCACCACCCACACAATAAAGAATTTCTTCCTAGTATCCAGTTTACTTTCTTATTTCCACAAAAACCTTGTCTTAGGAGTAAGCAAACGAGGAACAGAAGGAAGTGAGGACAGATCTCAGCTGACCCTAGAAAACATATGTGGATTCAAATATTTTAGTTATTTATTTTTAATATAATTCATTCTTCATAAAAGGAAAATATTCAAAATTTATTCCAAAGAAAAGTGTTGAGAGATTGCACAGAATTCCTGTACTTCAGCAAGGAACTCATAAGTAGAACAACTATAACTTCTACTGTAACTTTTATGTTCATCTTTCCTGAACTTAGCCTCAAATTAGTAATATATTTAGTATGCAGATCTTCATTGACATTCAGCATGAAAGTGTTTAATTATTTCAGCTGTCAAGTATGACTTTGAGAATAATGTAACCCTGAAAACATTTTCTTAAGTATTTTTTGCAGAGCAATTACATCCCCTAGTCAGTGCCTACAGAAGTTAAGGGGAGTTTTTACTTTGGCTCAAGGGCCATTACAGTTTGCCCTGGAAGATATCTGAGTGATAATTGCAAACTACTTTTAATATTTGGATATCCATGCCTCGGTATCCCTAGTGAAGTCTTTGTATATCATATTTTCCCTGAAGATCTCAAAGTCTTTATGGAGGCTAATAGTCTCACCACTATAAGCAATCTAGTATTACTTTTTAATATTTTTTTTGACCTTGACTACATGAAAAAAAGCTACTTAAAAATATTAAATTAGCACTCAGTCTTCACTTACCATCATCCATAATTCCTATGGTTACTCCCTTCCCTGTGTATCCCAGCTCCCATGCTTCAGCTACATTAAGGTCAAGTCCAGGAGTCCCATCTGCTTGACCAGTGTTAATCTAATAACATCAGTGAAAAAGAAAAATAGCTTTTTTTACTTGACTGACATATTCCCACAGCAACGGAATTTTTCTTTATGTCTTTGCATGTACCTTTGGTACGGAAAATATATCCCGTTTGTTTTGGGGTGCACATCTGTACATAATCATATCTACTGCAACAATGCAACTGTAAAAAACCCTAAAAAAACCAATACTGGGTAAATTCAATTTTTTGTGGTTTATAAGATGTGGTTAAACACTGAATCTTTTGGACTCCAAAAAAGACTTTTCTGCTTAAGCATGTCAAGCCAGTGGGTCAATCCAGAAAAAAGTTACACCAATGGATTTTACAGAGAACTTACTTACGAGCAGGAAACCCTTTTCTCTTGAAAGCAAGGATCTACTACATAGCTTCCTAAATTTTTGTTATTTTTTACCACTGCAATATTTTGATGAAGTACCAGAAAAAAAATCCACACTTTATTTTATCAACTCATCAAGGATGAAATCCCATGCATGCTAATGTGCCCCCATTCATCTGAAAACTCTTGCCTTATGAAAAAAACCCACAGCCATACTGGATGGATTCATAAAACGTAAGAAATGGATTAAGAGAAAAGAGAATAAGAAACATTGCTCTTAAGCAAAAAGACCCTTCTAAAGTTAATGAGGCAGTACTGCATTTTTTAAGTATCATAAATAGATTGCAACGTTAAAACTGACCAGAATTACTTTATCAACTTTTTAAATAGAAAAATCATTTTAATACTCATAGAAATTTCTTTACTTTCACATAAAAATATGATTTATCCTCTAAGACTAAAGACTTTTCCCTATAAAATATGACACATAAATAAATGAATGAAATAAAATGAAACAATTTAGAAAAATATTAATTTCTTTTGACATTAGCTTGATGACAAATGATGACAAAATTCATCATTTTTCAGCTGTTCTGAGTCTGACAGAAGAAAATCAGTTAATATTCAAATTTCCATAAGAAAATAAAACCCTAAACTTTTGCTAGCCAAGATACCAGAACCTTTTGTTCTAAGTCTATAACAATATTTTACCTGGCATCAGATCAAAGATATGATTCATATGCAGTTTTAGGGATCACATCAGCACACCAGGAATGCCCACAGGACATCAATACAGTTCTCTTTCAAGCCTTCTAAGGACCTTTCCATTGACTGAAATGAAATTTAGCTCTTGAAACATGCTGGGTCTTCCCAGTATAAAAGGGGTACAATTAAAAACAACACAACAGAGGCTTGGATCCATTCCCAAGTTCTCGTGGTGTAGGTGGAAAGAACTCCTGTAAAACATTGCAGCAGCACAGAATGGCTTCAATGACAATTATTTAGGTATGATCACTGTGATTTTCTTTCAAAACTTACCAGGTACCATTGCTTTGTAAATAAAGGGTCATTCATGTTGATGTCAATGTCATTGATATCTCTATATCCTCTCTTCCTTCTGCTGAAGCCCTCCTGTTGCACAGCTTTCCTCACCTGGAAGAGTTAATTTTTACATCTTTAGCTCACCATTCTTGACCATGAAGCTTTTTTAGTCTTTCTTTCATGAGAGATAAGGGTTATGAAATCACGCTATTTGTGTCTGTGTCATTCCTTTGAAACTTCTAAACTGGCGATTGATTTCAGTCAAAATTCACAAAGAGGTAGAGAACTCCAGGACTACTGCCAGCTATGAGGGAAAGGGACACTCAGAGTGTCTTATCTGAAGGAAAGCTACAACATGAGCATGTTTTAGACACCAAACAATCAGTGTAAGAGCAAGCCCCTATCCAGGCATCATTATCATCATCAATTTTCTTGCCATACTTTTATTTTTCATTGCCACCGAAATAGAACCTAAAATTATTTAACTAATTCCAAATATGCCACAGTTCCAAGCTGCAGACATTTGGTAAAATGAGGATGCAGGTCTCAACCGCATTTTTACTTTTTAAAAATTTTTCTCCACGGCATTATCAAAGCATTAGATAGCCTTTCCTGCCAAAGAGGTTTGCTAGGAGAAAAAAATCTGGTGGTGTGCACTTTCATCATACTCCTGAGGCTCTCAAAAATGTGCCTTGAAAGTGATCTTCTTTCAGGGATTATCCTTGCAATATAAAAGTGATAAATAAACACATTGGCAAGAAAAACTACATGGCAAGAAAGCCACTAAACTGATCAAACTGGCTCTTTTGTAAGATACAAAAATACAGATTATGAAACACGAGTAGCCATAGTTTTTTTTAGAAATCATTTGCTTTATGCACAGCAAATCCACAAAACATTTAAGCAAGCACTGTAGAAAAAAAAAGAAGTCAGACACACAAATATCTTTGGAGACAGGAGCTTCAAATGCCATACTCACCTTACTTGTACCCATGCAAAAGAGCATTTCTAGAGGAGACTACTGAATGGTTGTAATTGGAGTTGTAACATGTACTAACATACAGACCTTGTAAAAGTGCTGTCAAGTTTGGCATACTAATTTTGTACTCTTCAGCCTAACATCTGAAAACAAGGTAGCATGAAGAGTCCCAGCATTTAATTTAAAAAACAAAAAGCAAAAAAAATCTAGCCTTCTTGATCAAAGAGGAGTGCTTAAAACCATAAACTGAGTACACCTTGAGGTGCAGTAAGAAGGCAGTAAGCCCCCTAACATTTCCTTAGGCATGTTCTTGAAAAGAATGCGTGGTTATTAAATAAATCTAATAACTCGGAGAACCTTTTCTACCTTTGTGACTTTGGCATTTCAGATTAAAAATGCGTATCCAGGAGTTACATCACTGTGTCACAGCAACTCATATATACAGTGTCAGTCAAAATCAACAGAGGAGAAATTCATCCAAAGGCTAAATCAGATCTTAGGTCAGTTGAGTCATTCTTGGACGTGTCTTTCTGTCTCCATTAATTAAAGCAGGAGCCTTAAAAGACAGTGCTCAGTGAGGTGTCTAAGGCAGAGATTAAACTGGGATCTAACTGACGGGGGCTGAAAGCTATTTTCCTCAGAGCTGTATTGCTTCATTATAACCCCAAAAACCTAATACCAATTCATAGAGAGCAGGAAGGGGCACAGTGTGCCCTGAAAAGTCAAACGTTTCTAACAATCTACTTGTATGAATTTTAACTTCTTAACTAAAGATAGCAAATGGTAAAATATTGAATTGGTAAGTGCTTTCTTTTATATGTGTGTTCACATATAAAAGTTCATTAAAAGTGTAGCAGATTGAAAGTAAAGAAAAAACCTAACATAAAATAAGTTGGGAAGAGTGACTAAGTGACGAAGCAGGAGCCACACTTTGTGTGCTTAGTGGCGCCAGGTAGCTGTGCAGAGCAAAGAAAGGTATAAACCACAGTGCTTGATACCTCTAAGATAAGGCTCAGTGATGCCATGGAGACAACAGAGCAATCACCTGTCATTATGCCTCCCTCCCTCCCTTCCCACCCCTGCCTCCCTGCTTGCCACTGCAAACCTCGAGCTGTCACCACAGAAGATAACTAGGAACAGAAGCCAACCTTCATTCAGAGGGATGCCAGGGAAAAAGATTTCATGTATTCGTGCTCCCACACGAGTTTGCTGGCTCTGCAGGACCTGCTGCATTAAGGCACTGAATTAGGGTTTAGTACAAAAGGATTTCTACTAATTAAAAAGCAGTGTGGCGGAACCCTGGCTTGTCTTTAAGACAACCTGGAGGAAAGAGGGGGAGCAATTTGCAGAAATAGCATGGGCTGGTTTCCCTCTTCAGGATCATCTCATTTGTCTGATTTGTTCCATCTTCACAATAAAATATAATTTACTTTTCTATTATATTACATTATACTATAAGTTCCTCAGACAAGGAAATGTATCCCTCAAAGAGGTATAACCTTCTCTGAACTGAAACAACTCAGCAGGCTGTTTTCTGAATGTTTCAGTCAGAGAAAGGGCATACAGGATGTTACCATCCACAGATATAACAGCCTCAGAAATTACGGGCCCTCTTTTTCCACTATAGAAACAAGGGGGTTTTCATCACATTTGCAAATGACAAATAAAATCCAAATCATACAATCAAATTCAGAAAAAATTAAGCATTTTTGTCATGAAATAAACTGAAAGGTTTGGGTAAGGTCCTGGTAGCTTCTCACATCAAATTGCCTCATTTAGTTGCCTTGTAGGAAGATCTTGGCCAGCACGAGGTAAGAACTTACATTTCTCCTCATGAAGACGTGTACAGAGAGCATGTAACATCCATACATTCCAGAAAAAAAATCCCCAAAGAACAAACTTGGAAAATAATAATGCAAATCCAATGATCTGAGCGGAAAACTGCTCATTTACTGCTGCAGACAGCTGACTCAGTAAAATCCCAGTCTTCTCACCAACTGGGTATCTATATTAGAAAAGCAGTATTTTTTCCAGAGCTGGGAACTCATGCTTTCATATCTAGTCTAGATCAGGAGAGGGATGCATCTGATTCTGTTTCTATTTCTTGTTTTTCTTCTTAAAGAAACGTAGGCTTCCCCATGACATCAATAACTAAAATGCATTTAAGTACCACATCGGAGGTAAAATGCTTCAGCAACACATACAAGAGACAACACCTCTGCATGTCCAACACTAGAAAAGTATTGGAAAAGATTCACTTCTTGTAACAGTCATAATCCCACCTACTTGTATGGAGTTCAGACCTGGAATCCAGCCCTCAATCCCATGCACCATATAACCTCATGACATCTTTTAAATACTTGTTTCTCTAACTAGAGCAGGAAAAACAGCATTCATAAGACTCAGGCTTCTGATAATAGTCTCTAAATGATTCAAGCCTGTGAAGCATGATACTTATTAGAGCCTAGTGAAGCAACAAGATTTTCTTACTAAAATACCATGAATTTTACCATCTCAAAATTAGGCTTATTTATCTACAGTAACAGCCTTTTGTTTATTTCATTCTTAATTAATTATTCCTTTTTCATTAGGATAGAGGATGAAGTAGAGATCAGAATCCGAGCATCTACTTTATTAGCATAGGACTAAATCATGAAAAAGTTACTAGCCGTGTTGTAAGTAGGTAGCCCATGGATGATAAGATCTTTACAAGAAAAAAAAGGTTCAAGTATTGATTTTTAATATACTTGTACTTATGCATGGTACATGAAGTCACTCAGAGGATAATAAACCAGCAGGATACCGATGCAGTACAAATTAGCAAAATAATCAATTGACTGCAATACTGCTCTGGGAGGGCCAGAAACCACAGCACTGTAACTGTGCTCCCTGCTCCCATGAATGCCAAGATAATCAGCTCCTCATTTTGATGGAACAGGGTTAATTGTACTGGTGAGCTCCTGCAGTTAAATGACTCTGTTATACTGAGCATAAATGACAGATTTACTAAATTATACCAGTGGGTGTACAAAAGTACAAAAGTGGAACAGTGCACACAACCCCAACCTCAGAAATCAAGAACTTCAGAACAGGAGAATTTGGGCCAAATTCCAGAGGAAGAAGGCAGTCCCAACTGTTGACATCTAGTAGGCATGTTTGTCTTCTTAAAAAAAAAACAAACCAAACATATAGCCATGAGTTGATCAAACAAAGGAAGTCACAGTTCTTTATTCTCTAAAATCTCAGGATCAACACAGGTCTGTTCCTGAAAGTGAAGTAAGAAGTTAGAAACTCATGGCCTGTATTTTTGGAGAAGTCAGGCTGGTGGTTAGACTTAGGCCCCAAAAATTGAACTGAAGACCAACATCCCTTGAAGGTGGTTTGAAACAGCGTGTCCAGATGCACAAAGACATCATCAAAGAAACCACCTTCAGGTAGCAGAAACCTGTCCTGACTTTTGGTATCATTAATTTCTGATATCCAAAGAAACATGGTGGCAACAAAAGAGAGAGGCAAAGAAGTTAAAGTGAGCCTGTCATATGCACAGCCAACTCTTTAAAAAGTAATGAGAATGGGATAGCAGGTACATACAACAGCTTTTTGGGGTATTATCCAAAAATGACATCCCCCTGCTTCTAAACCTCATGAAGAGCTAATGAGTGTGTCTTTTTCATCTCTGATTTCTTCCTAAGCAAACAAAAAGGCATTTAATTTTACTATCCACTCCATCCTCAGAAAAGATGTACATATTAGGGAAATACAATGTCAGAGAGTAGCACCTATCTCACATTCTACATTTTTGTTAAAGCCACAAAGTAACTGAGTTTTGTGTGACTCTCCACCACAAAATGAAAGGAATAACATTGAAGCTCCTCACTAGCAAAAATAAAGTACAGATCTACTTGAACTGTAACTAAAGTCAGATAAACCAAGCAAAACTGAAGCACTTTGAAATGGCAAAGGAGACAGCTCACTTCTATAACATGTGGTGACGCTGCTCAACTCCATCCAGCCAATGCAACACAGAAAATTGATGCCTTTTGTTGTGACATGGCTGGATCCATCTACTTGAGTTCAATCTTTCTGAGCCTGTTTCATGGCCTAGAAAGAATGAGCACAGATGTCAGGGGCCTTGTGAGTGTCGCTGACCATCCAATACTTACTAATCAAATGAAAACTGCTCCTCTTAAGCAAGCTAATGACTTTCAAAGGCTCTCATGGATCTCTCCACACCTAGCAATGATTTGCTAAACATAGGTGTTTCTGGAGGATTATTCATAAGAGCTTTCAAGTGCCTCTTCTACCGTACCCATTAATCCCTGGGGACTGTTCTGCACAGGGACTCTTGCCCGAGGATATCTTGCCACTCCTCGGCAGGTGCAGTTAGAGCCACTACAGCAGAGACGTAGCAGCTGTTAAAGCACAAGTCCTTAGAAACTTCAAAGTTTATCAACACAACCTTCCCCACCACTTCTAATCAAAGCGCAGAGGAAGAAATTCTTTTTTTTCAATTTAAAAATCTCTTTCCATAAAATACTTGCATAACTCTTGGTTTATATGCTTTTAAATGGCTATTTTCATAATGACAAGCAGAGACTGTATGAGAATTGCTTTGGTTTCTAGGAAAAGTAATGTCCCCTTAAAATAGATCCCTTTATCATTGTTTTTAGCCATCCCTCTACCTTGCTGTTACTTTTTTGTTTTGTTACTAGTTGCAACAGAGTCACTGGGTATCAAGGACCTGCTGGGGTTTTTTGCTTATTACACTTGGATGTTCTGGACCACTTCTAATTTTTCACTTTCTCTAACCAGCCCCATTTGCCTGCCCAAACACTTCTAAGCTTACACAGACCAGCAGCAGATCCTAAAGTCTCTGGACACTTATGCTGTCTCCAGTCATCCCTCTTGGCATGCCTTCTCATTTTTACTTGACTTCACCTTGTGTTCTTTGAACTATTTTTCTATCTCTCTGGATTTGGTATTGCAAAGTATCACACTTCCAGGTGAACAGAACACGGACAAACAATGCATCATAAACTCTAACAAAAGACTTACTGATTGCATTCCACAGGAAATCCTAGCATAGCTGGGACTGCTCATTAACTTCTCTGCAAAAATTCACGGAAAATCATAAGACCAGAGGTATGGCCATTAAGGAAACAGCCCCAGAAGTTCATCATCAATCAGACAATAGTAAAATATGAAGCTGAACAGCTTAAGCTCAAAGGTTCCACTCAAGCATTAAACTTTCTTGATGGAAACACAATTTAAAGGACTCCGGATTCAACCAAGTTCATATGTTTTTAAAAGAATATGAAAGAACTGACTTGCTTCTGCCTTGTTTTGTGACCTTTTGTTTTCCTCATATTAGTTCAGTGCTTGGTAAATAAGGAGCTTTCAAAAAATAAAAGAAGGGGAAAAGAAATCAATATTTTTGTCCATTTAGCAGGCCTCTCACAGTTCAGTGACATTCAGGAAGCAGTGAGTAAAGAGACAAGGAATCAATGTGTAAGAGGAGGCTGCAGATCATATTCAACCTGCTCAGCTAAGCAATCAATACCTCCTCTAGCTTCTACTTTGAAATGCAAGTGAGCTGTTCAGACTGAAACGTAAAATGAATGCTGAGCACGGATGGGTTGCAGTGGAAAAAATGCCAATTGGATAAAACCAGAAATTTTCACAGGATCATGCCCTCTTTGACAACATTTTTTTGCTTTAGGATAGAATTTATTAAGGGGAAAGACTAAGACAGAGAAAAAGCCCTGGATATCTTGATATGCAGTGCACTGTCTCAAGAACAAGCTTCACACTTCTGTTCTCTCCTCAGTTTGGCATGAGGGACATATCAGGATCTACACTATCACAGGTGCTGGCTATTCTAGGAACTCTGTTTCCAATTTTTTTCACCGCTTAGATGAGCCAACACAAGAGGATGAGCATTTCTGAAATCTTAAGATACTCCCAAAGGAATGAAAACCTGCTTCTTATTCTATATAACGACAGAAGAGACAACATCTTATTGCAAGACAGCAGAAAAAAAGAACAGTTAGTTACAAAATCAACCATCTCTGTAAGAACTAAATTCCCTGGAAATGGGCTATAACCACATCTCTCCAGTAGATCTGGGGAGCCTGCAAACCACAAGGACACTATATCAGCAGCCTGTGGGTAAATTTTGCACTTTGCTGTCTCACCAGTCACATGGGTCACAGAAATGATCAGCCTCTCCAAATCAATCAGAATAACCACCCCTCATTGTGGATATAAACAACAGCATGCCTGGTGACAGAAAATTGGGCCTCATGCATGTAGGGCATTATCAACTGCAGATCCTCCCTTCTTAGCTGCAAAATTAGTTTCTGCAAGTCAGTTTTCCCTTCTCTTACATCCCTCTGCCACATGCTGCAGGCCTTTCCTAAATCACCATAGTAGGAAAAAAACCCTTGCCCTCTTCTTTCTCAATAGTAAGTCTTCTCATGAAGCGATTTTCTCTTATAACAAAGGCCATCATCAACCTTTGAGGTGACAACCAAAGTAGGTCTAAATTACATTCATAGCCTCTCTGTGGTATAGAACGGTTTTAGTTTAAATGAAAATCAGGCCCAGCTCATCTTTAAGACTGCAAACCTTTTGGCTATATCTGTGCACAAAGAAGAAAGGTGCTCACGTGATGCTGAATCTTCTAATTTGATTATTCTCTCTGTAACATTTGTGACTGTTTTTTATACCCCTGGGCAGTTGGCCAGCAAAGGACTTCCCTCCTACTTCACAACAGCTCACTGGTCCTACAAGGAGATATGTACTACATAGGCCATTCTTTATAAAACCTCCTTTTAAAAGATTCCATTAGTACAGTTGCTGCTTCCACACAAGCGATGAATATCTGATACATCCCAAGAGAACAGGAGTGCTCACAGGCTAAAGATTCCTCTAACTCTGTTGATTTTAAGCTAATTTATTTCACGAAGCTAGTCTCCAGATAAGTGAGGACCATGAGAAAATATCACTTGGAGAAAAATCTGCACAGTTTGGTTTCTAAGGGAAGACTCAACTGACAACTAAACTTTTTACTGAAGTGCACCTTGACTCGCTCCAACATGGAAGAGACTTCTTGTAAATGCATGAATATTTGTGCTAATGCTCAAACACATTTGAAGTCATAAAGCATCATTTGTAGCAGCTTTACCTCTAACTTCATATATTCCCTTTCCCAAGATGCCAATTTGCTCTACAGACATTAAGCGTACTCTGTATGGACACACTGGAAGTGCTTCACAAAACACATATGTAGGTCTGCATCATCATTTAGGAAACTGAGTCAGCAGAGGATGAGACTTTAAACTAAGTCTGCAGCATATGCTGAAAATAGACTCCCTGATCTCCAAAGTGATTCTGCACTTAAAAACTGCCTTCTGTCCTGTGCTGTAACTCATCATACTTCCATTTCATTCCCCACAGCCTCCTTCCCACTCAAATGTCACCTAATAGCTCATCACTCGCCTTGAAACATCTGCTTGGAAAAATATAACACGCATTTTCGCTCATGGAATTACTGGCATGGATTATCCCCTTCCTGTGTTACAGTAAATACACCCTAATGTCACACGCATTGAAGAGCTGCCATGTCCTTCATGTAATTTATTTTGCTCTCTACTTTTACTCTTTTTCTAAATACCTTCTGAGTCAAGAAACCAAACATATTTATGGAGCTGCCCCCCAAGCCTAATGACAGCTTTCAGTCATGGTAACCATGGCAGGAGCTGTTTGGGACTCCCCTCATGCTGTGGGACTTAGAATAAAAGTTTATTTCAGCTACCTCTGCTCCTTCTGAGCAGATGGACACCACTGGATCCAGTGGTAGCGAAATATTTTCACACAAAATTGTTGCCAGAATCTCAGCTAAAGAACAGTTTCTCAGAATAAAAATTGTATCATAGGTCTAGGAAGGAAGGTACTCAGACTAATGTCAGTGCTGCTGTCCTACAGGCAGTGCATGAACCAAGCTGAAAATCAATCTAATATAAATTAAGACATTCTGAATTAAAAGAGTTATTTAAAACTGGCTGTGGGTCCTCAAAACCTGGAGTCATGGGGTGACAGTGAAGAAAATGTTGGCTTCATCAGGCAGAATCTAGGCTTTCTCTAAACTGGTTTCAGGAAAGTCATAAGTGCCTTTTGATCTCTTTTTCCTGGCTGCAACGCTGTGAGCGCCCTACAGAACACAAATCTTCTCTTTCGTAACCTCTTCTGCACTGTCATTGCTCAATACAATTTTTCCTTTCCCTGTTTCTTCTGCTCTGCAAGCAAATGGTGCAGTTTGAAACTGGGGAGAACACCTCCCAAAAAGGCATCTGCTTTGGCCAATGTGGAAGGGAGCACCTCTGCCCAAGGAGAGGAGGACACCACAAACAGCCACATACTCTTCCTCCAGCAGCTCCTGCAGTCTGACTCAGATCCCCACTGCACCACGCTGGTAGGTTCCTAGCATGGATTACTGCTCACTGCTGTCAACACCTCCCAGCCAGGTGGTAATGACATCTGCAGAAGGCCCATTTCGCTTTAATAAAAAGCAAAGCCTGCTTTTACAAAGCTGCCTGCCTGGAGTGATATAGCAACAACTGCCAAAAGAATCCAAGCTTATTCTAATATTTCACACCTGTAATACTTAAAAGTTCAATGTTCACATGAGTGGTAGTGATATATTAGCGAGCCTTTCTTGTCCATTTTTAACACCTTCAGAGCTCTGTTGCTATCGCAGTGGAGATGAGAATACAGAATTGCGAGCCACTGACCTTCCTAAAGTGCTGTCTAGTGGGAATTACATGGGCTGTACAATGTCTTCTCTCAGGAAATTTCATAACTAGAAGCCAGACACAAAACAGAAGCCAATCTTATGACAGAGGGAAAACTGCAATTATGCTGCTGCTCACATTCACATACTTGCTCATGCACCCAACAGCAGAGTAGCTGTTTATAGCACAGCTACTTCTTTATTCTATTACCATAAATACACTGAACAGAAAAGACACTGGAGCTTGCTCCCATGGTTGCCTTTCTCAGCCCAGTTGGAAGCAACTGATTATTTATATTGACCAGGCTGTGCAGGTTGCAATTATGCTTTTTCAGTTCTTTGATTCAGATGTTTATGGATCCCCATCACAAAATATGTTAATAAAATCAGCAGAGGGTTATGTGTCACTGCTGTACAGCACTGGGTTACCAGAGTAGAACTGCCAGGGACAGGCCATCTGCCACACAGGAAGCATCAAAACAGAGTCATTTCTAGAAAACAATTTCTGTATTAAAAAAGGGGAATAAGAGATTGGTTTGCAAAAAGGAAAGAAATAGCTGATGTCCTATTATTTTGGCCTTTGTCCAAATCACTTTTTAATTTGATACTTTTAAAGGACTGAGCTTGATCCTTGTCAAGACAATGCTATACATCAGAATCCTTAATTTTAATATTCAAATGTTATCTTCCAATTCCAGCCTTGGAGCCTGCAGAGTGCAGTTGCAGAGCTCATTGGTGCCCAGCACCATGGCAGAGAGCACAGCCAGGGCAGAGATATCCACATCAGGACACTTTCCCCACCTCATCCCAGAATCTGGCTGTTATCATGTGGCAGGAAAGCATCCTTCTGCCCCTGAACTCCTGAGCTGCCCAGCGCTTGGCTTGGGCAACGTACTGAACACACATTCCCCCAGGCAAAGCCTGCAGCTCTTTTCTTGACAACAGGGGCACCAGGTCATGAGCGATTTGGCACAGGAATCACATCTGGTATGAGACTGTAAGCAGGAGACTTAACACAGAGCAGTGGTGGGGTCAACAATGCAGGGAGAGATGCATAGAGCTGGTCCCAGCAAAACAGAGCACATAGAAAAGGAAAAACCCGTGAAACTGAGACAAGTACTAACATGCTCAGTTTATCCTAGATGACACTGTTCTCTGTGACAACACAGAAACATGGCATCCCCCATCCCTGGAAGTGTTCAAGGCCAGGCTGGACGGGACTTTGAGCAACCTGGCCTAGTGGGTGTTGGAACTAGATGATCTTTGAGGTCCCTTTCAACTCAAACCATTCTGTGATTCTAAGGCATGGAAGTGTGGTCTAAGTGTTCTCTATCGGTTTTCTCTGCACCTCCATTAGCAGAGAGGCTTTTTACATCCCTGCCCATGTTTTCCAGCAGCCTGTCCCACTGGTTGCTGGCCAAGCCTCTCTGCAAAGCATGTCTGCACAATTAAAATTCTTTTCAAAAGTCTTAGAAATGAAGGGATTTCTGCCTTGATTTCAAGGGAACAAGTCATCTGAGTGGTTCAGATTTGTCACAAGCCCCTCTATTTATCCACTGCCTAAAGCAATGTAAAGTGGGCCCTGAAGACTACAAAACTCATTATTAATTGCAGCTGCATGTGCACTAGGCAGGGATTTTGGTACCAGAATTTTCCCTAGTTCCCACTGGATCAGAGCACAGGCTGGTTTAAATGCAGTTATAAAATGATCATCCTGTTGCAAATTCTTTGAACTATCACTGCTTTTTTTGGCTAGGAAGGAGGAAGTATCTTTTCAGTTCAGTTATTAGCATAAAATAATTAGACTTTGGGGTATATTTTGCTCCCAGTGCACATACATAACTTGCATTAATATTAATAGGGACTTCTCTATTCACACTCATTGAAAGGAGCCTGTACCCAAGGGGACTGAGAAAAGCAAAAGCATATTTAGGGTTTAGTCTGTCACTGAAGATTTCCATAGATTCCTATATCCTCATCATACACTTCTTTCCCTTTCTAGTTTATTTCCATTGAGACAAATGTTTAGCAAATCATGGAAGGAAATAATTTGCTCAGGATTCTCACAGCAAGCAATCAAAAATTATGCACAAATTACATGAAAATCACTCTTTGTGTCCAAACTTTGAGACCCAATTCATGTTACGGTTTCCACAGAGCAAAAATGTAACAGAAGAGCTTTCCTCATGAAACTGTATTTCTTTGGTTTGAGAAGTGATGAATCTCTGGTTGACTCTAACAGTGCCTGCAGCGTGCACATTTAGGGGCTCTTCATATTTCCAAAAAGCCAGAGTTAACCCATGTTACAGCAAGCTCTGAAGAAGCGCCTTGAGATTACCAGAACTTCCCAGAGTAAAAAAAGGGAGATTTAGGAAAATCTACTACAGCAGAAGGATTGATTTTATGGCGGTTCAAACAGATGCCTAAATTGGGATAGTCTTGCATGTCTCGGGCAAGACTCTTTACTGTGTAGGGCATCTCATCATTCCTCACTTTTCTTCCAGGAAGGTTCAACTCAATTTAAGTTATTCCCTCTTGTTTCATATCGCCACACGCCACTCTGGACTGAATTGCAAATGAAATCAGGGAAATGCTCTAGCTTAGAAAGAAACTTTTTAAAATTCAATCAAATTCCCTATCCTAACACCAGCTATCCCTGCAACAAAAAAAGTGTGAATGGTGTCAGAAGAACAAACAGTAAGAATGGGAGAAGCAGAAATGCTTAACTCAGGAACACCACGGAGAAAAAAATCAGGTGAACCACCACAGTGGAACAACAGTGTATGTTTGGTATTAAGCTTCTTGGCTGAGATTCAGTTTTCCAGAAATGCAAAGACCCAGGTTCTACCTCCTCTGGCCCAGGGGTAAATACAGACTTACTGCATTCATTTCAGTGAAATTACTTCAGATTTTCACTGCTGCAAATTGGAGAAACGTCTGTCTCTTGTGTTTACTACCATCCCTGTGAGGAAAAAACACTGCTAAAAGCCTCCCTCCAGTTGAATTCCAGTTCAAACTTGCTGAACTTGTGAGGACAAATTATTATTCTTTGCTTCAGGGGAGAACACCTGTTTCTGAAGAAGTAAGCAAATCAAAATATACAACCTACTAGGTGAGGAAAAGACACTAAGATATTGAGGGGGAAGGAGTAATCAGGGATGCCCGGAAGAGGTGCATCCTACCAAGACAGAGCAGCATGCAGAGCTTTGAAAATTGGTACATTCAGGCACTTCAAGCAGCAAGGGCACATGGACATGACCTAGAGACCTCCTAGTGCAGAGAGGATGAAAGCATAAGCTCCTCATACCTTACATGAGTGTGTAACTGAGGTCATAGTTTGGTCAATGATGAAGAAAGCAGATGTTTATTTTGTCTTTCTTGAGATCTGTTATGAAAACAAAGTCCTTGAAATGTACTGTGTTGTTCAGAAAAACTTATTTGAGGTTCTTACGGAAAATAGGGCTGAAAAGAAAAAAAAACACTTTTCCTGTTGTTAATCTTCACAAGAAAAAACAAAGGCAGAGCTGAATAAAGTTCTCTCCTATTCCCCCTTCATATGTCCCCTCTCAATTTAACCTAGGACTTGACAAAAAAAACACACATAAATTTCAAGCAAATTATTCATCATGTTTTTCATTAAGATCACTAGCTCCTCTAGTCAGGCTGAGTAGGCAGCTGCTGTTTCAATCAGGCAAAACATATTAAAACAGGTTTGAAATCACCTCACAAAAGGGATAAAAACTGTTTATCATTTTACTTCCCATCTCCATCTGAGTGTAACGCACTCAAAGATAACAAAACCCTGGCCTGGAGGCGTTGCTGCACTTTGGGATCGGAGCTAAGATGCCTTGTCCTTGTGTTCTACTTGATGCTCCTGGCAGCTGGGGCAGGAGAACTGCAAGGAGCTAAATGTCAGACACCCAGGAGAGCTCCAGTTTCCATGAGCAAATATTAAAATAAAAACCTGCAACACCTACACAACCCTAATTGCTAAGAAATCACTGATACACCTCTCTGACAAATAAGAGATGTACCTTCCCCGGCTGATCAACACAAGTTTGGGGTCAGTAGTATGGTCTAAAAAGTTGGTCTAAGGAAGTACAAAGACACACAATTCCTCAACTTCCTGCTTCTTTTCATCTGAAAATACAAAGGCAAGAGGCTGTTGGATTTTACCTTCTGAGAAACACTGCATCTGTGTATTTTAGATACATAAACTGAAACATGTTCAGTCAAATAACTTGTGCAAAGTTTATACAAAAAGTGAGTTGTTCACTGGACAGCAAAGAATGAAACAGTAAAATAAAAAATGTTACTTAGGTTACAGTCTCCTGAGCACAAAGTCTTCTCCCTCAAATCTCTATTAACGCCAGAGAAGTTTTCTCCATCTGCTGCTGCTGTTACCCAGGATGAAGAAGCACCTGGGGAAAGCTGGAATGAGCCATGGGGAAGCAAGGACAGGAGCAAAGGCAGGACCACTAGTACTGGATTATACCCAGGGGCAAATGACTCCATACAATTCTGCTATTATTTTATGCTTAGATAGCCTCTAGCACAGTAATTTCCCCTGAGCCTCCAGATCATGCATGAGGAAACACTAAACGACAACAGTAATTACAGTTTAAGGTTACTGTCCTTTGTCTAAGTCTTCTGGGCTTCAGAGGATCTGTGCTAATCTCTGGGGTTTTATTTTTTCCCCACTGTTCTCATCTCAGTTTTCTTATTGCCCAGGTGTTATAAAGACTACAAATGGCTATAATCCAACCTCTTTTTTTTTTTTCATCCAGACAGTAAATTGGCCATCTCAGATCTACTTCCACTTTTGCTCTGCTTTGCCGTATGACCTTTTGGAAAATTTAAAATCCTCTTCCTCCCTTCATTTCCAGCACTTGTGAAACACACATAATCCATATTTGAAACACGCTTTGAAACCTGTAGTTAAATATTTAATTTATTAAATACTGTAAAAGACCAGACATTATTTCAGATGAACAGACAGATCATTTCAGTGGCAGATCTGCAAGTATGAAGTCACCAAAGCAGTCCCTTTCTCACTGTTTTCTATTTTGTAGGCAGGCAGAAAGTATTTGGGAAGATTTATTTGATTTTCTGGCTCACACTAAATTATTCAGTGTTTGCAAGTCAGGTAGGTAATTCACCTTGCACACACTTCTCAAGTGCAGTGCTAGTAAGGAAACCACGATGAATAGATTTTTCTGACAAACAACATCCTCATGTAAACAGCTGTCCTTACAGAAATACATCCTCTCCTTATGCAAAAATGTTCAGTATTCCACAGTGAATGGCATGACACCAGCAGATGTCAGATTGACTCATTCTCCTAAAAGCAATGTCCTTTTTCATACATACCTGTCCATATGGAATTTGCATTTCTTTCATACATTCCAACTTTCTTCAAAACCTCACTGACACATGAAAGTGAAAACAATTCATCATCAGACTACAAATTCCACTGAGGCTGCATATGGTAACGCTGAAATGAAACAAAAAGCATTTTCTTGCTATGGCAAGTTGCTCACCGCATACAAAGTTTTCATCCTTAAAGATGACTACCCAAATCCAATCATTTCTATTTTTATAACACCTTTTCCAGGTTTTTCTCCAGTTAGTTTACAGGAAGTAATTAAAAAAATACTATTTATATCTTACCTTCTGTATATCTCAAATGAACTACTGGGGTTTTTTTCAGTTTTCAATTAATTATATTCTATGGGCAAACTGCTTCCTCCTTTGGAGGACTCAGCTCCCATCACCTCCTCAGAACGGAGTTCAAGATGTCAAGTCTGCTCTTACAGAGGAAAATCTCAGCCTCCTTTAATGCTTTTAAACAAGGCAGGGTGAGTGGAGCTCCCCTGGATTTGTTTGTGAGAAGCTCTAATCCTCACAGTGGCACTGCTGCCTTTTAAGTTTGTTCTTAGCCATTTAGAATCAATTAAGAAGAGCAGTGAAGTGAGCAGTTAGATACCCATTTCTATGAGCAGGAGAAGGCTGGAGTCCTGGCTGATCATCAGATCCTTGTTTCAGAGGTTGTCTTCCACTAGCTATTTTTCCTTGCAAGAAACATATTTTTCACATTGTGGAAACTGGAGTCAGACCTATGGAGATCCGGAAATAGGATGTTCACTTGGAAAGAAACAATGACACTGAAGAAAACAGTCAAAAATGACCATGAAACAAAATTTATAAGGTTTCAACTGAAAATGCTAAACGCTTTTTTCCTAAATAAAATTATTTGATGCTATAAAATATTTTTTTGTGATTAAGTATTTCAAATATGAAAATGTAGATTCTATTTATTTGTGATTCTATTTATTTGTGATTCATTATCAGAAATATAATGAGTTGAAGTCTTAAAAATATTTTTTCTTTGGGAAAATAGTAATTTTAGTTACTTGTTGTTTGTCCAATGAAAAAATTTTCATTAGCTTTTCTTATAACATGCCCTGCACAACTTGGGGAAGGACCCTTGAGATTTATGGGACATGTATATGGTTAGAACTGGAAACAAGGAAATTAAAGGTTGACATGGGTGATTCCCTTCCTCTTTTCAGGAAATAAACAGTCCAATAGCAATCAAGGGAATTATTCCAAGAAAACCTCATGTTCCAAAACAAATAAAACATATTCCAGTGAATGTTTTCCCAGGAGAGCATCACAGTTGAGAAAGAAAAACAGAGCAAGCACTGTACAATTAGCTCAGTTATATCCTGACCTAAGAGAATTAGCATTTTTGCCCAAACTCTGCCAGAGATCTTTGTTGCCCCATGGTAGCAGACCCAGTAGATGCATGAAGGCTTTACAAGATTCAGCTTGTCTGGAGTTAGAAATAGAGTAGCTATAATGGTACCTATGAGGAATCTCACATTTTTAAGTCACTGTGTAGTCACTGACCAGACTGCTTTTTTTCCAAAGCCCAGAGTAGCTGGAGCTGACAGCTCCTCCAACTCCTTGTTTTGCCAGGAGAAAAATGCCTCCAGACGCAATAGCCCTGACTTTGGTGGAACCACAGGGAGGACAAGAGTGATTCAGAAGCTCTGCAGGGCAAGGCTGGCTGAGTGCCAGGGAAAGCAGCAGCCTAACACAGAAGATGGGCTCAGCATTGAATTTATCACATTTGCTGGATGACAAAGCCAAGTTAGATGGCAACAAATGTAATCGATCTCTCAGACTCCAAGACAAAACACAGGGCATCTCCAAGCCCCAGTGGCTTATTCTATTTTTCAGGTTCTTGATGAGGATACATCCAGTGCATGTGGACTTCCTCCAAAGAAAAGGGATAGGAATGTGAGGAGCTGGCAAGGAAGAAGAGAACCAGGTATTAATGTGGAGCACAGCACTGCAGTGTTACATAACCTAGAGCCCAGTTTAGTGATGCTGCTGTGAGACCAGGAGCATAACAATAATAATTTGATCTGCCAGGTCTGGTTCTTCTGTGAAGACTTCACATCTGCAAGGCTCATGAATCCCTTACATGTACTCCTCTGTATCAAGAAAGATAAAAAGGATGAAGACAGATTATTTACATTTAAGAAATATTAAACCTACACATAATAACAGTGTATATCTTACCAGCACTCAGACAGTGGATGGCTATCAAAATATAACAAAAAGCTGTATCTTCACAGAAATATGGTCATTCAGCTATCACTTCTTATAAACAAAATTGTAATATTGACCACAGTCCATTTATAATAGTATGGGACTTACACTCTACAATTAATTAGGAAAATTATGTACCATGAAGATGTTTAGGTATTTCACAGTGCTTCGTTCTACCCAGTTCTGTTCTCTCCCTCAATATGGAAGTTCAAAAGTCCAAGAAATATTTATTCAACTTCACTAAACCATGACACACGTATTAGCATTTTAATTACCATTGGCTATTCTCAGATATTAAGAGGCACCCATTTGGCTAAAAAGCCATGTTCCAATGCAGCCTCAAACAATTACTGCAGCCAACTCCTCAGAGATAACTTCAATCTAAACCTTTAATTTATTTCCATTGTGTCTCTAAATACTGCAAACAACTTTATAAACGCCTTTTTCTATTCACAGAACACATAAGCATACAAGCAATGATTTCTCAGATGTATTTAAAACTCTTTGTTGACTTCTGGGCTGTTGAGTTGGTGGCAAAAAAACCCCCAACCCTTAATATTATACTTAAGATAATGCATACACACTATGAAGATCTGGAAACACAGAACGCTTGTAGCAACAGTGTTTTGGAAAAGGCTGCAATACACCAATAGACCAAAATGCTGTTCAGAAAAGACTCATCAAATTTTAAACAGTAGAGTATGTTAAATGGATGCAATACATAATATATTTATTGTGTGATATAGTAGCATATGCCGTTGCACCAATTCTTTTAGCTCAAGTCTCTCAGCAAAAAGGTGATGGGGCTTTTAAAGTCACAGCCCTGTAACACAAGCCCTTGCACAGCATGTTCAGATAGCCCAAAAAACTACACTAAAAAATATTCCAGCCTTATGTTGTTATTGATTTAACTGTACCCCCATTTATTTACTGTCAATGTCATATATGATAAAGGGTTCTGGTCATCTCACTGTACACATAAGAAACCCAGTCAACTGTTTTAACAGTTGATTTTCTGAAGACAAGAAAGAAGAGAAATAAACTGTCATAAATTTATTTTGTTTCACTCTAGAGCTACCATCTCACAGTCTAAAATACATGGGCATCATATACTATCAGGTACAATATATTAACTAATTCTATAATCTTCTGTTATATGTCAAACAATGTATTTGCAGTCTTTCAAAAGGGTTTAATGCAAAGGCAGTTTTCCAGTCTCCATATTTTCTGTTAGGCTTTGAGATTTGCCAAAAGAAAACTCAAAAATTTCTTGCATTGTTCCTGAGGAAGCTTTTCTAGCATAAAATTTACTCGTACTGGAAAAAATAAAGTACATCTGAAGACACACATTTTCTAAACTGAAAGTGAATGTAACTTTGAAGATGAAGGAAGGATACTGAGGTCCTGGAGCAGGTCCAGAGGAGGGCAACTAGGCTGGTGAAGGGACTCAAGCACAAGTCCTATGAGGAGAGGCTGAGGGAGCTGGGGCTGTTCAGCCTGGAGAAGAGGAGGCTCATCACTCTCAGCAACTCAACCTCATCACTCTCTACAACTACCTGAAAGGAGGTTGTAGCCAGGTGGGGGTTGGTCTCTTTTCCCAGGCAATGATCAGCAAGACAAGAGGGCATGGTCTCAAGTTGTGCCAGGGGAGGTTTAGGTTAGATATTAGAAAGAATTTCTTTACAGAAAGGGTGATCAGACATTGGAATGGGCTGCCCAGGGAAGTGGTGGATTCTCCATCCCTGGAGATTTTTAAATAGAGACTGGATGTGGCACTGAGTGCCATGGCCTAGTAACCGCAGCGGTAGTGGATCAAGGGTTGGACTTGATGATCTCGGAGGTCCCTTCCAACCCAGCTGATTCTATGATTCTATGAACTTCCACCTGGCAGTCTGAATTCTGTCATAGCTCTAATGTTGTTGACTTGGTCACTTTTGAACCCCCACGTATTTTGCCCTCATCAAGCAGAAGTGCTCCCAGGTCATAACTGACTCTTCCAAGTCAACCCCAGCTGTCCTGAACTAAGCCCTGGCAAAAGAAAGGGAAAGGGCCACCAAGGATCCAGTGACAGCCCAGAGAGGGCTTCCCTTCTTTTCACCAACACAGGCTGCAGCTGGTTCAAGCTTCCCAAGGCAGAAAGGCATGATTATCATCAACACTACTCCTGTGGATTCCTGGATTCAGTGAATGCTGAGACACTCATGACCTCCAGTGACTGTTAGCTCAGCTCATCAAAGTACTGCATTCCTTTTTCAAAACCAAACCAAACTAGTCTCAAACCAAAGTAAACTTCTGCATCACACTGGGTTCCATGTTAATTCAAAGTCACTGGCCTACACTGTCCATTCTTCTCTACCTCCTACTAACAAAAAACCCCAAACCATGTATTCTCTGCACTGTCACTGATTGTAATATAATATTAAACAGACCCCTCTGAAGATCCAAGGCTGGAAACTGCACAGACAAATAACAAAATCAAGGCCTGCTCCACAAAACAGAGACTCTATTCATCAGGCAGGAAACAACAGGGAGACAGGAAAAGGCAGAGGGAGACTGAGGAGATGCTGTAGTCAAAAGAACAGACATCAACAATAAAGCAGAAAACTTAACTAATGCCAATTCACAAATTCACAGGCACCAGAGCAGAGGCTGAATGTGGTCAGCTGTCACAACAGGTTTTTGTAAAAGTACTGAACTTCCACATGGTAACAAGTGGTTTTGAGGGATAAAGCTCATTCTACTGCCTTACCCCACCTTTCCCCAAGCGTCACGTTCAGCAGTACGAAAATGATGCAGAATGTGACAGGAAGCAACTTCAAGAGGTCACCTGAGCCATCCCAAGGTTGCAGGGAGGAATCAGCCACATCCAACTCAGCCATGATCACTGCCTAACCTTGTCTTAAAACCAGTGAATGTGCGGACTCCCCAGCCACCAGTCGCACCAGGACTCCAATGCCATCACTACTTTTGGTTTTGGAAAATTCTGCAAGAATCTGCACAGCACTGCCTTTGCTTATCAGTAGCCAGCAGTACATTCACTTATATTTTTTTCTAATAGAAATAGTTTTACCTTACACTGTAATTTCAGTTATACATTATTTTTATAAAAGGCATTGTATGTTGGAGCTTGGTGCTGTTTTGATAGTCTGTTATTTTATTGTGTGCAGCTAATGGTGCTTTTTGATATAATACAGCTATGAAAGATTTCCAACATTCTTTAACATTGATGTTGATGGCTTGGGGTTTTTTCTTCCTATCTTTCTAGCAACAAATAGAAATAATAGATCAATTAAGCTGAGCTTTTACATTGTGCTGGATATACTTGCATTTGCTCCAGGAGCAAATTATTTGAAATATTTAATGTTCCATACTCAATAGTGTTGTGATATTTTACTTCAGAACTGTATTGTACATCACAAATACAATATACCTGTGCAGTCCAAATACAAGCCAGCAATGCCACACTTAGTATGAGGAATTTAAACTCAGAAACTGTGAAATTCTTCAGCACATGCTTAACACACTCACACTGCAGTGAAGCGGACTACCACGTCAACTTAAGTGACATCTTAAATATCTGAGTAACTCTAGGCCTCATTATTTTTTTATTATCACAAAAAGAGAGTTCTTTTTATTCGTATTACAGAAACTGACTGTTATATAATAATTGTGATATCTCAATTATAAGAGCAGCTAAGTACTTTACAGCTGGAGCCCCTGTTGGTCAATTAAACAAAACACAGCTGGGCAGGCTTTCCATGAGGAGTTAGACTCCATCAACCTTTGCTGGGCAGGTGCAGAGTCTACAAAGGCCAGGGACAACAAGAAATAGGACTCCCTCAGATTCAGTTTTCTAAAAGCAATCACAGGTAATTCAGCAATCACTATCTGCAGTGACAACAGCCATGCTAGGGGTATACTGGAGTCATGAACCAAACTCATTGAATTTCTGACATATTTCTTTCATTATCACAGAAACAAACAATTTCATGACCTAAGGACTAGTTTATCCTCTGCACTCCGGAGGCACAGCAACAGCCCCTTACTTCTGTCTTCAGTGCAAGAAAGGCGAAGTAGTGGGAAAATATTTTTTCCTGACTTACCAGACACCTAAATCTCCTCTTTGCAGCCCTGTTGATTTCTTGTCTGGAATGACACAGTTCATACAACTATGAAGCATGTTTCCTACAATTACTTATCTCTGCCTTTCTGGCAGTAGGACCCTTTCTCTTTCTAGGTCTGAAACGCAGCTTGAATTCCACCGTCCCACGAACTGAACTCTAAGTGACCTTTTATTTAACACTGTGCTGTAATCTCTGCTGCTTCTTTCATCTTATCAGATAATAGTGCTCATGAACTTGCACATTTCAAGAACCACCCACCAGCATCTGCAAAGGGTCTAAATATCATTAAGAAAAAAAATTTAAACATTAAATTCTCTCAGCAATTAGACATACACCAGATCAATTATCAGATGATATATAGCTGTTAGAGTTTCCTCAAGAAAATAATCTTTTTTTTCCTTTCAATGCTTGCCAACTGGCTCCATTATGAATTAGAAACACCAAATCTTCAAAAAGGGTCCAAAGCTGTATGGGAAAGCAAAACAAATACAGTTCAAGATGGTATCAACCTGAAAAAGTTAGTAGTACAACTTTGTACTACTGTGTGAACTGGAAGAGACTCTGTGAACTGGAAGAGACTCTTGGAAACCCTTCCTCAAATACACTGGATAAAGCATAAGACAACCTAAACCAGAAACAATAACCCAGGGATCCATCTGTGGAAGTCACTGTCTGTTTTCTGCACAACATGCTTCATTTTTTCAGGATGACTGATGACAGTTCCTATTTGGTAAACAGGTTGCCAATGCAGCTTCAATGAACAGTGTGTAGGTTTGAGGGTGGTTGGGGTTTTTTTCCAGCATTGCAAAGAAGACATTTCCCCTAATGAGTTTTCCTTGGCTGTTCAATACTTATTACAGGTACTTAAGCAGAGCTTTTATTACCTAATGTTCCATTTCCTACCAAAAGGATAACACCAATGCTCATGTAATGTTGCCCTATAGTCTCATAAAATTGATGGCAGCTCCAAACTTTTCCTGAGCATAATCCTACCAGCATGCCAGCCCATGACAGCAGATATTACAGCAAAATGCTAAATAGACTTCACTGGGAAGTCAGTCACCTCTACCATCTGCAATTTACATAAAAGAGCGGAAAACATGAAGGGCTTTTTGTCCTGCCATTCTCCCCTGTCTCTTTATCCTAAAGAACACATCCATAACTCCCTGCCTGGCAGAGAACTGAAGCCTCCCTGAAGAGCTGAGAGTGGCAAGTCTTGGGCATTACATTCATTTGTGTTTATCTCTACAGTGGTTGGAAGATTTGTATGACTCTGGGGTCACTGCTGTGGTGAACTGCACAGAAACTAAGCCCTCTACTCACAAAGGGAGCCAACAGCATGATTACAACAGGGCACTGGCCCTTTTTTTTCCTGCTGCACCTTTGCTTTCAGGAGCAAACCAGTGTTCTTCTCAGAGGGAGGAAGCACCCTGATACACCTTCCAACCTTTGATCAGAAACTTACCGAGGAATGAAAGTCACCAGCACTGGTCAGGAAGTTGAGAAATCATTACGTGAAGCATGGGAAGGAGTAAAAATGACAAATATTGCCATTTTAATAAAAGTAACTGTAAATAGCTCTTATTGCTATGCTCCAGGGACAGAATGTTGCCTGTCTCCAGTAACAGAAGGCCAGAGAAACAAGTTACACATCCAGAGCAATTACAGAGGTCTGATCAAAGCTGCAAGAAAAGCTCTGACAGCTCCTATCCCTTGTATCCCCAGGTCACTGCACTCTACACTGGCTGAAGAACTGAGGAAAATTCAGTTTTCCTGATCTTATCAGGAAGATTTGCACTTTGGCAAAGGGGAAGATCTATGCTGCATCTAAGGGAGTGAGGCAAAAGTCTCCACCTTTAACCCAGCTCAAGCCTGTCATTAACGCTGCTGAAAAAGGTACTGAAAGTTGATTCACATTGCTCTGCCATCACTGAGGGCTGCTGCTTGTTAAGCAGCTGTGTTCCTTCTTCTCAAGCTGCCATCCATTTCTCTTTCTGTTAAAGGTGACCATGGATGAACTATCAAGCTCTGGCACCACTTGGCTGCCCCTTGCCTGGCATCAGAGGACAGTTCTGCCTTCACAGGTTGCAATGGTCCCATCACAAACAAGCCACCCACGTTAAGGGGGCATGTGAAGGATCTCAGGTGACGAAGGATATGGGAGATTTTGATTTATTCAATTAAAAGCTTAGATCCTCTGCATTTACAGTCCCCTTTTCTTCCTTGTCCTATGAGACAAGCAGTTTATAAGTACTGTTAATCATGGTCACCTACAAACTAGCCCTAGGAAGAAGTCTGTATCCACCTCCCCAGACTCCTGTATCAGCACAGATATCAGCCAAGTCTCTCTTTCTGCAGAGTAACAACTGCCATCACTGGGATGTTTATTTCCAAAGAAGTCATCATCTAAGTGCCAAACTCACTCACTCTCACTGGAAGATTTTCATTTCACCTTCCCTCCTCCACATATGTATTTATTCCCCCAACACCAACACAGATGCACTCACATAAGTAATGGGACTCAGCTCTTCTCTGTATATTAAAGCCTCTTTCTTGAGTAGGATAATCTTGGCAGCTGTCTGACAAGAGAGACTGTGTGGGAAGAAAATGGTTTTATCTAAAACTTGAAAGAAAGCAAAATAATCTTCGAGAGAACAAACTATGTTTCAACTCTTGCTCCTTCAGTGGAAGACTATTTACTAACAGAAAATATCCACCAACAGCAATACAAAAAGTATTACTCTGAAAGGTAACATAACCACCGTGCATTTTTTCTTTCCTTTTACTTATGTGGCCAGTTTTCAAAATGTTTGTTAATAATACAGCTGAGGCCACAGCTGCATTAATAACACAGAAGGCCAGAATGTAAGTCAGTTTTGAAAATCAAAATGTAGCAAATCCTGTGGATTTCTTTTCTTTTAGCTACAGTGGAGCAGGAAGTGTTTCTGCTTCCCATCCTGCCTCTACTGTACGAACAAACAAGACAATATGGAGTGTCTCTGCATTTCTGATTTACTTTTCCATGGCGATCACATGATGAAACATACCACTGTCTTTCGTTATTAAAAACCGAGTTTGCTCTTGCAGAAGCTGTATTTCCCCTTGCTCACAGGGTAGACTCTAAAGATCACTTTGCTCTCAGGTTGTGTTGTGACCTAAACTCAGGAGGCAGCACGTTTGAACGCCCTGTTTCCAGTCCCTCCAGCCCATCCCTGTGCTGCTCCATGTCCCACTCAGTATATAGGCTCCTCCATGCCCAAATAAGTCAACCTTCTCTCTGACTCTGGGCTCTTGTTTCAGCCTGTCCCACTTACTACTCTCCCTTCACCTTCACATTGATGTCTCATCCCATCCTACTCTGGCTCCTCAGGGCTTTATGTCACCCGAAGCCCCTGCCCCTATTGTCACCTCCTCCCAGCTGTCTGTGCCCACAGGTCATGGCAAGGACAAAGTACAGCAGCTCCTTAAGTGAAGTCTCCCAAGGCCAAACAACTCTAACAGCTGACCTTTTGGTCTGAGACATTTCTGCTGAAGCAATTAACAGATAAAGGCAGACAAAAATGCAATTTCACATGGAGGATGTTGGAGATCTTGTTGCTATGTGTTAGCTTATTAAGAACTCCAGCTTAAATATGTAAAAATCTTAAAGGGAACCCTCCCCCCAATTTATCTGGCACCAAAGGTACATAAGCTAAAATGGCAAAATAGAAATGCACCTGGAAATCATGAAACTTTGCAACTGATGCAAAAGAGTCATTCATGAGCAAGTCCTGGAAGGTTCTCTGTATGTCAGAGAACGTAATTCAAATAACTAAACAGTCTCCATTTGAAGCAGTTCAATTCACTGTAGCATTTGCCATCGTGACAGGACAGTACTGACAGAAAAAGCCAAGGTGCTTCACATGCCTGCACTTTTTTCTTGAACAGTTCAGTAGCACAATACACCATGTGGTACCATTACAGGTGCCTTCACCTGCTGCCAGGACTGCTTCAGGCTTCAGCAACACAAATGTATTGAATACTGTGAAAACCATTGTATTTGAGACTGTTCTTCAGAACAAAGATTAGCTCTTGCTGGATCTCTAGGAAGGAATCTTAATGATGTTCCATTTCCACCCCCTTGACAGCAATGATGTTTATCACACAACTTCTGTATGTGTTTAGTGTGTCTCCAAATTATTTTGGTCAAAACATACAGCAAATTTTACACAACAAAGCATTTTTGAGCATTTTAAAAGACATGCAGAGCATGGAAATGATGCAGTAACCTGTTTACACAGTTCTCTGTCATCTATCTCCCCAGACTCTTGAAAAACTGACATGGTTCCTTAAGGGACTTGCTTGATTAAAGAACATTAATTAATTGAGTGAACATCTGTGCTGTTTTTCAGCTAATAATTAAAATTAACTAGGAATTGTAATGTCCTTAAAAGTGAAAAGTATACAGAATAGGTGCAGCCCACTTTCTCACAACATTTGGGTAGGGCCAAGCAACTACAGCATTTACCATAACAGTTCCTGATTTGTACAGCCCTGTGGTGGAAGTTTTCTTCCTAGATAGCCTGACAACAGGAACATTTTATTCTTGGCTTCATGTGTTAACATATTAACCATGACAGTGCTGACATTTGTTGCTAAGTAAAATTGACTGTAAATGGTCTAGAAAGCTGCCATTAAATTTAGAAATTATTTCTGGAGTTTGAAATCAAGGACTGTCAACACAACTCATGTTTCCACTTATACTCAGATACAACAGGAATTTTAATGACTTCTCCAAACTCCACATATAAAAGAAGAAGGGAGATAAGAGTAATGATTTTAATTGCTCTCAAACTGTATTACATAAAGCAACTGGCCTATATGGTATCATAAGAGCTCAAAGACAGGACAGAGTAAGTAGGAGGGCTAGATGAGAAAATGTCATGTTACATGTGGAAAATGAAATGTTGTTTCATCCCCCTTACATCCTCCACAGTAACCCACAAAGTCAGAATACACCAGGGTCATCCTTTTTCTCACAGAGGAGATATTCTCAGTTATTTAAACAGAGGGCTTTATTCCCTGAGATCAAAGGAAGAAGCCAAAGGGAGCTGAGCCATTGGTATGCAGCACCAGGATGAGGTGGAGATTAACAGCAAAAATGAGATTTCACTGCATGTGACAGAAGCCAACCAGGAGTCTAGAGACTGCAAATATCAGATGACTACAAAAGAGAACATCTCTGAACAAGAAGGCAGACTCATTTAAGCTGTTTTTAATAGCAGACACAGTCTAGAGGTAATCATTGCAAGAGCCAGTCTGGAATTAGTACAGGAGTGCTCAGACATGTAATATTAGGCTGCAGACAGAATTGGTGGATTCATACAAATATTACAGGTGTTTATAAAATTTTCAGAGGCTTACAGAACTATTTATTTCAAGTACAGAGTCACCTGCAGAATGACTGTACTCAGCCACTAGTTTGCAATGTACTCAGTTGTGTGCTTTTTCTGAAATGATTTTACAAGATTGGGTGGTTCAAGGAAATTAAATACCTCTCAGGACATTTGCTTTTGTATCTACTAACTGTAGACTTTCCTCAGTGGTTTGCTTTCTGATCTCTGCTTAGTAAATAAAATGACGGAAGCCCAAGAATTTCTATTCAAGGCAGGTTGAATGGGTCCTCAAAACCCCCTCATCTGTACCTGGTACCAGCTTTGGAGAAGAGGGCCAGGAAAAGGTACCCTAGAGAACTGGAAGACCAGCAGCACCCCCTAAGAACCTGCCAGCACTCAGCTATCAGCACCTCAGGACAAAGTGATGGGGCAGACAGCACCTGGAACCTGTGTGCTTCACTCACATGGCCCTCAGCCTCAGGAGAGACCAGACATGGGCATCCCAGCTGGACCTGGGCCCAGAACCACCTGAAATTTCTGCAGAAGTAGGAAGCTGGGAATTCATCAGACCTTGCTTGCTCTGGTGTCACAACAACAATTGTGATCTTATTTAGCTTATTTTCATTCTCTTCCTACTCAAGTTTTTCATTGTCACAGGTGCTCCAAAACCACATAATAACTGGCAGTCAAACTCTGTCTGGAATGAAATTGTTCCCCCTTCTTTTTTGCTCACAGTGCAGAGAGTTTAAATCCTATTGAAGGATTAAAAAATAATCTATTTGCTGTCATCATATCATTCCTCAGGCTTATCCACTTTCTCTGGGCAGTAAATATACTTTTTGTGCTACCTGGCCCAACTCCAGCCCAGTATTAAACTGGTGTAAAAACTCTGGATAAAAGAAAAAAGAATTTGCCAGCTCATAGCCTTCCACAAAAGGGGCCTCTTTCTCCTGTCTGGGGGGTTTATGCTTCTGAAAACTGAGCACATTGTTTGCAGACTGCAATCAAGAGCCTCTTAAGGAGCTACTGAAGTTTGACAGCATACAGTCTTTTAGCAATTGGTGTGCACATTATTCCCTGAGAAAAAGTTCCAGTGTCATTGCAAAGTGCCAACATTTACTCCAAGGGTGGATAATCTATGGATAGCAGGATGTGTGGAGGGGACAACCAGGAGATGTACCCTGGCTGGCTTCTCCACACAGTACAGGGTGCACAGAGTTGTCCTGGGGACTATGAGATCACTGAGTCTTACTGGAGAGGATACAACTCAGAGAATACAGGACTATTTGTAGCAGTGAAATAAAAATAAAAGCTGAGGCTGTTTGGGAGGTGTGTGCATACAGTAGCCATCAAGCTTGAAATGAGCATGGAGAAAAAAATGTAGCCATAAACACAAATTTGATCATCACCCCAATCTCATAAAAAAATGGTCTGTGTCACAAAGAAAACATGATAGCTGCATATAATGAGGAAACACTTACCCTGGAGTCCTTTTCCAGACGAAGCTTGTGTTGAAGACTGCGTTTTCTCCTGGCTTTAGGAATGCCATTGTGATAAAAGAAGTATCCAGATTCTAAAAAAGGGAGCTGAAGAAGAGAGAGAAAAAACAAAAAAAAAACATCATGGAGCTATCTGGCTGTTAGTAAGGATGACAAAAAAACTACCTGTGAAGTGACTCAGGCATCTACAATAAGACTTGCAAAGAGCTATGCCAAAGAGCCCAAATCCTTCTAGGAATGTCACTCCTAAGTTACTGTGAAAAGTGTGCCCAGCAGCACTGAAGTTGTTTGCTACAGGTTTACAATGTGTAACTTCACTTGTCTACACTCAGTATTATTTTCACCTTATGTTTAAGATCAACAGTGCCAATATTGCTGACATGCAAGCCTAATCACAGCAGGATGTATTCCCTATTTTCTGAAAAAAAAAACCAGAATAAAAGAACAAAATGAACTGCAAATGATTTGAAATTACACAGAGCATCCTTTGCTGAGCTGTTATAATGCACCCAAACTGACACTGCAACAAATAAGGCAGAAAGCAAAGAAAAATACGATACTTGGAATTTCTTCTGAATGCCACGAAATGGAACATACAAAGCACACTAAGAAAACAGACAGCTCAGTGTCCAGGTGGGAACAGTCTGGTGCAGCTTTAATGTCCGAGACTTTTGGGCAGCAAGGAAACACCTCCTGAGGGCTTCCCAGCCCCACTGAAGGCAGGTGCTGAGGATGTAAGGTGTATGGCCATCATTAAATTCACCTCTCTCCTCAGAACTGGCAGAGAAAGACTGGAAGGGTAGTAGACATTTAGCTTTGAGAAGGCTAAAAGACATGGTGTTAGGAGAACAGCACCCCACTTCCAGCAGTCAATCAGGAAGCTCAACTTGCATCTCAAATTCTACAGCTCTTTCCCCATTCCAACTCAGTAGGGACATTCTGTTTGAATGTTTAAATTGAAGCAAGTAACTGTGCATTTTTAAGCTAAGTAAAAATGTAAAAATTTTTCTCCTTGTAAAAGTTGAAAAAAAATGGTTGGGAAGGTATGTTATATGTTGATGTTGTGAACATTTCAACTTCAAAGGTTTGACCACCCTGTATTTAAAATAACTACTTAAAAGAGATATTCCAGAACAGCTGTAATAGCCCTGTTTCTCTCCTTTTTATTATCTATACTTCATGATAACGTAAACATCTTAGAAGGAGTTCAAAGTTCTTTATTGAAGTGCTGAGGCTGATGTCTAGACAGAATAATCATTGTGAAAACCTGGGCTGAATAAGGGTAGCAGGATCCTGCTGTCATAAAACAGATTCTGTTCCTGTATACAGGTGCATACACAAATCTAAATTTCCTTCTACAAAATGATCTCCTATTTCAGTCAATGTATCATTATATCTGGTGCAGTTCCGAAAACCTGTGAAGCAGTGTGAAAATGGAAGATAGTGAATTCTGAAAATTTAAAATCTGGTCACATTTCAACCATGAGTATGCGAGTTGGGGGTTTTGTTTTTGTGGGGTTTTTTTCCTAAAAAGTCCTTGTTTATGTTAATTGAAACATCTACTATCACTGAAATCAAAGCATTTCATTTTCACATTTAAAATTCCATTGTGTATGATACATACCACAGCAGTGCAAAGTAACTTTAAAAAAAATAAAATTAATGTATTCTGTTATGATAAAAAGATCTCTTTTTAAGTGTATGTAAAAGGTTAAGAAGATTTCATCAAAATCATTGTGGTTCCTTGGAGCTGATCTGCATAGCCAGCTGGAGATGGAGACCTTTTCTGGGCGAATAATCAGAATATTTTGCATCAGCTGCATACACATGTGAAGAACACAAAAGCTGAGGCAGAAGGAGAAAGGAGGCTATGAAAGCTTACAGCAGTGGCCGCTTCATATACACCCTCAGAGTCACAGCTCTGAATGTGCAAATTCTCTCTGGGTTTAGGTAAGTGTTTTAAAAAGCAGATTTACATTTAAGCTTGTATCTGACATCTTTACTAACTGGGTAATCAGGTATTTCCATAATCCAGAGTTTGGCCCTTCCCCCACATTGGATACATTATGCCTCAAAAACATGCAAGGGAACAAAAAAAACAAAAAAAAAAACCAAAAACAAAAAAAAAAAAAAAAACAAACAAAAAAAAAAAAAAAAAAAAAAAAAAAAAACAACAAAAAAAAACCCACAAACAAACAAACAAAAAAAAAAAAAAAACAAACACGGAAACTCACCATCTAAATAGTCAGATCAGTAACAGCTTGAAATCCATCTTGGCATGCAAACCATTACTATCCATTGCAAGCTGTGGCCCAATTACCCCTCTAATTCTGTCAGTGAAGCCAGACTATTTCCTTTCTTTTTATCCCAGTATCAACCATTCAAATGAAATTCAGTCAAATATTGATCTTGATGTTCTTCCATTAAGGAACAGTCTCAGCAATTTGGAAATATATAACACGTATCTGCTGTTCATCTTCTGTATAAGGTTAGTTTCCAGTGCCTCTCAGAATGAAGCAATATATTACACAGCAAACTTTTAAAGCTAATGTATTCAAGTCTGACTTGCAATTGCACTTAGTACAACGATGACCAGATTTATGGACAAAGTCATGAATAAGTTTGACTATTTCACTCTTTCCACAGTTATCCCAGTAATCTTTGAGGAACTCAGATATTTTACAATTCATGTGGTTTTCATGCTGGATCAATGAAGCTGGTGGGGACACACAGGAAGGCAGCTCAGTGAGGCAATACCTGAAAGATGACACGATCAAACACCATGGATTGTGAATATTTAGTAGGAGAAGCCAAGCAATTTGCAGGAAGAATCTCAACACTGCAGTAAATCCTTAAAATTAATGAATGTACACACGGGGGAAGTCAGACGCCAGCAAAGGGCCTAAAAATGTCACAGGCTTTGATGGGGATTTTGCACTGAGCTCTGTGAATACCGCAAGCAATGACTGAAGCCTCCAGTTCTGATGAACTCCTGCTACCAAGGCAGTAACTCCTCAGCAGCAACCAAACTGCAGGACGCAGGTAGCTCCCAGCAGGGTTTACATTCCCACTATTAGCTTCCCTGGGAGGTCTCCTCTGATTTGGTGCTACAGCAAAAGGGCAAATAGCAAAATGAGCAGTGCATGTAATGAAGTGAAATGAAAGCAGAAGGGCTCCTGTACATGAAGTCTCCAAAGTGTCACCAGCAGTAGCTACTCTGTAATGTTCTCGTTGTAAAGCTAGAATTGCATCTGAGTAAAATTCCTATTCTGGCAGCAGCAGGCTCAGCATGTACCATGGAACAACAATGCACTCAGCCTGGTGGCTCAGATTCTTTCTGTGAGACAGAAACAAGGCTTCCTGCCCTCAGAGAAAAATTAGCAATTAAGTAAGATAACTAATTACTGGAAAGCACTTGAATATTCAAGTGAGGAGGATTATTTAGAATTAGAAAAGGGCCTACTATTGCCTTGATGTACAAACACAGTCCAGTACAAAGCAAGACTCTCAGCATATACAGGCACTTTGTCACTTTCAGTATTTGTATAGAATTACTGTGGAAAAATACACACAAGCAAAACCAGAATCACAAATACAACACAGCAAGTAGAGTAAAACCTTATACATACACCTGATTCCTCCTTTTCTTCAGATCTGCAGCCTCCCTATGGTTATTAATAAGACTTTCTGAAGTAAAGATGAAATCTGTTTAACCTCCTTCCTGAAAGGACGTGGAGCAGAAAATGTGTTTTAAAAATTCAGTGTTCAACTAAATGGAGGAAAGAAAAACTCTTTCAATGCAAGAGGCTTATGTGAAAGAAAAATGGACTTGATAATCTCAAAGGTCTTTTTCAATCTTAACGATTCTATGATTCTATTAAAATGAGAGAAAGAAGCAGGAAACGCTTCATATTGGGCACAGTCTTAGCACCAGTACCTCTGACTGAAGTATTACTTAGCTGTTCTCAGACTACTGCTCCACCACAGTAGTCCAGGTGTAATTATTGTTGAAATAAAAATAAGTAAGTTAAATCCATGGTTCCCAGCCTTTCTGTACTCTTCTCCTTACCTATGACAGTCTTTCCCCAGCAAGGAAAAGGAGCAAGAAACTCCTTTGTGTTTCCCTTGATGCCCTTCCTGGGAAAAGGGCTGTGAACAGGCAGCTACAATTCTCCCCTGCCAGGCTCGGGCAATGCTTCTGGGAGGCCATTCCCTAATACTGACAGGGAGAAGGAAGCGGAACAAAAATTACAGTCCACTGCTGAGCCCTCAATTACTGATCTGATCTGCTCCACAAAGAAAAAATCAGGTATAAGGTAGCCTGTTCCTCACAGGGACCTGATCTAGGATGGGGCAGCACACGCATGGCTCCCATCCCATCTTGTCTACTTGACAGAGAAAATCAAACGGCCCTTCTTTCTTGGTTTTGCCTTGGACAATATACACAGTGGCACCAGACATAGTTTTGCCTGTCACAAAGCAAAGGACAATATCAGCTGCAAAGTGGTGCAGGGATTTAAAGAAAAGATGCCATAGAAAGACTAAATTCAGACACTGTTCTTTATTCTAAAACTGCAGCACTAGGGCCACCTTGGGCAGAGCTAACACTGAAAACAACCATAAAACAATCAGCATCACCTGGCCAGAAAAGCCCATCTATTGCAAAAGTATTGTGAAGCAGCAATAAATGCTTAAAAGGAAAAACTAAGTTGAATAAAGTTGCCAGTGGCATCAGTATTTTACCTGGCTCTCAGTGAGAGGTCCAGCATTCACAGCCTGGCACTAGTTTTAAGAAGTGACAAATACAATATGAAAATAAAGAGGCACCTTGGTTCCCAGGCTTATCTTTAACATTAAATTTTACTGACTCACTTCAGGGCTCTATGTACATACATCTCACAAGCAAATTGTAGTGCCCACAAAAAGCTTAAGAGCAGCTTGGATTGCCCCCTCCTATTTTAATGGGGATGATCTCTGCCTAGTCTTTCCAGGCCTGTTTCACATAATGTAACATCTCTACAGCACAGTGCCAGTTTTTGTGCATCATTTCCAACGATTTCTCCCCAAAAACATAATATTCTAAAACCAGCTTACTTGAACCTTTTATTAAGGTTCCTCTCCCAAGTTACCAATGTCTGTAACGACTTTCTTTTGAAGAAACTCATTTATAAATACAGGCAAAGGGCAACTTATAGCAAGTTACCTCAGAGTCACCTTCTTTGGTCATCAAAATCAGCATAAATGGATCTATCAGTGAATGAGGTTCATGCAAAGCCCTCATCCAGCCAGGCTGACAAAGACATGGATGCGATGGGTCAAACAAACACTGATGCTAAAGAAACTCTTTGTCTGCTCTGAGGAAAAAAAACTCACAATACTCATCCCCAAAATAATTTAAAATAAAAATTTAGTTGTTCTTTTTTAAAAAAGTGTAACGCAAAACATCTCTCCCCCGCAGAGTCCAAGTACTGCCCAAGCATCACTCCTGACTTTAAAAGGAGCCATAAAATCAGCATAGGTGAGCTCTTTCATCCCATTACTGATCAGTAATTACACCAATGGAAAATATGACCTAAACCTCGTACAAGTAAATGTATTTGCAGCTTTCACAGGCCCCACTCCTTCAGTTGCCACTGCAGCACAACAAAGTGCCTTGGAGCTGAAATTAGAAACCTTTTAGAAACCTCTTCATCTGAGTTTTACCAAATGCACTGAGGATGCTTATAAATATTCAATATGAATTTTTAAAGTCTCTTTCTCTCATTTTCCCTCACCCCAATTAGCATTAGAAATCGTTTTACTTTTAAATACACAGATGGGAGCCAAGTCTGAAGTCAAAAGCACTCACTCACTATAGTGACGAAGGCCATGTAAGAGAAGAGCCAGCCTGAAACACAGGCAGCCCCAGGCACCAAAATAACACAGAACAAAGCACAAACAAGAAAGGATTAATTCAAACGTCGGTGGAGAAATGTGAAATAGCACAGAGGACTAAAGCTGTGCCAGAGCTCGCCCAACATGAAATCCAGCCCACCACGTCCCCACAGCCCCAGGCAACGATTTCACACTTTCTCATTAGTGTCCTATAATTACTCCACAAGCTCAGCATAAAGATCTCAGGTGGAGCCAGGGATCTGCACAAGCTCTAAACAGCTGGCACAGTCAGGCCCCGGTCTGAGTGTCACGACATGTCACGGCTCAGTCTCCCTGGCTCATTTCTCATGGTACCCGTGTGTTATTCAGCTGCCTCCACCAAAACCTAAGCTGCTTCTCTTGGCAAATCTGGCAGGTGGATGTGTTAGCCATTACCCAAAATGTACATTTCATATTAAAATATCATCAGATGATCTTTGTGAAATCAACTGATTAAGACACAGTGAAGCATTCTCCTACAAAATAATTCGGAAGTGCCTGACTTAGACACTTAGATATGTTTTCAGCTCTGTTTCATATAAATATCCAACCACCTCATAAAGGAATCAGCAAGAGGTGGTGGTAGTAAAGAAGGGCCATGACCAAGCAGAGAGATCCAGAAGTCATAAAATACAGAAATATGGTAACACACATGATAACAAGGCCACCTGTTACTGTTAATTAGGGTATTGGTTATCCTATAAGAAAACAGTAACCTTGCTTAAAAAGTTCTTTTAAGTCTTTCTCAAAAAAACAGAAGTAGTTTCCAATGGTTTCTGAAAGGTTCCCTCACCCCCATAGCAAAATGTCTTTTCCTCTAGAAACAGAGTAAAGTCAAAAGCGATTTCCAAAGACTTTGCAGAACGTATGCCTTTGGATTTTATTTTATCTAAAAGGATAAAACAAAGCCTTTTGGCTAGTCCCTCTTGCATGCAGCAACCACAAGGTTAAACAGTCTTCCCAACAGCTGGACATGAGAAGTTTAGGAAATACACAGTAGTAAATGGAAGAAACAGAACCGGTTGTGGACTGTTATAATCCTTACATAACCAGTCTGTCCATGTGGAATCCATCTGAATTCATGGCAAAAAAAAAAAAAAAAGTGGCACATTCAAAGCATGATTCATTTGACCTATTTTAGGTGGCCATGTTAAAATACAAGCAGAGCTAAGCCTCCGGAGCAGCTCTTTGACACCAGAGTCTGTAAGAAAGGCACAGCTGTTCACGTTCAGGTAGATCAATTCTGACGTTAAATAGTTAGTTCTCATTTTCTCATCAGTTTCGTTGTTACGTTATCACACCCAGTGCTTCCAAGCAATTACAAAACACCGCTCCATTGGTCTGATTACAAGTTAGGGGTATTTGGAATTTGATCTGCAATTGAATGAATCACACAGGTGTAACATTTGACTGTATTTGTATCACTTAAGTTTGCCACTGAAGAGCTCCATCCTGCAAGCCCATAACAGTCATATAAGTCATCAGTGACAGGACTGTGGATTTGCTGATAGTTTTATCAGTGAACTGGAGAAGCCATTTGAGGCTTTTAAGAGAGTTATTCTAGTTTATGTGAATGGATCTGTGCAGTTCAGAGAGTTTTATCTGTCACTCCCTAGTAACTGTAAGCCCCCTTATCGATCCTACCACATGCACCATGAAAGCAGGGTACTCCCCAGATTTCAAGGAGAATGTTGTTGCTTATACACCAGCACTTACATTGGGCTGCCTGGGTTAATCCAGATTGTCATTACCTGGAGTAGATGATTATTACTGTTTGGCTGGCAGCCTGAAATGAAGGCTAAGCAATCATCATTATGTCCTCTTATATAAATGTTGAGTATCCTGAAAGAAGACCACCTTACTCAAGCCCTGGGCACCAGGAAAAATCCCAGAGTCCAGCAGCCAGAAAAGTCACTGAGCATCTATCAGTTACGTTGTCATTTTTAGCCATAAGGAAAAGGAGACAGCATCCTTCATTCAGCTACATGGCTCCATACCAACCCCACAAACAAACAGACATAGATAAACCACAACCACACAGATAAACATACACATCACTTATAGTAATGAAGTAAATATGATTCCATCAGAAGTTGAATCAATTAAATTTCTTTAAGATAGGTATGTGTAACAGAAAATGAATTTTTTCCACAATTTGGGAGAATTTTGCCATCTGGTTGAAATAAAAACATCACCACAACCACACCCCCCTCCAAAAAAAACCCCAAAAAAGCAAACAAACAAAAAACGGGGGGGGGGGGGGGGAAGACAAAGAGAAATCAGACTACAGACATTCTTCAGAGGCACAGAAAGTCGGTCAGTACTTCATCCAGTTAATTAACTATAATTCATTTAGTCTGTGGCAGCTAATGCTTCAAGAATAAAGGGAGGAAAAAGGATGGTTACCCAAAAGTGGCTTTGCCAGTTCCACATTTTATTACCAAAGGTGAATAAAACTTTTGCTGTAAGTGCCTGTCTCCTGCTTGGTGCAATGGGGCTCCTCAGGGTATCCTGTCACTCTTTTGATGTTCTGCTGTGTTTTCAAAGCATCTCTCAAAGTGATAATATTCTGTAAACGTTTTCATGCCTCAAATAACTTTCTTGCCAAGTTCATTCAATCCAGGATTGTTTTCTTTGCTATTTCCCTCTTGCTGTTGCTTCATATGGTAGCACTCTGTTACAGGACAGAGTCAGGACTAAAACTCACACAACATGAGTTTCAGCATCTTCAGAGATGCTGGGTAACTCCAGTATCTCCTAATATTAGGAGAATCTCAGGCAACTAGGGCTGTAATATTCTTGTTTCAGTCCCATCCTATGTAAAATGGCACACTATAATAAGTACTTGTTTATTTATTCTATTTATTAATAGGATTCATTTAATTTATGTTTGTACAGCACTATAGACTGTGCTCTAAAACTATAACCATAAAACGTCAAGTGCCATTGTAAACATATATTAATGGGTATATCTAGAGATATACCCATTATATATATATATCTGTGCAATCAGGTACTTCTTCAGCATCAAATATTTGGTAAATACTTTAATATATTTAATAAATATATGGTGGAAATCTCTTCTTCCTATCAGTACAGCTGCCTTAAGGAAAACTCATACTATAAGAAACAGCTTGATTCAGTTAAGAGTCTGCAAATTTGAATGACCATGGTATACTTCTAACTGAGCTGGATCAATACTGCTGACAGCAATTAGCACTGCTAACAAGAGCCACTTTGCCTCACGCCTGGTTTACAACCCATCTCTCCTTTTAAACACGTAACCAAACAGGTTGACCACTACTGTCACACAGGAAGCTGGTATCACATGAGCTCCAAAAACACTGAGATAAAAGCTATGCGATAAAGTCTGTTGTTTAAAAAAAAAAAAAAAAAAATTAAGATGCAGTGTGCCCCAGAAACAAATTACTGGTACTCATATCTCACAGATGGAGAAGGGACAGGACATGAATTTCTGCAAGGCACGTCAGCATTATTTTTAAATCTACATCCACATGACAAAGTGTGTAGAATATAAATACGTGTGCAAGTGCCCAGCTCATGTGGCCCCTAAAAGCAAAGTCAGGAACTCAAACTCTAATGAAGTAGTGCTATAAGAGCAGCTCAGACCAGAATTAGTTGTTCACTGACAAGAGCTACTCAAGAAGGCACAGAAAAGGTGAATTACTCTAATGCAAAGATTCAAGCCCTTACCAAGACTCAGAGAAGATTTGAGCTCTCTTGCAACTCAAAACCCTTATCCTTTCCTTTTCTCTCCATGTCTGTTTAATGCTAGGCTGCCAAGCAGTAGCCAATTGACAGAAAGTGCTTCACAGGGAGTTTCTGCCATTACATCACGCTGAACAAGTCTTCCAGTTATCAGAGAAGCAGCCAGTTCCTGGAGGAAAATATGTGCTTTATGGGAAAGAAGCTGATGGGTAACAATTGGAAGCAAAACTGTGACATTAAAGGACAGAAGGGTCACACTGTTTCTCCTGGGCTTTTTTATACAACATAAAATAGTAGGCTTGAGAAGAGCAGGAGAAGGAAGCTTTAAGAAAAACACTTCCAGCAGAGCCAAGAAAAAGAGGACATGTTGGGATGATGCCGTTTTCCTCATTTTTGTGAGGTTTCTTGACTCTGCTAAGAGGAAGTCACAGACATTAATCCCCACTATTACAAGACCAGGTCAGAGGCAAATTCTACCATTACTTACACCAGGTTTTACTCTGAACTATATCTTAACTGTAGGAGAAATTGAATGGTTTTACAGTTAAGAGATGAAAAGTACATTTGCCTGTGAAGTTTGGGGGTTTAAACGGTAATGTAAAAATTAACGGGTGGAAATGCTGCAAAGAGCAAATTTCAGATGGGATCCTGATCCACAGCCATCATTCCACCAATGTTAACCGATTCCTCCAAACCTGCAAATGTGTTCCAGTCCTGATTTTTGACACTTCTTCACCCAAATTCTGAACAGACAGTTCTACTTTACAACCAGTTGGGAGTAACTTCTAAATAGCTAAATTCAGTTGAAAGAGTTCTAAAATTAATTGATACAGGGAAGCATAAGGTCCTTATGGGACTGATGGGAATCCACCAGTCATGGTTATAGCTAATTCACTGTATCTTGGCTGCAGTGAAAAACCTTAAGCAGAAGCTTCTGCTGCAACTTGGTGTTGCACAGTAGGTGACAAAGACAGTGCTCACCCATAGAGCAGATTTCAGAGTCACACTCATTTCACTGGCATCTAATAAAGAATGAGTACGCAGAATGAAGGATCCTCTGTCACTGGGAAAGGGGAGGCTATACTCCACCTCTTTTACTACCCATACAAGGAAGAGATTCACCTGTTTGGCTCTAGTTTGATATCCAACAACCACCTGAAACAGTGTCAGTTTCTCTACTTATAAAAATAAAATTTAAATATTTATTTGTTAGGTTTCAGGTTTTCACAGTTTGGTTCCATAGGAGAAAGCAGCTCTGACATATTCCCATCTTACTCATCAGGTAAGCAAATAATCTAGTTCAGTCAGGAGTATCTGGGACATGCTGACTGGTTTGATGTAAACACTGAGGTCACTATTTCCATTTGCTTTCTGTGGACAAAGTGGTTAAGAATGTAACATACACAGAAGTTTTGTTTGAGAAGGTAGGTAATACATAACAAAGAACATTATGTCCCAGTTCACTCCTTGAGAGGGTAAACTGGAGCTTTGACTACCCAATTTGTTTACAATCCTGGTGTATAAATGGTAAGACTGGGTAAGCTCATAATTTCCTTTTTAGGTCCAAGCTCCTGCTATTTGCTGAACACAGCCAGCGTTCAGCTGAATTACAGTTTTGAGCTCCTATCATAAATCCATGACCAAACCAGATTTCACACTGTATGATAAACTGTCTGTTGTGGCCACGCAGGATTTCACACAGCACACACCGAATTCAGCTCTCTCTGGGACAGTGCTTTCTGTCCCACAGCATAGGCTGAACTGAAATTAAATCTCCATTTCAGTGTCACATGGTTTGTTTTTTCAATAAACTTATGAGAGTTAAATGTAGAGCTCGCCTTGATTTACAAGAGCAACACACCAGACTGTCTTTGACAAATAGTTGAGCACTTCAGCTTCCTCCCACCAGAGGCCAGGGATTGGTGGAAGCTCTGGGCTGCTCACTGCAATATTTATAGCCACCAAGCAGCCAGCATCCTGTAGAGACCTGACCCATTTAATTATCTGAAAAAGTTGAAAGAAAAAAAAAAAGAACAGGGTTTCTGACGCCTGGAATAGCATTGCAGGACAAAGGTAAATTTTACATCCATTAACAACAGCCCTGAATTTGTCACTACAGCTCTCACAGAACTACCCACCCATGCTATGGACTGGAACTACATAGGAGGGTTTCCAGGCTATAATATTTTAATACGAACTGGCAGAATTTATCATTCATTTTAGCACTTTGGCTTGATTTCCAGCTCACAGAATTTTCCATGAGCATGGACGTTTCTCAGAACTTACTAATTGAAACTACCTACCAAATAAATTCTACATAGCTTCAGCAACAACTTTGCAAATACTTTATTACAAGCATTTGAAACTTGAACTCTGTGTATTAATTTTAATTGAATAATTCCACAGATGGATGAGGGAAAGGATCACATGCAAACTTCTACTTAGCTACACTGTAAAGTACTACCAGTATAACTATTCCAGGATGTTTGATGCTCTTTTTTTCTGTTGCTGTTGTTGGATTGGTTTGGGGAGATTTTTTTAAATCAACGAGGTCTTACTGTTAAAAGATCTAGTTGAAATTAAATTTCTGCTAATATTGTTCTGTCTTGGAATGAGTTGAACGTGTCAATACTCCTACACTGATAGTAACAGCACTGCAATCGGGTTTGTTTTCCCATTTTAACTACATCAGTATAGTTACAGCAGTAAAAGTTTTCCGAGGGTGGGTAGGGTGTTACATCTTGTCATCTGTCCTATTTTGTGAGAAGGCTAGAAGGCTATTTTCCACTTCCACACAATAGTTGGATTTTCAAAAAGATAACACAAATTCTAACACCTCTGTCCTTTTCTGAAGAAGCCAAGCTCTAGCAGTGTAGTCAGTCCCTGCGACCATTTGCCTGCTAATAAAAAAATGCCAAGGATACCACAGGATCTCAGATGGAAGCACTTCCAGTTGGGAGTGAACTGACAATTTATTTTGGTCTAGAGCTCTAATCTGGATTTGAACTCCCCAACTAGAAACAAATTGCTCTCCCTCATTCAGCAACCTAAGCCATCTGGGTCTGGTCATTCAGCATGACAATGGGATCTGTATATCTGGCCTGATACCAAAAACCAAGTCTTCAAGGCAGGGTACTATTGCATAAACAGTTATCCTTTTGCCGCACAGCTCTGCAGCCAAAGATCAGGGGGAAAATTCAACTCTGGGTAGGTTAACAGCTACAGATATCCATACTGCCTTTCAGAAATGGCCCTCAAACTGCTTTCAGCACCTGAAAAGCCTACTCAGGGCTTTAAGGAGGACCATACACAGACCCACAGCATATGGGATCCCAAAGTTCAAACATATTCAGGCAATTAATATATCTGCATGTTGTAGAGCCCAGAAATAGCCTGAAAGTCATCTGCAAGAAAGCTATCTGGGCAGAAGGAAGGAGACCCTAGACTTACAGCAGGACCATTCTAATGATCTTTGTTTATTTAGTGGTGATACTGAAGTAACATCTTTGACTATAAATTCCACTGCACAGGTCTGAAATAGCTAAGGAATTGGCTTCACCTGAAGTGAAGCAAAGCCAGAGATTTGTTTGCTATATATGAATCCTGTCTCTCGTGGTGCAAATCCTGAACCTCAATTGCGTGACACAGCAATCTCCACACACCAACATAACTCTTTTACACAGAGGTGCACAAAGGATAGAAACAACCTGGGGAGCTGATGTCACTCCATGCAATACTTTGAAGAGGTTTCACAAAACCAGGGAAAGGAGCATCACCAGGGTTGACACACAGTACAGGGCAACAGGCTGTTTGCTCTCACCAAGTATCAGCAAAGAACTTGCAGCTGCTCTGCTTGGTGGTTCCCCCATCTCACAAGCACCCTCCAGAGCAGGGGCTCTAGCAAAGTACTCAGGGGGCCACTGGCCACTTCCAGTGTCCATGATGCCATATTGTCCTGGAACTGTTGGCCTGGTGGCATGCAGGCAGCCTCTGGTCAGGAGGAGCCTGGATAAGCTGTTTCTGCTCCAGCAGCTTCTGCAAGGTTGGGAAGGCAGGAGATGGCACCCCACAATATCCCCACTTCCAGCACAGATGGAAGCTCAGCTGCTTAAGCCTCTCAGACCTGGAGTTACTTTTTGGAGCAGAAAGGTGTCCCAGGTGCCTTCATAGCACACCACAACAAGTTTTCATCGGGCAGGCACTCAGGGCTGGATGGCAGGAGATGGGATAGTACACACCATATTCAGTTCTGCTGTGCTGGGATCACACATTCTTTGTGTGTTTTCTCCCTGACACTGGCAAAACTAAATATAACGTAAATAAAAACAAATAACTGCACATCCCCAGTTGGTCTGAGCATCAGGAAAAAAAAACAAAAACAAAAAACAAGTGAAAAAAGAATTACTTGTGATGCAGTTCCTGGGTCTCTACCACATGTTCTATTTTGCCAGTGGGTTCAAGCAATATGGAATAAACAAAATTATAAATGCAGGCAGCTCTATAAACAGCTAAAATTTCATATCTTTGTGTTTACTGAGCTGTAGTTCAGGAAACAAAACAAAAATCTAGAAAGGTAAGGTTTAATGTGCATGTTTTGCCAAGAAACAACTACACCACATATTCAAAACAGTAATAGAGCAATTACAGCAGGGATCTCTGGTAGGGGAGTCTGACCTTCTTGTTTTACACTCAAATACTAAATGCTTTGAAAATCTGTCAAGGTAATTATTTTAAAGCTCAAACAGAACACTCACCGCCAACAAACAGTCGGTTTGAGTCTCTGGTAGAGAAGAGCTCTACAGAAACTGGGTTAGGGATGTACTTGAGCCTGTGGTTTACCATCTTCTTCTTCTTGACAGTTACAGCTTTCATATGTTTAAGTGATTACATTTAAGTAACAGGAGTTTTTTTGGTTTTGTTTTTGTTTTTTTGTTTTTTTTTTAATTATTATTTTTTTGTTGTTGTTCTGAGTTAGCCAGTTACAGTGTTTGCTCCTGGGGCTCTTGCTGCATCCAAGGGAGAACGCAAAATAGAATAAAATCAAAAAACTCTAATCGAAAAAAAGCAACATTTTGAAGTAATACAGTATTTCCATATATGAGGCAAACTCACTTCTAGCACAGCAAAACTCTTTTTTAATTCCACTAATATTTGTCTTTGAGTGTAAATACGAGCAAATAGGCCTTTTCAGCCTGTGCCCAGTGACACGTCTGGACTCCACCTGTGAAGAGCTGACAAGGCTCCCTCCAGATGCAGATAGCAGCTCTCTCTGCATTTCTCCAGTTACTTTCTTCTAAGGCTTTTCTGGAAAAGGGAGCTCTACATCACCACTCAGCAGCGTGCCTGCCCACAGCAGGATAAAACTTTTCATGTTACTTAATTGCTTCTTCCCCCTTATTTAAATACATCAGCTCAGACTCTCTCTTGCACGCAAACTGCAGCTTTTGCTGCTATGGTGAGCTGCTATGCCTCTTGAAATCTCAGTGCTGCACAATTAGCATTTGCATGTAATTTACATTTTTTTTTGTCTTAGTAATACAAAATTGCAACTGTGAAATCTAGGAAATTAAAGCTCTTGGGTTCCTCAGAAAATTTACATTGTACCTTCTACGTCTACCAGGTTTTTCTGCTTCTGTAATAAAGAAATGCTTTTGCAAGCAAACATCCTTTCTTCTACACCAGCATAAAACACAAAGCTAATAAATTATTAAACATGTATTAATGCACGGAAACACTGCAGTCTGAGGCTTGATCTTAAGTCCTTGGACTCCAGCCGGCCTCATGTGGGGAGGCCTGAGCAATCTGCCTCCTCTTTGCACGGGATGCTTCATTGCTTCAGCATTCCTGCACCCTCCGTGCTGCCTTCATCTGGCCACAACTAACACCTGCACAAGCACTTAGGACAGCAGCACACGTGAAGGTAACACAGGCATGTTTATCTGTGAAGTATGGACCACCACCTATACGCGCAAGTGGGCTGGTTAGTACCTGTGCACACTGGGTCAGTCAGGAGCTTGGCTAAGAATTCACCTTTCTCTACTCTTCTTTGCTCCAAGCAAGGGTATTTAGGGAAAAGGAACAAGAAACATACATATGTATATAATATACACACATCTGTAAACACAAACAGGCCCACATTCACAGCCAGCATTTTCCACACGCACGGAATCCCATCTGTCTGTCACACTGATTCCTGGGCATGCAGAAGCATAGTCTGGCACCTTAGATAGCCAAGCTAGGCAAGCACTTCCAGATTTACAGGCTGATCTGCACAGGAGGGGATTTTCAAGGCTTTAGTGCATAAATCCCAGGATGAAGTTTTCAGGATCCCTGCAAAGAGCTCCTAAGGCTGCAAAGTCATTATTCTGCCTCTTGGTCTTGCCTTCTATATCACATCGACTCCCACCACACAGGCTCCCAGCCTGGATGCAGAGAAGTGGGCTCTTGCAGCAAGAAATACAGCTTCTTTACCTGTTAAGTTTTGCTTTAAGTAAGTCTGTATTTATGCAATGTAAAAAAAAAAAAAAAAAAAAAAAAAAAAACCACCCCAAAAACTCCCAGTTACTGGTAGGCTCCACAAAGCTGGATCCTCAACCAGCAGCAAAAACTGGAAGCAGAGAAGTCACTGCTGTGAGATATACGTTGAGTTTTCCAAGATTTAGAGGGAGAAGGGATCAGGTTATACATCAAGATAAAAAACAGATCAGCTTTGGGGAACATAAAAATCCCCATGCTTTGAAATCTGCTTTGGTCCTTATTTTAAAATCTGAAGCCGTTGAATCCTAATTGTTTAAAACCCTTCACCTCAATGCTACCAGAAGCAGAACATTTAGCTGTTTAGCTACTGTGGCATTTTGTGGATTGTCTCAGTGCTGCTGATGAAATGGAAAGAGATGCCTAAACTCTGATCTCCAAAATAGGAGCATTTCTAAATGCTTCTTCCAACTCTCCTTGTTAGAAATTAATTAAGAATTGCCAGGCAAGGTCAGAAAGAAGCTTTTTTCAGCCTGCATTAAGAAATGTATTCTGGCGGTAACGATGCCAGGAGGCAGACAAAAAGGGAAAACACACCAAACAAAGCTAAAAAACTTGTTCCTTTTGCAGTTCTCACAATACTAGGGGGGCATCCTCATGACTCCTGAAAGCTCAGAGATAATAAGGCTAAGCATTTTAAGAAAAAAATATGCTTTATCACAGTATTTCACCAGAAATACAAAGAATCAATTTTGGTAGGTACAAACAGATTGACAAATTGCAAACATTAAAAAAAATAAAAATCAAAGAGCACAATCAGAGTTACAAAGAGGTATGAATTCAGGATGCATTCAGGGAAGGTTAAAGAAAAATTAGCTAGTGTTTTTGACACTCTAACTCACATTAGAATCACAGATCTAAACATAAGCACCTGTTTATGTAAAGCACCAAGCCCTTCTTCATCAAGCATTGAATTTAAGGTAGACATTTAGCCCACCTGAAGTTTTGTAGTGGTTTCAGAATGATGGTAGGAAGCATGGCCAAAAAAATCAATTAAAAAGCACATCACATAGTTCATAACAAGAATCTTCAAGGCAATGTTTTCTCATGTATTTCTGCAGAAATCTGCTATTAAGTAAATGTAATATGCACTTGCTCAGAGATTGGTTGTTACTGGGGGAAAAACGTGCACTAAAAATATGTAATTTAAAAATCAGCTCCCATAAAGTCATGTTAAAAGGGGTCTGTGATACATAGCAGGCATAAAAGAAATCCTTCTCATACACATCTTAAATTCACACATAGAAAAAAAGGCTGAATCTGCCCTTGTGCTCCTACTGGGAAAATCCCTGCACTGAAATAAAGGTGATTATTTTCAGACAATGGCTTTTCTCCAGTATGGGTGAAGGTAACTGGATTTGTTTTACATAAAAAAAATCATTATATCATCCAAACAGCATGTGTCATTGAAGTATCAAAAGATCACATCTCCTTGTGGTATAATTTGAGGTTTTTTTCTGGTATTTTTTTGAATATTTCATTAGACAGCATATCTCCATGTGGTACTTTCCCCAGAGAGTTTGCCACTAACAGCTCTGCCTCTCTACACACACATGGCCACATTCAACTTTCTGCACCAACGTTATTGCCATTAAAGCTGAGTCTGCAGACTGTAAGCAGAGATGCCAGACAAGCCTGATGATAGCAAAACAGAGAGGAGGCTCTTCAGTATTGCTGAAGAGCCACTGGAGTAGATGGCACAAGCTTTTATTCCCAGCCAAGTACCGCCACCCAAGCCCCGTTACGGGTTTCCCCTGCAGAGCAGAGATTGCTGTCAGCCTCTCATGAATTATCCTCCAACACAGCCAGCAAAATGTCAAACCCCACCAACTTTTCCTCTTCCCTAAAATTACTACCTTGCAGATAGGAGGGTGCTATTTCCTTTCACATTTGTGTAGGAGGGGGTGGGAGGCTTTTCTAGCTTTTCAGGGACTGGGATGACATAACCCAGAAACCTCTTGGGACAGCATGTGCCGCGTACAGGAGCCACTGCAACCACCTGCTGCCCCACTCCACAGGCACACACACGGCATGCCATGGCTCTGCAGGGCTTCTTTCCTAGAGCCACCCATGTCCACGGGAAACAGCCAACCTCCACCCCCCCAGCGTGTCCTGGAAAGCAGGTACTCTCCTCTCACACACCCAAGGGACTTCCCTCCAGCTCTCTGCTGAGATGAGCTACAAGGCTGATTTCCATGATGAAGCTACATGTCTCCTAATGTGCCCGAGGCATCCTGGGGAGAGGCATGATGGAGGGGAGAGGATTCTGACAGCCCAGAAGCTGCATTTCTCCATCCTACAAAATCCTCTCTCCCCCTGTCTCTTTCCTATGCAGATCACAGGATCATCTGACAGCATCTACCAAAAGTCATAAGAAATTGAACTATGCAGAAAAGTACCGTTCCCTCCTCATAAGGCCTTATCAGTCAGATATCCCCAGGAGGGGGCACAAACAGGGAGGAAATAAAAAGGGAAAACTGTTGACTGAAAAGCTGTATATAAATTTCGTGTAACAAAACCTGCTCCTCACAATGAATCTTTTCCCAAAGGCAACAGCAGCCCAGCTCTGTCACTATCAGGACAAGGCTGTGAGCCCAAAACAAAAGCATCTTATCAGCAGCAGGAGTTGGCTGTGGTCACAGCAACAATGATCTTGTCCTCATTTCTCTAACAAGCTCCCACTGGAGTTGAAACAAGGCAAACCCGAGGGAGGGAGTCTCACTTGATAGGCTTTTTTAATTTTTATTTTTAAATCGAGGTTTTCAGTCATTTCACTCATCCAAGTTCAGGATGCTATTCTCATTCATTTCCTTGGAAGTAGGATCAGGCTCTCATTGCATAACTGCTAGGGAAAGAAAAAAATCTAAACAAGAGCAGCAGGAGGAATGCTCACAGCCCGCTTTCCTTCCTTGCTCCTCCAAACCGAGTCTGCCAGGAATTATATTGACCAGGGCACTCCATCAGCCTCTACCCTTGTCTTCACCCCAGGTCTGACTGTACCCTAGCATACTCGGAGGTCTAATTATTATCTGAATGGGAAAGATTTGTAGCAGAGCTATTTGTAGGAGCCAGGAGAGGACTCCCTGACACTCTGGCTATCTTTGATTTCCTGGGACCTCAGGAGTGAAAACAACCTCCAATGGCACCCGAAGTTTCCCAACTTACATTCAATAGTGAGAAGCACTGATTGCTTATCATGCTTAATACCAAGCAGCTTCTTCAGCCTAAGGTCATCCTATTTCCCGAGGAGAATAATAGGGATATTAAGAAGCCACTAGCCTCGCAAACTTGAGTGTCAACCCCCCTACGAAATCTTCCATTTAAATTGTGTGCAAGCTTCTCCATGGATATCAGGCTTTAATTTTTTTCTCAGGTTCTCCGAACAGTTCCTGCCGCGCTCAGGAAGCCCTGGGCGGCAGCCCCAGCCCCTCAGGATAGGGAGCTCCTCAATGGCAGGATGTTTACATAGTAAGGCAACCATGTGGGGAAACTCCTCTGCTCTCCAGTCCAAGACAGCCACCCTTCTTGCGCCGCCGCCGAGGAGCGCTTGGTACCCACTACTCCTCGAACCCCCTCGGGAAGCGGGGATTAACGCGAGGACAGCCGGACGCGCCCCGCTCCGTCCCTTCCCGCAGGTGAGCAGCGGACAGCACCGTGCCGGCGATGGCCACGAAGAGGACATCCCAACGCGAAGGGCACCGCGCCGCCCCTGCGCGGGGGGCTTACCTTGCGCACCCCGCCGAAGCCATGCTCCGCCGCCACCCGATCGGCCTCCGCCTGGCCCCCGCCGCGCAGCTCCACCAAGAAATGGTTGGTGTACACGGCTCCGCGGGCCGGGGGGGCGCCGAGGAAGAGCAGGAGGACGAGGATGAGGAGGAGGGCAGCCCGCAGCACCGGCGGCCCCGCCGGCATGGCCCCGCGCTGCGCGCCCGCGGAGGGCAGCCCGCCGGGGCGGGCGGGCAAGCGGGGAAGCGCCCAAAAAGGATGGGAGGAGAAAAGGAGGAGGGAAGAAAAAAAAAAATATTAAAATTAAAACAAACGAGAGCGGCGGAAGGCAGGAGGGGAGCGGCGGTGCGATGTGCGAGCGTTGAGAGCCCGGCCCTCCGCGCCCCGCGCTCCGCGGCGGCCGAAGGGCAGCACCAGCCGCGGAAGGATGGGTGGAGGGGGGAACACGCTGCGCTGCCAATCACGAGCGGGGAGGATCGCCCTGTTCCCCCCCTCCCCCCCCGCCCCGCACAGCCCACGGCGCTCGCTACACCCCTTCTTGTCTCCCCGACACCACACCCACACCTCACACCCACCTGCCTCGGTCCTCCCCCGCCAGAGCCGCGCCCCCACAATTACACCCGCACGCCGCGCACCAGCTCCCCCCATAGCTCCCCCTCCCCTCCCCCCCTCCAGCTCCAGCCTAGCCCTGGACCTGCCCCAACCCCTCCAGCTCTTCCCGTGGGGCTGGAGCGAGGAGAGGAGACTGCTGAGTGATGCCAGAACCCCCAGAGAAGGAAATGTTACACAGGTGGCTGTAGGGACAGGAGAATGAAACACTTGCACCAAACCCTCTCCAGCTCAGCGAACACAAAAGTGTCAGTGAGTTCCCCCCTCAACTCCCTCTCTAGCCAGAACCCTACCCCAGCTGCGCACAGGGCCATCAGCAACCGGTCCCCATCCCTCTTTTTGCAAAAGTCAAAGCACAGGGAGGTGATCAAGCAGTCCTAGGACAAAGTCGGGGGAAAGCATCAGGCCCAGGGCTCCCCACTCTGCACTGACCTCCAGCCTGCTCTGCCAGCCTGCACAGGATCACACTGCAGTCCAGGCTCCCCCAGCAATCCCCAAACATGAGTTTGCAGGGGAAGACTGGCAGGAAAGCACCTGGGCATTCCCTGTGTTGAGACAGCCAAGGACTGTGAGTGTTCTGTGCACTGGTGGGATTGCAGAGGTAGCAGCACCTAAAAAGGATGGGAGCTCAGTTCTGTAGATAACCTGCCATCTGCAAAACTCCAAGTGGAAAGGAATGGTACAGGTTATACAAGTTTACTGCAAGGTATAGTTTAGTTTGTTTCTACAGATACATCTGTTAATTTGTCGTGCCAAAGGTTAATCCTTTGATGGATCCCTGAATGATCCCCTGGGAAAGACTCAGGGCACAGAATGCATGGAAAGTTAGTACTGCCTTTAAAGCAAACAAAAAGATAGATTTACTGTAATCTGTCCTGCAAACGCCGAAAGGGAGTACAGACCTTAAATCAGTTGAGGAAGACAAAGGAAAACAGCAGAAATCACAAGTGAGACTCTTCTTCCATTATCCTAAAATGCTTTAGAAAATGACAGAAAAGCTGATCGCATGATTGTGAATCCGAATGAGCATTGGTTTGTCATGCAAATTATTGATTTTCTTCCTCTGGATAAAAGAAAATCCCTATTCAAACAGAAGGGAAATGGTAACTTGGAGCCTGATCCAAAGCCCATTTACATCAACAGAAGGGCTGTAAATGAATGATTGATGTTGGAAAAAAAATCAAACACGAAGGAAAGGTAAAACATGAGAAATAGCACAGTAGAGAAGGAAAACAGCTTTGCAGCCTCATTAAGAGATTATGTCGATAAAAACCAGCTTTTAGATGTGTGTTCTAAGCACAGACAGCTATTAAAAACAACTTTATATGTTATTTCTTTAAGCCAAGCTGTTTGTTTTCATCAATACTCAGCAACACTTCTCCTTACAGTATCCTTCCCATTCTGCTGCATGGTGCATTTCCGGGTAACTTGAGGCCTGTGACACCCTTGGACCAGTAATACCTGATGGCAACTGCTTGACAGCCAATGAAGGCCCTACTGGGTTCCATCTACAGATGTTCCTTGGGATCAGAAACTAAAGGAAAATAAAACAGAATCAGGGAAAGGCTTTTTCTCTACTTTAAATTCTGACCTGTAAATATACATATATATATATATATATTTATGTATGTATGTGTGTGTGTAAGCCTTTCTTCACCCAGAGGTTTTCCCTTGGTTGACACACCTCCTTCCATTTTGTTGCTAGTCCATAGAAAGAGGAACATCAATAACAAAGGCAATGGAGAAACCCAGCAAGGAAAATCCTGCACACATTCAGAAATTGGGACCATATCACAAGCCCGGGTGAGGGGTGTGACTAAGTCATTTGCTGTGCACATTCTGACAGCCCCGACTGCCGTCTGACAGTACTGCTCTGCAAGCTGCTGCCACTAAAGAGACATTGCCAAGGAGATAGCACCAACTGGCTCTAGCTTATAAACCTCACCATGACAAGCTTTGATGGTTCTGTCTATATGATGTTAAAAAAAATAATAAAAAGAAAAAGATTAGGTTAGAAAAGATTGGGTGAAAAAGTCCAATCTGAATAACACTAAGAAGAGAAAACTCCACCCAAAGAGGCCACTTAAAAAAATGGTCGTTTTGTTGATGACTACGGAAGTTTAAGACCAGACAGGACCATTGGGATATCTAACCCAGTGCTTTATGAAAGCTGAAGGGCTTATGTGTATTAGTTCTTGCATCTGGTCTGTAGTCCTTTTTTTTTCCTTAATGTACCAATCTTGAGTTAAAAATCAAGACTGATCTATTACGGCCACTGGGGAAATGTTCCAATGATTGCTTAGAGCCATTTGCAAGAAGCTATAACTCTACCTCTCTCTAGAACACCAGTTGGTCCTGCATTGACTTCTAGGTTTTGTTTTTATTATGAATTTGTTCATGGAACTACTGAACTATTATTATCCCCAGCTGATAGCTTTAATGTTGTGATTATAAAGATATAGATGGCACTCCCTGAGTCTCTTTCTGTGAGGCATATTTTCCGTCCCTTCAACCTTTCCCATTAAATCTTTTTACTCCTTGAATTGTGAACTGTAGCTACATCAGGTATTTTTTCAGCAGAGGTCAGGCCAGTGTTAAATGGATATTACATCACATTTCTATTCTTACTGGGAACCCAGTGTTTCACCAGCCAAGGATTTCATTCAGTCTCCCTGATGTGCAGCAGAGTGTCCATGCTGACTCACACACCTCTCATTGCCTGTGAGCCCTCTTCAGGTTTGCTGCTCTCTAGGACAGGTTATTGTACCCTGCATGGCCAAAGAACTTTGTCCCTAGATATATATTACCGTACTTGACCACAACTCATGTCATTTACATCCATGGAGCTGTCCAAACAATCCAGATCACCCAGCACTCCTCTCTTTTATAGTTTATGGCTTCCTTCTTCAACCTACAAACTTTATCAGTAATGAGTTTACATTGATGTACTGGATTAGCAAGATCTTACAGAGATCATTTTTTGGCCCCAGTCCTTTGGAACTTCTCCAGAATCAAATCAACTCCAGCAATGATTCCCAGTTTTTAATTATACTTAAGGACCTAGCATTCAATCAGTTTTTAGTCTGTGTCATAAAGGCCATTTTGATTTTGTATCCTATTTATTCACTGACATGTCACAGGATATTAAGGGTCTCCCAGACACAAACAATGTCATAAACATGATGGATCAAAAAAACCTGCGTTTTTTTCAACTTCATCAGTCAGCCCAGTAAAAGAGACCAAGGTTACTCCTATAATTTTGGCTTATCTAACAAAAGACAAATAAACAACAATACTAGCTTTATCAGTCAAAAACTACAACAGTGCTTAAATAAATGATATAAAATTAGTTTAACGATTCCAGTTCCCAAATGGATTGCTGGCTACATTTTTAAGCTACCATTAAATTACTACAGTTATTTTACAACAAGTAATTGGTGCTCATTATGAGGTCAATAAAGTACTAACTTTTACAGGAGATGTTTCTTTTTCTGAGGACTACACAGGATGGTACCGTGCCAAGAGACCAGTGTGTCAGAGGAAATTGTAAGAACTCACTTCCTTGCTTTGGAAGTCAATCCCAAGTACAAGATTTACATTGCTTTCATCCCAGCAATTACACGAGCCGTAGCGTTCTGAAGAGCTGGAAACAGAATATTGCAATAATTAAACTTCATGTTGTGAGAGAGCAAAGCACATGAGCATCCTTTGGCACAAGTCTGAGTCTCTCTTAAACCTATCTTTCTGAAGCTGTGAAGTGAGCATGCATGCCTTAAGTGGACTTAGAAGCAGGTTCAAAGACAATACCTACGTTTTGAGCCACAGAAATGGAATTAAAAAGGCGTGAGATTTCAAAAGGTAAGAACTCAATGTGTATTTTAAAAGCCCACAGTTGAAAGAAAGTGAGGCAGTACTGTTTGGGAAACTTGTTTAGAAGGACAGGGAATGACCAGACTTAATTGAATAAAAGCAAGAACAAGAGACTATAGAAGAATAAAGAACTTACATTCTCCACACATCAAGAGCACAGGAGAACATGTGTAGTTGAATGTATAAAATGAAAAGAATAGAGTGAAATGCTATCAGGAACTGTTAGGGAAGTTGAGCCAACCAACTCACTGCTAAGTTGTCCTACTTCAGCTACAGGATCAAAGTCACTTCAGAAGGATTCCAGAAGTACTCTAAAGGTATATCTGTCTGCCAGCCTTGCTGTGGATCATCTTATGACAGTGTATAAGAGCAAGCTTTAAACTGGTTTGTTTTGGTACTGAGCAGCACAGGTATGAGGAAAGAAAAGCTGAAACCACAGTAAATGAGTTCAGAGAGAGCACAGCCACTATTGGTCCACTTTGGGCTGATTTGGCAACCAGCCGTGACAGTCTTAAAGAGGATTTTAATAAAACACACATCTGGACCATTTGAGCACAATGATAAAAAGGTGGATGTATGAGTTACCATAGCTATTTCTCATAGTTATTTCTCTCATAGGGTGAAAGAAAGTTTCTAAACAAGACCTGGAAATACTAGTGTAAAAAAACCCAAAATGAAACCAAAACCCAACAACAGCAGCAGACTTAAGGGAAGAAAGCCAAGGTACAAAGATGTCTGTCGACCATGATTGGGCCAAAGGAAAATGACTGGGTATGTGAAGTTAGGGACAGAGATCCTGCATCAGAGGAAAGACTGGAAAGTAGAACTCAAAAACAAAACATCAAAACATCCAGAAATTTGTGTCTGAGAAATCCACCCACGTGGGTGATGAAAGTTTCCTGAATTACTAACAAATCTAAGTGTTTGCCTCGGGAAGCTCCCAACTGTGTTTCAAATTAATTACAGAAAGGCCGAGGGAAGGTGGGGAAGAGAACCCAGAAATTGCAGTTCATTTAACTTTCTGAGTCCTTGTAACTGTTCATCTCTTTGATACAGAGGAGGGAGTCACTACATACAGGTGGGGGACCACTTGTAGTGAACATTTGGCTGAAACATGGGACAGACAAAAATGCAGTTTATTGCAGTCATAATGCATATGTGGTGTTAACAGTTCCATGACAACTTTTTGGGGTAAAAAACAGGTGTTTGATTTGTAATTAAAAAATGCTGAAAAATCGTGTATTTACTGTTGTCCTTTTCATTTTAGATTTCATATTATGCTCCTCACAGAATGTTTGATATTTTTTTTTATCATAGCAGTTAGAAACCATCAGTTTGAAACAAAGATATGTTCACAGATTTTTTTTTAATTTCTGTGTATTAAAATTTTAGGCTTTCCTTCCAAACAAGAGCAAAACAACTCAGTAGAAAATCCATATTTTTTTTTTTAGCACTTGAGCTTAAAGAAAAACCAAGACATATGATCATAAGAAAATAATTTATAAAGGCAAGACCTAAAATAAAACAAGAAGCTGTTCCTATCTGAGCAGAAAGCTCTCTACAGACAGACATTAGTTTGCTTCCATAAATTAGAGATATGGCACCATATATCCAGATAAATGCAGGTTCCTTTCAAGTTTATCTTTGAAATACCAAGTTTACAAAAGATAAATTAAACTCTTCCACTTCTAACTTTGTTCCCCTTGCTGATAGGAGAATAAATATATCAAGACTTCATTTTATAAATATCCTTTTGGTGGAACCTGCTTACAAAATTTCTGTGTATTCTATTGTAAATTAAAGCCTTGCATCCCATAGAAAAGTGCAGGAAAAGACAAGTAAATGATCTCTGCCATCTCTTCTGGGCTGCTTTGATCACCTTTCTCATAATTCAGCTGCCAAGTATTACCAGAGTTATGGTGCTCGGTTCATGACTGAAGTGAGTTTGTCTGTGCTCTTTCTTGTACCAATTTCACACCCCTACAGTTCACCTCCCACTCTGAAAAAGGCTGCAGACCAGCAACTTTTCCGTCACATAGTCATGAATTAAAAGAAAACCTCAAAAGAGCTTAAAGCATCACACCAGAATATCAGTTTTAAGTTAATAGATATTTACTCCTGTTAAGGGTCATTTCCTTCAGGATCTCTGCATAGCTACCTTTTCAGTTTTGTCATATTTGGCTGTCTCATTCCCAGGCCCTGCCTAAAAACCTTTTCCTTGCTAACAGTGATGTTCTCACACTCCTGGTGGGGAGACACTGGAGCTGGGATGCAGGCATAGGCTGAAAACTGGGGAACAAAGCTCAGAGGATGCTACGGTCAGTCTTCTGCAGATACTGGTTTGGGAAATGGGAGAGCCAGAGAGCCACCTCAACATGACAGGATTAAGATTAGGCTGCCACCACCCGCGAGCTCAACCCTCTGTCACCAGCTGTGCCACAAAAAGATGTTTGGTGGAGGCCACACTCAGCACAGAAGAGACAGGTCAGCAATGGGAAAGGCATAGGGAGAAATGAAAACTTGAATTTTTCCCTTCATCTCACACATACCTCAGATAATGATTACTAAGACTGTTTGCACAAAGAAACCTCATTCTACTTTGAGGTTCAGAAGTGTTTGTGCTGTAAAGGGCAACAATAAACAACTTTTTGTAAAGAAAAATGGAGGATTATCTAAAAGGCAGGCCATACAAAGCCTGCTGAAATTCAGTGGGAGATGGATGACAAAGCCTGTCTTGTCCTTTGTAATTCTCCCCTGGTAGAAATAATTTTTTCTGGATTTTTGGCATGAAAACAAACACATCTATTCCCTCCACCTTCTTTTCTCTAAGTGCTGTCCTTTTCCAAATTATTAAGAAGGGTGTATATGCATATTGTCACACTAAGCAGTATCATGGCTTCCTAAAAAAATCACCAAAAAGTAACTGTACATTCATAATTGCAAAAATCAATTCTGACAATATAAGAAAAAAGGAAAAAAATATGAGCAAATAAATAATTAGGAAAAACATATCACTTGTCCCCTAAACTCCTCTCATATTCTCTTCATAAAGAAATGCATTACTTGTTGCTACTTCTGCTGAGAGATAACTATAATGAACATCACAAAAACATGTGCAGGCTGTGCTCAAGAGCTCATTTCTCAACTACAGCAAAAACCTGATGTTTGACTACATCTTTATGTCACTTGTAGAAAACAAAGAAGCCACTAGGAGCAGATGAGAATTCAGGTTTTCAATAAATATCTTGGTATGGCAAAACTGAAGTCTAGTTTATTTTGGGGGTTAGTTTGGGTCTCATTTTGGTTTTGTTTTGACTTCGGTACACAATTAGATTTTAAGGAGTAAAAACTTATTTTCCATCAGAATTGCCATGCTGGCTTCAAGGTGGGGGGCCTTTCAAGAGACTTCCCCCTATATTTTTAGTTCTTTGCATCCCTTACATCCTGATAGAAGCAGAGTTGCATCAGTGTCCAAACGGAGGACTTGGGATTCAGCAAATTTTCCATTTAAATTTCAGTTCAGAGAAGAAAGTACAATAATACCACAAAAGGAGGCGAGGGTGACACTTCATTTGCAACAGTGTCAAATTTAAGACAAAGGAATTTAGATGGGAAAGGAAAAAAATCTTTAAGACAGGTTTACCTTTGTACATGTATCTTTTCTATTATATATGACACTGGTTTTGGCAGAGCCATGGGCCCCTATTTTAAAAAATCAAAGAGAAAAGGCAACTCAATCCCCAACTGTGCATTGCTGTTTTGCCCAAAGATTTGTTTTGGCAGGTTCTTTTAGTCACATCCTGTTGAGGTTATCTCAGGAGCCATCCCTTTGAAAGGTGTTGATACCTTGCATGAAGAAATTAAGCAGCAGCAGGATCACCAACATCATGAAGGACATCACAAGACAAAAATAATCTCAGTGGGAAATACATCTATTCTGCCTTCTTATGGAAGTATGTAATATAGAACAGTCCAAATAATTTTAACTATTAAAGGGTCACAGTAATGCATTGTAGATACTGAGTAACTGTTTGTATGACCAGAAAATACAAAAATAAAAATAAATATGAAAAAAAAAACCACCACAAAAAAATGAACACTGGAAAAGGAAAAGAAAATCCAGCAATGTTCTATTTGCTTTGCAACAATCATGGATCTTATCAAATCACATCATTGTATCTTTGTATAGACTCCTCTGTGTGATTACTGCTGAAATGTGGGACAAAGTACATTCCTATATTCATCTGATATAGGCTGCACAACACTGAATAAATGATTTTTTTTAAAAAAATATGGAACAGATGGTCACCTTATTTAAGCAGCTGTTGGGGGGGAAAAATGATTCATGATCAAGCACAAAAGGATAAAAATGCACTCCTTCAGATGCACTCCCTCCTGCTAAGTAGTCGTATCAGAATTCAGCCACTACAAGAGAAGTGAGGCGAGAGGGCTCCTCCTGATCAGCCCTTCCCACTACTCTCAGTGGGGTATGAGCCATACCTGTAAATCCAAGCTGGTGGTGAGCAAAATCTCTTAACTATGCCTCAAGGACATTTTTTATGTCCAAGTTTAATGCTAACAAGTGGAATTGCCAAAGAGTAAACAAATAAAGAACTTAAAGCCTACAAAACTAAAACTTATGTGTTTCAGGAGGTTATATTTTATCACTAGGTGGCATTGCTCTAAATCTTTCAGTGCCTCTCTTCTGAGCTCTTTACTGTATGGATAATGCTGTAACAGCTGGTGAAACACGCAGGTTTCACTGAGGTGCCACCAGCCACATTGCTCAAAATGTGCACAACATGTCAGCAAATCTATACAATGCAAGATTTTGTTCTACTTTTGCCTCAGATCTTCTGTTTACTACTATAGAAATAAATGCAGTCCATAAGCAGATGCTCAGTTACTCCAACTGAAAGCCTTAGCCTACTCAGAAGCATTTATAAAACAACACCAGCCCCCTCTGACATCCCTCTCCCTTCCGCGCATCACTCCCACAAATGTTTCCATCAGGGGCAGCACAGTTGGTTATAGCTCATGTTCATGTGTCACACGACAGCTGTAAAGCCAGGGCTTTTTACCAATTCACTGCACCACTGGGCTGACTCACTGGCCTGTGGAATTTGAAAAACATGTTGAAAAGTTATTTTCAATTCTTTTTCTTTACTTGAACTGTCTGTGAAAGCTGATGATAAAAAGTCTAACAGCATGAGAAGAGTAAAAGAGCATGAACATTTGTATTATCTCTAAACCTGAGTAAAGTTTTCAAGAGCATAGAAATGATACAAGTCCTCAAACCTCCATTTTGAAGCAACCTTAGCAAAATATGTCCCCAATTCAATTTGAAAACTTCCATAATCTCGTTCTGACTCCAGTAACCAAATCTTAAGTACTGTGTTTGAGGCTTGTGACCTGATGTGCAGCAGTACCATATGCTAGAGAGGATTTAAACCTTCAAGGAGGTAAAGTTTGACCAAGTCCAGAAATGAAATCCTAAAATCCCCTCCCTGTAATCACCTAAAGCATAGACTGGGCAAAGAGACTGATTATGTACTTCACATTCAGGAGTCACTAGTTAAGAAATATAGCAAGGTCTTGGAAAAGAGACTAGAACCTAGAACTCCTCACTCTCAGCTGAGGACCTCAAGCACCAGATAAATCATGATCTTTACACATTTACAGTTTCAAGACAACTAGTGAGAACATTCAGCCCCTTGAATAAGAACGAGAAATCCCTCCACATTTGCTATCTTAACAGCTACATCCTCAGTTCCATTGCTAGACTTTGTCTGCCTTTCCAAGACAAACCCTTTAATAAAACGTACTCTGAGGCTTGGATGGTACTGTCTGCTTTACTGATATGGCAAGCTGATTTGTATTTGTCTGTTTCCACAAATGAACATCGTTATGTCGGCAGCAATGACCTTCACATTTTCCTGAGTTCAGATCAACATCAAGAGGTCAGAACAGCTCTATGACCAGCAATGCTTCTGTTCAACAGATTTTATCCTAGGAATGAGACGATTGTAGCACTCAGCAACACTGGGTTTGGGGAGAAATACATTCTAATTCCTTTTAAACAGTTTCAGGGCAAAGATAGAGTGCTGTTCAGTAGAGGAAAACAAGTCAGTCAAATGAAAGAGTAGTTATTTTCACTTTCAATACTCCCCGGAATTAATTTCTAAAAGCGCAAGAACTGATATTAAACTACCTTTATTTCCTTTACACTCTCCCTTATATGCTCTCTCAATCCAGTATACATGCACACAATCATCTTCCAGCTCTGAGGATCAAGACAGGGCCTCACAGAAGTGGGTCAAGGAAACTTTCCCCACTCTCTGAGCTCATACAACCTGAGATTCATTCACCAGATTCTCCAACAGTTGCCTCAAGACTTTGTAACTGAGCACATGAAACTGTTCAATCAGATTAATAACACTCACCCTTGCAAAACACTTGAGCTCTAGGGAAGAAAGCAGCTTAGCACTAATGGTAGCTATTGTCTTTAATCTACAAAAGGCCTTGAATACATGCTGGGGAATAAAGAAATAAAAGTTTCAATGGTTTGACTGAATCAGTTTAGATAAAAATCAGTGAACCTCCCTTATGCTGGCTCTCATGAAAGTATCTATAAATCACCTTCTAAACCCCTTAGAGGGAGCAGAAAGAGCTGTGTGCTGTTCTCTCAGCCCAAGGCACATGGCAGTGTTGGTGTGCTGCTCACCTAAGAAACACCGCTGATGTCCTGGTACAACAGTCCTACTTCTCTCCCTTCTTTACTGAAAAAGATTCCCTGATGGGTACAGCTAGAAAACAGCCCCTCCTTCATGATAGGTACAGGGATATTTTTATTTTGGTTTTTTGGGGGTTTTGTCTTCTCTTCCATCCAATCCAGGAAATGCCAGCCACTGCTTAACATCTCATTTCCACTCCTGCTGCCTTGCAAGTATCATTTCTTCCTGAAGTAGCCCACTGCAAATGGACCAGTATCACACATTGAATCACCTGTGGTTAACAGGAGACTATCACAGCTTGACACTGCTGTATAGACACGGGCTGAGTGTACCCATTATAGCCTGGAGGGATAATTAAGTAGTCTGTTAATAACCTGAAAACTGAACATTGGTTGCTATTAATATATTAGTCATCTTAAGAGAAGTACCCACATATCCATGATAGATGATGAGGTTGACAATAAGATTTAAAAACGAAAACCCATGTGGTTTTGGGAACATTTGTATAAATTAGGGATATCTAATTTAATCAGGTACTCAGTATTGAAATGCTTGCATAAAAGATTATGAGGAAATACAAAGGCCCACATTTGCTCCCTCCAGAAGCAACTGACTGGAGTCTACAGGGATTCTGACTTTTTGGCAGAGAAATAAGCTTTTCCTTTTCAAGAGCAGAGCATTCTCATTTATCCCCTGGCCTCTCCAGCTGCCTGTTTAAAGTCTGGCATTTCTCTGCTCAGGAAGCAATTCTATTCGTTTCTGTAGCATCCCTCGTGAGAGTCTCAACGGGGCTGAGCACTGAAAAAAAAGGTCACCAGGAAATCAAAGCAGGAGAGGGATGTGAGCTGGCACTCACAACAGCAGGAGAAGGATGGCTTTGTGGCTACAGACACATGGGTTTATTGCAGCTTTCTTGACCTCTGAGAATTTGGCGTAGATGTCAGATCTGAACGTCTTTTATTGAGAGTACAAAGTAAAGTCAAGCAAATGCAAGGAGGGAGAATGACTTCTGGAAAGAAAGCATAAATATAACATCATAGGAATGACTCACACATATCTGAAGGAACAGTATCTTAAATTGCATCTTAAATTCAGTGTTTGTTGCAAGATTAAGGTGAAAGGGCATCTGAAATTGAAGTATTTATTAGTTATCTTTCTGCTGATAGTCCTTAGTAGTTACTAGTTACCTAACATTTCTGACAAAAAGAGTGTTTCTCTGTAGTCAAGAATTTGATGAGTTGCACTGGGAATATGTGGAATAACATAAGAAGTGTTGTTCACTCAAATTCAAGAAAGATTGAGATTGCTGCAGATATAAAAGGAAAAAAAAACAACAATGAAGACAGTCATGGGAACCACGAGTCAGCCCAAAGTTTACAAAGTCCAGCTGTGTTTTTTCAACTAACCAATCAACAACAGAAGAGAAAGGATGGAGCTACTCTGGAAAAACACAATTACAGAATCACACGTCTAGGAGAAAGCACTGACAAAGAAGGGACATTTAAGACCAGTTGCATTATTGTTATAAGAACAAACAGATATTAATAATCCACATTCAGGCATGACTACACCGAAAGCTAAAAGATTAGGCATTAAAAGAAAAGCATTGAAGGAGTGATGTCTTACAGGAGGGAAATAGGTTTTAAGATGTAGGTTGCTAAAGCTTACGGGAAAAGCTGTGATATGGTGCATTCAGCAAGAAGGGGTTGGAATTGCTAACCTGGTAGAACACTCACAGTTCTTTGTACCCTGGCTTCTTTTAAAATAAAAGAAAATAAAAAGGCAGGGATCATAGACTTCTTTTTTTTCCACAAAGTAACATACACGTGAAATAATTTGCATAAGAGTTTTATTTTCCCTTTTGCATATGTAAAAAATCTGGTAAACTTTGGGGTTCCCAATTACAATTGAAACATCTGCTGTGTGAAGAAAGGCAAAGACTGAGATGAAGCATTTTATCAAAGGGTGACAGATTTCTGAAAAGTCCATCAGCAAGGCTTGGCAGCTAATGGATAAATTACAAGCCCATGATAGATAATAACCAAGTTCTGTGGTTTGAGAAAACACCAGACATGGCAGCTGATCTTTGTCAGACTACAGAAACTCCCCAAAGGCAGGAACAGTTTCCAACACAATGTACAAGCCCTTCATTCTTAAGGTATGTTCTGTAGTACATATGCCTCTGGCAGAATAACACCTGTACCTTTTGTACTAAGCTTTACCAGTTTTGACTACTTAGACCAAGGACGACTAAGGGCAAAAATCCCAAAATACTTGGTATGTCTTGACCTGACCTTCTCTACAAAACAGAACAGGAGACCTGAGTGCTCCTGAGTGAGGCCTTGATCCAAATTTGACAACTCAGGTCCTAGTTATACCTTTAGGGCCCCATTGGGAAAGGATGGAGGTTTCAGTGCCTACCTGAAAAAGAACTGAGCTGCAGCTCCTCTTCTGAACCAGCCTGCACAACACTGCCTGGATCAGTTACCACAGGAGGAAACATGCTGGTTCCTCTCCTTTCTCAGAGCCAAGGGGCTGAAGGATAAAATTGTTTTAAGGTCTCAAGGAGCTTCAGCCCCTTTCACATTTAGATGTGGTCAGAATGATTACACCCTACCAGTTGACCCTTGCATGCTGCCCAGGAAAATGTAGACATAGAAGTAAAAAAAAGGGTGGCAAAAAAAGGGGCCTGAAGAAAGAGTGTATGAGACTGAGGGAAGGGAAAAGCAAGAAGGGAGGGCAATGGGAATGGTGGCAAAAAAAGGGACCTGAAGAAAGAGTGTATGAGACTGAGGGAAGGGAAAAGCAAGAAGGGAGGGCAATGGGAATGCAGAAGAAGGTGGAGGAGATAAAGAAGTGAAAGACTGATAAACCAAAGACAATTTAAAAAAGAAAAATGGTCTGGAAAAAGAAACACAGAGAACAGATGGGGTTAAAATATTTGCAGAGCCCACCATTGCAAGAAACTGCCATGGGAGATTAAAAAGCTGAGCAAATGTGTGAACGAGATGTATACATCTGTCATTGCAAACGCATGGCCTCCTTGTCTGCCTCCATGCAGGCAGCTTCCCTGCAACAGCTGCTCTTTCTGGTACAGCTACCCAGTAGCCTAAAAGCTCATCTCCAAATCTATTGATTCTAATATTTGACATAGCATCTTGCAAAGCTGCTAGATGCTCTAAATAATATCTAGTGCAGTCTCTGCACATCTGGAGAGGCTGGAATGCAGCACCATCACAGCATGCCCTTAAGTCTCTGCAAACAAAAATCCAACTCGTGAACAGTTGTTGATTTATCATGCAGTTCCATGGAGCCACAGTAAGGTTCAATCCACCTGCTGGATTCACCACACAAATTCCTGAGAAGTGACTTGAATTCCATTCAAACTTTGTTGCACTATGAAAATGTTGAGGTGGGGGATGCTCCCATCCCTTAAAATGAACTAAATCACCTAATTCCAGGAAAAGAAAAGGTGCTGCTTCAGCTTCATCAGACATTACAAATTCTGCTGAGGTCAACAGAAATGTCACTGATGTAATGGAGGCAGAAGGGATTGCAATTCTGCACTGTTTTTATTTGGTAGTAAACACCTCTAAAGCAGAATGTGCCCTGGAGTGTGCTTTCACACAGATCTGGTGTTCCCCAGCAGGACTGCTTATGTGAAAAGAATTTGGCACTAGCTGCCTTAGGTATAAAGCTGAAAATTTACTGCTCATAAGCCTGTGTTATTTCTTCAACCCTTATTTGCTCCTGGCTTCCAAAAGTTGCCGTAAAACAGAAAGAAACCACAGCTTTTTTTGTGAAATGACAGAAAAATGGCAGTCCTCCCAGCTGCAGAGCTGTGAAAAGATGATGGCTGTTAGATACATCCTTTCTGACTGTATTTTTACAGGAGGAAATCAGTGCATGTACAATCCAAGGTTGCTTTCTCAAAGATGGTAGTTGAAAGCAGCCTTTTTTTTTTTTTTTTGTGAAAAACACACAAAAGTCCTCAGGAGAACAGAGCTTCTTCTATAAGAGAATCTCTGCCTGTCTCACAAAAACTTTATAAGTTTTATATAAACTCCATTTATAAGTTTTATATAAACTCCATTCAGACCCAATTTTTCCTGGAGTATCTGCAAGTATCCATTTCAAAATACTGTGCCCCTCTTCTAACAGTTATCCCTCCCTCATGCTGTTCCATGGGAAAAGCCAAACACCAAAACTCAGGTGTTTCTTCCTAGGATACCTTTCATCCAGTGTAGCTGTAGACTCTAATCTGTTAATACTTTGTTAATTTGTTACTTAAGATTACAGGGATCCCCAAGCTCTACCTCTGCCCTGATACACTCCCTGCTTTTTGTAGTTGAAGAGCTTCTAGAAGATGTTTCAGAAGCAGCTGTCTGAAACTAAGAAACAGGGCATTTAGGCATATCTGAAGATGCTAATGACACAGTATTCCTTGGCTCTTCCTGGGGCTAAGATAGCATCTGTGATGCTTTTATCCAAGGACATAATGAAAGGAGACTAAAGATGTTTGTAATTTGGCTTGGTATTTGCACAATGGAGCTAACAGAGTTACAAACTAAATTCTGCCGTGTACCTTATAAAACCACAATAAAATTTCTAAAAGTTGTAAAAATTAAATAAAGAGTTTCTGTCTCTCAGTTTGTTTATCTCAATCATGAAAAAAAGCTACAATTTCACATACTTTCTGGAATCAGTGTCCCTAATGCATTGAGGTTCACAAGCAGCTTGTCTTTCCAGAGGACCAAAGATATCAGTGAAAGCAGAAATGCTGTCTACATTCTGAAATAGTTCATGAGAATAATTTTAATTTAGAAACCAGAGCACATACTTCTGCAGAGATGGAACAGATGCAGTGGGCAGGTAAAGTCTTTTAACTTGAGACACACTATTTTCTCATTTCTAAGTGATCTTTCAGTCTTAGTTTCTTCATTTGTCTTTCCCACTCTGGTAGTTCAGAAAAAAAGAGCAGGCTTTAAAAACACTGTGTTGCGATGTTAATCAGCAAGAAAAGCATCTAGGGGGATGGGACAGGATGCTGACCCTCAGTGTTTAAACCTGGGTTTAGGATCCCAAAACAGACTAAATTTACCACTGATTTTGAAACCTTTCTCAGAAGAGGTCCCATGAATAAGGAAGGAAGCTGATTCCAGAGCTCAAGACACAGTCCAAGACATTCCTGGGTGAGAGCTAGGACCACTGATGGCTCTGAGCAATGACCATGTCAGTCACCCCGTAGCCCCTACCACCATTAAGGCACCATGTGAGAATGGTTAATGACATGTGGAATGCTAGAAAAGAAAGTACAAAGCATTGTGCAAAGGAAAAAAAGGCGAACAATTTCAGTAGCCTTTAATGTTTGATGCCACACAATTTGAGTCCTTGCACACAGCAGATTTCTCCAGATCTCTTCAGAGATTTGCACTTGCAAGCATTGATTTAAACTTGAATTTATACCATGACTGCCATTTTTATGAAGGACACAATAAGAGAGATTAGCAAGAAAGTGCCAGGCATGCCATCCTTAATCAGCAGCAAACTGTTTTCATCCTAAACCTGCAGGTATGTCAGTAAAGGTAAAATGCACATAACTAAGTGGGGTAGCAAGGAAAAGGGCATTCAGCACAACAGAATAAAAGTAGCCACTAAGGAAGAGTACCATAAAAGAGCTTTTTTTCTTTTATTTTTATTCTGGAACAGATTCGCAATTCATGCTACCTCTTTTTAAATCTTATTATCTGATTTGGGTTAGAATTAAAGCTCCTTGTTAAGCATTAAGATCTCCCCACACCCCTTACATGACATGGGTTTCACCTGAACATGTCAGAAGGCTGCTAGGCCAACTTCTCATATCCAAGGCCCTTGCTGGATGCAGTCTTAATTAATGTGCATCCCTTTTTTAACACAGGAGTCTTCCTCTGGAAAAATAGATTTAAAACCACAATGTGGAAGGAAAAAACCCACCCAGATCTGTGTGAGACTTGAAGACTGAATATATTATTAAGAAGGATTTTCTTTTGCACAAATACAAGTAAAAGCCTTGCTCCTTTTGATTTTGAGTACAAGTTCAGCACCTACTTTATTCTCAGTGCAATATGCCCATATGCCTTTCAACATGACTTGTCCATCTAATCAATTCTGAAAATCTCATTTTTGCTTAATTGGCAGTTGTGAAAACATATGCTACAGCCAGCAGTATTTTAATTATAAAGGATAAAAAAATTGAAGGTAAAATATGGTACATTTTCTGCTTCTCTTCTAGTTACCCAACCTCTAAATTAAAAGCAGGAAAATGAATGCCTCTTTCACTGCTAAAGTCTGCTTGGAAATTGGCTTCCAGTGCAGCCTGCACCATGAGATTTAAATAATTTTGTTCTAAAGGTTACGAAGCACCAGAGGTTCTTGCTTCTGAATGAAATGGATTAATATTTACAAGAATTATATTTTTCTTGATAAGGTTTAGTCTGCATAGCCCTTTATCAATGGTGCTCTGATAGGATAGAGCTGTTTCTGTTAAGGTTAGTTTCCAGAGACAAGTAGAGCAGGTTTTGTTCACTTTTTGCCTGGATGAGCACAGGTAAAGCTCAATGCTGGCACAATGAAGTACAATTGATCTCCTGGATGCTAGAAAATTTTGATATCTGTTCAGCTGTACCTACAACTAATAAAAATTTCACAAGTGCCTAGTTAAGGAACAAATATTCTGAAGCAGCTCCCTATCACACCTACTGTCTTTTGAGCTCATGTTATTGACTCAAAGATAAATGAAAGTACATCTGCTATGAAAGGAAAGCATATGGAGCCAATGGATCCAAGAAAGTGGGAGAGCTGCCCATGATGTGTAGGGATTATCACGGATTTAGATACATTGTCTCAACTGGGCTTGCTGTATTTTTTTAGTGTCGGAATGGACCCCAAAGCCATTTCTGAGTTTATGTAAGCAGTCAGCTTTGGAACTAGATTTCCTCTCATCATGTGATGAAAGGTTGTAGAGGCCTGGCTGTGCTAGGATATTTCTGTCACAGGAATTGAAGAGCAAGAGAAAAGAGGAAGGGCTGGGAGAGAGACACAGAGCCTTAGAGGGCTGCTTCAGAGAGAATCAATGAGATGAGGTACAGTCACATCTGTCTCCCACACCAAACAGCAATTTTCCATCTGGGAAGAGCAGCAACCAGCTTGACTTCTGTTGTGGCTTAACCCCAGCCAGCAACCAAGTGCCACATAGCTGCTCACTCGCTCCCACACCAGTGGGATGGGGGATTGAATCCAAAGGGTAACAGCTAGAAAACTCGTGGGTTGAGATAGAGTTTAACGGAGAAAGCAAAAGCTGTTCATGCAAGCAAAGCAAAACAATGAATCAATTGACTGCTTCCAGGGTCAGGCAGGTGTTCAGCCATCTCCAGAAGAGCAGGGCCTCATCACACATAATGGTTACTTGGAAAGACAAACACCATCACTCCAAACCTCCCTTTCTCCTTCTTCCCCCAGCTTTATATGCTGAGCATGATGTCATATGGTATGTGATATCCCTTTGGTCAGTTGGATTCAGCTGTCTTGGCTATGTCTCCTCCCAGTTCCCCATGCACCTCCAATCCCCTCACCAGTGTCACAGTACAAGAAGCAGAAAAGGCCTTGGCAGTGTATAAGCTCTGTTCAGCAATAACAAAACCATCTCTATATTATCAACCCTGTGTTCAGCACAAATCCAAAACACAGCCTCACACCAGCCACTGCAAAGAAAATTTACTCTACCCCAGCCAAAATCAGGACAATTTCTCAGGCGTCTGGCCTAAAAATAAGCAGGGGGAAGCCTTTGCTGTTTTTTCTCTTTTCTTCTTTGTTTGTTTGAGTTTTTTTTATCTGCAGCCTACAGTTTCAGAAAATTGTTTTCCTCATCTACACCTGTCCAATGGGAAGCTCTCAAAGGAACAGTGTCAAAATACAGTGCAACACCAAGGCCCAATGGGGCCAGTTTATGATGGCTGAGGATCTGACCCAGACTGCTTCTCTCGTTTCTCTGCCACTTTATCTATATTCAAGATGTTTTGTTATCAGAGGTTTATCTCATGAAATAGTAATACTATCCTGGTTCAGCGCCAAGGCTGGGCTAAGGGATGGCAACATATAAATGCTCCAGGGAATCAGCTCAGCAACCAAACTGTCAGTCACAGCTCTCTGAAACTACCCTGGTAATAATAAATGTTCTCAGATGTGCTCATTGCTGATGCTCATTGCTGGACTGCATTAAAAACAGCATCCAGCGGAAGTGAGACTGATCTCTCTGTGTACACAATGGGTCTAATAAAATTGCAGTGATCCAATCAGGTAGTCTAAAAATAATTTAAGTTCTTGTACAAACATCTATTTCTTATGCAGGGATACACATGCAGCTCAGGGAGAATTCAATAAATGTTTTTAACATTAAATAAAACATAACTCAACATAATTACCAAAGTAGACAATTAAGACTGTTGTTGTCCCCAAAGAAAACAAAAAGCTTCTGGAAGGAGGGGGGGAACTATATTTTATATTTATTCTAGTAGGGCTGTACTTTTAATTAGACCACATTTTAAAATACTAGACTGGGCTTTGAAAATAGTATGATATAGCAAACCAGCCAGACCATATAACCCGTTATAGGTTTAATCTACAGAGAGCTCAAGGTTTCATTTTCTGCATGAAAAGATAGATCAGCTCCAATTCTTATATGAGAGTTGTATAAATCTAGCTTCAGAAGAAGATAATTCATGCATTAGCAAGCACTCCCTGCACCATATTTAATATTTCCTTGAGCTTTTCCTACAACCAAATAATTTCTACAGACTGAGACACAGTGAATTCCATAATGTTTGTTTATAGTAGAGATACAGTAGGCCTTGTGGTGGAGGGAAGATATCTAAACAAAATATAAACCATATAAACAAAAGAAATTGTTCATAGATTTTTTTTTTCCCAGAAATCTAGATCACATAAATAATATTTTGCAAATAATTAATAACATCTTGGTACACCTTCAACAACTGTCTTCCACTTGAAAGATAGTCTCCTTCTATAGGGTTGCTTTCCTTCATTTCGCTTTACAAGTAAACAAACTCACCTGACACCTTATTCATCATCCACTAATGGGGGAGAATGCGAACGTGCTTGCAATCCTTTTTGTCAGACAGTATTAAGAGTCTGAAGGCAGCAGTTTTTCAAGGGCCAAACAGTAGCAAAACTGTCAGCTTTCAGTTATTTACAGTAAGTTGGAAATGGTCCTTGTGTTACCCACTCACATAACAGCTGCCTGACACCTGTGATCAGCTACACCACATTTTAACTCCCTTGACAGCATCATTGATTTAGGATTAAAAATCAAAACAAAACCCCCAAGTCAGGAAAATAGAGTGTCTAATGGGGGAGGAAAGAAGTTGAACTCTAGTTTTGGTTACAGTTGGCCAGATGTAATTAAAAATAAAAAAAAAAAATTCATCACAAAATTGAAAGAGCAAAGAAGTTTGGGGTTGGGGAGGGGGGAAATGTTTCACTTCTATATAACAACATGCATTATTTCTAAAATAAATCATTCCCATGAAGCCCATGAAACAGAAAGGTAAACTGGACAGAATACTGAGGAACCATAGGAAACGCACAGAAGGATCCCAAAAAGAACTGCTCCTTGGGGCTCACGGACTCCCTGCTCTCTAATGGGCAGTTATCAGTACTGATACCAATGAACTCTCCACAACGAGAAAACATTCAAACATTTTGATCCTTGAACTTGGCACAAATCTCTTCCAGAACTGGCAGTTCTTTCCCAAAAATGAGAGACGTTGAAAGAGCTACTTTATCTTGGAGCTGAACATCTAGAAAGCATCTTTTATCTCCTTAGCACCACAGCTACTGAACCATCCCAAGAATGAGAATTCACAGAAGTCAATACTGGGTTCAACCAAATCTTGTCAAACCCTAAATACAGGGTCATATCTCCCTTTACTTGGGAAAGAAATAACACCAATATTTTCCTTGGGCCCTGTTCCTGTCTTAGGGAGGATGCTGAGCAGTACCATTTCTACTGCTTCTTGCAGCATTCCCAATCTCATCTAAAGTGTCCTTAGGTTAGGGTAAGACTACTTGACTTTCCCTTCTTATACACATTCCTCCCAGGAGTAGATGACTGCACTTGAGTGTTTATGTTTCAATTACCAGCCTCCAGCATCAACTCTGCAAGCTCTCTGCTGTTCAAAGAGAATGTGCTTGTTTTCCTGTTGATGTGCACAACAACTTTTAGTTAATACGCCCCCAGACCAGGGAAGCCATCAATGAGATATTAATTTGTTGTGCTGCTTGAGTTACAGTCCCTGGCTGGGCAAACTGAAAGGTCCTCTGTCGCAGGAACAAGTTTGTTACACTTTAATTGCGTGCCTTGCTCTGAGTCATCAAAACATTTGAGGTCTCTGAACAACTTCAAAATACCCAAATCTAGCAGGAAAGGCTAACAAGAAATAAAAAACTGAGTGCTGGCTCACACTGCCCCATATGATTAAAGAGAATTAGAGAATGAGCAGAAAAGCCACAGAGTCAGTGACACTGATATTGGACAGGAAGGAATATCTAGGGAGCTGCTGGAACTATTTGTGCTTGGGGAAGCTTGTGCATTTCTCTCTATGGGAGATGAAGCAAATAACCTCTAGCCTGTGTGCCTTGGCCACCTCAAGAAAGGATGGAGGAGATATGCAGAAAGTTGGTTATACCTGAAATTTATGGCATCTGGGGTATCTCAAGGGAACTAAATCCAGAAGAGCAGGTCTTAAGGCAAAACACAGGCTGGGAATCAGGACAACGGCATTTTACTTTCAGTCCGTGGGGAGAAAAAGACATTTTAACTCCCTGTTTCCTTTCCCATACGTTTGTCTGCTGTATCAACTTAAACAAAAAAGCTTTGTATGCTTGCAAATTGGCACCCTGATCCCAAGCAAGACTAAAAGGTGCAGTATGCTGTAAATAAGCCTTATGTTATCAAAATTATATTTGTGTGAGAGGCCACTTCACACACTGGGTCAGAGAAGACATTCCCACCATGCTTCACAATAAAAGCCATTCCACAGGAACTCTCCCTTCTTGCTGTGTTGGCCAGAGCAGACCTGACTAAGGGCAGGACAGGGGCAATAGGAGTCAAAGCCCACCACACAATTTGGAGTCTTTTTTTATTTAAACAAAAGATCCAATTGCCTATAAAATAGCTCTTTAAAGCACATTCAATCTAAATGGAAGATTCTATTCCTACACAAGCTATCCAATCCAAACATCAGATTTGGTCTATTCCAAACAAAAAGGGTCTCTTTTCAAACAATATTATGAGAAATTTCTCAAGAAGGGCTGGGTAGATCTTCAAGTATGTTTTCCACTTACAAAGTTCTTCCCCAAATAAGGCCTACATAAGAACCAAAAAATCCTCCTGCAAACTAGGATTTTTCATTTCTTTTTCAATATAGGCAGAAATGGCTCAACAAGGTGAAGAAATGAAGAGAAGCAAAGGACTAGCTCCAAATGTTGTCTGTGGAAGCAGGTCCAATGCAGCCAGGCAGCAATTTGCAGTGATCACAAAACGGATTTAGAAATATTTCAGCCCTCTACCGCGGTTCCCCAAGGGGAAATACAGCTCAGAAAGCCCTTTTATTTAATAAAAACCTTTATTCAGGAAATAGAAACAGTGACCAAGCCCACACATAATATTGTCTCCTACTACTGATAAACTAAGATGAAAACATGACTCAGTTTGACTTATGTAGCCATTGGGAATCTCTTAGAATTTGATAAATCATTAAGAAAGACCAGTAAAGATGTATATTAGGTTATTGCATGCATCTGTATTTATATCTGCCTAAAAATATGCACCACTGTTACTTCTTAACAGTTTTTTGAGAATGTCAAGGCAAAGAGAAGGTGGAACATCTCTGTTTAATATGTTAATCATGAGAAGGTATCTGGGTTACACTTTTTAAACACACGTCTTTTAGATCTGGCTCATTTCTTGACATGCCACAAAAGAGTAAGTCAATACATCATAGATGAAATTTTGTACCCACATTATTGCAGTAAATTAATCTATTGAGAAAAATAAGACCTACTAAAAGACATGGGTTGAAAAATATACAAATGTATATTAAACAATTTACCCATTTGCAAGATTGTAAGTCAGTTTTCTATTAACAAATTCAAAATCCATTCTCTCTCTCAACTCTAAGCCTGAGTATATCATGAGAGCAAGCTGTATTAAGTTTACAGCTAACCTGATCTAGGCTTTGCTTTCCCTCTCTAAGGACAAGGAATTCTATGACATTTGGAAATGGCAGCTAGTTACACAGCATGAATTTTTCAGCAAGCATCCATTTCAAAGTGGTATCATTACATGAATAAGCTCTACTCACTACTAGTGGAGAGCTTTGCCTGGTCTGTTTTGTTGTTACTTTTTCTTTACAGATGACTGTATAGCATAAAGCTCTGGCCAGCATACATTTATGAACCTGAGTGTCAGTGTGCTGCTTTTTTCCACAGGAAAACTGACAGTATAAAAAAAATCCAGCACAGAGCCTCATGGCCCTTACCTTCAGAAGACAATTGGTTTCATGGAGCAAACACCAGCAGCTGCATTATCAAATAACCTGAGGACTGTGCTGGACATATAATAAAAAATGGATTTATGTGTGAGATGAAAGAGATGGAAATACATCAATCTTTGCAGCTCCTCTTCTGAACATCAAATAATATATCTGACCAATGAAAATCCCAACTGAAGATCTTATTATAGCTGCACACACAGACAGCATTTGTTTTGTGAGACCACCTAAATGCACTCAAAAGCACTAAAAGAAAAAGCTCAGTTTGTAGTTTCTGAAATCTGGTATTTACCCCAAAAGTCTTTTAAAAGAATACCTAAATTTCATACATTAGACGTAAAGTTTCTTGCAGAGAGAAAAGGAAAACAAATGACTATAAATATACTAAACCCCAATAAAAATGCAGCGTTACCAAATGTATATATTTTTCATAAGCAACACAATCTTTTCAATACATGCTGTAGAAAAACAGGTTTCTGTTCCTTGCCTTTACCATGAGTGTTCAGCCTAAATTGCTGCCCTCTTTGAAAATTTTCAGCTCTGAAAAGCAGAAGAATATTTTAGAAGATGATTAACTGATTATCTTGAGATACCCTGAGATAATACTGTTAAGTGATCTTCCTTCTTTGTTCCACGTGAACTCATCTGTTCTGCCAATGATTCATTTTAGTTCATTGGCAACTTGTTATCCATCAATGCTGCTTAAGTATTTCTAGCTAAAAACAAACAAAATATTGTTTTGAAACTGAACAAATCCATCTAACAAAGTTTCCATTAAATCAAACTTATTTATCCCTTTGTTAACCAAGCCATCAGTGAAGCTTTCTCCATGTACCACATAAGACTTTAGCTATTATTCTAAGCAAATGAATTCAGGACAAAACCAGAAACAGCCATTAAATGATAATGCTCCTGGATAATTCTTATTTCCAGATCTGTCTACATATGTTAATGTAAATTCTTCATGATACTCCAAGGAGAATTAAAATACTTTTTCAGTATAATTTTGTGCTATATAAGTTTGTCCTGCTAAAGATTGAGAAGGGGGAAAAACAACCTTGTGACTGTGAACCAAAATAGAGATGATATTGCTTTTTGAGAGCCAGGTAGACTGTTTGTACTCCCATATACCTAATTTTTACAAAGGAGAGAAAATGGTAATCAAAATTCAATACATATATCTAAAACCTGCAAAGCATAACTTATAAAAATGATAAGGCATCAAGCTAGCCTTACAGAGGTCTCTACTGCCCCAAACACAGCAGCACTGCCCATAGTTCAAGGTGTTAAAGGGGCAGAAAGTGACCCTTCTGTACAATAGCTGCCTAATAGGAGTGTTTTGACAAGAGCACCAAAGGAATTATTTATAATGATCACCTCCGGGAAGATGTTTCTTGTATATTTCTCACTTAACCTCAACCTGGTTACACAGGTTTGCAAAGCACTGCTCTGTACAAACAGCTTTTTCATTTCTTAGTTAAGGGGGCCCGGTAGTTGCTCTGAGGCTCTTTTTCATTCCTTTGTTGGCATAGTGAGGTTACTAAGACTTTGTGAAAGTATCCAGCATGTCAGTTTTCACATTTCTACAGCAAGTCCCAAGTTTATTCAAATAGAATAAGTTCATCAAAGCCACATGTGGTCCATACCAGGAAGGGCTTTGTACATTCTCAGGCATTCCTGAGTGATCACACAGGCTGTAGAGGAAAAGGCATAACCTACTCTGACAGGCAGGATTGTACCGAGCTCCAAAGGCAGTCAAGAATATAATGGATTTGCACAGAACAACTTGCAGCCACGGTATGAGAGAGGGAATTACAAGAGGCTTTCTGTTTCCACGTACAGAACAATTGAGACCCAGCAGAGCTTTCCCTGATCCTCATGACCACAGCAGAGCACACACTCTCTGTGGGAGAAATTTGCTCCTTCAGTCATGAATATATCAAGAAGGAAGGATGGCAAAGTGGCTGGTAGGGCAGTAAACCAGGTCTCTGAGCAAACAGGAACATTTGATCCTCTCTTCTTCTAATCAAGACAAGAGGAACACAACAACATGCTGACTTCTTTCAATTCTCTTGGTACTGTATCTAAAGTGTTTATACCATGTTGCCATTCTGTTCCAGAATTTTCCAGTTCTCTATTTTGAATGTCACAGCTTAGTCAAGAGCCAGTATCAGGAGAATGAATATGCAGTCGTACGCAGTCACCTGTAGAAGAGTTTGCACTAACAGTTCCTCTGTGCTGCTCTCTCATCAAAATCATTTCCCGTCTCACCATTTAGCCCTCAGGGATAACATAGCCTAGGAAACTGTCAGTTTCATAACAAAATATTTTTGAATAAAATTTTCTTCCCAGATTCAACAAACTCCATCAACCCATGATGTAATGGTGACAGATCTAGTAGGTGGTGAGAAACATCCTATTTGTTGAGGACTTCGTTCAGCACAAATCGTTATTCATATCTTAACCTCCTCCTCTTGAGGTAGTTTAAAGTTGTCCCCTTCTTCAAAATCTGTGTTTATACAGAAAAATAAAGGGAAAGAAATGTCTCATCAGAAATGATGTCAGATGAACAGTTTCCGGTTAAACGGTAACCACACTCACTTTCATTTGTTAAGCAGAAAAACAGACACAGCCAGGAACCAAGAGTCAAAGGGTCAAGGGCTATGTCGGTATCAAGCCAATGGCCAAATGAAATATGTGTACACTGATACACAGATGGCTCCAAGTCAGTCTGTCCTTTCCTCTGTTACTCCCAATTTCTCTTGTCTGGGCAAGGAGACACAAACTCTCTGGATTTTGGATAACTATAATTGAAGAGCTCTAGTTCAGCTAGACAGGGAAGTGTGGGTCAGCAAATTGAAAAGAGACATGTGAGGCACTCTCCCACTTCTCCTCCAATGTTTACTAGTTTGTCTGTGCATAGACATCTTAGTTATGACCTTCAAATAACTTCTTACTAGATCTCCTCTGAGAACAACACGGGCTAGAGCAGAACTTAAGAAAAATGCCTAAAATTGAATGGCAGAGAGCTGGGCTTTTCATTCTTTGCACAGTGCTGCTGTGTGGCTCTCAGCCCCTGTGGATCGACCTCTAATAGTTGTCTTTGCCATTGCCACATTTGGTTGCTGCTTCTCTGCCTACAGGGACAGTTGCAACCAGGATTTCATGGCAGAACAAGAAGGAGATGCCCATTTGATCACGCCATCAGCACAGAGGTCTCCTTATTTGCTCTGTGAAGTAGCAGTGTGCCCAGCTTCTAAGCCAAGTGTTTAATCGAGCAGGATTTAATAATCTCGCTTGCTATCAGATACACAAAATCACTAGAAGGCAGGAAAACACTTTATGGAGGTGAGGTTACACCTCTCCATGCTGAACTGTGGGGTAGGTTTAGCACGTTTTGTGGAGCAGCAGTGTTTAAAACAGCCAAAGGTCTGGCCCAATTTTTGTGACTGTTCCTTGGTCTCGGCATAATTCCCCAGAACGACACTGGGCTGGTGATGTCTGAGGCTGTGTGTCTTTTCCATGTGCTGTAAGGAACACCAGGGCATGTCCCCTTGGCCGCACTTCTGATAATGTCACCTGTGATAACAACATGGATTCAACAGGTGCAGCCAGGGTAGTTTCCTGGCAAACTGACTCCTCTTATGAAAGCAAAGCATTTGCTTCAGCAATTATCATCCACAAGGAAATTTATTATTTGCTTCTCACAGGATTTTCAATTTTCTTGACATTTAAAAATAAAAATACCTTTGGCCTTACAAACTCTCCCCCCCCCATTCTTAGTATCTGAGACAGAACTCTGCTGACTGGGCATATGACCTTCTGCTCCTCTGAAATTAAATGAAGGCTCAGAGGTTTTGTTACCAAGGCAACTGCTTATGGTATTTGTGCAAAGTTACAGGCTTTGGAGGGAACCTGCAAAGCTGCCAAAACCCATAGGAAGGACACATGTGGCTCACTTTTAGGCTCGTGTAAAAAGACCAGATCCAACACAGGTTGGATCCTTAGGTTGAAGATCTAACAAAGTTCTGTAACAAGTGTATAAATCTCTCTAAACCAAGAGAAGCTCCATTGCACATCAATAGCAGTAACTTACATATTGCTAGAGAGGATGAGAAATCTTTGCTAAATATTATGCTTTCAAAGATATTCAGCAAAAAAAAGACAACAAAAGCAATATTTCTGCAGCCTAAATGAGAGTACTACCTGCAGAAACAGAGTAGCTTTACGAGAGAGCAATAAAACTGGAGAAAACAAGTATCTCCTGGGTGTGGCTGTACCAGAGGTCCCTGTGGGAGAGGAAGTTTATTGGACATAATTCCAGAAGGTAATGGGCATGTTCGTGAGAACACCTTTTAACTTTCCATGGAGGGAAACCAAGTGAACAAGGGTTTTTATTCAAGTGAACGCGAATAAATTACACCAGAATGACTGTGAGTGCCAAAGCACTCAGGATTTAACAAAGGGAAATTGACTGCCAAAAAAAGAAAATAATCATAACTAAAGCTCACACTGAACAATGCTGAACACTCCGGGGCACGGCAAAGGGAATGAGCCTCTTTGGCAGAGATCAGAAAGCAGCTGCGTCAGACATTGCTGTAGGAAACAGAAGTCATGAAAATGAGAAAAGGATAAGATTACCATTTCTGGTGTTTTAATCCATGCATGGATTCCATGGGCATAATTCATGAAGCCAGAAGGATTCTTTTATCACCATGAAAAGAGATCACTGCAGATTTTTTCTTTAATTGCATTACTGTTATTCTGACAAGGGACTGTATACATATATGTAGTTACTGCAACTACAGTTCATCAACATTTCCCATTATAAGACGCTGTTTTCGTTGTTTCCAACTTTTTCAAACTCAAAATTGCAAAAGCAGTTTTATCAAAATAAAGCTGCATTTCAGAACTTACCCTTTTTTTTTCCCCAGAACTTAGACTTTCAACTTACAGCCTTAATACCCGCATTTTTTTAAGATAGGGCTGAGCTTGTGTTTATCAGGGAACAATGGTGCAGAATGTAAAATCAGCAAACTGGAAATGCAAGGGGAAGGATAAGTTTCTTGTTCATTCCCGTGTTAATTCTCAATTGTATAGCAGGATTTCTGCACAGTTCTGTGTGGGGGAGAGCACCAGGTTTCCATATATTCCCAAAGTGAAATAGGCCAATAATGATTCTTCTTTATCAGCCTTTTGTCTGTCTATATCTAATATTTTGGGCTTCTCCCTTTGTGAAGGTATGAATCCCTACAGCTAATGAGGATGAAAGAGGCAGTGGTTCGAGGAATGCCATGTCAGCCAGAGACATTTCTTTCACAATGAGCACTGAAGCCCTGCTCAAGACAGCAAAAAAGTTGTGATTTTTACAGTCTGACAATGCTGCAACCAGCAAGAGAGTCATGCTCACTGAACTCACTGAAATCTGTTAGTGGGAAGGTCATAAGCTACCAAAACCAGTCTGAGTGCCAGGACTGTTGTTACATCCCCTAATTATGGTAGACATAAAATAGCACAACTCTGACAGGTAACAAACAGTAGAGAGACAGCCCAGAATATACACACCTTGCTGCTGTTTTCTCAGTAACAAGGCACATTGCCCTTCTTTAAATACAGTTACATGACTTTCCTAAATAATCATCACCGTAACTGTTTTCAAACATACAGCTCTGCTCCTGTGCTGAGAAGTACTTTAGTCATACCGAGACCTGCCTGTTTTCTCTAGAAACAAAATAAGTTATTTGAGGAAGACAATGCTCTGAATAAATTCCTGCTTAGCAAATACAACCTAGAATGAAAAATATCTACAAAGAAGGAGATAAACATTGTAAATATCTCTGCGAGCTAATTGTATCAAGAACTGAATTCAGGCAAATATATAAAAATATATGTCTTTATAGAAAATAATATTTTGTTCTTACTAGAACATTCTGACCTCAAGGGTATCTAGAAAAACCAGAACTGAATCATCTCAAGTTGCTAGGAAGTTTTTAATTTGGTTTGGTTTTTTTGCTTTCTTTTTTTCAGTTAGTTGCATACTTGTTCTATTTCTATAGACTCATTTGGGGGTTAGGAAAAAATATCTGCAATTATCAAGTAAATTGTCAAACAAAATTAAACTGAATTGAGCCTATCCATCCTCTGCTGCTGCTAGCAACCTTCAGTCATGCTTTTTTTTTGTTTTAATATCATTTCCTCTCCTTCAAGGAACAAAGCCAGCATCTCTTGCCACCAAGGGAAAATATTCTGTAAATGCAGTAGCCTGCAGCCTAACTAAATCCTGATATAAGTTCACCCCAGCAGTATAAAAAGACCATCATCACCACTCCTGGTGGACTGTTAATTGGGTTCTCTGTCTTATTATACTCTATTACAGGAACAACTGTAATCAAATGGCTGTGCACAAAGAATACATCAGTGACCCACTGCATGCAATTTTTCCTGAGACATGATGGTTTTCCACCGTCAGCCACCACTCCCTCGAGATAAACACACAGAACCATCTATCAGACAGCACTCAAAGGAGATACCTTCTGCCTCCCCAGTCTTTCTTTTTTTTAAGCCAGAGCAGCTATTTCTGAGGAAGGAAGACAAAACTGGCAGAGGAAAAGATGATGCAAAATTAAACATTGACGCTTATATAAGGGATGATGTGACTTGTTAGAAATTCTTAATTACTTTTTACTGTTTGGTGCAAGTATTCTCAGATACACACTTATCGTCCTAAAGATCTCCCTCGAGAACTCCACAACAAAGCACGGGAACCCTCTGTCACCAAAACAAAGCACTCTCCTTTACAAGAATAGGCACATTTACAATGTCAAATAATTAGCAAAAGTAAGTAAAATATTTAAAGCATGGATGCAGGCCCTGGGTTTAAGTATCACTAGTTACTGATACTACTGAACAACCACCAGTCCGGAGTCTTTAATAACTATATGAGTAACTTCAGCATTAAAAAAGTGGCAGGTTCATACCAAATGTGAAATAATTTGAGAGACTTATATTTCTTGTGCTTGTACTCAAAATAACTTGGCAGCCTGCTGAAAACAAACAAGATCCTTTTCTCCCCTATCCAATGCTTAGTTTAATTCCAGAGCTCTCCACAGCAGAATGTTGTGGAAGCCAAATTATAAATAGGTTGAAGAAGAAAGTAAACTCATTCATCACTGGTGGATATTAATCAGGATGACCCATCCATAGTCACACGTTATGGAAAACAATGCTCAGCAGATTATCAAGAGCTAAAAATAAATACACATGGAAAGATATTTTAGGCACACATTGTTTCACATACAGTTTTCCTGAGTTTTTTTCAAGTAGCTACTGGTTGAGATAATTTACTGGGGTGGATCAATTTCTGGACTGGTCTGGAATAGCAAACGTAACGCTTCTAACATAGAAAAAGAACCAAGAACTCTAAAATAATTCCAGTTCTATTTGTTTTCCAAAGTTTGAACAGAGAATGTGAACTGGAATTCAATGAAACTATACTTACTATTGTGATGTTTTTGCACTGAAAACATCTAGACATTTTGAGATGAAATCACAACAAAAATGGTCATCTAAGTTATCCCATCCTTCTTAAAAGTGTTTACTGATCTAATGCAAAACAAGATTAAACATGAAGACAGATAGGGTGAGTAAAGAAAAATATCTATCACAAAGTCATATGCAGTGCAGAAACGCTGCAAGGTTTGCACTGAGGCAGTAAACTCCCAACTTTCACTAGAAAATGGATTAGTTTCTTTCCATTTACCTCTCAGTACAGCTACACACTTGTTTAGTAGTCCTTTGACGTTTGCCTTTTGCCAGCTCTCTTGGACAGGGTTTTAGTTTTTGGATTGGTCTCTGAGAAACCTGGTCTAGTGGATGGCATCCCTGGCCATGGCAGGGGGATTGGAACTTGGCAACCTTTAAGGTCCTTTCCAAACCTAAGCATTCTATGGTTCTATGATCTTAACTGCAATTAAGGAACTACAGTTGTAAGAACAATCTTTCCTTATGACACTGAATTTCTGAAAGCATCATCAAACCCCAAAGAGAAAAATCCCCTTGAACTGCTTTTGAATTAGGTTCTATCCCGCAGCATCACCCACCTCCAGCATTTGACATGAGAGACAGTGAGTTTAATATATCTTGTAACTCTACTTCAATGCCAAATGGTGACAAAACCCCTGAATCTAAATCCTTGTGTCAGGTGGAGGTGTTTTCCCCATTGATATGCAACCATTTCCATCAGTCCAGGATCTGACCCACACTCTTGAAAGGAAGCTTGACTTGGATCCTTGTCCGTGGAAACAGAAACAGGCATCACTGGAAGCACATATCAACAGGTCTGCAGCTGTTAACAATCCGTCCCACACTATAAAACACAATCCCATGCCCTTACTTCAGTAGACTACAAAAAATTTCAAACCTTTCTTGACAGTATGAAGTGCCCTGTCTGTTCACCTACAAACAGTGAGAAAACACTCCCCACAACAATCTTACATGGTAAATACTTTCTTTATGTCCCAGAAGAGCAAAGCTTGTGACATAAAGACTGACAACAACCCATTTTAAAATAACTGAGTTTGTCTTCTTTGGCAGTTGATTTCACAAATTTGAATTTTGTTTGAAAATCAAGAGATTTATTTTTTTTCCCGAAGCACACTTACTTTTGTTACTCTACACAGATCTGCAGCACAGATCTTCTTCTCTACAGTCAGACAGGGTTGTTCCACTTCAGCAAACCAGCAAATAATATACAGACTTAGGGGAAGAACAGCAAGAGCACAGACTTATGAAAAACATTACTAAAAAAGCAGCTTAGCAAATATCAAGAACAGGGAAGGCAACATAAAAATAGTAATGCAAGTAGTGACATTCAAGGCAAATATTGGATGTGTCTAATGGGAGTGGGGTGAATGAGATAAATATTTCAGAAGAGTATGTGGAGACTATCCCATGCCTGTGCATCACAGGGAGGAGGAGGAGAATGACCACCCCTTGGAGATCAAGCTTCTCTGTAACATTTCTCAACATGGCAAGAGAAAAGATGAGAGAAACTTGGTGGCAATGATTCTACCAGCCTCAGCTAGGGCAGGCTTTGACTCAGTGATGTGTTGAAAGAGGTACATTTTCTCCACCACACCTCCTAATCTCTCAACCATTTCACCAAAATTTTGGGCAATTACGATCTATGATGATGTGCACAAAATGCTCAACCTGCCCACAGATTCTTACCAGGGTGACAGGTTTCCAGCCAGCTCATATTGGACAGCTTTGATCTTGAATCAACAATACCCTCCACCACTGGATGCTACATATTAACGGAGTCTTATCATATTCAAAATAATGAGTAAATTATTGCCTGAAGCTTACAGTTCATTTTGTAACAAAGTTTAACTATTAGTCATTGATTTAATACTGATCAGTGACTTAATGAAATCTGGAATTTTATAATTTTTTAATACCATTTTACAAAATGTTCTTAAAACATTTTCTGTGCAAGATGCAAAAACATTCCAAGATGACTGGCAAGCTCAAGCAGAAGTGCAAATCTCAAATGTCAAAACACTGAACTAAGTGTCCATAGTTTGGGCCATTGGAAAAAGGATTGAAAGCTTCCCAAGCCTCGTCTTTTTGGCTTCCTGAACAATTTCTGTGGCACTTATGTCTTCTGGTATCTTTGTCCTGGTCCAAGTAAACTCCAGAAACTCTGGAAGAAAAAGAGGTAAGACTCTACCCAGCTTGATATTAATAGCAAAAGTCTTGGAAGAACTATAGACCAGAAGTAGTAAAAAAAAAAAAAATGTGCAATGTGGTACTCCTGCTTGGGAATAAAAGCAAACTTTTACAAGTTTGCTCACAACTGGCTGTGTTGCAAGAGCAGAAAAACATAATTACTCCACTGCTCAGAGCATTTGTACCAGCGGAGTGCTTCACACACTCTATATTTGTGCTTAAAATAGTAGCTGAGTTTAAAGGAAACTGTCAACAGCACAAACCCCCTTATTGCTCCCCCATTCCCCTGTGATTAGGATCCTGCTGGCAGGTAGGTACTCCCTTGTCCTGAAGGGATGCCACAGCTAGGGAAATAATTAGTCCAAAGACAGAGTTTGGATTTTTTTTTGGCACTTATTTTCTGAATTCATATACTCTTTTGAAGAAGAAAAGCCATTAACTCCTCCTAAAACAGCTGGAGACATTTCCAAAATAATAAGAGAACAGAAAAAACAAGGGCAGCCAAGATACTTGGATAAAACTGGCTTGATAGCAGTTAGAGAGGAAAATGTAAAGCCAACTATAAAAACTCAAGGGAATATATCTAAGTTAGTTGCCTGCCCCACCTTGAGTTCTAGGTTAACTTAGGCATCCCTTCTCAAAAAACATATACAACATTCAGAGACCATCATGAAAAATAATTAGAATCTCACAAAAAGTTTACAAAGACATATGACAGAAGGAAGTGACTTTACCTCTGGGCTGCGAAATGTACATAGAATACAACAAAAATGAAAAAATCAAGTCAACTGCTTCACAGAAAGAAGAAAAAAGTAAAAAAAAAAACCCTTAAGTAGAAACTCATTGTTGAAAAATTAAGACAACACATTTAGAGTTGCTACAAGTAAAGATATATTTATATATGGCTTGATGATACTTCATTTTACAAGTCACTATAAAATTACTCAAAAAATAATTTATATCAGTTGAGGACTAAGAATTCCCATGAATGAGAAGATTTGCATTTAAAATTTCTGGAATAAAAAAGACCAAGTCAACTGTTGCCAGCTTGAGGTTAAAAAGCTACTTATGAATATGCATATTTTACATCAAAACACATCTGAAACCTCTGGTAGAAGCCAGGGACAGGACAAGTGCAACTGAAAAAGTTAGTGTGCATCCCTGCATTCATCATTGATTCTAGTATGGTGACAATAAATCACATTGAATTCAGATTAAAGGTGACTAAAGAATAATTTCTAAGCTCGCCTTTCTCTGTATGAAGGCTTTGCATAAGTGGGCTTGGTGAACATCTTCAGAATGTGTAAATCAGCGTGTAAACCCTCTCCAAAAAGAGAAGGATCTGCAAGTCAGGCTCTTAATGAGCAAGGATGAAGAAAGCAGCAAAGAGAACACTCTAACGATGTCTCAAGAAAGTGACATTAGTAAGTTCCCTGAAAGTGATGGAATACGGGGAAAAAGATAATGAACACTAGATAGGCAAGCATGACCTGTGTTCCTGAATGAAGATCAAGAAGGAACAAAATTATCCACTGTGAGCTGGTTTCCCTTTCTGCAGGAAATACATCAGCATGTTCTTTGTAGCTGTCCAGCTCCTCAGCTATTTCCATCAAACGTAGCTTGACTCAAAAATCATCAGGGAAAAGGACAAACTACAACATATACACACACTTACAACCACTGTATTAGTGCAAGTGCCAAATGCCTTGGGAAGAAAAACAAGACTTCGGAAAATTGCTAAAAACAGCAACCAAAGGCTCTATCTGAACTAGCATACGACAAGAGCAGAGGGAGTCATGAAGGAGGGAGACTTTAATGTTCAAGGCTGATTAGCAAGAAAACGAAAGTGCATTTGTATAAAACAAGAAAAGATGATGAAACTCATCCTAACTCAAAGGTAGGTGGGTCCTCAAGCAAGGACAAAAGAACAAAAAATCCCCAAACAACTGTCCCCAGAGGGGAATCCACTAGGGGAAGAGAAAGATGGGAGGTAGAAGAGTACAGTGATCTACTATGAAGTCTCATTATCCCAAAAATCCTATACATCATGGACAGGCAAAATATTCCAACTGAGAGGGACTGACACCTGACATACAGAACACTGGTCAGTTACAAAAACAGAAATCAGATTCAACTAAAGTAAGAATTAATTTGTTATCATAATGACTTGCATTCCCATCCCTGACACATATGAGGGTCAAGAACTCACCTGGGCAGCAATCTTAGTCCCAAAGATCCAACCTGAAGGGAAAGAAATGAATGAAGGAGGTAAAATCCAAAGCTAAGTTGCAGTAGCAGTTACTGCAAACTCTTTACAGTAAAGCAAGCCCCATATTTGGACTCAGAGTGTGGCAATACAATAGTAACAGGTATCAGACAAAAAAAAAATTCCATGGTAACTGTGAAATACAATTATGTAGGTGGAGTGGGAGGTTGTTCAAAAATCTAGCTCAGGAGAAATCTTGAATAGCTATCCAAGACATCACAAATAATGCATATACAGCTTGCCATCACTTAAAAAAGGATCAATGGAAAGAAACAAGTGTGAGAAATGGTTTTGAAACCACAGATATTTGAACAATCCTAACAACTGAGAAAACAGAGGTAAAGATAAGAATCAGATAAAACCACTGAAATTTAGTGATAGGTGAAGTAAGTGTTGGAAAAATAGGGGTGATTTTATGCAGATCAGAATTAGAAGCTAAGGAGGTCAATTAATAATGAAGGAGCTGATTCCAAAGACACAAAATGTAATACCAGCCTACCTGCTTTGGTTTTGTTTTCTGAACTGTCCTTACCATGAAATAAAATATTTGCACAGGTTTGGTAGACTACACAGTACTTAGTAAACAACCTACTGATAGCTACAGTAGAAGACAATTCTAAGAAAATGTCAGGATAAGGAATGAGTTGTATCACTTGAAATGCCTTCTGGGGAAGCACAGACAGCTAAGTACTGAGGATGATTTTCTATTCCAGTTTCTGTTTCAGAGTATCAAAGCCAAAATTCATACCATCCCCTGCTTAGATCACGTAGCTGGCTCAGAACAAGATGAATTTTCTACTGATACTATGCTTGAGGAAATTGCTCATTGCATGTTCTCTTGGGCTGGATGCTAAAAGGAAATTAAAGATACATTGGCCAACTCAGCGGCTATGCAGGAACAGCATCTGAAAAACAGCTCATATCTTTGCCATGTCAGGGCGACCTCTCTGCAAATGAAAGCTAATAAGATTTGAATTAAAAGGAGTGCTGATAGAGTTTCTAATGGGACAGGTTCTCAGCTGCTGGGGCAGCTTTGAGAGCCAGGATATGGTACTTGCTGAGGACTGGGACCCACAAAACTGCCAGTTTCCTGACTGCTGATTTCAGTTGGGCAAGGGGAGAAAGGGAGTTGAAAAGGAAGTAGGATTTTTTGCTGTTGTTCCATAAATGCAATCCTTCTTAAACAAACAAAAACAACAACAAAAAAACCCACATGCCAAGATACATATGACCGGACAACCTGTACACAACTCTAAACAAAAATGTCACCTTAAACCAGCACAGGGAGCAAACCACTAACAGCTGCACAGAACAAGGACACCTGGCTCTAAGTGATTTCACCTCACTGCATTGCTCTCAGAAGCAAAGCTTTCTCAGTCATACAGATATTCAGGGAGATACCTGTCCTTGGAGATACTGAACACTCTCCCAGTCCTGAAAAACACTCAGTTTTGATGAATGACAGTGACTCATTCCCATCTCACATAGTCTCAGTGATGAAGACAGAGCACACCACAACACCCAGAACTTAGACCATTTTCTGTTGTCTATTATCTACCTCACTCCATCCTTCCCATCACTGCACTACTGGGAGCAACACACTTGTGTTGCTTCCCAATACTCCTGCAAAAAGGAGCAGAGCCTCTCTAGAGAAAGGGGAAGCAGTTCCACACAGATTTGGGCTCCCTTGGACTCAGCTAGACTTTCTTCCACCCCTCACTGCTGCGAAAAATCATATATCACAACAATTCCAATACTCTGCAATTAACATGCAACCTAAAATGAAATACAACTCCTTCTACTGTACATTAGCACAACATTATCACAAACTTAACTCTATATTAAGCACTTACATCACAGCTAAAGCTCTACCCTCTCAACAATGGTACAGTCTGTTATGTCTGAAAACTTCTCTTCGTTATCTCAACAAGTCTCATGATTCTACCTGCAGCCAATCCAAACATCCGAGTCATGGCACCAAAAATGTGGTGATTTGAGCCATCACAAAAACCCAATTTTCAGGCTTCCCCCACCCCTTCCCACAATTTTATCTTAACACCGAAGAGAAACTTTCAGGCAAGAGGCTTCTATAGGGGAAAAGGGAAGTATATACACTTATTTTACACTGTACGAGCTAAAAGCAACTATATATATAATATTACATGCTTCTATCAGTCCCTTTAAGCTTCTCCCTCAATTCAGTCCAGGGAAAGCCCTTCAGGCTGATAGGTAACCAGAAGGCCACAGCAGCAGTCAGACAGACTGATTGCCAACAACTTCCAGCGTTGTGAAGATATGATTTTTCACAGGAGTGAACAAAACGAGCAGTGATTCTCCCCTCCAGGGGAGACTGCCCTGGAATCCAATCACCTCACCTATAGGCCACCCAGCTCCCAGGGGGGTAATTTTCAAACCATGACATTTTCCTCTGAATCTTGCAGTCATTTGAATTTCACCTTTAAATCTCTATTTGGCCTGTGTCCCATGAGCCAGTGTGACTTTCAGCATTAGCCCTCATTGCTTGTGGCATATCCAAAAGACATTTTCAAGGGTCTATTCATTAGAACACAGAAGTCTACCAGGACTACCAGGACCAGTCTACTCAATGGAGCTTAGGAAACTAAGGAGGAGTTGGACATTTAAGTATTGTTATATATATAATAATTCTCTCATCTGGGGATTCATGGACTCTGCGTTCTTTCCCACAATTACATATATAAACAATTACATATATAAAATTGCAAAGAGGGTGTGGGTTTTTATAGATTACTCTCTCCTATTTTAGCCACAATATAAGATGCCATTTCAATGCCCTATCATATAGAGACACTTGTAGTTGGACATGCCATCCGTGGGGAACGCACCACTTACTTGATAGCAGGGTGGGGAAGCATGAGCCCTTCTTTTTACATAAGAGAAGAGAATCCCTTCCAAACTTGCAGGGACAGTCTGGAATTTGTGGCTAAAAAAAAAAAGACTCTTTTGCCTAGTCCAAAAGGAAAGGTCATTTTCAGCATAAGTTAAGACTCCTACAAGCTTTGTAAGGGCTCACTAACAACCACCTCAGTAAGAATGAGAATGGGTCTCAGATGCAAAGGGAGATGTATAGATATTCTCCATGGTTACAGATCTCAAACATAGTCATTTAAAGAGTGAGTGCCTTTGTCCCCATTTAAGTTAATAAGAATATAAGCATCTTCAAAAGCAAGTCACAAATCCAGTTTAAATCACAGGCAAAAATCCTGATTATGCCGTCGATAACAGAACACATTTTGCAGAAAACACAGCTTGGTAATGAGATCAATAAGATATAAATGGGACATAAAGAAGATACATAATTAGCATGGGTGAAAGTTGGGCTAATCTAATATGGCCAGTGGAATAAGTATGCTGTAAGAAAGGCATAGATTAACAGGAAAATGATCAAAAGTCTAGAAGACATGACCAGTGAGAGAATGAAATGAATTTACAGCCTAAGAAGAATCATCTGAAAGAGGACAAGATGGAAAAGCATTCAAAAATACCAAAAACTTTCACAGGGAGAGAAAGAATCAAATGGAGAACTTGGAAGAACAATTCACTGCAAGTTAGTAAGTAGAGAAGGCAAAACAGGCTCAGAAAATCCTGTGTGCCAAAATGGATCTGACCGTGCTTCTGTTAGATGAGAGTATCACATGCCCTTATCCTTTTACTCCTCAGGCCTCTGTGATTGCTGTTGGAGGCAGACTATGGTATCAGACCACAAGAACAGCTCTTCTAATCTAATGTTCTCCAAACCCATGGTAAGTAGAAGATGGGATGATGAGGCTTAAGACTAGATAAAGGAAAATTCAGGTTAGTTATGAAGAAAAGGGGAACCAAAGGTCTCCCTTATCGAAAAGGACCATGGTTCTTCTAACTGAATGGTCAGAGAAAAGGCAGGATTCCCATCAAAGGAAGTTTTTTTCAAAAGAAACTCTTGTCAGGGGTGACACAAATGCCGCCTTTGGAGAGAGGAATGGACTGGATGGCCATCAGGCTTTCTCTTATGATATAAGGATTTAATAATGAAAGGTTGTTAGTCCACCACCCTTCCTGCATTAAAGGTCTCTGGACTGGTTTCAGAGATCTGGGGTAGCTAGAAAACATCTGGTTGTAGCACGTCTATCCTGCTGCAACATTACTTCCTTAAGTGAATAACTAATTAAAAAGAGGTGAGGAAGAGCCTATCTACTGAAACCTGCAGGTGGGACAGTTATTGAGCACTAAGAAAAGTACGTCTGCCAACAGACTCTGTGAACCTTCATTGCATGCTGAAAATATCTTTGCAAACTGGTTGCTAGGTGCTCTGCTCCTTGACATTTACATGCTTGAGCAAAACCACATCTGCTGTTTAGCAAAACGTCATAATAAATGTCATTTTTAAGCATTGTCTGCTGCAGTTCTGATTAGCTTGTAAGGAAAGCACGAGCATCATTTTAGACCTTAGTCGGAAGTCCTGTTATGCAACAGCCAAATACAGGTTGTCCCTTGAAATGCTGGGGGCTGGTGCAGCCACTTGCTTTCAAGTTAAAAAATATGTATTTTGCTGACAGCCATATCTCGATTTAAAATCTCAACCATAATAAATGGTTTTGTAGGGATATTCCTATTAATTCATGACCTCTCAATAATGTAAGGAAGAAAGAATAAGAGCAGGTTGATGCAATCCATTACATAACCTAAAAAGAAAGGAAATAATATCTTTTAGTAGACATTAGCCTGACCTCAAAAAAGAAGAAATCTATGTTTGACTTCCAATTCTGGCGGATGCATAGCATCTGGATTTGTAGGTTTTTCTCCCTGTGTGGATTTTTCAGGTGTTAGAGGAGAACTCTGTTATTTCTGTCTAGTTTAGTTGTTGTGGGGACTGTCTCCTGCCTTTGTAAGTGTTCTGGGAGATAGCTGTGTAAGCAAGAGGCAAGCAGGTGAACAAACACTACTAGATGGCTTGCAGAGATAGAGCCCTATGGTTTTGCTGGACCAACAAAAATCATGACAGAATGATTCAAAATGGTCTCCTCTTGACAGCTCTTTATATCAGCTTCAAATGGTTAAAGACATCACTCGCTGAGCATGTCAGGGACTTGTTGCCATCAGGGCTGGCTGCAGCTGGGGTACTGTGAGGAGAACATTCCCTGCAGCACTACTCCAGGGAGGAGCTGGATGGAGAGCAGGTAGTCCACATCCCACCAACTCCTGCTGAGCCGCAAGAAATGGAATGCGAATGGAAAAGTCCATCCTTATTTCATCCCTGCTGCTGCTATACAAATAAAGCAGAGGCTTTTTACTTTTAAACCCAAGTCAAAGTGACAGGGATGAAAAGCCTTTACTGGGCTGGGTGTTCAGGGACAAGGCACAAGGCAAGGAGTTTGAGCAGCCTGAATTGACTCCCAGGGGTTGCACATCAGCATTGCAAGAGACTGACAGCCTCCCAAGAATGAGTGATGATACATTACAGAAGTTTTGGGTACCTCACACATCCATGGCTTCTGCAATAGGACTGAGAACAGCATGCTTGGGCTTGGCTTACAACCTTCACCCATTACTTCAGGTAGAGAATAAAAGTGACATGATCTGTCTCCTGGGGCAGTGAGGTAACACCAGGCATTCCATTACAGACCAATGTGATAAACTCCCAAAAGCCGTTAAATAACCCATTCCATGCTATTTTGGCTTGACTTCAGTGACTAAAAACCTTCTGCACCACTGAGTGTATTAAACTACCCATTAGCTGATCAGATCCGAGATTAGCAACATAAAAGAAACTGAGCACAAGGGCCAGATTTGTTACAATGCATCAGTTAAGGAAGCTGAAGACTCCCACTACATACATACCAAAATGTATAAATCTACACTGCATAGGGTACAAGGCCAGAAAACTAGCCTTGGATAAAGTATGAACTTGGATTACAAGAGAAGGAGGAAAGATGTATTATATACATTCGGGATTCTAGGAGATAGAGATGGTTACAGTCAACATAAAGCTGATCTAAATATGAAAGGACACATAAAAAAAACTCCTCACTTGCTACTGTAGCCTTTGGGGGGTTCACTGTATGCGATGCAATGCTTGATTTCATATCAAGCTTCCTGAGAGTAGATAGACGGTAAGAATTTCAGAGTCCAAAACATGGACAAACCCTGAGTGGAACCTGAGGGCCCAAACAAAAAGAACCACCTCTAACCTGCAGGACATGCAAAAGAAACCATAAACAAAGGTATGGTGACAGACTGCCAGCGCTCTTAGTGGAGATGCTGCAAATTCCATGGCTCTTGGTACAACGTGTCTGGCTCAGGCTTCTCTAGAAGCAAAGTCATTGTCATTAGTATAACATAGGGAAGCCAGCTTTGCCTGGTCACCAAGGCCAAGCCCCAGGCAGGGAGATTCAAGCATCTTCCATATATCCTTTTGACACCATGCAAGTATCCTATCCACACACTCAAAGACATGCCAGGATGGTCTTTCTCTGAAGTCTTGTGAAATATGTACTTCTGCAAGAGGAAAAGGAATGACAAAGATACAATAAAGACCATCACTCTATATTTTTGGTGGATTGCATCTGTGAAAAAATAATGAATTTACTGACAGATTCTGCATCATCTTGAGACTATAAGCTCCATTCTGGTGTTTGTAAGCTGACACACAATCAGTTATTGCTAAAAGTGATATATTTGTCCTGAAATCTAATGGCTCAGTTAATTGTTACAAATTAAGTCATAATAGTGAAAACTTTCACATCTGTCATAGTATAACATTTATGCCTTTTCATCTACTATGAGAAACAGGTTTATTGATATACGTCTGACAACGTGTATTTATAAACAATACAAATAATAGTAGCAGGCATTCAAATTCCCTAGCTGTGTACATTTATGTTAATTAGAGCTACAAACAGTTAGCAAGGGAGGTCTGTTTCACAGCGTCTGATGTTTATGCACGGTTTGGGGACTATTTAAAAAAAAGCTGAAGGCACAGTAAGGTTATTTCACAAACATTTCAGTGTGCTGTTTCTCAGCAAGCCCGAGTGATTAGTGCTGAGGGTAATTTGTGTGGAGGTGTTTATCACCTTTTCGATAGTATTTTTTTTGCTACAGTTTTGCTATTAATTCAGCAGTTTGATACTCAGCAGCTGACACACTGGGGGTTCATAAAATGAAAAAACAGAGAGAATACTATAAATAAAGACCAGCTCAGAGTGGGGGCACATGACTGACACTGAATCTACTTTCACTCAGAAAGGATGGCTTTTCTGACTACTCTCTGGGAAAATAGCAGCAGACGGATACATTTAAACAAGTTGAGGTAAACACACAAAATAAATTCCTACAAGTTATTCAAGACCATGTATCTAATAACTGAGTCTGCGAGGAATGAAAAAAGAAGATTCAAGATCATTCCTTGTGCCATGTTTTCTTCCTATAGTTTAAAATGCCATGAGTATAGTTTAGCCAATTATATAATAAAAGATTGATAGTTTTGTCTATACAGGTAATAGACTAAAAATCTAGTTCATGTTACATTAATATATGTTATATTAGGGAATGTGCATTACATTTGGAAGGAGAAGAATCCTGTGTAAATTGTTTGCTGGAGTGATCCCCAAAATTTCTTTATTTACAGGGAAAGGAGATAGGGAAATGTTACTAAGTGGTGTGAGATACACAACAGCCTAAAAATTAGCACTCAAACTTGAGGGAATTATGTTAAGCTCTAAATTGTGCAATAGCCTTCCATGAATCAAGCCATGAATCAAGATCCATTTTAAGCACTGCTCAGAGTTAATGGTAACCCTATTAATCAACATGTTTTAATTCACTGTAAAGATGATTACAATAAACCTTTCAGAGTCATGTCAAAACACCCTATTCAGATGAAGCCCTTAAGGAGCTGAACTACATAAGAGAAGTTAACATTTGGATTACACAAAAGAAAAAGCCACACATGCATCACCCCAGTGCAGTTCCCAGAGGCCCTCTGGAAATTAACTCCATCATTTGCAATAAGAGATCCATATATTTTAGAAAGCTGAGCCCCATGAGGTGCTGGTCCAGCTGCCATAACATCAAAACATGACGTTTACAACATTCCTTCACAACCACTCAGTACAAAATCCCATATAAAGTGGACACAGACTTTATTCCACCCACTGTAGTATAAACTGAATTGTTTAACTAATGTTGACATTCCAGCCACATTTCTGGATTATTCTGCAGACTACAAAGTTTTTTAAAAACTGGGAATATGTTGCTTGAGTTTTGGTGTGTATGTAAAGCAAAAGCCCTTCATTCATTCTGAAGGTAATTTATTATATTCTATATATATTCTATATAGAATATGCATATATTTTATATCTATAAAATGCTGGCAAATTCCACTTTTGCATTTGCTGATACAAGAGATCTGGCATCTCTGATTCTGTGTGCAAACAGATCTCTATAAGCATAGAGTTCCTCAGAAATAATTCCAGAGCAGATTAGTAGATTGCATTGCAACTCCCTGACATATGCAGAAGGAATATTATCAAGAAATTTATCACATCAAAATATTTTTTGTTATGTACTTTGTAAAAAATACCCACACCGTGATTGGGAGAGATATTTTTATGACTAAAGAATCAAAAGTAAATGAAAATAAAGACTCCTGAAGCTTTTAATGTAAAAAACATTACATTTAAAAATATTTTAGACGAGCTTGCCTATCTTGAGTAAACAGACATAAGGGTAATTTTTGTTGTTCTAAATAAACATTCCACAAGATATAAGAAAAATATTTTTCTAACATTAAGTGTTCTGCTCTAGTAATTTATTTTTCTACTTCACTAAATTAAAATAAAGAATAGGTCAAATTACCAAAACCTAATTTGTAGTGCCGAGATCACAATGAGTAATCTCACTTAATGAAGCTGTAATCAATGGAGTCTGAGCAACTCCATTATTAGTATCATTACGTTATGTATTTATGTTCTGTATTGATGAACTCTTCACCATAAACAGTCTTCAAAGGCTATATTTGCCTACACTGCTACGTGTATCACTCCAGAGTTTTCCAGACATTGATTTAAGTCAATTTTCAACTTTTAACAATAAAAGCAGCTAAAATGTGTAGAAGATAATCTAGCAGTTGTTAGACTTGAGATAGGAGATCATGCTTGCTAATGGCAATTATGGCAGCTTTCTTCAGGAGCACGTCTGCCTGTACCATTTCATATTGATCACGAGCCCATATGACACAGCCAGGCTATTCTTCTTTTACAAAGGAATCAACTTGTAAGCAGCAGGATCTCTATGGCTGAAACAGTCTCTCTAAAATCTCGATGTGCAAGCAACAGAGGACATTTCAATGCAAGCAGTTAAAACACAGCCAACAATAAAATAAACCCACTAAACAACTGAGGTCTCCACTGCCACCCATCGAAGCAAGCTCTTTCATGTTCACATACCTCCTACAGCACATCAGCAAGAACTTCGTAAGCCACTGGAGGAATTTCTCAGGTGTTAAGTAAGTGGTGTCAGCTCAGTGCATCAAGAAAACCTGTGACTGACATTATTTCACCCAAGGATACCCAGAATGCCTGAAGATCCAAGACTTCCTCAGCCCTAGCAAGAAAATACAAGGATGAAGGATGCAGAAGTTTCTTTGTGCTGAAGCCTTTAGAACACTTCTTCTGAAGCTTGCAATGCTCTAAGAGATCCCCTTTGCCACTTCAGAATAAATATAATAATTTGGTTTATATGTTAAAACAGATGATTTTATTGAAATTAAAAAAAGGAGTAGGTCTCATACGTTTTGTTACCAAGTATGTACAAACCTGGTCAAGGTCTAAAAAAAGACACAGCAGTCCTACAGGACTATGGTAAAGTAATTAAATGTCTTCTTCAATTAACCTCAGGGAGTGCTTATTTCATGAGATTCCGTTTTACCTGGTGATAGAGATGCAAAGCACTGTTTCATAATCTCAAAAAAAATCTAATTATTCCAGCATCAGAACCTATATCCTGTCTAGTGATACAAAAATTAAATCATATCCTAGAGATATGCACTTCTTAATATCACTGGTCTCTGTGTAGATGAATATTAAACAAAGGCTAACAAGATATGGAAAGCTATTAAAAAGCCCAATTCCCCTTATACACCACTGGAATAAATTAGATGTGGCAAAGAAATAAATATACAGACTGAATTTCAATTATGAAGGAGTATCAATAAAAAATATCAACTTTCATTGCTGGCTAGAAGTAACAAAGTGCCTTTACTCTTACAACTCTATGACCACAAAATGCTAACCAGAGATGATGCCTTTATAAATTCACAATATGAAGTCTGCATATCTTCCACCTAAGTTTCCATGTTGCTACAGAGTTCAATCTGCAAGGCGATTATCTGGTTATTCAATCTGTGGCCTATACACAATCAATGTTTATGCACAGGCCACTGAGATGTTCTGACTCCTTCAGACTCAGATGAAAGGAATTAATCATAGATGGAAAATGAAGGCTTTAAAAATAAAGCAGGTCATTTCTGGAACTGGCACTGAAGACCTCAGCTCTGGTGACACAGTTTAGCTGTTTCCAGTGAACCAACCTTCCAAGTCCACATAAAAATGCCAAATCTAAAAGGACAGTAGGACAAGGGGAAGTGGAAATCAGCTCTCCTTTAATTCCAAACAGACTAAAATAAACAAATAAACTTCTTGATCATTTGTGTTAGAAAATTTACACGTGTATTTACTTTGAAATCACTGCTAGTGGCATGTGACATAATCCAATTACAGTGGTGCCAAGTTTATACCTACCACTCTCATTCGCCAGTGTTCTGTGTGGAAAGAAAAACTGAGATGCCAAGGTCTAAGTCTGGACTACGGGAGATCTGCTGGCAAATCCTATTTTCTTTCAGAACAAGCATTAATTGGCATGTCCATCCAGCTGCCATGATGATTGCAAGGGAGTGCTTCATGGTAGAACTTCTTATCAGAAAGAACCATTCCAAGAAAATAGAACATAATTTCTCAACACTTGTCTTAGAAAAAAAATAAAATAGACATTTGATAGACCAGTTTGGTTACCAGAGCTGTTATTTATCTTTCAGAGTCTTCTACTTTATGCAATAGTTAACTCAAAGGAAGACAACTGCAGAGGAAGAAGCATCGAAGTTTATTACAGCTGATGACTGCCACAGAAAAGCAAAAGGCAGAGCCAAAAAAAAACCCCAAAAACCCAAATCAAACCAGAATCCAGCTGTGTAAGGAAAAGCTGTTTCTTTTAAGAGGTGTGGAACTGCTTTGCACCTGCTGCTCCGTAGAAATGGCACTCTCATAAATTGACAGGACTATTATAAAAACTAAGCCTTCTTAATGCAATATTGCTGTATACTTTGTATCTATTGATGTCAGTAACCATAACTAGCCCAAATACATTGCAGTCAGGTGTTAACCTAGTGCAGGGGAAGATTATTTTAAAATCACATTATCATAACAGATGATGTTCAAAACAAATGCAGTGGTGAATAAGCGCCCTCTTAAGGGCACTGGGTATGAATAAATTCCTTCAATGCACTTACATAATTTTAAAGTTCAGTGGTGAACATTTCCCCACACTAAAATGGCAGCTTCTAAAATTTCTCCCTTTCACAATATTCCAAAAGTGCTGTGAAATGTTTGGAAAAGTTACAGCCCCAGTCATTTCTATTTCTAAACAAATGTATCAGTCACTGAATGTACTGAGTTGGCAAAAAGTTGTATAGAAATATTCATTCCAGTGTATATTTCCTGTTAGAGGAATGGAACAGGTGAATAATATCAGGATGTTTTCACTTACCTGGGGTAGGAGGGAAATAAGTAGAAAAATAATAAATACATGGGTTTAGTCTTTGGCTGCAGTAAGCCAAAATAAAAACAAGAAATCTTCCTGATTACTCATATTTCAGACATCTTCCTGATCACATGAATACGCCCCAGCCTAAGAGGAAGAGAAAAATTCAAAGTGCCATTTTACGTTACTAATAAATACAGAAGAAACACATGTCAGGCCTGAAATTGCCTTCAGAAACCATAGTAAGAGACCTACAGGTAAAGACTTACATATCGCTCCAAAAAAGGTTTCGCCATGTCACATGGGATGCTTTGGGAGAATTTCCACAAGTTTAGCATGTTGTGGCAGTGCCCTCACTTTTTTCCCCTGACACACAGTTATTGCGGAACTGGCTGCAGAAAGCAGGTTTACCAGAAGCTGAAGCTTGCTCAGAACAGTCTCTAACACAGTCTTTGCCACTTCAGAGCTCTCACATTATCACAGAGTGGCAATTTCAGGCTCCAATCACAGTGTGGAGAAGTTGAAGAATCTTTACAGGATATCCTAATGGTCATTTTCACATCTTAGAGAAAAGAGCACATCACAATACCTGTCCTTGCTTACAACAATGCTGCTGGGAACATGTATCCAGGAAACTACCAGATTTCATTGTCATATATGTTCGGCTCTAAAACTAACTTAAAAAAAAAAGTAACTAACTTCTTTCAGAGAGTTTTCCTTCTATCAGGCCCCAAAATCCAGGCCAGCTCTATTCTTCAAATCTTTCATCAAGTCAGCTAATGTTACACGGACATCAAGGATTTGCTTAGGCAATGTACTCACACAGCTCAAACAGGGTCAAAAAGAATAGATAAAACCTGCCTGTCTGTTAGGAGACACCTACAAACTGCTGAAATATTTACTTTGGTCTTTTATAGACAAAAGCTTGGTTTTAGAGGGTTCTTTCCGACAACATACAGCAGCAGCCAACGGAGAGAGCAGTCCTAGGGAAAATACATAACCACCTATGGCCAGAAGAGAAATGCCTCTGTGAACCTTTCTTAGCCTGCTTTACAAAAGGATTATTTATAAGTTTTCTTCACTTTTGCACAACGCACAAGAGCAATGGGAGGCATAAGAAGCAACTGAAAGGAGCCGGTCTTAAGGATGACAGTAATGTTCCACCAAGGAATCTTTTGCCTCTAAAACTTTAAACACTGGTTCCATAAGGGAAGTACACATCAGTTGCTGTGTCTGCAGAGCACCATACTTCCAAATCAACACTCCTGGCTCTCCAGAATTCCAGAGGGCCAAGCAGGAGAGTAACTAAAATATTGCTCTCATTTTTCACTGCAGATATCTTTTCAGGAGAGACCTGGCAGTGAGGGAAGGCTGGGGGAAGAGCATAGAATTCCCAAATTACAAACTCAGCCGCACACCATGGCACCAACCCACATCACCTTCCATTGTCAGCTGCCTGCAGCTCTTCAGGCTCTGCAGAATGGACAAGAAATTGCCAAGTGTGTTACACAAACTGCTTTAACTTCTTTGAATAATTATTTTTCTTGGGAGCATACCTCTTTTAGGAGTCCATAGCGATCAGATGAGTAATCACCAACAATGACAGAAATTGATGTTTTACAAATTTAAAACTACTAAGCCATACAGTCACCGTGGAAATACCGAAAGTTATCCTCAAATAGCTCTTGTCATTTTTAACAAGTGTTACTGAAAATAATCTTTGAACAAATGTCCTAATTTAACATAGTCAGTTACCACAGGACATATTCACAATTCAGTATGTAACCAACTAGCCCTGTAATATGATCCTGACATTGCTAGTAACAGCCCATAAGTGCTGTACTGAGTTTTTGGGGCCTCAGGGCCAAGACTTACCAACCTTGCTCTGCCTGAACTTAGCTTGACCTGCCTGCAACTTGGTTTTAGGTTCATTTACCTCCCTGGAACAGGATTTTTTTTTTTCCCTAGTTGACTAGAGGTCTATGGCTAATTAATTTTATTTCTTTATGGTTTTGTATGGTACCACCACAGTTCTATGTCTAACACAATGTGGTACAGAAAAATTCAGCCCAATATGGAGGCCTGGGGAGGCCTGGGGAGGTGCAGTCACAGGATGCAGCACAGGAGTGCAGGCATGGGTTAAGAGATGGGCACAGTTTTGGCACTTGGAACTCCACAGCTATGAACAACACACCAGTGGTCAGTCAAAGAAATGCAGAATGAACATGGAAATATCTTAGTTTGGAAGTAACAAAGGTGTAGCGTGGGTCTTTATATAATAAAGAAATGGAGTCCACTCCCCGATCAGATGGTAACCAAAGAGACCTTATTCAAACTCGGCGCCCCTTCTTATCCCTTAAACCCCTGTGGCCTTGTGACCAATGGGGTTGTCTATTCCGGTGCATGTCCCTTGGGCTTCCCTGCCCTCGGTGCGTCCCCTGCACCCTGGACACACCTCCTACACAAAGGGAACAAAGAAATTGTATCCAAAGTAAGGGAAATGGCCATATACAGCAGATTTGAATGTAACATGGAGCGGCAGAACAGTGAAAAAATGGCAAAGGTGGACAACTGTGTTGCAGACAGATAAAAAGTAATGCGAGTATATCCTAAGGTAATAAGTATAACCTAGTGTAAGGAAGAAATCTATGGTAAGACGTCAAAAGGAAAACCCTATTCTTTCTGGTGAAGGACTCCAGATGCCAATTCACCTCAGTAGCCCTCACCAATATCAGAGTGAAACCACAGAATATAGGACTTCAGGGAATGGTACAGCTGTGTTAGTGTAGTTGGCAGTTTGGTAGTATGCTGGTTTATGTACTTGAGATATTATTACTCTGACATGTAAATATATCAAGACTAAAGCAGGCTAAAGGGATTTCTAAAGAAACACTGAATTGCATTGAGAAAAAATTGCATTTTTTTGGGTTGTTGTAGAAGAGGTGGCCATGTTGTGAGCCACGAGGTAGGGGCTCTGTGCCCCTTGGGGCCTCTGGCCCCCTCCCAGCCCCTGGCTGGGGGGCTGCAGGGACCTGGAACAGCATAAAGCTGGGCTAGGTGCCTGTAGTTATGTCGGGAGATGTTCTCTCCATGGGCGCAGAGCAGCAGCCGACACTGGCCGGAGAAGGTGGCAGACAGCCAGGAGATAAGACCTGAACTGAAGAAGCAGCAGAAACAACATGCAGCACCGGAGAGAAGACTCCTGGAAAGGGAGGAAAAGAAGAGAGCAGCTGAGAGACAGAGTTTGGGGTAAGAGACTGTACCAGATCCCCCAAAACTCCTTTGAGACCTCCTGGAAGGAGGAAGATGATGGACTCTTACTTGAAAGAGCCTTGGAGTGCTACAGCACAGAGAGAGAGGAGCTGAGAAGCTCAAAAGACGTCCTGGAGCTGGACCAGGACGGCCAGATGGAATGCGGGGGGAGTTGACCTTGGTTCTCCCCCCCCTTGCACTGCTGCCGCGGTGGCAGCCTGAGAGACAGAGCACGGAGCTCTGCAAACGGGAATTTGAATCCCCTGAGGAAGGGACTTTCACGAAGATGCCCCTGCATTTTGTGATATGCCTGTGGTGATGCGAGTCTTGTCCCTGCTGGCAGTCCACAGGTGAGGCCTTCGCTTGGACCGAAGGAGAGCCGAGGGGCTTGGAGACCCCCTTGTGTATGTTGAACAGAGATCCAGCTACAACAACCCAGTTACTGCTGCATGGAGGACAGAAGAGGAGCTGCTGCTTAAGGACTGGAAGGGATCTGTCCTTCTTTCCCTCCTGGACTTTTATTTGGAGGGGAGAAGAGATCTGATCATTGTAAATACATATGTCATGGTAGAGATAGTTGTGATCATGTGTATAATGTGATATGGTATTTATTTGTACAGTCATTGTAATATATTCCCTTTCCCCCACTTTGAGTCTGGTGTGTTTTGTCTGGAAAAACCCATCTCACATTAGGTTGAGATGTGGGAGGGGGGATGGAGCCAGGGAATTGGATTTTGGGACTATCTCAAACCATGACATAAACACATATTCAAGCTAATAGAGAACTTCAGATGAGTACTTCATTTAGTCCCACCTTGCATTGTAGCCCTGAGATTTTAAATAATAAAGCAAGAAACTCCTTTAATGGACCATAACTGGTCCATCTTATGTTATTGTGCCAGATACACATCTTGATTCACACCTAAAAGGCAAGTTGCTTTCCAACATTATCCCATTCATACATCAGTTTTACTAACAGTTTTCTCCTTAGACTTGTTTGCAGCTGTTCGTCGTCACATGCAAGGCTTTTTTTCTGGTCAGATTAGGCACTCACATACATGTGGGGCTTGTCTTACTCAGGCTTCCCAAAGACTTGGTGTATTTGAGGAAGTAATGCAGAGAGCTGAGTGGGGGTTGTGTGGCAGGAAGGGAATTCTCTCCATCCCATGGCTGCAATCATAGACACTGGGGCTCGTTAGAACAAGAAAGGACGCTGAAAGCTTTGCACCCTTTCTCCCAGCAGTCTGTCACAGGTCTTAAATCACATTGCCACAGAAATGTTAGTTTTCATTTGCCATTACTACCCCCATTCTCTTAGACCAGAAAGTTCAAGTTCTTTACATGTCTGCTCCAGTTAGACTAACATAAAACATATTACATAATGTAAAATCAATATTAATTGGTGCATCTAGGACTGTACACCCAATTTCTTTTCTTTCCCCAAGAAGAGCTTGAATTGGAAAGGTCTTCAGGAAGATAAAAATCCTCTTTTATAGAGAAGCAGGTAGAGCAATTTTTGAGAACTGAAGTGTGCCTTCACAAGGTAAACCATGAGGTTAGTTAAGCATCTCTTAATAATGATGGATTCATTACTGCAGTTAAGTCCATTTCTCAGATAAGAAGATACACATTTATTGTTTCTTCTTTTGGACTCAGGGGTTAATTCTATTTGAGTGTTGTACTTCTGAACAAGACATTACCAATAGCCTATGTTTAGCCTTTTTACAATTACACACATAAGGAAAAAATGTTTAGGAGATACAAGTGAAGAGATGAAAGGGAGGTGGAAAAGAAATAGGAGTAAGTGACTAATGGACAAGTTTGCTCTGAATATATTTTCTGTGGAAATCTTCTATTCCTGCTGAAATTTGCTCTATGAGATGACATTCTCTCTCACGCCCCCACACGCCCATTTGCATTTCACGCACAAGTCTGACCAACAGTAACTGAGGAAGAGAAATACTATTATAGACAGTAAATGTGCAAACCTGACCTTTTCTCCAATTGGATAATGTCATTCAGAGTCTGATTTCGTTCCCGGTTACATGGATGTAAATAGGGATGAAGTTCTTCAGAGATCAAAAGATTGGTATTCTCAAGGTTTATGCCTTCTGGTGGTCTATTACCCAAAAGCACATATGTTGTTTTGCTGCAGAGAAATGAGACACTTGTCCATCTCTGGCACATTGCCACCAGGATCCAAGATGAACCAGCCTCCTTGATTAAGATACTGGGGAAGATCCAACAGACATTGACAGTAACAATCCATTTGTCCAGTCCCCGAATCACCAGCACCATGACAAGCACCTGAACTGTGGCTTGCTCTTAGGTGACATGACATACCACAATACTCTGTGTAAGAAAAGCTGTTCATGAGGATTTACATTCCTCAGGCCAGCTCTTAAAGGCTGGGTCTTGAAGGCAGTAGAAAAATTAAAGACTTCTGTAAACTGGTGGCAATTAGCCTCCAAGTCGTCTGTACTGCTTAACATGACAGTTTATCTTTCTAATCACCAGCTATAGAAATAAAATCAGCATGATAGAAATCCCACAGTTTTCTTTTGGGAGAAGGCTACCTTCTGGCTAGAAAACTGATGGCCCAGTAATGAGCAACTTGGGAATAGCGTGTAAAAACGTGAAAAATCTCTCTTACCAGAATTCAGAAGTTAACATCATCTTCATCTCAGTTTTAACCTAGGAAAAAAGTGTCATTGTAAGAAATCCACCAAAACAACATTTTCCATCAAACATACTATGAACTCTGATATACAGGGAACCAATGTTCCCTGTTAGCCACAGGAAATGTTGCAGTAGTCACTTTTAATGAGGAAAAATAAAAAACTCAAGTGGGAACAGCGTAAACCACTGAAAAATGCAACATGGCTAAAATCCTTGTCCACAAACTTGTAGAAGAATAAACATCAAAGCACTTCAGGGCATTAGCAAGTGAAGATGGATTTAATCAAAAGAATATTTCCATATGAATAACATAGCTTGCACACACTTAGAGCCATCCATGTGAAATTAAATTAATTTGCAATGCAAACCAACTGGGGCACTAATGAATGCCAATGCATGATGAACACCACTAATGATAGAACTAAATTTAATTGGTTTAAAACAAGTTTACTTTTTTTTTTAAGTGCTTATTGTACATTATAAAGATTTTCTAAAGTCACTGTGCTACTGGTAAAGCACCCAGTACAAGAAGCCATCAGAGCAGGTTATGATCTTTGTATTTCCTCATATCCAAAAAAGGGATTAGCTTAATCAACAAAGGAAAAAAAAAAGCTTGGGAAACATGATTAAAAAGATATAGAAGCTGAGCAAAATGCACTACAGACTGTTGCAGCTTGTTCATATTTACAGAGCATGAAGGCAATAATAGCACCACCTCTAGTAGTGCTCAGTGACTGTATTCTGAATTCTCACTGGCACAGAAGAGTCTGAATCAATGACTGACCCTTCAACCAGCTTTGAAGCCCATTTGATTGGAGGACTCAGTCGAGAAGACTAGGCTAAACCGAGTCCCAGACAAACCTGACAGGCAGCACATAATGTAGATGTAAAGGCCTCAGCACCAACTGTTCTCATCTACTGTTTGGTTCACTGTTAGTGTGCTGAATTACTAGGATACATAGATGCAGCCTAAAAGCAAGAGGAAAAGAAAATAAGTTCTCAATGGGCTTCTTGCACATTGAAATTATATGCAAAAGTCATAGAAGCTGGTTATCGAGACCAGAGCTAGTAACAGCTCATTAGCTGCAAAACCAATGCAGAGACTTAAAATTATATGGCTCACGAAATAAAGAGTAGATAAATATCTTCAGATGCATTTGCTCACAGTAGTAGCAATTTTTTTTGACTAAACCAACATGGCTTCACTTCTTCCCCAAACACACACGTGAATATTTCAGCACACCTGGAACCCTACAACTGCAAATTGCGTTTCAAGGAATGTTCAGTGAGGGCAGCCCAAGATCACCCTTTCACTAAGATTTAAGTTAGGAATACTATTATAAAAATGAATATGTTTATCCAACATGAGGATGCACTTTATATTTTTCATATTATAGAAGCAGGAACTGCCCAAGACTCATTGTAGTCAACAATTAATTAATAGGCTAGGATTTTCAGTTACAGCCCTCAGATTTAAACAACATTTCAGATGTGACAAAGACATCCATCTTGAGGAATGTTTCCCAAACAAACATCAGAAAGTTAAAGCCACGAATCAGTATAAAGTGTTACTATGATGTGTTATGAAATAAACCATGGTCAAAACCTATTTGTTCATGAGATGCTTTCTATCCATTTTTACAGAAAGGAACTAAGTTACTGGTGTTCAAAGCAATAAAAACTAAGGTTTGAGGCCCAACTAAGGAAAATAACTGAACGCACCCAGCATTTTAACAACACAAATATGCATAAGCTTCTACTCTGTCTGCCCAGAAAATATTTCTTGAGGCATCTTAATATGTCCAACTAATGAAATATCACTCAAAGAAATTAAAAGCACCCTCTCCCCCTCTAAATAATTATACCTTTCATTCATCTGTGACATACAGTGGTTAGGATTCATAAGAGTAGATCGTGAAGGTGTCTTTTCCACAGTCTGCCATCTGGAAACTTGTAGTATCACACACCTCTATTCCTTTTGGTTAGGAGACCCAGTAACACTTTGCTGCTGTCTGGGACTCCTCATGACTATTTCATGATCCTGTCAGGGTGCCACTTTCTGTTATTGTTTATTATGGGGGATGAACAGCAAGCTCTGACATTGCTCTGTGTGTAGCTGCATGTCCTGTGATATCCGAGACATTTCCTTCTTCCAGAGGCTCTTGTCAGAGGAATGCAGGAGCTTTTAAATAGGGTGTGCAACAGTAAAATGAAGTACAATCCTTTGCAGTAAATTATGTGTGAACTTGATTATACCACTTCCACTCATCCATAATTATTTAAAGTTGCAAGGAGGTAGCTATGAATGTCTCTTTGTCCAACTCCAGGACATTTAAAGAGGAAATACTGTTGTTGTGGTACAGTAATAACTGCTGTTATTTAATATAGGTCCTGTTAAAAAAGCCCAATATTCAAAAGCAGAGGTGATGATTTTGTCAAAGCCCTCTTTGATCAAGTGAAGTCCTGCTCAAAATTATGATTAAATTTGTTCTGGTTAAACAAACAAACAAACAAACAAATCCCTCAAATATATGTATTAAAGTATCTTGCCTACACCAAAACAGGTAAAAGTGCAAGGAGGGTTTAGTAGTTCATATGAATCTCTTGACAGAAACACTGTTACCATAACAACAGCATATTAGAAGGAGGGGGGGAAGTGCCAGAAACCATAACTTTAATAACTAAAAAGATCTAGTTTCAGATCTCTATTAGATGCTACAGCTCATTTACCACAGCTAAATAAGCACAGACTGTAGGCAATATGTTTCAAACCAGGAAGAATCTATTTTTCTTTGCTACTCCTCACCACTGATATCTAAATACTTCAGAAAACATTAGTTATTATAGTACCCTTGTGAGGAAAGTGGCTTTATCACTGCTGTTTGGCGTTAGGGTAAGTCAGAGACTTAATTAACCTGCCTCAAGTCATATTAGAAGCCTTCCACAGAAGCAGGACCCTATTCCAGAGTAATGCACCCTTACCTTCTGGATCTTTCTTTTCGCATCAGTGCTGAGTACATGCTCAACCCCTTCCCCACGATTCAGAAACAGGTCATGGATATTTTGGTAACAGAGAAAGCTCTGTACAGAATAACTGGTGTAGTGAGCATTAGGGATTCCCTCCTGTGTTTGTTCCAATTACAAAACAGGCTCCCCAGGTTCCAGTAAAAAAGCAAATATTTCCTCATTTGCACAAGCTGTACTTATTCAGAAGAAAATGGCTGGAATGGGATCTCTCTTTAAAGGGACAATTGTCTCCAGAACAATTTGCAAAGCACAAATTTATCATCTGCATGACTCTGTCTGGAAGAATTACTTCCTAGGAAAAAGGTTGTTAAGCTACTAGTTTTTTTTTTCTTCCTTCTCCTCCCTTTTTGGTTTTCCTCTGGGGGTTGAGTTACCGTAGTTCTTTATTTCCCCAGAGTTCCTAAATGCTATTATTATTCCTTGGATACATCTGACTCAGAGCCCTATAACTTGCTTCCTAGCAGGTTTCAGCCTAGTCTATCTGACATAGGACAAATTCTTATAGTCTAACTGACTTTAAGAGTTTTACATGTTGCATGGAAGGCTGATTTTTAGCTATGACCAGTTTTCCTTTATCAGTCTTCTTCCCTCAGATATATTTAGGATGTTACAAGGATTTTAGCAAGCTATTTGCCAGGCTTCTGTTGAATATTCTTTATGGCCATAGGTAGGGGCACGGGTCCTTACATAATAAGGAATAAACGCTCCTTGTGAGGTGGTGAACAAAGAGAATTTATTTCAAATTCGGCGCTGGTTTTATCCCTTAAAGCCATGTGACTTCTTTGAGCAATAAGGTTGTCTATGTCAGCGCATGCTTCCTTGGGCACTCTTGCCCTGGTACATCCCCTGTACCTTAAACACACACCCTACAGCCATAGAAGATTTATCTTCTGCCTATCTGTCTTGTGGTCATGAAACTAGCTCCCAGATAGTGTTTAAGTCAACTCCATCATGCATTTCTGCTGGTAACACAGCTGGATAATAGGACATTGGCATGTAGCAAAATCCAAGGTTAATAGTGCTTTTAACCCATAACATTACTACGCTGCTGCTTTATAGATGCCATTAGAGAGAAGTATTAGTCAGTGACATGGCACATCTGCTCACATTCCCTGTTCCCATCAGAGCCGTGGGCAGCAGAGTTCAAAGTCCTGCTCCTCCTCGGGAGGTTTGACCCCATGTCTCCCATCTCTTTGCAAATGTGCCACTCTGCAAGGCTTTACAGGTGGAGAAGGAAACCACAGGATATTCTCTAGGAGGACTTAGGCTGAGGTCCCTCACTCCCAGAAAAATACCCTGTGTGACCACCTTTCCTCCTCTGGAATACCAATTCAGATCTCTTAGGAACAAATGTCCAGTCCTACCTCTTCACTAACAGAGAATCAGTGCAGCAGTACCAAAATTGTGGCACACAGGTTCATTTACAAGATCAGACCATTCCATGAGTCCTCCTCTCTGCACAACAGGCAAGGGGAGTGACACAAAACACCATGGCCCTTCACTGTGTTCAGCTCATCCTACTCACATGCTCCATTACTGCAATGAAAAACCCATACTCCAGTGTGAAGATAATTGGCAAATACTGTGTTCTGGACTAATATAAGGCTTTAGATCACAGCTTTGAGTTCAGATGATAGGAGTGATTACTTCATCTCTGGGGGAAAAAAAAAAAAAAGAAAAAAAAAAAGAAATCAAAAACCTGACTTGAAAGAAATTCTACCAAAGAGAAAACAATGGCTGAATGCTTTCTTCTGTAAATGGCAGCAAGTCATAGGCTTCTTCATTTCCCATATCATTTACTTGGTCAATCTAGTGACTCTCCATTATGCTCAAGCATTATTTTACTTGTTACATCTCCTCAAAATAGAACAGTGCTAAATCCTCTTTTTCCTTTGGTGAGAGAACAGTGAGAATCTCTGAGGATAGGTATAACCATGCAATCTCTTTGAAAATCTGAGTGATCCAAATGTCCTTACAATTTTTTTGTGTTCACTGAGACTCACTCAATGTCACAGAACAAAGTATTGCCATGGCTTTCTTTTTCCAGACCCCTACTCTAAAGACTTTAAAGTACCAGCTTCAATATTTCTCTTTGTTACATCTAATAGCACAGTATTTTTTTGGCCTGTTGGTTTTCCTCCATGGAAAATTTATCCTGGTGTGGTTTTCTTAGCTATTGCAACTCCCCTTGAACTTACATCATTTGCATTCTTTTTTTTTTTTTCTAGATGATGACAAAACCCACCAAAGGTCTGTGGCAGGGCAAGTGTAACGCCAGACCCCAAGTTTTTTTGTTTGTCTAGATTTTCAATTCATGAAGTTTACTGAGAACTAAGGCACTTCCTCAAAATTATGCATTCTCTGGGATTCTATGGAAAAAGGAAATAACCTGCATATTGCTTCAGAATCTTTTTTTATATGTATTTGCCAATATGCTAAAGTAAACAAGTTGCACTGGGAAGACAGATGTTTGTGCAATGAAAAGGTCTCTCTCAAATCCCTTTCATCAGGAACCCAAGCCCCAAGGACAGCAAATTGTTTCTCCCTTCTCCCTGTTTCTTATGCAGCATTATCCTGGAAGAACACTCATATATTGGCCAGTAACGTCGCCCCTGGAGCTCAGGCACAGCATGTTCCCACTGCAGAGAACACCCTTCTCCTGACCCTGATGAATGATTACAGAGCAGCTCTGATTCAGCACTGACTTTCCTGCACTGCATCATTAAGCTGGAACACAATAAAACATTGTCCACAGCTCTCAGCATCTTCCACCCCAATAAAAACTAGTTTTCTGTTTCCTTATTAAAAACCATCTCTGCAGTTCATAACAGCAGCACATTGGGTGCTTTATTCTCCTCAGCAGATTCACCTTTACATAGTAACTTTATCTATGCCCAGACAAGGAAAGCCTTGGAGTTAAATATCCAGTCTCACAAGCTGTGTGCTTTTCCAGAACAGTTACTAACTTTGTTTCAAGGAGCAATGACTGAAGTTCCCATCGGAATCCCATCACACTCCAGAACAATGAAGTCACAGATGCTAAATACGGTTTTGTACCCTCACTACCATGAACCCATCTAAAACACAAGCTTTCTGAAAAAAATACTACAATGACATAATATACAATGTATAAGGGAGGTTAAACATCCTTTACTACACAGAAACAGTGAGCAATCATTACTCTCTTCCAGAATCTTCCCAAGGGCAGCCCATAAACAGTAGGATGCCTATTAAAGGAATACATGGGTCCTAAACTTCTGCACACGAACTCTCCAAATTTACCCCCAGAGCCCCACTTTTTAATAAAAATTCAACTAGAAGATTTCATAACAGTTTTCATGTAGATCACAGAAGGGTGCCAACAGACTAAATTATCTCACAGTCGTCACACCTCCCTCATTTACACCTACTCCGAGCTGGGAGAACTTCAAGACTTGTGTATTGGGGCTTATTGTAAATGTCACTCACCAAACTGCTCATCTCTGTTCCCAGTGCAATTCAAGTCCTGCAGAATTTATGGATTCTGGTCTCTTGTTTTCCCCATATCCTCCAATGCAACACACTAACTGCAACAGGTAATAAGGAGGCACACAAGGTCACAGAAAACCTACAGGATGGTTCAAAACTATTGCTGCATCATTAGCAATATTTGAAAGCAGCATTAGCATGAAGCAAACAGTAATTAGAAACATCTTTTCCTTATTCTGCCAAGAGGCTGACTGCCTCTAGTGGGATGAAAGAAAGCATGATGTCTCCATTTAATAAACACAGGTAGCAGAGATGAAGAAATACATACCATAAGGAGCCTAGAAGTTTCAAAGATCTGTAGATCCAGTATCAAGAATCAAAGTTTCTCCTGGAATTCCAGCTCATGGAGTCCAGTTCTTCGCTCAGACTCCCAGCTTTAATTTTCTCTACAGAATAAAAGTTTTTAAATGGGGAAGTCAAAGCTCAGTAAACATAGAAAGTAAAGTACAGTCACAACATTTAATCATGTTTTCAGTCCAATTTTTTGGTTAACCTGCGTCAGGTTAAAACAAAGGAGGTGTGTAACGATAGTAGAAAAGTGCAAGTATTATTCCAGCTTTGTATACAGAAACATTGATCTGGCCACTCTGATATTTTCTTTAACAGGAGGAGAAGTAAGAACTGACTTAAATCTCAACAAGAAAAAAAATGATCAATCATTTATAAAAGATCCAAAGATTCAGGAAAGCAAAATAAAAAGATACAACATAATACTGCGTAGGTAAAACTAACAAACCCCACAATAACAGAGACTTTTCTGGTACATTTATGAACAGACATCAGTTCATAAATGTACATCATCACCTTCCAGCACCTAGAAAATTAATAAAACACAAGGTGAAAATCTGACCAAAGAGCATAATATTAATCACTTGCACTTGAGTGTATGTGCCCTGTGTGACACCCAGTGTGAATTCAAGTCATCTCTCTTCCTTGTCACTCTGAGGTGGGGCACAGGTCCTCTCTACCCAACTCTATGCCGCACTGATTTGCTCTGTTGCAAGGCCTGGATATCTCCAAAAGGTATGTTTATGGCTTGCAACCCACCCAGAGGTGTCCAGTGCGTTCTTACACAAGCATACCACATGTTCTGTGTCCCAGAGCTGCAAAAAAAAAAAAAAAAAATCATTAAAACCTTTGCATAGATTTCTTTGACAAAGAAGTTAGCAACTGGATTACAAGTAGAAGTCGTGCCATGCAAACCATCATTGACCGCAGAGACACGGAAGGTGGTACTAAATGCCTCTTCCAGAGCATATGTAGCAACTTCAGGTGTTGTGCCCATTCTTTCATTAACTTAGAGAGGGTTTTATGGAGGATCTCATCATAAGTGTTGCTGACATTATCTTTTTGTACTTGTAAAAAAAAAAATCAAAATATCCATGCCATTTTACAGCTGGATAAATGAAGGCTCAACAAGGAACTCAGGTCCAGAGTTGAGAAAAAGATACAGATTCCTTTTCCCACATGGCTTGGCCATGCTTTCTTCCTCAGCAGGGATCAGAGCAGGTCTGACAAGGCACCACACTTGGTCCCTCTCACAGCAAACCATGAGAGCTTAGGTAGACTTTGATTAGACCACCCAGCTGTGGAGAGGGAAGCAGCCCTATTCAGGCAGTGCTGACTTCCTGCAGGCACAGCCCCAGGGACCTCTGAGGCACTTCTGCATCACAGATTTGAGATATGAGCTTGACTTCACAAGAGGTGAGCGTCCAACATAGCTCTGCACGCACACAGAGGGAAGGCGGTGGTTTCCATGGCAATGTTCATCTTAAAAGAGCTTTCAATTCACCCACCCTGCTCCTCTCTGCCCTGTATCCCAGGCACGCATCTCTCCCTGAGCATGCTCACTAAAGGAGTACTTCAACATGCAGGGCTTTCTGCTTTCCTTCTGCTTGCAGGATTCCCATGGGTACCTGGGAGGGCAGAGAAGCCCTTGGGGATGTGCCTGAATTTTTCAGACACAATGAACAATTAGATGATGAAAGCCCCAGTGGGTTTGAGAGGATGGAGATGTTTTAACAGCGAGCAGCTCTAACTTCATGTTCTATATTGCAATGAAAAAACACAATGGGCTTAATATGCAGACTAAAGTCCCACTCATATAGCAAAACTCAAAGATACAATCAGTGGTTTGACAATCTAAAAGCATATCTCCACATGCCATTTGTTCACTCATGTTAGTGTCCATATTCTCATTCCTCTTTTCCTGTACTAGTAGGAAGTTCTAGCCATTCAAAAGTTATATAGAAAAACCCTCCACTGTCTGGTTTTATGCAAAGTATCTGAAGCTGTTCCACATAGTACATGCTTCTCCATGTAGAACTGTGTGGAGAGGCAGAAGAGGATAGAGCTCTTCTGAGGTCCAACACGTCATGACACCTTTTGCAAGTTACTGATATGCAGCCATTACTGTTTCCAAAAACCAGATATGTAGGGGTGAAAAGAGTTGGTCTACCCCTCCTCTGCAAAGTACATTGAGACCTACAGAAGAAAATCATGCTAAATGTTATAAAGTTGATACCTTTCATCTTTCATACTTAGTAACTGTACAAAGCAATGTACACTTTCACATACGCAGCATGCATACCCCAAATAAGAATTGATGTCTTATTCATGGTACCCAAAGCTATCACATTTTACTGAAGCTGCAGTATATTTCTTAACTTGCCTTCATTTTGCTGCTGCTGAGTTGCAGGCAAGTGATGTTTATGTCAGAGTCACCTTTCCTCTGGTGACTCTACTTCCTTTAGTCCCTCACTTATCTTTTGTCAGAAATACCTTGTGGTTTGTTGCCTCCCAGTTTTCAACTCTCTAGCCATTTATTTCTAGTTATGTGAAGAATAAACAGGACCCTTCTTCAATACCTGTATTTTTATAGGAAGCAAAGTGCTTGGATGTGCAGGTGGCAGAGTGTAGACTGTGGAAAGGCAGTGATACTCCATCTCAGTCTGGTTCAGCGACTGATTACACAGCACAAGACAGTATCACATAGCATCCAGATAAGAGTTTGATCAGCAGCACCACAGAGAGGCATCTGCCACTGCCACCACTTGCTGCACTTCTGGAGGTGCCAGCACTCAACAGCAAAATAGTAAAGCCCAGCAAAGCTCATGCATCATGCAGGAACACCCCTGGAGAGGGCACAGCCATGTTCATAGTGAATTCACTTTCAACTCTGAATTTCCAGACTGGCAGAGTTGAGGTCTGAATACTGATGCTGCAGTGAGAGAGAAAGAAGGGGAAGGGAGTGTACTGTGCACATAAACACATGGCAATAAATATTTTCTTGAGAAGAAAACCCATAGTCTAACAGTATGACCAACAGCAAATCACAGCTGAAAGTAAATGTTAATATACTAATTATTTCCATAGCAAATCTGCTGGCTTTGCGTGCTCAGCTCAGAAGCAATGACTAGCAATAAAATCTCACCCCATCTTCCCGTAATACAGGACATTACAGAAGTTGCCTCAATCAGTACAGTCGAAGGCCACTGAAGACTTGCTTTGTCTCAAGAACTTGCCTTCTAAAATTAAAGCAATGTGTCTCCCAAGCACAAGCTGTACCCTAGGTGGCATAAACCTAGGGTGTCAGATTTTGATGTATAATAATCTATACTGATAGATAAAGCTGAATCATTTCACAATTAGCTACAAAGTTGGTGTTTTGAATGGGAAAAATGGGTATCTACTCCCAAATCAGCATATAAAACGTCAGTTTCTATAAATCATTAAAACCCCACAACATAAAATCTCTCCAATTTTACTTCTTCCTACTCATCTTATGGCACTACAGCTCCCATCTAGATTTGATCTTTCAGACAGCATAGCAGCAGCTATTCTGGAAAATGTCAAAAACATTTCATATCTCCTCAACTTTAGTGAGGATAATACAGCATTTGCATTCTGTGTCATAATGACCTGAGCTTAAAATCTTGCAAAAGAACAACCATAAACGGTGATTTGAATGCTATAAAGTTGAACCTTGTCTATAATTTGCCTTCAAGTAAAAGGAATATTTATTCCATTAATAAGTTTAAAAGGTCTTAGTTAAGGACTAGATGAACAAAGTGCCTGATCTATATTCACACAAATAAAAAAAGGAAAAGGAGCAGAAGCAGACTTTTGCTGAAGAGTATTTTTGTTGATACCTCAGATCTACCTTTTACTTTCCAAAAATTTTACTGTCCCCTTGAAAACTGAAGAGAAAAATGGACCAAAAATAGTTTCCATAAATAATGTTATCTATCCTTAATTCTGTATTTTGAGATTTAAGATTCCTCTGGAGATAATTACCCAGAGAAATTGAATGTTTTTATTGAACAGGAAGAAGTTTTCTAGACAACAAAAAAATCTATCCCTCAACTCCCTCCCACTCACAAACAGGTTTCCCAGCCAAAAAAAGCCTGGATGAATATCACAGGCTCTCATACACAGGCAAGCTTCAAGTAGGTTGCAGAAGAAAGCTGTATCTTGGCACTGAAGAATGAACTCCATCATGGAGCATTAGCTTTATAGGACAGGAATGGACAGAAATGATGCTCCTCATTACAAAACTTGTCACGGCACGACACGAAGTTTACAGAGAACAGAGCAGTATCTGTAAATGTTGTGTTCAGGAGAGAATCAAACACTTATCTACTCTCAATTTCTGCTCTGTAGCATAAAAAAGAGCCACTTACATGCAGTTTCACCACAAACAACTGTTTGCAAGATAAGAGCCCCACATAAGATGGGATATGAATTACAGGGGAGAAGGAGCAGCAAGAGCAGTACTCATAATCTGTGTAGGTTTGGTAACAGCACATTGTGTTATCCTGTTAATTTTATACTTGAGAACTGCTCTACCAATGCCCAGCATAGACCTTCCCAGAGCTGTAGATACTCTCCTAAGTCAACTTCCAGTCTGAGAACTCACTGTTTTTGGCAGTAGCTTGGATAACAAATTTGCAGTGTCCTCAATCACCTCCATGTTACAAATCCGCATTGCATTTTGCTAAACTAAGTTACATCGAGCTTGATGACTCTGGCACAAGAGCTCCTAATATCATACTAACAGAAGCTTTTTATATTAAGTCAGATTCTCCTGTGGTAAAAATTTGACACAGTTCACAGAGAAGGGCAGGGCAGGAGGTAAATCAATTTTCTTAGCAATGGACCAAGGTCAAACACTAGAACTGAAAGTAACTTTGGGTGCAAAATCTGTGGCCTCTAGTTTTCTCTTCTTCTTCTTCTTTACTAGCTTAGGTCTGAGGCAGTACTTTCTACGGGGGGGGGGGGGGGGGGGGGGGGGAGGAGGCAGAATTGCACTTCTTTTAGTTAAATTTGACTTTCCCCTTTCAGAAATTGCCATAATTGCTAATTATGACTGTGCACATATCAGCATGTTTTCCTAAGAATGTTTTTTGTGTAAAGAGATAAGCTAGCTCCCTATCTCATGCACTCATCTACACTCCAGCTCCATTATGAAAGCAAACACACATTTTTCAAAGCAGCTGACAAAAAAAAGTCTTGGGCCCCGTTCCCTGGCTGCCACACTTGATAGATTACCAAATCATCTAAGCTTCGTCCAATCTGTTTGCTTTACTGAAAATAGTTTAGTTTTACATTAGAGAAGAAAAAAATAAAATTAAAAAGTCTTATTAAATAAATGCAATCTAGAACTAGATTATTGACCCTAGGCAAAGGAAAAAAGAGTACAATATTTCAGTATTTAGGTTAGACGCATAACTCTTCATATAATTTTGACTGCTAACATTAAATTTTATGTCAGGATATGGGGGGGAAAAGAACTTCAGTACAGAAAACAAATATCCTCTTAAAACAGCTATTCTCTGCATCTATTCCCCATCTATTCCCTCTTGGAATTGCAAATTCCATTTATAGCAATGTCTTCCACATCTAAGCAAGGACAAAAGGGTACTTAATGTAAGGCTAAAAAAATCTGATAAAAATAACTAACTATGGTGGGGGAAGGGGGCAGGAGAAAACACCACAAATATTCAGTAAGGAGAGAAAATATCCAGAGGACAAATGCTGAGGGGAAAAAATTCAGAAAGCTCCAGTGTGAATACTATAGATATGTGCAACCACTTTTAACCTAAACTTTTCCTCTCACACTGATTCTACACTTGTACAGAAGGATATAAAAATATAAACTAATCACTGGAAAGGACACTTATAAATACAGGCCTGTGAGCAGAATATAGCTAGTAATTTAAAGTACGAGACTTCCTGAGTCAAATCAGAGGCAGAAAGGTGTATTTCCTTTTGCCTCAATGAGGGAAAGCTCACTGAAGTCCCAGGGAGCCCACCAATCTCATCGGGCACCAGGCTGACCATGATAACCATGGTAGTACAATATCTGCCATCACTGACAGGCATCATTTACTTCTAAAATTCAAATACATCTTCCACTTGGGAAGTGATGGCTATGTGACCTGCTGAAGCCAGCAGAAAAAAAACCAAACCAAAATTAACTAAACTGAAAGTCAGAGTCAAGTTTTGACCTCTACTGGAAAGTGTTTGCTTCTCTGCATGTACCTGAGCTCTCACTGGCAAACACTGCCACCTGACTTACTGGCAAACACAGACTTTTCAAGACATTGCCTTTATTTGCAGCCTTCAAAACAGCACTTAAGGGACTGACTCACAAGTTGTCTGGGCCATTTACACCTTCCCCCAACCCTGCATATAAGACTGTGTTCTTTGTGAGGCCTCTACTTCATATCTTTCCTCTGGAGCAACCAGAATGGATTGGCTGTGACATTCAGCTTTGAAATACTGTCACTCACTAGGTCTCTGTCAACACAAGGTCATGCCTTAGCAGCTCTCATTTTCTCTCCTATGTTTTCTTTTAATAGCAAAAACAGACACCAGCTAATACTTGCCACAACACCCACTTACCTGGAATTACCCCTTCCCCCAAACTACTGCCAAAGGGACCCATCTGACTAGATGCTTAGGAAAGGTACTAAAAAGCAGGGGCTTACATCTTGGAAAATGTGAGCAGCAGGTCACATTTCTTACGAGAAGAGCTAAGGATGTGTTCTCTCTTGGAGGCTTGCATGAAGCATAGCAGTGATAAAGACATACTTTTGTACTTGACCTTAAATAACTTTCAAATAAAATTGTGAAACAAAATTTAAAACGTCGCAGTCTACAAACAAGAATTGGCTCAGCTGCCCATGAAGCACTTGGATGACGCACGAACCTAAACCATGTATTTCATTCCGACTTCTAACAGCAATACTCAAGTTTCCAACAATTTTAAGACATGATACTTGGCGGACAATGCTGTTTATCAAGTCCTCAAAATGCTGGTTGAATAGAGAAATCCACTTATTTCGCTCCTCAAAAGGAGACTGGATTGCAGTATTTTTTACTAGATAAACACCCATTGCTGCAAAAGTCTGCACCTCTGCTCCACATAAGCTTGGTAAAGATGGGAAATAAATAGATAGATCAAAAAGTGCCTTGACTTCCAAGCTTCCCTAGGGAACTCTGTTTCACTGACTGTTTTTAGGGAGGAGAAAGAGCCTGTGGTTTTTTCCACTGGCTCATCTCAGTGCAATGAAGTAAAGTGGTATGCAAAGAGTGCATAGCCCAGCTAATTAACTTTCTCCAATTTCCAATGATGCATCAAATCCCTGAGCAAGAAAACAGCGTTGAGTCCCCATTCTCATTCTCATCTCTTCTCAGTATTATAAATCATGTCACTTGATTGGAGTAGGCTGAGAATAAGAAAGTGATTATGAGGGATGGGAGAAGAGCAGCTGAGGGCAGAAAGTAGAGAAGATGGAGCAGAAGGAGACTGACAGTGGTAAACCCATGGACAAGAGCAGAGTAAGGTGCACTGAGCTCTGGATTGATTTCAAACACTGCCTAGGGCAGCTGCAGCTGACACTGCAGGCTGTGCAGCACGGAGAAATCCTCCCACAGCCCAAGGTACTGCAACAGTTAGGAAATCTGCACCAGGTCATGCATCAAAGAGCAATCCTCCTTCCCACACATCTGGGCACAGAACCCCAGCTGGCAAAAACCAGCTTCTCAGACTCTGAAGGCAGCAGCCCAGGATGTGTGAATCCAGGTGTCCTAGTTAGGACAGCTGAGACCAGTTCAGCATGGTATGGGTGTAACCCAAAACTGTGTATTCTATAGCCTTCCATGCCCTTTCCCAGAAATTGTTAGCAGTAGAGGCCTGTAGATATTCCTGAGCATCCTCATACCCTTTTATGGAATTCCCTGCCCTGAGGGGAGGACTGAGCATTCCTGCCTGAACTGGAGAATATATAAACTTGGAGTTTTGGAACCTTTTTACCACTCGTGGGATCCAGAGGAAGACTGCAGCTCACCGCTCTCAACCAGACTGAGACCACCACCCTCAACTGGACTGCAATCACCACTTTTGACCAGACTGCAACAGCTCTCCCACCAGCAGGTTTTTCCCCTCTCCCTTTACTTTGGACTCGGGGGGGGGGCCAAGGAACACCACTTTGTTCATGCCCCAGGGTACTGGGTTATACATTTGGGTTTTGTGGGTTAAGACCAATTGTTTGTTTGTATAATTGTACTTATTGTATTATTTTATTAAATTGTTATTCTGATTTATAATCTCTCTTTTGAGTTGAGTTCATTTCCCCTGCTGGTTAACTTTTAAACCAGCACACCAGGGAATTAACCTGGCAGCCCAGGTGGGAAGACAGGAGGTAGAGAAGGAAAGGGAGAAAAATTCAGTTCATGATATTTCAATGGCTAGAGGCTGGCATAGTATTCTGTACTTCACTGCTTTCTTTCTAGAAGAAAAGCTATCTGTCTTTTGCTTGATAGCCTAATTCTCCCCTAATTCAATCCTGTTAAATCCTATGTTAAAATTCTACGTTAAAATTCTACTGAAGACATTTTTGGTATGGCAGTTGTGGGGAGAGGGGATGGTTTTGTTTTGACATGGAAAGAATAGACATATAACTTTTTTTTAAGCTACCATCACAGCAACTTGAGTAGATAAGTAGATTCTGTGCCTTAGTCTGCATTATTCTACAGTTCTCTTCGTAAGCTACTCAGATTTCTTAGTTCCTTTCTCCGGAGATATTAAAAATGCAGCTCTTTGGTCCATTATACCCCATTAAAAAATCCTTTACCTCGTCATCAAAGAAACTGTTAAACTATGACCTCCCTCAATGGTACTGTCTGATCTTCACTATCCCCATTGTGGTAGTAACTACCACAGGAATTCCCCAAGGGTTATAGGGTCTCTCCTGCATAGCATGAGTCAGAGGAGGCTCCAGGCACCCACTGGGAACATTTGGGGTCAGGTCTGGGAAGGTCAAGCACTAGAAGATTAGCTGGCTCATCCCAGCAGCTGCTCTGCAGAGGCCAAACATCACCCTTCAGCTAAAGGCACATTAAACAGCTCAGAACAGGCTACTCTTTCAAAACCCAAACAGAACCAATCAAAAATGCCCAACCCACACCATCTCACATAAAAGCAAACAAAAGCACCCACACAGACATCCCCTGGCACAGGACATACAGGCACCAGGTGATATGGCTGATGCTGGAGATTCCAAGGCTGTGAACAACTCACCAACGGGCAGATAAAAATAAATATAAAGCCAAGAACTCTGTAAAAATGGGCATCATCCATTTCGGGGGTAATAAACAAAGAACAGTTATCCAACAAATTAAATACACACCATTTATACAGCTAACTTAGACATAATGTGGACATGCAAGACAGTCAAGAAAAAGAAAGGTATGAATATTTGTCGAAAATGTTTTTAAAAATACACCATGGTCCTCCCAGGGATGATGATTTGACACCATCATAACCCACTGTGAACTCTTCACCTCAGCCTGAGACAACCTTAGGAGCCAGAGAGTCAGCAGAAGGCCAAACATCACAGCAGAGAAGGGGTAGGCACTAGGAAGCCTCAGTGAGTTGTTCCTAGCAGTCATTAAATCACACTACCACCAGTGTTCATGTGCTTCAATCTTGTTTTGAGAAAAGGCAACACAGCAGCCATCTATATATCATAGATTTTAAAGCTTCATTCCTCAACTAACATGCAGCAGAGATGAAAAAAATTCAATTGGCGAAAAAACTTTAGAAACTAGAAGGGGAAAAAAAAGCTGAAAGGAAGCTTTGAAAATAACTTTTTCTGGATGAAAATGACACCAACAATAAGATGTGATGAATGAAAGGACATAAGGTCAAGTGTTAAAGGAAACCTGCAGCCATTTCTCTCAGTCTAAGAGTTCACAAGAGAGGAAATCTGCTCAGACTGTAAACAAGCTGTCAAGTGCAAGGTTTTTTCATCCTTCTTAAAAGAAAATTAAAAAAGGACATCATGCTTTGAGTTAATGGGTAGCTATCTTCAGAAAAAAGGGGCTAACAGTTAAATGACTATTATAATAAATATCTTTTAAATTCTATATTGCCCTTTCACCATTTTATCCATGCCAATAAGCTGCTTTTACAGACTTAAGAAAGTTTTATACGCATTTTCTGCCAAACACCTTTGACAACTAGTAGTTTTACCACTTTGCAGCTCACACACCCATTTTATGGCTGTTATTACTTTATAAATTGACCATTGCTAGAGCATGAATATCTTAGCATCCTCTTTACAGAAAATGGCTTAATATCTGCAAGCAAAAACTTCAAGTGAAATGCCTATCTAGAATGGTATACATTTTAAAAAAATGTTACTATGTGAACAATCAGGTACTGAAAGGTCCCACAATAAAAAAAAGGCTCATCTTAGCATGCTTGAAAAACAGATACGGGTCCCATATGCCTCTTCTTTATATCCTAATATCTAATAAACCTTGGTGTGAATCCACTAGACTTCACTGAACCTCTACAAATCCTGGAAAGTGATGGACGTTCTAACTCATACTTCTCAAAGGAGGAGCAATTTAGGAAAGTTGAACAAAAATGAGGACCAACACATCTCCCTGGACGCACTTGATTTTTCACCAAACACAGTATTCTTCCACTCACAGAAGCATCTGTGATTTAGCTTAATCTTAGGGAATTTATAAATTGCCCGAATGAAATGAAATGACAATGCTTCTCTGTCAATTAGATCCCATTTTTCTGAGCACACTGATCAGAACAAATGGCCAGATGTTTACATGAGCCCCATCTGGTTTGGATTCAGCAGCCAGAGAGAACTAATGCAGGTAGAATAATATTTCCTTTCATTAACTATGAAGAGCATTATTCATCCAAAATACCTGCCTAACATTTCTCTCAATGTATTTTCTTCGTTTTGCTAAAATCATCTTATATTAGCTTGACATCAAATGGCCTGTCGTCACCACAGCTTTTACCATGGCAACCCATTATCCTACATAGTCACACGAACCAAAGCTGAATGTGGCACTGTCCCTATGCATATGAAGTTTTAATTTAGGTCAGTATTCAGTGCTGCCTGCTAACAAAGTGCAGTCTCAGGCTGCCTCTTTTATCTAGAACACAAGGAGATGTGCACAGTATGTACCAAGGCAACTTATGTAAGGAGGTGTTTTCGCAGTGCTCAGGGATGGAAAAAACATCAGTTATACATTTCAATTTAAACTTTTGATTACATTTTTTCTCAACTATTTTAATCACATTGCCATTAGTGATGGAAGCACTTCTGCACGAGCCTCATAGGGATGCCAAAGACTTCCATGTACGTACAACTGGAAGAGCACAGATCCTTCTCTAGTGATCTAAACAAAAGACCAAATGCAAACCCTTAAATTACACTCCTGAAAACCCAGATGTCTTATTCTTCTGCTCAAGGGAAGCAGACAATTTTTAGCCTAGAGGTCCAAACAAACTTGTATCTTGCACTGTAAAAATTAATCTCAGTTGTATAAACCCATTCCAAATTCTCAGAAAATCCAAATCCTGCAAATATCAGGAAACCTTTTGTTTTGCCTGGCACTTCTGTAAGATGTCATGAGCTGTCATATCTTTTCAAGACTGGTATGACAGGAACTGTGGGACAAAATAAGCTCAGTACCTGCAAGCTGCAGAAGTGAGAAGGCATTCACTCAAGCTCGGTACTGAGTGTTTCCAGTTGCCCCACAGTAGCTCATTATTTGTTCCTAGGTGGTTCACTGCACCATTGAAGGAAAACTGAGGAAGCATATTACTCAAAGGACAGTCACAAAACAGTGAACCTTTAGCCATGGAAGAGGATAAAGTAAAACATACTAAAAAAGACTGAATGACCAGTAAGTATTTGGAAATTGGAGTCATCACACAGAAACAAAGTTATACATCTTAAGGATTTTGATTTTCAGCACAGAAAACAAAACGAATTCTCAGAATTTCCAGAGGGTCATTTGAAGAATAAATATCAGAAGTCTAAAGTACATGATCCCTAGAGAGCAACTCACTTGACCTTCTATTTCTCCTCATGTCCAGGGTTAGCAAAATCTTTTACTTGTCTTTCCTATGTCCTCAAGAGGAAAGCAAAGCATTGATTCTGGTTTTTGGGCGAATTTTCAAAAAGCAGTCTCACACTAGAAAACTCTATAAATCCCCGTTGCTAGGGAAACCTATGGGCTTTTTGTTGTTGTTTTGTTTTTAAGCTTCATTTCCTTTCCAATTTCTCCTCTTGATCCTTTTAATCACAGTACAATCTACAATTATCAGAGTAGTGCAGATGAGTGCTCTCCATTTACAGAAGAAAACCCAACTCAAAACCTTCACTGAGATTTCCAATCCCCTGTCACACTGCCCTCTTACTCAGAGCACTCAGGGTGTGAAGTGAGCTTTAGCTGAACTCCAGATAAACTAGTAATATCCAGCTCAGAGCATAAGCACTGGGTAAAAGGGAAGATGTAAAACTTGAGACACTAGAAAAAGATTTTATCAGTATAACAATATCTAAGTGCAGCGTTAAGTTACACTATATGGGAGCAAAGTTAGGAACATGTCCATCTACTAAAAATTAATCTAAGTGAAGAAAAGCTGCCACAAAACATGCTATTTCTTCATTGCTGCATTGACCCACATGCCTCCAGTAGTCTCCAGGAAACTACAACTGATGCAGTTTGACTCATATTTTCTACTAAACTTTCTCCATGTACAGGTGGCCATATGTAGAAACACATATGGGGTTAATTTCTTTGTTTTATTCTCAGCTATTTTTGATACTAACCCTAATCAGATTCTCATCCAGCATTTCTTCTAAGTTACGTAGTCCTCATCTAAGATCTCAACTTCAATAGTGTCCATTTCTAGTTTTGCTTAAAATCTTTATCCAACAAATCTCAAGCTAGTTGCCAAGAAAACAAAAAACACACTCCTTAAAGGGTGTTTGTACCCTCCTCAGGCCTGCTGCTCATAGCACCAGGCCAGAAACTGCTAGTACTGAAACTCAAGATCAGACTTTCCAGTCCAAAGTGCTGAATGTCATCATAATTTTCTAAATGTGTCCTTGTAATGATGAAGAAATTATATTATTCTTTCTGTAGTTTACTACGGTGTAAGCAATATGCTGCATCTGGGATGTCATTTTTACATTAAAAAAATGTTTTTATATTAAAAAATGGCTGGTTAGCCATTTTTACAGAAATTACTATGTCAGGGTAATTCTTTATCAGAATGAGTGCTGAAAGTTCAACTTGAAAGCAGCTTTGACTAACGGGGACATCTCTCAGAGTAGCAAAGACAAGCCCTTTGAGCTCTTTTTAAGGGCTCACACATTGCCACAAATTTAATAAGAACAGATCAAAGCAGTCTTAATAAGCCATTGAATTTCAGCCCTCCTTGAAGCTCCTGAGAGCAAGGATACAGCTACAGAATTGCAGTGTTAAGGATTTAGACTCATCTCCACCAAATAGTAATTTGATCCCACCCAAAAGATAATTTTGCATTGTATCCATTTGTCTCAATGAAGTCACAAGGAAAAAGGAAAGCACAAGATAAAAAAACTTCAAGGAGGAGACACCTTTTGGTAAATAGAGAATATAATCAGTGAAAGAAACCTAAAAGCAGCAACACTGAATTGGTTTTTCCCTTGGCCACAGCTACGCAGTATTAATAGCTTCAAAAATCCAAAATAAAACTAAGCCTGTAATTATGGTACATTATCTTCCTGTTCTTGAGAAACACTACCAGTTTACTTTGGCACTCCTAAGGAGCATGAATCCAAACCTTTGTCTAACCAGAGTGCATTCGGAGTGCTAAACAAGGCATCAGGTGGTACTTTGGCCAAAATAAATGGATGGGTTTCACTTGGAGTTCCTAACTTAAGCAGACAGATACTCTCTATTACTCCCTACACTTTCTTATCCTCATGCAGACCATGCTGGAACAGCCAAGCCAGGAAGCTTTAGCACTGATGCTTCAGTGAAATGTTCATCAATAAGGAGGCAAACCAGAGGGACTTGATAGTCCATTATTCTAGTGATAATTGACAATCCATTTATTTTAACTCATCTTAGGAAGAGTTCTGTAGGACTGCATTTACAATCATGACTCCACTACAGCCACTTAGAAAGGCTACTAGAGATATTAAGCCCAGGATTTAATCTCCTTAATCAACTACTTCCTGACCACCAATGTTAGACTTCATAGGATCGTAGAATGGCCTGGGTTGGGAAGGAACCTTAAAGATCACCTGTTTTCAACCTGACTGCCATGGGCAGGGACACCTTCCACAGGATCAAGTTGATCAGAGCTGCATTCAACCTGGCCTAAAACACTTCCAAGGACGAGGCACCCACAGCTTCTCTGGGAAACCTGTTCAGTGCCTCATCATCCTCATAATAAAGAGGTTTTTTCTACTATCTAGTCTTTTAGTTTGAAGCCATTCCCCCTTGTCCTGTCACTACAAGATCCTGTATGAAGGCGAAAATAAAATAAAATGAAGTTCACTGAAAATATTTACTCTCCAGTTTTCTGACCCCTCTGTTTGGTTCACAAGAGGGCACCTTTGCTTCACAGTGCATCCAAATACTCATCTCTAAAATGATCTCGCAGCTTTCCCCAATAGTTTCCTTCATTTCTCTGAATTTGGTTTCTGAGTTTCTTTCTGTGTTTGGTACCTTTCTTAACTACAGAATGAAAGGCAACATCTAATCACAGAACAGAGCTACAGATTAAATACTAGTACCAGATTTTTGTTCTTATACAGTAAAGAAGAAACAAATCACAGTTTATTTTATCTACAGTATGTAATTTAAAACTTAGTAAGGGCCAGAAAATTGCCTACTAGAAGCACAAACTATTTCCTTTAGACTTGAATTTTTCTCCAATTTCCAAAATTACAATCAAATACAGAGAAATGTAGAGGACACATAATCAAGTTCCAATTTTTCTAGAAGTGACAGGCAACCTGACACTTGTGTATTGTGAGCTGAAATAAAACTTAACAAAAATCAGAAGGGGTGATCTCTAGTGGCTACCTCCAATGTTTGGTTTGGGGTTTGTTCCTCTCTCCTGCAAAATGGCAAGAGCTTCGGATTTGCAGTAGCACTTGATAAAGGATGAACTTGTAGCAAGATTAGCTGTGCAGACATCTGTTTTCATTGTTTCCTCATATATTTCTAAATTAGTCTGTACTCCCAAAAGTCAAAGCTACTATATTTGTATGAAACAAAATCCAAATCCTAACAACATATCTTGTATTAGAAATTTTTGTCCCCAGAACTCAATCCTTCAGCCTAGACTCCTTAGTGTGAGATCAAAATAGGAGGAGACAAAAGGCAAGAACTTCCATAGTTTGCTGACACCCAGAACTGTTAAGAGCCACTTTAGTCCCAGCACAAGGCTAAAGACCCCATCTGTTTTAAGATATCATCTGTTTTTCTACATTTAATCAACCACAGATGACCCTTAGTCCTTTCTTTCCTACAAGGGAAGACTTTACTCCTTGGAAGATCCTGAAGATGCTGAGCATCCAACAGATCTCCCTACCTGAAATTTTTGGCTGGCCAACAGTGTGGGTTGTTTGCTGGGTTTTGGGTTGAGTTTTCTTTGGGGAGAAGGGAACCTTGGGGTGGTGATATATTTATTTATTAAATGCAGACTTATTTGTACCAAGGGCATAGGTTACACAAACTGTTTTGTCAGCAGTGAAACCACTGTAAATTATCACCAACATCAGCTGATAGTTCTTTTTGCAAAATTGTCCTTATATCTTTCCAAGGGTTACCACACTGGCAGACCTGCCATCAGAAGTATATAGTAATTTTTAAACGATATAAACAAGAACATGGGTTTTTCTATGAACATATATGGCATATGCATGTGAAAAACAAAACCTAGTTGTTTGGGTAGCTTTTCTTTGGAGTAGGGGGAAGAACCTCTGTTTGGCTTGATTTTGATAATTTTAAAGCCTGATCACAGATTTTGTTTCAGGAAGGGGTCATATTTGAATCACTGTAAGCAAGAAAATGGCAACCTTTGTGAGGACAGAATGACTGACTAGCATTACTCAGATCTGTTGTAATCTGAGCAATCCCACCTAAACAAAGCTTTTTCCCCCCAGCTTCACAGCTCACACACACATATGTTGTTGAGCAAAGATAAGGTATTACTGCAGCAAGACACTGATGACAACACCATCATACATTTTCCATATTAATAAAAGTCACCAATAGACACCAGATAATATGAAAACATATTGTATTTTGGACATTTGGTTTTCCCCAGAGGTATACCTGAACACCTGGTGACTTGAATTACACACAGATACATGAAATGCATGTTCACCAATCTTGTAATAACATGGTTAAGATCACAGATAGAGATATAAAAATAAGATTTTCTCTGGATTTTTTTCAATGGTTTGTGAGCCCTTTAAAAATATTCTGTCAAAGTCCAGAAGTCAACAAGAAGAAGATATGGCAGTTTTATACAAGACAAATCTGCATTATCAGGAATGCCTGGTATATTACTACTTGAAATCCATGAGTAAATCATTCTTTCCATAGCTTGTGGGAACCAGCTCGCACAGAGGCCGGACACAAGTCTTAGTTGAGCACAGTGCAGAGCTCTGAAAATATTATGTACAAGTTTTTACATAAATCAAGTTATATACTGAAACTACCCATATGCCAGCCTACAATCTTCCACTTGGATTAACAGACAATTTCTACTTGGATTAACAGAAAATGGTTTCGTATTCCATCCGAAATTCAATGTATTTGACAATTTCTCCCTTTAGGAGTTGGATGTTTGACCAGAACTTTATTAAAAATAATCATCTTTCAGGAGCACTGGGAAAAGAGAGTGCAGGAGAGTCTGAACAGGATTAGCCCCTTCCATGTGCCATTTGCTTTGCCACTTGTACTAGCAACGAGTTCCCTATGCTGTTGCAGAGCTAAGTGCATAAAACAGCTATCATCTCCCAAACAGCAAAGATGTTACCTTGTTTTACAAAATACCACTTCAATGCAGACTGCAATGCTTGTTACAGAACGCAGTAGCTCTGGAAGAAAACAATTTTGTGTTTGAATTGTAAATGCCACAGGAAAGCTCCACTCAGAAAAGATGCTGTGTTACCTATTACAGGAGGGATGTTTTCTGTCCTAGAGTGGTGGTAGGGAAATAGAGCAGAGGTCTGTTCCTAAACGAAGGAAAGTCCTCTGTAGGAAACATGAGCCTGTCAACACTGACTCAAAAAGGAAGTGGTAGCAACTTCCACCCCCACACTCCTTCTTACCTTCACACTCCTTGACAGGTGATAATAGAAGGGTGTATGGCAGAACTAATCTCTACATTTTTAAAAGCTTGTAAAGACCTGATCTCCCAGCAACCGGTCAGGCCAAGAAGCATAAATCCTAGAAGAGATCTGATTGTATTCAATTTTGCTCTGGAAACTACTCTCTGCTTTTAACAGAGTATGGACAATCTCATGAAAATCCTCTAGACTTCACAGATCATGTTGGATCAAGCTGCTGTTACAGACAGCATTAAATAACACAGGATCAGAAATTTATACCATTAACTACAATAATGTGACAGGGAAAACCCTGCTAAATATCTTATCATCAGCCAAAATTACACGTCAAAGTAGAGCAGCTGAGCTAGACTCAGTATAGATTTAATGCCAAACCACTTATATATTCTCCCATAGAGATTTGCACAGGATTTTTTTTTTCCCAGTGGTAAGGACCAGTAGTGTCACTTCAATTACTCAGAAGACTACAATGTCTTTTTGGTTGTAAATGAAACAGCAGTGCTGAAGCCAGGCTTATCTTAGATCCTGCTGCAGGACTAACTCCCCCACCTTCTCATTAATGGAAGTATAACACAATCGTTGCACTCTCTAGACTTACCAGTTCTATTTTAAAAATAAAATAAGGCTCCCAGGAGATAGTTCCACCCTATATTTCTACTGACTGGGTTTTAACTGATGGCAAGCATAATATTGATCCTCAGTCTCTCTTTCCCTCTCTATTTACAATAACTAACCTCCAGTCAAATACCATGCTACCATTCAGAAGAGTGCTCACTCACATCCTCAGTGCCAGATCGTGTTCTCCAGGACATGGATATACCAGAGTGAGGCCAGTGGATTGCTACAAATAGGAGGCAGTTAGAGCATCAGATACATACAGAGAGGCTGGGAAAAGCTGGGCTTGTTCATCTTGGAGAAAAGAAGGCCCAGGGGGATCAGTGTATGTGTGAAAACAGAGCAGGAGGACAGCATTGTGAGTGAGGAGGGAGCCAGACACTTCTCAGTGGTGCCCAGTGGCTGGACAAGATGGCCATAAACTGAAATACAAGAAGTTCTGTATTAAACGAGAAACAGTAAAAAGGCTCTAAGGGTGACAGCAGAGTGGAACAGGTTGCCCAGTGGGGCTGTGAAATGTTCATCCTTGAAAACTGACAATACTCGACTGGACACAGACCTGAAAAAACCTCTAACTGATCTTGCTTGGAAGGAGAGGGTTGGACTAAGTGGTCTTTGGAGATGCCTTCCAACCTCAGCTATTCTGTGATTCCTCTTGTAATTGGTGGGGAGTTACAACTCCCATGCTCTGAGCCACCTTCTCCTTCAGCATCAGGAGCCTTAGCTTCCAGGTTGAATGACTATGCCTTTTTCCATCCTTTCCTTTAATAGCACAGAGAAAAACTACCTTCTTTAAAGTCCATTCTGCACTCCCACTTTACACAGTCAGATTTTCCTAATTAATGTTGCAGGTCTATGATTTTGGGATTTTATTTTTTTTCCCAGAAGAATAACTGATTCTCCATAATATCTTGTTTCCAAGAAACAGAGCAGCACAGCATGGTCTCACAAGCAGATTGAGAATAGATTTTTGTAAGTTACTGAGTTTCTTAATGCTCCATGTGTAATACCTTATATAAAATAGCAAACAAGGTAATCTGCATCACTGGAAGCACCTTGCCCACAACAGTAATTTTTCAGCTTTTAATCCAGTAGCAATCCAGAGATTGCTTAAAACTTCTGTGAAACTGCTGGTTGGGAACAACCAGCTCTTCCAGAGCTGCAGAGGAAAAAATTGGACTAATAATATTTTTCTTGCCACTGTCTTTTCCACATGGCCCTAATTTCTGTTTATCTTCTCTCATTCAACTCCACTTCTGCAAAGAGGTAGCACAAAAGCTACCCTGTTTTTAGATGTTAGACAACTTCTGGAGATAAGAATAATTATTGACCATTCTTATGCCCTACATACATATCCAAGATAGGAGTATCACCTGGGCTGCAAAAAACCCAAAAGACAAAAAATTATAAACCAAAAAAACAAAGGGAGAAGTAATAGGAGAGATTTCTGGAACTTATTAGGACCTTGTATACCTAAGGTAAAAAAGAGTTATTACAGAATTGTTTGCCATCTCTTCAGGGAAAACCTCTTCAGTTCCTTCCCTGTCTCCTAAATCCAGGGAGAACTGGCTCCCCCCAGACAGGCCCTGATTCCTGCTCACTTGCATCTAACATCTGCTAGTTATTTGCAACTGCATCTGTTCATTCTAGTTCACTGGAAAAAGTCTACTTTTCCAGCATGAAGTGCAAGGCAGAGTTATTATTAAGTCTGAATTAAGGGTCTGATGCACTTATCTAAGATATGTACGTAAACCACAAAGAGAACAGAAATAATATTTTCTATGACATCTGCTAGCTGCCCTCAGCAGCCAGCTCATGATAAGCACTCATCACAAACAAGTTTGCTTTCCTCCTGCAAATGTTCTGTATTTCTGCTCTATTGCTTTCTGATGGAAAACCAGCACCTCTAAGCAAGTTGTTGCTCACCAGCTTGCAAGGATATACCTGGAAATCTTCAACTTATTTACATCCTGATGTTGCATGATCTCCACAACTCTATTCGAATTTTAGACAGAGTACCTGTCTAAATCTGCTACAAAGGAGCAGATTTTTGAAGAGCTGTTTATTGTTGCATACTAAGCCATGAGACATTTTGTGCCATTTTAAATACTTGATCAAAAGATGACTTTAGGGAAATACTTAGGAAGACCATTCACATAGTTACGCTTTGTCTGGCCATGCTGAAAAGAAAGGTGAGATGACCCTTTCAAAAAAATTCTGACTTGAGACATCCAGACACAGCCCACCACACCTGCAAGCCTCCTAATATATCCAGGTACTCAGAGCAATATATTTCAGTGGAAATGTTCTTAGGAGAAAAGGAACAAGAGTTTAAATCATCTCATCCTCATTCTATCAGTGCACTTTGCTTCAAACACCCCTTCAAAGGTTTGTGCCAGTATGCAGTTGCCATTTTCTCCTCCAACCTGTGAAATCTTTATGTATTTGCTATCTCAGGATTTAACCAATTTGGCTATATATTAGGTCAGAGCTTTTTAAAAGTGAGCTGTTTGTAGTCCTCACAGAACTTACTCATACTCTCCAATTCAGTGACACTTCTCCCTGATGTTCTGCCAGGTTCAGTAAGCAGTTCATGTAAAGATTTTGTTTCGAAGAGGGCACCACATCACAAAAAGCAATAGAATAAAATCATGCCATTGAAAACACCTTGGGGGTCTCTGGGCTCCAACACTTCTTATTATGCTTATGGAAGAGTTATCCTTTTCATGAGACAAGCAGTTGAACCATGTCTTCTCACCTCCCCAGTCACTCAAATTCATCTGCCAGCTTCCACATGCTCTTGCCAAGCCGAGAATAGACAACCTCCTCCATTCCCAGGAGTTTCCTCTGAACTGGTTGCTGTTTGCATTTAGTAGAGGACCAGTTTTGTCACTGTTTCACTGAAACTGCTTTTGCTCTCCTTTAAATATGGCCTGTTTTGAAAAAATGAAAATATTTGTCCCAGGCAGGAGCTCCTGTAAAGTGTTGCACGTTCTTGGCCCTGGACTGGGCAGATATTTGTCTTCGAGTCCTCAGAGCAATCCAAGACCCCTTCCGTGACCTTTCTGTACTTCTCTGTAATGACACTTTTTGGTCTGCTTAACTTTGTCACTACAGATTTAATTTGTACAGTCTGTCTTCTTGCAGTATTTCTCCTACAGAAATACATTTCTTAAAACAATCAATAGTAAACAATTCTGAATTGTTTTCTCTTTCCTGGTTCTTTGTCTTCACTCCCCCCTCCACAAAGACTTGTTGTAATAATTTCCTATATTTCCTTTCTCATGTGACACTGTACAAATCAAAGTGACACCCAGACAAATGATAGTTTAATTCAAACACAAAAAGAAGTGTCAGTGTGTTCTGAAACAAACTCATTTTGGTAATGCAGATGATGTTTTTACCCCTATTTCCCATTCATGTGTCATTCTGCTCTCATATGCCCCAAATTCCACCTCAGCTGCACAAACCCACCAACTCATCTCTCATTGTGGCAGCAGCAGTGATGAGTTACTGACATTACTCACACACATATGCAGACTACATGTATCTGCCACATCAATGAACAAGCATTAAAAGTATAAAAAAAAATTGTCTTGTAAGATGAAATTTATAGAATAAAAGCTGCATATCATCCTTTTACACACTTTCCAAGCCCTCCCACATTCTGATCCAGGAAAAGTCAGCATTTTTTTCAAATTGAGCTGTTTATTTGTTGCCAAGATAAACACTAATCATTAACACTTCATTAACATTCCTGTTTACCATTTAGACAGAAGATGGCTTCAAACCATGCCCAAGGGAAATTGGATTTTTAAAAATTAGGATGTTTGTTTTAGCATCTAAATTAAGCTTTAGGTCACAAGAAAAATCTTGGCCAGGGAGAAAAAGATCTAAATCTACATGAGAATTTCAGAGAACATCTGGCCATGTCAGGAAATATGTATCCCTTAACAGGACCATCCTGCTGCTAACAGTCCATCTAGTGGGAAGTTTTTTGTTTGAAAGATGTCTTCAACATCTCTTTAATAAGCTGAGTGATACAGAGAGGGAGAAAGAGAAACAAGTATCTCAGAGCTGGCAGTGCAAGTGGAATAGGGCAGTTATCCTTTATCAAATCCAAGTATGGGCATCACTTTTACTAGGCTAGAAGTCAGGAACATGAAAGCAGATTTCCTCTTGCATTTCTCTCTGGAACTAAGGGTGAGCTGGGACCAAGTGGCAGGAATGTCATCCCACTTCCACAGCTGCAGCAACACCCCGAAGCAGAGCCATTCTTGCAGCACACACCAATACACTGGTATTCAGAAGGTATGCAGGGAAGAGGAAGAGAGGAATGAGTTAAGAGGCTGTAGCTCCGTGAAAAGCTCCATTTCCCTGCAAACAGCCTCAGGAAAATTGTTGGGAGAACGAGTAGTGGGGTCAGAGGCCAAACCGAACAATCTTCCTGCAAGATCAGACCAGTTACCACTATCTCAGGTGCAATTCTAAAGGGACCTTCCCTGACAAGTGAAGCTACCTTGAGCTTTTCAAAGATTTTTTTTGTTGTTGTTTCTTCTGCCCTCCCCAAACCGTGATCATATTGCAAGTGTATTTTCATTTGGTCTGTACCAATTTTAGTTACCTGTCTTCCTTTTCCTCATGGGCAGGGTTATCATTCTAACTCTTCTTAGCCTCCACAAATTCTTGTTGTCCCTTTGCATCCTGGCCTCTGAAACACTGCACCCTTTGTTGATCAGCCCTAAGGATCAGGGAAGAAGGGACATAATCCTATTTCTGAAGCAATCCTTAAGACAGAGAGATAAGGTCCTTCATCTGAAAAATATTTTAGCTCTCACTTTTGCCTGTAACATCAACAGTTTCTTCCCAGTATCCCCCATCAAACAGTAATAACTCAGTAACGAGAAAACCCACAACAGAACATCACTGCACCAGAAGTCAGTTGGATTCAAAAATCCTGCAGATTTCATCAGCAGAGATAAGGTTGAGAAATCATTGCTAGAGCACAGTTTGTTTGAGCTGCAACTCAGGAAAGGATGATTTTAAAATGTTTACACTCACAGCAATATTTGGATTGTAACTCAGTGGGGTAGGATTGTTTCCTACTCTTTATTCTCGGTGAAGGACTCCTGTTACAGAGTTGGAGTCGGTTTCACAGGGGGGTTTGTGTCATGACTCACACAAAGATAAGGATGACACCTTAGAGAACTAGTTTTGCCTCCTTCCCCCAGACTTTTTCATCCACTGCCTTACTGCATGATTCAACATCAAGTACAAATATAATAAGGAAAAATAGTTGTATTTCATAGCTGCCTTTAACGCTAAAAGGAAGTGGGAAAATCTGGACTGGTAATTAGGTTATTTACGTAGTTATACAGAAATTGAGCACAAATTTCTGTGTTTGTGACATTTGCAAGAGTCTGACCTGTAAAAACAAGTTCAACCCCAGCTCAGGCATGAAAACATGTTTTATTCATGTACTATATTCTTTCTATGCTCAGTGTTTCAGAGCTTAATCAGCACTGTTTGCTCTGAAAGAAATGGTAACAAGCATTGTCTTGAGAGAAGCCCAGTCTTTAGGCCCACTGATGATTGATTTGTGAATCTTGCCATTTATACCAGCTGGTGGGACTGTGAGTCAGCGTGCCAAGAAGCAAAAAACAGGGTCTTCACAGGCAGATCTGTCTTTATAGCACAACATAGGAGGATTCAAAGGAGGGGAGTAACAGCACAAGGGGTCAGCACACACTATTCACCTGGACTGTTTCCTGCAGCCTGCTCTGACCAACGTGGAGATAGTGCAGTGCTAATTCATTTAAAGCACTTGAGCATCCAGCCAGCTCCTGGTGAAAAGGGAGCACTGCAAGTTTTGCAGCATCTGCTGTTCGTAACACAATGCAGGAGTTCAACATGACTGAGCATTGTAATCTTGAAATCCAACCAAGAACAAGAGGCACTAAAAGAAAATAAATATAAAATTACAGAAAATGAAAGGCAGTGGTACATATGCCCATAATATAGTAAAGCAAGCAAAACAAGGCACTGTGAAAGAGAAGTACCTTTAAACAGCCTGACAGATTTTGGTCTAAAAGCCATCCACACACCTCTCAACTCCTAATGGGAAAAAAAAATAAAATAAAAAAATCAGTCACCTTGTTGTTCTCCCAGAAAAATTTGAACTTAAATCACCACTGAGGAACATTCACAGTTTGTTTTCCGGGTTGCTATTTCAAGCAAAACTCTGCATATACAAAGATATAACCCTTTGCTCTCTTTAGCATCTACACCTTCCTAGAAAGTTTCCTCTCCCAACAAGAGTTGCTGCAGCTCACAGAAAAGGATGGGAAGTCTCAGCTCAAAAGCACTGGAAGGTGCAGCCACACTTTGTTTAATGATGGGCTATGATGCAAACAAAAATGGCTTCCAGGAAATGGCTCTTCAAAGTGCATTTGCTATGCCACACGCTTCATTTCTTTGTATTATAGAAATATTCTTCAGCTAAGCTACAGAGAAGTGTCTTGTTTGCTTGAATCAGTACCAGTGACAGCCAGAGTACCCTGCATTAACATTCACCCTGTTTTTCCACTGCCTACCTTTTTCACACTCTTTCAGCCATTAGGGGTTTTTTTTAACCTTCCAAGATTAATTCTGTAAAATGATCAATGACATTTATAATGTTTAAACAAGAAAGAAAACGTGCCTAGATGCTTCTTTGTCTGTTTGCAATTTTGCAGCTTCAATGGAAAGTCTACAAGCTGGCTTTTGTTTGCTAATTGCTGTAATTTGCAGCTTGGACAGAAGAAGGTTTTGCGCATGGCAGATAAACTTTACTCTAAACATCAAAGGAATCACGTGGCAGAGGATCAGGCCCTAGGTGAATGATTTCCATGCTCTTTATGAATCAGGGAACAGTCTTGACCATAAATTACATTTCCAGAAGGAGGAATTTATGCAAGAAGCTCTATCTGCAAAGGAGAACACTGGCTCATTGACACTGTCCCTTGCTTGCTTAGAAAAACAGTTTACACCAGAAATAGTTTCAAAAAAGCAAAGTGAACAATTCTTTCCTAACAAACACCTTCTTGTTTTTCCAGTGACTTGTGCTGCCTGTGTTGCCCCTGCTATTTGATTTCTGTACACTGTCATCTAGGAATCTGTGTGGTCTTAAAAAGGTGTTATCCCTGCCAAACCTGCAAAGCCTGAAGTCTCCAAGCAGCTGTTGTTAACCAGCCTCATAGTGCCCATACTTCAGTTTTAGTCAATTAACAGTTCCTATTCTTCAATAGAGCGGAAAATTAGATTATTCATTGATAATATGAAGGGAATAAGGGGACTTTATTGCTGACATAATAACAAGCTGTCTGCTGCTCACCTACCAGATGCTGTTCTGGGATTTTTTATACTATAACAGCTGCATGTGTTCACAGAGGATGTGCTGAAAATGTTCACTCTAAGTTAAAGAGGCAACTTCAGTGCATCTCAAGAGAGGCATGTCAGGTGCTCCAGTCCACCCCATGGCACAGAGAGAGAGCAAGAGAATGGATGACACTGCTTCTCCACCAACATGTGGCACACACCCAAGTGCCCCCAGAGCTGCATCCACACACCTCACTCAGCTCCCTGCTCCATGGTGGGCAAGAACACCGAGAGTTAGGAATTTGCTGGCACTAGACCGAGGTGGAGACCTCCAGTAATGAGCTGCAGCATCTACTGCAGTACAAATAGCCCTCACTATAAATCAAGGAAAACCTAATTGGAATCAATCTAGCAAACTAAGCATGAAGTGAATGCAGAGCTGTTCCATCAAAGGAAACCCCACTGCAACTTGGAAAATTTATTTTTTGGAATTTTTTTTTTTAAGGATATAACCGTGAAGTGCCAACCTGACCATGTCACAGATAGTGAGGCAGTAGAGTTCAGAGTATGAGACTTCCACACACAACAGGAAGATAGGATTACACTAGTACCTCGTTGAAGAAAAATACCAGTATTTCCATTTGCAGTACATAACAGAAGGAAAAATAATCATACTTGTTTTTATTTCACCTTCCTTAAAACAGTCAATAATTTACCTTTAGGATAAGAAGCAAACAGAAAAAGAAGGATGAAGATTGAAGGCATATGCTGGTTTTCAATACACATGTTATTCGAAACCCACCCCATAACTGTGCATTAGATTATGCATTGGCTTCTCAATGTAATTCTAGTGTAATAATTCCAGCTGGCCTGCAGAATACTTCAGACTATTACTAGGTCTACAGGAATCTTCTCTTCTGCTTTCCTAGTGCCTGAAAAAGCCACTAGAAGATATCAGCGAGGTGTATATAATATTTGATCTCTTTCCCTGTCCTGAGCACAAACCCAGGCAGTGCCACTCACTGAGCCATCGCCTAGTTCAGTCTCCTCTGCCACCCCGTGGCTTCCTGCCCATCCTGCAGCCTTGGCCACACGGCTTCTCCTCAGGTAAAGCCTACAAAGTAAACATATTTTCTCTAGACACCAAGGTCAACTCGATGACAGCAGAAAGCCAAAGCCTGGTATTCTCAGCACACTTGCAGCAAAGCCAAAAAGCACTTTTGAGGGGATTATAATGTTCTTTTACCCGAAACAGAGCCCCAAAACCGATCAAGTTCTGGTGAACGCTCATCTCTTAATCAATACGAAAAGTCTAGTTAAAATCTTAGGGGATAAGAATAACCTTCAGCATAATCACCAAGACTATCATGTCCCTCCCTCTCTCCACGTGTTTTAATCCTGAAGGAAGCAAAGCAAGGACTTCAACTCTTTTTTCCCCAGTGTTGCAAGAGTCCTAAGTTACAGAAATGTTGAACATTTAAGTTTGTTGTTGATATTGTTTTGGGGGTTTTTGTAGTTTGTTTGTTTCGTTGGGTTTTATTTGAGTCTTTTCCCCATCAAAAGCATTAGAAGGTGTTACTTACATCCAGAAGCAACTTGAAGTCAATCACATTTTTGAGTTTTTGGTTTGCTTATCCACCAGAAAAATTCCCAGTTAGAAACTGAAGCAGCACCTTGTCCCAGATCTAACTTACAATGAATTCTGACCATCTTAAATAAGGCTGTTACAGATACACACCATATTAATTTTGTTTTAATTTGATTTGGTTTTATTCTCTCTGACCTCTCTCAGATCACAGCAGAGAATGCCTCTAATGTCATTAAAGTGCTTTTGCAGGTAGAAAAACTCCTGCTGTAAGTAACCAATTGTTAGGACCATCTGCACCGATGACTTTGACTGATGTAGCTGGTTTGGAAAGCATTCCTTGTGGCAGGAAACAGTAATCTGGCCTGTACATTTAACGTATATGTTCAGTGAGTTGTAAACTCAGCATTTTAAGACTGCTTTTTAAGTTCCATCCTTTTCTAGCCCCCCCACTCCAAATAAATCCTGAAATGTTATCAAGAAATCCTTGTATACTTGACCTTTCACATTGCATTCTGACTCTCTTGTGCTAAGTAGCTGCATTCATACAGATACAAACAGTTTAATAGACCTCCAGGGTCCTTGAAAATGGAAATGGGGAAAAAGGTTCCACTCTAAATTAGCATTTTGTAAATTGCCAGTAAAATTAAAATACATATGTAGTGCTGAAAATTAACTTACTGCTTCACGGATGAAGAGTCTATCTACCTAAAAAGTAATGAGTAGCAAAGAGACAGGGCAGAAATAAGGGCCCAGCAGTTTTGCTGAGCAAAAGCTACGGTGGCTCTTAAATCTGCAAGTAATATGAGGTGCTGCAATTCACAAATAATGAGGCAGAGAAGAAGAGCTGGCACATGAAGTCATCTGACACCATCTAATCCATATATGCATGAACTCCCAAGTTAGAAAAAAGTTTCACTACGTATTGGTGAATTTTGTAACTATGTATATAACAGCTGCTTTTCTACTGCAAACTTGGTTTCCTGAAGAGCCCACTGGGGGGAAAAAAGTCATCTCAGGTGCTCTACAATTTTCATGTGGCTTTTAAAGCCTGTACTTTCAAGGCAGATCTATGCTGCAGATATGTACAAGTTAGCATTAGTTAGATGTGCAAACAGGACAAGTTCCAATAGAAGAAATTTAGGTAGCACAAAGTAGCTATAATATACATAGCAACCCCATTAATGCCATATCTCTTTCAGAAGGTACGAGATACTGGCACTGAATAGAGTCAGCTTGGCTTCAGGAGCAACAATACTAAAGGCCAAGCTACCGTTGTGCTCCAAACACACACTGTTTAGGGGGGTGCTGTTTTAAGAAAATTACATTCTTGAACTTATGCAAGTACCAGAAAACTAAAATCACTGATGAAAAATTAGGATGTATTAGGGACTATATGAAGATAATGCTCTGTGTGTCAGAAGGCCTCAGTCTCTTCACCAAAATAAGTTTAATACTGTGAAATAAAGTTAGCTTAATTGCTTCTGCCATTACATTAGGCCTGTACCTAACCTTGCTCTACACTGGGATGAATACAGTAAAGCCAAGCTGTTCATCCAGTCTAATCAAATGAAACGTACAGCTTGTGATTTCTTTTACAGTGAGAATGGATTTGTTTCTGTGAACATTTTCATGGCCGCTGAACTAACACCAGATTTGTCAGTAAGAGAAACATTTTTGCAATAGGCCCCACTCTTTCATGTGGTTACCTTCTCATGGTGAGCGAACATAGCTTTATGTTACCCTTGATTAGCATCCACCTTCCCAGTGACAGAAGACCAAGATCCCTTTCTAACATCTCCAAAAACCTCCCCACTTCCCAGGTTGTGCCAGGGCTCCGTAGTTATCTCCCTATCTTCTCCAGGCCATGCCAGTGGCACACAGTAAGGATCTTTGCAGACTAGCAAGGAGAAGTCTCCCAGACATCTATGTTTTCTGATTCTAAAAAGGCTTTATATGTTCCCCCAATACCTGGTGACAGTATCAAAACCAGAAATCAAGTATACTCATTTAGACCACACAGAGCAATTTGTTTCTCATCTGTAACGTGTTAAAAGTAGTTCCTATAGAGACTGCATTGGCTAAATTCTATACATATAGTTCTGTTAAAACACAGTTTCCCCCACTTCTAATCCTGATGTGACCACCTCTATTTTTTAGCGTTTGTTGCTCTTACAGCCTATAATCCAGTAAGACCAACACTTAAGCCTTGCCTCACCAGCTAACACCTCTATTCCCTCTTCATGATAAACACAGATGTAACACACAATTGTCTCTGAATCCTCCTCATCCCTTAAATTTCACTCTGCATTTCAACCTGCCATCCCCACCACAAAGTCCAAACCAAATTAGTTCTTCACTCAGCTTCCAAATAACCATATCCCTCCCTGAAAAAACACGAACACACAAAACAACCAAACAAAAAATCCAACTACATACTGACTTGTTTCTGTAAATTTGCATTACCCTGGTCTTTGGATCCCTTCCACTGGCTTCCTTGTCCCCCCATTTTCAAATTCCCATTGATTTTATACATTGAAACATTGATTTTATTTATTTACTTTTTAATATTGGTTGAACTGCTTATATCTCCCCCAGGTCCACTGAGATGATGCAAATGGAAACCTACTTTGAAATTCTGAGTTTCAGTCTGGAAATGGCCAAGCCACTAGAAAACAGGTAGTTTTACTGACTGCAACTCTTCTTGAATAGCTGAAGAACCATCTTTGAAGCCTCTGGAAACCATTTGAATGAGACTCAGTGACCTGGTCTCTGGGCTCAGCCCTGTTCCCAGTCTACTTAAGTGGCACATACTGCATTTTGCCATGCCTTGCTTTGCCCTCTCAATTCTCGGCTGTGAAGTGTGGGCAGATACAAGGAGTCTTTCATCTCCCCTGAAGGTTGCTGATATACTATAGCATCATCTCCTCTTCTTCCAGTCAACTGAAAACTGTACCTTATACCCAATTTTAGGCATCATTCACAAAGTAACTTTCCATTTTCTCTATTCCCAACTGTTCAACTCATTGAACAGCTAAGCCAATGCTGCTTTAGGGTCTGTGACTACAGCTCCTAAGCAAGTGCATGCTTAGATGACAGGAAAAAAATTAAATCAATCCTGAAGTAAAAAGAACCAGCCCATTAACCAGGTTGTCAGGCAAGTAAGAAGTCTGTGTCTCATAATTACTACTTTAGCCTCTCTTGTTATGAACAGGGGACCACAGAACCATTCCCAGGAAAAGAATTCATGCAAGGAAACTTGTTTCAGGTTTCAGGAAAACTAAACTTCAGAAAAGCTGTACTGCGTTTCTTTCAGCTAGATCAATGAGCAGATTTTAATTGTCAGGTCTGTTTACATAAGACTGTACAAGCTGTCAAGACCCATCAGCACTGGATGGAAAGCAACTAGCCACCCACTCAGCTCCACATTGCTGACGAACTTGGCATTGCCTCCTCTAACAGTGCTTGACAGATCAAGAGGCAGGAGCCCTTTTTCCCCCCCTACACGCAACACATAGCTCAGAAAATGAAAATATAATCTCAGAACTAAGCAGGAGCAAGTTTCATCTCAACAGTTTCATGTTTTTGCTTGTGAGGACCATTTTGACCGTTTGTGTAGAAAATTAAACAGTCCACGCTGCCTTTACTTTCAAATTATGGAGCTTTATTCAGTACTGTTGACCTTGCTTGTTTTTAGACTCATATGGCTGGTGGAAAATTAAGTCTAAGATAAATCACTTTAAGTCTAAGATAAATCACTTTCAGCAAAGGTTTCTGGGCACATGGCTGAGGTATTTCAACACTGAAGGACAGCAGCTTGCAGTGTCCATGGAAAATATGAGCAGAGGAACAAGACAAAGAAGCTCTTCCAATACCACATCAGACAGTCTGCAGCTGCAAAAGAAACTTCTTCCCCCAGATACAATTACTTTATTTCAGCTGAGTCACTAGAGATGATCTTGAGTTTGTTACAGGCCGCCTCTCTCTAGTGCACTACTGACAAGTGATGAATTAGACTGAGCAAGCCGAGCTCTCCCCTGAAAGTGAGTCCAGCATTCTAGAAATACAGTAATTAATTGTGTCAAAGTCAACAGACAGCAGAGCCTTGTTAAGTCACCAGGGTTGGAGCAGGCAGTAACAAAGCACACACACAGCTCACACCCCAGGAACTCTCTCCCCACACAACACTGTGCACACTTCTGCACAGAAGAGAGGGGGACAGAGTCCAGCCTCTTTCTTCTCCTTCCCAAGTATTAGAGTGAGAGCCAGGAACTCAAATTCCTAAGCATTTACCTTATCCCCTTTTCTGCTACTCCCTTGACAACCTCAAGAAATTAAAGGGGGAGGAAGAAAGAGAAGGTGCAAATAAATCTTTTTCAAATGGAAAAATGAGGAAAAGGGCAGAAGGAAGCACTTCACACAGTGAGTACCACAGCCCTTCTATTCAAAGCACCTGCCTATTTACTCTTTTGACACCCAGTCCAGCTGCATCTCCACATTTTGGGTGAACCCAGAGGATTTTCATCCGTTAAAAGAAAGACCTGTTTATAGGAATATCTGCAGTCCACTCGTGGGAGAAAATGGAAACTGGTAACTTCACAAAAGAAAAGCTTTTAAAAGCACAGAGCAGAAAAAATAAAAGTCACTGTACCCAGTGTCCCTTCAATGGTGAACACACAACATGCTACACTCACACATTCACAGGAATATTTTTTGTCAAGTAAATCAAGCAAAACTTTTCCCAAAGGAGTCCCTAAAGGCAGTCAAGCAACAACAACAACAACAAAGCTGCAGGAATATTAGCTGTATCTCAGGCTTTGAGACAGAACAAAATAAGGATGAGAGGCAATGGAAAGCCTTGCAACATAGCAGTCATCCTTTCACCCTGTTTTGCTATCTACAAGTCATGCAGGGAGCACATAGACTGCCCATTGAAAAGCACAACGTGTAGCATGAGCACACAACAGCTGTTGCCACATGAAAACCAGTGCCTAACCACCACAGCTGCCAGGCCTTCGCAGTGCATATCAGGCAAAACAAGTCTAAAATCTAGCTTCAGATTAAAAAAAAAAAAAAAGCAAAACAAACCCAAAACCCCAAACCAACCAACAACAAAAAAAGAACGAAAAAACCCCCAAACTTTCACTCTATCCTAGAGCACATATTGTTAAATTTGCCCTCAAATACAATCAAAAATAAGTAAACAAAAGTCAACGTACTGCAAGCAAGTGTACTCCAGTAATCCAGTGTCAAAAAACCAGAAATGTGCCATTTTCACTCATACAATTAGTCTTCTATGCACAGGCCTTCCAACAGAATGGCTGTTCTTTTTGGAAATCATAATGCCATTAAGCTTGCGTTTAAGAGGGAGCAAGGCTGCCTAGGGATACTGCTACATAGTTTTAATAAGGAACATTAAAAAGGACATCTAGGGTTTTCTGCTGATTATTATTTAAATGATCATTTGCATTTTCTGGCACTCATAGCATGTGATGCATTGTGTGACTTCTCACAGTGGCACTGGAGACCTCAAGTACCAGGTCTGCCTGCAGTGATTCTTAAGCAGCTCAGGCTGCCCAGCAGCACAACTGTTTGTCAGTATATTGCCATAATCTGGCTGATATATTCTCAGAAAAGCAAGCATACAATCTACCAAAATCTATATTATTTCCCTTCAGTTAACTGTCAATATTTTGCACTAAGTAAAATAAAAAACCCAACCCTCTCAATAATGTGTTATTCCATCTCATAGCTTAGTTTACCAACAAACCTTAGAACTACAATGAAAGAAATACTGCCTGCTCTGCCTACGTTCATAGGGCTTTGACAACACAAAGATTAATCTGATTTTCTACAGAACCACAGTGCAGCTTTACTCCTCCAGATGTAATTGTTACGTACTTCGAAAAGCACAGCTTTAAATCCTGTTTGGGAATTTCAAACTCCAATCTTAAAAAAATCCCTCAAGCAACTATTAATGAATAACAAAAGCAAAGGGATGGCTTCTATTTTTAACTTTCTTTTCTTTATGGTACCTGTTATTTCAAAAGAAACTACTCCTTTTCCCTTTGTTGGTCTCCTTTTACAATCTTCAGTTTAGTTTCCTTACATTTCTCTGGTCCCATAAACTTTTTTCTATGTTTCCCTTTCACTGCATCTTCCTCTGATCCAGACTCAGTAATTGCTCTATCTTACAAGCCATTGCTTTTCCCTGGAACTAGTAAAAGAGAAGTTTTAATCAGCTATTCCCCTGGCTCAGTTTAAACAGGAAGGGCAGGTAGAGACACAACTCTCAATAATTGTAGCTGGCATACAATAATGCATTAAAATATTGGGGTTTTTAAAAATCTGAATACAAACTAACATAGGATTAAATGTATATAAGAGGATCTGTAAGTATAAACTGTCCTTTACTGAATTTTAAATTAGAGCCTTCTAGAAACAAAATGAGAGCAATTTGTAAAATTACTTCAGTGATTTTTCTTCATTCACTTGAGCTCCCCAGCATCTACAGACTGTCCCTTTGAGAAAACAATTTCCATTTTACTGACTTGTAACAGCAAAAAAAATAACATTGCCTGTGTATGCAGAATCTCAACAACTACAAATGGAATAGAGAAGGATTTTGATATATATATATGACTGCCAACTCTCAAATAGAAACCTCATCAAAAGAAAAAGTACTGGATAAAAACATGGCACAACAACTGCAGATCATTTGAAAGAACAATTTAATAGGACAGTGCCTACTATAAAAAAAATAATGAGCTGGCTTTTTATCCTCCAGTAATTTCTTGTTTTGCTAAATCAAATTCAAATAGCCCTTAACAACAGTTTCTTTAATCTCAATTAGTTATATGGACAGAGAGAAGAGTCTGGACTCGCTAAGCCAGAAGTTATAAAATTTCATGCATTTAGGGCAATAGAAACAAAATAAATACTTAAGACTTCACTCTAGCCTTACAAGACCAGAGTTCTTCATCAGAATTTACCAGTCTCCTGAACCCTGCCCAGCAGCACCCCAGCTGCCCCAACCAGTCAATGAAGTATTCACAGTTTTCAATCCCCTTTCCCAATTCCCTTTCACAGGAAAAAAAAAGAAAAACTGAGCAGCAAGGCTAATGTCCAGTTCTGTAATCTGCTGTTTTATGTCTAAACAGCTATTCCCTTGTCCTGAAGGGGCTCCAGGTCACAGAGGTCAAATCCCCATCAGTCCCACCCTTCCCCAGACAAGCCAGGAGAGGTGCTGAACAAGGCTGTCATGTGCAAGTTCACTGTTTTATGAAAGGGTGCACAAATGGATCCAGCTGTTATTTTACCATATCACCCAACTTCCTTCCTCTCTATCAGGTATTCAAGGGAAAGACTCTTAAGAGATCTTTTCATCTATAAAAAGCTTGTCAGCTTGTAATACTGCAGAGCCCAAGTTAATCTCCTTGAATTAAATCAATACTTCAGCCAAGACTGATGCTATGACATAATGGACAAAGGCTGAAAGGGAAGCACAGGCTGAAAAATTCACACAAATACAGACAGAATATAAAAGACAGTTGCCTATACCCCAGACCTAATTCCTTTAAACTGAAGATCTCCAGGCACACACCCCCATACCCTCCTATTATGGGGGAGGCAGCAGATCTATGAAGGAAATAGACTTTCAATTTTACAAGCAGTAAACTAGTGCATCAGATGCTAGTAATTATGGACCATTAACATTACAATAGCTTCTAAAGTGTATTTTTCTATCTTGAGCATCCAGAGGTTAAAACACTGCAGCTAAGAATCTTCAGCAATGTGCCTACTGTAAGAGTTAAAATACCCAAACCAAAGCACTTTCCCAGTAGGATGTTATGTTCAGAGAGATCTCGTCTCTGTTCTCAAATACGAGTTCCATTGTCTCAAAAGGCTCCAGCAACAGCCACTTCTGATTTCTCAGAGAAAACTTTCTCTTCAGTCTCACGAAATTTTACTGAACATAGACACCACATAGGCCTAGAGGGAAGCAAGTTATGGGGAAGACTCCAAGAAAAGATTTTAATCCACATATATGTCAACAAGCTCCTGCAAAATTCAGATGATCGCAGCTCTGTGATGCTGCTGCAGGCCTTTCTATGGCAGCTCCCACCAGTACATCTCCTGGTAGATGTGCAGTTACCCTTAACTCTGCCAACCTTTGACAAATCTTCAAAACAGGAATGCCAGACTAGTGGCAAGAATGATGAAGACAGAGATAATATTTAAGTGAGGAGGGTCTGGCCTTTTCTGATACAGAAAGATCAAAGGTGATCAGTTGCCCTGTATCTGCAGATTCCCAGTCTGCTATCAGGAATCCATGAGTCAACAATTCGAGTGGGCCACCAGTTGTGGCACAATCTCCTTCCCCATGCTTGGGCCATATTTACTCAAATTCATAAACTTTAGTTTCAAAGGTTGGTTTAATCAGCTCTGGCTCCTGAAGAATTTAAAATGGGAGTGCCTCAACACTGCAGCTCAGTCAGTAAAACATCACTTGGATTCGTGGAACAAAAGCAGTGTTCTGTCAGCATTTTCCAGAAGTATTCGAATCCATCACATAGACTTAGATGATAATTACTGTGCTACTACCTGAAGTAAATCTACAAGACTCAGATCTAATTGAGCATCAGGGAAGATACTTGAGCCTCTAAATTCAGCTACTCTAATTAGAGCTGATCTGATATCCAAAGGTGACCTCAAAACCTGCTATTACTCTGTAGAGGGCAGAGTGCAGGCAGCATGTCCAAATCTTTGGTTTATTTGAGCAAAATGAAGCACTATCTCTGTAGACAGGTAGCTTGTGACCGTGGGAAAACCAGAACATTCCTATGTTCTAGTACTCGAAGTGGGCTTTCACAAATTGTACAACAGCCTCTGCAGCCACCTACAGCAGCAGTGCAAGGCAGGAACTCATCAGCTGCAGATTAGGAGCCATAGAAATGAAAGAGAGCCCATAAAATGTATCTAAGACACATCACACACAATTCAGAGTAACACACAGCCTGTTTAATGGATGCGATGCTGCGGCACGCAGAGGACAATAACACCAGAGGTGCAAGACAGAACTTAATTAGTCTAACACCTAGTTCTGTGTGTTGAAGAATTCCTTAAGCTAGTTTACAGCTGGATAGCGGTGGCAGCACATGTCACAAAGCAGAGAGCAAGATTTTTTAATAATATAGTCATAAATTGACTTTCCCTCAACACTAAGGCCCCCAAAATAGCCCATTTTAGTCACCATCATTCAGAAAACTTCCTATTATTGTGTATTATTCACAACATTTCATGGTAACCGAGAGACTGAGTAGGAGGTTTGTACAGAATGGGGTCTCCACCATTTTCCTCCAAGGAGGTGAACAGTTGCCCAAGAGGCACAGCCTGTGCTCTATGTGTAGAGACTAAGGTTAAGTCTCTGAAGGACTGGTTTAAAAGCTCACACTGCAGTCTCAGTAAGAGGATCATGAGTGAGCTCTACCTCCACACAGGGGAACAACCTGTTCCACACCTTTCAGAGCTGATTTTCTAACTCTTCTGGTTCAGCTTGCTGACTGATTGATACACAGAAAACAGAGCCATTTAAAAATGGATGAAGAAGATGGTTTTGCTCTTGAAGGATTAATAGCTTTTATCTTCAAACAGTTCTTCCTCATTCATCCATTAAGATCAGAAACAAGAGAAAGAGCAATTTATTTAAAAAGGTGCCTGGCAAGATGGAAACAAAAGCATTCTCCTCAAAAATTAGAAGGACTGGCTGCCACTACCTGTCAAAGCTTGCTAACATTTGGGCTTGCAGCCAATTCTGCAAAGGCATTTAGTTTTCTGTTTAGTGGTACAATCACTTAGAATCTCTGCCCTGCATTGGTTTATGAGCAAAGTGGAAGGAGTCAGCTTATGTACATATCTGTGTTGGCACTTCTAGTTTGGAGAAAGTGCCAGCTGTAGAAAAAGTTAAATCTTTCACGGTTACATTCAGGGTTAGAAAACACGGTTGACTGTATTTCTGTAGGTTCTGCAGTCTGCAATCCTGTGGCATGGCAGTAGCACTTATGCAGACAAAGAAGTGGTTGATAGTTAAAGTATTCATGGTATGAGTGGAACAATCTATACCTTGAAGAAAACCATCCTTCATGTGGAAAAGGGCTGAGGAGGGTTCTATAAATCTCTGTGCTGCTTCAGTGAAGAAATAGCTGTGGGATATGACATGAGGACAACAACCTTTCCTCAGACAACATTCAAAGTGCTCTTAAAAACTAGTACAATAGGTGATTCGGTTACAGGTCTTTTTTTTTAACATTAGTGGAGAAGGACTGATGGTGGCTTCAAAGAAGATAAGAGGGGTATAATGTAAAGTCTTCAAAGCACAAGGTAGCAGAAATCAGAACTATTTAGGATTATTATTATGATAGTGTTTTAACATTCATGTTTTTTCCTACTAGAGACAGATAGCAACAGCTGTTTGTTCAGAGTGCATCACTGCTACCGCAACACAGGGGTGCAAGGTGCCAGGAGAGGGGCCCAGAACCAGCACACAGTGATTTTTGTTTCTTCGTTCCATAGGCCAACAACGGGTATGAATGGCTACATCTTTCTGATAAAAAAATTATCTGAAAACAAAGGAGACAAATTCAAAGCAGCTGACTTCAGAATAAAAAAGAACCAGTTGGTTTCATCATCCACTTGGAGACACAAACAAGGCTGGCTTATGAAGGGGAACCTAATGATGATCACACTGAGATGACCATGGTGTCATGTATTAAGTACACAGGACTCTGCTGCTTTAAGTGACATTGCAACACCAGCTGAGAACCAGAGCATTGAGCTCCATTACATCATGGAGACAACTATTCCTTGCTGCACTGTGCCTCCCACAAAAACAAATGCTTTAAAAGCTGCCAATCTTCCCAATCACACCAGCTGCTCTTCATACACAGCCAGCCATCAGCAGCTACCAAATTGAACAGAATGGGAAAGTCACTGCCTGCACTCTGGAGCCTTCATGCTGACAGATTAAGTTTCAGCACAGCTAGAACCAAAGTGCCACAATAGCTCAAGGTAGAACAAGGTAGAGCTGCAGAACTCACAGCATGGAAGAGTATTTCAAGAAACATCTTCATCACTTGTTTGTGCAACAAACATAGTTATGGTGGTATTTAGTTGACTGGCTGAGGGTGGAAAATAATATTTATGTTTGCATGAAGAGTCAAAATAAGCATTTTTTTACTACGCATTTTTCCCGCCCCATAAACTCTTCTGTTAAACTTAGTTTTTCTGAAAAACTGCACTTTTCTGATAATGCTCCAAACAGGCCTGCCAGACTCCCTGTGTTCACTGGTCACATTCAGGCAATTTGAAGCAACTCCAGAAAGCATCAACACCCACTAGTGTTTACTCAGAAATTGTATGAGCTTCCAAACAGCTCAATATTTTCCCAGTGCCCAAGTGTATCTAACACATACAAATGAAAACACAACCTAAATTGCTCGGCAGCACATTATGACTTCATACACATGTAGGCTGTAAATACCAAAGGATGACCTGGCTTAACAGCCTGAACCACAGACTTCATAATTTCCTGCCCATGGCTGTTCTGAGTATCCTTGAATAGCTACTTCCTCCTGCACTTGCTTCTCACCCTTAAAACAAAAGAAAAAAAGAATATACCAAACAAAAAAAAAACAGTGTTCAGGACAGAACTCTGTCTTCAACACAAAAAGTGGCAGTTCAAACCCTTAAGAACACGTAGCATTTGCTTACAAGTCTGCAGTACAAACAGATCACAAGCTAATGAAAGCATATTGAACTTGTTCCGGCAGAAACCCATGTCTCCCTCAGGGAAGGAGGTAGTAATGCCTTAGGGACAGAGACTTTGCTGTCTTCTCTCTATTGATTAAGTTTAATGACGTTTTTTTCTGTAGGTGCAGCTTTTCCTGTTGAAAAGACAGCACTTGGGCCATGACACTCTGACCTTTTCTCCCAAGTTAACTGAAAGTTCCAAAAGTCTGCCTACATCGCAAAAAGCAGCATAAGGAAGAGACCCTTGAGCTAGCTAGAAACAGGCTGCAAGCATTAGTTACAGCACTGTTGTGTGCTGCAAAAACTGTTTATTGAGTTGAAAGACGGGGCTAATTACGCCAGGGACAATATCACACTCACATGGCCAAGAAGCTTTCAGGAGCCACATCTATAGCTTGAAACAACATGATTTTGTGCTTTGCACACGTAACTGCGTCTGTTACACGTTGAGTATTCTTGCAACACAAAGTGGAACTAGTCAGGTATGCTAAGCTACAGTGTCTGGGATGAGCTTCACAAAGCAATGACACAAAGCTGTGAAAAAATTCTTCCAGGGATACTAAATGCAAAGACATCACCTCTGGTCCAGGGAGTGCAGGGATGAATCTGTCATCTAACACAGGATGGCTGTGTTCTTGAAAGCACAAGCTACATCATCTGTGCCTTGTTCCCGTTGTCTGGACCATCTTCCATGTCAGTTCTGCTTTTCTCGGGTCTTTTAAGGCTCCAGGCATCTTTCTGCACCAGTCTCCTACCCCATCTCCTACTGCTTCCTTTCAGTACACAGTTCTCTCACCCCCACTGGTATCATTTGAGCCAGGAAACTTTATCTGCTAGTACACTTCTACATTTACAATATTGTTCTTGCTTTGAGTCACAGCCCATTCAGTGTCTCCCATCACAAAACCCAGGCTAAAATACTAATTTTAGTAAGACGGGTTATATGTCAAGTGGAAAGAGTGTGCGGACACATTACAAAGATCCATTTCCATGTGAAGGAAATGGAGAGAAATTAAGGCTTTGGTTGGCACCATGATCAATACATGCTGTACAGTATATTAAACTAGACTGACTTTACATCAGACCAGTGCTAGCAGTTTTACCCTTTGTAGCATAAAGGGCTGGCAACTGCCTAAAGAACACCCCAGGTATCAAGCTAGCTGTATTTAGATTAAACAAAGCTGTGTTACTCTTTCCAAAGAGAAGAGCAGTTACAACATCTACAAGAAGCCATTCACTGGAACAACTGACCCATATTTCTCTCAAAGATTTTCAAAATCCACTAGAACTCTGAAGGAAGTAAGAGTGTTTCTCCTGGGAAACTTTTAATTGAGGAATTTCTCTGTTCTGCACCAGAACTGGGAACTATCCCCTTCTGTCACCAATAGCTGCCCCGGTAACCTCCAGAAGTGAGGACAAGTAGGATGCACTTAGCCAGAGTTACAATCACGAGCAATTAGAGTTAGAATTTCCCTGTATCATAGCTGAGAGCCTAGACCCATGGGTTATTACTCATGCAGAGGAATTTCTCCACCTCTGACTTCCAGAAAGTCTGCCTGGGACTTAAGCCATCTCCAGCCAACAAAACATCACTGAAACTGGTAGATTTATAATGGAATACTCACTGGTGTGGGCTATACTCCAACACAGCCACTAGCAGATGGACTGGCAGCTCTTCTCTTCCACACTGCTGTTCAAAGGGTATGCCACACAGGAGGAAAAAAAAATCTAATCTGAGTAGAGCTGGGTACTACACCTACAAACCCAGTCCACCCACTTAAACAATTTTACACACCCTTGTGGCAAAAATACAGCAGTGAAACCCAGTGTTCTTCTATGGGCATTTCCCCACCTGAAAAAAAAAAAAAAGTCTTTGCCCTCTAACAAATCTTAACACCACTGCCACTGATTGAGGGCCTAGCCAAAGGCAGTGCTTTGCTATAGAATGTATGAAAAAAGCATTACAGTACAGACAGGAGAGCTTTCTTTAAGCTGCATTCTGACCACACTATCACGTAAGACAAGCTTTACAGTTTGTGTACTTGCTCAAGGCTAAGTGTCCTTTTGCATTTTACGCTCTTCAGAGGAATTCACATCTTTATTTAAACAATGCTGAGAAACTCAAATATTACTCTACATATATATTCAATGATATTTACTTAATACTCATACAGTTTTACGCAATACTATATATTTTGAGCTTCAGCTTGTCATGGGCTGGCAGTGTAATTTCAGTCTGAGCAGGAAGAACAATCAGCCTCACACCAGCTCCTTGTGATTTGTAGTGACAACGCTATTCATCCATCCCAAAGCAGTTTTCATTACCCACCCCTGAAAAAAACAGCCATTTCTAAACCCAAAAGCCATTTTGCTTCATAAACCTATCAGTCACCTCTGGGGGCTGGTGACACAGCCATACTAGTTCAAGAAAACCAAATAGAAGTGGGAGGCTGTAAGGGAAAAAACCCTGCAGACAGGTCAGTGTCAGCCAACAGAAGATAAAGCATCTTTGCCAGAGAAGAGGAAAGAAAGACAAATTATCTTTCAGCTTAAATAAGGTATTTCCAGTAAATAAATATAAATGAGGAGTAGTTTAATAGCAAGCACTATTATGAGAATCAACAGAGGCCCCAACTTATTCTTTTCCTTACCTGGCTACTCCAGAGCAAGGAATCCTAAATTTCAAGGCCAAAAGAAGTCTCAGGTTCATATCAGACAGGTATTTTCTTGCAATAGCCAGCTCAAAAAAAGTACTCTGTGTTACAGAGAATAACAGAACACAAACCATCACATTTCACCCCCTCCTACATCTGCCCACCCTACCAGCCACTCTCCTTCCTCAATCTGTCTTTGCATCCCCCAATTTCACCCTCACCCTGCCCAGGTGGTGATTTTTTTACAGCACCTGTTGCTCATCCCCCCTTGATCTCAGTCAGGGCTGCAATCAGCCCTTCATTAGCTCTGGGCCAGGGCAGCTGGGGATGTTTCTCCTCCACCAAAACCCTCATGCTGCAGCCTGTGTGTGGAAAGGAACTTGGTACTTACCATCTGCCTACTGTTTTGTGTCACTAAAGCTTATTGTGCAGAGCTGGCTGACACACTGGTAACACCACTGCACCACTGTGGGTGCAGGCACCTTGAGCACTGTCTCATTGCCACAGGGCCAGCACACTTCAGGAACACGCAGTGCTCTTGTTGTCAGACTGCACTGGCATGACAAAGTTGTGGTGGCAAGAACATATTTTCTGTGGAAGAAACACGTTGCAGGAAAGCTCTGAGTGAACTCCTTGTCATCTGTCATAAGCCCTGAGGCATGTGTTTTGTTAGCAGAGTGGATAACAAGATGCTTACAGCACTGTATGTAATTAAAAAAAAAATCTACACTGTGAAATGTTAGCGTTGTCACAAGTGAGAATCAGATAAGCATGTGTGAATCCTTCTGAAACTCAGTCATCCTTCTTGTTACTAACACCACAAATCAGAAACCTGGCCTGCTGCTGCACAACTAGAGCATGTTCAGGAACAAGCTGGGCAGGGTCCACCAGCCCTGATGGGAGAAGCTGTGTAAGCTGCACTTCTCAAGCCTAGGGAAGAAACAGTTCCCCTTAAACTACAAGGGGCATATTCAGAAGATGGATCTGGGCTTTTACTTGAGGTTTTCTGTGGAGGAAAAGGGACAATGGACCTAAATTTAAAAAACAAACAAACAAAACAAAACAGCTCTCAGGTAAAGCAAGTAATTTTCACTATGACCTAAATTTAAAAAACAAACAAACAAACAAAACAAAACAGGTTTCAGATAAAGCGAGTAATTTTCACTATGAGAATAAATAAAGGAACGAGTCACCCAGCATCCTTGGAGGCTTTTAAGAGTGAGCAAATCTGTGAGCACTCTGATGTGGATTCGGTGTGATCCTGATTTTGGTAGGAGACCCCGAGGACCCTCCCAGCTTGGGTGTCCTTGTGATGCTACTAACCAGCCTTCGGAGTCCTTCCCAGAGCCAGGCAGAAGCCAGCCGCTGGATGTCACCCTGCGCTCACCGAACAGTGCTGCTCCCACCGGCAAACAAGGGATCAGATCCCATGGCAGCGGGAAGGCTCGCTCAGTTACAAGCTTCTGACTTAAGGTAATGACTTATGAGTATTACACTTCTTCAAAGACATCCTTGTTGAAAAGTACACAACAGGTTAGTTTAAAGGTTTCTGAATCCCTGCCTGAGGTTGAAAACTTAATACTGGCTTCAGACAATTAGATGCCATGAGTTAAGAGTGCATTTCGAGGCCACATTGAGAGTTCTACACAACCTTTTTTAAATGCAAACCTGACACACACCTCAAGCTGTGCATGTTTCCCCTATGCTGTGATAAAATGAACAGAAATAGACCTTGAGATCTTGTCAAGTGTACATATGACTGAAACAATAATGGTGAAACTGCTGTGATTTCCAAAGAGAAACTGCAAGGACAACAATCACTGTAGGGGAAAAAGAAAGATTGTAGAAAATCAAAAGCATCCTCCAATGCCCCCTAGCATAGTATTGATTCTCCCCTCCTCCTGAAAGTCAGCTCCTGTTTATTTCAGCCAGGTACGCTGCAGCATGAACACTGAGGGGTTTGAATGCCAAGCTGTGTTTTTCCAAAAAAGATTCACCTAAAAATGTGAAATGCAGGAAGCAGATCTGAGTTCAGTTTAATCCCATTCAATGCATATTCATACCAGAGAGACTTATAGCAATTCAAAGGCTATCAGCTTTATTAACAAGTAGCAAAGCACATGCAGGTAAAAAAATTTCTAAAGAACAAATCCTATGTGGGACTGGGTCCCTCTCCCAAATCACTCTCTTTAAATGAAAATTTTATTATTTTGGATAAAGATTACTTGTTCCACAAACACCTATTACAGGCAGAGCTCTGTGTCCAGGGAGGGTGCCCCGGTTTCCTCCCAGCGGCTTCCCTGGTAGCAGCCGAAAGATTGCCTGACTGCTTTCAGTGCTATTCACAGAAGAAATCAATGTCCTGAAAAAGAGAGTTAAAAGGAAAGATGTTTTGAGATTACTGAAGATTAACATTCCTTTATCAGCCCCCAAAGGTACATGAGTAAATGCAAACACAGAATACATTATAATATACGCAAAGTACACCATAATATATTCAAAGCATTCTGGAAAAGAAACAGGCCTTTTGTCTTTTGACTCCTTTGCATAGCTCAGATTTGTTCTGCCTTGAATTCTTAAAATTAATTAGACAATACCTCCTTCTCTCTTAATTTCAAACGATTCCTTTATCTCCCTTTTTTGTTTCGTGTTTCTACATCCACACCTGGATTCATTAGTCGTATGTAACCCCTTATCCCCAAACAATTCCTAATCCCACATGAAAAGGATGACTTAGACTGAGGCTGTGCAGTACAGTTGCTACGGAGAAATGCTGACTAGAAAACAAATGCCAATATTCTGTTTGAAAACTTCTGGCATGGAATAGACTTTCAGAGCATATTGCTTCCTTCCTGCTACTACCTTACATGCCTACACAGATCTTGATTCTGTTGCACGGAATTATCACACTGTGGTGCTCATTTCCATCCAGTGTATCCCAAATAGCTGCCCACTGCACGCAGGAAGACAGGGAGCTGTGGCAGAACAGCTGCTTACTGGTAATGAGAGTGCTCTCATCTTAGCCAGCAAATGGCCAATTTTAAGTGACAGAGGGAAGGCAGGCAATCCGACACCACTTTGTAGTACACATGGCCTGTTGTGCTCAGTCCATTGTACTCAATTTGATTCAATGGTTCAGAAGTAGCAGCACTGAGAAAAAAAAATCTCCTAAGATTTATTGCTCAAACAGCAACTGACAGGCATGGATTACCCAAGTGCTGCACAAAAGGAGGCTGAGAGAAGTTCACAGGCAGGTTTACTATAGCAAGATCTGCAGCTAATGGCATGCATTGACTCCAACAGTGAAAGTTACTTTTGGGGATGAAAAAAAAAAAAAATAAAAGGAGGGTCAGAGACACAGAGCCCCCCAGGCTGATGTTCTCTTTCAGGCTTCAGGTGCTCCCCACAATATTGTTCCCCACTGAGTTCCCTATCAGTCCTTTCTTCACACAGTGCCATCCAGTGCCATGGGTTTTGCCATCCAGTGCCTTGATCAGGGCAGATGCTGGATGCTGATTTATTGTTAAGCTTTGGGCATCACCAGATCTCCTTATATAAATATGAACCCCTTCCTAAGAGAGCACACCAATATTGGGCTTTGCAGGTGCAAGGCCAGGGAAAACATTGCAAACAAAGCAAAAACACTGAGAGAAGGTGTGGAGCTGTGAGCGAAAGACTGGCTCCCAACTTGCAGATGGAAAGCTGGTGGCATCTGTGGAGGTGTGCAACACTAGTTGTGTGTAGAACAGCTCCTTTAAGGGTTATTTCTGGAGCAGGTAGCATGTCCACAGATGGGTCAAGGTGTGCTATAGACTGTTTTAAATGTGAACAAAGAGTCAGATCCTGAAGGTCCTATTTGCAACATACAGCTGAGATCAGTAGGACATGAAGAACACCTCTGTATTGCCTCCTATTTTCCTCACAGTGTTCCTGCACAGCAAGAATGTGAAGGAAGGGTGAAAGGACTGGAAGTCTGTGTCAATAGTTTTGTGAAAGAAATGACTTGCCAATTAAAACTCAGTATTGCAGCCTGACAGGACTCCACTGTGGACCCTGAGTCAGGCTGCAGGCCAAGGCAGTGCTTCACCTACTCTGCTTCCAGTTCAGCTTGCCATGCAGCAGACTGGCCGTCATATCATTGAGAAAAGAGCTTAGGAACATACTTTAGTCATTTTTTCATGTTCTTTGACTAATTAATTACTGCAAAGCTTCTGGGACAAATTCGGAATAACCCGGTGTAGTGTCAAGAAAAGCAATCACTGGATAAACATTGGATAAAGATGTGCATTTCCTCAAATAAAACTTGTCTGACACATTGTAACACAGATCCTCTCAACTATTAACCTGAAACAAAATTCTTCCTTTCACTTATTTCCTCTGTGTTAATCAGACCCATCTAATAATCTGGACCTAGGATTAAAGACTCCAGATACAATTTCCAGGTTGACACACTAATTGTATTTTGCCATATGCTGCAAAACAGTGTATAGCTAAACATTCAGTATGGATGAAGGTAAGTACTGTAAGTCTACCACTCGATTTGGTTTTAAGCACAGAAATAAGCTACCAGTAAGCATTAGTTTTAAGCCAAACCATACCAGCCTCTGAAGAAAGGACCCTCCTCTTCCACTCCTCTGTGAAGTGCTTCAGATATTTAGTAAAAATACAAATTTTACGGTATAGGAAACCCTACTGTGCAGTATCAGGGACAACCATCCTTTCAGAAATGCAGCCCACTTACTCACAGAACACTATTGTGCTTCCAAAACCTTTTTAATTCAATTTTCTGGCATACCATTAACTTTGTAATGGAAAGCAAACATGCTCTCAGCAATCACAAGTCCTGTATGGCAGTGTCCATCTGTATGCACAATTAACAGAAGGCACACTTTTACACATTACTGAAGTTCACAGCACAATAGCCAGGCTCTAAAATAGAAAGCTTTGGGTAAAAGTTACATGGCCTTGAAGGAATACTATCCAAATCAACAGGAACTCTAATAGGATGAAGCCCTTATTCCAGCATTTGTAATGTCTGCAGTATGAAAGCTTATGTTAGGGATCTTATCAAGGCTATTTGCCTGTATAAAGATTGCATCCCTAAGCATCTGTAACATGCTACAATCAACTTCCACAATCAGCAAATTAGCATTACATAGCCAAGTATAATTATGTAGCCAGCTTGGCTTTTGCAAATTCCTTACCGTTGTAGGAACAGTCTTATTTGCTTCTTGATAGATATGTTGCTCTGAGACTAAACTGCTAGGGAAATAACCAACTGTCCCCATATGGTCTTCATACTGTTCTCCATAAACCTTCAAGCAAGGAGATGTATAATTAGGTACCTTAAAACAATCCTCATCTGGTTCGAGCTGGTTTATCATTTAGTCAAAAGGAGTCACCCAGTAGTGTTCTTACTCTGGTTTTACACTTCCTAGGTTCCAATCAGCTGGCATATGAAACAAACCAGGCATAAAGCTCGAGCAAACTGATACTGCTTGTAGTTTGTCTGGATCTTTTTTTTGTAAATGCAGTTAATATTTATCTTTGCTTCGCTTAAATTTAAGAGTTTTGTGACCAATTGTGATAAAAGCTTTCTCCTCCAAAGTTTCAGCAAATAGCCACAGAAAAGAACTGTTGAGCCCTTCTGTTAAGATTCAGTTCATAATTCTATATAGCTATTGAAGATATTTCATTTTAAAAAAGAAAAATATTACAGCCCTCAAGACTCCTCAACCAGTCTGTTTAAACTTTCACTTTTAAAACTAAGTTGTTGCTTTAAAGCCCACAATAGCTTAGCATTAGCATCCATTTTTTGACAGAAATGTGTGTTAATCTACTTCTAGTTTGTTCATATATACAAGAATCTCCTCTTACACTTCCAGCCCAGAATTCTCCAGAGTCTTTTTCTTTCACTAGTTTTGAGTAAACATAGATCAACTGCCCTTTTCTAATATTGATGAATCTGCAGTCTGAAGCATTATAATCCTCTTCTGCTCTGGCAAGGGAAATAGTGTCTAGGAAAGAAAAACACCAAAGGAATGAGATGGAGGTATTTAAATACATGGATAATTTTAGAGAAATACAAATACATGTGGGCTTTTATGCACATAGGTAAAACTATTTCCACAGATAAAAATAGGTTATCTTGAAAAGAATTTGCTCTGCTCATTTTGCTATTTTACAGTAAGCGAAGTAACAGCTTAAGATTGTGCCATTTCATCACAGTGAAAGTTACAATCCTTCTCTCTACACTTAATTTTCACTTAAAAGAAAAATGTCCTTTACAAACCCCACTTTGCAGTAAAATTATATGTGAAATTCCACATCACCCTCCCACTCTACTTTTAAAGCTGACAAGTCAATGCAAATGTAACATAGCTAAGTAAGCAGAGTAGTTTTCACCTCTCTCTAACACATCCGAACTCCACCGTTATTTTTGAGACTATTTTGTCCTCAAAATTAAAGCAGATTTACTTACAGACACAGTCATCATCAGCACACAGTTTCTTGCTGGAAAGCTTGTCCATAAAAACTCCAGTTGCAAGAGGACACATTAAGCTGAGACACAAAAGTAAAACCACCAAATAAACACGTTGTGTCATTTTTCTTTGCCGCAGCACTTGAGGAATGTGTGCCAGGTTCGATGATTCCAGGCTTTTATGGAAGAGGCAGACACCTGGACAAACACGCTGGGCCAATGGGAAGGGGCTGGGGTGACATTCCACCCCACCAAAGGAGCCGCAGGCAGGGGGAAGATCTCAGGGTCCACTCACAAAACTGAATCCCCTCCTAAAGCCATTCTGCATTAACATTTCAATCATCAACTGTATTATTTAAACAGGCTAAGCCTTCCTAGACTTGTCTACAGCCTTAATCTTACCTCAAGCAAAGTTTGAAAATGGAAATTAAGTCAGATCCTGCTAAGCAGCGAAGGAAATTACATCCTTCCAAATCCTCCTGTCCTTCATTTTTGCAACTGCTCACTGACAAGCATGATCTTTGCTGGACTGTAAACCCTCAGTGGCAGAGATTCCCATTTCCATCTACAGAAAGGACCTACTGGGACTCTAATAGACGGATGCAATGTAAGCAAACCATTAGGGAGTTTCAACGCAGGAAAAAGGCTTTGCAAGTCAGCGATTCGAATTTGAAATTTAAGAGTTCAAGCACCACATACTTGTGCAGGTAAGATCCCTCCCCCAGGGGGATGCAGTCACAGCAAAACACACAGGTCACACCAGGACAGCAACAATTTCCCCCTTTTTACAGAGTTTGCAGATGCCAGACACTAAATGGTGCCACAGACTGACTTAAAATGTCCTCTTTAAACCTTGGAGAGGACACCTGGAATTCATCTACCTTCCTCAAATCTTGTCCTAGCATACATGAAGCAAGACTTGTAGGGAGTATTTTAATTAAAACACATTCAGGCACACACACACAAAAAGAACACCCACCAGAACTGCTGTGGGTGCTGCCCTGTCAGCAATTCAGAGTACAGGCTGTCAGGCTACAGAAGGCTGGTCTGGATCAGTCCTTAGATGTGACAAAAAGCAAGTCTGGAAATTCCTAAACAGCACTCCAGAGAACCAGCGCTTCCCAATTCATGAGGAGGCCTGAAGAGCTGTTGGCTGTACCAGCTTTCAGCCCACAGGCAGAACAGCAGAACCTGTAAACTGTCATCAAATATCCCACACTCTCTTTTAAAGACGTTGCATCTTGCAACTTCTAGCATCACCTTCCCCTCACAGCTGATTTCACCACATTCTCCTCTAACCTTCCAGCCCATTACTCCTTCCTCCGAACTCCGATATGTAGTGTCCAACTTTCCTGGCAGACAGCACCAAACCCTTGGAAGTGAATAAATGTGAAAAGCAATGGCAGTCTCATGTACACAAACTAGTGGGATGCAATGACAGCATAATTAATACCCATAGAACTACGACTGCAAAAGGAAAATCAAAAGGTTCATGATGGATTAACTGTCATTTTTGCTCCCTTACGGGCACATGGAAACAATTTTAACTTACAAGTATTAGAACACTCACAAAAATCACTAAAAAGAATGAAAAAAACCTGTATATGAAGACAGGTCAGTAACTGAGATGATTGTGAAAGAGGTATCATCTTGCAATATATTCTGGGAGCAGATGAAATTTCAATTTTTTAGGTCTTGTGCAAAAAAAAGTGGCTTATGTTGCCACATACAAAACACTACAACTTTTTGAAGTGATTTTTTTACCAAAACATTTAGAGCAGTTACAATACTACATCTGATTATTTCACTGCATCCAGTGTTAATTACATAAGACCTGCACGGTTTTTAATAAATGAGAAAACATAAAGTAAAACAAACCTAACCAACCCAGAGGCATTAGGAATAGGTATTTTGCAAAAGAAACTTTTATGTTTCTTCTGGGGACTTGCTTCTACTGCCAGTCACCATGATAAAACCAAGTTGAACAACAGTGGTGTCAAACTGCAATTTCTACCCATAGCTGGGGAAAAAAACTCGCTAATGATAAGTCATTTTTCCTAAGTGACAAAATGTTCTTGTTGAAAAACAGCTGTCCCCTTGATAACGAGGCTGAAGGTTGAGTACTGTATTTATTCTGAATATGCTGGCATTTAGCATTCCTGATCACACTTTTTGCTTTGGAAGGACAGCTATTTTTCAGCACCTACTTCTGAGAAATGAGTGTCACCTTAAAAGTAGTTAAATTGAATAAAGCCCTGCAAGGCTAATCAATATTAAGACAGATCTGAGGAAAAAACATGGCTTGAAAACAGCATATTTATATTTTATTTTATAAAAATTAGTATTTCAACAGAAAAAGTTACTATCCAGTAGATCTCTGGAAATCCTACATCTGTCCTGGTCATTGTGGCAATTCTGCACGAGTCTTATGTTTTTTGCAGAGAACAGCAAACATGGCAGCTGATGAAAATATCATCATTTAAAAAAAAAAAAACCTATCCACAGAACTCCTTTACAGGAGCACCCAGCTATTTCTTTGCATAAGTGATTTTCATGGCATGAGATGGAGTGATCTTGAACCCCTGGAGAGCATCTCGAGCAGCTCCTGCTTGGTTCTCGTTTTCAAACTCCACGAATGCGATGTCGTGGCGCCCAGGCACTAAGCGAACTTCTTTGAATCCAGGAAACCTGTAAAATAAGGTGAGAGTCAAATCATGTTTCTTAGCTTGATAATATATCTCTCTTCAGTTGCAGTGAGACCTTTTCAGAAGCATCTACTAGTGCAATAGTTATTACTAATGAAAGATTTAAACTGAAGGGTTTTACATGTCCAGTCCCTTAGAACTATGCCTCAATTAAGGATCGTAAGGTGGAAGCAATTTAATCAGTCTTGTATTCATACAGGAGCAATCAAAGCTAGTTTTAAAACTGCTCCTGCAGTCCTAAAGTCTTTAAGATTACAGTCACCAGCTTAAACCCAGTGCAGATTGATAGCAGATAAATTACACAATCAAAACCAGCTATGAAAAAGATTGGATTTGCTTCCTGAATCAAGTCATCAGAACTGACATCTGCAACCTTGGCAGTAAGACAAAGAACTACCTTCAGAAGAAACTCTTATTTCTATAAAGTCAGCTTGCCAGCTGAGAAAGCACACACAGGTAACGGAAGAATTCAAAGGACAAGCCATCTCTATTCAAAACTTACTGATTGAATAACATGGACAGCATCATCTCATTTGTTTCCTCAGGCAAGTTATTAAGGAAAAGGATATAGTTTGGTGGGTTATCAGGCACCTGCAACAACAGAAGATCAAAGTTCAGAAGATTATACACAGTTACCCATTCTTCTGCATCTGTCTGCATGATTATTTGAACCAAGACACATGCCCTTAGCTTTGCTCATAACGTTCTAGCTGGGCTTCACAAGACCTTCAGACAGAGCTCATTGGCTTTTACAGTGATATATTAATTTGGAGAGGTTCTTATTTCCACAAAAATCACATTAACATGGTGTCTTAGATGTCACATCTTAACAAGTCAAGAGCTGACACTGCAGCACTCTCCACACCCAGGTGCTCAAGTAATGGCTGAAGTGCTGTCCAAGACACCCATGTGGCAGTGGAAGAACCTAGGAGACTCACGTCCTTCCAGAAGAGCAGTGGGAAGCCAAGATGAATACCCTGTTCATCCACAGTACTACCAAAATACTGAATATCTCTGGGCAACCCAAATCCACAAAACCCACATGGTTCTACTACAGTGCTCAATTCAAATTTATTAATTAGAAATCTCATTAGATTAAAAGCTTTAGTCTTTGACAGATTTGTCTGTTGATATGAATTTGAAGCCACCCACCAGACACAAGGCTGAGTAGTCATTTGCTGACACTGGAATCTCCAAGTCATCCAGTAAATTATAAGACACAACTTCAAGTCATCCTAATAATGGCGCCAAGTAATTTAAAGCCTCAGCAAAACAACCTCCTTCAACTGATGGAAATATTCCGGGCAGTGCCATTAGAAAATAAACTTTTGATGTTCAAACAAACACCCAGAGAGTGTTATGCTTCGATGTGAACTGATGTACACATATTGTGCCTGAAAACCCAGAGTGGGAGCAAGACTTTTCCCCTGTAGATGTATGCAATTCCCAATTACAGTACTCAAGAAAGAGATGCAGGGCAGGCAAATATAGTCTTCTATAGTATTTGCTCTCTTTAGTACCCTCATTTCTAACACGCATGAATCATTTAGAAGGTCACTGAGCAGACGAGATGAGTGAAGTGTTGGGAGCTGTTGCTGTATCTCCCCACAATCCTTTGGAAAATTAGACATTTATAAGAAAAAAGTAAGCAGAGGACCCCCAAACTCCTGAAAGGAAGCTTTTAGGCAGATATTCTGGCACCCTGTATTGTCTTCCTTCTCCTTATCTATTACTAGAACAAAATAAGTTAAAGGGACTTTATTAACAATGATACTAAACACAGTCCAAGTTTAAGAATCCAGTATGACTTGATAAAAGTGCTGTTTTCTGTATAATAACAAGAAATTGCAGATTCTCATTTCCTGTCAACCAGATACAGTAAAAGGGGGATTTCTTTTGTTTGTTTGCTGTGATTTAGTTGTAAAACAAATGTCTCACAGGCCAAAAAGAAAACTGTAGAATATACTCTCAAGTTTCCCTGTGTAACAAACCTATTATTCATAGAGAATAATTTTAAACATTAGTGCTTTTAGTTATAAAAATAAAAAAGCAATACCTGATTCTGTGGTGCAGTCCCTGGGGCATTAGCTGAATTTGGTGTTGCTCCCTAGCAAATAAATACAAAACAACTTTACAGAGGTGTTCTGTTAGAAATATATCAGCACACATCACCATGTTTCTATACAACTCACGACACTTGTTAAGGTTTTTTTAAGCTACAATCCAAGGAACATTTGTTGCTTATGAGATACTTCCCAAAGGGAACAAAGCATATGAATTTTGCTGACCTCCAAAACCAGGCAATCAAATTAATAAAACATCAGTAGTATCTGGTCTGACTAATGGCTGAGTCAACTATTTCTCCACATTACAAAATTCAGTTTAACAGTTAGGGAGGGAGGAAGCAGTTTTGAAAATGAAGGCCTAGGACTCCTGGTTTCAGTTGGGACAAAATTAATTTTCTTCTTAGTAGCTGGTACAGTGCTGTGTTTTGAATTTAGTACAAGAATAACACTGATAACACACTGGTGTTTTGGTTGTTGATAAGTAGTGCTTGTTCTAAATCAAGGACTTTTCAGTCTCCCATGCTCTGCCAGTGAAGAGGTGCACAAGAAGCCAGGAGGGAGCATGGCCAGGACAGCTGGCCCAAATTGGCCAAAGGGATATTCCACAGCACAGAACATCATGCCCAGTATATAAACTAGGAGGAGCTGGTCAGATGCCTTGATGTTTTCTGCTATACTTCAGCACAAAAATTACTAAATGTTGTTAGTGTAGGCCAGGCCAACCCTTAGTGGAGATACATTTCAAGCCAACTCCTTTTCACCTAACTATGAATTAATTCTCCTGTTCCCATTTACCATTCTTCAGTGCTTATAAGGCAATCAAGGCATTAAAACACTGAAGGAAAAGCTGGTTGAGCACTTGAAGCTGGCATTAAAGATAAGCACACATTCCTTCTCTTCCTTTTCTTAAAAGAGGTTAGTTTCTACTTTGGTTTATTGTACCTTTGCCCTACATCTTTATTTTCATCTGGTAATAGCAAAGGAGGAAAAAAAAAAGGAACAGCAAGGACTGTACAATCAGTCCACTCTCCTTCAACTTCTAGCAAGTGCTCAAGAGCACTGGATACCAACAGACCCCAATTTAGGAATTGAAAAGCACCAAAAGACAACACTTAAGTCTGAGAAAAAATATTTAAAACAGCTTTTGTGGGTTTTTTTTTATTTTTTTTAAACGGAGAAGCAGCTTACCTGGATAACCTTTTTATTGGGTGCATTTGCTGACTGCTCCAGAGTTTTGGCCTTCTTCTTTTCCTTCCTTTTTTCCTTATCAGCAAAAGTCCCGCGCATTTTAGAGATGATGTCAGAGTCTGTTTTTGCATACTGGATACGCTTTTTAAAAGAAAAAAGGACAACCCAGTACATTTTGCAGTTAATAACACAACATTTTGCACCCCTTCCATTAACCGTGTATTTATACATTTTTTGCAGGAACTTCTTACACTAAAAATATTGTTATAAATTGTAGGTATTCTTACGGAGATTCAATCCTCATAATTAGTTCTGAACGCAATTACAGAATGCTAAAAAAAACCCTAATATGGAAATTACTTATTTTAACTCATTGAAATCAGAACTCCATCTAACAGCATCTTTTTAACATCTGTCAAGGTAACATGTACACAGAGATACAAGGACATTTGACAAAATTGGCACTAGCTTCCATTAAAAAACCTGTTAGGGTTTTTAACTCCATTTTAAGGGGAACTAAAATTTGACAGTGATTTCTTGTATCTCTGCAGAGAAGTGACTGGTCAGGTTATGTGACCAATATGTCTGTTCTAGAGCAAGCAGCAGTCACAAGTATTGAGGCCATGTTGCTGAGAACACAGCTGCGTTGGGCAGGACACGTCTCAAGGATGAAGGAGCACCACCTCCCTAAGATCCTGCTTTGTGGTGAACTTGCCACCGGCTGCTGCAAGAAAGGAGCCCCGAAGGAAAGATACAAGGACTCCCTGAAACAACATCTCAGCCTTGGCCATATAACCATCATAACTGGTCTACTCCGGCCTCCTATCGGGAGGTCTGGAGACACACCATCTATAACGCTGCTGCTTCCTTTGAGAACGCACGCAGGATCACTCTTGAGGAGAAAAGACAACACAGAAAGAATTGTGTCTTGCAGAATATTCCACCTAAGGAGTACTTCTGCTGTGCCTTTTGCAGTCGGACGTGTCTATCTCGTGTTGGCCTTTTTAGCCACCAGTGTGCTTGTAACAAATGTGGGTAGAGCCCTTCCCAAATCTTCGTTCGCGAAGCCCAGCCATGATTGATTGCAGAGAAGTGACTTCAGCAAAACTCAGACATCTTAAATAGAAAGGCAAATACCCACCTTAATCCAAATAGGATTGCATAAATTGTGTCAGCAGCACAACAGTGCTGATTTTCTGACAAAGGCCCCCCAGTGCAGGAGGGTAAGCAGGTGCAAGTAGGACTATACGGGGTACAACATTATGTATGCACACAATCCTACTGTTTTCCGTATTAGAAGCTACCTCAATACAAACTACTTAGCAGCTGAAGATTCATTTTAATGCCTTTGTTTAGTGCCCAGATAGAGTATGCAGGCTGCAGGCAAAGCTCAAAGAGGGAAGTACACCTGAGAGCTTATGAAGCCTTAATCTTTTTATTTCTTATTGAATTTCACTGAGCACAAAACTCCTTAAGGATAAATAATGGCAGGACTGAGCTTGCACAATTCAGTGTAAGGATTTCATTAGAGAATCTGAAGTTGTTAGTGAAAATAGCTCAGCAGCATAACTCTCTGCTCTCTTCAGTGCTCAAAGCCACAAGCTGAAAGCCAGTAGTAATGCAGCCATCCATCATGTATTGCACCTTACCAATAGCTGCAGAATTAAGAGATGCCTAATTATCCAAGTATCCAACTACTATCAGTTGTAGTGCTATTTGGCATGTTATCGAGCACATTACTAAATCATATTTATCAACCAGCAGTGTATTTGCTTCACTGAAGTTACACTGAAGTGCAGTTACTTGGTTTGGTGGTCTACAATCAAGCAAAACTAGCCCTCAATGAAATATATTGAATCACTGAGCACATCTGGAAAGTAAAACTGTGGAGATCTTCACCCTCCTCAAAAAGGTTACCTCAAAAAGGGAGCATCATGTTCTAGATATTCATTATGAATCTAAAAGTAGTTAAGGTTACTCTACATGAAGTAACTGAAAGCACCTAATTTCAATAATATTACAGAAAAAATTTAACTGATTCAATGGAAGACATGATGAGGAAAATGGAAGTATTTAAGGTCAAAACTGTAATCCAGCAGAGAAAAACAAAAAGCCATCACTTAGGAAGCCTAAATGCTCAGTTCAACCTCTGTGTGTATTCTAACTGCAGTCTCTTCAGCATCTTTCTAGATACTCATCAGATACTCTAGATAACACCCAGGTACTCCTTAGGATGTGACATGACTGAGGAACCCTTCAGTAACAAAGCGCAAGTAATAGTTCACTCCCAAGGTGAAAGTACCAAAACACTGTATCACACTATCACGGGGTTTCTCTCTTTAAAAAGGTAACAAAATAACTTACCATTGGTTTCCCATAAAACGGAAAGCCTTGGAGCTGTCTCAAAGCATTGGTAGACGATCCAAGTTCCTTAAATATAACAAAAGCCTGTCCTCTCATCTTCATGGTCTTTAAAGCCACAATGTCGACCACATGACCAAACTGTGAGAATAAGGCATACAAGGACCTCTTCAGCTCTGGGGATGACAGGAGAGAACAAACTAGAACAGGTTACATGCAAATGTCCACTTCTACAGAGTCTGCTATCCTTCAGAGACAATGTTTTTTTACCAGCTTTAGCTCAGATAGTGATACTTTACATCCCTTTAGTCAAAACTGCTGTACAACTTTGTTTCCCCAGTTTTTGTAAGGTGGTGTGTAACATTTGGTTTCACACCTCAAGTATTCAGGTAGCGAAGAAGTTGTAGCACCATCCATTCTATCACTGCAAGGGAGTAACAGTTACACAGAGGTATGTAAATACATATTTTCATATATGTATATATACACACACCCCCATACACGCAGGTACCATGTATGACAGCCATCAAGATTGATCAGAAAATCAATACTGCAACAAGAAGCACTAAAGAGCTGGACTTAAAACAAGAATGCAGAAAAACAGTAATTACAAGGGTAATTAAATCTGGAAATTTTGGTTGTAACTGTTTAATCAATTCTCTCAATTTTAATCAATTTTTTCATATTCTGGATCTGAGTTGTTTTCCTATGGTCCTACTGCACCTTACAGCTGCAACGGATTTACTTTCATTCTTTAAAATCACCTGACTACACGCCAAATGAAACCCTAATCTTATCCAAATCAAGCCAAATAAATCCTCTGTATTGCATAATCATTCTAACTCACAAAACCTTATATTTTAAAGATTTCAGCAAGATAAGAGCACTGCCTCTTGTTTACTGCTGTTGAGGCTTCACAATATCAGCCCACTGTCACTTTTTCCACCTGCTCCTGACCAACCACACTGAAGTGGCTTTTTTTTATTATAAAAAGCTTTTTATCAAAAAACTTTCCTTAAAAATTACTTCAAAACCTGTATTAAAATAGGAAGATATTTGTAAGCTTTACAGACAATTATAAACCCTCCATTTGCCCTATGGGGTTTAACATGACCAAGTGCAAGGTGCTGCGCCTGGGTCAGGGCAACTCCCAATATCAGTCCAGGCTGAGGGATGAACAGGGAGAGCAGCCCTGGCAAGGACTTGGGAGTGCTGATGGATGAGAGGCTGGAAATGACCCAGCCACGTACACTGGCAGCTCAGAAAGCCAACCGTGTCCTTGGCTGCATCCAAAGCAGTGTGGGCAGCACAGCAAGGGAGGGGATTCTGTCCCTCTGCTCAGCTCAGGTGAGACCCCACCTGCAGTGCTGCCTCCAGCTCTGGGGTCACCAGCACAGGAAGGACATGGACCTGTTGGAGTGAGTCTAGAGGAGGCCACCAAGTTGATCAGAAGGATGGAGCACCTCTGCTATGGGGAAAGGCTGAGAGAACTGGAATTATTCAGCCTGGAAAAGAGAAGGCTTGAGGGTGAGCTGATTGTGGCCTTCCAGTACTGAAGGGAGCCAAGAAGAAAGATGGAGAGGGACTATTTACAAGGGCCTGGACAGACAGGACAAAGGGAAATGGCTTCAAACTGAGAGGGTAGGGTTAGATTAGATATTAGAAAAATATTCTTTACTTTGAGGGTGGTGAGGCCCTAGCACAGGTTGTCCAGAGAGGTTGCAGATGCCCCACCCCTGGAAGTGTCAAGGCCAGGCTGGATGGACCTCTGAACAACCTGGTCTAGTGGAATGTGTCCCTGGGGCTTGGAACTAGATGAGCTTTAAGATCCCTTTCAGCCCAAACCATTCTGTGATTCTATTTAAGAATTATAACCATGAAATTTCATAATGGGGACTTATTAGTTTATAGGGCACTTAACATGCTGCAAAGCCCCAAGTTAAATTTATTCACAGCAGAATCATCTTGACATGTCATTGAATAGTTCATCAGCAAAGCTGTTTTCACTTTTGGATGTCTCTCTGAAGCACCCTGAAGAAACATTTAAGTAGTGCTATTATGATCCACACACTCCTTTCACAAACCATCACTTATAAATTACCATGATCACTTTAGGTCACAAGTGGATGGTTTGATGCAGACATGAAATATGCAGCCAGGTAAGGGCAAGAGAGTTATTTTCAGCACACTTTGAGGAGCTAAAGTTCCTCAGCACACAGCCCTCTTCTCTCTGGTGTGGGCTGCAGGAACCCCAGGACAGTGTTTGTAACACAGTGACACAAAGCTGACCAGCTCATACCACGTTCACACCCTTAACAAGCGAGGAGCACGCTGAAGTTCCTACAATTCGGCAAGAGGGGGCTGCTGACCACCAGAACGTGTGCCAACACGCCTGTTATCATCCACTGACTATTCCCATTGCTCCTATACTAGTTACTCAGTGACAAGCAAATCTGCAGCCAAAGAACTGCTGTAGAGAGTCAGCGAGAAGCTTCCGTAGAACGAGGTTTCTACAAAAAGACTTAAAACTGATATATTTGCTGGCTTCAGCTGCTGTTTCATTAAGAGCAGGCGTTTGCGAGAGCTCGGCTCACGACCACACGGCCCGGCCCTTCAGAGATTCCCAGGAGTCTCGGATCCCGCCGGATCCGCCGGGGATCCCCCCAGGAGCCAAGTGACGCGTGAGAGAGCACGACTAGACCCCACGGGACAATCTCGGCTTCCAAGTGGCAGCCGCCCGTACCTTCCTTCTTGATCTTGTCGTTGATGTTGTTGATGTAGATTGTGTGGTTCGGCCTGATGTCCATCCTGAGGACCCGCCTGCGGGCAGAGCACACGGAGGGGACGCGTTAGCGGCTGCGAGCCCCGCGCCGGATACACCGCACAACCCCGGGCAGCGGCGCCGCGGGCCGGGGGGGCTAGGGGCTACCGGACTGTCTGTCTGCCTGTCCGCCCACCTAGATCCCGTATCCCGGCTCCCAGCCCCACTTCTCCCCTCGCGTCCCCCCTCACCTCTCCCTCCTCCCGCCAAGATGGCGGCGGACGCAGCGCAGGCGGCACAGCCGCTCCCGCAGCAGTCGATGCACCGAGCGCCGATGACGCCGATGGGCAGCAGGATAAAAAGGGGACAAAAGCGAGATGAGGATAAAAGGGATTAAGAGGGAGATGGGCGTAAAAGGGATAAAAGTTTGTTGCCGGCTCCAAGGAAGTCGCAGCGAGGCTAGGAATTGGCCCCGAAATGGACGTTTCTGCCCCGGGGTTTAGCTCCGTCCTGTGCTAAGAGTGATAAGCAAAGAGAAATGTGGGGGGGGGTTATCTCCTTCACAACCTAAAACAGCAGCTTTTGAAAGCATAAACTCATAGAATGGTTTGGGTTGGATGGGACCTCAAAGACCATCTCATTCCAACCCCACTGCCATGGGCAGGGACACCTTCCACTAGTCCAGGTTGCTCCAAGCCCCATCTAACCTGGCCTTAAACACTTCCAGGGATGGGGCATCAGCAGGTTCTCTGGGCAACCTGTGCCAGGGCCTCACCACCCTCACAATAAAGAATATTTTCCTGATATCTAATCTAAATCTACCCTCCTTCAGGTTAAAACCATTCCCCTTGTCCTGACACTACATGCCCTTGTAGATACTCTCTTTCTGTCTTTCTCGTAGCCCCTTCAGGTACCGAAAGGCCACAATTAGGTCACTCTGGAGCCTCCTCTTCTCCAGGCTGAACAATCCAAATTCTCCCAGCCTTTCCTCATAGTAAAGGTGCTTCATCCCTCTAATCACCTCTGAACTCACCCCACAAGTCCACATCCTTCCTCTGCTGGTGACCCCAGAGCTGGATGCAGCACTCCAGGAGGGGAGAAAGCAGCGACTTCAAAATGTCTGTAGACACTCATTAGTTAACTTTTGTTTCTAGCTTTGATATTGAAAAGGCAAGGTATCAGCGCAAGTAATTTCTCTGAGGTACTTCAAAAATCCCTGTGGTGGTGCTACCTCAGGATAAATAAACAGAGCAGAGATCGAGGTTGCAGCCCTTGAATTTTTGGAATAATTTTGCAGGCTGCATGCCTTCATTTCTATGAATAATTAGGCAGGCTTTTAGGGAAACAATTTTAAATTGCAAAGATTTAACCTGGTTACATATAAAAAAGAAGTTCTTGCAGTGGGGGATATAATCAGTAAGGTATTTCTCTTCTAACCATAAATTTTGTTTGGACAGGCCATCACTTTGTAAAGAGGCAAGAATATTAGGTAGAATTATTGTTTCAGTTATATTTTATGGAAAAAAAACCCCCAACATTACTCCAGATTCTGGAGTATTTAGGAAGCCTAGAAAGGAAAACATGGGTTAAAGGAATTGAATGTAAAAGACAAAGACAAAAAAGCTGTTGATTGAGGTGTTATTCACTAGTGGAAGAAAACAGTGTGTTCTGCAGTTGTTTACAGCAGGGCATGGTGTGGGAAATGGTGTGTTAGCTGATGCCTTATACAACGCATACATGCCACAAATTCAGAATATGGCAGGCAGCAGTTCTGGTCAAATTTTAGAGTCCTATTTATCTTTGTTTGGTTATTATCTTAGAGGTAGTTGATGACATAAAGTGTAACTCTGAAATCCAAGCATGAACAATACATTAAAATGCTTCTTCAGAAAGGCTGGCTGTGCTGTTTTGTGCCTTGATCAGCAGCACAATCCATGTACACTTATAATTTAGTAACAATGTTCAAAACTACTTATTCGTTATTGAGTCCCCATAGCCAAGGGAATTGGACTGGCAGAATCAAAAATCTTGATGTTTTGTAAATGATTTTTAAATAAAGTCCTTCAAGTGTCCATAGAGAAGAGACTCTAAAAAAAAAAAAATTACAAAAATTCCCTCAACTTATTGCAAAGCAGGGAAGAATTCATGGCTTCTGTAATTCATCCAGCACAGGCTGCCACACTTGTGCTTGCTCAGAGTCACTTTAAGCTCAGCTGATTTACTCCTGCAGAATTTGAATGCAATAAAGCAGAAAAAGTGTGTCTTTCCTGCTCCTCAGGTGGGATTTCACAGTCCGCCTGCCACTTCAATAGAAGTGACTTTCATTCCTCAGGCTGCCTTCCTCCTCCCTTCCCCAAGGTTCATTTGGATTACTTCTGTTTCCTCAATCCTCAAACAGAGGTATAGTGTTCTCACATTTACTAAAACAGTCATTTATTTAAAGGTCCCTGAATGCTTGAAGTATTGTAAAAATTATTTCAAGTTTCTTAGCAAGAATGCCTGTAGCATCTTAGTAAGCAGTGATTCATCACCGATATAACAGGCTGGGAACATGCTTTCAGCTTGGACAGGTACCTGTTTCATCAGAGGTTGTCAAACAGCACTGGATAAACAAAACAAAGGGCACACGGTTCTTGAAGATATCTTTGTAGCCACTTCTCTTCCCCCTTCCTGCCCTCTGCTTAAGGTCAAGGAAACCCAGCATTTCATTATTATTGTTGCTGTTTGTTATGAAACCTGTAATAAAAATCAGATTTTTTTTTTCCCCTTCATCTTCCTTTTCTAAATTCAATGAAATTCTCTGAGGTAAAAGGAACAATAACAAAGAGCTGTGCATGCTGGAAGTTCTGCAGCATCCTCGTGGCTGTGATTTGGGCCACAGAAAGGGATGCTTCACACTTCTCGTGGTTGTTATTTCCTGTATGAAGACTGTGGAATAAGCAAAGTTTCCTTAGTTTATCAGTACAGGAATATTTTCATCTTACCTGTGTGTGTGTAATCACAACCACACACTAGAAAGAAACACGAGTGGAAATGTTTTGTGATATGGATTTGTCTGCAGTATTTTTGTTCTGCCCTTTGAATGCCCACTTCTTCTGTGTCAAGGAGTAAGGTAATATACAATCATTAGATATTGGAGCATGGACAAAGACAGTGAGGGAAATGACAGGAAATAAGGAAATTCCCTAGCAAGTACAAGCAGTGGTGCTGTGAGCACTTGCAAAGTCAACATACGTGAAGCCTCACATTTAAGACAGAGAAGGTTCTTTGAAGGGTGAACAACTTTGGGATCTATATTCATGTGGAAGTTTTGAAAGGGAAGGAATTGCTCTCTACAAATCGGGTTGCTGAGCAGTCGGACCAGCTGCCTTTGCCCAAAGGACCAAGGAGTCTGCAGTGACTTACAGATCATTGTTTGCAGGCTCAGGATATGTGATCTCTGTAAACTAACAAACCAGAGAGAATGGACAACATGATGGCAGAACAAATTTAGTATTGACAAGTGCTTGGAAAAGCATTTGGAAAAGAATCGCTTGAACCACCTGAATTAACTGTAACCACACAGGAAAAGGACCTGGCTGACCCCCCTTTGGGGGACAATAAAACACCTAGTAGTAGGGAGAGAGGCAAACAAAAACACCATATGGAAGGGGGGAAATGTACTGCAGTTCCTTTAATAAGGCTGTTTCATAAAAAAACTAAAAAGATGCTTGAGTGTATTACTGCTTGATCTAAAATAAAAGAACCTCCACAAATTCATGTGACATTTATAATTGGCAGTTTGTGCTTTTAATTATTTAATACATTGCCTGACAGACAGTAATTTAGTCAAGGGGAAGAGTACACCATCACAACCAATTATTTATCACTGCTATTTCAGAGGAAAATCATTCCATCATGGTTAATCCAACCTTGATAGGTTACTTTGCTTGTTCTCTTGACCAAGTCACCCTTACCAAGGGAAACAATAGCATTGAATTTTATTTCTTTGGGCATACTTCTAGTTTATGGCAACAGAAAACAGTTGCAATGTTCAAAAGAAATAAGTTATCATTGTTAAGTGAACCAGAATTAAATTTTAGGTGCTTAATTAGTTATATCCAGCATAAACCAGGAAATTAGTATATTTCACTTTTTGTGTTTCATAAACATGCTCAAAAAAATAACATACACTTCTAGACTAGTCTTTCCTTTATGGGGAGCCTGTTCCCTCTCAGACCAATTTTTTGCTACTGCCAATTTCAGGGCCTTGTATCTCTTACATTACACTGCTGCCCCAGTCCCCTGGGGCAAAAGCTCATCTGAAACTGCAAGTTTCAAGTATTCAGCTTCTCATGTTTGCTATATTTATCATCATGGTGATTCCCAATTAGTTTTTGTGTGCTAATATACTGGAAAAGATGAAATGTGGGTAGCGCTCTTAATTTCATACAGATGGTTCCAATTTAGTTCAGGGTGCTGGAGTTGTCCTTTTATTAGCATTAATTGGTGACAGTGCCATTTGTCCACACTGTAACTCTGAGAAGAATAGCAGAGCTCTGGTTTGATTTATTGTTGTGCAAGAACACTTGCATTCCTTCCATTTTCTTTCAGTCTGGGTTAATTTATTTTTTTTTTTAGTTTAGCTGGAATCAACATATTAACACAGTGTAAATGGTGTGACTTACACTGAGCATTTGAATTCAATACTTTTGAATCCTCGTACATGTGTGATATTGCAGCATAATAAAACCAAGACTTACCTGCTTAGCTGTATGAAATTGCCTGGTTGTTTCCATCCTTTTTTTGTAAAAAAGTCTCACAAAGGCCAGTCCCCATTGTGAACATCCTCACCCACATTCATACAAACCAGTTTCAGCTGTGGCTCCTGCAGTATTTCCCTAGTTCCTGAATTTTCACTGGCCACCAGACAAGTCAGAAGCAGCAGGGCAGGTCTGAGACCAAGTGAACAGCCCTAGCTCTGTGAGTTACCTGGCCAGGCACTGTTGCAATGCAGCTCAGGTAAGGACCAGAGGTCATAAACTGAGCCTAAGCACAGCTCCCAAGCAGAGAGAAGCAGCCCTGGCAAAGCTTCTCACAGCCCTTATCACAGCAGCCTGAGTCAGTGTCACCACTACCCCACGTCTGCAGATGGGGAGGGAATAGAATATGTCCTGGATGGAAGAACAGGCCTGCCCTTGAAAACACAGATTGATAGGGAAACAGAGACAGATTTGCCCAGCAGGAGGATATCAAGAGCAGAGCTTTGATGACACCAGTGCTATGTGAGGAGGGAGGCCTACACAGCTGAGGGTTCCCACAGTGCTTACTGGCAGCTCACCATCAGCGTCAAATGTGGGGCTTTATGAACAATAAGAACCTATAAAGAATCTCTTAGATTTCCAAATGCCTCTTTCTCAAGCCAGCTCAGCCTTGAAATTGCTAAGACCCATGCCAGGAGCAAGCTCTGAAGCCATAAATAAGCTTGGTTTATTACTAGTCTTATGGTTAATAATTACTGCAGTTTGGGCAAACAGCAGTAGTAGGCCCCACTAACAAGTTCCGCCTGGCCTTGTGCTGAGTTTCTGCCAGTTCCCTCTACAGATACTAATAAAGCTCAGGAGATATTACGATTGTCTCATTCCTTCAAACATTTATTGATTTAAATCATTTAGTTCTCAGTTGCAGCAGACACTGGGGAGCTGATGGTAAATCATCCTAACTCTGGTACTTGAGTTGACTGTAAATTTACCACATCTGGTAGAACTGAGCTGGCTATAAATTCTTTTAGTGCTCCTAAAGCTTGGCTGGCTGTGGAAAAGACTGCAGGTGTTGTACTACCCTATATTTGAAGCCGTGCTGGGAGTCAGAGAGCCTTTCTGTGCTTATTTCTCATTTAGACTCAATGTGGCGGAGCCCCTTCCAAGCGTTAGGGTTCTCCTGTGCCATTCACTTTAAAAAAGCCCTACATCAACAAATGGTGCAGATCAAGATCAACATCAAACATGGCTTCAATCTCCTCTCCATCAGAATTCCATGCAGAGCAGCTCTGTAAGCGTTGGTTCCATTCTGACTATGATTTACACCACTGTGCCTTCAGGAATGTAAAAGTAAATCTCATCTCTGTGAAATGAAACCTTACCTCCAAATGCATAAATTTCCCACCTCTAGTGAGTGAAATGAGAACAGGTGCTTGGATAGATGAACATATGAAGCTGCTGGATTGAAATGAGGTGTGCAGGTGGATTAGGACAGTCCTTTCCACTGTGCTTCTGGGTCACAAAGTAGGTCTATACAATATTAAGCAGTCAACATCCTAAATCAAAAAAAAATTTCCTGGTTTCAGCCTGAAAGGCAATTATTTCACACACAGCTGGTCATAATTTTTCTAGAGAAAACTTTTCTCTTGAAAGATGACTAAAATTCTTTTGTTTAAAATTATTCTTATAAATTATACTGAATTTTTTGAAAAGGCTTTTGTTCTTCATAAAATGGTTAAAACACATGAATATTTTTCTAGCACTGAAAAATTTTGTTAAAAAAGGTTTTGTCTTTTCTGGCAAGACAGAGGAACTGTGAAGTCTCCCCCCCAATACGTCTTCTCCCTCATGAATTCTGTGTGAAGTGATAGTTTATCCTGGAGAATCCTATGCAACCGATACAACTTCATTACTTTGAGGTTAGTCATTTTTCAGATAAATGTGAAAATGTGATCTCACGGTTGCTACATGAAAGTGAGTCTACACTGCTGCCGAAGGTGTGATTTCCTGCACAGGGAAACATTCTTGCTCTACCAGTGAATTAGCTGCTTCGTGAAGCAGTAACATCGAGGTGACAAAGGCACAGAAGGATGACTTCTGTGAAGCCACTGGTGATCGCAGGTATTTGATGGCAGCTTTTCACTGCTTTTCTCTCCCCTGCTTGATTCAGACAGGTGTTGAAACCATCTGAGAATGCATGGAGAAGTGCAACCATAAAGCAGATGAGAAAAGTGATCTCCTCACCTCTCCTCCATCCAAGAACATGGGGCAGGACCAGCAGGGCTGAGCCAGCTTAAATGAGTTTCTCAGAGAAGATGCACCTATTGGGTAGCATTGCCTGAAAATACAGTGCTGCCTTCTAGACTCTCCTTTCCCAAACCTGCAGTGTTAGAAATATAACAATCTCTTGCTGTTTGCTGATTGCAAAATATTTTTGGAGTTTGAGGGTTTTTTGGTCTAGGTTTTAACAATTCTATTGGTCATTGAGCATATTTAGTCCTCCCTAACACCATGTTAGGATAAAAGCAGTGTTAACCATTCACAACTAATGACAAATTGAAATTTGGGGGTTGACAATGCATTTTCTGTGAAAGAGAAGAAATTTCTATGGCCTGTCTTATGCAACATTACAGTATCAAATAAAGACACAAATCTGATTCCATTCTCCTGTATTGGATTTGGGTGTTCCCTTTGCCTTGTTTTCTGTCCAAGCACCCACTGCTGATCTGCAGCCAGGCCTGCGAGGGACAGCCCATGGCTTCTCAGCTCTGGCAAATCAGCCTCTAATCTCCTAAAAACAGGAACTGTGGGTGGGAACTGGCATCCAAAACATGTCTGAGGGGGAGTCAACTAGTGGGTTGCATTTATTGATCACTATCACACTGCATCCATCTTTATAGCTAAGCAGCAAACAAGACTTGGGATTGTTATTGCCCCTTTGGACTCCAGCAAACTTTGAACTCTCAACTTCAGGTGATAATCAAAGGGAGAAATTCATATCCTGGGGAGGGAATAACATGTCCTTTAGCCCAAGTGGGTCTATCAATGAGGAGAGGACGAATAACATGTCTCAGGGCTTGGTGCTCATGTCTCTGGACCCTGAGTGACTTTCTCTAGTGGCTGTGATAGTGTCACCTCTTGTCTCTGCACACTGAGACCACAGCCATGGATTGTGCCATAGCTCCTATCTCAGGGGTTGTACTTCCCTTCTTCAATGAGCCCTTTGAAAATGTTAAATTTTTTGCGGAACATCTGTTTATATACAGGGAATGTCCATGTGCTGACTTTGTTAAGCAGCTGCAGCCTTTGAGAACTTTGGATGGGGATCCTGTCACCTGAAGAAATACTGTTCAGCAGCCAGATTATACACCATGAACCATTCCTTCAGGGAATTTATCTTAAACTCATTTTAGGCTAACACAGCCAGAGCCATATATTACAGCAAGGGGCAGCCAACCCTTTAGATCTGCTAAGTGTGATTGAAACACATTACTCACTTTCTCGCTGCCTGGACAGTTTTATCCAAGAAAACAATTGTTGGGGGGAAAACACTTGGTCATAGAGCAATGTTAATGATCCAAAAGGTCTCTTTGCCCTGACTTCAAACCGCAGCCAGCTGCCAGAGGAAAAATCTCAGAAAATTAACAGTTCTATGGTACGCTCAAATCTTTTTCAAGTAAAAAAAAACTTCCTTAGGACATTAAAGTATTAACTATATTGGCAACATCAGTACAAACACGGGTATTGACTCTCTGTTGATACAATGTTTTTTTCTTGATGATAAGACCATGCAATATATCTTCTCATGATGTGAAGCAGGCAGCATTTTGGGATGAGCAAGCCTACAGGGAAGGCAGACACAGTGCATAAGGGTCCATTCATTTGTTAAACACCTCAGTATTAACTAAAGACTCACCAGGGCTAGAGTGGGAGGTTGTGAGGAATGAGAGTCAAAGCTGTTGCTCAGAGGATGCAGATACCCTGCACAGTCTGATATAACCAGCATAATGGAATTTAAAGAGAGAAGAAGACTCCTGGTATCAGAATATTGGTGGGAGTTCTTGGTAACCAAGAACAGGGAATAATAATGTTTTCCTTTCTTTTTCCAAATACTTAAACAATGTCCTAATCTTAATTCATCAGAAGTATTTTTGATTATTTGGTTGTTTTTTTTTAATCAACCCATGTTTCCTCTAGACTGAAAGAGATGCTTCTCAGTGGGTACTGTGTAGGTGAGAAAAACTTCAGATTAACAGCAAATTTTCCTTTCCCTGGGGAAAAATCAGTAAGGACATGCTCTTGAAAGCAGCATTCCTCTTTCCTTGTGCATTCACAACAGTATAAGATACAAAAAGCATCTCCTTTTCCTACTTTTCTGCCATTAGTAACTTCTTAGTTACTAAACTACAGCAGTTCTGCCTTAGTTTAGTGCTAGGAAGGTTCAAGAGTCATATCTTTTAAATAGGAGATAGTATAACATCCTCATGATATGGCTCTTTGTCTTTTAGTCTAGATATTAATGAAACAATCACCTTAAAAATGGAGGCACTGTTTATATTCCTTTTTAAACTAATAATTAAAAAAATATGCCCAGTTTTAGATTTGTCACATTACCACACATTGATCCTGTAAACTGGAAAAAACCAGCCCAACTATCAAACTTCCCAATTGATAAAACCAAACTGATAAATCAGGCTTGTTCTATGCTATATGAATAGAAATGGCATTGTTACACTTTGGGGTGAAATAATATGGTATGAGTCCAGAAACAAAAACAAAAAATAGAAGTGATTTTTAGATTAAAAAAAATCACGTTAATAATACTTTCCTCATACAGGGGAAAAAAAATGATTTTGTGTTTGAGTCTGATATTGCAGGAGCAGATACCACTGATCTACTCATTCATTTCGGCAAGGGCTCTTGCTCTCAGACCAGAAAGGTCTGCCGGCGGGATGAATACGGCTTGTTAGCATTCGTGAAAGTGCCTCCGTGCTTTGTTGCCAGGAAACAGTAATGAAAGTATAGGGATGCCAACTTGATGATAGGGATACAGGGCAGTGGCATTAATCCCGTGCTTTGGAGACACAAGATCTCTATCATTTGCACACACGAATGCTGGCATAGCCTGTGGGAAATCTCTGAAGATTCTTTGGCTAATGGTCTTGTAGAAACTTATAACGTTATAAAAGGTTAAGCCAACAACAGCGTCATGTTAGAGGTTTGAAAACCGTCCTCTACCATGTAGAATACAGTTTTATGGGGTATATATTCATGCATAAAGTGTTTGTGCTGTTTGCTTTTTAGGTAAGGAGAGTACAGCAGAGGTGACTTGCATTTGCAAGGATCAGGGGCCATCGAGTGTTGTCATTAGTTATTGAGCCAAAGAATGTTCACATTTTCACTCCAAGAGGCAAAGAAATTAGGATGAGGCTTTTCTAGATAGGCTTACCTGTGAGCAGAATTCAGACAAGACCTCTTGTACTACCCAGGGGTGGGGATGCAGTGGTCAGGATCTCACCGGAATTTGAGGACTTTTATTTTTGTTTCTTGCACGCAGTATCTTCTAGTGTTTGCTCAGTGGGAAAGACACAAGGTTGATATTTATGTATTCATAAAATGGTGGAATTTTTAAATGGTTTGCCCCACTTTATGTTGTTCTTATTTTCAAGGGATTAGCATCAGTTCCTAGTAAGGGTAATGAAGCCTTGAAAGTCTTATGATTCTGCTGCTTTGGTTTTTACCACTACTTCAGAATAATTTGTTCAAATTTTTGTGTTAGGAATATTGTGAACTATAGCAAAGACTTCAGAGGAGTTAAGATTTTTTTACTTCTTGCAAGTCAGGGGGCTGCGTATAATGAAAGTCTGAGCCTGCTTTTAGTCCTTCTGTTCTTTAATCTTCAAGAAAAGCAATCTTTGTGTATATGCTACTTCTAAAATGACTCTAAATGTGCTTTGTAAATGCTCAGTGGAAAGTATAGCTCAGCTGAAACAACACTGGGCATAAGAACATAGGCAGCAGCAGCAGCTGCATGTCTCCTTGCCATTACCAGTGCCTGTCACCCTGGAAAACTCTCTCTGTTTCTGATACCCAGGCTGCCATTTATGTCTCTTCAATTGCAATCATCCTGAAAGCAGCAAACCTATATCTTGTTCTTAATTATTCAAATAGCACTTCTTGAGAAACGTTTAAATTTGTAATAATGCTCATAACTTCCCGCAACAGAAAGTGCTGCAGAGCTCCCCGCGCCTTGCTTGGGCTTGCATGCAGAAGAGCCTGTTTTGAAAATTAGATACTGTTGGATGACATTTCCTTTTAGCAATCTTGGGGAGCTCTTCCAGTGCTGATGGCAATCATCTCCAAAGCAAAAAAGTGCACTAACCTCTGGTAAATGTCTCTCGAGAGAAGCAAAAACAATCTCGTGGAAGGTATTACCCAGCTTCTGAAGGAAGAGCCGGGGTAAATAGGCCAGTTGTTTGACCTTTCCAGATGATGGGACTTGAAAATGGGGAGATTAAAGAGGCAGAGCTCGTTCCTCAGAAGGGAGCTTCTCCAAAAGGACAAAACAAAACAAAAGAGATGTGATGGATACAGCTGCCTCTCTCTAAGGCAAGTGCCAGCTGCCCTGCCTTTGCGGAGATGAATGCCAACTTTACAGTGGCTTGGTGGTGAGTGGGCACCTGGAAAATGTCTGTGATGGAGTGACCAAGCGAGATACCCTTAGTCAAAGGAATGTCTTTTGGGACTCTGTTAGCAGACAGATGGTTTAGGGCTACATTCCAAACATAATGGCGGAAAACTGTGATCCATATTTAGCCTGCAAGGACCTTCACTGCCCAAAGCTGCTTCTTCTTTGCCATCAGCATGTAGAAACATACTGATTAATGCCACTTTTCCATGTGGGATTAGCAACATGTCTTTGGACTAAACACTGTTATAAGGTGTTTCATTTTAGCCTTTGAATGGTAAATGCACCTTAAAGTTGCACTGACTTAAATTCCAGGGCTTTTTTGATTTACTAGACTCAATTTCATACATGAGCAGGTTGGTTTTTGTCTGGGGGCAGAGCTCATTTCTCTGTGACGTGGCAGGCTGGGCAGGTATACGGGATAAACCGCAGGCATGACATTGTATTGTTAGTCTCTTGCTTCTTTTGAAGCAGCAGAAGGGTTAGATGGGAGGATGTTGAGGGCTGTACCTTGGCTTTCTAACAGGACATACAGCTCTGGCTGTGCCCTTTCCATCAAGTCCATGTGATCCAGTAATGGGCTGTGAGCATATGGTTCATAAAAGCTCTGTTCTCATAGACTTCTTGTGTGACCCTGTGCACCTCCTTTCCCTCCTTTCTTCCCATGTTTTTTTACCTATCTTCCCTATTCAGGCTGCAGATTCCTGGCACAGAAGGAGCTATGCTGCAGCACATCTGTCATCACGGGATTTCTGGCTTGACTGAGTGGATACTCCAGACATTTCATACAGCAATATAAATTGTTATTACCAATAATAATATTACAGTATTTAACCCAAGGCAAGAAGGGGAAACATAAATTCTCTCTGGGAATGCTCATCATCTGAAAGTATGCTTGCAACAATATCCTATGTAAATTCTGTAAATGTGCCATCATCATTAGAGCAGCAATGATGCTTCTCACAGCCAACATAAATGCTATTGGGTTTTTTATGCAGTCAGCTATGAGTGCAACACTGTATTAGTGTTTTATGCGTTTATACACACGAGTTTTTGCCAATAAGCAAGTGATGTTTAAATAATTGTGACAGTTGTTTTACTTCATATGAAATATAGGGAACTGTATCAATTGAAATATTTGGCAAAACTACATTTGTATCTTAATGTTCCTTCTATTTTGAACTCTAGCAAAGAGTGGTGACTTTTTAATGTAATCATCATATGGGAGATTACAAATTGCTTTTGTGCTTTTTTTTGCTATTTTTTTGCTGGATCAGTGATTCATCAGTTGAAAGGGAGCTGGCCCTTACCCAACAAAATCATTTTGGCTCTATTTTGAAACCAGATGATTTTCCCTGTCGCTTCAGGCAGGAGGATGTGAAGGATCACAGAGTGCTGCCTTTGACCAGCAATGTTTGACCTGTTAGTGAGACATCACAGAAAAATAGATATTTGAAATTAAAAGCTGTTTCAGGTCTTCTTCACTCTTCTTTCTTTTCCAGCGTGGTATGATTTAATCTCCATGCCAGAGTATTATTTTTAAGGAGGAGCAGTGGCCACTAGAGGGAGAATAGGATATGCATTAGTTTGGGACATGCATTCTTTTATTCACATTAAATACATCTTCTATATGCAGTTACTGACACATAAAACCTGTTTTTCTTGTTCTGGTTTGTGTGATCCTAATCTAATTTTATCTCAGTGAAGAAACACAATGAGGTGAGAATGATAAGCTGTAGTTTTATTAAAATGCTTTGCTTGGCTTGATTTGAGTGTGAATTGCAGCAAGCATTGCCTAATGTCTTTTGCAGATGTTATTAAAAAAGAAATCATAGACTCATAAAATTGTTAAAGTTGGAAAAGATCTTTAGGATCATTGAGTCCAACCGTTTACCCAGCACTGCCAAGTCGACCACTAAACCCTGTTCTATATTGCAAGTTGAAAGATTACTTAATAATAAATAAATAATGTTGTCTTAGTAAGGGTTATTTCTGAAAGGAACTAGGACCAGGTAACACTGGTAACTTGGAATAAAAAAAGCTTTCTAATAGTGTTTAGTTCTTGCTTAAAATCTCCAAAAAAATTGTTTTTAAAATAGACATCACTTCTGGAGAGGTTTTTTTGGATGGCCTGTTCAATGACCTTTCCCGAACACCCTTTTTCTGCTCATGAACAGTATATTTTGTATCACTGAATGAAGGTCATCTGTGACCTAAAGCCATCTTCCATGGGCCATATGTGGGAAGGTGTTTCATGGGCTTGGTACAGTGGCATGCTGGAAAGGAATGCCCTCTTCCTGGAGGCTGTTCTGCAGGTGGAGCAATGCTGATTTTGGAGAGCACATCAACTCTACCCATCCAGCTGCCTTTTAAAGCAGGCCAAGTCCTGTGGTTCTTACTCCTTACTCAGGCAAAGCCAGCCTTTGAAGCCAATGATGAAGCTTATTTTATCTTTTGGACAACAAAAGTGGAGTCAGTTCAGTAAAGCTCCAGGGAATAGGCAGGAACTGCAGGGACGGATGTTCTCCTGATGGGCTGAATCCTTCCTTGTCCACCCAGTGCAGAAACAGAACCTGTATTCATCAGTCAGTGATTCTCTTTGCCCCAGTGCTTCCCATCAGGAGCCTGCCTGCCCTCCCCAGCCCCAGCAGCAATCTCTCACCACACCCTTGCTTCTGTTTGCTGTTTCTTTTCTTAAGGTCTCTTTTGCCCCTTGAAATTCCCAGCAGGACTCGTTCACTGATGCACTGGGTGGTAGACTTGGCTTTCTGGCCTGAATAGAAAGATAGTTATGTTTATTTTCATGAGCTAGTGTCAGGAAAATGGCTTTCCAGACTGTCTAAATCTTTCATTCCAGTCAAGAGGTATCTGTAGATCCTTTGAAGATGTGTGTGCTGCCTTTCAAGTACCTCCTAAAATAGTTTTCCTATGGCTATTACCATATTCAGCAGCTCAGTCCTCAACCATCCTTTTCCCTAGGGATTACCCATAAAGCCCTATCTTATTAAGACAGCTGACCTGTACTTCAGTCTGTTTTTCTGCTGATCCTAATCTTAGCATTAAATACAACAAGATTTCATGTAGAAGCAGTGCATTAAGACATAAATGTGCTCTATACTAACCCAGAGTAATCTCTTTATTTCTCTCCAAATTTGCCTTATCCAAATCCTTTAAGTGTTTTCTCAGGGAACTTTATTTCAAGACTATACCTGTCTGCTTTTCCCTGTAGCTATTGATCAAATTGCACTGAAGTCTGTACAAGATTTCTCAATGATTTTCAGTGTTTTCCCTTTGGCTTTGCATCAATCTGTATTTTCCCAGGTTGTTCTTATTTTATTCTGGGCTTGGCTTTATCACTAGCCTTCATTTCCTTGAAAAAAATGGAAAAAAAAAAGGGAAAAAATACAAGGGAAAAACCTGGGTGTAATAATACATGCAGCAATACTTTTTGTGTCCACAATCTGCCAGCGTTCAGCTTCAAACAGTCATTCCTTATCAGGTACCCTAATCCCACTGTATAAATAACTCACTAATTCCCACCCTGAACGTCTCTAGGCAAAGGGAATGGGAATTTCCACCATGAGAAGGAAAAGAAGTAACACTGGAAGCACAGAAAGAAAGGTAAATTATTATTCCTTTCCCATATGCCATCAACCAAATCTTCTCTGGCCTCCAGGAAAGCTTCTCCTGTGTTTTAATTTCTTTCATGTCACTCATGGCCTTGCTCTGCAGCCTGATGTCCTCCAAGGTGGATACCTGAAAGACACTTTTCTACCTTAAATCTAGATCCCTGACAGCAACCATGGCTGAGCTCCTGGGTGTAGCATGCCAGACAGACGCCTTTCACAGCCTTTATCTCTTTCTTTTGGAGATGTCAGCATCAGCACTGTCTATTTTGCTTCTACAGATCCAGAGTGGAGAAGTGGTTCTCAGTGCTATATTCCATGGTTCTCCAGTACTGCAGCTTGTTGAGGGATGTGAGGTGGCAATGTGCAGGTCACTGGAAAGTCTGGAAGAGAATCCTCTGGAAGAGACTTTGTGGCCTTAAACTTCCTCTGTCTTTAATGCCAATAAAGGTGATAAAAGGGGTGCCGGGATGAGGAGTAAAAAGGAATGCACTGCCTGTGTTTTAAAAAGCCAGGAGTAAATGGCAGTGCTGTATACAAGGCATTTCCCTGGCCTCGTGGATAAAATTATATTGGCATACCCAAGAGGCTGGCCCTGACATAGCCTCAAAATATATGGCTATTCTTGATCCCAAGCAGTGACACACTGATGTGTTATGTAAATCCAAAGGTGCTGCCATGGGAACATCTCCAAGCATGGCACTGCAGTAATTCATTAAACATTATTAGATCTTTCTGTGGCTTGCTTGCTTATCAGACCCTGTCATGTTACCTTTTGGACATAACAGATTGCCTCCGTGTTAATTGAATGATACACCAGAAAACAGAGCAAACTAGAGAGCTCAGAGACTGCCACTGTCCATGAATTGTAAATAATAAGAACTTGATAAGGAAAAATTATCACAACATCTCCATATTGTATTTAATAACGAAACAACAAATTGCTACGTTCTTGAATGGTTGGGAAAAATAATGAGTTGAACAATAGACAATCTCATTTCTCTTTCCAACTGTGCAGAAATTAAATGTCAACTACAACCACTTATTCTTCATTTCCACTTCTCTGTACCATACTTTTCCTTGTCAGGCTCCTTAAGTGAAAGTGAAGCAGGAGAGGGGACAAAAACAACCTCACTTCTAAGAAGCCAGCAACATGTTTAAAATGCAAAAGCATGTTCTGTGAAACTCATGAGTGCTCCTTGTAATGAGAAAAGTTTCTGTGTAGGGCAAACTTCTCTTATAAAAAGCCATCTCCCATGAATATTTTGAAATAGAAATGTAGTGGCTGTGTTTTCACAGTTAGAGTTCAAGGTGACAGTTGTGTATCAGAGGGAGAAAGTCATCTCCTACAGAATACATATACAAATGTAAGCAGTGTATTTGCTTCTCTATGTTATGTGCCTTTTTGCTTATTTCCACATGAAGTATGTTTAAAATGCTTTGAAACTGAATGGAGGTGGAAAGCACAGGGAAAGGAAAATCAGCTCACAGAAGAATGAACGAAGCAATTAGCAGGAAATCAAAGCAGCAGAGTCAGACCAATGACTGTGATTCAGTTCTAACTAAGCTTTGGCTGAAGCTGTTCTGGTTCAGTTCTGGACTGAGTCCAACACAACTTTGAAATGGCGATGAAACTCAAAGGTTATTTACAACCTCTTTCCTCTTTTTGTGACCTAGCAGATCGTAGGAAACAAATCATAGGAAACAAAATCCATAGTGTGGATTTTGGTGTTTCTGTATCCTGCCACAGCTGCGCCACAGCAGCTTCTTGGGTCCTTCCACAGTGGGGCAAGGAGAAGTGTCTGCTTCCACATCCCAACACAAAAGTCAGCATGGCTGCAAAACATTTGCACCCTCCCTCGTGGTTCAAATGACAGTCTGTGTAAGGGGGTGCCAGTAAGGACACCCTTCCACCCAGCTAACCATCTCCCTATACCTCTGGCCAGGAATCCAGAGGATCCCTGCTCAAGTACTGTCTGCACTGGAAACAGGCCACTGTCTCCTGTACCAACCTCTCACAGTGCAGCCTCCAGATATTTTTGATGGGCACAAGGCTCTCCAGTAAGGGATGCACCTGGAAGGGCAGGCAGCATTCACTGATCACGTCATCCAGCTGCTGGATGAGCTGTGAATGGTCCCTCTGCCAAGCACAGGAGGAACGGTCACATTCTAGGTTATATTATCACCATTATAATTGTGAAGGTCAACAAGAGGGCTGGATGCAGATGACAAAGAGGAGAGGGAAACAGACCTACTACCATTTAGTCTAAGCTAATTTCCCAAATTGTGGCAAGCAGAGGGCTGGCACTCTGCCTGGCACAGCAGTGGTCATTGCTGCTGCTGCCAAAGGGACTAAAGTCTTCTGTAATTGCTGCTGCTGCTCTCCTTAAGCTGCTCCTGAGGATGGTGCTGGCAGTGCCAGCTCCAGACAACCCTCCTGGGCTACCCCAAATTCATTACTTTTACCTACAGTCACAAGCAACACCTTGGCAGGTGGATCGGCTTGATGTCCATGGCATTTCATTAAAAAGGCAAGTGCAGGAAAGAGCAAAGGGGGAAATACCAAACCCCAGCACCAGTGGCAGCTCATTAAAACTGCACAGCTCCCAAGGAGAATTTCAGGCTGCCAGCTTGATGCTTATTTACTTGAAACTGCATGCTGAGACCCATTGGTAATGGGATAATTCTCCTTGTCTAATGTGGATTCACGCAGCACGTGATTTAATTCTTAATAGACTAACATCCTTTACTTTTCGGCCATTAGGCGAGTCCGTTTGAACCTTCCATTGGGACACAGTAGTGAAGCCCCTGGCTTCACTAGGCCTAGCAGAAGGGCACTCAACCACTGGAGAAGTTATCCATGGCAAGCTCTTCCGTCGGAATACAAGTGGGAGTTCAAAAAGGAGATGCACAAATGTGATTCGTGCAAAGTGGGTAAGAATACAGACCTGAAACTTGTCTTGGGAATGAGCTCAGGAAAGCAGACTGTGTGCATGGATTAGAAGGACCGCATGTGCATGCCGCTGAGAATGGGCAATGCTGTTTATTTCTCATGATTTTGACAGACTGGAAAATCAGAGTAGCCTAAGGAGGGGGAGGATTCCCCTGACTGAGCTAAAGGAGGGACAGCAGAAATGACATCTAAGTCTGTGTGGCACATCAGGTGTGAAAAGCCCTGCAGCAGCAGGTTGGAGGACACTGCTGAGCAAGTGTTTTCTCCAAAGGATTCCCAGGAGCGGAGAGAAGAATACCCTTCCTGATGAATTGATCCGTGACAAGATAATACCTTCTTCCAAATATTGGCCATGGAGGACCCTCTTCATCTCTTTAACAGTGAGCATTGACCTTTCTGCATTAAATTAGCAAATGCTAATTTGCTAATCAGCAAATTAGCCTTGTCATCAGGGCTGATGACAAGCTTTGGCCTGATGGTGAGTCCCACAGGGTGGTGAGATGCCCATCCCTCTGTCCCCTCAACTGTCTCCCAACTGGAAGAATATCTCAGCACATTCAGGTAGAGGTCCTGGTTTATGTCTCCTTCCTGGAAACATATTTCAAACTGTGAGAAGTGTATTATAGCAGGTAAGAAGTAACCATTGGCCAAGTCATTAATTCCTGCCCTTCCAGTCTATTTGCATATGAATGCAAGGAAAGGCAACTGGTCATCATCACTGGAAGGGCCTGAATGAAAGACTTTGCACCACTCATTATCATTATTAGTAAGGTCCAGCCTGTCTTCTCCTGGGCTTGGGACTTGTTTTGCAACCCCAGGAAAGGATGGTATGTGCCTAAAGGCATTTCTGAATGAGCAGGTCCATTGCAAGGGCTCAATTTTGAAAGAGGAGGAAGGGCAGCTGGTGGTCAAGAGTCAGTGAGGTGCAGTGCTGCTTGTGTTCTTGTCAGCCGGATGGAGACTCACAGAAGCTCCAGAGATCCCACCTCTGAGTGTGAGGATCATTTCTACTGCAGGTGCCTTAGCTGGTCCCATCTGCAATTGGCACTCACTGTGGAAAGTGAAAAAGTGTTTTCCATGACGCAGAAGGATCTGTGAGGGTGGAGAAACTCTTATCCCCTGATGGCTTGATGTTCGAGAACACAGCATGTGGAGATATACTTACTGAACAAGATGTATTTCAATAGTTTTGCTAAGCAGAGAGGGGGGAAGCACAACTGCCTGAGAGGAGTTAGTACATGCTCTACAAATTAGGCTACATATTGGATGACTATCCTAGGAGTCCTAATGCATGCCAAAAATCATTACATTTTATTGTATTTTTTACTGCTGCTTTTTAAAAAAATCTTATTATGCGTATGTGTACATGTCTATTTTTTCTTATACAATTTTTACTTATTCTTGTCTTTCTAATCTGTTTGTGCTATTGTTTGTCAGTTTGTTGCCATCTCCCAGGTCCTCTATAAAGCTTTCAATAGGCTTTAGCAATTTGCCCGATGCCTTAGTGGGGGTCTCCCTGCTGTGGTGTGTCAGCTCCCGTGCTCACCAGAGTGATCTGGTCCTTGGATGATTTTTAGTCAAATATTGCTCTTCCTGTGATTTCCCAATGCCCTGGTTCTTCCTCTCCCACTGTAACACCTCTCTGCACAGCACAGCTGATACCTTCCCTTCTTTTTTGGTGCTCCTGTGACCTCTGATACAAGATACTCTGACACTGGTGCTGAAATTTCTCCTGACTTTTTTCTCTTACCCTTGAGTTTGTCTCAGCACCACAAACTGTCTCCCCCCTTGCATCTTTCCCCTCTGCTTGTCCTCTCACAGTACTGAAAACCTCAGGAAAAATCCACATTATAAATCCACTACTTTCTTTTCCATCTCCAAAACTTCAAAACTGTTTTTAATCTCTGACTCCCAGATCAAAGGTCCTGTCTGGCAGTTGAAAGTTTCCTGGATTTCCAACAATGTGCTCTTCTCTCTCTCTCTGTATATTGTTCCTTCCTCCATCTTTCCTATTAGCGGCCCTATATTTCTTCCTCCTTCTTCTCTTTTAAGCTGCTGCACCAGTGGCTTTCTAACCTCTTGCCCTGGCCCTCTCTTGTTCTCATCCCTCCTCTTCTCTTTCTCAAGCAAGTTGAACATATAATAGTTTTTCTTTTGCAATAAAACCACCGCTTGGACCTGACTTCTCCCTTCAAACGTACCTCATCTCTCAGTTGATCTGGTGCACTGCTGGGGACATCACTTTTATGTCTTCTTTCTTCATCCTCTCCTTTCTCCATGCCGTGGCATCTCCTTTTGTCCTGGTTTTCAGCTGTCATTCAATGTCTGTTGGGCTTCCACCCCATCCCCTTTGACCACCTCCAGCAGTCAATTATCCTCCAAATTTCTTCTGTCTTGTCTGTGTTTCTCTGATCCTGGTGCTTCCCCCAACACCTCTGGGGTGTAAACGTGGGGTCCTTCTATCTCTCACTTTCCCTCCACTTCTCTCCCCCTTTTCCCAGGTCAGCTCATTCATCTACATGATCCCACTTGCCATCGATGCTAATTGCTCATCAGCTGATGATTTTACTGTCACCTCCACTTCTTTACTCCTTCCTTGTTTTGGAAACAATAAATTGTCAGTAGGAGTCACTGCTAAAGTTGAGGTATTTGGGTCTGAAATCTTCTGTCTTGGCAACTGTTTTTTTTTTTTTTGGCTTCAAGCTGGTAACACTTCAGTGACTTGAATTAAACTATGTTTATACGGTGTTTTAAATGGTGCCTCTATGCTGGGTGTAGTTTCCAGGCATTGGCAACTGCAAACAAATAAAAATATTTATTATTTCATAGAATCAGAATGGTTTGGGTTGGAAGGGACCTTAAAGATCATCTCATTCCAACCCCACTGCCATGGGCAGGGACACCTTTCACTAGACCAGGTTGCTCAAAGCCCGGTCTTGAACATTTCCAGGGATGGAGCATCCACAGCTTCTCTGGGCAACCTGTACCAGTGCCTCACCCCCCCCTCCCAGTGAAGAATTTTTTCCCCATGTCTAATCTAACCCTGCCCTCTCTCAGTTTGAAGCCATTTCCCCTTGTCCTGTCACTCTGTGCCCTTGTCAAAAGGCAAAAAATATATATCTAGAGATATATATCTCTGTGTCTCTATCTACAGATATAGATATCTATACCTATATATCTACATAGATATCTCTCTCCCCTCATATACATGTATTTAGATATAAATATATATTATGTATATATTGTGTGTGTCTCTATGTACAGGGGTGTGTATATACAGAGGGAGAGATATATAGGAGTGCATATAGGGATATATATAGGTGTGTATATATAGATACCCCTATCTATAACTCTAAATATAGATTTCCCTCTATGTATAATGGGTAGTTATACATCTGCAGAGGTGGGCATATATATATATACACACACACACTATATACATATATGTGTATATATGTGTTTAGGGTATAAAATATATCTCTCTATATTATATATATAAAAGATGTGATATATATATACACATATAGATATATTTTTATATATATATACACATTTTTATATGTGTATATATACATATATGTACATATAGCCAGGTGGCTCCCTGAGAGGAGGCTGTAGCCAGCTGGGGATCAGCCTCTTCTCGCTGGGGAACCCGTGACAGGACTAGAGGACAGAGTCTTAAGCTGCGCCAGGGGAGGTTTAGGTTGGACATCAGCAGGAATTTCTTCGCAGAAAGGGTGATTAGACACTGGAATGGGCTGCCCAGGGAGATGGTGGAGTCACTGTCCCTGGAGGTGTTTAAGGAAAGACTGGACGTGGCACTTTGGAGCCATGGTCTAGTTGACATGGTGGTGTTGGGTCGTAGGTTGGACTCGATGATCTCAGAGGTCTTTTCCAGCCTTATGGATTCTGTGATATATGTGTATATATGAATATATTTATGTATATATAGGTATTATAGGCACATACGCCCCCTCCAATAAATATACTGCGGTGGACGACCCTATGGAGAAGCTCCTACAGGCCCACACGCCGTATCTATCGCTAACCCCATTCCCCTTCTCTCAAAACTTCTCAGCCTTCCTCCTCCTCCTCCTCCTCCTCCTGCTCCTTCTCCTCCCTCTCTCCCGCGCCCCGCCCGGGAAGCCGAATGCGTGGCGCGTTGTTTGTCCGTGCGCGGCCGCCGTCCCCCCTGGGCAGGGCGGTGGTTGCCATAGCGACACAGCCCAGGATAGGGCGGCCTGGCTCGGCCCGGGGCGGGCGGGGCGCGGCGGGGACGGACAGCGCGGGCCAGGCCGGGCCGGCGGGGATGAGCCATGGCCTCGGTGAAGGTGGCCGTGCGAGTACGGCCCATGAACCGCAGGTGAGTGAGGGGACCCCCCCCGACCGGCCCCGCTCCGCAGCCGGTGCCGCTCGCAGGGGGTGCGAGCGGTGACAGCACTGCGGGAGCTCCGCCGGGAGTTCCGGGGCTCCCGGCGCTGAGAGCGCGTCTCCTTCCCGGCAGGCTGGGAAGTGGTTCGCCCGCGGCGCGGGGCTTTGCCTGGGAAGTTCGATCTGTCACGGTCTGAAGCGCTAGGTTGTCTGATCCCTCTGTAAGGACGGAAAAGTTACTTTGTTGAAGATTGGGAAGAAGGAGCTGCCAAGGGTGTACTGCGAGGCTTCTGAAATGTGAAACATCATTTACAAACAGCAGCCCCTTCTACCCGCTTGAGAGAGCGATTGTTGCCCAGTTCATTTGGAGCCATTAATAAAAAACATGTAGATATGTTGTATTATATATTTATATTATATATGTATATATCTATATCTATATATAGATATATTATGCTCAAAGTACATAAGTATATATATCTAAAATTGGCAGTCTGCCCCATTTGCTGTATGGGCAGGAGTTCATCACCCACTTCCTCAGATGTGTCTGGGGAATAAACAGTTTTCTTTCATGAAATAAGTGCATATTGTGCACGATAGAGTCAATTATATAATTTAAGAACCGTATGTAGAAAACTGTCAGATTCTGCTGGCAGTGCTCTTACTTCTTCCCTCATTCTGAAGTGAGGTAGCCAATTCAAAAGAAAAGTGGTTTAAAGCACAGGCAGCCAATGAGGCTTCCACTGTTCCTCCCACTGGGTCTAACTGAGGTGTTTAAAAAATACTATTTACCAAGTTCTGAAAGTCAGTCAGTATCTTGTTTTCAGTGAGGGAGAGACAAGTCTTACTAAAATAAAGTTGATGAAGGTAGGTAGGAAGGGGAAAATATTGCAGGTTGGTTTAAAGTAGTTTAGGCAGTTGGCTGGGGATCAGAGTTGGTGAATAATCGTGTCGCATCCTCCTGCTTGCCCCTGCTCTCTCCCCCGGGTCTAACCATATGGTTCTTAAAATTTTTTAAAATTATTCTGTATACACACTTCACTTTTCCTTTGACAACAGGTAGCACGGGTCTTTTAAGTATTAATAAGATTTGTTATGTGCAGTGTTTTGTAGAAGTTTCGGTTTTGGACTATAACTGTGATCTGCTAAGGGACAGAAGGGAGGGAAATGGAGAGCACATAGCAGAGGAGAAAAGGGCTGGTGATGGTGATAGGCAGTGGAAACACTGACTGAAAGCGTGTGAGTGGAACTTTGGAAGTGTTGTGGTGAGGGAATATCGGACAATGACATCTGTATTGCACGCGGGAGGGTAACTTGGATGGGGCTGGATCAGAGAATGCCTAGAAAATGATGAAAATGGTTTGTCATATGATGGAAGAGTACAAGCCTAAGAGCAGGGCAGACAGAGTTCTGGTGTTGTCCAAGGGACAAACCAAGAAAATGGTCTCTGTCATAGTTGTGTGGCAGCAAGGTGGCTGTGAATAAGCTTGCTCTGAAAACTGGTAAGTGTCTGACCATGCCAACTGTGAAGAGCCTTCCACTTCAAGTTGCCAAAACCTTGCTCTTTATGGGATGTTGTTTGATGTTTATGAAACATTATCAGGAAGCTGAATTCGGTGCCATGGGATGTTACTTGTAAGTCTTGATTTTTTCAGGGGCACAGTGGCTGTTTGGTGTGGGACCCAGTGCTGGGCTTGGTGGTCTTCCTCCTCTTCAGTCAGTGCTGGACTTGTGCTGTGTTTTGTAAAACTGAGATCTTAAGCCTTAGGGGATCCAATTGCCTTTCCTCTTGCACTAGTGAAGGTGTAGTGACCCATAACCCAGGAGCAGAAATTATATTTTGCTTATATTGGTTTCACAGAATCACAGAATTGTTAGGGTTGGAAGGACCTCTGGAGATCATCTAGTCCACTCCTCTGCCAAGGTAGGGTCACCATGGCAGGTGTTCCCTTGTACCTGTATCTTCTCTCAGCTGTGCTCCCTTCACCTTTTTGGGTCCCTGGAGCATTTTCCAGAGCAAAGGCCTTTCTGCCCTTTCAAAGAACTTTACAGCCAGGTGTTCATTCTCCAGCACTTATTTTCAAAATTGTTAACAAGATACTGTATAGAGTTAAATTTAATTCAGTTAAATTTGCTTTGGTTTGTTCAAAGCTTAATCATATAATGCAGCTTATTTCATGAGTCATTTTTAATTAGAGAAGACACAGTTAATGAATGGTTATTGGTAAGACTCTTGCATTATGGAGCAGTTGCACTGTGTGGTGTCATAGCACTGCTAATTGTGTAATAAGTCATGAACATGGTTTTTGGAATGAATCGTGGTGGGGAGAGGGTTGTTATTTAAGGCTTACTTGCTGTTCCATTGCTTAGATGACAAATTTTAGTATTCTTGTTTCTTCTGCCGTGACTTATTTTTAGTCTTTTCCTTCTCTGACTTGACCTGGAAGGAATTTTTTCATTTCAGTGCTGTTGTCAGAGCTCTCGACCGTTCTTCTTAGAGCAGTGAACATCTCAAATTGTGTTACATGGAGGTTACTCTACAGTCTTTTGACTATGTCTGCATAACATAATAAAAGTGTGTCTGATGGATTTACATCTACTGCTTAGAAACTAAGTGAGAGTAAGCTTTGGAAGTTCAGTTCCTTATGAGTCTCCATCTGCCCTTTGGTTTCCCTCATTCAATACTGAATTGCCATGACAGCCTTTCAGTCAGTGCTTATAGCTATATGTTTCTGTAAAGTGATAAAAACCCTGCCAGCTGGAGGAAGCCTTGCTTTTCCTCATTGGATAGAAATCTGCAGGGAGGTGAGGTTGGGTGGTTTATGTATTTTGCTGTGGCAAGGTAATGGCTTTGGACACCATTACTTCTAAGGTTCATTTTCCAACACAGTCACTAGAAGCATTCGTTTTCTTATACTTTGGAGGACTTGACTGAAGAATCCCATGTCTAGTCCTGCCAAATGTAGTTTCTCATCAAGATCCTGTCCTTCCTCAGAAAGGCCATTTCCTGGGCAAAATGATGGGATTATAGAGAAGTGTAATCAGCTTTGAGTCCCTTTTCTGTTCACATACTGAACAGATGACTTTGGGTTCCTGGTTACTAGTTGCTGTCTCCCGCATAGTGTGAGATATTTGGGATGCTTTTAAGCCTTACCTGATTCTGTTTCTGTGTTTTGTATTGTGCATTTCATCTGCACAGTTCAAATAAATGCATTGCTTTATGTTTGTCTGTTTGGAGTCTTTTAAGAAGAAAGGGGGTAATATTTTCTTGCTTTCGTTTCATGTCACATTTTCATTGCATGAGAACTAGGATTCAAGTAGTGTTCCAGAAAGCCGCTTTTACACTTCCTTTCTTTGTTAAATAAAACCATCTAAAATATGCTAATTAAGAAAAACATGTTTCGGTATTTAATAAAGGAAATATCAACTTGATTCCTGCAAATACTGTTGCTAATTCTTGTGCCTCTCAATTTCTTACACCTGATAGCTCTGTTCTGTTTGGCTTTTAATTCATGAAGTAACAGAGGAGAGCAAGCTTTTTATGATTTTTAACCCTTTTCATCTGTTTCTTGTAACTGCTTAAGCTAACTACTGTATTTAACTAGCTGAACAAACTAAACAAGAGCCATGTGCTGTTCTTACCTGCAGAGATGTCGCTGATGTCAGAATGTGGGTTTGCACTGCAGGAAGTTCTCCCCTGACTTACCCAGTGCTCTCAGTGTTTTAAAATAAATGTATTTAAATAAATAAGCTGTGTAGACTTTTTCACAGCTCTGTTCTTATTTCCAATATAATGAAATAGAAACTGCAATTTGATTTCATCTTTAAATGATCAATTTTTACTTCTGCATGCACACACTCCTTGGATTTGCTCTCTGAAAAGAAGTGACCAATGGGGATGGCAGAAGTGCCTGTCAGAGGCTGTAGTGCTCTGTGTGGTCATTCACAATGACTGCCTGAAGATTAACAGCTTTTATGTTGGATAGTGGGGAGACAGAGAAAATACATTTTATTTCTTGGAGAAGGGTTTTTTGTGACTCTGGGGTTTGTATGGATTAAAAGCCATGCTGATGCTGATACTTTAATCCACAAATGCATTCTGTGTGATTATTCATTAGATGTGAGGCAGGCCCTTCTGGATTTACATTATTACACCTCTTGGTTATGCATGTGAGTCTAAGCAACTCCTCTCTGAGCAGAGCTGGAGTCAGAGTACCTTGGGAAATTTAGGACCAACATTTTATTATATTTAAAAATAACTGCTTGCACAATCCAGGCCTTAGTATCAATAGCAGAGTTTTCAACTGCTCAAATTAATATACCAGTGCAAAGGATATAAAAGGAGCTGCTTCATTTTACAGGGAGCATGTGACTGGAGTGTTTTTGTAGCAGCAAAAAGAGATAAACAAGTAAACAGTGAAGAGCCAGCTGAAATCTTTAATTTTCATTTTACATGTTTACAAATGATTTAGGTAAGGACTTATTGGGAGTATGGAATTTATAATTAACTATTCCTGCTTTTTACAATTGAGGAGCAGAAAACATGCATGGAAATACAGAGTTTTCAATGCAGGGAAGAGAGAAAGAATTGGTTTCTTGTGATAAATTGCAGTGTCTAAAGTACAAGTTACTGTGTATATTTTTCATTTTCATGAATTTATAGAGTGTTTTGACAAAATGTGTATAACATCAATGTAATACAGGTAAAGAGAGAAAAGATGGAGTGATTACAAGCAAGGACACTCAGCTAAATATCACGTTTGGCTCTGAAGTGCATGGTGAAATTTTTGCTGCGTCTGTTTCTGAGTGGTGATTGCTGGTTGTTGCCCTTAAGAGACGTCCAGAGTGATCCCAGAAACATAACTCAGAGCTTAAATACCGCCAGTGTTGCAATACTGTCACTTTCTGAACTACTGTACCAATGAGGATAAGCTGTTTATCAGCAGGCTGAGTTTGCTGTTTCTTATGCTGTTTGAGATTCCATTTTAGTAATGGTCCTTGTGATTTGATTTATAATCATATACAACTTCTATAAAAAGAAGTTGAAAGATCTGTAGATAGTGTGAGACTCTGGTGTGCCTGAGGTGAATGTACATCTCTCTCGTCTCTGCTTTTATATGTGGGTGAGTCTGACTCCAATAAAAATCTACTTTCATGCTGAGTTGGCAAGGTGAACTAACTGTTCTGAGTGTGGCTTTTTGACCTTGCCATGTTTGGTGTCCAAAAACCCTGAACCCATTTAATGACCTCTGACAGATTTTTCCCTTTGGAAAAGTGGTCAAAGTAGATGCAATTCTCCCTCTGAAAGGAAGCTATGTATATATGTATGTATAAGGACCTTCACCAGTGTGCGACTTCTGTTGTTAACGTTGGGTCAATGTGTAACAGTGTAGACTCTGGTCCAAGTCCTAGGGTCATGTAGAGGTGATAGTAAGAGAACTTTGAAGTCTGAAAGTAGAAGTGTTCTTAGTTTTGTAGGGTACATTAAAAAAAGCTTTTATTTTCTGTTTATTATCTCTCACCTCTTCAAAAGGAATGAACAGTAGGAAGAGTGTTGTTCTACAGTATGGTCATGCACACCTTCTCAGGACAGGTCCTCTGCTCTAGGGGAGGCCAGAGGAGTGAGCATCAGCATGACAATGCACACGTTATCTCTCCTTAATAGTCACTACCTAGTACTTGTTCAGTTGTGAGTTAGAAGTGTAGAATCTGACCTGTGGTTCCTTATAGGTGAAATGAAATGATTGTTGTATAGTCATGTGTTTAAGATGTAGGACTTGAGAGAAAAGGGGGGTGGGTAGGACATGCAGCTGTCCCTGCTCTGCAGGGGCTGCTGGTCCCTGGTTTTGGCAGTATTTGACATCTGCCGTGGCAAGAACGTGTGTTCTTCAAGCTCAGGTATCAACAATAAATGATGACCTCAACAGCTGTGATTAGGTAAAAATATCCTCAAGGGTTATAAAAGTCTCAGAGATGGTAGTTTATGGCTGTTATTTCTGTCTGTAGTTCTGGGGTGAAGATGGAATTGAGGTAGCAGTGTTTGCTGGGAAGAAGAGGTGCTGAGTATTGTGAGGCTCCTCTAAATGGTATCTACACGGATCATATATTTGAGAAAGGGATGTAATAAGCTGTGTTATAAGGCTGTAAGCAGACCACTAAAAGATGAGAAAAGGCTGGAGAACCTCCTGTTGAAGCAAATGAAGTAGAAGCAGCAGCTTGCTCACAGCAGAGCATTGGCTCAAGCTTGTAAGGACTAAAAAAGAAAAAAAAATTGAGAAGAGCTTAGTGGGCTTACAGAAAAGTCTTGGTTGTCAGAGGCAAACGTAAGAGGTAACAGAAACTGATAATCAATATAGTAGCAAGGAGACTTGATTTTAAAGTTTTAAAGCTTTTTTTGGTCTAAGAGTAAAAAGGAGTAGATAAATAGTTCAGTCCTATTTATGTAGGAATGGAAGAAGCAGCAGTCAGGAGATGGGGAAATGCCAGAGTTCTTTTACCCAGGAGTTTAAGGAGAACATTGCAAATGTAAGGCAGAACAGCTGCTCTCCTGAAGAGGTTAAGTTGCAAGTGGTCTGTGTTTGCTAAGGGGTGGTAAAATGCAGAACTGGACAGCTGCGTGAAGGAGCAGGGTCTGAGGAGAGTGGCCTTTGCTAAAATAAGAAGTTAAAGTTAAATAGAGAAGCCATCAGCAAGGATGAGAGTTGGCTGGGAATTTGGATTGTACAGGTCAGGATATTCTAGAAAAACTTGTTGTATTCTCCTTAGACTTTTCCACAATAGCAAATTTCAGCAGTGCTGAAGTGCTGAGCTAAAACTTAGGGGTACAAGCACTAGAGAATGTCATCACTCCCCAGTGGTTTGTTTCTCTAGAGTTTCTCACCTGTGCTAAAGTACGCGGTCTTTGAACATCAGTGGCTTGTTTTCCTCTGCTTTCTATGCCCTTTCGCTCTGTGGTTAATCTTTGAAGCTTTTCTACTTAGAAATGATGGATTTGAATTTAGGAGCGTGCTACAATCTCAGTGCAGTTCTTGTTTGCAAATACATTGCAGAGCCACTGAAGCTGTGGTTGATGCTTCCCCAACAAGTCCCTGAGTCAATATCTCATAAAATTCTGTTTCTGGAACCTCATTATCTGAATTATGTGGGAAAGGATCAACAAAAATTATGGCAGTCATTGATTCAAAGAATATCGAGCTACATGTGTACTCTGTGTTATGACTACTGGAATAGATTAGGAGATGCAAATCTAGAAGTATTTGCAGGGCTTAAATGTTGAAAAGAGGAATTAAATACTTAGTTATGGCTCCTTCATAATATCTCAAGAGTAATGGAATGAAGCTAATAATGGATCAGCTTAAACAGTATCTAAGGAATTACTGCTAATGAGATAGTGCAGGTTGTGGAAGAGTCTCCTGAGAGGAATGAAAGCCTGGGCAGTTGGGTAGAGATAATTCCTTTTAAGAAAGTCGTTACAGGAAATGATCTTGCTTGAATGGGAAGGTGAGACTAGACCTGGCTGGCTTCTAAGCAGCTCCTGTGCTTGGCATTCTACCTCCAACCTCCTCTGCAGTGGTTTTTGCGCAGCTTTGTACACAGGAGAGAGAATAAATGGGATCTTTACAATGGGATCTTGCTCTTTACTTGTATCAAGGAAGATGGATTAGGAGGGATAGTCCCAAGTGCAGAGCTTTATCCTTGTGTTGGTGAGCAGCAAAACTGGAGCAGACTTGCTGCAGAAGTAGCTCCAAGGAGTTCCAGCCAAATACTGGGTTCCCATGAACTGAAGAGTTAATCTTGCATAAACCATCAGAGGTCAGGAAGCCCAAATACAGCCTCTGCTTACATGTGCTTATTTTTCTGGCCTTTTCAGTACTTTAATGCAAATGCTTCAAAAATTTTTCGAGGCAGTGGGATTTGTCACAATCACTACCTTGTTTCATCTGTCCCCCTCCCTGGTGCTGAAGAACAAAGACCTTCCAGTGCCAGCAGGGCCAGAGCACAGTGGCAGTGTGGACATATATGGGGCAATGCAATTAACCTGGCCTCATTTGCAGTTTGTAATACCCAAAACATTATGGTCTTAAGCATTTTGGACTTAAACCCGTAGTTTTAGAATAGCATTTCCCAGTTAACTTATGTCAGTATTATCAGACACGTTGCCAGGTTACCTATGCGTGTTAGATCACTGAAATGATGAACAGTAAAATACATTCAAACCATGCTCCCTGAAACCAACAGAAGGAATGAGTGTCTCTGAATTGTAGCTTTCCTGATGCAGTGAAGCGAGAGAAAGGTGAGTCAGTTTGTTTCTCAGGCTTTGTTTATTTGAAATTAAGACCAGTTTTGAAATAAATGGGATTAGCACTCAGCTGTTTTAACCTGACTGAGCTCTTGGACTTGAAGACTCTTAGAAGTCTTAGTGTCTGAAAGGCAGGTATTGTTGGTAAGAACAGCTGACTGAATTGAAGAGCAAAGTCCTCTATTTTGCAGTAGCTGTGAGTACAAAGGCAGGGTTATTTACTGAGAGAGGGCTTTTCAGAGGTATCTAACAGAAAGAGCACGTACATGGCACTTGGCATCTTAATTGCTGATAGGCTGAAGTTCTTACTGTTGAAGAGTCAGACACTTCAAATATTGACTTTATGAAGATTCTTCTCCAAAGAGTTTATATTGTGAATACAAAGCAATAGTGAGATGCAGAAACTTGAAGTACACCCATCATTTTTCTGTATGCTTATACATTGAGAGATATTTGTACTTCAGATAACTGAAGTCACTTTTCATTCCAGATTACTTCTGTGTGTCTCAGTAGAGGAAAAGAACGACATATGAACAGCCTTATGGATTATTTGAGGGTCTAAAATATCCATGAGGTCGGGCACAATTTTTTTTTTTTCATGAATTTCTAAATTGAGGATTTCCTGCCCCAAAAAAGAAGGGCACTGAGGGAGACAGTGTGGTTTCTTTGAATCATGCTTTGCTGTACACAAGGGGTTAAGTCAATACTGTCTTTATAACTTAGAGTAGCAGGGATAAAAGAACAAATTGGAAGAAACAACATATTAAGAACAAAATATCATGTGGATTGAAATGCAGGATAAACTTCATAGTGTTATAATAGTTACAACACAGTTCCAGGGTGTCGTTCATATCAACTTGGTTGTGTCTGAGGTTATATTTTATGACACTTCTGCCAAAGATGGGCATTTGCTATATTTTCCTAAAGGGTAGCATCACAAATGTGTAAGAAGGGGGTTCGTGTGTGGCTGTCTTAAACTTTGTTATGCAGGACTAGTTCCTGCTGGTAAGACCATTGCTGAGCCTGGTCAGTAGGCAGGCACAGCAGGAAAGTCGCTGTTGAGGTAGTCTGCAAATTGAACATGAAATCTTTTCCAGGTTATTAGGAGATCAGTGACCATGGCATGTGTGGATACAGTAACTTTAAGTTAGCTGTTGCTGATTTAAAAATTTGCTTATGTGGCTACCCACCTGACATGATCTGAGTTATTGGGAGGTGAAGCTATCTATAATATTATTAAAAATACAAATTTTAAAAGTAGGTCAGGTACATGATTTAATATAGTCACCAATCTGTATTTGTTACTGTGAGTGTGCATAGTTTTCCCAAAGAAGCTGGATATCATTTGACAGAAGACAGCACAAGGACACCTGTATATTAATTTTCTGGGAGAGCCTTACTGCTGTAGATTAAACTGCTGGCTTCCAGTGTGGTTGGTAAAATTTATTCTTATGGCAAAAGGCATTTAATCTAGGCTGTCCTTCATACAAGAACTAATATGTGTGTACTAGTATATAAACTTAGGGATTATTTCTGTTTCATAAGATGTACAGGATTTCCCCTGTATCTGCATTCTCTGTCACTGGATTTATTGTTCTGGTTTCAGCTGCACTGTGGAGAAAATCCTGGGACTAGCAGAACTCTGTCTTTTAATTATTTGCAAAATTTGCCAATTTTTTTTTTAAACTGGCATCACAGAAGGGAATGTGGGTGTCATAATAAATCTGCAGTAGCAAATGATTAAGATTCCCTTGATCACAGAAAACCTTATGCCCACATAAAACGTGCTTTATGACAAAATTCTCTTTTAAAGTACCAAATAGGTGCACAGTTTGTCTCTTAATGAGACACAAACACAATCTGATCCATGGGAAGCAGTTTCTTTTAACTTCAGTCCCCAGGAGTTTCATGTGCTCTCTTCTTGTCTGGCTGCAAGTGAGGTGAAACCAGAGAGCCAGCGCAGCCCATCTGTCAGCCAGCCCTGGCTAATCCCGAGCTTTTGAGGCTGTTGGCCCATGTCAGACGGATTTGACAGCTTGGGAGAGGTCTGGAAGATAATGAAGATGTTCAGTCAGAGGCAACAGGCAGTTGTCAAAGAGTCTGCAGAGGCCTCTTGGCTGAGGGGGAGGCTGCAGCCCTTATCAGCCAACACTGGATCCATCTAGGATTCCCTTCAAACTGAGACTAAAGGACATGTGATTGCACTTGTTGTGGGTACAATGTGTAGTTTTACAATGTTAAGCTCTACACTACATTGGTGTAAACATGGCTTCAGCCATTTAATTATGGGCTTGTAGCCATATCAGTCAGCTCTGTGGGGTCACTTTGAGCTCAGGATATGCTGGGCTATTGCCCTGCCATGGAGACAACTGTGAGTTTTATACCAGTAACTCAAACCACAGTGGATTCTCAGAATTTTGGGATTAGATGAGATTGCTTGACTTGTTCTGGTTTTAGTCTCAGCCAACATTACATTGAAACTACTTGTTACTGATGGTTATGGAAAAAATTAACATAAAGAGTGTTGAAGATATTTTATTTGCAGACCACCAGATTTATGTTTTTAACTGCATTTAGATATAGAAACACATTCTTTAAAAATGTACTTTTTGCAAAATAATTTAGTAAGCATAGCAGAAGTTAAAAACCCCTCCAAAACCAAACAAAAACCTCTGGATGGGAAAGAGAAATTGTGTGATACTTCATATTGCAACAATATTACTTTTCCTGTAGTTACAGAAAGTAACAAAGAATTTCTTGTGTAGGAGGGGTTTTGCTTGACCTTTTAAAGTGTACGGTTGTATTGATGTTCCCCTCTTAAGAGTCACTCAGACAAAGGAGAGTGTTCTTGGTCTGTGTAATTCAGTGGGACATGAGGGCAAATATACAGTTACTATGTTATCCAGCTACTAGAAAATGCAGGGTTCTTTCTGTACCACGCTTTGTGCTTGTTTTTCAGTTAAATTTAGCTTGAATTCTCCTGGTCATTAAGCAACCTTCATTCTTTCACTTTGTGACCCCAGAAGTACACCTGGGTAGTGAACAAGCAGAGTGATAGAACAGGAAATATATAACATTGTGTCTAAAATGTGAACATAAGAAGTAGGAGGCACTTTGCTGAAAAGAAAAACCTTTGAGCGTGAGTTGCTTTTATGAACAGTCAGACCATGTTTTAGAGTGGTTGAGAAAGAAAATCACACGTCTGCTTCAATATAATCCTCTTCCAGTAGATTTTTCTTTAAATGTCTACAGTTAAGTGAATTTCCAAGAGTATATTTTACAGACCCTCTTTCTGTTTTGACACAGAGGTGCTCTGCAGGCAGCTCAGGTAGTGTCAGTGACCTTGGCTGTGCAGCCTTGGAGGTTTGCTGAAGTGATCTTTTGAAACAATATTTGGGAAAACTGGCAGTTTCTGCCTGGTCCTTTTTGGTTTTCCCTTCCCACACCCTGGATGAAACACATCTTGTTCTTTCTATTATCTTCTCAGAGTTTAACAGGTGATCACAACTGATTCCCATAATGTCAATTTAATAGAAATCATAATATCATGAATATTTAATGGTTTAGCTATCATAAATGCTCTAATGTCTGAATAATACTGAAAGGGTTCATAAAAGAAGCTCTGTTTAAATAACTGAACTTTCCATTGAAAGACCTTAAAGGAAGGAACTTAAAGATAAACTTGGAAAAAGACCAAACAGATTTTGCATGTCAGTAATAGAGCTTTCTGTAAAGCTTCCCTTGTTGATTTATATTTGAGGTCACAGTGGTTTTTCCATGCTTTTCTCCCTTCTTTCTGTAGGAGTATCTTCAAAAAGTCTTGGGGTGGGTAAGTGACTTAGTGAACAAGGGCCATTGAAAGTTGCTTTGAAATCTGGAGATACTGCTAATATTTGGCTGTCTATGGTATGATTTCAATTAGATGCCTATGGAGATGCAAAAACTGCTCTGGTCTTTGTCCTCAAAATAAGCAGGGAATATAAGGGAAGGAAAGAAAGAAACTTGACATAGAGGTATCTCTGTTGGAGCTTTTTCCATGGAGCTGCTACAGCTGCTGGATCATCTTCAGTTCGAAGCAGTTCTTCGCAACCCATGTGCCTCTTGTGAGGAAATTATTAAAACTTGGCCCAAGTAAGCCATTTAGCAAGTCAGTTACAAGACAAGGATACTAGTTCTTTTAATCTTATCTTGGTCCTAACATTAGCATTGTTTTATATTAAAGTGTCAGGATTATCTGAAGTGGTTTTTCTGGGGGTTTTTTCTCTGTTTTTTTACCTTTCCTCTTTTCATCTTGCAATGAATGGATGAGTAGCTGAATTGAGCAATAGTGGAGTTAATAACAGCACTAGACTGATACATTTCCTGGTGTCTGTGCCAAGAAACTTGCCCGCATGATCACTTTGTCATTTGGTTAAGGGCCATGGGATCACGGGTTACAGGTTTCCTTCCCTTGTGATTCAGGAACTCCACATGGTGTGTGAAACAGCAGGGAGAAGAGCCAGGAGGCCAGCTCTCAGTGCTGCTGTGTGAGCAGATTGGGCTTGGGGGGAAGCAGGATTTCTTAAATCATCAAAGCATTAATTGTGAACTATCTTTGGCAGCTGGACCCTTTATGTTGCTTTGTGATAGGGCTAGAATTTGTAGGGGCAGAGATTTGGCTTAGTGGCTGGGGCTGGTCTCTGGATGAGGGCTGGTGGTCCCTGTGGATGCTGGAGGAGCAGCTGGTGCTGGAGGGTTCTCCCAACAGTGAAGGTTCTCAGAAGGTTACCCAACACTGCAATACAGCTGTTTACAGCCTGAACCTTTAATTAGGGTGGAACTTGTAATCAAAACTTTTTGAAAGCGATTTGGCCCCTCTGAGCTGCATTAAATGAGTGCCTGGAAATAACTGGCATCATGCAAGCAATTGTTTTTTATGGGATGCTCTCAAACTCTTTTATGTGTACAATAAATTATACTCAGCTGTCTCATATTAAAATGATGCTTTAGCATTTGTTTCCTGTTAATTTTTTGTCACTTCTCTCTGGTTGGCTTATTGATTCTGTTCATAGTATTCCTGTATTAAATTGTCCTCTCCCTATCCCTTCTCCTACAAAAATGCAAAATTCTGTTCGTGAACTGTATTATTGGCTAGTGCTTTACAAGGCCTTTTTTTTTTTTACTTTGAAATCCTTATTCTTTAATAATGTTTATTAATATTATCAGTGTTATCACAAAATTTATTACTGTAGACTTCTCAGAATTTTGTGTAGTTCGTATGTGGGTGTTGGACATGAAACATTTTGTATCAGTCTTCCATTATTGAGTAGCTTTAGATGAGTAATATGGAGAACTGGCTTGGTCTGGGAAAGAAAGCACTGACATACTTTGCACACCTCAAGCATGAAGAAATCAAGATTAAAAAGCAATAATTCTGGCCAAACTTCTTCCTGCCTAGAGTCCTTTTAAGCTTCCTAGAGGAAGCAGGTTACAGTTTATATTTGAAACAGATTTTCATAGTAAGACTGACAATTTAATTGGGCAGATTACTTATTACATTTCTGCTGAGCAAATACCTACAGACAGGCAGAGACTCTGGAAGAAGCAGGATGAATGGCAGCCATCCACAGGCTGCATTATTGCAATGCCAAAATCTGTTTCCTACAAAAAAAACACCATTGGAAACTTCTCCATTTCCCTATTTATTATCTGTTGCTGTATTTTGGTATTTCAGTATCTTAAATGTAGATCTAATAATCACAAGGCATGCCTCAAATTTTTCTCTGGTAGATCTAAATTCAGTTTTATAATTAATGCTGTAATTATTACAGTTATATCTTTTATTAGCTTAGAAAATAACTTAATGTGTTGATATTTAATTAGGCGCTTTTATTTGCCTAATCTTTATTCATTAATTTAGATTTTAAAATGGGCTTTGCTTTTCTTTACTATTGAAAAAAATTTAATATCAACAGAGGATGGCTGTCAACTGTAGGAACACAGAGTTGGGTGATCTAGTGCGCCATGAGGAAGGAAATGTCACGCTAAATTCCTGAACTTGGATCTCCTGTTAGTGGGAAGAAGTTTCTTTTTTGAAATTTGGGCTGGTACAAGTGATTATCTAGTATTTGTTGAGATATTGTGTGATACGGTAAAGCATTAAATTGCTTTAAATTTTTTTATAGTTTTTTGATAAATAAAATGCTTTTGTTTTTTTTGGTGCTTTCCTCTGCTCCAGTGAGCCACACCAGTTTGTTAGGTGACTTGGCAGATGGTTTTGGGACAGGTGTGTCTGTTGGCATTTGGGGAGTGAAGTTTTGTGTGCTGTGTATCTTCCTCTTCTGGCTCTTTCTTCCATGTGCATGTTTTTATTAGCACAGGAGGTGTTTTGCTCACGGTTGTCATTCAGGAGCAGCCTGTATTGCTCTTATGAGTAGGGATAACGAAATCCGATTTCCAGAAAGCAGGTTGGAATGTGCTGTTTTTTGACACTGAGCTTACAATTTTTTGTGATAGTTTTGAAAACAGTCAGAAACAGATGATGTGAAATAGATTCAAGTACGTGAAAACGCTGCTGCAGAACTGGATTTTTTTCTCCATGGAATCTTTGTGCCCTGGGAAGCAACAAACCTGCTACCAACACTCTGTTGGTAGCAGAGCTTCTCCTCTGCACTGCCATGATGCATCACAGCTCAAAAAATACGTTTGGTACCTTATTTGTAAGAGGGTTTTAAAATACTAGGCTTTTGTGTTTTTAAACTTTAGTCCCTCTTCCTTAGACTGTATGGGAAAGTGGGAACTGCTGCTACTGGAATGATGGTGAGAGACTGGGGCTTATCTTGTAGTGTTCTGTTTTGCCCTTCCTTAGAGCCACCTAATTGACTTCACTGGGCTTTGGATCAGGGTACCTCAAATTAAGAACAAACCACTTAATTGACTTGCAGAGTTCAATTTCTGAAGCAGGTTTCCCCAAGCTTCTGCTCTGTTTCTAAATGAAGGTACTTGGAGGCAAGCCCAAACACTTCAAATATATGCTATAGGAATAAGTAAACATTGGTCACAGCAATTAAAAAATGCAATAAAAAGTGAATTCATTTGATAAGTGACTGTGGCAAGCAACCTCATGGGTGGAAATATGACTGTGGTGTTTTATTTAACATGCTCAAGTCTTTTTTTTTTATTTTATTTTTTCAGGGAGAAAGACCTCAATGCAAAGTTTATTATTTCGATGGAAAAAAATAAAACAACAATCACAAACTTAAAGGTGAGTAAACATAATTTAAAAAAAGGAAGTTTTAACTGAGTAGCTGCCAAAATATGACTGGACAAAGCAATGGTGCTTACTGCACTGTGGAGAACAGCTCTTAGGTTTTAAAATACAGTGTTAAAACAATCTTTCTTTGGCGAAATAAACACCTGAAGAAAAGTACAAAGTTCAGAGTTTACAGAGCCATAGTGCTGTCTACTCTTATATGGATCTGAATCATGGGTCATCTGCCGCCACCACCTGCGACTCCTGGAACGCTTCCATCAACGCTGCCTCCGTACAATCCTAAACATCCACTGGTCAGACTATGTGACCAATACATCTGTTCTAGAACAAGCAGCAGTCACAAGTATTGAGGCCATGTTGCTGAGAACACAGCTGTGATGGGCAGGGCACGTCTCCAGGATGAAGGACCAACCACCACCTCCCTAAGATCTTGCTTTGTGGTGAACTTGCCACCGGCTGCTGCAAGAGAGGAGCCCCAAAGAAAAGATACAAGGACTCCCTGAAACAACATCTCACCCTTGGCCATATTGATCATCATAACTGGTCTACTCTGGCCTCCAGTCGGGAGGCCTGGAGACACATCATCTATAACGCTGCTGCTTCCTTTGAGAAAGCACGCAGGGTCACTCTTGAGGAGAAAAGACAACGCAGAAAGAATCGTACCTTGCTGAATACACCATCTAAGGAGTCCTTCTGCTGTGCCTTTTGCAACCGGTCATGCCTATCTCGTATTGGCCTTTTTAGCCACCAGCGTGCTTGTAACAAATGTGGGTAGAGCCCTTCCCAAATCTTCGTTCGCGAAGCCCAACCATGATGGTGATGACAATGAAAACAATCTTTCAGGGAGACAGGTTACACTGTTAACTTGCTGCACTGTGGTTGTTTGAAAACCACCCTACAGTCTGTATCTCATCAGTTTTTCAAAGGTTTATCACTCTGGTCATTATTGATTTGGAAGATGAAAGCCAACAACAGAAGAGGTATGTGCCTGATAGCTATTAAACCTTTGCTTCATGTAGAAAAAGTCTTCTGGAATTCCTGTGGAAATGAGCCAAACCCAAAGTACCCATCACTTGATCTAACATTTTGATGGTATATTTTAACAATATACTCTCAGCAAGAGAAGTCACACAGCAAATTGGTTTTTGCAAGATAGTTTCCAGTGACAAATACCTGAAAAGAAATTTCACTGTGTACGAGTTTCAGTGTGTAGTTTGTTCAGATTGATTTGGATCACAGTGTAGTATTGCAGAAGTGTAGTACCAGCTGTCATGTCTTGAGCTGCAGGTGTGTAACACCATTTTAATTATGACTCCACCTTGAAGTGCTGTTCACAGTGCAAAGGTCTCTCTGGCTCCTGTAAATTATATATTTAGGATAATCCCTGATTGTAATAATGTCATATATGGGATTCATTTAACTGAATTTGAGTATTGTGACAAAAATGTACTGTGGTGGTTGGAGCAGAAAGCTAAAACACAAATTATTCCTGCTGTGCTGTTTTGTGACTTGACTATCCTTCTTGCTGAAGGGCATATCTGTTGCTAATTATATCAGTGCTGTTGGAATAATAGTCTGACCTGTCATCATAAATTTCTAAATGTGTATAGCCTCATGTTAAATTTACATTCTGATAATTTATTGTCAAATGTTTTTAATTACTTCATCAGCATGTATTGTACCAGCTCTTTTTTCTTTTTTTAATAGGTACCAGAGGGTGCTACTGGAGACACAGGGCGAGAAAGAACGAAGACATTTACCTATGATTTTTCCTATTTCTCAGCAGACAGTAAAAGTCCCAGCTTTGTTTGTCAAGAAATGGTAGGATTTCTGAATGTTAATAATTGATCTTTTTCCTTTCCCTTTTCTTTGGCTTGAAATCATTCCATGAAACTTCTTTCCATTAAAAGTGCTTCTTGTGTAATTTAGAAATTCCTTACGTACCTGAGAGTTTGAAGTTCGCTTTGTTTACTATTTTTTTTAACTTATCTAACAATGTAAGTGCTGTGTTTTCTAATCCAGCAGACTAAATGCCTTCTTTCAAGTTCTCTTGTCTGATTTGTCTTGTAAGGTCAAGTTAGAAAACATCTCGGAGCACTGAATTTGGTTTTGAAAAACTTTTTAGAAAAAAATCACTTTTGAGAAACAAGCATATATCTTTAATTCACTTAGACAGAAACTTTCTTCTTATCTGATTGAAGTGGTTTTTTCTTTTTGTCCAAAAGTCTTGCTACACGTTGAAGGAGATTCTTTTTTCTCCTCCCTTGAGCATTCAGCTCGGGAAAGGACAAAACTGTCTTTGTTCCTGCACACTCAGAAGAGAAAATCAGACTCAGAGCTATAGGAATTATTCAGATGAACAGACAGACCCTCCCTGACCTCTCATTTCTTGTGAACATTGAACCTTTCTGCTGTTTGACGTTCTCTAATAAATTTGTTAAAGGAAATTCAAGTGATTTGTGATTGCTGTCTTCTCTTTTGGTTTTGGTGCTTGTAAGCTTCAAGTAAGAGTATTTCTTTCCCCTTAAAATAATGCAAGGGTTTGCTGAATATCCTGTAAGCCAGCTGGGTACCTACCTTTTTGGTATGTACTTCATCTGTTCTGTAACCCCTGAAATCAGGGATACTGTAATGGCTAATCCTAAAAAGGCTCACATTTAAAACTAATCGTAAGAAACAATAAGCTGAAGCCATTTTTAAATATTTAGGAGAATGACAAGCTTTGCCATTATATATATATCATGACTATAATTGATAGGGAATTTATACATGAAATTTCTCTATTAACCATCACTTATAGTGGTATGTCCTCTTATTTTCTGTAAGCTTCTTTCTTATTTCACCAACTATTAGTTGATTTCATTCAAACGTTTGATCATGTATATTCTTAAACTTTTTGGATTGTTATTTCTTGTTGATGTTCTTTTAAGTAACACGTTTTTTCTATATTTTCTGAAATATCAAGAAGTATACCTTTATTTGGGCCTTGATTTAGAACATCCTGATTACTTCAGCACTGTGGCAAATTGAAGTAATAATGTATTTGCATTCAATGATTGGAATCCAAGTTTCTAGTGAATGTTTTTAAGCAGCCATTTCAGACCATATGGCTTTGCTAGAACTTTAGCAAATGCATTAAGTCAATGCAGAGAGGTATTTATTTATTCTAATTAAAACAGCTTTGATCTTGTATTTTTCTGCCTTGATTCTACCTGAAGCTTGAGATTTTATTTGTGGTTCTACAGACACAACAAATATTTGCCTTAAGTTAACTCATAGAAATTGATGAGTGTCTCAGCTTAATATTACTTAGTTTCATGAAAATGCACATAATTCTCAGTGGTAGCTGATCAGCATATTCTCAAACTCTTTCTGATATGGAGGAGCACGTCTCCATAAAAATAGTTTTAATCATATATCAATGCATATTTGCAAAAATCTGCAATATGTATTGTAAAAGTGGTGGCAGAAATTCTTCTTAAGCAGCAATTGTGGCTTAGATTTATGGATATTTAATTCTTGGATCCTCTAGGTAGCTGTTTCTTTACCTCCCTTTAGATACTTCTAGAAAGCTATGTTAGACAAGACCTCATTAGAGGAAGCCCAGGAAGAGAGTCATTGTGTTGTTTGGCTCTTGCTGTTACAATGCAAGTTATTTCCAGAATCTTTGAAACAATGGAGTTAATTCTTGTTAAAACAGCAAAGGAAAATTGAATGCATACAAATAGATATCCAAGTTGTATCCCGTGTTGATGTCCAATTTCCACATATAAGGGATAAATTAAATTTCCCTTTTCAAAGTTTTTGCTTTTGGTGCCATTTTGGCTCTGTTTCAGAGGGGGTCAGGTTAAGGAAAGACCAGTATAACTTGTCTGAGTCTGGAGTCTATAGAAAAAAAATGAATTAAAATGCCCATATAGGGATGGCTGCAGCAGCCTTGAGCCATGATTTCTTTAAAGCTGATTAGTAGTGATAGGATGATAACAATAAATCCTAAACATGGCTTAGATGTCCATGTTCAATATGCTGCTGTTAGTGTGTCCCACAACCCTGGACCATCTCCTTCATCCTTACTGGCAAGAGTGTGAACTTCTCTTGCACCCACATAAATATTGTTGTTCAAGTACTGCTTTAATTACAATGTGTGCAGCACATTGAAAATAAAAGTTTTTAAACCATAGAGGTCCAGTTCCTAAACAAATGCTATGCAAGCTATTGTTTTCTTGTGTTATTAATTTTATATTTAATTGAAAGACTTTGTAGTTAAGCTCTTATCAAGTTGCTGCAGAATTTCCAGTTTACTGCACCAATGGCATAGGAGAAGGGCATCTTTCATTCATATTCATCTTGCCATGGAATCAAATTGATCTTGGTTGTTGGTAATGCAGTTGCCTGGTGCCTTTTTTTCATGATTGTTGGACTTTTCCATTTGAAAGGCAGAAAAATAAATGAAAATCTGTCTAATAGCACATGCCCCATTAATGTGCCTTGTAGATGGAAAATATGCCTTAGTATTCAAAAATTAAAATGGGGATGGCAATTTACCATCAAGCTTCTTAGTTTGTGTTCCTGACAGAGAAACAAATAGAATTTTGACATTCACTGCCCTTTTGTGACAAACCAGTGTCCCATCCTAACAGTGTCTTTTCTTGTAACCTGTGTGTTAAACCTTTGTGTTTGGACAATATTGACTGTAACTATCCTGTGTACTACCTCAAATCACTTTGCAAGGTATACATAGATTTTTGAAAGGGAAAATTCAGTCAAAACAGTAGTGCATAAAAGCTTGGTCCAAATGGTGAGGTAACAACTTGAGTATAGTGAAAAAGAGGGGAAAGAATAAAGGAGCTTTGGCTGATCTTTATACTCTTTCTCTTTGAGAAGTGTAACTGGTTACAGCATTTGAAGTCCTTTGCTCAAGGGAAGGTCAAGTGAAGTATTCCAAAGGCATGTTTGCAACTGAGGATTAGTGATTAAGGAAATTACCCAGCATTCTTTCCAGGGAGAGGCAGCGTGATTATACTGTGTGTGTGGAATTCACTATTAATAATGGCTTGTTCTCCTTGGCTAATTTAAACCACACATAGTGCAGATGAGTAGCCAAACTGTGTGAAGCATCTATGAGTTCTTGAAAATCATGTGTAGGTCAGGAGACACAGACTTATATTGCGAGAGAAATGCTGCACCGAGTGTTGCTCCTTGCTCAGCAGACCAGGGAAGGGTATGGTTCAAAAGGAGGGGTAATGATAATGAAAGGTCAGGAATCTGTAAGGGGTATTGGAGCCAGTATTGCAGAGGAAGGTGGTGAAGGCACCTGGTGAGAGCTGAATCTAATAGGTGAGAACAGAGTCCCATATTATGGGATGTGGAAGAGGGATTGTTACTAGTTTTTACATGTTGAGGGCAAAAGAGAAGGGATTAGCTGATGAAAGAGAAATCGAGTTTCCATGTTTACCAACCTAAAAGGTATTGGTATGTAAAAGCCAGTTAGGAAGGAAATACAAGGAAGGCCACATTCTTATACTTGATTAGAGCAAAAAACCAAAACCAACCAACCAAAGTCCTCCAAAAAGACAAACAAGAAACTGGCAGGATCACTGAAATGTTTCCTTTTGAGAAGGGACTGCATAATTGCAGAACATGGAGAGTTGGCAAAGATACAAAATGTGAGTAGGTATTAACAATAAGGGAAAGTGAATGAAGTGGCTGAGATTGCTGAAAGAAATTGGAGCTATACAAAAAGCATTTTTTTGTTCTTTGGAATGCAAGTAGATCTCTGACAGAAAAAGAAGTAAAAAATAAACTACTGCAATGCTGTAAAGTAGATCTGGTAGTAAGACTTAATATTTTCTTTGAAGTATTAATTTCCTCTCCTATAGTAAATATCACTGGAGTTTGCCATTGTATTGTGGTATTGTTAAAGATTTGTCATGCTGGACTGATGACAATTTTTTTTTCCCCAAGCTTTCATTGACTTAAAAAACTTTATTTGTTTTTAGGTTTTCAAAAATCTTGGTATGGATGTGCTTAAATCTGCTTTTGAAGGTTATAATGCCTGTGTTTTTGCATATGGACAGACTGGATCTGGGAAGTCCTACACCATGATGGGAAATGCGGTAAGTTGTATTTTCCTAGAATCTTAGAATACCAGATTGAAAGGCCCTCAAGGATCATCTGGTCCAACCTGTCTTGGCAAAAGCACAGTTAAGATGGCCCATTACCCTGTCCAGCCAAACCTTACAAATGTCTATTGTGGGGGAATCCACCACTCCTCTGGGGAGATAATGATCTTTGTGGGTCCCTTCCAACTTGGCATATTCTGTGATTCTGTGATTATTTCAATTGCTGATTGTTCTCGTGTTCAATCATATTCTTCCCAAGAGTAACTTGTATCCATTACCACTGGTCTTTTGCACGTGACTCCTTGTAAATGGGGAGTTTCCATATTCTTTGTAGCCACACTTTAAATACTGGAACCTGGTTATAAGGTCTTCCCTGAGCCTTTTCTTCTCAAGGCTCAACAAACCAGCTCTCTCAGCCTTTCCTCACGTGGCAGCTTCCCAGTCCTTCGGTCATCCTTGTGGCCCTTCTCTGAACCCTCTGCAGCCTGTCCACGTCTTTTTTGTGTGGCAGAGACCAAAGCTGAACACAGTATTCAGTTGTGGCCTGACAAGTGCTGAGTAGAGTGGGATAATGACTTCTTTATCTCTGCCCTTGTTGATGCAACCTAGCGTGGGTTTCTTTGCTTTCTTTGCCACACTATTTACTCATATTGTACTTGCTGTCTACAAGATGCCCAGGTCCCTCTCCATAGAGCTGCTTCCCAGCCAATAGATCCTGGATTATGTTTTCCCAGGTGCAATACCTTACATTTGTCTTTGTTGAACTTCATAAGATTCTTGTTAGCCCACTATTCCAGCCTGTCCAGGTCTTCCTGCAGTTTGGGTCTCCCTTCTGAAGTGTCAACTTCCCCATTCAGTTTGGTGTCCTTGTCAAACTTTGTCAGGATACACTTGAACCCATCATACAGGTTATTTAAGAAGATATGTCAGACCCAAAGTTGGTCCCTAAGGGACCCCAATCGAGACAGGTTGCCAGTTGTGGAAGGAGCTGTTTCTCACCCCCCTCTGGGTGCAGCCTGTCAGCCAGTTCCCACCCACCACACAGACCCCTTGTCTAGATCATAATGCATCAATTCCTTTAGGAGCAGGCCATGGGAAGCCATGTCAAAAGTCTTGGAGAATTCCAGGTAGACAATGTCCACTGCTTGCCCCACATCAACTGAACAGGTGTATTTTTTTATTCTGTGGCCGTGAATTAATATTATGTTATTGCAGGAGCATGTTTTTATGGAATTATTAATACTGCTGTCTGTGTGCCTCTGACGACCATGTATCACACCTTCTAGTAGTAATCAGAGTCTTTAGAAGCTCTTTCTTTTATAGGAAGATATTACAGTTGGAAGAAGTCTATTTAAGTAATGCTCATTATTTTGGACAAAACCCAATAATTTTTGTTCAGTAACAAACCTCAAAATTTCAAATGTTACTGCTGATTTTCTATGTCCAGATCAAGACAAAAAAATGATACTGATTTTTTGGGAACATGAAGGACCAGCTCTTTCTGAAGAGATGTGCTTTTTAGACCTCTTTTGAAGAGAGAGAAGACTAAAATAAGTCCTTGACCCCTGTTTAGAGAAGGCTTTCGGGTGAGGAACAGAAACTGGGGATGAGAGTAGTTCAGCACACCCTTATGAGATGATACAGTAGTTTTAATTTTAAGGATTAAGCCCTGTTGAGCACTGCAGTGAAGACTCTGGAAGAGGAAGGTGTGATAGGAGGAATATTTCGTAGTTTATGAGTAAAGGATGGGAGTGGTTTCTTGCAAATGCCTCCGTGACTGTCCAAGGAGAGAGAGAACACACTAAACTGTTGGGAGTGGAGCAGTTTAAAAAGGCTGACTGATGAAGCCTGTTTGCCAGGCAGCCTCTGCAGGTTTCATTCTTTAGTCCTTGGGAGAAGAAATATATTGTATCTTCTCCCGGTAGAAATGAAAAGGGGAATATTGCCACTTGTCCTTCCTTATATAGATCACTCTTCTGAAATGTGATAAGATTGGGCACTTTGCACCTCCTCTAGCTTAGGAGAGTAAATTAGCTGTAAATCTTTTTCTTTCAGTTGCCACAAAATAAGTAGCTTTATATTTAACTTCAATATCGTAAGCAGAATAGACTTTTGTAACCAGAAAAGATGTTATGACCTAGATGTGGATTTCTATTTCAGAAATTTATAAAAGTGACATTTTTATGAGACTACCTCACTATATGTAATGACTGTAATCATCAAGACATTTTGCAAATGAATAGGTGCTGAAGTTTGTTTGACATTATTCAATAATAAAGGTCTAATCTTCTTGCCATGATACATAAATACTTTAATCTGGCTTTGTACAGAGCGCATATAAAATATAGTCAGCTGGCAAGTTAAATGCTTGAAAATTGATGGCCCTGTCAGAGAGACTACAGTGCTATAAGAAAACTTGAATTGGAAATAAATATTCTTTTTTCCCTGATTCTCTTTAAAAAGTCTAGAGTCTTTAAAAAGTCTGGATTCTATTCTCATTTTGCTTTCAATATCTGCTGTTCTCGGTGCTGCGAGGCTTCTCCTGCAATTCTGTGTGCAGTAATCACTGCCAGAGTTATTCTAATGGGTCTACATATCTCCTGAGCAGAGATACTGAAATGAACAGAGATCTCTAAAATACGATCTATCAGGAAAGTCAGACCTGTGTATGCAGAGAAGGGAAGACTATGAGGGGATAAAAGTCTCCCAAGACATGAAAGGCTACTGCAGAAAGGAAGGGAATAGTTTGTTCCCTATGGTCAAGGTAGATGGGTAAAAACCAGTACATTTAAACTGCAGTAAGAGATTTCTGGTTAGGTAGCACAGAAGGACAACAGGCTTTTAATGGGAAAATTCAACTCTGGATGAACTACCTATTTTGGTTCTCCCGATTTCCATGTCTGGAAACTCTGTAGCTCAGAAAGAAAAAAAGTTTAAGATGTAGTTGATCCTGCTTTGGAGATGTAGGAGGTGAAAAATGGAGAAAATGTTTAAATATAGTTTCTAATAAAGAGCGTACATTCTATAAGTTGTACCTTTTACTGATACAGTATTCTGGGAACTGTGTGTTCTTCTGTGGCAGTTTGAGCCACATTCGAAATCTAAAATCCAATTTTTAGGCTTTCCCCACCCCTTCTCAACAATTTATCCTAACACCGGAGAGAAACTTTCAGGCCAGAGGCTTCTGTAGGGGAAGGGGGAAGTATATACATTTATTTACACAAATAAATACTATACAAACTAAAGGCAACTATATATATATATATATATATACATATATATATATATATTACATTACTATCAGTCAGTCCTTTCAAGCCCCTCCTTTGACTTTAGTCCAGGAGCAGCCTTTAAGGCTGATATGTAACAGTCTGCCGTGGGAGTGTTCTGGGCTCCTAAACACTCCCCTCTCACCAAGTTCTAGTTGTTTGTTTTAGTCTCTCCTCCTCATGAAGTCCAAGAAGATAGCTTTGAGTCCTTGCTCTTCTGCTGTAGTGATTTCTCCCTCTCAGTGTCTCACCTCGGTTCGTAGGCTGCTGTAGTGTAGCGTAGCTTATCAAGCGTCCACATCCTGGAATCTTCATTCCTCCACATCAGTTCTCAGCTGCCCCTGGTCAGCTTCGGCAGGCAGCTCCTGAGCTCTTGGCTCGTCTCCAATTTCGCCTGGGACTCTTCTCCCGAGCGCTGAGCTGATTTATCAGCCCGTCCACTTGGCTCTGCTCAAGTGCTGAGCCTTAAAATCCACCCCCCACCAGCCTAAATGCAGTGGGGGAAAAAAGCCCCCCTCTACAGCTTCGCTGCAGAAAAGGAGGGGGAAGAGGGCTTGGCTACAAAGCCTGCCTCTCTCCTCTTACCTCAGGTGCTGTGAATCTCTTCCTTCACAGCACACACTCCAAATGCTGACTCTAACTCTAGCCAAAGGCTGAGTTGGGGGGTCACAGGGCTCCCCTCTTCCCGCCGGAGGGGAAGAGAGGGAGCCCAGCCACCCCCTGGCCTTGTCCACCTACACGCAGCAGACAGCAACAGCAAAACAACCAAGACTGAACTGGCAACAGCTTCCGGTGCTGTGATATGTGATTTTGAGCAGAAGCGAACAACATGAGTGGTGATTGGCTCTCCAGGGAACACTGTCCTGGCACCCAATCACCTCTGAGCCCCCCCAGCCTCTCAGGGGGGCCAATTTCAAACTATGACATCTTCCTTTCTCATCACTATATTGCTATGGTTGAAGTTAATTAGAGCTAGTACTTCATATTTTAAGCAGTTGCTAAACTATTTCAGACACTAATTATTTGCCTAAAACTTTGTGATAGATCTTTCATGTATTTTTCCTTAAGCTTTAATTAAAACTATTCAGGTGTTTCCAAGCACGAGATGAAAGAAAAGTCTTTTTTCTCTTCCTGTGTTTAAAAAAAATTAAAATAAAACATATGTGGGAATTTCCAACACCGACCCCTGAAACTTTACCTGGAAGTAGAGATTGATAATTGATACATGTTGGGAAAGGCTGCTCCTCTGTTGCCAAAGGCAACTGTCTCAAAAGAAAAGCCTGATTATTCTGCAAGTTTCTCCCTTTATCTAGGAGTTGTTTTTTTTATTTTAACCCAAGGTGCTGTCATCTGAACAGCTAGGTATGAGAGGAGAAGATATTATTATTTCAAAGAATGAAGGCTGGTTTGAGAAAGACAGCAAGGCTCTGATTAAAGGAGGAAGAAGTTGGAAAAGGGCAAAATGGAGTGGTAGAGTATGATTAAAAAAGAAGTGACTGAATGATAATTGGGAATTATATCTAGGCAAAGGAAAGAGAAAGAGGAGCTCAGAGATGGCACCTGGAAGATGTTTGCTGGGACAGAGAATGAGGACAGAGGGACTAGTGTGGGAGCAGACTGGAGTGAGCTTTGGCAAAAAGGGTTGGATTTCATGTGGAGGTCCAAGTAGAAGAGAAATCTTTGCCCAAGGAACACTCGCCCTGTCAGAGTCTGGTGCAGGGGAGTCCACTGGCTTCGTGTTGTCCTGCTGCCAGTTACCTGTAGAATCCCACCAGGCAAATTCTTAGATGCCTGGAGTGCCTGGGCTGTGTTCACGTTGGATGTTTGGTCTGGTTTGTCCTAATTTGCCTCCTGCTTAATTACAAGGCCCCTGACTCAAGGCACAAGAGCATTTCTTGCCTCAGCAGTGAATAGAATTAGAATTAGTCCATCACAACAGATCTCTTACGCATTTTTAGACTGCAGGCAAATTGTATCTGACAGACTGTTTTGTAAGCTGCTTCTGAGCCTGGAGCTCTGAGCCCAAAGCTCATGTGTATGTATATGTCCTCTCCCTTTATTCCTGGGAGCCGTGGCTCTGAAGGAGTAGCTGCAGCTGTCCTGAAGTGATGGGAATGAGGTATGCTCAGCAGGGAGTTGGTCATCTACCTCATCAGACTTGGTAGGAATGGGGCAGCTTGGAGCATGTGGCCCCTTGTTAGATGAGACCAGGGCTGCATGGCCCTCTGCTGCTCCTCTCTGCTGCTAGGGAAAAGCCTTGTAGCTTACTGTTTGGCTGGAAAGGGCACTCCTGGAGCAATGGGAATAGGAGAGCTCCATGCTAAGTCTCTGGGTATCTCAGTGGTAGCTGCTGCCTGCAGTCTGACGTGTTTGACATCAGTGATGGAGCAGCAGCCTCACTGGGAGGAATTCTCCAGTGCCAGCTTAACCAAGAAGCTGACATCCTGCTGCTGCTGTGTTAGTTGAAGTGGCAAGGACCCCGTAATGGATAGTTGCAGCCCTGCTAGTAAACCACAGTCTGTAGGGAGCTGTGAGAAGAAATAGTTGTTTTCAGATTGCTTTCTTAAACCAACTGAGCACTTCATGGATAAAAAACCCCTCTTTAACTGCAGAGTCAAACATTCAGAAGTTAAATATGAAATTTAATTTGGCAGCATTGTGGGATACAGTGAATGTAGGTTAAATTTTGTTGTGTGCTAATTTATCCAGAGGATCTGCTGCTTCTTTCAAGACAGGAAGGACTGTGAGCTGGGGATGGGGATGTTGAATGAAAATGGCTCATGTGTATGGCTCTTGTCCCATTCTCTGCAGTTGTTGCCAAGTCCAGAGAGAAGCAGTTAGATAAGATACTAGTGAGATAAGGCAGTTCACGTGTTGCTATGAGGAGCCAGTTTCTGCCTTGGTTTTGGATTATTCAAACTGAATGAGAGGGACAAAACATATTGCAATAGCAAAGAAATGGAGCTAGTGTATACATTCTGCACACACAAGTGTTAAAGTGGCAAACTGACTGCAATTAAATAAAAAGCAAGGGAGTATTTGCTGAAAAGTTTTGATTTTTTCCCCCTTTTTCTGGATGCTGAGACTCTCAACTTGTGACCTTGGGTTTTACTTTTCCAAAACATATTGTGCATGCATATATGACCTTGGAAATAAGAATGGTTGTTGTTGCAGGGTGATGCAGGTTTGATACCTCGAATTTGTGAAGGATTGTTCAGCAAAATAAGTGAAAAAACAAAGCGGAATGAGGCATCCTTTCGAACAGAAGTCAGGTAGGTCTTGGCGTGTTAGCAGTTCCCAGGTTATCAAACTTATTTCAGTTACAACCACCCTGTTTCACTTTATCTCTGAGAAAAGTGTGTGTTCTTCAAAAATAACTTTCTACGCTTGGCCTCAGTCCTATAATTGATTTTTGTTGGCAGTCATAGTCCAAATGCACAGCACTTGTAACTTCTACCCAAGAGCTGAGCATTTTGCTTCATTTAAATGACAGTGAAAATGTCTTTGCTGCTGGACAACATCTTCCTTATTTTTACCCTTTATTTCAGACTGACATTAGGAGATCTTGATCTTGCTGATGTCTGCTTCCTTTCCACTTGCTTCTTGCTTTTTTGGCTTTTTTCCATCTGATATAATAAGTTGTAGTCATTTCTATCTTAAACCACCTTTGGATCTGTTTTCTTTCTCCAAGCCTCTTGCCTTCAAACACAGTGTTCTCTTGAGTTTCCTTTTTTAAAGACTCTTGAATCAGTCAGTGGCTTTTTATTCTTTCTCTTTCAGTTATCTGGAAATTTATAATGAACGTGTGAGAGATCTTCTCAGAAGGAAGTCATCAAAAACTAATAATTTACGAATACGAGAACATCCAAAGGAAGGGCCATATGTTGAGGGTAAAAACGCTTTCAGTGTTACCTTCATATATTCTAAAGTGTGATGTCTAATTGCATAGGGCATTTTATCTTTTAAAATATAAATGATGATCAATACAGTGCTTTGCTTTGGTAAAAAGCATGAAAGGAATAGCCTCTCATTTTGCATCTCTACTTGCTTTCGCGATTCTAATATTATTATGTAGGTTTTTTACCTATAAATTTATAACATTTTAAAATAGTGTTAAGAGATGCAGTTGGTTTTAATAGTTTGTTGACTATAATTTATAAATATTAAATGTTTAGGAACCTATTAGGATCTAATTGTCTTATTCTGTTCTCTACCAGGGAAGGTTCATGTCTCTTGTGGGATTATGCTCATGTTATTGTACTAAATAATTTAGTAAGATTGCATATTTTTTTCTTATTTACTGTAAATGTGTGAGTTGTCTGCTGTTCACATAAGGCCTCATTTCTTTCCTTAAGTGACAATTGGAGCAATACTTTGCAGTAGTGAGGGTAATTTGAATCTTTTTGTAAAGTAAAATCAAATGCATGTATTAGCACACTGTAACACTCTGCTTTTCTTTAGACTTGTCTAAGCATTTAGTGCAAAATTATACTGATGTAGAGGAACTTATGGAAGCAGGAAATATAAATAGGACAACGGCTGCAACTGGAATGAATGATGTCAGTAGCAGGTCTCATGCCATTTTCACAATCAACTTCACTCAGGTAACAAAACAAAATGAAACTCCCTGGAGAGATTTGACACATTTCCTCAGAGCATAGTGATCTTTTTGTTTATATGTAGTAAACTCCTTTTCAATGACTCCTGCTCTTCATCATTGTTTTGGGGTGTGCTTTTTAGACAGTCCATGGATAACCTGCTGCATGCAGAGAACGCAGCATAGAAGCTGTTCCCTCTCCTGTCAGAACTTTGCCTGTCTCCACCCAAACACAACACACACACACAAACTCCCGTGCACCTTCTGTTCACTAATGATGAGTTGCTTATTGCAAAGCTTTCAGAAGAGGATGAGAAGCAGGCAGCAAAAGGTTTTGTTCTATTGTTGTACTGCGAAAGTAGAAGGACGTTTGAAACAGGGCAATCTCAGTCTGAAATGAGATAAAAAATTAGGAGGAAACCTCAGTTAAAAACATAAAAAATTGCAATTGTCACTTGGAGGTGGAGAAGAAATGGAGTGTAAATGTCTGTTCATGCTATAACTTGTTGAAAGCTAAATATGAATATAAATGTTACAAGCTTAATGAAATGAATGCAGCACATGTTCATTGTGCATCATGTAAATTCCAACTCAGTGTCACTACTTGTCTGTAAGTGGCTAGAAAGTTGCAAATATTACAATTTAAAGAAATAATATGGAAGTTATACAGCAATTCATTTTCAAATGCCTTTCTCTGGCAACTCTAATACACCCATCTTCTGAAGCTCTGCTATTGTAAATAAGTTAAATTCAGTTGTGTCATGAAAAAGGCCACTTAATTGGATTTAGTAAAATTGCAGCATTTCATAGCTTAACATACTTTTCTTTGTTTGTTTTTTTCTGTAGGCTCAATTTGATTCTGAAATGCCTTGTGAAACTGTTAGCAAGATTCATTTGGTAGATCTTGCTGGAAGTGAGAGAGCAGATGCCACTGGTGCCACAGGGGTTAGATTAAAGGAAGGAGGGAATATTAACAAATCTCTAGTTACTCTGGGAAATGTAATTTCTGCCTTAGGTGAGTCTCCAGTTTTTGTGCTTGTCTGTCTTGAGGTTTTTTTAGTCATGAAATACCTTTCTGTTTATTTACTTACACAAATAGTGGCCTAACACATACTGGTTTTGAAAATGAATAAAAATACATAATTGCTTTTTTTCTACCTCCACATCACAGCTGATTTATCTCAGGATGCAACAAATCCACTTTCAAAGAAGAAGCAAGTATTTGTGCCTTACAGGGACTCTGTGTTGACTTGGTTGTTGAAAGATAGCCTAGGAGGAAACTCCAAAACTATAATGATTGCCAGTAAGTGTTTTTAAATTACTTTTTTTGCATTATAAACTGTGCTTAATAGGAGTGGCTATAAATATTTAGATTCCAGATGTTTTGTTAAGGCAGAACATTGTTTGCACATATTAATGGTTTCTTTCTTTCTGAGCTTTCTGGTAACACTTTGTCATTACTTACACTCTTTAGAGTGTAAGTAAGGCTTTGTGCATCCAGTCAGTACTAATTTGTGAATCAGTTTGCTATTCCAAACTGTGTTATTTTTTGTTGCATTAGTAGCAGAAACAACCTGTTCTCTTTTGACATTCTGTGGGGAAGACTGTCATTTTTATTTACTTTACTGAATGCACACAGTGTTTTAACTTTTTGTCTAAATTTAATTATTTATGATCAGTCATCTTGCAAACTTCTCCTTTTTACCTGTAGGATGCTCTGTAAGGATCCTTTGGTTTAAAACCCTACCTATGACGTGTATTGCGGGTTTGTCAACAAACTGAAATGGGAATTCCATTCCTAAAACCCCCAAGTGAAGCCAGGAGGATGTTTAAGGGCAAGAGAGGATGTTGGATGTTGGAGATTGTGGAATCACAGAATGGTTTGTGTTGGAATAGATCTTAAAGATAGTCTAGTTCCACCCCTCCTGCCATGGGCAGGGAAACCTTCCGCTAGACCAGGATGCCTAGAGCCCCATCCAACCTGACCTTGAACACTTCCAGGGTGGGGAATCCACAGCTTCTCTGGTCAACCTCTTTTGGTGTTCCTCCTTGTCCTATCACTATCTACTTGTGTAAGAAGTTGCTCTTCCCCTTTTTTATAAGCCCCCTTTAAGTACTGAAAGGTTGCAGTGAAGTCTGTCTGGAACCTTCTCTTCTCCAGGCTGAACAACCCCATCTCTCTCAGCCTGTCTCCATAACAGAGGTGCCCCATCCTTCTGATCAACTTCATGGCCCTCATCTGCACCCAGTCCAACAGGTCAACACCTTGTGCTGAGGACTCCAGATCTGGGAGCAGCACTGCAGATGTAGTCTCACAAGGGCAACGTAGAGGGAGAGAATCACCTCCCTGGACCTGCTGTCCCCACTGGTTTTGATGCAGCCCAGGATGCAGTTGGCTTCCTGGGCTGCAAGCACAGAATGCCAGCTCATGTCCAGCTTTTCATCCACCAAAAAGAAATCCCCAAGTCCTTCTCCACAGGGCTCCTCCCAGTGAGTTCTTCTCCCAGTCTGTACTCATGTCTGGGATTGCCCTGACCCAGGTGCCGCACCTTGCACTTGGACTTTTACCTCATCCTCCCTTGGGACCACTTGCCAAGCTTGTCCTGGTTCCCTTGGATGTGAAAAGAAGAGCAGCTCTGAAACTTCTCTCTCGCTTTGCTGCTCAAGTGAAACATGGTCTCAACTGATGCAGTCCTCTTTTGGGGAATGGTAGGAGAGCAGAAATGAGGGAATAAAATGCATCACATCAAATTCTGTTTCTTCAGTCACTTTGCTACAGTCAGATTCTCTGGATAGCAGTTCCTTGTTGCATGACTTTGGAGATGTTTTTGGAATCCATGCCACTTCTTTTCCTCAGGCTAATCATAGTAGTGCCAACCGAAGATCTGGACCAGACTCAGCTTTGCCTTTCTGGCTGTTTAAGTAATGCTGTACTGGCAACTTTCTTCTTGATGCTTTTTTTGCAGTTACATGGTTGAGTAACTTTTTTTTTTTTGACATAGGGATTGGGAAGAGAAGTTTTAGAAACACAGTGAGCTTTCAGTGCCTGTACTAATGATTACAGTGCCTAGCTTCTTTTTCAGCTACTTCCCCATCTATTAGTGATGCCTCTGTGAGGCAGAGCCCTGATGGTTGATCTTTTCTCCAGCAGTAACTCTACCGGTAACGTGGCTGAATTGCCTAACAGAGCCTGACAAGCTGTCTGGATAAGTTTGGCCTGCCTTTTCTGTAACTAAGCACAAAAACATGCAGGAAGATCATTTCAAACTGTAGAAAAGGCAGTATAAAATCGGATGTATAAAAATACTTCTGATTTGTCATATTTCTATAACGTATTGCAACATCCTTCCAGAAAGAGAATAATTGAGTAGTGGAGAAGAGACAGTAGATAAAGCAGGGAAGTGATAGTGTGAGCTAGGGGAAGTGTAGTCTGTTGCCAGGTGCATCTCCCATAATTCAGGGAGTCTCTGTGACAAAAAGAATATTTATTACTGTTGAGAGAATGAGAAAAGACAGAATATTTTAGTTACTTGATTATTTTTTCGGATGTTTTCACTGCCTGATTCTCTGAGTCTCTTGTTCAGTTTGATCATTAAGATTTCTGGTCCCTCATCATTTCTGGATGGTGTTTGCTTCTGTGTTTTTGCTCATATATTTGGATGCAGTCATTATCTTTTTAATTGGGAATACCCTATATATTGTTAGGAAAATTAAGGGAAGGATAGCATTTGCACTTTCATTTAAAGTTCTTTGTTTTTGCTGGTTAGGTTGCTTGTAAAAATAGTATTGGTTTCTCTTGATGCATCAGATAGTTAACAGTTCTGTGTGCTGCCAGATGTGTGCGGCTCAGCAGAACAGCAAGATTTGTAAATTATAGAAGCTCTTGTTTTGGTTTTCATGTCTGTTTTCTGTTTATTTATGTTTAATTTTCTTTTTAATTTCCCTTTAAAAGGACTGAACTCACTGTGTTTTACATGCAATGTTTTTTCCACTCAATGATTATATTGGTACTTTTAAAATACTCAACATTTTTTGCATTGGTATTGTAAAAAAAAAGAAAAGCCTGTGAAGTATTCATATAGGACATTTATGCTTACCAGAGAAATGTTCAATAGATTGACAGCAAGATTTCTTTGCAACACTTGATTGTTAGACCTGATTATTCTAACACACTATTCTCATACAGTATTTACTTATAAGCAGAGTTATAGTGACATGAAAGCAGTCGAGTTGGGTGCAGAGTTGGAACAGATTGTAGCCATACTGGTTAATCGTCTATTCCTGTCTCTTTATCCACATTAAGTTTATCTGACTTTTAAAATATAAACTAACTTTAGTACATGAAACATATGGTGCTGGATGAACTGTTTCTGATTTCATCTCCTTAGCTATTTCACCTGCTGATGTCAATTACGGTGAAACTTTAAGTACACTTCGCTATGCAAATAGAGCCAAAAACATCATCAACAAGCCTACTATTAATGAGGATCCCAACGTCAAACTGATCCGTGAGCTGAGAGCTGAAATAGCCCGATTAAAAGCCCTGCTTGCTCAGGGGAATCAGGTTAGCTTTACTTGGAATTTATGTGTAATTTTCCTTGAGTTATAACATCTATTTCTAGAATGTAATGGGATAATTATCTTTCATTATATTGATTTGAGTAAACAAGCTCCATGAGGCTATGAATGAATATTATTTTCCTGATTGAATCAGTTTCCATATGGCCAGCAGATTACCTCTTTTAACATAAGGGGGGAAGAATTGTCATCCAAAAGCTTTTAGGTTTCTCTTGATATAATCAGAGCTTGATTGCAGTGTGCTGTGGAACAGATAGTCACCACAGCATAAGGAGACTGAGCTGAGACATGTTTCCTGGGTCTAACTTGATGAACTGAACAGGTACTTTATGTAGTACCTTAAAATAAATAGAAGGTTTCAAGTATTTAAGATGCATAAATATAAAAATGTAGGAGTATGGATGGGTTTGAACAATACATTTTATTTGTGTTTGGCTGCAGAGTCCATTAGAAGGCACATAACATGCTAAATAGGTAAAAATGGTGTAAGAAAACACAAATCATTCTGTGCTTCCCTTTTGCATGATTATCTTTTTTTGCTCTGTCAGTATAAGCTGCTATAAACATTTGCTGCACAGGCTCAGTTAGGTTTAGTTTCTCCTGTGTTCCCAGGATGGTGAAACCAAGCTTAACAATAAGGAATATGCAGTTGGCTCAGGCCAATTGTCTCTTCTACATAATGTCACTCAGGACTACTAGATTGCATACTTGAGCAAATACAATTTGGAAGTACCTGAAATTCAGATTTATTTCTAGAATTATCTAATTCTATTTTAGAGGGCTGTGTAATGTGAAATGTTAGTTCAGCATGGACTTTTTGTAATAAAGGCTAATACCTCAGCTGGATTTTGTGCTATAAAACATTTGCTGAAGAAGGGGATAGGATCACAGTTGGAAGCAGAAATAGGTATTGTAGATGATTGAAGCAAAGAGCTCTGCTTTGTTATAAACAATTAGAAAATTCTTGATGGAGCTCAATTACTTGATTACACTTATGTTTCTCCCATATTTTTAGGAGAGGAAAGTTAATTTATTTTCAAATTATGGTTTGATTTAGAGTTAGCAAAGTAGATGTAACATGGACCCCTTTGAAGATCTAATGCTTTGACCTAGTTTCAAGCTGTAAAACAGTGGATATCACAAAATAAATCTGGTTCAGTGGTAGGATGTGATAGATGGCTATGTGGGAGACAACAGAGAACTTGCTTAACTTAATTGGATTTGTGATGGTTGATAAAACAGCAGATGGTATGTTATGTATGCTCAGTAGAATATAAATCTCTGCATAATTTCTTTTGTGGTTTTCCTTTGTATTCCCAGAATGCTATATTGCAAATGCTTCTGTAGACCTGAAGATACTGATTACCAAAATATAGTGCTGGATTCAGTGTAGAAGGTCATATAACAATGAGTGCTGCTTGTGTGTATGTGTTGTACAGTAGTTTTCCCTCTTTTAGGGCCAGTTACGTTAACATATAGTTACTAAAGATAAGCAATATACACACATATTACAGCAAAATGGTTAACTTTTCATGCGTAATAAATTTTCATGTTTAGCAGAAATATAAAGAAAGATGTATCAAGCCTTACATGTTATGAACATGTGTCTGGTTTCAGTGTCTGCATGTGTATGACCATATGTGTACACAGTGAGTGAAAATAGTACTCTCAAACCAATTTGTATTTGAAATATCTGCTTTGACAAGATTTTGATTATTCTTTTTACAGTATTTCAAGGTACAATGAAGTATATTAAAGTTTAAAAGATTTTATTCTAAAGAATCAAAACAAGTTGAACAATTGCATTTCACTTGATTCCCCCAGAAATTGTTCTTCTTCTTTCTTTTTGACTTGATGTTTACTTTTTCCAATTTTAGATTGCACTCTTGGATTCTCCGACAGCTTTAAGTATGGAAGAAAAGCTTCAGCAGAATGAAGCAAGGGTAAGTCATAATTTCATAAAACAGTTTTTAAACAACAACAAAAAAAAGCTGGCAGTCTGGATGTAGGAGTGTTGTTAATTTTCAGGATTCTTTTTATGCACAACTAAGTTTTGTCCCATCAAACAGCATTGTCTTGATGCTTTAAAAAAAAAAAAAAAGTGTGTAAATTTGTGTCATGGTTTGAGAGCCCCAAAATCCAATTCCCTAGTCTAAGCCCCCTCTCACATCTCAACCCAATGTGAGATGGGTTTTCCAGACAACCACACAAGACTCAAAATGGGGGAAAGGGAATATATATTACAATGACTGTACAAATAAATACTACAATACATTATATACAATCTTAGCTATCTCTACCATGACATAAGTATTTACAATGGATCAAATCTCTTCTCCCCTCCAAATAAAAGTCCAGGAGGGAAGAAGGAAAGATCCCTTCTTCAATGTCTCTAAGCAGCAATGTCTCTAAGGCAGCAGGTCTCTCTGTCTCTATGCAGCAGCTGTAACTGGATTATTGTAGCTGGATCTCTTTTCAATACACACAAGGGGGTCTCCAAGCCCCTCGGCCCGTCGTCTCCAAACGAGGGTCTTCAAGACACAAGGAGGTCTCCTTCCACCCCTCTTGGCTCTCCTTCGACTCCAAGCGAAGGTCTCACCCGTGGACTGCCAGCAGGGACAAAACTCGCTTCACCACAGGCATATCACGAAGTGCAGGGGCATCTTCGTGAAAGTCCCTTCCTCAGGGGGTTCACCGCTGAGTCAGAACATCTTGGGCAGCTTTCAGTTGAAAGCCTTTGCCTCAAGAGTTCTACCAGAGCTCCTGTGCTCTGTCTCAGGCTGCTAGGCTTGGCAGCAGATGTGAGGGGGGGCCAAGGTCACCCCCTCTGCATTCCTTCTCCGTCCCGGTCCAGCTTTCCAGGACGCTTTGAGCTTCTCAGCTCTTCTCTGCAGTGCATGTTGCACTTCACCCTTCCCTTCCAGGAGGTGAGGGGTCTCCAAGGAGTTTGGGGGGTTTTTGGTTTCAGTTCTTACCCCAAAACTCTGTTTACTCTCTCCGCTACTCTCTCTCTCTCTCTCTCTCTCTCTCGGCTCTCTCTCTCTCCTTCCAGGAGTTCTCTCTGTGTGCTGCATGTCTGTTGTTTCTGCTGCTTGGTCTTATCTCTCCTGGCTCTCTGCCACCGTTTCTTCGGTCAGTGCAGTTCTGCTGCTGCTTCTGCTGCTCACTCACAGTGGAGAAAAACTTCTTTAGCTTTCAGCTACAGGTACCTAGCCCAGCCTTATGGGGCTACAGGTACCTAGCCCCAGCCTAGCCTGCTGGGGGCTGAGGGGGACCCAGCCCCCAGTGGGGCTGCTGCTGTTTCTCCTCGTGGCTCCTACAACGTGACTACTTCTTCAACAACCAAACTACAACTACCTTCTCTTCCATTCTGAGTGTGATATGTTTATATTTTGCAGAAGCGCTCATTGGGTAAAACTTCAAAACTTCAAGGGTCACCACCCCCTGGGGTTTTACCATTTTATAACTGCAGGGGGAAAAACTGTTTCCCCCCACCACAACTTGTAATTTGTTATCCTACTAGGATAACATTATATCTGAGAACAAAGTACATCTTTGATATTTATATAACAGTTCTATTTCATGAAAAGAGTTTTTTCCCAGGACAGCTTGTCTTACTAAACAAGTATGTTTGTAGGTAGACTGGACTTACTAAACAAGTATGTTTGTAGGTAGACTAGACTAAATCACAGTAATAAGTAGCAAGTTACAAAATATTCAGTATGTAGAAAAACTAGTAAAGATTCGTGGGGAAAATAGTCAACTCTTCTATGCTTTCAAGTAATTAATAACTTGTGTTGTGGGTTTTTAAAAAATTTCTGTATTTAAGTCCGGTATGTGCAAATATGTTTAGTGTCTAATTAGATGTCTTTTTTTGAAGAGGGTCTGAGATCTAGGTGCACTTAAAAGTGTGCTTCACACCAAATTGTTTCAATAATCCAGCCAAGTGTAGAGACTGGAAAAAGTTCCCAGAAGTTTAGATAACTCGTAGTGTCCAAAAGAATATAGATATAATGGTGCTCTCATTTAAAGCTACTGCAAACTGGTTTAAGAAAAAAAAATAGTGTTGGTCAGACTGTGGAAGAGGCAAGAGGGAGATATTTGGAATTATTCAGCTACATGGCAGCAAAGATTTAATTCTGAATATGAAGATACCAATCAAGTGTAGATATGATGCCTTTAAAAAATGGGGGCTTCTTAGCTGGTTTAAATGGTGAGATTTACAGTGGTGCTACTTGGACCTTTAGAGTTAGAGAATGAATGTCTTGCTTTGGGAATCCTGTTTTATTTATATCTTTAGTTTTATTTTTGAGTACAAACGAAAAGCTTTTATCTAAGATTAGCTGAGGAATATAAACTGCTGACTGTATGCTAATTAGAGTATGTTATGCATGCTCTGACAGTAACCACAGCTTGCCTTGCTCAGAAATGTTGGACTCTCTGTGTGGGGAGCATATCGAGCATATTTTATTATCTTTTGTCAGCCTCATTAAAAGGTTATGTGATTACTATTCATGATAATTACAATAGACATAATTACTGAAAATTCTTAGCGGATATTGTAGTAGTTATGGCTTTTTATAATTGAATGACTGCAATAATTAATTTGTTTATACAGATCTAAAGACTTTATCACCATATTTAAATTATCTGACAAGTATATGGTGACTTTCTTTAATGAGTTGATTTTCCTTATACAAGAATGATTTCAAATTGTTTAATTGAAAAATGTTTCATTTTAAAAATGAAATTAAAAATGAAATGTTTCTGAGCAATGCAAATTGTTCTGATATGGAGAATAGACCTATGGTAGATCTTCATGTTTTTCTTTAATCTTATAAAATTTATTCTATTTTAGCATTCCAGTTGGATGAGTGATAATGGTGTGTTGAAAGGTGTGCTTACTTGTCTTTGTTGAAATCTTCAGATACAGGTAGAGATGCGTGAAGTTTCTGTAGTTCTCATGGATTAGTTTGCAGTTGACCTGCAAAGACACTGAGCAAAGTAGGCATGTGGCAAATGTGGAGATGTTTGGAGCAACTGGATTGAAAATTTCTTTTTTTCTACAGTGGTTTTATATGAAAGTTAACTTATGAGGTGGACAATGGGGTGAGTAGGAAAGGAAGGACAAATCCTAACCATTCTGTTGGCCTGACCTCAGTTCGGGGGAAGATCATGGAGCAGGTCATCTTGAGTGCCATCACTCAGTGTGTACAGAACAACCAGGAGAATCAGGCCCAGTCAGGAGGGTTTAAGAAAGGAGGTCCTGCTTGACCAACCTCATTTCCTTCTATGCCAGGGTAACCTGCCTAGTGGATGAGGGAAAGGCTGTGAATGTTGTTTACTTGGACTGTAAGTAAAGCCTTTGATTCTGTGGAGGAACTGTCTGCTCAGGACTTGGATGGGTGCACTGTTTGCTGGAGTTATGGTGAATGGAATTAAATATATTTGGCAACCAGTCACCAGTGGTGTTCCCCAGGGCTCAGTTTTGGGCCCAATCCTGTTTCGTATCTTTATCAATGACCTGGACAAGAGGATCGAGTGCACCTTCAGTGAGTTTGCAGACTACACTGAGTTGGGTGGAAGTGTTGATCTGTTAGAGAGTAGGAATGCTCTGCAGAGGGATCTGGACAGGCTGGAGTAAAGGGCCAAGGCCAGTGGTCTGAGGTTCAACAAGGCAAAGTGCCAGGTACGTCCTGCCCTTGAGTCACCACAGCCCCTGCAGTGCTCCAGGCTGGGGGCAGAGTGAGTGGAAAGTGGCCCAGCGGTAGAGGACCTGGGGGGGGTGCTGGTCAACAGTGGCTGAACATGAGCCAGAGTGTGCCCAGGGGGCCAAGAAGGCCAATGGCATCCTGGCCTGTATCAGGAATAGTGTGGCCAGTGGGACTAGGGAAGTGATTCTTCTCCTGTACTCAGCACTGGTGAGTGCTGTGTACTCACACCTTGAGTCCTGTGTCCACTTCTGGGCTCCTCAATTCAGGAAGGACACTGAGGTGCTGGAGTGAGTCCAGATAAGAACGACAAAGCTAGTGAAGGGTCTTGAGCACCAGTCTGATGAGGAGCAGCTGAGGGTGCTGTGGAGGCTCAGCCTGAAGAAAAGGAGACTCAGGGGGAAACTTACTGCTCTCTACAGCTCCCTGAAAGGAGGCTTGTAGGGAGGTGGGGATCAGTCTTCTCCCAGCTAACAAGTGATAGGACAAGAGGAAGCAGCCTCAAGTTGCAGTGCAGTGGAGGCTTAGATTGGGTCTTAGGAAAAATTTCTTCATGGAAATAGTTGTCAAATGTTGGAATAGGCTGCCTAGGGAAGTCATTGAGGTATGTAAAAGATGTGTAGAGGTAGCGCTTAGGAGGGATGTGGTTTAGTGGTGGGCTTGGCAGTGCTGGGTTAAACAGTTGGATTTGATGATCTTAAGGTCCTTTCTAACCTAAATGATTTTATGATTCTATACCCAGAGCTCCCAATGTCTATAATGCTTGTGCAGGCGTCTTCTCACTTCTGTGCTGATGTCAATGAAGTGTGTGGTTTCTAAGTTACAGCAAACTTTGCTCTGGTTCTCTCCTGAAGGCTGCTGGTCTGCCTCTTCCTCTGCATACCATCCTCTGGAGGGGAGTTTAGCCTGTGCCACAGGAAGGGAGCTGTCCTGTTATACCTAAGGAATCAATCTGTGGCAGTGAACTTCGTAGTACTGCTGAAGCACTTTATGGAATAATTCCATATTTCTTTGAAAACCCATTATTTGGTGTGGCCATCCCTGAATGAAACATTTTATGCTGTAAATAAAAATTTTGTGTTTTGAGGGAGAGGTGTTGTAGGTATGGCAACTTATTGCAGGAGCAACAATGTTCTTCTAAATGTTAAACTATTAAACTTCTCAAAGAATTGCACTGATACTTAGTTCTTCTGTGAGAATGCATTAAGGATGAGATTTTTTTCAGTATTTGTTTTCTTTCATAGGTGCAAGAACTGACCAAAGAGTGGACAAACAAGTGGAATGAAACTCAAGATATTCTGAAAGTAAGGCAAATAAATAAATTTTCATCTTGGTATTTGAACTAGTCTTAGTGTTTTCCCTTAAAAAAAAAAGTTCCTGTTCTAAGTCATCTTCTTTGCCTTAGCTCTTTCTGTTGTTCACCATAGTGACCCCACAGTGAAAAACAGATTCTCTCTAACAAATCTTTAAACTAATGAATGTTTTTATTGAGTTGCAAGTGAAGAAAACCTGGGCAGGGACAAGTGGATCCCTCATGCCCTTGGTATTTGTGTGGTATCAACAAGACCCGTGAATAGTCACCTTTTATCTTACATTGGGTATCTCAGTGGATGTGGTGCATAGTGGATACAAATTTTCCATTGTACTGGTAAGATTTTATATTGGTATTTGGTGCATGATTAAACTGATAGTCTGAGGTTATATTTTATTGGGCCATTTTATGATTCCATACACACGTACAAGCACGTGTGTGCATACACACACACACACACACACACACACACAGAGATGAATAATTCCCACAACTTCTTTAATGTAAACTAATTTTTTTTGCCAAAATGTTTTAACTATTCTGTTAAATAAAAATTTCAAAAAGAGAGCTTAAGCTTTCATGACTTCCTGAACGTAAACTTGTTAGTAGTGTAATTGAAGCAAGCATTTAGAAGGAATTTTTTTGGTTCTCCTTATCACTGACACAAAACTTGGTATTTTTTGGATCACTTTCTGATTTCTTTACTTTTTCCTTTAAGTTCACCACCGTGTCTTTTATCTGACTTCCACATAAGTTGAATAGCTCCATGCTTAAAAATAAAAATAAAGCACTAATAGCATAGAGAACAGAGCAGGGTTGGTAACTACTTAGCAGATGGTGTGACAGAATGGACTGTTTAATGTCTGTCTAGATACTGAACTGGGAATCACCATTTGCATATTCATCAGAGATGTTTTGGGTCCAACTTTATGTTATTTCTGTGTTATTTTGTTATTTTGAAGCATTTATACATACATAAAATTTTGTTAGTCCCCTCTTCATTCATGTCTGGATTGGGGAGCCCATTGTCACATGGAGAATTTGTGAATTTTGGTCAATTGTGGAAGTGAACATTATGTCACATTTGGGAAGTTTTAAAGCTGTATGTTGGAAATCCACTGATCCTTGCACAGAAATTACAGAATCAGAGGAGGTGTTAACTAAACAATGCTTATAAACAAGGGAAAGCTGCATTTGTTAAATAGCTGAATGTAAAGGACTTAAACAGAGAAACCGTAATTTCTGCTTTTCTAGTGCTGAGATTTTCTTAGCTTAATTCATACAGCTTCTGTATGAATTGCATCATATGCTGATCTTTGAGTGTATGAACGTAGCTTATGTTTCATTTTGGGGTTAAAGGCCGTTGGTATAACTTTCTTTGTCCCAAAAACCTGAAAATCTGCAGAAGATTTCTTGGTTGTAGTGTTTTATTTTACACCATTTTACTGAAAGGATCCATATTTTTATTCACTTCTTGTTTAATGATTCTTAAAATTGAGTGGGAAAAGGCTTTTTGGAAGTTTGCCAGCTGAGTCACTGGAAAGCAGATTTTAAACTGGAGAGCAGTGGTGTTCCTGTAATGGATTCCCTATAAGTTCACTGGGGGTTTTGTTTTGTTATTGATGTGGCCCCTACCTTGCACACACAGACCGTACATATTGTTAATTTGTAAAAATAGGCTGTCTTGGCCCTCTTTGAGAAGTGAGACTGTCTTTGTATGTCCACCTCACTGCAGTCACACCTGCAACTTCGCCCATTCAGTAACCTTCAGGACATTCTTCCTTAAGGTACTCAGAACTTCATGTTTGTATTATAATTAAAACCTTCTTACCCTTGCCTCTCCCTGGATTTGCCATCCTGAGGTAGTTGCTGCCTTCCAGTTCCTGCCCTGCAACAGTCTTGGAGAATTGAAAACCATTTGCTTCTCAGTTCCTAACACCTTTTGCTCCAAATCTTTAAGGCATATGCCTGCCAGATGCAGGTGCGCTTGCTAATAGCTGAATGGGATTTCCTACTCTCTGTAATTATGCTTTTTTTTTGTACTAAGTTCTAAATATCAAAGTTCACATGGTTTTGAATTGTTCTCACAGGCTAATGGGAAAATGTGTTAGTGTTTAAATCCAAAATAATTGAAAGGATTTTTCATAAGCCTTGTAAAATACAGGAAGATTCACAGGGCCTGCTAGTGTTTTCTAGTAGATCAACAGATACTGTTGGAAAAAGTTACCTGGTTTTTACTGAATACAGTGCTTTCATCAGGCAAAGATGCTTGGTAAAGAAAAAATGTATACTGTTTTTCAGGGAAGATGTTTCTCAGACTTGTTCAGCCTTGCCAGTTATATTGCACCTTTTTTTAAATTAGACCATCAGCATCCAAATGCTGCCTTGCAAATAATTCGTAGAGAATGGAAAATACTGTCCAATGAACAGAAAATACTGTGTGAATGCAAGTTTTTGATAAAAAGTATTTGGCAGCTTAAAATTTAGTTATTTTAGTCATCACAGTGCCATGTGTACAGCTGACATGTACATCCCAGTATTATTCCTTTTTTCTGCTTGTAGCTTTTATCCCCTTTGACATTTATTTGTATGTAGTTCACCCTAAGTTTCAGTTTTCTGTGCATCTTTAGACTAAATATACTGATCTCTCCTATCTGTAGATGTTGTCAGTTCTGGACTTTGGGGAAGGCACAGTGGCTGAAGGCCACTAGCAGCTGTGAACATCTTGTATAATCCTCCATATATGCTGTTGGCAGATCGGACATGTCTTGTGCTGGTGATGGTGGTATTGCTCCCTTTCTTTCATGCATTTGGAAGAAGCCCTTTTTCTGGGAGACTGTCTGAGTTCCTCTGGAACAGTTGAATTACTGTCAACTCACACCTAAATCCCAGATTCTCCTGTTTTCTTTATTAGATTAGAACACTGTATACATCAGGGTTTTAAATTTTTGTTGACTCTGTGTGAAGGATTCATTGCATGGCAGGTTCTTGGCATTGCTGATGTGCCTGAAGTGACAAGTGTTGCTTCCAGTGGTGATGTTTGTTTTTGTCCTTGGCCTTCTCACTGCAATATAACGTGACACGCTAACCTTACTAACCTAGTATTACAATCTGTCCCCATCCTTGCTTTTAATCAAAGCAAGGATATTTTAATGCTTAATCAAGTTAATAAATATGTGGACTAATGCTTCAGCATTGTGCAGACTACTACATAAAATCCCAAAGTGATAGTGTTTGGTTTTAAACCCACAGGCTTGGGATTATTTCCTCAAATGTCAGCCAAGGATTTCACCTTACAAAACAGCAGTGCTTTGCATTGCTTCTCTATCCTCAGGTGTCTTGCAACCTCAGTACTTACCTGTAGGATTTTGCTTTCATCTCAAACTCATTGAATCTTTCTATGAATTTTTTTTGCCTTTGGTTCATGTTCTTCTGTACACGTTCCCAAAAAGAAGAGGAGGAGGGGAAAAAACCTGTTTGCTCTTTTCCTTAATTTAGTCCTTTTTGTACGGTTCTGTTAAAGATCAATTCTGGGGTCTGTAATTTCTTTGGATGCTTTCTAAGATGTTAGGATAACCAATCCAACTTTTGATTTTTCTCTTGCTTTGAGGCTTTAATTGGTATAAAACCTCTTTTGATGTAGCTGCTATATTTGACTGCATGTGTTGTCATTCTGCTAGAGATCTTTTTTCTTTTACTGTCACCTTATTTTTGTCATCTTTTGTGCATGTTTCAATTTCTTTCTCTAACCTTTAACAGCCTTTACATTAATCTTTTTTAAATGTGCACTCCTTTACATAATTTACTGCTGGTTTTTCTTCCCAACTTTCTTTTAAATTTCTTCTCCCCTTTTCTGTTTGTGTAGAAATCTGTTTGACTTTTAGCTTTTGCCTTTTTGATGCATGTCATTTGTAGCTAGAATAAAGGTATTTAAATGCTCTTTTTTATTTATTTTTAGTTTGAAGTAGATTTGGAGTTCCCTTTTATTTCCTTATCCTGTTTTTTGATTCTGATCATGTCATTAGCTTTGTGTGTCAGTGCTCAACAGATGTCAAAGGATGCAGAGAGATCTGTCTTCAGAGTCTATTAAAGGACAGGGTCTTTTCTGTGTATGTGTGTCTAATTCTTGTGATCAATAGTTTAACTAGTCACTGCTTCAACTGGTTTTGTCCTGTTGGATTTAGTGACACAGCCTCACTTTCATCAATAATACTAATTCTGCTGCAGCTCTTTACTCCATGGTGTGTAAATATCTTACTGAGCACTGGTTTATTTGATCTTTTTCTTTTTTATGCCCTTTGGTTGACTACTGCTTAATAGTAAATTTTTATACCTTAAGAATGGTTGTTCCTACCTGGGGAAGAAAAAAATGTATGTTTATTTTCAAGCATTAACGTCTATTGTTTATATCTTGCCTCCTTCTGCGGGGGAATGAAATACCCTTAACTTGCCATGATGAATAAATACAGACGAATACCAAAGAGTTATTTTGGTGGACATACTCGTCTAAGCAGGGGAATTTTCTTTCTTTAGGAATCTTGGCTATACCCATCAAAGACACCAGGAGACAGAAACTCTCTTTATGAGGTGTTGATTAGAGTGGCAGAAGTGAATAGATTTTGATTTTAATAATTTCCTTTCCCTGATGGCTCGCATACCGTAGTGAACTCTGTCAAGAGCTGTTTGTCCTGTTCTGTATAAATGCTCCATTTGTCTACATTTATTTGCATTTTCAGGTAATCTTTAAACCACAGTTGCTGAATGGTATTTAAGCACCATTATCTGGGTCCTTCTGCTTGAAAAGCTGGGCATACATCACCATTTTCCTGTTTTATGCCTTTTTGTTACTACTATTAACCCTGAGTGGCTTGTCCTCTTTTCCTCTTCTCACTTGGGTTGTGTTCTACCCCAGTACCTTGCCCTTCGATGAGCATTTGTTTTCTTCATTCTTTTATGTCTTTGTTTTAACAAGCTCAGTCCTCAAGTTGAGAAGTACTCTCAATTAACACCTTCTGCTTTCACCTAAAACTCTCTTGTCTACTACCACTTTTGGCTGTAGGGAAGAGAGTTTGTGCAAGCTTTTGGGCTCCTGAAGAACAAACTGTAGAACTTTTAAAAGTGCTTATTGCATCACTAGCAGTGAGGATAACACTGCATAAACCATGGCATGAGATTCTTGTCCAAAAACCAGTACTTGTGATATGTCCCCATTCAATGTCTTTAGTAACCAAGAATATATTGTGGGTTTTGTGCCTATTGCATAGTGAGATTTTTAGAACATTAGAATCCTAATGCATCATATAGTTGTCCCAGATCACTAATGAACAGCTAGTTTTTGTTTTGTCTTTTTTATTTTAAATTTAGAAATATATAAGTTATATGAAATTATGTGAGGAACAAAAAAATACATCTTGACATTTGTAGTTTTTTGTGAGTAACCTGGTCTAGTGGAAGCTGTCCCTGCCCATGGCAAGGGGGCTGGAACGAGATGAGCTTTAAGGTCTTTCCAACCCAAACCATTCTATGATTTTACCACTGGGTAAATTGGGTATTAGAAAATTGCATATAATGAAGTTTTTAGGAAAGACACCAGTATAGGCTTTAATCCTGCCCTTAAAAAGGGCGTGTGAGTTTTAAAGACTTCTGGGCACATGCCTTTCGAGCACAGCTTCTAAAATGATTCTATTTACAGGTCAAATGTTAAAAATGGAGTTACAGGAATGGTGTGCATTTATATATAAAACAATGTATGCATTATACTGTATTTAAACTGTTCATTTGCAGCTTTGGCATATGTGTTTATTTGTATATTTGGCAGGAATAGCACTTGTTTCTAAGGTTTTTTCACATTTCAGTAAGTAAATCATTTTTGTAGACTTGTTGCTAGTTAGGCATGTTGGTGTTGCATTTTGGTTAGAATGTCTGTTGTTGGCTGTGTTTGACACATAACTGTACTTCCAAAGGGAGAATTACAGCTGTACTTTGACTTGAACAAATCTTATTTGGTATTTTATAACTTCTTCTGTTTGTCATCTGTATTAGACAGCTCTCACTGCATACTTTCCGGTTTTGTTTCCTTTCTACAAGCTGTGTCTTCTGCTTGAATTTTTAAGAGGTTTAAGAGTCACTGCAGAATTAACACAGGATTGCACAGCTACGGATCTGACAGGAAGTATTTAAGTCAGATGTTGCTGCTGAGTTTGTTTTCTTTTAGCAAAGGTGATAGAATAAATAGAGTAACAACTCTGTTCCTAGGGATGTTTGCTTTCTCAACAATTGTTTGCCCTCCATCTATTATGTAATATATGTACATGTATCAAAATGGAAGAATGCCCATTCACATGTGAGGAAGGACATTCACATTGTCACGGGAGTCTCTTATTAACATATTATTCTTAATGGACTCCCTTCAGCTGACTTGTGAGTGTTACGCAGAAGACAAGATATAAAGAAACTTTTAAAAGGGCTGATGTTAATTATTCTGGTTTATCTCAGCCAGAAATCACACAATAAATGCAGATAGCTTCCCCTTCTCTAGAAGCCCGTTCAAATGTGGTTTTGAGTTCTTGCACTAGATGTCACTGCAGATACAAAAATCAGGTCCTTCTGCATGTTTAATTCAGATTTAATTCAGATATTTTAAGGAAAAATTATTTGCAATATCTTGAATTTCATTGCTTTTCGGATCCATTAAAATAAGTTTATGAGAATGCCAAAGATTGGTTTAGGAGCAAGTCTTGAAGAGCCTGAGTAACTGTTTTGACAGAAATGCTTCTGAACAACAATTCACAGGTGAGATGCACAGTAAAATGATTATGTGCATTCAGAATTATTGCAATTATTTGTCAGTATATTTTTAAACTCTCCTTTTCAAATGACAGTGTATCTCGAATATTTGACGAATTTAGCTAAAGCCTTTAAAACATATTTATTTTCTTAACTTTGTTGTAGCTTTGATAATTTAGGGATATAAAAGAACAGTTTCTGAAAGAGGCGGTATCTTTTACTTGACCAGGTAATATAGTTGAGACAGCAAAAAGGCTTCTGGACACAGAGATCTTAGACCAGACCACTTCTGCTATTTGCTTTCATTTTCAATGGATCTTGCAGTTGAAAAGCCAATGGCAATGATATGCGGTTTCTATTTATAACTGTTTCTTTTAGCATTTTTTTCTTGATTAATCACTTCTGTAGATTTATAATTGAGTTTCAGTACATTAAAATTTAATAAGTGTGCTGGGTTTTTTCCATCTCTTTTTGAGAAAGCTGTCTGATAACAAGGGAATGTTTATCGTTCTCGGTCCTTGTACAGTATTTACTCACAGCTTTTGCCTCCAGAGCCATGACAAGTAATATCAAGTTTAGCACTCAGTTTTATTAGGGTTTGTTTTCTTATACCTGGCCTTGTGCATTATGTATTTATTTCCCAAGTGTAGTGGTTACTGGCAGTGGTTGTAGTTTATAACATCATCTGTTCTGGTCAGAAGATTTCTCCTTTGACATTTGAGTTTGGACAGAGATCATCCAAACATGATTTGCTTTACCTTAAAATAGACATTGTTTTTTCATACTGTATCACAGAACAGATACCATCATTAAGTGATGATTATTACTTTCCCTAATCATCCCCCTTGCTTCAATCTGGTAAGTGTGCCTAGGTCAGTGCAAACTGAGAAGAAAGAAAACACAACTGAGAGAATTTTCTATAAAAGCAAATAGACAGAAACTTTTCAAGGGGTCATGTGGCTGTCATGAGATACAAATTGCTTTTTCTTCAGAGGAGCAGCTCTCACTGCTCTTCACTCACCAGTGATTTTTTTTCAGTGCTTTGTCTGCTCTCAGCCTTGGCTTGCTGTTGTCAGAGGACCAATAAAACTACTAAATTGGGAACTGGTGCTACTGATCTACTTTAGCTCTTTTCCTAATAGAAACAGTATTGAAAGGGTCCCAGCCACCTGGGGAATCCTGAGTGCAGCAGTCAAAAGTAGATTTCAAAAGAAGTAGTTGTCTGCTTTCAAGTCTTTCTGCCACCTGTGTTCACCTGATTAAGAAACATCCTTTCTCTCCTGCAGACACTACAGCTGCTGGTGATGCCTCTGGGATGGACTGACCACTTTTAACTTTCAGTTTCTGCTAGAAAGTTCTGATCTAGAGATGCCTAATGCTACTGATTGTTTTTTATTTCAGTTTGAAACCATTTTTCCCACTTGAAACCACCTGGACTATCAGAGAAGCACAGTTGGGGCTGCAGTTTCTGAGGTCACCAACCACGGATTAAGCCAGGGGTTGAATAGTTTGGTTGATCCAGGCTGTGCATTCCAAAAGAGGCCCTCCAGTGTTTAGGAATCACCATACTCCCAAATATTTCACTGGCATCTTCCTTACAACTGGGGCCCTCCATTTGTAGACTATCCAGGCCATGCTTAGCTTTAATCCATCCCTAGGGCTTATAGGTGGTTTTCAAATAAAAGGGAGTCAGAGTGAGTTTCTTTTGAAATCCTTTCTACAACTCAGATGCCACTTGTTCAACAGTTCCTCCTGGGCATTTGTTCTGCTTTTCTATTAATTTTCTGGTGGCAGGAAGGGAATCTAAATTGAAAGCAGTGCAAGCTCCTGATTTAACCTGTAGAAAAACAGAAGAAGAAGAAATATACCCTGAAAACTATTTCTTCTAAAGGATCAGCAGAGAAGTAGTGAGAAAGAGAAAGGCAAAACATGAATTTCTCTTTGGACTTGGCTATGGGAGGGGAAAGAAACATTCCAGCATCAACAGTTTGGAATAATTTGGGTATTATCTTGAGTGCCTCACAAAGGAGCTGTTCTAATGACAATACGTATTGGATATGAAATACCAGAACCAGTTTATTCTGCTGGTGTTTTTAGCAGTATGTTTAGGAGTTTATTACTGCATGATCCTGATAGCTTTGAGTACACAGAACTGTTGTGCACCTGACTTCATGTCTTAATTGACAACTGAGCATAGCCTTGATTCATGCAGTCATACTACTGTAGCAGTGTAGCTGGAGTGATGAGCTTGTTCTTTGTGCTTCCCAACTACAGAGATGATATTTTTAATGAAATCCACTAAGAGGTGTCTTAAACACAGATGGCAGCACAAATCTGTGGCTGTTGCAAGCAGATTGTATTCCTGAACAAAGGAAAGGACAGGTGTGGTTTCTGGCTGTCAATGAATCTGTCAGATTCATTTACTCTCATAGCTTGGTAGCTGGGTTGTGAGGGACAAGAATATGCCAGCACCCAAGCCCATGCATCTTCCTCTGCAAAAGTCTTGCTAGTCCTAAACTCTGTTTTTTCTCCTTGGTGGTTGTTGCTTGCTAATATGCACAGTCCTACTCCTTTCTTCAATTTATTTTAATAACATGGGTTACATGTTGGCCCTGAGGAAGAGACACATGGATTTAAAGTAATCTATTATTTTAGATTCATCTCTACAGAAGTAGAGATGAATTTCTAGACAAATAATGAACATAACTCTAGGTAAGTGAAATGCTTCTTAACTCTCCCGTCCCCCAAGAAACACACAAACCCCAAAATAGCTTTTAAAATGAATAAATATACTAGCTATGAGACTAGGGGTTTTTTTTCCCTCTGCAATTCCTTGACTCATTCATCATCCAGCTTTAGCAACAAATGAGGTAGGAGTCCTGTAGATAATAGTCCACTGCTTTCTCTTGATTCATTCCCAGAGTACAGTCTATGGAATGAATTATTCACAGGTCCTGTAGAAAATATGTGATCATGTAATTAAAGACTGTTTTGTAATGCATATGGAAGAAGAAGATGAACAAAAATAGCCTATTTCTTTGTTTTCCAGCCAGGCCTTTTCCCTTTTTAGATATCAGTTGCTGTCTCTTAGCTGGAAGGTATAGTATCTCCTGCTAGGAGGCATCACTAAAGGGAAGAATGTGTTGTTCTCTGCCCCAAATGTCAGTGTTGCTGTATGTAGATTTATTTGCCCTTTGAGACTGATGTATGCTCAGTGTGTTCTCACATAGGAAGCTGTGAAGAGGCGAAGGCTCCTCCACTTGAGACACAGCAAAATGATCTGTGCACCTCACTTTTTGACACAGAGGAATTGTGTTCCCTTAAACCCAAGCTAGAGGGGACAGAAACCAGCCTGCAGCAGATACTCCAGCATGGAAAATGGCAGCTTTGATGGTTTAAGTTTTATAAGCCACTGGAAAATAGGATTTTACAGGCCAGTGTCCAGGAAGCCAAACAGGCACCTCTACTTACAATTAGCCAAATCCTGCGGTTCTATTCAAGGAATTTTTCTCAGATGTCAGAAGTAGTTCTGTCCATACAAAGTCTGAAGTGTCAGGGAGCAGGCATTTCAACTTGTTAAGTTTGTCTTTGTAATTCCAGGAGTGAAGGACAAATTCCTGAAAAATCACTTTGAATCTGCCAAGGCTTCTGATGGAAACCCTTGCAGCATGTTAAGGATAGTGGTGCTTTGGGGTGCCACCACAATAATAGGGTTTCTGTGTATTAACAGCCAGCTGCATGTCAGCAGTGAGCATGTGGCGATCAGTTCTGAGGGGGAAAGAGAAACAATGAAAAAGGAAAAGCTAAGCTGACCTTTTGAGACTAAGAACTGCTCCTGTAATTCCCTTATTCTTTAAAGGAATAGCATCATTAATTTTCTATCATTTTAGCCTCACTATCTTAGCAGTTACTCATTTAAGCAGTTCTACATTCTGCATCTGCCTTTTTAATTGACATTCATTGCAGAGAGCTATTGATGCCTGTGTGGGCTGTTGCAGGAGCACTTGCACTTTCACAGTAAGCTGCTCACAATAAAACTACAGTTTTTTGATCTTGGTTGTTGCAGACTTTAATGGCTTTCCCTGATTGATGAAAGTGCTGTGATCTAATGCTCTGGGAGACAGGGGAAAATCTGATTAGGAAGTTTCTTCAGTTGTGGTTTTCTTTGTGGTTTTGGATAGTAGAAGTTTCTTCTTCTCAGAAAACTGAAGTGTCTTAATTCTACTTAACTTTTTGTTTTAATTGCACTGAAACCAAAAGTTTCAGTACAGCCAGCAGGATGGTGTTGATTCTTTGTTCCATTAACTAGAAGGAGAAGAAATAGTAGGAATTTTTGCCTTATCTAACATCTCTATGCATGAGGGAATCAATATACCTTTTCATAATTGATGATTATATAAATAATTAATTCATTGCCTATAATGGAAGAGCATATTTTTAATTTTCTAAAGCATTTTATTGAAGTCCCAGGTTAGTCCCAAACATTGCTTTGGCGTGTGCCCAGATTATAAAGGATACACCTTCTCACTGATGATGTGTTTCATATTTCCTCCTCTCTTTGTGTTGCCTCCTAAATAGAACCTACTACTTTTGTAGTGACTCTGAATTTATTTTGTTATTCCAGAAACCATACCTCTGTCAAGCTGAAGTAAAACAGGGTAGAAATTTGATATTGTATATGCAGCTTTATAAGTAACAAAGCTTTTTGAACAGACACCCACTAAGAAGAGGAGCAGCTTCACTGATACAATACAGAGCAAAACAGCTTTTCCTGCTTTAATGTGTAGGCTGTCACTTTAATGGGAGTCTCAAATATTTCAAAGTTGTTTTCTTGGAGCAGATACTTTCTTTTTTTTTTTTAACCTGAAATTGTCTTGTCAATCACAATTAGATGCAATCGAATTTCTTTCAGCTGCTGCTCAGTGTTTTGTCTTGGCTGATCTCTGTGATAAGTATTGGTGAGGGAGCCAGCCTGCAGAGCAAGAAGGGTGTCCATGTAACCAATGCCCATCCAAAACATAGCAAGCTAAACCCCTCAGCTGTGCTTCTTCCTTCACCTTTTAAGGAACTATTACTAGTAAGCTCAAACCAGATTTCACAATCTTTTGAAATCATTTTTTATTCCTCTCCTAATTCTTGTTCCTCTTGTCCATATAGTCAGTGTTTTCCCATGTTTTGCAGTGGGAGTTCCTTGTTCCTGTTTTAGCTCTTTGAGTAATACCATGCACTGAGAAATCTTTTTCCATTCTAAGCCTTTGTATCAAAAACTTTACTAGTGCTGGCATTTCTAGTGTTTCCTGACATCCGTTTCCAGTATTTCCTAATACTGGAAGGTTGACAGTGTATATGCAAGTTGTCTGGAAAACTTGGTGAAGTGTCTGTCTCTCTTCCAGGAGGCAATGCAAAAGTAAGGAGAGGGTCTGTTCCATCTCTTCAGCCCTTGGTAGTTTAACGCATCAATGCAAGTGTGAAAAGCTCTGAACTCATTTGTGTTGTTTCCAGCTTGTTTTTCTGACAGTGTTGTAGGTTTTTCCAGTTGGTCCATAGCAAGTTTGCTTTATTATGCATTATTATTTTAATGTCTGGTACACTTATATATTTTCCCCTCAGTACGAGGATGTTACTGAGACATAGTATAGAGAATACTGAGCCCTGACAATCTAATGTAACTTAATATCCTTCTCTTTCCACTACAGTCTTCCCAGAAGGAAATAAAAAATCTTATCAGCAGTACTTGACTCATCCAGTACAAGTCTTGTTAAAGAGTGCAGGTTCAATTTTCAGTTTTATTTGTTGGGGGGTAATGTGCTAGCGTTTTAGGTTATCCCTATTTTAGCTACTGAAATATCAGTTAGAGCTTGAAGGTATTTTAGGTGCCTAATTCCCATTTGTTTTGGGGTGGATTTGGCTTTATGAATACCTTAAAAACACAGGGTTTATACAGAATTCTTATTTTTTTTCTTTTCCCCAGCACAACTTCCTTCTGTGTGAAAGAAGTCTCATTGTTTTGCAGGAACTTTTTCAGCAAAAGACTTGTGATTTCAGGCAGCTTCTGACCTAGTTATAGTTCATCCATGAATATCAGCATTTCTACGTCTGGAGTTTTTACCCTTATGTAAATACAGAAGACATAATTTAGACTAATTAATCCACAGCAGACCAGTCAAGGACTTATTCATCTTCAAAATGTCAACTTCTGTAGAGCTTTTTGTTAAATATTCATATTTAATTTCTTTAAAAGTCTGATTTTCAGCATCAGGACAAACTGTTGCTGAAGGATTTGCTCTGAATGTTTTATTCCATTCATGGATTTCCTGTATGGAACATTTCTGTTAAAAAGTATCTTCCTGCATGAGTGCTTCTCCAAACCTTTGATTGTCAAAGTTTGCAAGTTTATTTTTGTTTTCAACAGTTATTCGTTGCCCCTTGTGTTCTCATTTAGTTGATGTGTTCACAGAGCATAAGGAAAACAATCTGAGGTGGGTTAGATTTCAAAACATAAGAAAAGCTTTTCAACTTCTTTGTAGCAATCCACAGGTCTCAGAACTTTGATTGTCTGAAGAAAGTTTGATGCTATCAGGAGTAAAACTGGTTTATTACCTGCCCTTAGAAGCTTCTTACCATCCTCCTTCATTTGCATTCCCGGGTTTAGGCTGCAGTATCAGACTTGTACTTTCAGTGTATGGTCAGAGTGTTTGACAAGGTGATGGATGGGGCTCTGAGCAATCCAGTCAAGTTGAAGATGTCCCTGCTCGTTGCAGGAGGGTTGGACTGGATGATCTGTAAAGGTCCCTTCCAACCCAAACCCTTGTATGATTCTACAATAGTAAGCCAAGAAAGGTGCTGACATGACTCAAGAAAATAACATATCTGAATCTTTGGAAAAGCAATTACTTGTCTCTCCTGGTCCTTTTCAGTTGAATGTGGAGATGCCTGTTTTCAGGAATAATTTCTGGTCAAGAGAAACAATTCAAAATGCCGTAGTCCAACCACCATGTGAAGCTTCATTGCTCTAAGGAACAAGATCAGCTATCCAGAAACTTAAAAAAAAATAAATATCAGGATACCTGATTGTGGATTATATTTTGCATGAAGCAATATCATGTTGTTTGGAGTTTTTTGTGTTTGGTTTTTCCTGCCCCCCCTGTGAGGTCCAACTGTCATTTGTGCTTCTGCAGCCTCTGTGGTGACAGGTGTTCAATGAGAACTTAGAAAACCAGAGTTTGGAATATTGATATGGCAATTGCTCTGCAGTTTTCATTTATTTACTAGTTATGTGCTCTGAATTTTAGGGAAAACAGTAAATCTTATACTAAGGCAGACTGATTATCACATAACCAAGAACTATCTGGGTGAAAGAAGAGGAACATATAGTTTCAATTTTTTGATGTTTGTTTGAGTTGTTAATTGGCCCCTATAGGAAAGCACAGATCCATTTGTTTTTTTCGTTACATTTACCAACTTAATGTTTACAAGGGAAGCTTTTTCCATTGAGAGATACAGCTGATAACGTGGCAAGTATAAAGTCATACTTTTAGGCAGCTGAAATGTAGATGTTTAAAATGCCCAGCTGATTTAGAGTAATCCCCCTGCCATTTGCCTCTGTTTACACAGTTTTTAATTACGTGATCACATCGTTGTCTCTCATTATTTCCTTCTCTGCTTTCAGTCAAGGGAGATATGGCTGCAAAATCCAACATGGATTTGTGAGATGTGGAGGGAAGGAGGCCATGATCTGACTGACCTTGATGGGTTTCAGACTTAGGGTCATATATAGGGAGTGTAGCAGAAAGGCAAAGGAGGATTTTAAGGTTAAAGATTCCATTAACCCAGGGAAATTGTATCTTACTGTACTCCTAACTGAGGGAAATTTGAGAGGGTTTCCTCCTGAGGAATTTTCTTTTGGCTATTTTCTTTTAAAGTTGTCAGTCTCCTAAGACCAAAATTGATTAGCTGAATTTAAGACACTCATTAGTACTCTTAATTGAAATATGCCTGGGAGAGAATTTGGTTATATTTGGTTTTATGTTTAAATCTCCGTAGTTTTGTCCAAGGATAAGCTGCTTTAGGTAGGAAATCTACGTTTTCTCTGTTAAAATAACATATTTAGAAGTTTAATACCATAGATTGCTTTTGGTGAAGTAATATCAAAGTTTTTCCTGGATCTCAACAAGTAGCTTTTGTTTACCTGTGATCTTTTCAGTCTTAATACCCCTGTCAAATAGTTTTCATTAAGAAAGGACATGTTGTACATGTTAAATTCAAGGTTACTTCACTGTCACATAGTCCTTGTTGGCAATGTTTTTAGAAGAGATTTTTAAGGTGCTCCTGACAGTTTATGGTAATGAAGCATTTAAATGAATATTTCAAACACCTAGTCTGCTTTTTGTTCAAATGGTTAGATTTAGATTCATTATGAGGTCTTATTTAACTTCTGAAAATACAAAAATGGATGCCTTAAAGGCTTAGTATTGAAAGAGCGGATTTGCCCTCCTTCTGTTATGGTTGGTGACATTCACATGCCAGTCATTATAAGTCATTGAAAAGTGCTTTATTGTGCTCCATATCGGGGCATTAATCCTTTATCTTGAGGTAATTTACATAGTAGGATGAATTACTTCCAGTAGGTCTATAATTCTGAGGTGCAGTAGTACCTGTCAGGAGTTGCTGAGGATTCAGGTGAGTGGGAAGGCTGCCATGATACACGGCATTTGCACACTCATGTTTTCAAATCTCAGTCAAGTTATACAAAATAACATAAAGCTTTGTCACCGAAGAAGAAAAACTTGCCTCATTTTTTGCAGTATGTAAATATAAAAAATGTCATTCCTCCTTTGGAGAATGTGACATTCTGTTTTATAATTCTGTATTAGCTGGCAAAAAGTGGCTCCCTGGAGGATTTTTCTGAGAATGCAAAAAAGGTGACAGCTATCCAAGTTAAGGTTCAGATCAATCAGCAAAATGCAAAGGTCAGTGATTGCTTCTTGAGCTTGAGATTGCTTTGCATTTTTTCCCTAAAGATACAGCAGGTTAGTATCTTCAAAGGAAGAAAGGAAGTGTTATTTTCTGTTAGCAGTTGGCAAAGTTGTGCTGGTTTCCTCTCATTAACTAAATGGGCCATAAATTTTAAAAACACTCAAATGTGGCAAATGTGCCAAGAATGCCATAATATACTGTAGTCTAGATTACATAGCACGGTGCAAGAGATTCCTCCCTTCTGAATTTTCCCATTCGATTTTTGATGAATGTACCAAAAAAAACCTGATGGGAACTTTACCCTTCAGTTGGTATGTGGGATGTCTGTCTTGGTTATGAAATATGATTTAAGTATTCTTGTTTTTTTATAAATATGGTAATTCTTTTGACCTTGGTATTAGGGACTGATGCCAGATTGTAGGTTTCCCAGTATAGGTTGCTTTTATTTAATTAATTTTTAAAGGACACTTCCTTTTGATTCACGTGGTTTTCTGTGACTATATGATGGGATTTATACTCTTGTCATCTTGCCCTTTCCCCTTATTTCGTGTTTATCCTCTTTTTTGACCTGCTTTTTTATTGGGTGTTGTGATCTTGTTTGGCATCTATACATGTTATTCATTATTGTTTCTAATTAAAATTAAGGTCCTTCTATTACAATTCCAGCTGAAGCATTTGGTGTCCCCTTATGTTGTTCCTTAAAGCAGTTTAATTACTGTACTGGGCTACTGCAAGTTACAATGACTTGTTCATTTTTATTTTATTGTTAAAATTGTGAAATAAACTGCAGTTTCATTACATGTAATTAAAGGACATGGGTATTCCCTGTGTCTCCTCCTGGCTTTGAGATGTTGTACTGTAAGTGCTGCAATTTAGAGAATTCAAGTCAATCGACAGTATACTATGTATATGTATACAGTTTATATATATATATTTTTATATGCCTGCACATATCTTGTATACTGTTAACAATAGAATTTATTTTTAGATATTTTTATTTTACTGGAGTTTGAAATAAGGGAAGATGTGTATAGTTGCTAAGAAAAGTTGAGTTTCCCCAGCTGAGTTTACCTGCTTTACAAAAGAATAGTATCAACAATCCTGGTCATTTTATGACGTACGATCAGCTGCTAATGCCATTTGTGCCAGCTTAAAGCACCAATTATTTTATGCTTTGGGTACACAAAATCAAACTGATAGTTTTTAAAGGGCACTTTATTCTGTCTTTTTGTAGCGTCCTCAAATGTTTGCCTCAAGATCAAATGGGATATATTTTTTGTGATTTCTGACCTTTTAATAGTCCTTTAATTTGCATTACAAACGTCACATAAGTGACAACTTGTATTTGCTGTCACTGACCTCATAAAACCTTACACATTATGTCTGGGGAAGAAGGTAAGGTGATTATACCTTCATCAGTTACCAGAAAAGTCATTATAAACTCCATTCTCAAAATAAAATGAAAGAAAAATAGTCTGCTAAAATATTACCTAGTGGAACTAAGCATTTAAAGCTAAATGCAAATGTTAAATTCAGAACGGCTACTCTGACCAAGATTGTTATACTGAAGTAAATTGTGGAGGGACTCAAAACCTTGACTGATACTGCCTTCTGAATGGCTTATATTTGCTGGACTAGTGAGGAAAATTTTTGATTCTAAGGAATGCTTTTCTTGTCGAGACTTCTTTAAAATGGTATATTTATTTCTGCCATGTGTTTTTCAAAGTCACAGTCATAACTGCCTTCTTCCCTGTAAATCTCTTGGATTTTTAAATAGTCATTTCCTATTTAATTAATATTTATCATGTTGTCTGTGGTCTGTGATTGCTTCTCAAGCCAGCTGATCCTGGTGTATGTCAGTGGAGCATTTAACCCTGGGACACAGAGGAAACTATTTCCTTATTTAGGTAGTGTGGGGATTAGAATTTAAATACAATAAAAATGCTTATAAGAGGATATGATGGAAGTGGTGAGAGAGAGGAGGGAAGTTTTGTAGTAGTGGATTTTTTTGAGACATGGTCTTGGAGCCCATTTTTGGGCTCAATCATGTTTAATGATTTCTTTAGATGTGTTAACTGGTGAAGTTTGCTAATATTAAAGCTAATTTGTCTAGCAGAGCATCTCACAGAGGATGAGATGACTCTCAGGATTAGGATAACAGAAGGGTGACTGATGGTAAATAGTTTGCAGTGCAAAAACATCACGACTAGCACTGTGGAAGAGGAGGATGGTGTGAGACTTCACTGTTATGAGATAGTGTGCCCCCATGGAAAAGACGTGAATTTTGGAATGGTTGGATAGAAGTTTTGTGCAGTGAGCAGAAAAGAGGGACGTACATGGTGCTGGCAAAATTGCACGTGCACTGGGAACATGACATGGAAGTCATCAGGGTCAAGGAAGATGACCTTGAGAGAGGATGCATTAAGCAGCACAGGGTATGGTGAGCCTGGTCATCTCCCTGGGGGAGATGCTTGGAGTTTAGCCTGGTATAACCACAGTGAGGAGAGTGGATACCACTGCTGTCTGTATCAATGAATAAATGCTGGAGAAAGATAATAATTATTTCTGCTGAGTGTCAATAGTGATGCAAAGTACACCGCTATAAACTGACTATAACTAAGTCAGACCAAATATTTGAAACATTTTACATTATATAATGGATAAGAACCTGAGCGTAATCTATAAAATTATTTTTTATGGTGTTTGGGCACTGCACCTGGTGACATACAAGGGCACTTTCAGTTCTTTATCCTCAGGTAGGAGAAACATTGCTGTTGTTTTAAGCAGAGGTAAAATTCCTGAGGTTTTCCTTAAATTACAGAACTAAGCAAGTGAGCTTTCTTGTGTTTTTTAGGGCTTACCGGCAAGTTTACTGAATTTTTGCTGTTCTCACCTCTTAATACTGTGAGTGCAATTTCAATAGTTGGCTGTCATCTTTGTAAATATAATAATTAGCATGCAGTGCAGTTGAAAATTCAGAGTAGTCAATCTGTTTATGTAGCACTTTCAGAAGAATTATATCTAGAATTATTGAGATAATTTATGTAAATAGAAACAGAGGTCTGTCTGTAGTGTATTCCTCTTATATCCTGCTATTTTTAATCCATTCAAAACCTCACCAAACATTAGGACTGTACCATCCAAATGATGGGAATAAGCTCTGTGTAGGTTAAGTGAGGTTTATTCAGCAGTATTCAATTTTGGAATATAAAACAGGACAAGGAAATAGCAATCCTTCCCCAGGAAACTTCTCATGCTTTCTGTGTCTACGGTTCTTGGAGTTAGGGAACCCCAGGTGATGTGCCTGTGTCCACAAGAACCTCTTTTCCTTTTCTCACCATTTCTCCAATTCATTTCTTGCAGCCATGTAAATTATTGGTGTCCACAGCGTCCTTCAGTTTAACAACAAGAGGTTGCTTTTGGGTTTTAAACTCCTGACGAATAATTTTCTTTTCTACTTCCTTGTATAGAAACAGCAAGTGAGAACTACTTGTTTGAGAATTCCCTCACTTGGGTTTTGTACACATGCATCATGGTGCTGCCCTGCACCTATGCCTCATTTTCTCTTTTTTTGGAAGTGTTAGCTCTGGATACACAAGCAGTGTAGCCTTCTCAGAGCACACATGCATGAACTGGTTTTGAACTGAATTTGCCTGGTATTGGCATGTCTTTGTTGTATTCAGAGGTACAGCCCTCAGCTTCCTGGATTTGTCCAGAACCTCTGCAATGGAACTGTAATTTTGAGCCACCTGGTCTTTTGCAGTTCTGGGGTGGAGAATATAAAAATTTCTGACTTCAATGAGAGAAGTTTTGTATTTTTACCCCTCCTGATTATGGCATGATCAGCTGTGGCTGCTTCATCCATATTTCCTCTCTCTGTTTACATAACCTCTTTAATGCCATATATCAACTTTTTCAGGAGTTTTTTAATACCGAGCACTGTGGAATGTTTTTTTCTCTAGGTATGAAACATTTGTTTCCAGTGATTTAAAGAGAATGCAAAGTGTACTGAATACATAACTGGAGGAAGACCAATTAAGAATCAAGAACTTCCCCTGTGTGCAGTTTACGTCTGTACATTTTATAGAGAGCTTAATGTTAGTGCCAGGCCGCTGAGTATCATCAGACATTTTTGTGAACTCAGGATATAATAGCATATTTTCAATAAAATCAAATGCACCCAAAGTACCTGTTAGTGTAAGAATTTTCTCACATATAGTCTTGTTAAATATTAATGCAAAGACTTTTGCCATTGCACGTTTTTACCCATAATTTCTTTAATTTGGTGTTACGTAGTTTTTTGCATAATTTAAATGTGGACATCTGAACGTTATGCTGGCTAAGTAAACTGTCATGTTTTTTACTGAAAATGTCTGCACAGTGTATTCTCAGGACTGTGTGCCAGCAGCTAACCTAAATAAAAGAATTGCGTTTTTGCACTGGAAAGGGTGACAAAAATTAAACTCCTCCCAGAAGTTCTGTTCATTGAAAGGACAGTGCACTAATTACATTCTCTCTTTGCTATGTGCTGGGCCAGTAGCAGCATAATGTTTCCCTCTACTGGTAGATTGATCAAGAAATGTTAGAAATGTCTTTTGGACTTACTTTCTTTTTTAATTTAATTAAATATCTTATTGGCCAAAAATAGTTGATTTTTGTGGTTCCATTTTTGTGTGTGTCTTTAAAGAAATCCATTTGAAGAAATCCTGTGTGTCATAGGGGTGGTCTTTATCATGGGTAGTTTTGTATGGTGACAATGAACTCTGTGGCTCAAGTAAGTACTTTACACAAAGGTTTTGTTGTTAAACTACCAGATCATATCTTAGCTGCCAGCTCAGAGGTGCCACTGCATCAGTTAATACAGCAAACTTAATACATCAGTGCAGAAGGGATGAGATTTCACAGTAGCTTTTATATCTCTCACAGAAATATTAGTGAATTAACTGTATCAGGATCTTTCTGTCTGCTGAGTCAGAGCTCAATTCAAAGAGACCAGAATTTAAATATATAATTCCCTTACTTTAACTTTGACTCAAGGATGTGTTTTTTTCTGTACTCACTCAGAATTTATTTTCTGAGTTTCTACTCTTCATATGACTTCATTTGATCTGGCAGCTTCCAAAGAAGAAACCCTTTTCTTATTCTTCACACAGTAGCCATTTATATCATCTGGAGTACTCCTTTGTGGGTAATACTTGGCTTGCTTTATTTTCCACAGGTTATGAACACATCTTAAATACTGAGGGAGCATGTGTACATTTTTCTGTTCAAGGAGAATTCAAGCTAAGATGAATGTTGTACATTCAGCTTTCTTAAACTGTACCTTGAGATTTTAATAAATTTTCTGAATTAGTATTTTTTTAATAGGGACAGTGACCTTTCCTGCTCTTGTCATTTGACTTATGGATTCACTGCTTCTTAACACTGTTGCACACATGAAAGTGAATCAAATAATGGATTAAACTTAATCTTTGCCTTATAATAGCTTACAGATCTTCAATTTATTTCAAAAGAGGACTGTCCCTCTTCAGAAACATCCTTTCTATGCTGTTGAGGTTGAAAGAGGTGCAATTTGGCTACTTCTTTCTGGCCTTTTCCTCCTCTTTCCCTCACAATGATAGAACAGAGTAATAAAGATCTGTTGTTGGTGACGTTTCTGTGATTTCATTTTGGGGCAAAAGTGCATGGTTTGGTGGTGGAGGTATCCTTGCAGAAGCTTTACAATCTGGAATAAAATTTTAAGCTATAAGCGATTAAAGTTTAGGAGTCACTTCAGGTGTCTGATTAAGATTCAGAATTTTTAGTAGATCGTATCTGAAGACAACAGCTAATTTTGAGCCTGTATTAAAGAAAAAAAATATTATAGTTAATCACAGCTACTGTCTGCTGCATTTATTATAAGACTTCCATTAACAGGATGCATTCTGTGCATGAATGGTAGTCATTTACAAAATAAGGCTTTAGAAACTCAATTAATTTGTGTTCTTTAATTTTAGATCTGAATAAATAAGCAACCCATCTGTTTTAAATCACAATTATATATGATTAATTTCTGATTATAGTAAAAACTTGTTAAATATTAAAAGACTGGAAAATGAAGAATCATTTTGTTTCTTTATTCTTAATGATTTGTGAGCTATTTTTTCTCAGCCAGTGATAATTTCTTTTTCTCCTGGGACATCTGTTTTTCCCTCAGTCAGGGATGTTGGCAAATGCTTTGTTATGCTGGGGAAAAAAAGTTCAACTTTTAATATTTTATCAATTCCATTGGGCTGAAGGTGCCAGAAGTTGTGTAACCCATCACCAGTTCTCAGGGTCTTAAGTCTTCACCCTCGTCCTATGAGAACATTATAATTTATGTATAACAGGAGATGCTACTCAATAAATAATATGTGATAGGTATTTTTTACTGAAATTACATGAACAATTAATTAAGCTGTATTTTTTTCTTTATGACGTGACACTTTTATAATATCAGGGAATATCTGGGTGCAGTTTGAATGTCAGAGAGCTGCAGGGCAACATGAATCACAGCTTCTTTCTTTCTTCCTGGATGCTGGAGAACTTTTTAATTCATCCATGACCAGACTAAGATTTCCCAGTTTTGTTTTGGAGTGTCTTATATGTCATCTTGTCTTATATGTCATCTTGTCTTGCACAGATGTATCCATACTTGGAATTTTTTAGTCAGTATCAATATTGACAATGTTTTGTACTGTGCAGGGAAATGAGATCTTACATCTGTTTTCTTCCTTTAAACTTGCAAGTTGCTGTACTTGGGAAAATACATATAACAATCTATCTGTTGTTTTTTTCTTACAAACATTGTGGTGTCTTGGTTGGCTCTGGAGAAGGCATATTGATGACTTGGAAAAGTAGTCGTCATGCAGCTGTCAGAAAACTTATTTTCCATGTTTACTAGCACTGGGAGAGAAGTGTGCTCCTTATAATACACAGAAGCAATACTTGCTGACGTTGCCTCTCCTTCATGGATTGTCAGGGCTTAGCTCTTTTATGTAGAAAAACACATTCATCTTGAAAGAAGGTGTGTGTGTACACATTCACAGTCTCTGCTGCTGTTATATTCCAGGCCTAGAAGCCAATAGGATTTTGTTTCAACTTGAAAAACAAACTTTATAAATACTAAAACTTATTTCAAAACTATGATTAATTTTTCATTTATTGCATAGACTGTTTGTTCTGTACTACATCATACAGTGCTTATCCAAGGTTGAAGTCTCCCACTTGTAGCTGAGTGATGCTTCATCCTATAGATTGCTGTACAACGTGGCCCAAAGGAATTTTGAAGAACTGAAATTATGTGTTGCAAATATTTCTTACATTTATTTACTATTGGCAGTGCTTCCCTTATATTGGATGATATTTTAACCGCTTAGGTTTACCGAGTTTTCAGGTGTCTGGGATTTTTATTGTGCAAGCTTTGGCTTATTTAAAGAGAGTTTCCAGTTTTCTGTTCTTTAGCTGTACTGAATTCTGAGCAGTTTTAAATTCTCCTTACCATTATGCAAGGTGGTACATAGCTTGCTTTTAAACAACTTTGCTTTGTTACACTCTCAATTGATCTTCCTTATCTGGTATAATTCAGCTGTTTGTCTGGTTTCTTTCAAATAACACCTTCACAAATTTCCTGAACAGTGAGCCTGGAATGCTTAATGGTAATAAAAAAGTCACGTTAAAATGTAAACCAAAAAAAATTGTAAAAAATCTGCTCTTTTTTTTTTATATGATATTACAGAGAAGTTATAGTAAATGTGATTTAGAAAGAGAAGGAAGAGAGGTATTTCTTGAACATCCTAATAAATAGACTTTTGTCCTTTACAGGAACAAACCTTGGCTCTGAGGAAAGAAGGGATAGGTGTTGTCTTAGATTCTGAACTGCCTCATCTCATTGGCATTGATGATGATCTTCTCAGTACTGGTATCATCTTGTACCACCTGAAGGTAAATACACATCTGTGTTTCCATAGCCTTTTTATGCCTTGTGTTTTTCTTCAGTAGAAAAATTGTATTGATTTGCTGTCTAAATATAGTGCTCATTACATTACTATTGTAAGAAAAGCTCCTTATGTTTCTCTGATGTAGTAAGAAGAGCTCTTAAGAGGTTGCAATTGATTAAATTAAAATATTTGTTAATTTGCTGTTAGGTTTATCCTGAGGATCAACTGGTTAACCAGAGATAGGTGTTAATGTATTTTTACCTGTGTATATTTACCTGTGTATATTAGTTTGTCATTCATCTCATTAGAAAGCTTGACTTTGAAATCCAAATCTAGATCAGTTGTCTCAAAACTTTGAAGGTGGTTCTGCACAGGACAGTTGAAACTAGAATTTGCTAATAATACTGTATAATAATGACTAATAAGCATTTCTAAAAATGCTACCTGATTATTTTTTGCATGTATGTTAAATATGTATTTCATTCAATTTACTCTGAGAAAGTGGAAGGATAAATTATATCCTTGTGGGGGAAAATAATCTGTGTTTCTCTCTTAATTAGGAGGGCCAAACATATGTTGGCAGAGAAGATGCTATGACAGAACAGGACATTGGTATGGAATTCAGCATTTTTTATATTCTTTCTTCAGTTGTTTTTCCTTCTTCCAACTTCCCAATATGTGAACTAAGGTTCATATTTTTCCCTTTTTCACTTAGTTGTTGTGTGATATTGCGTATTTAATTTTAGCAAATCTGGGAGATGAATTACGTGGTATTTGCTTCAGTGTGACCTCTAGAATAGCTTGTGGGCTTAAAATTTATTCATATACTTGTTACTAATCTATTTCTTGCTTCTCATGAAATAGCATCCTGTAAAAATACCATCCTTTTTCATACAGCACCTGCTACAATCACTGCAAAATCATTCCCTTAACCTTTGTATGATGATAGTATTGTTACATTGTTATACCTAACACAGTCTTTGGACTTAAGATTTGAGTTGAAAAAAATTCTGGAAGTTGGAAAAAAATCTACTGATTTTCTTATTCACTGTTTATGAAAGCAACTCACTGCCAGACCTGGACTGTCCTGTCACACGTGTTCCTTGAAGGCAGTTTTATTAAGTAAACTGTATCCTTTAATTATTGAGTAAGAGACCCAGAGTCAAATAACTTAGTTTGGTATATTTTTGCGGATCAAAAGTTGCCTGGATTTGAATTACTGTAATAAATTCCATGAAACTACCAAACTTAGATTGCTTTTGGTTATTAAGTAATACACATAGAGATAATCATGCATTATTTAAAGAAAAAGTGGAAAGTAGTGTAACTGATTGATAAAAGACCTGAACGTCACAGAACATAAGAACTTTATTTCAATCAATTTTCTTGTCTGCAGTGGCATATTATATCCTGTCTTTTCACACTTAAGCATGGTTCCTTTGAGGTCAGGAAACTTTCCCTGTTTTCTGGTGGAACTGGTCAAAAATATCTCTCTACAAATACCAAAGTTTACTTTTCTGATTTTATTGGAAGGAAAGGAGCATTTGCTAACCAGATGCCAAAGCACAGGAGGAAAGAACATTACACCAAAAAATGCAAAAGCAACCCAGCACACTTCTTTCCACTATAATAAAACAACAGAGTCAACATTTAAGATATGCGGGATATGATGAAGGAAGGAAGAAAACATTGTCCAGAATAAAGAGAAAATATACTCTCCAATATATAGTGCAATGTGTTCTTAGTAAGATATGTTAGCATGCTCATCTTACTAGTTTTGAGGAGAATAATTATGTTATCTTATTTCTTTGTGTTTAGTTCTTCATGGCCTTGATTTGGAAAGTGAGCATTGCATCTTTGAAAATCTCAATGGCACTGTGAACCTCATCCCACTGAACGGAGCGCAGTGTTCTGTGAATGGTATTCAGATTACAGAGCCCACACACCTCAACCAAGGTATTACCCAGCCTGATGGCACTTTTCATACAGCCTCTTTGTTTTTTTCTGGCAACAGGCAGTTGCTTTATATACAGCAACTGCCTGTATATAAAGGAGTTATTGTTTAATTAATTTTAATTTCATGTCCTTTCAACTACAGCCCCAAACCATCAGGAAAACCACGGAGTTTTTGTTCTGTCAAAGAACTGCCACTGGTGAAAAGAGAATTCTTTATTAGTTTCAACTGCTTCATAATCTTGAGTATGATGTGATAGTTACCCTTGATTTTGTTTGTTTTTACACAAAGGGAACTCCATGCCAGATGTCTTACATTGCTGTAATATTAAGAAAAAGAATATAGATCTTTATAGGACTAAAATAATGTCAGAGACACCCCTGCCCCCTCCTCGAGCTTCAGGTTGGTCCTACTTAATACTGTTGCCAAATCCTCTTGTACAGCAGGAGATTGAGCTGGAGTATCTGTTCTCTGCAGCTGTATGGAAATGACCAAAAGGGGGAGGCTAACCCTTAGGGAGGAAGTTTAGAGAATTATAATTTTAATATAAAAGCTTTAAAATCTGGAAATGAAAATGCAGCCAGGACAGCTGGGAACAAAGGTGTATTGTGTTGGCCTGGAAAATACTGGCTGACAAGTGAGCTGGTGAGTGCTGCAGCAGAGGTTCAGGATGTTTTATCTTCCAGGAGCACCCAGAATATCTTCCCGTTCAGCAATGAGCTGAAAAAGACCTGTTTAGGAGTGAGCTTGTGACACAGCTCAGCTGCTGAAAAACAATCTCACTTTACATTCCTGGAAAGAAGCTTTCAGAGTAAGCTTGGCCTAACAAAGGAAGGATGTAGTGTTGGACAAGGGGAGTCTTGCATCTTTTGTGAACTCTAAGAAATGCTTCCAAAGGCTGCTTGCAGAAAGTAAGGACTTTTGGTGTAGAGAGGGGATTTGTTTGGGTTTGTTTTTTGGTTTTTTTAAAGTGCCAATTTCTTCATGCAAATGCTTGTTTCTATTACAGATATGAAAAAAAAAACCCACCAGCCTCCTTGGTCTTAGGTTTGGATAAATCCCATGGATAAATTGTTAACAGTAGAAACATTGACATTAATGGCAAATAACACTGTAAACAATCAAAATTGGGTTTCAATCTCTCATCTTTACTTTATTCTACTGCATTTCAAAGGCAGTAAAGTTCGGTGTGCCTCAAAAGAGAGTAGGAGTTTGGATGCTATTTCTCTCGTTCAGATGCCTGTCACAACTTTGTTTGTATACTGTGAAAAGTGGAAACATGACTTTTTTTTCCCCTCAATAATTTCTTTAGACAGAAATTTGGAACTCAAAAGAAAAGGAGAGGAGAGGGATGCTTAGTGTTACTAAATAGTGAAAATCAGCTGCATAAGATGACCTTTTGTGTGTGTAACCAGACTGAATCTGAGAGGAAGGTACCAACTGTGACATTAGGTGTGCAAAACTGATTAAATCACTAGTTTAATGACTCGTGCACAATCCATACATCCTGGCTGTGTTAGCATTTAGTCTCACAGCATGAAGTGCCAGCCTCCTGAAATATCTGCTTTTAGGTGATGCTGATTAACTGCTGATATATTTAAATGTTTCCGTTTATCATTAATAGCTGTTCATTTGAAAATGTGTTAGATTTTTAGACTGTCATGGAGCTTAAAAAAAAGAGGCATAGTAATTAATTACCACTTCCTTCTACAGATTACTTCCACCATTTGTGTATTCTGGCTAATGTGGCTTTTTTTTGTAAATGTAACCTAACTACATATTTTTTTACTCTTAAGAACATATATGGTGGGATTTCTAAAGGTAACGGTATTAATATTCACAATTATAGTTTGTCCTTTTCCTTAAGTATATCCTCACCTTAGAACAAGTTTTCAGGTTTTTGGGCCAAACTATAAACCCTTCTGTACTTTAAAGAGAAACCTAGGAGTTATTCCTATGATCCATCATCGGAGATTGACTCTCATGTGCTTGCTGTTAAGTCTCTCTCTCCTCTTTTCTCTTAAATTTATGAAGTTAGAAACAAATATCTATGACTATTCATTCTGAAATTTTAATTACTTTATTTAAGTTTCTTCCACCTAGGGAGGTTTACAATGTTTACAATTATTTTATCTTCATTTGAAAGTAACTGCAGGGATTTCATACAGATTTGTGAAAGGTAATTCTTTCTAAGATAAGAGTGAGGTAAATTATTTGTGTGTCCAAAACTGAGGTTTTGTGTAGACAGCAAGAAGTGGCTGTAGTGCTTTTTGCCATTTCTTTGCCAGGACTGGGTGACCTAATTTGAGTTGGTACGCTTAATTAAGCTGATTTTAAGAGAAGCATTCCTTACTAAGGACAGCATTTCATTTCAGATGGTAAGAATTTGTTTGTGATTAACAGTTTAAGTGGAGCTTTTTCATACTGTGAGTGTAATGGAGTCCTTTTTCTTTTTAAAAATGCCTCGTATTGACTGACAGACAGATCAAATGCTTGATTCTGTGGTGATGAACTTGGAAGACTTCCATGTTATGACAGTAGTGAGACATCACTGACAATGTACTTCTTAGTAGGGAAGTATTAATCTTGGTACCCTTGTCTTTAAAATATGATAAGGATTGCTCAGAATCCCATTATTTGTGACCTGTACCTTAACTAATTAAATACAATAACAGATCTGCATTGAGCAATATGAATTATTCAAGGTTCTTCCCTCAGAAAATAGCTGTTGGGTATAAAAGTCTAATAATCCTGTTTTGAGTGACAATAAACTTCAGTGTTCCACAGAGAGAAGTAAAATGTGAGAGTACAAGTAATGGAGATCTAGAGCTTTTGATGTAGGTGAATTCAAACCTGACAGTGATCAGTAGTGGATGGACAAGTTTGTTCTTGGTCACATCTATGGATGTTCCCATTGGATCTGGTACCTACTCCTGGCTTGCAAAGTAGCACCGTTGAAGAGTGTATAGATCAAATTAGGGCAGCTGCTTCCTCTACCTATATTTGTTCTTTGCCTGAACTCCATGAACATGATCGACCTTTGTGTTGGTCATATTCATGCAGTATGTGAACATGTGTGGGTTTTTATTTTTCTGTAAGTAGGAAGAGGAAGGAATAGACTGTATACATCAGTTAAGGTAGCTGTGACTATGCATGGATATACACTTGCCTTGTCAAAATGCATTTTCATTTTGTTCTCGCTTAATGGAAGTCTTTGCTTACATGTTGTGTGTCTGAAAAATTACGTGGTACTTTTGGGTGCAGAATGTTGTCGGTGAGTGGTCTGTGTTTTTCTCATCAGGTGCTGTTATATTACTTGGAAGAACCAATATGTTTCGCTTTAACCACCCCAAAGAAGCTGCCAAGCTAAGGGAGAAAAGAAAGGTGAGATTAAATCAGCATTTGGTAAATTTAAACCTTTTCACAATTTTCTTTCTAATATAGACATAACTGGACTGTTATAGAATACCTTTACTATTTGCTTCACATACTTTAGTTAATATTTCATCAGGTGAGGCAAAGTAAGAGTTTGTAAACATGTCATTACTTGTCTAATACATTTATTTTATGATCTGTTGTTAGAGTGGACTGCTGTCTTCCTTCAGCTTGTCTATGACAGATCTTTCAAAATCCTGTGAGAACCTGTCAGCAGTTATGCTTTATAATCCAGGGTGAGTATATTCTAAAATGCAGTTGTTATAATTCCAACCATTCTTCATTTTAGCTGTTTGAAATGTTCCAAAGGCATTATGACTCAAGTTAACTGTTTTTCCTGAAAAAATGCATTGTGAACTGAAAATTAAGATCTCTTGAGTTCATATATTACCAATAAAAGCACAAAAAGGCTGAGAAATGGCTTGTGTTCTCACCTCTGTACCTCTGAGTAGGTGGTCAAGTTAGGATATGGAAAAAAGATTTATTATGCAGTTACAATGACATAGAATGCTTATTGCAGAGAAGCTGTTTTTAATGATTTTACCACTGTTCTTAAATGACTTACAGAGAATTGATGCTGTTTTGTTCTAATTTTTTTTTCCATAGCTGGTGGTTTGAATTGAGTGTGAGATGAGGCACTTTAACCACCTATGTGCTTTTGAAAAATTGGCTCTAAATTGAATTATAGGCTTGGATAGTGCAGCTTTATTCCTGAGTTTTACTGTGGGGTTGCTCTTTATCCATTAGAATTTAGGAAGATTGGACAGGTAATAATAACTTCAAGTTGAACGATGTCTAAATAACAGGGAGTATGTGTAATAACACTGCTTCAAATGTGACTGTTACTCTTTTGCTACTGAGCTACCTACAGAGATCTCAAGATTGTGAGCTGGTTGCTGATAAATTACAACTTATTTTGAGACAGAGATGGTAAAGAAGATCCAAAAAAGTATATGTATATTTTTCTATTTCTTTAACTCTTCAAATAGCTCAATCTAAAAACTTACAGTGACAGTTGCTTGTATGTTTTCCGTGAGCTGGGGAAAATTCCTGGCAGTTGTTACCTCTGGTTATTGGTCAGCTATCCTGGGCTTTTCCCTGACTAATAATGTTATTCTGCTGCAATATTGTTATGAATAATTGTATTATACTGGATATTACTGACTTGGAGTTTGCAGTCAGTATAGAGGAGGACACGTTGTTTCAGCATTGCCTCACTAGTCATTCAGATTTTCAGCAAAATATAATGGCATGGGCAAGGCCCAGTTGAAGGTATGCTTAAAAATGATTTCCCAGCCCAAGAAGTCATACTGTCTTCAGGTAATGCCAAACAGTGCCTTATAGAGAGGATTTTTCTAGTAAACCTTATATAAAAAAAAAAAAAAAAAGAGAAAGCCTGGAGAGTTACTTGATTGTCTCTGATGGAGTAGATTGCAGCAAATTCATCTTTTTTCTAGATATGTTTTAGGGAATATAGCTTTTTTTTTCTTATTGGTTCTTCAAACATCTTGCTTTGCTTTCTTGGAAATTAAACAGTATAGATAATTGTATTAGATTGTCAATGTGTGCAGCAATTTTTAGAAACATTCCCATTTTTCCTATTTAACACTTCTTGTGACTTTTACTTTCCTTTGTGGGATATGATTATAAGAGCACTCTTGCTCTTGAAATTTAGGATAAGATTAGGTGAAACACTTGTCATGTTCCTGAACACTTCATGCCTGTGCTTTATTAAACTGTAAACTATAAACAGAGGGTTAATTATTGTTATTCTCCTGCTAGTCTGCATTCAGTTAATATTTGTGAACTGTCTTGGAGGAATAGATATTTTGTCCTGCTTAATTTGTAAACACAAGAAAGTTGTATTACATAGGGAATGCAGGTCACTTGTTTGTGAGCAATAAAACCTGTCTGAGGTTGTTTAATAGTCACTTGTTATGTGTATGTGTTTTTCTAAGAGAGGAAGCTTGTGAATCATTGAATTGTTTGGGTTGAAAGAGACCTTTAAAAGTCACCTAGTTCCAACCTCTCCTGCAATGAGGAGGGACATCTTTAGCTTGATCAGGTTGCTCAGAGCCCCATTGAACCTGACCTTGAATATTTCCAGGGATGGGGCATCTACTACCCCTCTGGGCAACCAGTGCCACTGTTTCACCACCTTAATTGTAAAAAATTTCTTCCTTATGCTTGTTCTGAATCTACCATTACCCCTTGTCCTGTCACAACAGCCCTGCTGCGAAGTCTGTCCCCATCTTTCTTATAAGCCCCATTCAAGTACTGAAAGGCTGCTATGAGGTCTCCCCAGAGCCTTTTCTTCTCCAGGCTGAACAACCCCAACTCTCTCAACCTGTCTCCATTGCAGAGGTACTCCAGCCCTTGGATCATCTTCATGGCCTTCATCTGGATTTCCTTCAGCTGGTCCATGTCCTTCCTGTGCTGGGGACCACAGAGCTGGAGGCAGCCTTGCAGATGGGGTCTCATGAGAGTGAATCCCCCCTCACTTGCTGCCCACGCTGCTTTTGATGCAGCCCAGGATACAGTTGGTTTTTGGGCTGCCAGTGCACACTGAGGGGTCATGCCCAGCCTCTCATCTACCAGTCCTTCTCATTAGGGCTGCTCTCAATCCCTTCAACCCCCAGCCTGTACTCATACTGAGGGTTGCCCTGACCCAGGTGCAGGACCCTGCACTTGGCCTTGTTGAACTTCATGAAGTTCATGTGGGCCCACTTCTCAAGCTCATCCAGGTCCCTCTGGGTGGCATCCCATCCTTCAGGCCTGTCACTCACACCACTCAGCTTGCAGACTTGCTGAGGGTGCAGTTGATCCCACTGTCTGTCATTGGTGAAGATATCTAACAGCACTGGTCCCAGTGGTTGGATCTTCATAATTGAAACTCTAACCCCTATATTTTAGATGAATAACATATTCCATATAATCAATGTCACGCCTAAGAGTACACATGTTCATGCAGTGCAGAGGTGAGTGTTGTCCTAATAGATCAGTAACTTAAAAAAACTAAACACCTCCCCCACAAATCAACCAAACCAACCAACCAACCAAAACCAAAAAAAACCCAACCCTGAAAAAAACCTCCAAACCTCAAATGTGACTATTTTTACTTCTTTTATAACTACTTGTGCTGGTTTAAAGGTAAACCAGCAGGGGAAATGAACTCAACTCAAAAGAGAGATTATAAGTCAGAATAACAATTTAATAAAATAATACAATAAGTACAATTATACAGACAAACAATTGGTTTTAACCCACGAAACCCAAATATATAACCCAGCACCTTGGGGCATGAACAGAGTGGTGTTCTTTGGGCCCCCTGAGTCCAAAGGAAAAAAAAAGTGAGGGGAAAACCTGTTGGTGAGAGTGCTGTTGCAGTCTGGTCAAAAGTGGTGACTGCAGTCCAGTTGAGGGTGGTGGTCTCAGTCTGGTTGAGAGAGTGAGCTGCAGTCTTCCTCTGGATCCCATGAGTGGTAAAAAGGTTCCAAAACTCCAAGTTTATATATTCTCCAGTTCAGGCAGGAATGCTAAGTCCCTCCCTCAGAGCAGGGAATTCCATAAAAGGGTATGAGGACATGAACATCTTCCTGTCTCGCAGGCCTCTAGTGCTGACAATTTCTGGGAAATTACATGGAAGGCTATAGAATACACAGTTTTGGGTTACACCCATACCATGATGAACTGGTCTCAGCTGTCATAACTAGGACACTGCTGCAAAGAGAAAGAAGGCTCTGATGCTTGCACTGTAGTTTAACTGAGCCCTACAAATCAGTAGAAGAAAGCATCTTCTATAATTGATGCATCTTTATGGACAGCAATTTGGCAACAGCAACTTTTCAGCTTAGGCTGGGGTTCTATGACAATTTTAAATTTATTTATGTTGATGCTAACACTGTTTTTTTTACAATATCCTCCTTTGTGACAGCACTTGAGTTTTCCTGATCATGTCATGAGGTTGTCCCAAGGAGGTAATTGTGCAAAAAATGTTACTTTAGGGGAACAGGGGGCTGGGATAAATGCAAGTTAAAGAAAAGAATATGTTTTGAATAAAGCAGACCCCAAGCTCTTTACTTCCAGCTAAAAATGCTGCTACGCAAGTGCAGTGCTGCAGTGGTTATTCTTCTGAGTGGTGACTGTTCAGCCTGGATGAAACATTCAATAAATCCTGTCTCTGAGTATCAAAAGCAGGGTAGTTGTACCCAAGAAGTTAGGTGGGGTTGAGCATCTTACATTCTGGAAAAGTGCAGATGGAAAAGAATATCCTGCACAAAATTTAGTTTGGATTTTTTTTTTTCAGCAGGGCCAATAGTATGAGCCTTAACTACAATAAACTAGAGTATCAGTTTCCCATAACATGATGCTATACTGCCCACCACCAGTAGAGGCCTAGATTTGGTACTGGCCCCCTGGGGTTTTTTCTGTGCAATATTAGTAGCTGACTAGCATTCTGCCTATTGTTAATTTGCATTTTCAGGACCACTTTTTCTTCCAATCTCAGTATTGATAACCTAAAGACTGGTAGCTAAATTTGCGATTTCTATTGGTTGCAATAAAATCTTGTAAGATCTGGCATCTTTCGCAATCAGTAGCAGAAGAGCCTGTGGGGTATTAACCTTCACTTGTTGTGAAAGCAACATGAGGATCTTGCTTACTTTTCCATGTGAAAATCAGCATTATCCTTAATAGTGTTTTCAGATGGTCTTTTGTTGTTTGTGGGGTTTTTTGTTTGGCTGTTGATTTCCCATATGTGGAGAAAGTTGCATGAAGTTTTGGCTTAACATGCAAAATTCTTTGTTCTGCTTGTTCCCAGTCTTTGTCTTTAATCTGGTGTCATGCAACACTGCTTCAGATAATAAGCATTGGATAAAATAGAATTCTGCTCATAGATTTATGCTGAAGATTTCATTTGTGGGCCTTTTGTTAGCTACATGGTCATCATGGCTAGGCTTTGTGAACAAAGATTTGGGAGCTACATGGTACTGTAACCGTAAAACTACTGATGAGAAACCTTGGTCTTGTCATGGATTTAGTATGGGGGGTTTTGTTTTGTTTGATTGGGTTTTTTTAAATTAATCTCATAAATTGGGCTACTGAATGGCATTATAACATCTTTGTAGTCCTGCCAGTCCTCAGTATTTCCTAGCAGATGTCGTACCAGATTGTACTTTTGTGCTGTGTAAATTAAACTACTGTAGTACCATGCTAGTAGAACTGACTTCCTTTCTCTGCAGCTTATCTACACTCCTCTTATCACTAGATATGACACGTTTTCCAGGAAAACGGTGTCTTTTTAATTCAACACTGATCAGATTAAGTTCCTTTGTGGTAGATCTACAAAAGAAGAAAGAGTGGATTCTAGTCTTTAATATCTGTATGTTTCTTTTTAATTTCAAGCTAATATGTTTTTTTGCTAGTCACAGTAGTGTTCACATTAATAAAGAGTAGAGGTTATGTGAAAAAGATTTTTATTGGGATAGACTAAACTGAAAAGATCAGTCTGGCATCTGTGCTTTGTAAAACTGGCAGTGATTTGCGTTTTGGGCAGGGATTTTGTGATGCTGAGATATTTCTTTTCATTAGCTCCTTAAAGAAACAATGTCTCTGCCATGAGGCCTGTCCTCACTCCCCAGGTTCTCTCCTGTCCTGAAATAACTTTTGAGGCCACAATGAGTTTGAAGCAAATATTCCAGAGACAATGGTTTCAGAAGTGGTGAATTCCTAAATGTATTAAGAAAATAGGCAGCCAGCTGAGGAAGACAGGCACCATTCTTACCCCTGAAGGAATAAAGGCTGCAGTGTGAGCACCTTAGAGAATGAAGACACTGTGAATAACCCCATGGCACGAGAGCCTTCAGTGAAGCTCAGACCATCTTAGGCACCACCAGGCAATGACAACCCTTCTCTTCATAGGAGTATTTATTGGTCTAAAATGCATTAAATATGCATTTTTAAAATACCTCCATGTTCGGAGGCTGTGGACCGGAGTGTTGATGATGATGATGATGATGCTTCATATTTGGCTCTGGGAAGGAGCCCTTTTCATTGAAGAAAGAACCACTTCTGCATAGTTCACACCTTTTTCCTGAACAACGTTTTGAACACTTCCAGCTTCATTTCAGTATGAGGTAAAACTGATTGTTGTGACACCCCTGTTGAAGGTATTAGGGACAATTCCTCCAAGAGAAAATCATGGAGTTTGTAACCACTGACCTGTTTTTATACCAGACTGATTGCTGTGATGGCTCATTTTCTTTGTATTAGATCTCAGTCAGAAGTTAGTTACCATTTTTATGCTTGTATAAAATATATCTGCCAAATTACTTGTTTTATAGGACAGTCAAAATACCAAAAGGTTTTTGCTCTGGTTTTTGCACATTATGTTACCTGATCTGAAACGTTTTACTTCATTATGGCTTAACCAAGCGTGGGAATACACTTAAATCATTCTTTGCCAACTGTCTAAGCAGAGATGGTCGATGTCTGACAGTGCCCAAAGGACACCTGCACTTGCACAAATCAGAGCTGTATTGACTGGGATCTTTATTATTTTGGACTTAAGTAATGTTGAATATAGTGGCATTTGTTAGCTAAACCCTAAGTAAGAAGTGATAGCTAACAGCTCTGAATTCCAGATAGTAGACCATAGCTAAAGGGAGAACTTTTGAGGTATAGCTTAAAAAAAAAGGGGGGAGGGAAAAACCAAAGCACATGGTAACCATTGAATTAAGTTTTTGCTTTCTGAAGGCCCCCTAAGATTGCTTTCTGTTCTCTTCCAACACTTTGAGGGTTTTTCATTGCTGCTGCAGGAGTTGTGATCAAATAAAAAATACTAAGTTATCATCTTCGCTCCTTGTGCTGTAGAGTGCCCATCTTGGTTTAATGCAAATGTGAAAAGACTCTTGATGAGACAGTTACATGAAAGCTCTGAATGGCTGGAGTTGTGTATAAAAATCTACCTTGGCTGATCTCTCAGGGATTGTAGAAGGCATTTTTTTAAAAGGAATTTGTGAGAGCTATGGAAAAATGGAATTTGCTGAACTGATCATTCTCCAATATTGCAGCCACTAGAAAGATGCCTCTTGAGCATGTTAGGAATCAAAGTTCATTAAAATAGCTTTATAAATGTTAAATTATTGGTGTACTTTTTGCATACTTCCAAGGGCATTTTCTTTTTGTTCTAGGCATTTCTATGATTTTAGAAAGAAGTATCAAAAATACTTTATTTTTAAAAACCTGTCTATATAATTGGGATCATGTTGTCTTAAATTGAAATTTGTCAAAACTTGAAGTCAACTTGTGGTGCAGTCTTGCATTTTTGTCAGTGTTTATGGACTGTTTCACTAACCTCCACATCCTTAAACTGTAACAAGCCTGAAATAAATTAATGTTTGTGTATTTCGTTGAATAATCTAGTTCATATATAGGTTCTCTCTGCCATTTTTAATATTTATTGTGAATAACTTCCTTAAGTAAATCTTTCAAAGGAAATTAAAATAAGAAAAATATTTCCGTACAACTGTAATAAAAGCTGATATTAAAAATTACATAAAATGCTCTCCCATGATTAGTCAGATCCTTATCAAACTAAATACATTAAAATCTCAAAATATTTTAAATAAATGGATTTTAATTCTGTTCAGTGCTTAAATGTTGCACTTTGGGATTTTTCAACCCCACTGATTACATCCTAGGAATGTTTTGGAATTTTCTTTTTCTTGGAAGGAAAAGGAAGAACTACAGGCATCCACTTGTAGTTTTGTAGCGCTTTCCCTTCTCTGAAAATGGCCAAATTAATAAATCATAGGATGATGAGCATCATTTTAACTATCACTGGCATCTGAAAAATGTGCCTAGAAAGAATAATTATTTAAGTTTTACTTCTGAGCTGTAATGTGATGAATGTTCTATGATTCTAACCAATTTAACCTCTAATAAAACGAACTGTTGTTGATTTTGAAGTATTCTGTACTGCTAATATATTTTTTGTATCAATTCCTTTCTCAACTGATTGCTCTGTTTCCCCCTGCCTCCCATGGCAGTCTTTTCCCTGTAAAAGGACCGATCTGTCTAAGGTAGAGAAATTAAATTTCTATATATTGATTGCCATGTCTGCATGTAGTTAACTCAAGAGGCTATGCTAATCACTTTTATGTCTCTTCAAACTTTCCCTTTTACATTTATTTTTTCCCCAGAAATTAATTTATTTTTCTGTTCATACTCATGTCAGACAGCATGGTATCTAATTTGTAACCCTAATGAAGGAACTATTTTCTGTTCTTGTAGAAAGCAGTTTTATGAAGCTTCTTTTGTATCATTGTTATCATCTAAACAGAGATTGAACTGCATCATATCTTCCTACTTTTGTGACATTCAGGAAATAACCTTTTAACTGTATTCTTTTTTTTTAAATCAGGCTAGAATTTGAGAGACAACAACGAGAGGAGCTTGAAAAATTAGAAAGTAAAAGGTAACATTATTCTCTGTGGTATTTATGTGTATCTGTAAGTCCACGTTATAGACTCATTTAAATCACTGCTTTGGGATCACGATGTTAGTTACTCAGCAAGCAGAGGACCCTGAATAGCTGAATTGTAGCTAATTGTGATTTTTATAAGCAAAGAAACTCTGAAACACAAAGATATGAGGAGGATAGATTATACAAATCTAATATATTACCTTTGTTCTTAATTTTTGTGGTGTTGTTTTAAAGGACAGCAAATTACATTCTTTATTGAGTTTGTTGTTTTTTTTTGCTTTAACTGCCTTTAGATTAATTCGAGATAGCAAAAACTCACATGTTGCACTCTGCTTCTCTTACATAAAACTGTGGTGTGGAATGGACATACTAATAATGCTTATCAGAACATTATTTGGGTATCAGTTTGAAGTACAGAAGAAAGCATTGTTGTCAGCTGGCAAACTGAGCTGACTGTTCTGGCACTCATATCTGCTAAGATTTTGGAGGTGATAGCTCGGACCTTGTTGCAGATTCCAGCACTGATTAGATTCATGCATTGAAAACCATTCTGCCATCTCAGCCCTAGATGGCTTGTTCCATTTTGAAAGAGCTCTTTATATAGTTGGACTAGGTAAAGTAAATTCAGAAAACCTCTGAAACTCTGAAGCACTAAAAGATGCTGTTCAGCAACTGATGCAACATAGGATCACTGATATTTATCCCTTTTGTTATATTGATGGGATTTGAATTCAGATTGTGCTGAAATTGGTTTGCTTGTGATTTAATTTATCTGACTTTAACTTCTCACAAAATAACCAACTGACTTGCAGGTTGTCTTTACTTGTATTATGGGGGCAATGGGGCCTTCAAGTCTTTCCGCATTTGGAATGTGCTTAACCTTTAAAAGAGAGATTACACAGGACATAGTAATTTGTCTTATATGTTATAATCTGTTTATCGATAATTCAGTCGGTGTCAGAGAAGGCATTGTTTTAATTCATCTGTTGGCTTAAATTTGGTAAGGCAAATTGCTGATCAAGTCCTTTTATACAAGTTTGTGTGTATGAGAATGTATATATAAAAATCTATATTTATTCTTCACTGTGTGCATGGATGTGTTCTATCAATATTTTTATTAGATTTGGCAGAACTAATAAAGTCTTAATTTTTTACTAACAAAAGTGCTATGTAGCGTGTCTTCCTATAACTTTATATATCCACAACTTTTTATGTTGACACAGAATATATGAGTGTCTTTTCCATTTGTTTCACGCATTGAGTCACTTCCAAGCAGTGTAAGATCTCAACCTGTGGCAAAACAAAATTATTAAAGAAAGAAATGGTTATATATACTGGAAAGTCCTAGACCAAACCTTTTTAACTTCATGCAAATGTTTTACTGCAGGAAACAAATAGAAGAGATGGAAGAAAAACAAAGATCTGACAAAGCAGAACTCGTAAGAATGCAGCAAGAAGTAGAGTCACAGCGAAAAGAGACAGAGATAGTTCAGCTGCAAATTCGAAAACAGGAGGAGAGTCTGAAACGGAAAAGTGTTCACATTGAGAGCAGGTTAAAGGATTTGCTGGCTGAAAAAGAGAAATTTGAAGAAGAGAGATTACGGGAACAACAGGAGATAGAGCTTCAAAAGAAAAAGCATCAGGAAGAAATTTTTTCCCGGGTCAAAGAGGAGTTGCAGCGACTACAAGAACTTAATCATAATGAAAAAGCAGAGAAAATGCAGATTTTTCGTGAACTAGAAAGACTTAAAAAGGAAAAAGATGAGCAATATGTTAAGCTGGAGTCAGAAAAAAAAAGACTTGAAGAACAGGAAAGAGAGCAGGTGATGCTTGTGGCTCATCTAGAGGAACAGCTTCGAGAGAAACAGGTCATGATAGACCTCCTGAAGAGAGAGGATGTGCAGAGAGTTGAAGAAGAGAGAAGAGACCTTGAAGACATTAGAGAATCTCTATTGAAAGTCAAGGAAGCCCGCTCTGAAGGTGATGAAAACCATGAGGATTTAGAAAAAGCACAGCATGATTTTGTAGAGTTCAAAAGGAAACAGCTGGAACAGTTGACTATTTTGGAAAAAGATTTAGTTCAGCAAATGGATCACCTAGAAAAGGAAATAGCAGATGAAAAAGGAGCTCTGGAGCACTTAAAATTTGCACATGAAGAACATTTAAATCCCAAGAGAGATGATGAAAACTCTGTGGATCCCATACTCAGGGCTGAAGAAGTTGACAAGATAAAGCCAGTGGAGTACAGGCTCCAATCTAAAGTACGCCAGCTTGAGTACCTGAAGAGTAATCATTTGCCAGCTCTGCTGGAAGAAAAACAAAGAGCTTCTGAAGTCCTTGACAGGGGCTTGTTAGGGTTAGATAATACTCTCTATCAAATAGAGAAAGAAATAGAAGAAAAAGAAGAGAAGCTTGCCCAGTATAGAGCCAGCACAAATCAGCTGGAGCAGCTTCAAGAAACCTTTGAATTCACAGCCAATGTAGCTCGTCAGGAAGAAAAGGTTCGGAAAAAGGAAAAAGAAATCCTTGAATCAAGGGAAAAGCAGCAGAGAGAGGCTCTGGAGCAGGCTGTTGCTAAGTTAGAAAGGAGGCATTCAGCTTTGCAGCGTCGTTCGACGATAGACTTTGAAATCGAAGAGCAGAGACAGAAGCTGGCCACCCTGAACAACAGCTGCAGCGAGCAGGCAGGGCTGCAGGCCAGTCTGGAGGCTCAGCAGAAAGCCCTCGAGCAAGACCGAGAACGGTGAGTTCTGTGGTGGCTTCCATTGATTAGAACCTATCCAGAGAAGGTGAATCATTTTATACTTTAGAGAGCATGACTTGTTCTGTGTCCCAGTATTTGAGTTTCTTCGTGAGTTTCAAGTAGTTTACCCAGAATTGAAACTCTGCATTGTTTTTCAAAGGATTCTTGCTCACTCATTGATTTCTCTTGTGTTCAGAGACTTATCCTGTCCTCAGCAGGATATTATTTGCATTAGCCAGCACAGTACTTTAAATTGTTTTACAAAGCTCAGACAACCTTATGTTCTGCCCTTACAAAAAACGGACCATCTAACTTTTTTTCTCTTAAAATATTTCTGTATAGCATTTTGTTTCTTTATTAGTAACAAGTCAAATGTTTGTTCAGGGGTTGGAAACGAATAGTTACAGTAGACCTGCCAACTGTCTCTCTCAACTAGTGATGTACTTCTGGAACACTTCTGGTATTCAGAGTAAACAGGGGTAATATTTAATTTTTCTGTTACTGGTTTCAGGGCTAAATAAAAATAAACTAGCCATATATCTATGTAAAGTTGGAAGCTTTAGAAGGTTATTGGCAAATACACAGAGGCTTTAATACTGCCCCTGTGTGATGACAACTCCTTCTAGGTACAGAAGCAATGTCATCAGTTATACACATGATATCTGGTAACATCATGTTCAGCCCAAGTATGGGAAGCTCAGACAAAAGTGATTCAGGTAGGGAAGGATCTTTCTGTATGGAAGAAGAGGAAAAAATCTTTTGTTTCATTTTTGACCTGAGTGAAAATCCACTAGGATTAATGCATTTAGTCCCTGCAGTACAGAAAGAGGGCAGAATTGTAATTTTTAAATGTTTTATCTGAGTTACTAATACTGAAGCTTTAAAACCTGTGAATATTGGTGAAACAATGAAGTAGGTTTTTTCTTGAGGTACCATTTGTCATTTGCTTTTTTAATATTTCGCTGATTATGTGAATCCTCCTTCGTAAGCCCTTGAAACAGATGGCTTGATTTAAAAAAAAACTATGAAAACAAACTTGCCTATAGCCATATTGAAGAGCTCTTCTGTATTGCTTTCCAGTTAAACCATTATCAGAAGAGAATAGTTGCTTTCAGTACACTGTGTAGAGATGACTTTTTCAACATTTATAGCTACATTGTTTGGATTTTAGTTAAGCATTTTCAGTACTGATTTATCATTTTGTAGTGGATATTGCCATTATTTTCCATAATTGTCTTGGACATAAAATCTCATTTTCTACACTAAGCACCTCACTCGACTAAAGTGAGCCATAAACAACTGGAGGTTCCACAAAAATACACAGCTTAGTTAGTCCTCAAGAGATTGCTGGGTTGTGTGATAAGTGAAAAAGTATATTGAAAGCTAGAAGACTGAGGTTTGGAAAAGACACCAAGGAAGTGAAAAAATATTTTTTTTCCTTGTTTTTTTCTTGTTTACTTCAAAGTTCTGTTGTACAAGCTAAATAAAACTTTGAAGTCTTTCAGTGAATAGCCCGTGGGCCCGAATAATTCAATTCAGAATGTTTTTGTGAATGTTGAGGCAGAAGAAAAATCTTTCAATATGTGATAGTGTGTTAAACATTTCAGGTCACTTATTGCTCTTGTGTTTGAGTTTACGCTGCACAGTACATGATGCCATAGTAAGCATATGAATTATATATGTTTCTTATTGTTTATCTGGATCCCATTATGTGATGATATGCTCTAGTTCAGTATTAAGTCTCTAAAAATGTTTAAGTGCAATATTCATTTGATATGCTACAAGACTATAATTTCATCATACCTGGATAAAATGGTTTTTTTTTCAGTTTGAATCCTGTATAAGCTCAAATTTTTTCACCTACAGGGATGACCCACAAAAAGATAATTTGAAGTGAACTTATATTGGGATATTGCATACACATTTTGTCTTTACTAGCAGAGGTTTGGGGCAATAGAATGAACATAAAGCAACTTTAGAGTCATCTTTGAGGCAATGGGATGCATCACTCACAAGTGGCAAGGTGCAGTTTACAGTTCTTACTGGTGGATGCATCACAAGACTGACTAAGCTCACAGCTATAAAAAGTGATATCTTTTCCTATTAGGATGTTTACAAACCAAGAGATAAGCTTTGTTCCTTTAATATAATTTTGATTTTTGTGGTTAAATTGATTTTCCATAGATGCAAACACTCTCCTATATCCACCAGCCATCTCCCATCCACTTCCCCTCAGGACACAAGATTGTTTTGCTGCTAATCAGAAGAAACAGATGGCTTTTGGCAGTGCTGCAAAAAGTACTCTACAAATGAAGTAACAATTCAGCCTAAGCCTCAGCATTCATAATCTCTTTAATTTTCTTTTAACCCCCAGGATGGAATAAAGTAGTTGTAGCATTGTACTTCAATTTGGATATATACAATTGTAGGAGAAGTGATAGAATCCCAACTTTGCATAGTTTCCCCTGTTTTTTGCAGGAATTTCTTCTCTTTTATTATTTGATTTTTAAGTAATCTCTAGAAAAACAATAACCTTTAGAGACAAAAATTGTAATGAAAATGGGGGAGATTATTACTGTGTTACTAATCTAATCTCAGCTACATTGCAAGTGAAAAGGGTGTTCTGCAGATTACTTTATTATCATATATTTTATTTTGACTAACTGATAAATAAAGACTAATTGATAAAGCAAGAAGTGCTTTTTATTTCCTACAAAATGCCTCAGACATTTTCAGTCAAAACAGGGTACCTAATTTTACGTATTGTATTCTGTGCATGAATGTGGCTGAAATGAAATTTATTTGTTAGGAAAAGCAAGGAATCATTCAAAAGATGATTTATTAGGTGCATATATAAAATAAGTACTAGATTTTTATTTTACAAGTAAATTTTCAAAAATATATATACAGATGGAATAACTGGAAAATGAAATTTATATATATAGTACAGAATTTTAAAGATTTCCTTACAATATGTTTTGCCACATCAGTGTCTTAGGTGTTCTTTGGGGTTTTGTATTAGTGCTTAGTATTTCAAGGTTTAAATTTTTTTCCCCTTCATGTCCTCATTTACTTCACACTGGAAGGTAATAAATGAGGTCACTGATAGAGTTCTGGAAAGAGGAACATTTATTCAAGTGATTCTAATAGACAGGTTAGGTCTTATGAGTTAATAATGAATGTGCTGAGTTAGATACCTTTTGCACTGTAAGTTACTGAAGTTGTTTTATTCAACTTAATAATGCTGTTGGAACATGGTTTTAAGCTGTTTCTTTTCCTTTCTAAATATACCTAAAGAACTATTATGATTTTTAGACCTTCATAAATATTAATGCCTACAATCTTACATACATGTACAGTTGAAGTACATTACTTCCCATCAGAACTATGGAATTCCACTCTAAACCAAAGCAAATTACATCTTAAGATCTTTTTTTGTAGCCTGGACCAGGAAATTCAGCAGCTGAAGCAAAAAATATACGAGGGTGATGGTGCTCAGAAAGGAAACCATGGAACACTGGAAGAGAGACTCTCCCATAGCACTTCCCCTACCAGCTCAACAAAGCCACAGCCACCCTCTGCTCCTCTGGTTGATGACAGGTAGGTAACCTGCTTCCTGCAATGTTTTGGTAGGAATACAAGCAAAAGCTTTTGAAAAGAAATATTTTGAAAGACCGTTCTGCCAGGGTTGGATTTTATTTAAGTACTGTAATTGTACTGATGGTAGTTCGCCGAGTTCCCAACAGCGCACCACAAACTCGTGAAATTTAGCATGGAGTGCAAGGCCCCCATGTTTCCAGACTTCAGGTGGAATTCCATCAACGCCAGCTTCCTTGCCGATTTTCACCTGCTGTATGGCCTTAAGGGTTTCTCCTAAAGTGGGGGCGGTATCCAATTCATACTTCACCGGTTGTTGTGTGATGGACTGAATAGCTGAGTCTTGGACTACATGGCTGGTACTGAAAAGAGTCTGAAAGTGTTGCTTTATGCTGATGACGCCGCCCTTGTCGCCCACACAGAAGCAGCTCTGCAGCATTTAACATCCTGCTTTGCAGATGCTGCTGAGCTCTTTGGGCTGAAAGTCAGCTTAAAGAAGACAGAAATTCTCTATCAACCAGCACTTCAGGAAGTCTTCCATCATCCCCATATCACCATTGGCGAATCAGAGCTCAAATCAGTCCAGCAGTTTAATTACCTAGGTAGCCTCATCTCCTCGGATGGTAAGATTGACGGAAAGATAGACAACAGGTTAGCAAAGGCATATAGTGCCTTTGGAAAGCTTCATAAAAGAGTTTGGCAAAATAAACACTTGAAGAAAAGTACTAAGTTCAGTCTTTACAGAGCCATTGTGCTGTCTACTCTCTTATATGGATCTGAATCATGGGTCATCTACCGCCACCACCTGCGACTCCTGGAACGCTTCATCAACGCTGCCTCTGTACAATCCTAAACATCCACTGGTCAGATTATGTGACTAACATGTCTGTTCTAGAACAGGCAGCAGTTATGAGTAGTGAGGCCATGTTGCTGAGAACACAGCTGCGATGGGCAGGGCACGTCTCAAGGATGAAGGACCAACCACCACCTCCCTAAGATCCTGCTTTGTGGTGAACTTGCCACCGGCTGCCGCATGAGAGGAGCCCCAAAGAGAAGATACAAGGACTCCCTGAAACAACATCTCACCCTTGGCCATATTGATCATCATAACTGGTCTACTCTGGCCTCCTATCGGGAGGTCTGGAGACACATCATCTATAACGCTGCTGCTGCCTTTGAGAAAGCACGCAGGGTCACTCTTGAGGAGAAAAGACAACGCAGAAAGAATCGTGCCTTGCTGAATATACCATCTAAGGAGTCTTTCTGCTGTGCCTTTTGCAACCAGACGTACCTATCTCGTATTGGCCTTTTTAGCCACCAGTGTGCTTGTAACAAATGTGGGTAGAGCCCTTCCCAAATCTTCGTTCTTGAAGCCCAGCCATGATGTAATTGTACTGAAGAACTAGTCTGGAAATAGAATTTGTGTGCTGTATTCTACTATAAATGACCAACAGCCTAACCTGTTGTTCCTGTGCAGTTTGTTTTAGAATAGAGGGTTGGGAAACTGTAGGCTAAAATGTATTTAAATTGTTTTTGTGTTTACAGTTACTTGTCTATATGGTTTTGCTTCATATACACTTAAGGCAACAAAGTAAATTAAATTATCCTAAACCTTTTTTAATAGGGCGGCTGCCTGCCTGGTATCATTAAAATCTGTTTCATCTGTTCTTGTTACATTTACACGTGCAGTTGTTGATATCAGCTCTTGGAACATTCCTTCTGTTTGAACACCAAACCTTTGTTAGCCCAAGTTGCTGATATCACAGCAGTGATAAATGCAAACCGTGAAGTTACTGAAGATGCAACTCCAGCCTTCTTGTTCTCCATCACTCTTAGTCTCACTGCCACTTATATGTAGAACTGTACACGTAGCAGTGGCTTAACCTGGGGTCTATTAATTTGTCTAATTGTGATAATAAATTGCTAACCTTTGCCTGTTGGAGAAACACTCACTCAAAAGTCTGTGTTCCTTACAGAGGGATAAAACTGGTCTAACATTAAGCCTGCTAATTAAGAGTTGTGCAGTACTTAGAAGCATTTCAAAGAGCTCTTTAGTCTGTCTTAACTTTTATGTAAAATACACTCCTTTTACACATACACATTTTCTTCTTTATCTTGAAGGATAAATGCCTTTATTGAACAAGAAGTGCAGAGAAGGCTCCAGAATATTCATCATAAAGCTGAGGATAACGATGTTAGTGTGGCCTGGTCTACAGAAAGTTTAAAGGTGAGTAGAGATGGGTAGGAAATCCTGACCTTTAATGTACTATGTGAAACCAGTGATTTAGTTTTGTTTTTCAATAATTTTTATGTTTTCCTATGTTTACTTAGTTTTAATTTACAAAAAAAGTAAACAGTAAATCAGGGATATCAGTTTTTAGATTTTGATCATCTTTTTATTTCCAGCGGCTGGTTTATGTTGTATTCTGTGGGGGTTTTGGCAGGGAATAATGTGTAAATGGCAATAGAAAGTTTTTAGATAAAATAAAAATCTTCATTTTATGTCAGGAAAAAAATGTGTCGATAAAAATGAATGTTAATCTGAATGGAACTTTATACATGTAAACAAATGCCCATTCAAAAACTGATGATCTGATTGATCCAAAGACTGGGTTGATTGACTTCTAAGCCAGTGGTTTTCATAAGTATTGATAAGAAAATTGTTATTTTTTGTCTATTAGAAGGACTGTCTCTTCCTCTGAATACTTTTAAATGAACTTATACAAGAAAGGCACTCTTTTTAATAATCACCTGTACCTTTTTTGTGCTTAGGATAATGAGAGGCTTAATAACGGCACTGTTCAACGGAAGCTGAAGTATGAGGTAGGTCATAATTTGTCAGAATGAAATGGTTGTCTTAAATTATGGCATGCCCTGTAATTAAAATTCTTAATGTTTAGCTGCATAATTAGAATTTTGAATTCACAGCAAGATTAATGGCTAACAGACACGGCAGTGCATTTTTCCAGCTGGAATTAAAGTGATTTTTTTTTTCCAGATTTGATCTAGCTTTTTCCTTATTTGAAGGTGTGGTGTTATTGTGGATCTCTCTGCCTTGTTTTGCAATTATTCTTAATTTGGAACAGTATCCCTTTCCTTATTTTTAGAGGAGAAAAACATTTATTGAGGAGAGACTGTCTGAATTCAGCATATACTTGACATTTTTGACTCACAATGAACTACTGTAATGGTGTCTATAATATTAGCACAAACAACCAGGCAAGTTTGCCTGAATCCTGTCATGGAGGATTCGTACACTCTATTTATGTATTTTTAAAATGAGGCTTAGACACCTCCTACCATATTTGCTTGTCTAACTGTTCCTTGAAACACTGTTATTACTTGTTTTGGTGAGTAAATCCTAAATACTTTTATGGATTAAACCTTAACAGTGGGAGGGCTGCAGCACTTCAAATTTGGACTTTTTTGGACTTTTACACTATCATTTTTAAGCTGTGTTGGACTTTTTGCACTCTCTTGATTAGTATAGGGTTACTTTTTTCTGTACGTGTGGGAAAATACTAAAAGGGCTTATAAGTTTCTGCATCACCCTTTGACCTTCCTGTGCTTTTTGAGGGAAGCAAATATAAACCAAGTGAAATGGATACTGTACAAAGAAAAAGCAATGGTGGGCTGAGAAGATCAACCATTCCTGAATCAGATCTCAATAACTTCTCTTGGATTTTGTCTTTCTCATTTTGAGAGATTGTACCAATTCTGAATGATTGTTCAAACCTAATCAAAATCAGTCCTCAATTTAAGAAGATTTTACAAGGATGTTTCTGTTTTCTTCTTTTGAAATTTTTAGCAGAAAAGTCAACAGTGGCAGCCACACTATGGCTTTCCATTTCTGTCTAAAGATGGCAATTGTGCTTCTGAGTTGCGTGGAGAAAACACAGGAGTAAGAGATCATAAGAAACAGAAGGCATATACAGAGATGCTGGATTTATTTTCCAGTTCTGGAAGAATCTCCTCCTCTTTTACATCAGAGAAGGCATTTCAGAATGAAAGGAGTAATTTGGAACAGGAGAGCTTTGCTTGTCATTGTGACATTAAAAGTAGTTTAATTCACTCTAAAAATACTAATACTTTAAAGAGTAAAAATGTTTCTTATCAGAATGTTTTATCTACTTCTTTACAAAGTCCTGACTTTAATAATGTGGCTTATTCACTCCGCAAGGTTGAAAATTTCAGTCATTTTGATGATAAAATAATTACTTCTCCAGATTGTGACAGCTCAAGAACTGAATCTGATTGTTCCCACTCGAAACAGCTGTCTCCTGTAGGATCCTTAATGGGTGCTAATGAGCAGACTGGCTTTAACAGTGTATCATGCCTTCTCTTTCCTCAGTCTAACATGCATTCTGAAACAAAAACTTATAAAGAAAACAGCCCATTAAATGCAGTGTACCCAACAATTGAAGACCAGTCTAGTAATTCTCAGCTTCCAACACAGAAAGCCTTTGATTTGACCCCTTTTAAGTCAATAGCTTCTCATTTTGATGTGAGACTAGAACACACTACCAGTTTGGGGTCTCTTGTCAGTAAGCTTTCCTGCCTTTGCAAAAATACCAGTAGTCAGCTGCTCCACAGTGGAGTGGTTTCCAAACAAATCAAGGAGTTGGGAAGTTTGTGTGACAGAAATGAGAGGTGTGCACAAGCAGTATCATTAATAAAAAATTTGCCATTTATAAGGAACTTGCAAGTAAATGTGTTCTTCAAGTCAGATGTGAATCAAGACATGTCCCACACTACTGATGACACCAAAGCTCATACTGAAAATGTCATTCAGACTGTGTCTCCTGTGCAAGAGGCTGTCACAGTGTGTGTGAGCACAGAGATCTCGGATGACTGTACGAGAAAACCCCCTGAAGGATTTACATGCTGTAGTAAAAATGAAGAGCTGGAAAACACTTTTGTGTTAAGACAGAACTTTGTGCATTTTCCTGATGTCTTTTTGAAGCTTCAAGTCTGTTCCCTGGAAAAAGTACTGGAATTTTTGACCTGTGCTTTACCTCAGATTTCTGTTAGGATGGAGGAGTTGAAAGGTATCTACTGGCTTGCTGTTGGCAATTGCAAAAAACCTGACCCAGATCCTGCTTGCTTGCTTTTGTTCAGCTCCATTCTGTATGTTGTTGTTTCATCAGCTGAACAAGATACCTCCCAGAGTTCCTTGGCACTGCTTTGTGAGGTCCCTATTGACTCTATAAAGGAGATTCAAGTTGGCTTTGCTGGACAGAGTGTTAGTCTTCTGTGTTCTGCTGAAGATGGTTTACTCACGATATTTACCTATAACAAGCACGTCACTCAAAGAATTTGCCACGACATAACAAGCATTTTGATTTCTGCAGTGGATGATGATGCTTATTTAAATCACCAGCTCTTGAAAGATGATTTGATTCAGATTTCACTTAACTGGACTTCAGATGTAAATGACTTGGTTTTTTCAAACGGAGTGCGATTGTCCTGTAAATTTCAAACTGAGTTAGCTGATCTGGTTTACTTACTCCATGAAAATATGGGAAGTATTAAACCTTCATTAGGTGACATTCGTGTACTGCTGTATACCTCAGTGAAAGTAGACTGTGCTGAGCAGACTGTGTATAGAACTCTCGTTCTTACAACTACTCATATAGGTCTCTTAAAGGAAAATCATGCCCCTAACATTCGGGATGCTTCCTGCCAGCGATCACAGTTTGACACCCTTCAGCTGTACAGTTTGAATGATATCCGATGTGCAATTTTGCCAGACAAAGAGAATTGCACAAAAATTGAGCTTGTGTTTTCTAGAAGGAGCAAGGTTGGATCTGATTCAGGAACTGCTTTTTCTAAATACTGTGAAAAAGAAATAAATACTCAACTGACAGTCATCCCATCAATTCTTCAAAGCAGTTTGCATATCCCTTCGGAAATCTGGAAATTAACATTCAGTTCAAGTGAAGAAGCCATTTGGCTAATTATGCATCTGACTAGGTGTTGAAATCCAAATACATTTAGATACATTCAAAATAAGAGGGTAATGAATATTGATAAAATCCTTTTTTGTTTCCTTTTTTTTAATCAATAGACAAAAGGGACCTTTGAGCCTCTAAAGGAATGCCATAGACTGTGTACACACATCCTAGCAATAATAATTATTACTTGAGTGCTTGCTTTTTGTGGGTCTCTGCTATCCTGTACATACATTTCCTTTGGAAAGTGAGGAAATTAAATGTTTCTATGTTATGTGGTAGGTGGATGAAAACTATAATTACAGCTCTGCCTTCTGATTTCCATTTTGGCTGTGTTTTCTGGCTTCTTCCATCTACTATCTGTCTTCATTAATGTCTTCTCCATTCCTCCTCGATTGCCTTTTCCTTAATTTTTCTGAGTATCTGTTTTTCATGCTCCTCATTTATTTCATGCCCCTGATTTCAATCAATATTTCAAAACATCTGCAAATTTTTTTATCTTACATTTCACTGCGTGTTCTTAATACTACAGATATTTACAGCTTTTATACATGCAATTTTGAGAAGAATAGATTTGACAATTCTCTCCCGCTTCAGAGTTTTGCATTTAAGGTTGATTGCACTTGCACATCAAAGTTTATCACAAGTGCAAAAAGAGCTGTGCTTTAAATAGCATTTCAACCTTTGGTCATGCTACTGTACCTGTGGCAAAAAATGTTTTGGGGTCTGTCATCTGTGTATGTGTTTCTCATGCTGTAAATGGATAGCTGACAGCTGGGGATACAGCCTGACAGTTGGAGTGAGTTTAACTCTAGAGTTCTGTCCGTGCTTAGCCTTACTTTCACCTTTTTCTGCTTGCTTACTAGTGGGGTTGTTGATGCTGTGAGATTGCATCTCTTACAGTCTCTTTAATACTACATGCCAAGAAAGAAGGAAACTATTGAACATTAGTAAAAGACTTCCATTAGTGAAGGCTTAGTACAAGGTTATTTTTTACCTGTTACCCTGTCAGATGTTCAAATGATAAATAAGCTGTGTTGTCTCCCATCTTTTGTTTCTTCCCATGTAAAGGAAGCTGAACACCTTTTGAATCCTGTTGCTTGAGTGTGCCATCTGCCTCGTTTGAGGAAGATGGTTCTTGGCAGAAAAAACAGTGGTATCTAATCTGAAATTCTAAATTCTGTAAACATATTGCCAGCAGAGGTGCAATCTTCCACTAGACAGAGTTAGACTTCGGTCTCTCTGCTAGTATAAGAACATTTCCCATTTGTTTTTACCATATGTTAAGACATGATAACGTAACTCATATGGGATTTAAAAAGAAATAGCTTGCACTGGATGAGGAAGTTATGTCTGGAAGGATGAATGCTGGTTTGGATAGAGAATTATGGGGGTTTTTTACATTACAAAACTTGCTACTTCCTTAAGGAAGTCCAGAGATGAGCAAAATATGTCACATTATTTTGAGGTACAGTGAGGGGGAGTTAGCAAAGAAAGTGCACACAAATATCTCACAGAATGTGGAGTAGATGGAGCAGTAACCTCCATCTAGTATCAGTCCTGCTCAGGAGTGGCTCCCTCAGTGACATCACGGAGGCATTTCTTCTGGCCCTTGCCCAAAGTCAACAGTGAGTGGCACTATCTGGGAGGACTCTCTTGATCAAAGCTGTTAAAGGAAAGCAATTTCTGCAACCGATTTCTTTTCAGATTATACCCCAAAGTTAAGTGTTTGTGCATATTGTGTTTCCCAATAATGTGTTTTTCCTCTGTTGTGCTTGTTTTCAAATCTTACTCAGTGAATATTCTGCACTTTTATGAAAAAGAACAACTTCACAGCAATATCTTTTATTCTGATGTAAAGTAAACATAACATAATGATCATTGTTTATGAATATCAAAAGCATTATTTAATGCATTAGGGTGTGTTTTCCACAACACTTTGTGTTTGAAATTGTTTTCCTCTCTATTATTACCATTTGTAATAGTTCTCTGGAAATGACTGCCAATAAATTATGTGTTGACAGAGGTGGCTTTAAGAGTGACTTTATGGTTTTATTGTTGTTTTAAAACAGATTATATTGTTGTCAGGGCAATGAACTCCTCTTTTTCCCCAGAAAAGAATTGCTTACATTCCTATGCTTCAGAAATGAGTTTTAGCTGAAAAGCCAGTAATGTTGGGAGTGGTGAAAGAAGGGCAAAGTGGACAGGAGAGAATATTTGTTGTGAAAACAAAGGTCACTAAATTTTTTTCCATTTAAACAAACTTTTTTTATGTTTTCTTAAAAAAAATAAGAAAAGGAAAAGGGAAGTTTATGGGAAATACCCCCTAGATGAAGCCAGTGGAATGAAAATTTACTTTCTTTGTGTTTTCTTTTTCACTATTTTTAATACTAATGTTAAGGGAAATGACGTTGTCATTTATAATTGACTAGTAATGAAACAAGTCTCCCCTTCTGGAGAGCTGTGAGGATGCCAAAAGGCTCCCTGGAACAGGCAGAAGCATTTATGAAGGAGTTTCAAACTTTTCTCTAGCTCCTGCACAGTATCACGCTTACTGGAAGTCACCAGGAGTTGCAACAAAGGACATGAATGTTGAGAATACAGTTACAGGTCAAGTGATGGAGTGCTAAATACAAATACATCAAATACTATCCCATATACAAATTTATAAAGTTATAACCATAACTTGAAAGTGATAGTTTTCCAGTCTTTTGTTGTTAAATTGTATTTGTCTTGATGATGCTGGGTTTTTTTAAGTGTGAGTTCATTAAGGTTTTCAGACCAAATACATTCATTGGAGCAAATGGAGGACTTCCTAAAAGGCAGTTTCTGTACTTTTTCACTCTAAATGCTTATGCTACTTTTGGACACAATCACTGCAAAGCATTAATCTTTTCAGTTTAAAAGGGTTTTGTTTTTGACATAACTTCAGAGTTACAGATTCCATCTGGCTATTGGTCAGAGTAATGGACCCTCATTGCAAATACCTTTTTAGATTGTTTTTTTCCAGACTGTGCAAATTCATTGTAGCTGAGTTTTCTGATAATTAGATGTGATTTAAAGAAAATAGTAGGAAACTGTTCTGACAGTGGATTGCTTATTTAATTATAAAATGAGTTTGGATTTTTAACATCCAAGAGCTTTCTGAATTGCTTAGAGCCCTTGCAGCTTTGCATGATATTGTAAACATGTTTATTATGTAAAGACATACAAAAATTATGGTTGACTGTGAAGGCTTGATTAATGTACTTATTTTTTTAAAAGAAGGTTAATACAAAGTCTTGATTTTGATATCTAAGCTGAAAATGCCTTTTCAAAGAAAGGAATATTTTTGAATACAATTTTTATGCATAAAAAAATATTGGGGCTTGCTTAGAAAAGGAGATCCACTTTGTTTTCAAATGGTTACTTCATTTGAGAAATAATTTCTGCCTCATCCATGCTCTCTTTTCCTGCTCTTCTGGCCAAGAACACATTCTTGTTTTTAGTGAAGTTCTTTTCTCTTTTTCCTTATGTAGTGATTTTGGTTTTCCTTTGTTCTCCCTATTTGGTATGCACATGAAAGCGGATGGTCTGTCGTTCACTGGGAGCAAATCCAGACGACCTAAAGGACCCAATTAAAATTAGTATTCCACGGTATGTCCTGTGTGGGCAGGGAAAGGATGAGCACTATGAGTTTGAAATAAAGGTAAGTGCTTTTCAGTCGCTTTTCTTTAACGTTTTTGTTCCACTGAGTGCAGTTTTTGGTTCTCTTTCTGTTATGAAAGTGTCCTCAATACTGCTAAATAAGAGAGGTTGTGAGAAGATATGCACAGGACACTATAAAGACAGGTATTTTCCAAGTGGATTGATTGTACAGAGGAGACTGGTAGCCAAACTCTTGGGCTGAGCAGTTCCTAAGCCAATGTCAATTCAGTTCAAAGTGTTGCAGAGATGAGGATTAAGTTCCTATTTTTTATAGGAAAGCCCTTTATTGAGATGCAAATGTCAGGTATGGAAAAAGTTCAGGCTTGAAATATTTACCTGAAATAATGAAAGCATAATTAAAGTATTTTGCACATATGCACAACAAAGGCTTAATTCCTTTCAGGCTCTCATTGTTCTTCTGATACTTCCCACCCTGCATTTCCAAAGTGTCACTTCTCCAAACTGTTATCTGCTTCCCCTCCATTCCAGTGGCTTTCTCAGTTGATCCTCTGTCCAGAAATACTGGGGGGGCGGGGGGGAAAGCATATTCATTTTGTTTCCTCTGGTACTCAGCCAGTGTTTTTCCAAAGCAAGATGTAAAGTCTAATTGGAAACGTGCTCTCAGTGCATGTGGACATGTAGCATAAGTGATGTACATGGCATCAGAGTTGGCAACCTCCTTCCTGAGTGTACTGCCAGATGCTTCGTTAGCTGCTGCGAGGTGGAGGAGTGACCTCCCTCACAGTGTGAAGGGCCATTTCTGAACTGTGCTCACATTCTCTTTTACAAAGGTTTTTATTAAGATGGGCTACCTTAGCTCTGTTTGTTCTAATTAAACTTTCATTTTGAAACATACCGCTCAATTTTTGGGTGGAATACCTCCTTTTGCCTGTTGAACTTTGATTTTCCTGAGGCCAGCAAAAACCCAGAGCCAGAGAGATGCTGAGAGATGAGGAAGTGCACGTGAAACTTCCCTTAGGACTGTCCTCACCAACTATTTTCTGCACATGGGATTTACTAGACTAGGTGATGGTTAGTCAAGATAACAGATAAAGTAAAAAAGTAGCTTCTCTTCTTAATAAGTTGGTGGATTTCTTTTCCAAGTATTCTCCCTTCATCCCTAAAACCCATGTAGGCATCTGCAATGAAGGAACAGTTGAAAATGTATCTGCAGTTTGGGAGTTTGGCAGTTTTGGGGATGTTTCTTACAGTACTCCCTTACGTGAATTGATCCACTGTTAAGGCTTTCTCCTTTCCCTCCAGGTCTCTATGTCACAGTAGACTGCTTTTGCTATGGTCAGGATTTAGCTCCACACTACAATCCACAGACCTTCCACAAACTCTTTTATTTTAAACCTTTTACCAGCAGAGCTCCCAGGTCTAGTTTGATCTGTATTAATCTTCAGATGCTCCTACAGTTATTCTGCAGAAAATCAGAATACATGGAATAGTGATTTTTTTTTTCCCCTTAAAAATTAGGAAAATAGGAAACCATGACAGAGAGGAGGGAACACGTACCTGTTTATTTCGTTTCTTCCTAATGGATCAGAATACCATGTCAGCTGTTGAAATAATTTCAAATTTCAGCCTTACTTTACTTAGTTCAAGTTTATTTTCAAGTGATCTCATATGAAATAAATGTCAGTGTTGTGGAAGGGCTGGGTTGTTGCTAGTCTCATTTCCTTTGCTAGCTCCTAAGCTTTCTTCAGCAAGGGTCCTCTTGCTCTTGGAAAAATGGGTAGCTGACCTATTTGCATGTAATAGCATTTTGGAATCTGACGAAGGGACAAGGGATGATTGAATTGAATTTTAAGTCCCTAAACCTGTGAATCCTGGGTATCTCAGAGGTATTTTCCTCAGAAGATGTTTCTAGTCATTGTATTTGTAGTTAAATCCTTCATGTTGCTGTAAAAAGGAGCAAATGTAATGAATTCCTGTATATAACTGTCATGGTTTGAGATAGTCCCCAAATCCAATTCCCTAGTTCCATTCCCCCTCCCACATCTCAACCTAATGTGAGATGGGCTTTTCCAGACAAAACACATCAGACTCAAAGTGGGGGAAAGGGAATATATTACAATGACTGTACAAATAAATACCATATCACATTATACACACGATCACAAACTATCTCTACCATGACATATAGTATTTACAGTGGATCAGGTCTCCTCTCCCCTCCAAATAAAAGTCCAGGAGGGAAAGAAGGACAGATCCCTTCCAGTCCTTAAGCAGCAGTTCCTCTTCTGTCCTCCATGCAGCAGTAACTGGGTTGTTGTAGCTGGATCTCTGTTCAACATACACAAGGGGGTCTCCAAGCCCCTCGGCTCTCCTTCGGTCCAAGCGAAGGCCTCACCTGTGGACTGCCAGCAGGGACAAGACTCGCATCACCACAGGCATATCACGAAATGCAGGGGCATCTTCGTGAAAGTCCCTTCCCCAGGGGATTCAAGTTCCCGTTTGCAGAGCTCCGTGCCCTGTCTCTCAGGCTGCCACCGCGGCAGCAGTGCAAGGGGGGGAAGCCAAGGTCAACTCCCCCCGCATTCCATCTGGCTGTCCCGGTCCAGCTCCGGGACGCCCTGAGCTTCTCAGCTCCTCTCTCTCTCGTGCTGCATACTCCAAGGCTCCTCTAAAATAGGAGTCCATGTCCCTCTTCTCCAAGAGGGTCTCCAAGGGAGTTTTGGGGGATCTGGTACAGTCTCTTACCCCAAACTCTGTCTCTCTGCTGCTCTCTTCTTCTCCTCCCTTTCCAGGAGTCTTCTCTCCGGTGCTGCATGTTGTTTCTGCTGCTTCTTCAGTTCAGGTCTTATCTCTGGCTCTCTGCCACCGTTTCTCTGGTCAGTCCCGGCTGCTGTTCTGTGCCCATGGAGAAAACATTCTCCCGGCATAACTACAGGCACCTAGCCCAGCTTTATGCTGTTCCAGGTCCCTGCAGCCCCCCAGCCAGGGGCTGGGAGGGGGCCAGAGGGCCCAAGGGGCTTAGAGCCCCTTCCTCGTGGCCCTACAACATGGCCACCTCTCCTACAACAACCAAAACTACAACTCTTCTCTTCCGGTCTGGTTGTGATATGTTTACATTTCTGCAGGAGCACCCATTGGGCAGAACTTCAAAACTTCTAGGGGTTTCCACCCCTTGGGGTCTACCACTTCTCTTAGCCTCTGGGGGAAAACAAGGTCCAAACCACGACAATAACAGATATATACATTTCTTCTTGTGACATGCAGTAGTAAGGATTATTTTGCTTATGTACCAAAAGAGAGAGAATGAGTTCCACTTTTCTTGGCAGCATCACGGTCAGTTCATAAGTCTTTCAACCCTAACATACCATCCAACAATATTTCCTTTTAGTGCAGGTTTAGCATCTTGTCTATCTGGACATGTATGGGAGCAGGCCAGCAAGATGGTCTGTCCACTCAGGTTCTCTCACTGGATACAGATCCTACTTTAAGATGTTGAGTGAGTCCCACAAGAACCTACTGGAGAGAATTCAAAACAGAAACAAAACCCATACTTTATTAGAGCTCAGATAGCACCTTCTTTTGCAGCAGGATATGTCACAGAGCTGTTTGTGCTGCTCTGCTATTAAGTATTCTGTATGAATTGATGCATTTCCAAAAAAACTTCCGTTTGAGCGACAGTTTTATATGTTGTCTTTAAATTCATGATGAAACAGTAATAATTTAATCAGGTCTAAACATATTTATGTTAGAGCTAAATTAGAATGCCAGAGAACTATTCTTGTATTCTCTCCTTCCTTTCATGTTGTTGTGATATGCAGAATATTCAGACAAGGCTGTGTTACAAACAGTGTGTGGGAAGAGCTTTTGCATCAATAAGACTGTTGGCATCTGTTACAGACAGTGCCTGTGTCTGCAGTACCTATGGATGGCAGAAGGAGCAGTGAGGCAGCAGAGTAGGTGGAACTCCAGGTCACATAAAGGCACAAAGGGTCTTCTGAGAGCAAGTGATGGAAACAAAGCTGGGTATCAAGCACAGCCCTGCAGGGATCCTCTAACAAAAGGGAAAGTTGTAGATGAGCCTTCTCATTCTTATTCAGCTTTTCCTCATTGTTCCAAGTGCTCTCCTTTTATTTATCCTGTTTGATATCCTTTCAAAACTGGTTCTTTTGCTGGTGTTTCAAAGCCTTTCAGTCATGTCTGACAAGTTCTCTGTGGGAGAAGATTCCAGGCAGATGCACCCCAAAGCAGTACTTTCTTCTAGCCAAATGCCATGGTGGGGCTGCTCAAAAAGTCCACATTTCTAATCTGTTTCTTTCTGAGTGTAGTGAACTATTGCAGAGTGGGAGGAAAGTGGCAGCATGTTCACTGATATATAGTTCTTAAAGAAAATGATGCATGGCCCAGAACTACCTAAATTAGTAAGAAGAAAAAGTCCAATATTCCCTCAACTCTATCAGATTAATGCCCTCAATAAAAAATAAATTAAAAAAAAATTATACGAAATTTTTAGGAAGCTTTCAGCTTTTCAGGTGCTGTTTTCATTGGCAGTGTAAGGAACAAGATCCCTTTCATCAAGGTCCTTTTCAAGAAATAGGAGTTTTCACAATGACTGTAGACAGTTTAACCAGCCCAGATAAGCAAAGTGGGCATTTTCTGTTCTAATTGTTTCAGGATCAGGTGGAATATTTATTTTTCTCCCTTGCCATGGTTTTACTTCTATTCCTACTGTGTATAAAGAGAGCAAGTTCTGTGGTGTGCTTTGCAGTGGAATGAAATGAAAATGTCTGTTATGTTATTTTCTGTCAGTTATCATGAGAAGAAATGATAAGGAGACAGAACTGTAATATCTCCTTTCAGATTTATAGGTTTTACATAGGAAATGTTGTGTTTGAACGAAAAAAACAAACCCCACAATTCTGAGGGAAGTCTTAAGATCACGGCAGTGCCTCCATAAGAATATTTCAAAAATCTATCTTACAGAATTATTCAACCATTTGGGCTTTGTTATTAAGAAAATATTTTTAACTGTACTAGCAAATTATGAAAAAAGAGCTTTTCAAAATTGCTTTACTTGATATTGTTCAAATGATCTGCACACGTCCCTGTCTCATACCTGCAGAGTGTATAGTCTGTCATACAGCTTTTTTAAATGGGGGAAAAGAATCCCAGCCCAAACTGGTTGGATCAGCTGTAGGAGTAAAAAGCTCTGTTCTTGAAATGTTACTTGTATGTCAGGTGTGCTGTAATCTCCTTATACAAGTAGAGTTTGATTCTATCTGTCCTAATAAGGTTATTGCTGTGCTTTGGGGACCAGTTAGGATTTTGTTTAGCTTTGAAATTCATTTTTCAATAATATCAGCTGTAACAACAATAAAATTATGCAATTACCTGCTAGCCTGATTACAGGAGTTAGGAAAGTAAACAAAGGAAAGTAAAAAAGAGGAAGACAGGGACCAAGTCAGGACCAAGCCACCAGAGAAGACTCAAGAGAAAATCCTTCACTTCTTAGGCAACACAGATACATGGCTTTACTGTTTTCCTTCCTATCCACCTGTAACAAGTTGTTTATTTAACTTCATAGAAGAAAACTAATAAATAATTGGCTGCAGGCAATTTGATTTGATTAAGTTTGGTAGCACCCCATCACCTAGACAGCTGTCAGATGCACAGCCAACATGACATGCCTGCTCTTCCTCAGGCTGTGTGGCTGGAAGAGTCCTGGATACTTTGTGCTAGATTGCTCCTCCATCTGTGGAAACCCTAGGGGAAAAAAGAGGTCACTTTTGAATAAGGATCGTATACAAATGAAATTATCACAGCAAAATTTCATGACAGTAAAATATTAAAAGACAGAATTAAAGCAAAATGAATGCTGTAATGAGTAACATCTTTATTTTATAATTATCCATTACACTCAAGCATTGTTTACTTGAACATGACACAGCCCTTTACTTTAAAGTAATTATTCAGCAAAATGGTTAATTGGTTAATTGAGATCAGTGTAACATGCATATTCCTGAATGGTTGTTTTAGTTAAACCTAAGTATGCATGTTAAATCCATTCACCTGAGTTGTAAAGTCTGAGACACTGTTAACAATATATTGAGGGAGTATAATCCATCATGCAGGTGTCCTAGAATCATAGAATTGTGAACTTTGGAAAAACCTTTAAGATCATCAAGTCCAACATCTACCCACCACCACCACCATCTTATTCACCATTAAACCATGTCCTGAAGTCCGTATCCACAATGTTCATATCCACACATTTTTTGAACACTTCTGGGGCTGGTGACTCCTAGTAGCAGTTGAGCTTATTGGTTGCATGAAAGATGATTTTTTCTCAGAAATAGTGAGTTTTTATTGTGGAGACATGCTAGAAGAACTTACGTTACAATGTTTGTGAAATGTTTTGAGAAGGCCAGTTTTGTTTTCTTGCAGCTTTTAACTGAAAGTCGAGAAAAAACCCACCCCAAACCTAGTTCCTCTTGTCATAAGACAATAATTTGTGGTTACCTAAACACTTTCCCCAGTTTCCTTGTTCTGTAATCAGCAGCAAAGGCAGCAGAGTTTGTTGCAAACACGGGGTAGCAGTTGTCAGCATTGGTGCTTGAACACTGGTTTCCTCTGTTTTGTTGCTCTTTCTTTTTCTCCTATTCAGTTATCCAGCTCCATTGCAGCTTTCTTCACCTCCTTAATTTTTTGATATCTCTAGTAGTGAGGGAACTACTTATTCATTTTTGGAGTCACTTTAAGATTAAAAAAACCTGTGTCTTTGTGAAATGTGTTTTATGAAAATGTTTTTTTTTACCTTCATGCATAAAATCATAGCTAGACAGAGGAAATACTACATATTAGGCCTGTTAGATTAAAAAAGCAACACTGTTTTCAGTTTTAAGCAGTACCTCTGGGCTTTCTCCAGCTCTGCTAGTCTTTGTAGAACAATGCTCAGTCTCCCTGCAGCTTGGCTTCTTGGTAGCCTTGGGTCACCAGATCTGCAGAAAGACTTTACTGTAAAATCAAAGGCTCTAGTCACAGTGCTTTTATGACCCACTTAGAAATGTCTTTCATTTCATCTAATTTCAGACAGTAAAATTTTTTTTCCTAAAAAAAATTGTTAGTTGAGGATTTCTGGTGAGGATTTTGTGAACAACTGATGGTGAGGTTGGTTTCCCCTCTCCCTTTGCTCCTATTGTTATGCACTTTATTCTCTTGGAGTAATTATGTTGATTTTAATAAATCTTCCTGTATAAATGGGATGTTCATTGCCATGTTGATGATACAGACCCAGAGTGTTTTAAAGGAATATCTTCTACTGAAAACTGGCATGCGTAATATTTTACCCTACAAATTGGAATCCCGTTCTATGTGGTAATGAACTCTGTGTCCGAGAAATGCTTATTTGTTAATTATGTGTATCTATGTGTATGAGAATATACATTTCTGTGAATATTTAGAGAGGCTACACTACGCTTGTGCTGGATGTTATTCCTTTGTTAATGGAACACCCACTGATTGTAATGCTGAGAGCTGCATAGCTGCACCAAGAAATGGTTGAGGATGGGGGTATTTTAATGTGTTTATAGCCTTGTCAAACCACTCCAGAATAAGGAATAAATACATTCAGGGTTTTTGGTTTTTTCTCCTTTGCAGTCAGTGCTCCTTATTAAATACAGTTCTGTCACTGTAATGAAAGAAAAATTAAGTAGACTTATAAATTTAAGTAAAGTTATAAAATTAAGTAAACTTATAAAAAGCTTATAGATTTAAGGTATTTAAGAATTGCCTCTTTTAATCTTATAACCTTGTATACTGCATGGTTTTTAGTGTTGTGCATTGTGTGGATTTACTTCAGTTTCTTCTTTCTTATTGTCTGCTCTAGATAACAGTCCTGGATGAGACATGGACAGTGTTCCGGCGGTACAGTCGCTTTCGAGAAATGCATAAAACTTTAAAACTGAAGTACCCAGAGGTAAGTTTTGGTAAAAAATTCTTTTGCAGAAGGGGGTGGAGGTGGAAAAAAAGTGTTTTGAAATATGTTTACTCAAAAAGGGTAGTGATTTGAGACAGCCAGCATGGCTCCACCAGGGCAATTCCTGCCTGACCAACTGAGTGACCTTCTATGGTGGAGTGATTACATCAGTGGACAAGGGAAGAGATTATAGATGGGTGTCATCTACATTGATCTGTAAGGCCTTTGACATGGTCCCCACAACATCCTTTTCTCTAAATTGGAGAGAGATGGATTTGATGGGTGAACTGTTTGGTGGATGAGGAATTGCTTGGATAGTGACATCCAGGGTGTGGTGGTCAATGGCTCAGCATCTTGATGGAGATCAGTGCCAAGTGGTGACCCTCAGGGGCCTGTGTTGGGACCAGTGCTGTTAAATACCTTCATCAGTGACACAGCAGGATCAAGCACACCCTCAGCAAGTTTGCAGATGACAAGTCTGAAGGATGGGATGCCAGAGAGGGACCTGGACGAACTCAAGAAGTGTGCCTGTGTAAACCTTGTGAGGTTCAACAAGACCAAGTGTGGGGTCCTGCATCTGGGCTGGGGCAACCCTCAGTGTGAGTACAGGCTGGGGGATGAAGGAATTGAGAGCAGCCCTGCCAAGAAGGACTTGGGGATGCTGGTGGCCAAAAAGCTGGGTGTGATCCAGCAATGCATGCTTGCAGCCCAGAAAGCTAACCATGTCCTGGGCTGCATCCAAAGCAGTGTGGGCAGCGGGGTTAGGGAGGGGATTCTGCCCCTCTGCTCTGGTGAGACCCCACCTGGAGTCCTGCATCCAGCTCTGGGATCCCCAGCACAGGAAGGACGTGAACCCGTTGGAGCGGGTCCAGAGAAGGGCCACAAAGGTGATGAGAGGGATGGAGTACCTCTGCTATGGAGACAGGCTGAGAGAATTGGGATTTTTTCAGCCTGAATAAGAGAAGGCTCTGGGGAGACCTTATAACAGATTTTAAGTACTTGAATGGGGCTCCTAATAAAAGGTGAGGACAGACTTTACAGCAGGGCTGTTGCGATAGGACAAGGGTTAATGGTTTTAAACTGAAGAGAGTAGATTCAGAATAGATACAAGGAAGAATTTTTTTTACAGTTAGATGGTGAAACACTGGCACAAGTTGCCCAGAGAGGTGGTGGATGCCCCATACCTGAAAGCATTCAGGATCAGGCTGCATTGGACTCTGAGCAACCTGATCGAGTTGAAGATGTCCCTGATCACTGCAGGGGGCTTGGACTGGATGGCCTTTAGTGGTCCCTTCCGACCCAAACAATTCTGTAGTTCTGTGATTCCTCTCAGACATACACTTCCAGTAAGACTGACAAGCCCTTCAGCAGTTAAAGCTCCAAGACAGCTCAATACAGGATGGATGTTGCAGTGAAACTGTGACTCCGAGTGTTGCCTCTGGCCATTAATTCCCCTCACTGCTGACTGGCGCCGTTCCCTGGAGGTTCCTGTTTTGTTCATTGCAAGGTACTCGCAGTCAGATCATGTCATCCTGACAACTTCTCATTTAAAAGAAGAGCGTTGCTCCACAGATACCCTTTTGTAATAGTGGCTTCCAGGTTTCTGCAAAATGAAAAATTGATCTTTCTGACCACCTTGGAGACTCGAGGCATTCAGGATGAGGAGCTGTGCCTGACAGAGCTTTAGTTCATTGGAGAGAGCATTTGTAGAATTACAGTAGTTTCCACGTCTGACTTTTAATTATTAACGTTTTGCTTCCTTTCTACTTGTTCCCTTGGATATTAGAAGAAATAAGTCATTCAAGCAATGAAAGTGATCCTGATTTGAGAGTTAGCACAAGTAAAGGAGCTTGGGCCATACATTCTTAGGCAGAATATTAAAAAACATGAATATGTTTAAGAAAGAGAGACGTGCAATAGTGTGCAAATGCTTTCTTGGTCTTCATTAACATATGCTTTAAGCTAAAAATGAGTTGAGTATGAAACAATGTTGAGTCTGAGACTTAAGATTATTCCCTTTCTGAAACAGTATGAAAACCAGAAATGGAAATATCTAAGGAATATCTAAGCACCAAATGTCTAAGGAATTTTTTTTTTTTTTGTCTAAGGAAGAAAAAAGAGAGACAGAGAAAAGAAAAAGAAAATTAGGTCATCTTTTTTGATTGACAGAAGGAAATTTTTAAGGTAAAATTGAGTTTTGAATGGGAAATTGAAATATTCTCTTTCCACAAATGCTTTTAAAAATATTACTTGTGAACATCAGTGTCATATTTTTTATTGGAATGAATTGCCATTTCCTCTTGGATGTTAGAGTTATAGTCTGTCAATGGAAATATCCTAATTGCATCTAACTCTTGAAAAAACAGCCAGGCAGTCATCCAGTTGACATGGAAAAAGGCCATCTGAATCCCTCTGCAGACTGATTTTCCCCATTTAGGAAAGTGTGTTTGAGTGGTCTTCTTCAGAGTCTGTTATCAGTCCTGACAATACATTGAGGAACAATTGAATTTGGCTTTTACAGTTGTGTCAGAGGGAGATCAACTTCTTTCTTGTGTGTAGTAATTGGATTCAGGAGGAATCTGATGTTCTTGAAACAACTATTAAAATGTCCTGTGTTCTGCAGTATATAAATATCACCTTTTTGAACCAAGCATTTGTGATTGACAGGACAATTTGGGGTTTTTTGGTGTTACAGGAGGGAGTGTTTGGGGGTTTTTTTTAGTGTTTATTTGTTTGTTTTGAAGAACCATGAGAACATGAGTGGTATTATTAGGTCAAAATGAAGTCCTTCATCCAAGAGTTTACAACTGAGAAAATAATCTCAGCCTAAAGCACAGGTACATAGTCTTCTTCATCTTAGAGTCTTCCCAACTGAAGTTGGTTTTGTTGTCACTAATAGTTCATAGTTAATATTTTTCCTATGGATTTTATCTATATATTCCATTCTCTCTACCACTCATTTTATAGAGAGCAATTATCTTATAGAGGCAATTTTCTTTTGCTGCCCTTTTTTTTTAGCCTTTTCTCTCTGTCTTTTTTGCTTGCAAGGTCAGTACATTCAGTAGTTTAATGTACCAGTTTGTTCCTTATTGACACTTCTATGTTGCCATAAGTCTGTGTCTTAGGTAATCTTCCTGAGGTTAAAGGAATTATTGGTTTACTTATGCCAGTGAGTCAGTGTCTAATTTCCATGTAGAAAGCACATTATAGTATGTTTTATTAAGCTATCTGTTTCCTTCTCAACAATTTCTGTAAGTCAGGGCAAATACCAAGTCTTACAAGTTTGCCAATAATATCTTTTTCCAGCCTTGACTGAGCCTCCACTTCACAGCAACCTTCCATAAATTATCAGAGAGGTTCAAGTGTCTTATCTTTGCTCAGTACCAAGCATATTAAAAGTCAGGAAAAGCAAGATAAGCATCTGATCATGTCAGCTACTGCTTTTAGACAGGTACTGTCACTTAAGTACCTGTTCTGGAGACCCTTGCAGCACTGATGATGTCTTCTCTTTTTACATGATACAGACTATTGTGTTGTGTTCATTCCTACTTTGAGACATAGGGCACCACGAGGGAATGGAAGGTTTGTGGACAGAAGAAGACTAGATAATATACAGTGTGTTTTTTCTCCTCATCAGCATTTCTACAAACTACTCTGTCCTTGTTTATCAGAGGGGAAGAGCATGTTGTGATGGATGAAAATTATAATATTGTGTCCTGCAGTAAAGGTCTGGCATTTATTTTCTTTGAAGGAATTTCATTATCAATGTTACATATGTGAATGATCAATGACTTTCCATATTTTTATCTTTATTTAAAATAGCCTTAATTTATGGTAATTTTGGATTAGTTTTGCCATGTAAGTAGGGGTTCAGTTTGTTTTGTAGGTTGAAACTCATCTGTCCACTTCTGCTCATCTGTCATTGACCTAATTTGGGATTCATCATGATGCTGAAATGTATTTTAATACCCAACTTGGCAGAGTTGTGTCTTTACTTACTGTGTATTATTCCAAAGAAACTCAGTCCATAAAAGGATGTTATCAGAAGCCATCAGAGTTGAATTTTATTTTGCACAGTTCACCTTCCCTCTCTAAATTAATATTTATAATGAACAGCGAAAATACTGTGGATGTGTTTAATGTATGAGTGTCCTGCTTTTAGAAGTGAACTTTACAGCTCATTAGTTGCTCAGCTCTGAGTTACTACATCAGTATTTTAATAATTTGCTGATCTTGCATTTCATGTTGCTGCCACTGAATTCCCAAAGGGATGTATTGGCAAACTGATTTATTAGGAAGTTTTAAAAAAAAAAGTATCTCTTTCAAAAGCAGAAACTATCTTCCAGTCATACAACAGCCCATATATATTATGTACCTGTGCATTTCTTCTAATGTAATTAAGTGGCTTCTGACAACTGCATATCTAACTAAAATGTGTCATATGCAAATTTTTAAAGACTGTAAAAGCTGCAGAAGGGTGAGATTGTACCAGTAGCAGATAAGTATCAAGCATTTAACAGTGCCTTGAGTTTTTGTAGGTCTGCACGGTTGTCATTTGCCCAGCTTCAGCTTTCTCGCACTGCTAGATTATTAATGACCATTCTAGTATTTTTGGAATTTTAATTAAGAAAATACTTGGCTTTCAGTTGCAGTTGTCTCTCTAATGAATATACTTTTTGTTTGTTTTCACTTAGAAATGGGAGAAAATGGGCTCTTTATAATAGAGAAGTAAGAACTTCCACACTGAAATTCTCTTATTTTCCCCTCCTTCTTCCCTCTTTTCTTAGGGTTTTTCTTAATGGTTTTGAAATACTACCAGAGTTGGTTTCTGCAGAAAACCTTCCCTTCCTGGTCCTCATCCTGATGTGAGGGAAAACTCACTTTCCTAACACTTTCTTTTCTTGTCTCTTTCTTCTTTCAAAGAAGAGCAGAGTAACAGTTCCTATTTGTCTTTCCCTACCAAAATCCAAGGTTTATGAAGTTCCTCCTTCATGTGGGAGCCCTTAATTCCCACTTGTATCCGGGTGTCTAAGCCAGGTGTTGTGGGGCTTTCACTGTAGGCTCTGCTTATGGAGTTTCCTGTCAGTCTTCTTGAAATCTCTTTCCATGTGCTTAAAAATCTCTACATGGTGTTAAGGAAAGCACCTACTGTTGAGGCATTTTTATTACGTGACTTAAAATATTAGAAAATCCCTGGAGAGCTGCCAAGGAGAAGCTAAAAGGCAGTTATAGATTAATTCATGGAGATAAGAACATATGTGTGTAGAATTCTGCAGGAGTGCCAAAGCTATTGACTTTTAGCTTATTTAACAGAACATAATAATTTGTGTATCTGTATTTAAGGTATGAAGGTCTGTATGAAGGTAGATGTTTGTGTCTTTCACAGTCTAAGGCACAAAAGGACTGTTTATAATTTTCAAAGAATTTTGGGTTGTAACCAAGCCAACTTCTGCTTCCGCTGGTCTGGTTTTTGTCATCTTACATAACTGAATGCATGCATAATATCCATATCTGAAACAGCAGGAATGTCTGTGGAAAGCCTGAGCAGTCAAGCTGAAGTTACCTTGTGATCTGCCTCTATCCCCACCTAGTATTTCCAGCAGGGAAAAGAGAGTACAGGATGTGTTGCAGGAACACACGAATATCATGACTCTCGGTGGGCAGGATTAGAGGCTGTTGCTTGGGTGACAGGGTTCTTCAAGTACATTAACTATTAGACAGTAGATACTGTATTTATAACTATTAGGAAAAATTGCTGTCCAGTTTTCTTTTTTTTTTGTGTGTGGTGTTATGGAGAAAAGGCCATGAGAGTTATATATTCTTATATATATATATATTATATATACATATTTTCATTTCTGAAGAGAATATCCTCTGCCTATCAGGGTTCTCTCTGTTTGACAGAGGATCATTCTGTTGAAATGAACTCGAGGCTTTTGTCAGCTGGAGGAGTTAACAGGCTGCTCTTTGCTTTGCACGCCTGTAAGAACTGCATGAAACTAAAAGAGCAGAAAATATCTCTCAGGTTTTTCAGAAATAGTAAATGAATGTTTTTGAAAATATATTGAAATCAAAACATTTGTTGCAAGTTTATTTTAAAAATATTCTGAAATATTTTGAAATATTTCAGATTTTTCAAAACTCAAAAGTAGTCTGTTCATTTTTTATTTGAAGTATTTTTTCATCTCAGTAAAAAAAGACAAGAAATGTTTGGTATCTCAGTGAAGCCAATTCCTGTTTCGTCTATCCATACTGCCCACAACCACCCAACACATAATGTGTATGTTTGCTATTACAATAGAGAAGACACCAATTTTTTAATCCTTTCTTAAGTTTTTTTTTTCTAGACTCTTTTTTTATTACTACTCATTGTTTAGAAGTAATTCATCTGTAATGATGAAAAGGCAAGAACTATTTGTGGAACCACCACTGACTGATCTCACTGTCCTTTCCTTTTGCCTCCATACTCTTCTTTTGGGTGACTGCCAGAGAAGGATTTCAGTGTCCTTGTTAAATGGTCCATACGTCTGGTGCTCCTGATATGTAATAAGTGGAAGAAATCTTCAACACAAAGTGCTGGCTCAGATAATGATGAGGGGATGAATTTGAGGTAAATTCTGGATTCTGGAAGACATTCTCTCCAGGATGACTGGCAGAGAAATACAACTTTTGACTAAATTTCAAGACAGTTGGTGGCAGTTGGGGATATTTAATCTTCCCCCCCACCCCCAATAGTCTCAAGGATAATTAGGCAATTTATGTGTATTTGTGTAATTATTAAATTATTTTTTAAAGTGTTACCAGAGATGCAGAGTTCTCCCTCCCAAGTCAAAACACAAACAAATTAAACCAGGAGCAGAGCAGTAAAGTGCAGACTCGTGCAGAGCACTTTGGGGCAGTGTTTGGGCTGGGATTGGGATTGTGGTTGTCTGACTGCTCCCATTCTGGCTTGTAACTCTGCAGCTGTAAAGTTTCGTTAAATGTAAAATTTATGTTAATCCCCTGGGAATATTTTGAAAGGAAAAAGGATGAGAAAGCAATTACATTGAGGTACTTGGCTTGCAGGGCTGGCAAGCCAGTTGCCATGTGACTAGTGAGCTCCTGGAGCTTAGAGCTAATTTGGCAGCAGAAGTCAGAAGCTTGTTGCATCAGAGCTAGCCTGAAGCTCTGCTGATTTTACCACTGGATTTTCTTATTTGCTGGCATTAGTAACTGTATATTTAATTAGTATGTAAGATTTAGGTAGTATGCTCATGTTGAATTGAAAGTTCTGGACATTCTAGTGTTTAATTGTAAGTAGCATAAAGCACTGCAGCTGTAAGTAACTAAATGTTTGTAAGATGATATTTTAAATTATTTTGTTCTGAAACCTGCAGTGCTTATGCCAAAGCCTTGATCCTGCGGTAAATGAAGCTGCAATCTGTCCACAAATTCATTTCTTGTTGGCATTGATGTTTAGAAACCCTTGTGACCAAGAAGCAATTTAAAATCATGGGTTACACGCACTGGAGAGAGCGGAGTGTACCATGTAGTAATGAAAATGATGGTACAAACCTTGCTACAGAGACTAGCTCATTATTTTAGAAAGTTTAGGTTTGTTTGTATATGGATTCTCAGTTCAGATTATTTCATGAAATCCTGTGACCCTTATACTGTCTACAACAATACTTTAAGATTTGTTTCCTTGTTTGAAAATTTGATCCAGTGAAGAAATAAAGTTGATGTGTTCTGACTAACTGGAATGCTGTTTCTGGGTATCTGGATATGAGCTAGCAACTTTGGACTTTTTTTTTTTCCAAATAAGCCTATATACTGTAGTTTTGTCTTTATACAGTGGAAAAACATAGTAGAAGTCACAAGTTTAATATGCCAGCCATAGGACAAACACCAAGAGCGTATAAACAGTCTGAAAGTCTTTTTTTTTTTTTCCCTGGACACTGTATATTAGGGCACAAATGAAAATGAAAATTATTTGCAACATTGATGTGCTTGTAAATAGCGAATGCCATGATATGTATTAAAGTACCTCTGGCAGACTTATAAGTATATAGAAAAGTGTTTAGAAAATAGTTTTTGAAATACAAATCCTAAACTAATCTTAATTTTTACTTTCTAGCCTGGGACTTTGATAGCTAGGTAATGTATCTTTCCATACACATTGAAAAAAAATATACTAAGTTTGAGAACACCTCTCTGTGCATAAACCTTGTAATACCATTATACAAGCATGTGATTATAGCCTTCAGCTTTATTCAGTACAAATTACAGTAATTATGGTATAGTTAATTTTAACATTCATATTCTTGTCACCTATAACAGCCAGGAAATGCATACACAGGAAGCATATTTTGTCACATACACGTTTCCAGCTCCTGTTCCTAATTATATTATGTTCAGAGCAACCCTAAAGCCTGCAGGTTTATATATGTAGAACTTCCATATCCGCTCTAGTTTGCCACAGATGGGATTTAAGTGGTAGATGCTTAAATGCTTCATCTGGCCTTTCTTTCTGCAGCATGAGACTGCTGAAATTTTTAAAAGGAATTCTAGGATTTTGTTCAGTCTACAGCTGAAGAGGAGAATTTGTTCCCAGAAGTAAAGTGGAAAACATCACTGCTAACCACGTCACGTAGTTCAGTGCAAGTTTGATAACAGGAAAATGTGTGTATTCCATGTGCTCCCTCTGAATTTGTAGTTGCTAACCGGGACTGGAGCATCTGAGACACAGGAAACTCCCCCAGCATGTTTGCTTCCAGCACAATATGCAATTCCAAATCTATTTCTAGTGGGGAAATAAATTCAGTGTGTGAATTTCTTGTCGCAAAACTGAATCTGAACGTGTAAGAGCCTTGGGAAATCCTGGCTTTGGGATTAATTTGTGACTGTTGTTGCTTTGGGTGCTAGATTTGTGCAGCAAAGTTTTCTTGACTTGGTACAGGCGATTTGGCAGAAATACAACTTCTCTCTATCTCTCCTTTCCTTTCCTCCCCCCTGGATTTTGGTTGTTGATGGGACCTGGTCTCTTTTGGTCTGTCCTGAGCAGCTGTGAGTTTCCAAATGGTTCTCTGGGAGAATACCAGTAGCTTTATAGGTCTTCTGATAGATTTAGAATGAGGCAAGATTAACCAGCAGGCAGGTTAACCATCAAATGCCAGGTTTCATTGCTTGTGCTGTGCAAAAGTCTTGTGTATTAGTGACATAGAAATTGAAAAAAAAGAAGCATTTGGAGAGGGGTGAGTCCTCCTTCTCATTATTTACAAACCATTTGACAGAATAATTGCTTTGATTATTGGATAATCTGATTTTCAAGGCTGTGCTCAATTATCTAGTGAATTTGCATGATATCAAAATATTCATGTTGTTTTATCAGTAAAACAGTTTCAGATGGATAACCTCTATCTGTGAGAGAGGAAAATACCTCTGAGAAGAACAATTCCTAGACAAAGTAGCTGGAGGTTTAGGTATACTCAGTCATTTCTTAGCTCCTCCTGACTGTCTGTCATCTTGGGGAATGCCTTAGACTGCAACTCTGTATCTCTGTTTTCTTCCTGCTTTGTGAAAACCAGAGGGGAGGATTGGAGCGTTTACTGTTTCTTTTTTTAATGATTGCCTTCCTTCAGAGGACTTTGACACATGTTCCATTAATCATTAGCTGTTATTGGCACTCGCTGTCTTCCAAGGGTTTTGTGAAGAACATCTTGTTCTTACTGTATTGGTCAGGAATATGCTGCTAGATTAAGTAGACTTGACAGGTAGAATCCTTTGGTTTCAGTTGATTTCAGATATGGTGGCCCAGCTCTCACTCTAGTTTTTGTGAAAATGCCCAGGTTAATTTTGAACAAATACCTTAGATGTTGAAAAACCTGTCTGGCTCCAGCTGTGCTCCCTGTTGTGTTTTTTCCTTACGCGTTTAGATGTTATTACTGACACAACTGCATATTTGAATGTACCTCTGGCAGGGAGTTGGAACAATATGATCTTTTAAGTCCCTTCCAACCCAACACATTCTTTGATTCTAAAACTAACCCTATGGCTAGCATTGTTACAATCTACAAGAGATACTTTTTGTCTAAGGGTCTTTTATAAACATTAGTGTATCATGTTCCAGCTAATGATATTTCAGACACAATATGGTGAGAATAGTATTGGGTTTCTTAATGAAAAATAACTTGACTTTAGAAGAAAGGAAGAAAACACATTTCTCAGGCCTGTGCAGCTGATAGTACAGTTTCTAAATAAGTTTCTAAAAGCAGTTTTGTATTTACAATGGAATCTTCTTATAAGGCTCTCAGGATGTTTTCTTGACTGCTGCAGTGTAAATATATTAAAAAAAAATGTGGGAAGGTCTTCTACCATCTCTCTCTGCAACACACAACATACAGAAGGCTCCATTTTACAAGAGAGAATTGTCTATCCCTCTAAAGAGCCTAAAGCAAGAAAGCTCAAGCCACAAAATTTATTAGACATCCCTGCATGACAAAAATCAATAAAATACAATCTCTCATGGTTTAATATGAAAATAAACATAAAGAAGCAGTGGCTGTCAGCAAAAATATTGAGCTGCAGGTATAGAATTGAAGATGTCAAGAGAAGACTGAAAGCAGAGGATGTTGTCTAGTTTACTGTAGGACATATTTCAGAACCAAAGCCAGGAATAACAGTTTTGGAGGGCAAGCTCTCTGGCCATGTCTGAAAAACAAAATTCAATATGGGAATGCTGGTGTGAGTGAGAGTGAGATGAAAAAGCACACTTCTCATGGGACATTGTGTTAAAATATTCAATTAATTCATGATTGTCTATAAATGGTTAAAATGCTGTGAATAATAAAATGAATTAAAGGTACAGAGTTTTCTTTGGACAATTTCTTATCTATTGAATTTATTATATTTTCTCTCCTATTTAGCTCTAGGTACTGCTGGGTATTAATGATACTTTAATCATTTGTGATGTGCAATGCTGTCAGCAGTGCAGGTTCTTTGAGGCTGTTTGAGTGTACACTCTGTATTTTCCATGAAATACTTTGAATTTCTTTCAAACTGCTTCTGAACACTGCATGTCCTAGTCTTGTTATGTCCTTTATGGGAAAAATTGCAGCAGAGCTTTAGCAGTTTTTTGAATCCTTAAATTACTCACTGTACGTTCAAATCTAACTCTGAATTTATTTTTATTTTTAAATTGGGGAATAAATAGGGATACCTTTACTTTTAAGTTCAGTTTTGTGTTAGTACCAGTATTGAAAAGTAATTGCAAATTACTATTTTGCAGGGTTTTATTTACACAGGTAGAGTAGCATAATTTCCATTTTGATTGTACCTGAAGGCTCTTATGTGCTATAACTCATTGTAAAGATGCTGTAAAAAAATAATAAAAAATTAATATGGTCTTTTAGCTTTCCCCTGCTTTCCTGGGTTACTGAAACTTATGTAGGTGGAGCAGCATCACTTCTACACAGACTCAGTGAAGTAGTGCTTGTTGGGGACAAACATTATAGCCTTCTAGAAGGCATCTGATAGATGGAAATTGTGACATTACTGACGTGTAATCCAAACCCTAATACTTGCAACAGTTAAACACATCCCTGTTCTCTCCCCTGCCCTAAGTAATGAGGTTGACTTCAATACCATGGAATTTTCTTGGAGTGTGTCTTCGAGCTTTCCCTATGTATGTGGTATTTACATAGGTCTTGCTTTAGAAGCATTTATCTGCAAGTGCTCAATCAAGACATTTTATGGAAAAATTGGATTTTATTGAAAAAAAATACCTATTCTCACCCACCACCCTGACTCTGGGACCTCAAGAGCAGTACTCAAGACCTCAAGAGCAGGGTATTGCTCCTGGAACTGATAGTAACAGTGATATTTCTGTCTCCATAGTTGCTTTTTCTGCCCTAAACATTCAAAATCCCTTGCCAAGCAAGCTCCTGAAAATACATCTTTGAAGTTTATTACATTTAATTAGTTATCTGTCATTTTAAGCTTTACCTCCTGACAACAGTGGAAAGAAAATACCAGATTTGTATAAAGCTCACAGATAGTCTTTAATTCTGTGATAAAGCAGCTAATTCTAAAGTCTGTAAGACTAGACATAAGTGAAAATTTATATATAACCTATGTGACTATAAATTACTGTTGGAGGGGGAACTAAGCAGTTCTTTTTAAGCTTCCCATTTGTGTACTTGCACTGCCTTTTCTCTGGTTTTATCATTTTAAATGACGCAGAAGGCTGCCTAACTTCTTGTAATCAGTCCAGTTTGTTGTGAGAGTGACCACTTTATATCTCATAACAAATCACACTTAGAGGCGTGCTGCATGTTTGTTTGCAGGAATATTTCTCTGTGACAGCTGTTCTTTAAGACCCTGAGATGTGCCATTAATTTTGAGTAGTCAGAAAGGCATCCGTCTAGTCAGCAGTAGAAATTATTGCTGCTCCTTGATGAGTTTTCATTATTAGCATTTGTCAAAGGCAAGGGTGACTGAAATTTATGGCGTCAGTCAGCCGCACGAGACGGGGACGTTTCATAAACGCTGCCAGATGTCACTGAGATGAGCTCGTGTGCAACAAGCAAATCATTTTTGGGAAGAGCTGTTAAAACTGCTGTGGTGAATCCTCTCCTCTGAAGTGTTTCTGTTGCTTAAGTCAAATGATATTGTGACTTCTCAGCTTCAGTCAAAGTGGCCCCCTAGCCACCATGGGGCAAGGCAGCCACAGCAAAGGTAGTGGTTGATACACAGCCCACTTGTGCTGTTGCAGGGACTGCCTTGACCTTGCCGGAAATCCCAGCAGGAAGATAATTAATCAAATCTCAAATCATTTTTGAAAGGAAAATAAACCCTGAAGAGAGCTCCAGAAAATCACTTTTTTTACCTTCTTTTTGAGAAGTGGAGTTTGAGTCACACCTTGATGAAGATTGATTAATGTGTTGAGCTTTGAAGGCACGACCTTGCAAACCCAGCAGTTGTTATCATTTCTTTAAAGAACTATCCAAGCACCATAACCTGAGACTGCATGAAAAAAATAATGTTTAGTTGGCAAAATCATGACCTAAAAGTGTAGAGAGTATGTGTTAAACTTGTCCATAGACTCTCTAGGTTAGCACATACCCTTGTCTTAGACCATGATCTGCCATGCGATACGGATATTTTTCCACAAGAGAGTTCTGTCTTGGGGCAAGGGATAGATGAACAAAGAGAGCAAAATCAAGATTTCAAAGACATGCTATGTTAAAATTTTTTCGTATTTTTTTTCCAAACACATCTACAACTCATATTTAATTATTTTTATTTGGTTTTGACTGGTTTACCTCTGAGATAATTCAGTGGCGGTCTGAAAAATAAAAGCTAGACACGATCCCAGTATGGGGAAACTGGAATAGTTTATTGAACACGAGAACACTATTTTATAAAGGTATCTGAGGTTGGACATGTTAATGAAGGGGACAAGCTATGTTAATTAGGGAACTACACAAGTTTTTACTACCGTTGCCCAATGGGTTAAATATTTCCCTCAACCAAGATTACTTAGGGGGAAAGGGATTAAAGGGGTTTAGACATGGTTTGATACAATCATCTCAAGAGTCCTTTCTGATTTCTGCTGGAGCCAGGCTTAATCCATAAGGTAGAACCTTAACAGGTCTTGTGAGAAGGGTCCAGCTCCTTCAGATCACGAGGTTCTTGTCAGCCCTTGTTTTCCAAGGTTTGTGATTCAGATTTATCGAGTTTCCTTTTGCTGAGAACTGGTTTTTGTCCCCTTCATCTCCGGCTTTTTTATTTTCTAACTGAAAAAGAAAAGCTTGAGAAAAACTTTGATTGATCATTCGCCGAATACAAGAGAGTAAACAAGGAGTACATAATAAAATACAAAGAAACACAGAAATTCCGAAAAATGCTATAATAAGTATTTTCTTAAACCCTGCACCAATATTAAAGGCATCTAACCAATCAAATAAACTACTAATTTTGCTTTCATTATTTTCTTTTAGTTGATTCGCTAAAGTTTTTAACTTATCAATACTTTTGTGAATAAATTCTGAGTGGTCACTCAAATTCATGCAACACAACCCTTCAAAATCTTTGCAGCCATGACCATGAGCTAGTAAAAGAAAGTCTATGGCTGCTCTATTTTGTAAGGTAGCTTGTCTCACAGAGCTAACATCTGTAAGCAAGTCTTCCAGGGCAGAGCTGGTGGCATTAGCGTCTTTTGCTAGCCAGCATCCCATCTTGTCAAGCACACCTAACGCGTGACCAGCTCCTATGCCTTAAAAAACTTCCAAAAAATCTCTGTGCGTGGTTCCAAAATATGATTTTAGAATCACAGTCTGCCTTAAACCCATGTGTATTAAAATCTTGCTTGTTAAAGGAGCGTTTAAGGCATTTACTGAGTGAAGGGCTCTTAGAAGGCAAGGGAGTTTTTACCGGATTAAACAGAGTAAGTTTACCCAAAGTACGTGGTCCTCCTTCAGCCTTGCTAGGAATGCCTTTCCACACTCTTTCTCCACAAATTAGAAATAAATCATCAGGAAGTCCGATTGGAAAAGGTTTTGATTTGATGTTCACCGCATTAAGGTGGTGCTTACACCAAAAACTTTCATTGTGGTATACACTTGTGGGAGACACATCCAAATTCACTGGATCATGTGAGTGTGGATTTTCAGGGTAAAAATAGAAGCACGGGGGGCAGTTAAGCCGCCCATGATATCTAATTCCTGAGGCTCTACAGTTAAATTTGTAAAATAATTGTGATATGGCCCTTTGGGCTGGCCGTGGTCTGTGCTGTATTTTTCGAAACAATCATCTATTGGCAGGTTATGAGTTTCTGGGTGTGCACACGGGGGGTGATGCTTTCTCAGAAAAGCATTCCATTCTCCGCTGGAGAGTGGAATTCCTACCAGACAGGTCCGAAATGGGTTTGTCGGGGTAGCAACTGACAGGCACAAGGTGTCAGTTCCCGTGGCTTTTGCTAAGGTAGTCCAAACGTTTTTTCTGCTGGAGGTGAGCCATTTGGGTGGGACTGGAGCAGGAGGTGGCATTCTCGCAGGCATTCCGGTGGTCAGGAGGACAATGCAAGAGATAGTCGTATAAAACATGAGGGGATCCATCTCGGTCCACGATCTGTTAGAACACAACCATACCCTTTTCCCTATGTTATCAAGGGACCAGGACCTTGCCACTGGCCTGAAAATGGATCTTTAAACATTACATTGGGTTTTGAATTTTCGGGCATGTGTGCAGGTATAAAATGTCGCTGTACTGGGGTAGAATTTTCTGTCATTCTGTTTAAAAAATTAAGTACATACAAAGCTTTGTTTAAGCAATCTTGGGGAGCTAACCCTGTTAATTCTGTCTTTTAATTGGTCTATGCTGGTTCTGCACCATCTTATTCTGCCTTTCTACAACCTGAATAGGAAACTTAAAATATTTTCTTTGCCATTTGGGCCAGTTTATGTCTCTCTTTCCTTGGCTGATAATCCTGGAGCTATGCAGGTAGCAATTTATATGTAGAAAGATGCCTTGGCTATATTAGTTTCTGAGTTTTATAAAAGAGATGAAAATCCCCAAACTGCATAATTTTATAGAAATGTGCAAGGTTTGCATGAATTTTGTTACATCCTATGGCTCATTTTTATAGTTACTCTGTATTTAAATGCTATTGTAGTGCTTATAATGGAAAAAACAATGAAGTAATTTGTCAAATATTATATTGACCATTGTTTATGGCTCTATTTTGTTATGCTATTATTCTGAGTAGCCTAGAATTTGCTTTAAGGAAAAGAAAAAACACTCCTGTAATGCAAGGTAACTTTTTTGGCTGAAGTTAATTTGATTTTTCTCAGTAGCGGGAGACAAACTAAATGGACTTAAAATGACACAATAAACCCTGGCTTCCACATCTCACCATAGCTCCAAAAATGCAGGTTAAGTCTAGGTCAGACTTAATCTTGCTGGTTTAAAGGAGGAACTTGGATATGAGAACTCTCAAACGTTTTTGATAATTACAGGTGATGGTTTAATGGGCAGGTGGACACCATTCAAAGGCACTGAGAAATCTCTGGTGTCTAATCCTATTTGGTCATTTTGCATCATCAGAGGGAGGTTGCAGGGTGGTTCAGAGGTGAATTTCTTCTTTTGTGTCTTTTGTCCCTTTTCAGAGTTGAGGTGTTCTTTGGAGAAACAATTATGCCTGTCTGAGGAAGAGAACTGACAAAAAATCTTAAAAGTTCAAAGAGAATTACCCAAAAATAGAGACAGCAGAGCTGTGAGAGCTTGTGCATCCTGAGAAGATGCTCATTTATTAGTGAATACAGAGATGATGGTGTGTAGAGGTTAGTCACAGCATCCTGTCTTTGAGGGAACTCACAACAGAACTGCATATATTTATTTATGGGAGGAGATGTAAGTTCTTCTTGGCATGTCTTAGTGCCCGTATTGCAGGGGAATTATATGGAGAAGGTACCTATTTATATATGGGTGATGTTCCAGAGAGATAAGTAGGAAAAAGCAAGGAATTGTAGCCAGTCTCTGTACAGTGGGGAAGTGGCAGAATTGCTTGCCTGGCAGGTTAACCCTAGAAAGGTCTCCAGTGCACTCTGGTCTCAATGGGATGTGTTCTGGAGGGGATAAAGTAGACCTGGCTCACTGGTCTGCTGGCACAAGAGGCCAGACAAAAAGCAATGTGCCAACCAGGAGTTGTCCCTGCCAAGCAGAAATGCAAAGGTTAAACCAGTTGTGTGGTCAAGTAACCCTTCGACACAGAGCAAAAAGGATGGATAGCAGGAAGAAAGAGTATTCTTATGTACATGGGGCAAACCAGTTTTCTCTTAGAGAAAGGGCTATGCCATAAAGGGACTGGAAACCAAGTTGTGGCATATTTTGTGTTCAGGAAATACCAAGGGGAAAAAAAACATTAAAAAAAACAACAACAACAACAACAACAACAAAAAAAAAAAAAAACTCCAGTACATCACTGCAATGTGGTCTCTCTTGCATTTGCTGACCAGTTTATTTAGGATTTTGTCAGAGCAGACTCCCACAAGGAAGGAGGGAGGTGCTCATTCCCCTGTGCGTGTTTGAGTGAGATCTGGGCACTGGTGCCTGTTGTAGCAGCAAGGAGAGACGACAGAAAGCTGTAAGCCTGCAGCTCTGATGGAGGAGCTGAGAGACAGCAGGGATGAGCCTTGAGCAGCTCCTCAGGTCTCAGAAACACTGCAAAGACCTTGGGAGCAGAGTCTGCTTCCCTCAAAGACAGTGAAGGGCTGACCATGTTAGGCTGCTATCAGGCACCCCTCTGCAGGGATCCTGAACATAGGAGAAACATTGTTTACATCCTTTTTCCTGTTCTGTTTCCTGGTCACTTGAGTTTTCCTTGGTTTAGGAGGTTAATTATCCTTGTTTGTTTGTTTGTTATAATAAATTGTGACTTTTGTTGCTGCTTAAAAGCTGTTCAGCCTTCTTCAGGGAGCTCTCTCCATTAGAAGGCTGACATGGGTCCACCTCAGAGCTTTGGCTGATCCTTGGTTCCTTGGATATGCTGCTTTTGAGAATATCAAATCCCTTTCCCCTTCTGGCAGATAGCAGGGAGAAAGGATGGCAAATGGCCCAGTGGAGTAAGATAAAGAATTAGGTAGGTCATGCAGGAATGGAGGGAAGCATAACATTAAAATAGAGACAAGTAGGGAAGCTGGAAAGTGCGGAAAGAACATGAAGAGAGGGAAAAAGTAAAGAGAAAATATTAGAAATGGAAAAGTAGGTGACAAACTTACTATCCAGAAAATAATCCCCTGGATATTCCCTGTCCTTGATTAGTTGATAATGAAAAATACTGGCTTTAATTTTTCTTTCCTCTGAGGGCATCACTTACCTATAGCATACATTTTGGGGGAGCAGGTGGTGAAGGACTATGTTACTTTTTTTTTTTTAAAGGAGTATAAGTTTAGAGCTTTCCTCATTCAGCTTTAAATAGTTTGAGCTATATCTGCTGAAAATAGGTGTTTTTATAAGTGATTTTGTTGGTTTATTTTTTAGTGGATAGTATATGTTCAAATGACTTATCTTTGATTTCCATTTGATTTTTTTCAGAATTTGTAAAGTGGCCTTTATTCATTGTTAACTTTTTACCTTTGCCTAATGCTCTCTTACGAAATTCTATAGAAAAGGTGGTTTATGTCAGCCAAAATACAAGTAAAAATATAGAAGTTCAGCTTTTTTTTTTTTCTACCTTGTTGTCAAATCCCTAAATACTTAGTTCCTGGTTAAGAATACTGCAATTTCCGCAATTTCTTTAGACTCTGGGAGTCTTAGTACATCTTGGGAAGTTGAGGCTTAAGTTACTTTGTTTAAACTTCAAAAAGTAAAAGTAGGACAGTTTTTTCTTTCATTACTCCCTGCAAAATCAAGTCAGGTGCAGCCACACTGGCTGCAAAATCGTGCCACATTCTCCTCTTTGATTTTTCTCATTTGTGACAGAGATTTCTGGTACAAAGGATCAAAAGTCACACATAGTCTTTGAAAAATGAGAAAATTCAGAGTTTAAAAGTAACATGAGAGTTAAAGAAGACTGACTTTTTAATTTAATAGTTAGCATTTCCTTAATTTTCTCTTTTTCCCCTTTTCCCCCCCATTTAAATATATCAAAACACTGAAGTACAAAGAGAATTTGGGATGAAAGATTAAACATGACTCAGCCTCCATCAATGTCTGCCCTGTTTTTCTTCTTAAAAAAAAAAACTTTTACCATATTGTAGGCACTAAAACACAGACTATACTGGCCAGAAATAATGAGATGTTTCAATCCTGTAGATTTTTGCTTGATGTTGGAAAATGGCACTTTTTTAATGTTTAGGGAGCGTAACACTTGGAACAATTTCATGCTTCAGAAGTGACAAGCCTACATGACTGTATTATGTGGTATTTGACTTTGGTCCACTATATATTGAAATATCATCTGCAAAGTACTGTACAAAACTTTTTATTAACATATTCTGTTCCACTGTACCATAAAACCCCTGAACTGAATTAAATCCAGCAGGTCCCCAAGCAGATATAATGTCAGTGAAGAGTCTCCAACTGAATATAAGAGAAATTAAAGGACACCCTTCAAATGCTGCTGGCTTTGTTTTTTCTAAAGGCCCTGAAATGAGAGTGGACCCCATCCCAGGCAGAGCCTTTTGTGGTATTTGGAACCTTCATTTGCACTCTTGGTTTCCAAAAGACTAGTCTCCAAATTTGCATCTCTCCCTGGGGCTCAGTAGTTGAAGGCTATGAAGTATGGTTTCATTTTAAAAGGGTATGTTGTTCCCAGAATCATAACGTCAAAGAGTTGTATATAAGATAAAATAGGTGACTAAAAAAAGGGTCACTTGCTGTTCTGCCATCTGCTCTTACCAGCATTAAATGCCTGCTGAAAACCTTATTAAAACCAGTATCCTGGCTGGAATGTGGGAGAAGTAGAGGAATACATTCAGCTGTCTTACATTTACTAGAATAGCGCTTACTGGGTATGAAGCACCTTCCCCTTGAGGACTGGACCCAGCACTGTCTGAACTTGACTGTACTAACTTACCAATAGTCCACTGTGACAGGTAAGCATTGTTTCTTACAGATAAGATTGCTGAGACACAGACAAATAACATGCCCCCAAGTAATACAAGACCCAGAAATAAAACACAGCCTTTATTTATTATAAAGAAATTAAGGAGTAAATTGCAAATGACTGTTTGCCTCTCCCTAAGACTGCTACTGCCTAGCAACGATTGCCAGATAGGATAAACATCATTAGCCGTAAAGTTTAATGTCTAAAAGACATTAGGCATGCTGATATGCAGTCTTGAGGTGTCTGTGTACTATTTTAAAATATATTTTCTGGCCTTGCCTTTTGGGTCCAAGAGTAGTCCCAGCCTTGCCCATGGTATATGTGCACACTCCTATGGATATAATGGAGTTTGAGTTGCAGCAATGCTATAATTAAGTGTAGTAGGGAAATACTTCTGCAGCAAAAATAAAAATTAGAAATCTTGCACACTACATACATGAGCTTCGCAGGAAATCATTCAAGCCCTCTCTTCCTGTCAGGCTGCGGAATATGCCTCTTAATTTCCCCTGACAGAAAACACATCACCTCATCAGAAGCTTTAGAAAACGACAAAACATCCCTGCTGAAAAGGACTGCCTGCCAAACGCTTCCATTGCCACTGCAGCAAGGGGGACAGGGAGGGGAGGAGTGTGCTTCAGAAATTTCGTGGAAGAAGAATAATTTATCTTGCTACCTGTAAAGTCCCACTGTTATGCCTTGCATTGCTGCAAAACGTTCATCTCGTAACCAAGGTGTGACCCTTGAAGAATTAATTTGAGCAAGAGGATACACAGCTATTTAATTCTAAAAGAATAATTTATACTCCTGAATCTGGATGGTGTGAAATTCTCTTACAGTGTTGGAACCAAGACAAACATCTAGGTGCAAAATCCACACCTGCAGATCTCTTACATATTTCAGTGCCAGAACAAAAGCGTCTCAGTCACATACTGTGCTGTGTGCATTAACCTGTAGCAGTGGTTATCTTGTCTGAAGTTACAGTGCAGTTTCTTAAAGGTGCTGTAGCATTACTAACAATAAAATCTGAATTTATTGAAGTATTTGCTACTGCACTTCAGCTTAAATGAGTGAGGTATTTTAAATAAACCTCAAAATTCTATTGAATCATTGCTTTTCTGAATCTCACACAATTACATTAAGAGTCTGTATATCAAATAATACATTAGGACAGAGAATTTTTATAGACCATTATCATAACATTTATCATTACTTCAGTGTATTTGTATTGCTGGACTTTCTTCCATTTCTTTTTTTTATAAACCAAAGTTATGATGAGGTGAGAATGTTTTATCATCACTGTATATTTGTGGGACTCTTGCACCGACACATTTTTCTACACATTAAAGGAATAATTTTGGGTCAAAGTGACAAAGATCCATGGTGTCTATATATAAGCACACTACCTTTGGTAAGTATAGTAATAGAGTATTTTTATATATATATAGTACAATAGACCAGCTTCCTTTTACAGTGACATTTCAGGCACATAGAGGACTGCATAATTTACATTTTCAAGCTGAGAAGTAGGTGGGAACTGGTGCTGTGATGTCTGGATTAAGTGTTTGTACAGCCTGAAACTCAAGCCTGCGGAGTTTTGAATGTCTCTTTTTCATTTTGGTAGGGATTATACTCTTGGCATGTAGTGGTGTAGAGCCCATTGGAATAACTGTGTTGCTGAAGTGATGATGAAATATGGCTGGAGGATTTTCTATCCTATGGCTGGGTGGTCATCTGTTGTATGACAGATATGGTCTCCATATTTTATTTGTGAGATGGCCATTTGCCAATCATTTAGTTAAAGAGGAGCCAGGAGACCCTTGGGAAAGTGTGAGACACAGGAATGTTCCAGCGGGCCCAAAGGCCTGTGCCTTCTGTAGCTGGCCCAGTAAAAATGCTGACTGCAGTAGATGATCAGTCCTTTGTAACAAGAAAAATCTTTCCAAGTGACATATATGTATGTATAGGTATGTTCTGTATACACATAGGTGTATTACAAACATAAGTAACTTACATGTTTGTGTCAAGAATAGTTCAGCACATTGTTGTTCTGATCTGGATGGTGGCTTTTATTATGTACAAAGTATTCAGATCCCCAGGTCTTGACCAGCAGTAAACTTATGATTTTCATTTAGGTACATGTTGTGACTTAGAACGTTTCAGAGCCAAGTTTACTGGCTGAGGCCTTTCTCTTGCATATTAAATTTATGCATGGTACTGATTTGGGAGTTTAGAAGTATTAAAATCATGTGAGTAGCTGCTTTGGTTTGAGAGAGTTTAGCAAAACTTAGTGGCTTTAGAAAATACAACTGTTTTTCTCCTAAGATATATCCAGAAAGCTAAGAGATTAGGAATACAATTTACCCAGCCCAAAGTTGTGTAGAATCAGTCCCAAAATTCCTGTTAAGGTGAAACTTGATTTAGATAAAGAAATCATTCCTGATTTTAGCTGTAAGACCTTGCTTTGACTCTACAGAGTATGTCTGAGGATGTTGTAGCAGTAGGTTCATTGTGCAAATTGTTTTTTAACAGACACTATTTTAAAATTCTATAACGAAAGTATTTGTTAGCAAATAAATATAAAAACAATCTTCCTAGGGCCAAGAGGGGATTGTGTGGTAATTGTTTTACCTTGCTTGTTTCTGTTAGTGAAATGATGCAGTACTATTCAATAAAATACAATTTCTGCTGGGGTGGGATTTTGAAGTTTATGAAAATATTAGCACTTATAATCCTGTATAGGTGAAGAAGTGAGTAATGCAGTGAAAATAAGTCTCAAGGACATAATTATAGGATGCTGTTTGGCTGTGTACTGCTTGTCCTGCCAACATGAAGAAGCAGACACACTGAGATGGAATATGGCTGGAGAAATTTGAGGAATATAATTGGGACATGCTGGCAAGATTGATGCAGAGCAGACATCTCTCCATCTCCTCTGGTGCCCCTCATCTCTAAATCACTCTTTTGAAGATGTCTAGCTATTTCTTTAAAATTATCCAAGTTGGAGTTGAACCAGAGAATGGGAATAAATTATTTGTATTGCAGAATTCCTATGTATTTTAAAGATGCTTACGTTCAGTGTTAATAATAGAGCTCCTCATTTAATTCAGTATATTGCTGCTCTTTGTAACCAGCCATAAATTCTCTACAGTCCTGTATGTGCTGATAGACTAGAAAATGATGCATCTTTTTTATTAGTTCAATATCATCAAATAGCCAGGGGAATTCATGCAGGAGGCATTTTTACACAGGGCTTTCGCCTGCAAAACAACTCCAGCAATGCCAATGGGAGGTTGCATTTCTATCTCAATACAGTGAGTGCTGGGAAAAAATTGGGTTTGATGTGCTTTAAGTGCAAACACAAACTGTGGGGAGAGGACTTGCTTTCTCATGCATTGTTCCAGCAGCAGTGGCTTAGCAGACCAAATTCATTGGTACTTGTTACCAGCTCTCGAGTCTTTAGTGTGTTTTCCAGATACAGCCAGCTGGAATTAGTTCAAGCATTTTATTTGTTGGTGTACAAGAAGGGCAGACAGTTCCCCCTTTCTCTCCCTTACCAGTTTTGCTTGCCACAGTTTCTACAGGATGGAAAAAGAAATGAGGGGATGGCTTTGAACATCTCTGTGGAAGAACTCCTAGAAGGACATATCTGAATGTTTGTTTTTAGCAGTTGTGCCACTGGAAGATTTTCATTTTCAATGTGATAAATAGGATTTTGCATGCTTGTGTGGATTCTCTTCAGAAATTAAAGCTATCAGCTTCCAGTGTGGATGCACATTTGAATGGGATTGGGCTCCAGTTGAGTTACATCTCAAGGAGTCCCATTCCCCATCATCGTAGCTGCCAGCCCAGTGTAGGTGCCTGGTTTCAGCCTGTCCTCGCTGTGAGGGAAGAACTGGTAGTTCAAGGCACAGTGAAAGGTTTGGGTCAGGTGTCAGCTGGAGTCCAGCAATGCCATCTTCCAGGGCATGATTTCAGTGGTAGTTCTTAGATCCAATGATCTTACATTTATGGTAGAACGTAAGAAAAAACAAACAAATTACACAACAGCACGGCTAGAGACAACAATTTTTAAGAGACTGAATGTAGTCCTTTAAGATTCACAGAATTCCTGCAGAGACCTTTCTTACTTCCTATTTGATGCTATCACATCACCTTCAGATTGCAAATTTTTAATATTTATGTGGGCAATCAGTGGCAGTCCAATTCCCAAATTTTTTCTTTCAGTCACTCAGTGATGACAAAACACACTGTTATCTTAGCAGAACCACAGACAAGATCGTGCTAATGTCAGTAGAAACATATAATGTGATATTTACTAGTAGCATACAGTGTAGCTCATGAGTATTTGTTTTTTTCTTCTTCCCAGTTGCTTTGTACTTTAAAGAGGATTTTCCCATTTGAGCTTATCACTTCTGATGCTGATTCATGCTTTAATGTCTTCCAGCTTGCCACTTTAGAATTCCCTCCAAAGAAGCTCTTTGGAAACAAGGATGAACGAGTGATTGCAGAACGAAGGAGTCACTTAGAGGTAATGCCAGCTTTTTAACAGGCTTTTGTAATGTGTTTAGGTGGAGTTCTCTCTGCTTGACCAACAGAAACTGTTCCCATATGGTCAACATTAAATAGCCTGCTTTAAGTATTAAGTTACTTGCTGCCTCGTTTAACACAGGAGATGGCAGCAGTAGATTGCAAAGTAATGAAACATCTCTTAAAAAATAAATTACTCCTACTCTAAGAAAAAAAAAAAAAGGCAACTCTTTAAAGATATTCATAGGAGGTACATTTATTTAAGGGGGAAAGGTGGTGGGTGAAGTAAGTGTTCACTGTAGACAGATGGTCTCTGTGCAAGACAAGATTAAAAAAATATATTGCTATTTTAAATGCAATTTGTTAGCTGAAGATTTACTTATTTTATCATAGTTACTATATCCAAATACCTCATGACAGAAGGAAAGCGATATTTAGGCATCTCTGAGTTTTATTTTGTAACCCAGCTTTCTGAATGTATTCTTTTTCTTTCAATTAATTTTAAAAATTAATTTTTTTGTGGACAAGGTTATTGAGTTTGAGGGTTTGAGTTATTTTGCTGGTTCTGCAGTGCCATGTGGATTGCATAATTTTGAACTCCTATCACACATTAGGTCTTTATATTTCTATGTTAATGCATGTTTTATTGCAGCCCAGCGGCAGGAGGTGGGGTTTGGGGAAAGAAGAAGAGGCGTGATCAAAGACTAAACTATACACCCTGCAACTATATTGTAGCCACATGGGGATTACTTGATCGTGCAAGTCATTAGGAATTATATTCTTTGTAGAACTAAAATAGCATTAAGTAGAGCTTTAGAGAAATTAATATAAAAGTAAATTGCTTACAACTGGAATCTTCCCTTACATGTTTTGAATTTTTTCTACGTACTTCACCTTTTCTTTGATCTACCAACAAAACATCCTCCCACTGACTTTTGATGTGAGGTTGTCGTACATGGAGCATAAAATGTAATTTTTTTCTCTTTCACATCCTCAATATACGGCATAAAGGCACGGCCACATTCCAGTCTAGTACTCAATTTGCATATTTTTGTACCAGTAAGAAAATTAATCCCTTAATCTTTCTGACCTTTCATTGATTTAATAACAGATTTTATTGTAATGTTTCTAATGTTAAAACTGCTGTGCATAGTGATGCTTTGATCCTAGTCATGTAGTACTTGCAGCTCTCTATATAGCCAAGTTTAACTTAAGATTAAATTGTATCTATTTTAGCTAAATTCAGTCATTAAAACCTCATTACCTTTATATTTTGCAAGCATAATGATATATGACCATTGTTCACATGAATATATTTTGCCATATGCCACTTGGCCATGCCACTCAATAGTCCTGACAGATCACTCAGTGTTGAGGAACTGAAGATCTCCTGTGGCTAAGGGAAAGTTAAATAAAGAGGACAAGGAGCCAAGCAAATGTTAACAACCTTACCATGAGGAATTCAATGCAACAAGCTGATCAAAGTTCCCCTTATGTCCAGATCTCTAATCGTGATATTTTCTTCGCAGTGGTTTGCTGTGGCTTTGCCAACAGCTGGAAAGTTTCAGCTCATATAGCTGCAGCCTCCTTGGTGAAGAGTGAGAGAAACCACCTAGCAGTGATAGTTTCCAAAGTCATGGAATGCATCGAAGGCTCAAAGAACATCTTGAGTTGCGCTGTAAAAGTGGAAGTTCCATTGTGGTAGTGGAAGGTGGCACAGGCACCAGTTCTGTTTAAAATGCTGGCTGTTCCTGCCTCGTGGCTTTCAGTCCAGTATGAACCTTGAGCACATTTCAGTGGCTAACTGGAAAGTAGTAAATGGATGGCTTTGCCTCTGTGAGGGACATAGTTTCTTGGCCTTTGGACCACAGCACATTTCTCACGTGGGAATTTGATCAGGAAGAAGGTGAGGGCGTTAGAGCTTGGTATCAAAGAGAAACATGGCTTGTGCTCAGCTGGCTTTCATACCTGATCCTGTACCTTGATTTGCTGAAAACCCTTTGCAATCTCTTTCAGGCCTCACAGATGATGTGTTGATATGGCTGTAGTAGAGTATAGAAGCTTGTTTGGTTGTTCCACTTGGTTAGTCAAGAGCTGATGACTAAAACAGCATTTTTAGAAAAGGCAAAGCACAGCTTCCAGACCAGCACAAATATTTTTCAACTTCTGAGCTGACTTTATTGACCAAAAATAAATGACAGCTTGACAAATACCAGTCCAATAAGTGTTTGAACAAATATTCTGTATTGTAAGATCATTAGTAGAGCTGTTATCCTGGTGGTGGATGATAAAGAAATTACTCTGCTCTTACAGTTTTTACATTAGATATTTGTACATCTTCAATAGGCTCGGACTTCATCTCATTTTTCCTGAACTTTTTAGATTGAAGTAGCTTTGGCTAGTCCAGTGCTTCCCCCAGGTCATCTCTGAGCAACTGCAGTTTTCCTTGCACTGAATTAGATTTGTCCAAAACATTCTTTGAAGGACACTCTTCTTTAGGAAGAGTTTAGTTTTTTCTACACGTCACCTCTCCTATTCTTGTGACAGTGAAAAAAGTGCTGGCAACAGCAGTGGGGTTTGTGATACTTGAAATGTAATTGGGGGGCTGGCCTTGTAACCGTAACTGGGGGGCTGGCTGTGGTAGAGTTTGCTTTGTTTTGAGATTGACACACAGAGTTACCTTATTTCAGCCTGCGACTAGAAGTGGGCATATTGTGTCATAACGGAGATGAAATTACTCGGAGTAAAAGAATCCAGAAAGCCCCAAATTATGAGGATTGTGATTTTTAAATCACAGTAAGTGCAAAGTTTATGTAAAACATTAAGTTCTTTTATTTATCCTAGCTGATACAAATGCTTGATAACCAAAAAGCTTCACAATGCCTTGTTTTAAGGAATGCACATTACATGAATTATTTTTGTATGAGGTGAAGCTGAGAAGTCATCTTTGATCTCCAGCCTGATATGTAGTTGCAATGTAAACACTTTTGCTTTGGTGTTTGTTGGTATAATATCAGATCTTTTGAGCTGTATCTTACATTGCCATAGAGATTTGGAAAAATAATGTGCAAGTTTGCACAAAGGTTTTTCCCTATACATCTGAAGAGAAAACACCTAAATTGTATTTAAAATTACCTACCCAAAATACCCCGTTGCAATCTATTACTTTAGAATTTCATCAGGGACCTGTTGCAGGGCAAAACTCTAAATTAATTGTTCCGCAGTTTAAAGACTATAATTTCACTTCAGAGCCAACCTTGCTTGATTAAATCCGCCTTAAATGAAACAGCCAAGAATTCTTTTGATTAAAGTTAATGAACAGAAGTTAGTGTGTATCTGTCCTTTCATGCAATTAGAAATCAGTAGATAAGAGTATAGGATCCTATTTTTTAAGTAAATTCAGATGATGTATATCCTTTTTTCATATTTTTTTAGGCAAAAACTTCATAAAGGCAGCACTTGTCACAAGAAATAAGTGAGTCACTGAATGTATCTGTTCCTGTTTTAACTGCAAAGTCTCTTTTATTCTTTAGTGAGTTGCTAGATCTGTAAATGACAGTAAATAGAAGTTTTCCTGAAATCCCAGCTTCTTTGGATACTGCATTTCTGTATCATATGATTCCCCTGATTAATTTTTTTTCCTTCTTTTAGACTCATGCTTTGTTGTGGTAATGAACATTATTGTTAGCCCTGTTTTCCCATTGTGCAGCCAGAAAAACTGGGCAGGAGCCTAGGCTGACATAGCAGATTGAGTTGTGTTTCTTGACTCCTTGGTCAGAAGCCTTGCAGTCATGCACTCAACTAGACCTTCTTTACTGCTCTTGCTCTCACCAGTGTGTTTGGGAAAAAGCGATTGCTATGCTTACAAAATCCCAACAGGTGGTTGCTTAAAGTAAAACAAGAACTCCCCCAAGCCTCAGCCTGTCTCCTTGTCTCTGTTCCCTGTTTCCTTCTCCCTATTCCCAGGCCTGCATTTCCTCAGGTTGGTTTGCAGACAGCAGAGGAGAGCAAGCAAAATCCCCAATGGGCTTTTCAGGGAGGTATCAACAGACATTTCAAGAGTCAGTAGGAGTCATGTGTTGCCTTTTGGTGCCACTTACAGAGCTCAGGGAGTGAAAGTCAACCTGTGACAGTTTGGGAAGGTGAGCCTACGTCAAGTTTTGTAGGAGCACATACATCTTCCTGGCATTGCCTCTCCTCTTCTTTGTTCTTGGTACTTTGAACCTCTTTAAAAAATAGACGTGCTCAATTTATTTAAAAATAATAATACAATTGTCCTTAACCTCCTCAGTTCCTGGTGTCTACTGATGAGGATTTCAATGATAGGTGTTACTGCAAGAGGCAGAAATAAATCTTGGAAGAGCTGCATAATTCAGTTTTGCTGTCCAGTCTGTAGCACTGGCTGGGGAGAGTATTGTAGACACTGAACTGGCTGAAATGTTGCTGTTACCTTCAGTCAAAATTAACCTTCTAAAAGTAGATTACCTTAGAAGCCAAGTCCTTTGTTTGGTTTTCAGTTTGCGTTTTCACTTGAGTTCCTTTGGAGGTGACGATTTCTAGGGTATTTTTGGTATAATGCTCTAAAGTTAGGCAAGCCATCCTTCCCTTTTAAAAGTGAGAGTCTGCTGGGTTTTAATGGCTCCAGGAACTTGGTACTTAAGGAAAACAGGAAATAATGAAAATAGCACCTTTTGTTGAACTTGAATTCATTTTTATTATTTAAATGTCTTAGTAGTTTTCAAATTAACACCTTGGTGGCAACCAGCAAAAGAAACATCAGAGGATAAAAAAAACCTCAAAATACTTGTTGACAAATTTGGGCAAAAGAATATTCAAGTCTGCCAGAGACCTCATTCATTGAGGTTTTCCTTGCAGTCATGAGGACAGAAACATTTAAATGAGATTTTAGATGATTCATCATCTGAATATTGAGTATGAACTTCATTAGCACATCCCTGCTGGCACACTGGCTTTTGTTTCACAGGGCCATCCCTTAATATGTTTAACAACCTGCTTCATTCTAGTTACGGGTCAATTGATGTTTCTATTGCAAAAATCCGATCAAGTGAGGTTTAAGTTACCATTTCTGTTTGATTTTTTTTTTCCGCCCTCACTGACTACAGTCACAAAGTTTCAAAGCTACCATATACATATTTGTTCAAAGTGGTTATTGAAAAGAAATTATTAGACTTGGGTATCAGCTCACAACAGCATCCCTAATACCAAAGCTTTTTAAAAGGAGCTTTAAAGGCAGCTACTCAGCAGCCTGGCTCTTACAGATTGAATGTTTGCTTCTGATAGACCATTTGTAAGTACTTTTCTTAGCAGCATCTAGATGAGATGGACTTCAGAACGCGTTCAGAATACATTTGGTAATCGTTGGAAGATAAAAGAAAGCTCTTCTTTTTTTTTCTACAGACATGAATGCACACCAGAAATGACTGCCAGTGCAAAAGTAAACTGCTGCAAATGCTGTTTGATAATCCTAGAGAGGCTTGTTTCATACCCATAGTCTGAACTACAGAATGCAATATCTTGGAGTGATGGTTTTAATTTCCCACTAGAGGAATAGGGATGCAGTGGGAGCAGGGAAGGAAAGAGCACAGGTGCATCCACAAAGATAAGAGGGTGTGTGGTTGGGCCATATTGTGAATATCAATATATGAAAGCCATAGTTATATGGATAGTTAAATGAAATCCATGTCATAGATCATTTTCTGTTAGGTACAGTTAGTCTATACTAAGTGCCTTTCATAATCTCTAGTAACCATTGAAAAATTTAAGAACAAAAATAACTGCTTTTCAGCAACAGCACTAAAGTCTTGCCTTGCCTGCAGACAGTAAGACTTTGCATTTAGCCATCTGAGAGCAATTCTACACGTTGGGTCCCCATCCGTCAGTCTTCATGGTTTTGAAGCATCAGCCCTCAAAAAAGTTGCAGCTTTCAGCACTGAAGCATTTAATCTTTTTTAGGTGGTTCTTCTTCTTTTGTAAGACCCAGTTGGCTTCAAAAAGGGAATAAATAACATTAGTTTTACGTATTGATTACAGTCACTAGATACAAAGAAGCAGAAATTAGGACTTTGTGTAGGTCAGCAGTTGATCCCATACCAATAAAATATTACTTTGATTAAATACCGTAGACTCTCAGCCAGGCCCACAGCAATACAAGACATTATTCTTATAATAGGAACAGATGATAAAGATGATTGTTTAGAAGGAGTGAAAGCCTGGGGTTATATTCTGGATGAGTTAATTTTAAGCTCTGATCCTACAAACTATTGGATGCAGAAAGAATAATGAACGTAAGCAGCCCCTTGGTCCCATTTGCTCCAACTCAAGATGTTATTCAAGATCGGGTCTGAAACCCCATTTTGCAGAGTTTGCTATAGGTAACTTAGCATAACATACATTCCCCTTGACAAGAATTTTGGTGTTTCTTTAGCTGCATAACTTCATATCCCTACCTCAAAAATGATCTTTTGAGATGAGATGTTTATGTCCATTGCAACCAGAATTAAATAGGATTTGCACTTTGGAGGCATTTGTTTTTTTCTTTCCTTTTTAGATATTTCAGAGTATCAGGAAATAAGGAGGTATGTTTATCATGATTTAGTAAGTTTAGAATATGTGACAGCATATAGTTTGAGCTGCAGTTTAGCTCCAGATCTAATGTGTTTTGCTGTCAGGTCAGAATAAATTGCCCAAGATCCCCCTACAAATCAAGTTTTGAAGTTGTGTACCTTTATCTCGGTCTCCAGTAATGGCTCTCCACATTCAGATGTGGGCAGATGAATAAAGGGGGTGCTTAGCCAAGGACACTGGATTGAACTCGGTGCTATCCCTTTTCAAAGCCAGCACATCAGTCATCCTCCAGCATCTGATTTCACCAGAGGAAGCAGAGGGTGATGCATGTCAAGTGCTTTGGTAGCTGTTCGCCAAGGCCGCTCCAGCAGACGACACGCTGTCACTGCCGGCCCAGGGATGCGTGGTAAATTCAATCTTGTTGTTGTTCTTTCTGAATAAATTTTGACAGGACTTGTTTTGACTCGTGCTCTGGAGAAAAGATGGGTTTCCTTCACTAGTCAGGTCTGTTTTGATCCTTTTCAATACAGCCACTCACTTCCTGAAGACAACTCACACTGATAGAGCACCTGTAAATCATAGCCTTTGCTGCCTTTTTTTCCACTTTCCTGCCAGCCTACAATCCAGTTTTGATCAGAGCTGCCTAAAGCCAATAAATATAAGCTTTTAGCATGCAGACGTTGTAAGAAATATGAAGTCCTGTGGATTTTAAATGAATTTCAGTCAGAATAAGATTGTAATTTGGGATGTAGACTGTCTTCAGAAGTTAATTCGACTGATGTGGCATAATAGTAATTCAGCATAATGTGCTCGTGCCATCAGACTTGCACAGAAAAATGCTCCAAATAGCTATAATGAATAGTTTGGATTTTGAAAACCTGGGAGAGCAATTTCACCTTGATTCATAACTGGCATCTCTCAGAATACATGTACATTAAGAAAATTCAAAAAGGTGTATGAATTCAAGTAAATTTCAGTACCACCTTGGGTAAAGTTAAGTTTTAGTGGCAGTCAAACACTTCTGGAAATGCAGTGGTAGAATCTGCTTTCACCTGTACAGCTGTGGAGGAAACTAACCCTGATTCACAGAATCTGCATTATGCTGTGCATGAAAAACATAGACAGACTTTCTCAAGGGGATAAAAATGTAAGTTCTAGGGTTTTTTAGATTGAATTTAGTCTGGTTAAAGAGCTTGATTCTTACCTGCTTAGTTCCAAAGTCTTTTAGGTACCTCTAAACGTGCTGTGTATGGTGTTGCTGCATCTCTCTCTGCTTTGGGTAAAGTCCAGCCCCAACACAGACTTCTGCAGTGTTAGTGCCACTGCAGAGACAAGAAGTCAAGTCTCCATCATTCAGCTTTGTAGCTCCAACAACGGCAACGGCTTTCAAAGTAAAATTCTGGTTTTATAGATCCAGCATTTACAGCCATGTTAATATTTGGGGACTATATAGGTAAATCAATTCACTAACAAAAGAGCTACATTACATTTTTGGTAGGAGCTTGCAGTCGCACCTCCTCCCATCTAGCTTCTTAGCAAACAAGTTCAGTCCAACAAGTTAAGAGCTTACATATGTGTGTCACAGTCAAATTGGCAAGGTATTTGCTAGTAAATCAAAAAACCCAACCTAGCATAATTTGCCACACTTGCATTATTTCTGTTAAGAGATGCTTGTAATGTAGGATTTGTTTGGGATGGAAAGTGGTGTGTGGGGTGGAGTTGTACATGCAAACACACAGGGTAAGGTGATACTGACTGGGATGTTCTCGATCAATCTATTTATTTATTTATTTATTTATTCGCTGACTACTAGGCATTACCTGTAAACAGCCTTGCTTCTGATTAGACCTAATCAAAGTGAGCAGGAAGGGTTTGATTAAAACAAGCCAATCCTTTATTCTCAGCTTGTGTTTATCCAGCCATGAGCCTAATTAATGCCTGTCAATCTGAAGCAATTAAACCCCTCCCCCCCTTTAGTGTATGACTAACACAGTGGTGACTTGTCATTTTCAAACATGTGAATCTGTCTGTTCTCCTGAGAAATCTCTTTGTGCTTATGCAAGTCACGTGTGACTCAAGCAAGTTCTCTGATACGTGGGACAGACACATTCTGGAGATATTTGTCACCTCTGGCTCCTCAAGGAGGCTTTGCACTAGACACTCTGACAGTGTCTAGTACTGCTGGATTTTTGTAAGGAGAACCCAGCCATCCTGGTCTTTCAGCAAAAGATAATTGGTCCAGGTGATCCTGTCATAATTTTAGAAGCTTTGTCTCCCAAATTTTTTCACAGAAATAAGATCCTTCAGGCACCAGGTAAGTATTCTTCTCATTGCTCTGAAATCGCAGCTGCACAGAATGACCCTAAGGGTGTGTGCAGAGATAAATGTGTGCGGATGCAGAGGTGACATTAGGTGCTTCCTGAGGGGCCTGAAATATCACTTGAGATATTGAATATCGCATGCTGTTCCTCTCACATACTTTACTCAAATCTGCTTTATGGTATCTTGCAATATATGTCAAGGTGTTGGGGAAAAGAATTGAAGCGTTGTGTTTTCTTTATTAAAAAAAAAAAAAAAAAGAAAACCCCACAGAAGACCAGAATGTTTCTGAGCAAGTTCTGTCTGGTGAGTGGAGAATTGATATGAATCTGGAATTGATGGAGGTGAAGTTGTAGCCCATGTAAGGTCCCCCATCCTTTTGGAGTGCTGTCCTCCAAAGTAAACCCACCTCATATTCTGTACTCTTGCTATCTGCAAATTCTTTCCCCGTTTGCTCAAATTTAATAAATCCAGAAATGGATCTGAAACTACTGTGAGAGCTATGAGAGCATTATTCTGGCAATTACTCACTCCTGATTAGCAAGTTTAGCCTTAGGTGGTCCCTGAGGGAAGGGCAGATGGTTTGAGCAGCAGACATAAGGGAGAAGCTTAACTGTGGTGAACCAACTTGTGACCTGGAGGGCTGAGCTATCCTTGCAGACTGCAGGAGGAGCCTGCACAAAACATCCCACTTTGGACAGCTTGAATACACCTTGTAATGTCGGGGTGTGTGACATAAGAGAACCTGCTCCCTTGGAATTCAGTTTGTAAAGGAACTTCCTGTATTGTGGCTAATGGCCTTCCCTGTCCTCCACACCTGACCCAGATAATCCAGTCCTGTGTGGTGGTGGAGATATGATGTGTGTCCTGGATTAAGCAGAGCTGGTTTAGCTTGCAGCTCTTTTCGTAAGGGTTCATATCTTCTTCACTCCAATCCTAACTTACCTCCCTGTACAGTGTCTGACTTTTGCCAGTAAGCAGAGAACAAAACACAAGGAAGTAGTAGATCCAATGAGAAGTTTGAATGCTATTTTTCTTACTGTGTTCTGTATAAAACATCTCCCCAGACAGGGCCCTTTGCCAACCTGAAGTCTCCGTGGGACACCATCACCTGTCAGTACCATTTCAGCCCAGCTTTGTTTTGTCAAAAGGCTGTAGTTAGTGACAATAGCTGGCATTTCTGCAGTTTTGAAAAACCACTCTGGAAGTAATTTTTTTCTCTTCAGGACATCAATGGAAAGGTTTAAAATGGAGAAAGTTGGTTAATTTGGGGAAGGATCCCCAAATATTAATTTTTCCTTTGCTGTGCCCAACAATTACTTTCTAGGAGACAAAGGCAGGAGGAGATGTGCTCCCATTTCTGCATTCCATCGGGCTCCCTTTGCATACCTTGTCTTCTAAGCAGATCCTTATTTTTATGGTTACAGATTGGAAGTGAAGCATGTGCCTGTCTGCTTGTTTTGAGGTACAGTCTTCCTCAGGAAGATCTGACTTTGCAAATAACCTAATTACAGCACAGTATGGTTTTTCAGAGTCAAGGAATACGTTTCAATCTGTCTGGTTTGGGGTGTTTGGTTTCTTTTTTTTTGGTAATCAGATTCCTATCCTATAGAAAACAGCTGTGATACCTGCGTATGCTTTGCTCTATGAATAATTCAAATCAAAGTCTGATTTAAAGCCTGCAGTGCTTAGCACTAGTCAACAGAATAATTATGTGATTGGTGCTGAGAGGAACTAGCATCTATATTAAAGGGGGAGAGGAGCCTATGCTAAAGTTAGATGAGCAAGTTAATTAGTCCTGCCTCTACCACCAGTGACCTTCGATGACCTTGTGGTAGAGCTTTTGACTGTCACATTGATGTATAGGTGTTGAAAACTTGGTATTGTTTCGAAGAATCCCCAAAGCCTTGTAAGGTTTATCTTATTAAAGTTTCTGGTGCTTTCAGCTCTGGCATATATTAGCAGGTGGTATTTCTAATGCTAACTGTAAAATGTAACTTTTAAAGAATTTTAAACACTGACTTTTTTGAGGGAATGGCTAGAAATAGCGGTATGAAAGCAAAAGCTCAAAGTTTTTTCGCTTTCTGCAAGTACCAGAGTTGATGAGTTTTTAAACACACCAAATTTTAATGAAAAAATCCAATTCTTGCTAAGCTCTGCTATTGGTCTCTGAGGCTATTGCTGTTTGTAATGGATTAGGAGAACAATGTCGCTGAACTAAGTTCCTCTTTAATATGCCACAATTGAAAGGGTGATAAGAATTCCACATTTCAGAAAGCTTTTTGATTGTAATAACTTTAATAACTTTAAATTAAGTTATGGCTTTATATTGAAATGTATAAAATTATGAGGTTCCCACATCACGAAGTAGTGCAAAAAACATTAGAATGACTTTGCTGTGCTGATGGATTGAGCTCAGGATGAACACTGGCCTATTGCTAAAAAGGTGAACCCTATTAAAATGATTTTTAATAAGCTTTTAAAATGGTTGCCATTTTGCTATTTGCATAATTAAAAGGGAGGAAAACTACTCAGATAAGTAAAGAAAGAAAAACCTTTGGGCCTCACACCACTTTCTACAGTTTTGTTTCACTTGTAAAGTTAAAATTTGCAGATACAGCTGTCATAAATTTTAAATTAGAGGGCGTGCAAGTTGTATTGCCTTCTAAGAGGGCAGAATCCTGCTTTTCCTATTTTGGATTATTTTTTTTAAACTGCCTTTCAAACTCTATTTTGTACTCTAAACTAGTTCCTGAGTGTGTGTTTAGCCTGGACAACCAAACACTACTGATGTGTAAGTTGCCCATTTTACATCCCTGTTACAGTTTCAGGGTCCTTTGCCCTCACACTGAGACGTTTACAAACGAATCATTAGGATACTTTCCAGCAAACCAGCAGCGTAGCAGGTTGGATGCTATTAGTGAAATGAAACTCCAAAGTGTATTTGGAAGAACACTGATTACCAGGCTAAATAATCCAGAACAAATGGCCAGAGTTTTGAAAGGCTAACAAACGAAAATCAGTAATAAAACTGAGCCTTTTGGAATATTTTAGCAGTTAACTAGTTTTTTCTTTCCGAGATAATCATGCAAACCTAGTAGCTGTAACGTAGTGCACAGGGACAATGATTTAGTTGCTATCAGTAGGAAGCAAATCAGTACACTAATTTGTATAAAATTTGGACATGTTTCTATGAAGGCATCCTGAACTTGCCAGTCCCTGCTAAGAATTTTTTTTTTCAAGGAACACATCAAAAAATACCAGAGTGCTTCCCACCTAGTTTTAACTCACCACAAATAACACTATTCTGTAAATAGAGAAAAATTGTGTCTGCTGCTGGAAGTGGATTTAATATGAAAGCTTTGAAAACAGCTTTTCTCCTGCCCACCAAGTCCTGACAGAGGGGATCCTTTCATCTAGCCTTGCTCCCACTCCAGCTGCTTGCAGTGGTCTCCTGGGTTGCAGTGTTGAATCCCCTCTGGATCTCTAAGAAAGTTTTCTTTCTGTAATTTCTGGCACTTGTTGCTGTGCTGCTCCACTCCCAGCGTGCTGTGGCCCTCATCCTCTCCCTATCCCATCTGAATTTGGGAAGCGTTGGTAGGGAGCACTCATCTTTTTCTCCTGTCACTTTCTTCATTGCCCTAATTGCAGCCAACAGGACAGAGCAACCTTCCCCTGTGCTGTCCAGCCACAGCTCTTTCATCGAGGCATATGCTTGTGGTGTGAGCAAACACTGCCGCCGTCAGTCAGTGTTCCCCTCGTTCCAGGACGTCACTCCCAGCCAGCATCTTTGGGCAGAGCAGCCTGTATTTCAATGAAGCAACAGCTTCTTTGTGTCAAGGGCACACCAGCTCTGGGCTATCTTAACACATCAGCATTGCAAACAAGGGCAAATGCAGATCTGGGTTTTATAAGCGTGCTAATTTGCTCAGAGGTGGTTGTTGAAGAGCACATAATGCCAAGCCATATGGCAGGAAACCTTCATACAAAATTAATTCCATCATTATCTGGTAGAGTCTGCTTGTTGCCATTTTCCCAAGGATCTTTCTCATATTCAGAGAATCTGTGATACTCACTGAGCAACTCTGGAGCACAGATCTGGGAAAAGAAGTGTGCCTGCAGTTCCTAGTGTTTTCCTGTCACATAAGTGTATATTTAGAGCAGAGGGATTTTTTGTACTCTGCCATTAGAGCTATCATGCCAAAACAATGAGTAATGGCTTTACAGGAAAGGCATGACAGTCAATTATCTGGCCATACATACCAAGGTGAATGCAATAGGTCTTGTAATGTGTCCAGCGAGATATTTTGGTACCTTCGAGCCTTCGGTAGCCATAAACTGGAATTACTGCAGTAACTTTACAGCACAGTGCTAAAATTCTAACATGTTTTACATTTGATTTTCTACCATATTCATTCTTCAGGCATTACTGGTTTGAGACTTTTTTTAAAGAACCTTACTTTGAGAACTAATTGTGATAAATGTTGATATGACATCTGTTGCTCACTTTAAATTACCTCTTAGTCTGTTGGAATTCATCTTGAAGGCACTTTTGTAATGAATTCTTTTTTTCATGGACATTAATACAACCTGTGGCAGATCTGAATAAAAAAGAACATTCACCATTCCTGCCAAGAGAATAGTTTATGTTCCAGCTGTTTTTTTTCTTGTTATTGTTTTCCTGCTTTCTGTGATATTAATACAGATGGTTTCCAAGGTACCTAAAAAGATAATAGGTTGTTACAGTTTGGAGGAATTCACCTTGGGAAGCAAGTGAATAATTAGGACAGTTTCCTGAACAAACCATTTCCATGACCCCAGAACTGCTGCATTCAAGTGACCAAACCTTGTGTTCTTCAGAGGAGAATGTGCTTCTCTGTCTTGCAGATATAATTCCCACTGAATCCCAGATTAGTGAATAATTTCATGAGTTATGACTTTCTGTGGTCAGTCTGTAGCAGAGCAAAGGAGTTTATCTCTGTGCTCCAGTTGACATTTCCTTTACAGCTATTTGGATGATGTAGGGTATTTTTTAGCACCTGTCTGATCAACTGATCTACATTGTTTCATTCAGAAGATATAAATATGACTTATTAAGTCATGCTAAATGTGAAGGAAGCTTAATCACGTTTGTGAAAACTAACTGTGTTAATATACAGCTGCCACAGTTTCTGTGGGTACAAATGACTGCGAGTGGCACAGAGGTTGGTGAATATTAACTTCTGGGATGAGAAGGAAGCATCTTACACATGCTTCTCATGTGTAAGACTTAAAAAAAAAAAAAAGAAATTTCAAGGGCAGCTCAGTGAAAAGATGCTGGTAGGTTCTGAGATAGTATGGAAGTCATGCAATCTTTCTGCAGATGGCCTTGATCAAAACAAATCCCATTTGGGGTTTGTGGAGGCTTTATGAGTGAAAGATTTTTGAAGCCCTTTTGTGTCCATATGTAGTGAAATTCCTGCAGAATGGATTTGAGGTTTGCACCTGCTATGGTGTTTGGTAATGCTAGACAACAGTATTAGCAGGTCATGATTAGCAGAAAGCGTTACATGACTGCAGAATAAACCAGAAAGCACCACACAGGCACAGAACAGAAGAGTTGCAAAGCTGGGCAGAGGAAGAAAGTGAAAAATACTTATTGTCTGCTTTTCCTGAGCTCAATACACACATTTCAGTAGACCTATTTTATGAATGGATTTACATGCTGATATTTATTAGAAGGACTATTCACAGGCCATGGCGATCTTGTTTCTTTTATTTTTATTTTTTTACACTGGTGTTCATTTAATTCTTCAAAGTGATTGTAATCAATTATTTGATCATGTAAACCTTACAACATTTTGCATTTCCTTCCACAGAAATACCTCAGGAGCTTTTTCTCTGCCATGCTGAAATCTCCATCATCTCCACTGCACATCGATAAGGTGGGGCTGACACTGTCCAAATACACCATCTGCGAGTTCTCACCCTTCTTCAGGAAAGGCGTTTTTGACTACAGCAGCCATGGGACCAGCTGACTTTTGGGCCAGGATCCTTGCTGGAGAAATGCAGTCAGAGTGGTGCCTTCACTTCCATGGTGTGAGAGGAATGAGAGGAAGGACAAAAAACCGTTTTCCTCCATACTTGGAAAATTGCATCCAAACAACACCAAATAGAGAGACAGCTATACCCCAGTGCTATCCCATGTCCTTTACCAGCTCTCATATTAGTGCCTGCATTTTCCTGGCGTGGGATATATGGACATTTTGGTGTGAGTTGTTCTGTTAATACAGTACAAAGATTCTGACTCTCCTGATGAGTTTGGAACCCCTTCTTGGCAGGAGTGCTTCCTTCCCATTTGCTCAGACAATTTGTTCTGGTAGTTCGAGAGCATCTCATGTTTACCGTGGCAGTGTGTCATGCTGACAGAGGGTTTCTGAGCAGCCTTTTGGTTTCTGTCCAAGCTGTTCCTTAAAGAACAGTTTCTCTTTTGTTTCTTTACAGCATTCTGTCGTGTTTAAGGTAATGCTCACACTCCACTGTTGTTTCAATTTCTTTTCCCCTTCCAGATACACATTTTAGCTATTTGACTGTATAATTGTATAGTTTCCCTGAGAAGAATTGAAGGGCCTGAGTAACTTGAATGTTTACAAAAATATATGCAGCAGAAAGAATATAATTTAAACCCTGTCAAAGTCTTCCACACTTGGTTGTTTTGAGGCAGAACAAATCACTCACCATTAATGAAGAAGCAGAGGAAGCAATAGTTACCAAAGAACATGGTCAGCATCTTTTCAGATCTCCTAATTACTAAGACTGTAAGTGGAAACTCTGCACTGTACAGAACTCATAGCTATGCATAAAGCTTATGCAAAGTGCTATATATAATTTTTTAAATAGCTTCCTCACAATAGCTGTAAACCCAAAATTTTATTTGCATCAGTTAAAATTTGCAGGATTTGACTATTAGTACTTTAAAATTACTCAGGACTCATTCAGACTTGCACATGTATATATAGATAGAATTCATTTTGTATTGCTGCAGAATCAAAAATATCTGTACACTGGAATTGATTATGTGTACAGGTTAATGTATAATTGGTTGTATAAAAATCAGAATTGAATGACTTCTAGCTATTAAAATGCATAAGGAAAAGCAAGTTTCATGTGCTGTTCATTCAGAGTGTGAAGCATTGTTTCTGAGGTGCCATCACTGACCACTGGTAGTTTGTGGTAATGAAATTATTTCATGTGACAGAAAATTATCATTAAAACCTGAAGTAACAATACTGGTGACATTTTTATTTCATGACCTAAATTATAGGAACAGTAATGTTTCACATTTTATGAGATACATCCACAGTCCTGAGGGAACTGGCCAAGGAAGTGGCTAAGCCACTATCCACCATGTTTGAGAAGTCATGGCAGTCCAGTGAAGTTCCAACTGACTGGAAAAGGGGAAACATAACTCCCAATTTTAAAAAGGGAAATAAAGAAGACCCAGGAAACTACAGGCCAGTCAGTCTCACCTCAGTGCCTGGCAAGATCATGGAGCAGAACCTCTTGGAAACTGCTAAGGCACATAGTAAACAATGAGGTGATTGGTGACAGCCAGTGGCTTCACTAAAGGCAAATCATGACTGACAAATTTGGTGGTCTGGAGAAGAGAGGCTCTGGGGAGATCTTCTAGACCCCCTTCCAATACCTACACGTGGTCTAAGGGAAGACTGGAGTGGGACTTGGCACAAGGACATGCAGGGATAGGGGGAATGCCCGTAAGCTGTGTTTATTAGATAATATGAAGAAATTCTGGACTAGAAATTCTCACTTGTGGTGAGGCACTGGTACAGGTTGCCCAGGGAGGCTGTGGAGCACCCCATCCCTGGAGATGTTCAAGGCCAGGCTGGATGTGGTTCTGAGCAACCTGATCCAGTGGAAGGTGTCCCTACACATATGGCAGGGGGTTGGAACTAGATGGTCTTTAAGATCCCTTCCAAACCCAGCCATTCCATCATGATGTTAAAAGATAACTGGATTCCATTACTAAGCATAGGCTGCTAAAATAAGAATCTTTAATTAAAAAAAAAAAAAAGAAATTAGAATGTATCATTTAAATTTGAGAGTATTTTTTTTAATTTTGATTCATTTCAGGGAAAACAAAAATTAGGGTAAAATTTCTAAACCACCAGAGGCCAATTATCAGGAGGGTAGGCTTTAATGCCTTTGGATATGTCTGACACTATCTGACCCCTGCTGACTTAGGCATCTTAATACCTTCAACTGGGAAACTAAGCATTCCAATAAAATCTGTTGATTCCCAAACTGTTTTTTTCACCATATCCCAGCCATTCCTGGACTCCCTCATGCCCTTCTGCACTGAAGTGCTAACTTTGCCTGCATTTCATCACCAACAGAGACCTGACCTCATGATCCTTGCTATGCCCAGTGCCTTTACTGCACCTCTCAGAGTTCTCCCAGGCCCTTCTCTGCACATACCATCCCCCTGAGCAGGAGGCTGTGTCTTCTCTTCCTTCCCTACCTGGCCATTTGGCTTTGCTTGTGCTTTCCAAACCAGAAAGTGGAGGTTAGACACTTGCTGGATTCCTATGGTGAGCTGAGTAACTGGAGTTTGGTGTTGCTGGACAGGTTAATGGAAGATTGGTATCTTCGTGTGGGTGTATTTCTCTGATGCCCAGAGTGATTCAGAGGCAGAAACTGGGGATAGTATTGCTGGTTTTCATATTTGACCCTAAATCTCACTTCAAAACCAGTAACTCTATTCTGTTTCTCCTGCTCTCTCTCCTACCTCACTGCAGTGCACAATGATAAAGAATTAACACCTCAGAGTCTTTAGAGAATGAATTTGACACTTGTGGTGTCCCCCAGGGATCAGTGTTGGGCCCAGTCCTGTTTAACATCTTTATTGATGATTTAGATGAGGGGATTGAGTCCATCATCAGCAAATTTGCTGATGACACTAAATTGGGAGGGAGTGTCGACCTGCTGGAAGGCAGGAGGGCTCTGCAGAGGGATCTGGATAGACCTGAGAGATGGGCTGATTCCAATGGGATGAAGTTCAATAAAGCCAAGTGCCGGGTCCTGCACTTTGGCCACAACAACCCCATGCAGCGCTACAGGCTGGGCACAGAGTGGCTGGAGAGCAGCCAGACAGAAAGGGACCTGGGGGTACTAATTGACAGGAAGCTCAACATGAGCCAACAGTGTGCCCAGGTGGCCAAGAAGGCCAATGGGATCTTGTCCTGTATCAAGAATAGCGTGGCCAGCAGGACCAGGGAAGTGATCCTTCCCCTGTACTCTGCGTTGGTGAGGCCACACCTTGAGTATTGTGTTCAGTTCTGGGCCCCTCAGTTCAGAAAGGATATTGAGGTGCTGGAGCGGGTCCAGAGAAGAGCAACGAGGCTGGTGAAGGGACTGGAGCATAAGTCCTATGGGGAGAGGCTGAGGGAGCTGGGGTTGTTTAGCCTGGAGAAGAGGAGGCTCAGAGGTGACCTCATCACCGTCTATAACTACCTGAAGGGAAGTTCTAGCCAGGTGGGGGTTGGTCTCTTCTCTCAGGCACTCAGCAACAGGACAAGGGGGCACGAGCTTAAGCTGCGCCAGGGGAAATTTAAGTTGGATATCAGGAGAAAATTCTTTACAGAGAGAGTGATCAGGCATTGGAATGGACTGCCCAGAGAGGTGGTGGATTCACCATCCCTGGAGATTTTTAAACGCAGATTGGACGTGGCACTGAGTGCCATGATCTAGTAAATGGACTGGATTTGGACCAAGGGTTGGACTCGATGATCTCAGAGGTCTTTTCCAACCCAATCGATTCTATGATTCTATGATTCTATGATTCTATGATTCTATAACTGTAGAGCAGTGTTTCCTGTGTGCCACTTCTATGAAAGGACCAGGCAGGCCAAGAAATGGCAAACTGCTTTATCTGCTGCACAAACCCAGTTCCTGCAGGTGTCCTACATGAAAAACCACTGGTGTGCCAAGCAAATCTCCATCACGCCGTACAGCAAATGCTGGTCTGTGAGAAGGGCTGAGCAAACACCTCCCAGAGTCAAGTCCTGTACTTTGTGTCACTTTGGATTTGGAGGGTCTGCTTAAGAAAAACACAACTAGACAGAGAGTTAAGTCAAGTGAAAAATATTAATATTCATTTTTTTTTTAAACTTTAATTTAAAGGAAGACTTGTACTGGCTTCCTGTCTACATTACAAATTAATTCAGGGAGGACCAGATGTTCTGGTGGTGTAAACCTGCCAATAAGGTGGTTAATTTATGTTGGCTAGTTTATGTGGCCTGCAGCGTTAAATGTGTACATGGCAAATAACAAAGTAAAGGCCGATTAATCACTCCATTTAAAGTGTCATCATGTTAAAAGCTACAGAATTGCCAGTGTAAGCATGCAATTAGGACCACAACCCCAGGCTACCAACTTTTCCCACCTTCTTATCTCTCTGTCACCGGTATCGAGAGTTTAATCAGTAATGGCAAGCTCAGACTAAGCTAAGAGGCATCTTTTAATAATCTCATCAGTAAAAAATATGATCTTTATACAGCCTTTAAACCCAGACTTCTATCAGAAGTTTTCCATAGAAGCTCAAATACATGTTGAAATTATTAGCCATTTTCAAGATGTTCCAATTCTCTGAAGATATCCCCAGGCTCTAAAATTCTCCGTGAATTTTATTTTCAAAATATTTTCACTTTCAAAAACATTGTGGAAGTTATTTCCAGGCCTGGTAAGGGTGTTTGTTTTTTTTTTTTCAAAGTGCATCTCTAACTGGGCAAAGTCCTTACGTAAAACCTTAATTTCTGTATCAATTCTATATGCATTTCAAGCAAAGTATGTATTTAAGTACTTTGCTAAATGGGACCATCAATTCTTACCCATGCAACTGAAGTTGTGCCTCCATTTAAGTCGCTAAATCATATTGGCTCATATCCTTGCTGACCCTACAGCAATTTTTGATCAATAGGATTGCACAAAAAAAGGCCTAAAAGCACGCTGGAGATAGTGCTGGGCTTTTTTTTTTTCTTTTTTCCCTGCATAACAACATGATCAAAATGCAAAAAACCTTTGAGCAGTGCCTCCTTGTTGGTCTTGACCCTCCACTCCTTTAACTGGAAGTGCTTTTTCTCTGAATATGCTGCTTCTGAGAGGCAAGAGGTGGAGCAGCCCTCAAAGCACTGTTGCTAAATGTCTTCTGGCAGTCCCCTCACTCCTATAGGTGAGAATAAGAAATAGGTTTGTATTAAACTGTGATAAATCTTGAAATTTTATATGCTGCATCTCACCAAAGCTCCAAAGTTGGAAGAAATTAATTCTTTTTAACTTAGAAAGATTCTTATGTCCAACCCTGGTTTTGTTTTCTCTGTGTTTCATTAGATTCTGGAAAAAAAAATTATAATGTTTGATAAGATAAAAAGCAAAAGCTTGTCTTCCAAACTCATCATGGGAAATAGAAGATATTCCTTTGCAGGAGTCTTCATGAGCAGTTAAGATCTATCAATTTCTATAGGCCCTGAGATCCAATTAAAGGGTTGAAATCTGGATATATTTTCATGGCAGACCCATAAAGTGAATTTTTGACTTCTTGAGTCCTGCCACTTTATTTTTTTTTTAATTATTGTTTTATTATTTTAATAGAATGTTTTATTATAACTGGTCACAGACCAGAATCTTCTTGTAGATGCAACTGTTTTTTACAATACAATGAAAAAAGCTGATTAGAAAAAAAGTGAATAGAATTGAATAGAATAGATCTTTAAGATCAAGTCCAGCTATTAACATACCACTGCTTTGTTATCAATAAACCATGCCCCAAGTGCCACATCCACATATGTTTTGAACATTTCCAGGGCTGTTGATTCCACCACTTCCCAGAGCAGCCTGTTCCAATGCCTGACCACCCTTTCAGTGAAGAAAATTTTCTTAATATCTAATGTAAACCTCCCCTGCTGCAATTTGAGAAAGAAACAGGTAGGAAAAGGGAACTATGACCTGAAAATGAAGTTTGTGGGAAATAGGTAAACTTCCATGATGTCACCCTGTCTACTGCAATTAAATCCATAAAATAGCTTGGCCAACCTGACAAAAATATCAGATCACAGAAGATACTGTTCTTTTGTCTTCTTGAGACTGAGTTTTTAAACAGTTTTAAAAGGACTGTGTGGGGAAGACTTAAGGAAACACATTAATGTTTGATAAAATGGAGGCAAGATTTTGAACCAGAAGCTCATGTCTCCAGTGCATAACAAGCCTTAGCAACAGAAATGCTAGTGGCAGCATGGGAAGGCCTGTATCTATTTTCTTCTTTATAGTTTTATTTTCTTTATAAATACTGACACTTTTCTCCAATATCATTCTGACATTGGAGCCCCTGGAACAGCTTGTGCGTTTGCACAGAGTTTCGGCAGCATTTTTGTGATTGTTTTTAAGAAAACAGTCTTAGAAAAAGAAATAGGTCTAAGAAAAAAAAAGTTTACAGACTTTTTCAAAGTCCTTCTTGGTTTCTTTTGATAGCTTCTTCTATCTTCTCATTACGGTTTTGGCCAGATGACTTGTTCTCATTCTTTGTAAGTTTTCGATTATTTCCCTTCTATTGTCTTATTTTACAGATGGTTTAGAAGAATGTGCTGGGAAGAGCTGAAGAAAAAGCAAATCCTTTATTACCTGAAAAATGGTAGTTATCGTCTTCTGATCTAGCAAAGTGGAACATGTTTTTTTATCTTTTTACATATTTTGAACTTCTGAGCCTTCAGAGGTCTCACATGCTGCAGCTTTTTGGGTTGTTACTGTACTTTTTCCCAATCATTCCTATATTCTTTTCCGTTGTAATTAACATTTGACATAAGCCTTCCTTCAAACGATGATTTTGAGGAGAGAAAACCTACTTAATGTTACCTCCTTGTTTAAGTCTTTGTGTGACTCTACCTTTTGTCACCATCCTTGCCCAACAGTGTATTTTCTCCACATTACCCTGTTTTAATGTTACCTTGAGACAGGGATTGCCTCCAGTAATCTATTTTTCTGTTTCCTTAGAGACATGGATCAAAGATTATCAATTGAAACCAGATTTTAGTCATGTTCTGGAAAAATCAACGTTCTTGATTTTTTTATATTGTGAATTACAACAGAAATCAGTATCTCCAAAATGAGGTGGGATGATGATAATAAAATATTACTGCTACTAGTATTACTATTATTATTAAAATACCTGGGAAAGTCCCGTGTTTTCTGGACTGCTGCATCATGATTGTCTTTTATTCCCAAACATGGATACCTAGGACATGTATGGGTTGCAAATTACTCCTTTCCCATGGTGCAGAGAATCATGCTGGTAACAGGTGCAAATGATCCTACTGATAATGAGAACTTCAAGAATTGTTCAATGGAAACTGAAACCATGTGTATATCAAATCATCTGTTGTTTCCACTGAGTTCAACAGGAGACAAGGTAATGCACTACTTCTGAAAAAAACAAGCCATGGCATATTTTCATCCCTAACCACCTCCAATTCTCATTATTTTAGTAGCTGAGCAACAGGAGAAGAGTGCTGGACAATGTAGAGGCAGCAGAGCCCTCTGAAAGATTAGCATAAGACTATGTGAGCAATTAGATACAGATTTCAGTCTGTCCTGTGTTCAAATGTGTCCTGTTTTGAGCTTGGGAGTGTTCATTAGTGCAGCGTGGATTAAAGAAGATGCCGGTTCTGGGAAGCAGTACAGCAGACACCCTTGTGCTCCGGCACATGAAGGTTGCTCAGCAGCACGTGAAATCAGAGCCTTGGACAGGCTTCCAAACTGCCTGAGTGTATTGATTCTGGCACCTGCTTTCATAAGCAGGTGCTCAGGTTTATGTGTCCAGATGAAGTTACCTCTTAACATCTTAATTACATGCCAGACTCTCGCCGTATCTGTTGTGTGAGCAGCACTGGGTGTTGTTAGGAAAGGCAATGGGGAATGGAAGAATGCCAAAAAAAATTGCAAGAAAATAAAAAACAAACAAACGAAATCCAAGTGCTTGTTCTGAAAATATATATCACAAATGTCTTAATCTGTGGTAAAATGACGTTTGCATGGGATTATCTAGTGAATGGAACCAGAATTGCAAGTCCACCAGCAGATGAAAGCATCCCTCAGCACAGCTCATCTCATATGCAAGAGGGTTTCACTTCCCACATTCTTTTGTGGTGGAGCAAGGTTTTGGGAGAGCGGGACTCTGTTGGAGTGTATTGGCAACATGTGTTTCATTCTGTGTGAATTAAATCAAGAGTGGCATTTGAGAGTTGTATTGAATAATCTGACCTTTAAAATCATAATGGGATTTTACAGGGCAAGTTTTGGCCTGTTTATTAACACCCATCTGGCATCCTGCACATTGCAGGAAAAAAGGCATGTAATAGTTTTCACTACACCATTATGAAGGCTGTTGTAGTACCTTTGAAAAGGCTGGTAGATCAGAACTGCGTTGATGATATTCTGGAAAATCAGTGAGAACAGGACTTTCTTGGGTTGAGTGATTTATTATCCAAGCAGGAGGGGTTGGGTGGTGGTTGTTGAGGCTGCACAGAGCTCTCTGCTAGAAATTTCATGGTCAGTATCTCTCTCCTTGCAGATGCTGTTGTGGTTTGACTGGACAGGTAGGTAAACATCACACAGCCACTCATCCAAGTCTGTGGGATGGTGGAGAGAATAGGGGGAAGAAAGAATAGTAAAAATTGCGGATTGAGATAAAGACAGTTTAATAGGACAGAAATGGAAGGGACATTAATAATAATAACAAATCACGTGATGCACAATATCGTTGCTGCCCAGCCAGTTCCAAGCAGATTTCCCCCAGTTTATATACTGGGCACAATGCCATATGATCTGGAATATCTCTTTGGCCAGTTGGCATCAGCTGTCCAGCAGGAAAGTCCTTGACTTGGTGTAAACACTGCTTAGAATCAGCTAAAACATCTGTGTGTTATCAACAATATTCTCATCCTAAATCCAAAACACAGCACTGTACCAACCTGTAGGAAGAAAAGTAGCTCTATCCCAGCTGAAACCAGGACAGATACACTGACCTTACAGCAACTGATTTGTTTTGTGAGCCTTTGGTTTGTCTGTACTTTGGCAAATACTCATTGTTCAGGCAGAAACTTTTCTTCCTTTGGCAGATGCCCATTCAAAAAGCAGGAAATTGGTGGTGGCAGGAGGATGGATGCAAAAGGGAACCAAGAAATGTGCTGGTGCCACTTGGGCACCTCGGGAGCCAAGTCTAACACTCCTTCCCCAGGTTATTCTACCTGATGAAGCTCAGAACTCACTTCCTCCTACCACTTCCCACAACTCATGGTGAAGTAGCTGCTCTGTGGTTTCTTTGCAGGTTTCCAATGACGTTCCCTTCCTCTGGTTCCTTTGTCCAAGCCTTTTTTAAAGTAAATTGCATTTCAGTTGCGGTTGTTTTGGTGATTAAATGCATGTGTCGTGTTGACCTCTTTTCACTGCCTTGGGAAATTTGTTTACTGTTCCCTTACATACTGCAGAGATGGGGGGGCTGGGGGGAAGGAAGCTGAAGTACCCATTGGTTTTTGTATTTCCTCTCTGTTCCTCCAGCTTTACAATGTTCAAACCCCTGTTTTCACCTTCACATAGAAATGCACCTTCAAGGACAATTTTACACTCTGGTTGGTCTCCAGGTAACCTAAATTTTTCATTCCTTTATTATTAAACCTAAGCTTGTAACTGGAACTGAACTCTCATCCCTTTTCAAATTAACCCCTTGAATCAAAATGTCAAGGATTTTCCAACTCCTTCAAGTGGAAGTCACTGAAACTGGGAACCTATTGACACACCAAGGGGTTAAATCTACAGCTAATGCTGTAGATTACTGTGACTTACTAACCCTGCCACAAAAATGTCCAAAACCTGATTTTATTAGGTCTTTTACCCAGGGACAGACTTGGGATAAAACCAAACAACTTCACAGCTGTAAAGGAAAACAAATAAAGGGCTTGGGAGTGGAAACCAGCAGTAAGCAGAGAGAATGCATCCCATGTTAACAGCCCATTGGGCAAAACAAACTGTTAATTATAAAAAATTCCACCAGTTCTCTAATCTCAGTGCAGCTGCAATGGGATGGTGCCTGTTGGCACCACAGGGTCTGGAGTGGACTGGGCAGACTGGTGTGGAGTGGCTGCCTGAGGGAGGGCTGTGGGGTTTGGCCACCTTTCCCAGCTCTGGGAGATGTGGTTCCTCAACAGCCAGTCTGGCTGTGCGACGGTGTGTCCGTGGGGCCGCTGGGACGAGCGCAGGCGCTGGGCTCAGTGAGGGCATGTGGATGCTCCAGAGGGCCACACCAGGACACACGGCTCCGAGGCATCCCCCTGCCCCCGCTCCCAGCACAGGAGGTGTTGACAGATGGTTTGCATGTTTGAGAAATCAAGGCCAGGATTTCTGCAGCCTTGCGGGGCACCCCGGAGAGCCGCTCCTTGCCAGCTCTCAGCTCAGGTAACACAAATAAGGCTGGGAAGCAGAAAAACAAGCTTTTCATCTGATTCCGCCACCACATGCTCCTTCCCTGTGGTGCACAGGGTGGAAAGAAGAGTCACGGCCAGATGGTAAGGAGGATCCCAAGGGAGCAGGTAGCCCTGGGACGAGCACTGCCCACCCCTGCTCCCAGCCCTGCACCACAATTTGGCTCCTTCCCTGCACCGCTGGGAACATGGCATCATTTCCTGGCTACACAAATCACACATGAGTTTGAAAAGCAAATGGTGGATGCAATGTAGCACAGGGAGATGGGCAGGGGAAAGGAGGGAATTTTGACAGTGAGTTTGGGTTTGCAGAGGATAGTAAATCTTCGAGCATCCAGGGTTTTGGAGGAGGAGTGGGCTCAAAGAAGGTTTACAGGAATTGTTTCCTCTGCGGTGAAACACGGATTACAAGTAATTCTAAGGTCTATAAGGCTGGAGACTGGCAGTCTCACCTTATGTTATTCCAAATATGTTGTTTTCCTCTTATTGTTGCCGGGTTTGTCTTCTGCAGGAATGCCTTGACAAGATGTTGCAGCAATTTTCCCAACAGATATGATAGTCCATCTCTACCGGATTTAGAAGATATTTGCTCAAGGATGGCACATTCCCTGTACCATCAATTCTGTGAAAGTACTAAATTAGGATATTAGTTATTAAATCTGACTACACAAATTACCATTTATATAATTGTAAATCCGTCTCTACTGAGCAACCATTTTTATGGTTATGGTCTTAATATTTACATAAAAATTGCAGTACACAATGTAAATTGTGTATTCCAACCTGCAAATTTTGCTGAGGATTTACACATGCAGAATAACTTATTTTCTCCTTCTTAAGCAACAGTAATCATAAGTAATGTGCAGAAACATTAATAACCACGGTCTCGCATGAAAACTGTGTTTTTTCCCCTCTGTAACCTGCTGTAATTACAGTGTACATCAATTCCACCATAGGTAGATACACCAGATTTTATTTTCCCCTTTTTCTCATACAATTTTAATGACTATCCCTGCTTAGAATACAACATTTTAAATTAAAAAATTAAAAATTTAGAAGTAGATTGTTTCCCTGACAACAGCGACAGCAACATTTAATTCCCCCCTGTGTCATTTGTAAATAAATATATACAGTTGGTGATACCAGTGAGATAACGTGCCTGAGGCTAATTGTGCCATTACAAATATTTGAAGCCTAAGCTTGATAATGCAGGTCATGGTACTTAAATATGTATGAACTGAACTAATTTAACGTGCTTGCTGCTTACCAGAGTACTGACAGAACCTTTGCTAGCATGTTCATCGTGAAGCAGCTGAGTTATGCTGTGTTGGGATCGTGGAGCTTGGGATTTCTTTGGGCTTCTGGCGGCAGCTAAAAGGAAGAGGCTCACGTGGGATCATGGGAGTTGTGGAACAGATCCTGCCATCTTTCTTCAGGCCCATGAGTCTTCTCCTGGATTCCACTTGTGAGACATTCCAGTTCAGCATGAGGGATATGTAATAGAGCTTTGCCTTAGTAATCCCTGCATAAAGATGGCAGGCTTGACTTTGATTTATTGGCCTCTGGCACTGGTCCAAGAGAAACTGTGTGTGGGTGGGTTTTGCTCAGAACCACTAGCAGGAGTGCCCTGTGGTTGCATTTGGAGACTGGAACTCTGCAGAGCAGCTGCATCGTCATGTTGTGGTCATCCTCTGATGGTGAGGCTGGCCTGGACGTGGCCAGAGGCCGGGTCCCTGCAGGGGATCTGACAAAGGCCAGCTGGACTTTTGGCACTGCACGTTAATGGTTTATTAAGACAGAAAAAGATGAGGAGGGGAAAATGCCAAGCTTTTTGGTCTAATCCCTGTGTCTTGCCCTGTGGCTATATGAGAAATCACTAAAGTTTACAAGCTCCCTGTGTGCAAGTTGTTCTGCTTGCTGTGAACTCATCTCTCGGTTTTGTCCTACCAAGCATCGAGCTCAGCTCTAGTGGAAAAAAGCCCCTTTAAACCCATTGATGGATGAGCACTGCTCTTAAGCTCAGGACTGGTGGCTTAGCCTGTAAAGAGCTTTTGCCAGGCACAGGGGTGCTTTGGCTGTCAAAGCAGATTGCAGCTGGAGGTGAGGAAAGCAGATTCCTTGGCTCTGCTCCTCTGATTTCCAGGTCGAACCTTGCTGGAAAGGGACAGTATCTCCTGCATGGTTTTAACTCCATACTCTCCCTTGGGCTGGTGGAAAATGAACCCTTGCAACATCGCTGAGTGTCAAGTTTGGATATGGATAGAGTGAAATGTTCAAGGTTGTTTTAGATTCTTATCTCCACTTGTCATGTTCTTTCACAGCTAATTAAGCAGGTGCTGAAACAAGTTAAAATTTACTGGTGGTGCAGCTAATGCTAACCTCAACTGCAGCGCTAGGAAACCTCAGAGACAAAATTGTGGCGACCTCTCTTTCAGCGTAGCTTGGCTCCTCTTTCCTAAGGCTTATGTGTGTCAGCTGAGGGCTGCACCAGCACAGCATACATGAATTTGCTTGGAGGCTTTGGTAGCTGGACAGGTTTTTTGTCCTCATTGCCTCAGCAAAATCTTCAACAGGAGCATCGAGGTTGGCTCAGATCCTCAACCCACGCCTGCTGCTGGGGCTCGGCAAAGTCAGCAGCTCTACGGTGTTTTACAGAGTCTGAGGCACTCACTGTGTGCTGTGGGGAAATACAATCCTGAAAGTGGCGTATTTTAGGGGATGCAATTTCAGCAGCGCAGAGCACTGCTCCTACAGGGCTCTTAGCTGGAAAATGGGCTGCCACAAGTCACCTAACACAGCTCAGGGCAACATGCTGTGATGAACTATGATGGAAAGGAAGGAAAGCAAACATTAAGAGGGAAGGAGTAATGAGAGAGAAAAGGCTTGAAAACCTGACCATCGTGGATCGAGTCACACTAAAAGGATTATTTGGTCATGAGTAACAGGGTCCGAAATTCTGTATCTAACTGGAAGGACCATATAGTGCCCTATTACAGCAAGCTCTGCTTAAAACATTTTAGATTTAACATGTTAAAAAAATGTTACACATAGCCAGCTTTGGTCCATGCCAGTAACTAATGTGAGTGCAATTAATCTGAGTGGAGGTGACATCTTTTGTCAGCAACAGGTAATCCTTCCTAGCAAAAGTAAAGCTGAGCAAGCAGCTGAGAGGGAAATCATTAGTGACGTTCCTCTGCTATCGCAGTTTGTCTTCACATCCTGTTACTCCCCTGGATGGATGAGCTAAAAGCAGAGAATAGCAAAACAAGAAAAAAGCCCTTTGAGAGCTTCTGAAGCTGTTCTTGCTGAAAAGCAAAAGCGTTGCTTTGTGTATGTTGCTATTTCTTAAATGAGATGCTTTGATGGTCCCTGAGGGATTTCGCTCGTCCCACAATGAACGTGAAAATTAAAGGAAATATACGATCTGTAAGACAATCGTAGTGTTTGAAGAAAGATTGGTTACAAGTGCCTTTGCTCCGATACAGCACATTTAGGCATGTTTATGTCCATGACTTCTTTGCTGGAGTCTCCGTCAGAAATATGGCCACCATTGGGGTACCACACAGGATGCAGCATTAGACTGTTTTCCCCAGCCTAGCCAGCCATCGCTGCTGGAGACTGCCTGGAGACCTCTGCAGAAACGTCAATTGGCCATAAAAGTTGTGCAAACAAGCGTTATGCCACCTCTTTATGCCTCCCCTGCTGCTACTCACAGTCACATACTAATGTCCAGAGCTAAAAAATGGATGTTGGGGGATTCTGCTGCTCCTCCAATGCTCCTGAGTTCAGTGTGGTGCTTTTTTGGACAAGTTGTCATAGAGAGGTTGGGCTGCCAAATTGAAAATAGAGTATTTAGCCATCAGTATCCATTCTCAAGGAATGTTTTTTTCAGATTGGATTGGCTGTAGTTTGCATCTAATTCCTCTCGAGCTGAAGCACCTCTGCTTTCAGTTCCTGTCTGTGCTTTTCTCTCAGATAGTGTTTCTGCTGTTGATTTGGGAATTCCTCAGTTCCTGGGGATCAGCAGGCATTATTTACCATTTCCGTCCTCAATTCCTCCATGTATTTATTTATTACTGCAATCCCCTTGATTTTAAGAAGCAAAGCCTTGATGTCTGAGCAGTGTCTCTCTTTTCTCAGGAGTAATTAATTATCTATTCAGGATGCTGCATAGATTGCTCCATCAGTGGCTATGTAACTCAGGAAGTTTTCCCAAGTGGAAATCCCTTTCCTGATCTCCCTGAGGACAAGGAGGTATTGATCGCTCCTACCTGTGTGAGATGGAAGGAGAAGCTCAGAAGCCTTCCCAGCACAGCCATCCTGCAGACATAGAGCTGGGGACAGAAAAAGGATGCAACAGCAATTACCATGTTGGTGACAGCCTTGAAAGGGAGATGAAAATTAATAGAGCAGTTAAATTAGGGACTGGAGAGTATGCCTGCTCACTGTTCTGCAGCACTACCTGGAAAACACGTCCTAGTGTTGAGGGACAGGAGGAGGACTTGGGATAGATAAACCTTTCTTCCATTGGACAAGTGCTTTTATACCAGATGTTGTGATACTTCCCATATAGCACCCATGAGTCTATCTTTGGGTACCTTTTTCCTGCCCCTCCTAACTAGGGGGTAAAAATCTGATGAATGTCATCCATCCAGCTCTGAGTTTACCAGGTCACATGGAGAAACAGTGTTTGGTTGCAAGCTGACTCGGGATTTTCTGAGCACTGTCTGCAGTTAGGGCTGTCCAGATCTGATATCTAGTGCTCCTTTGCATGGAGGTGCTTCCTCTCTTTTGAAATACTCTGTGTGCTCCAGAGATGAAGGGCCCTCTGGGCACACCCACGTGTGTTGGTTGGTTTAACTCATTTGTTCTTTTAATGTGCTCAGAGGGTTCCTTTTCTGTATGTTTGAATGTGTCTCTAAGAATAAATTTGTTATATCCTGTATTCTCTTTTTTTAAAAGCTGCTTGCTGGGCATAAAAACAAATCACTGTATTTGGTGTTGTGTATCCTGGTATATCACATAAACCCGATGATGACTGGTGAGTGTTTGAAGGGAACAGTGTGAGATCTTGCAGAAGAGCATTTCTGGGAGAAACAATTGAAGGATGAGGGATCCGCCTGCAATCGAGACATAGCCTTGTAGAGGTTTTGCTGTTGGAAGCTCCTACTGTGTGTCTCATGGTGTTGGGGGTTACAAAACACCTCAGTGTAAGGAATTCTTTGGTTCTCTGTGAATATCAGCTTTCAGCAAAAAAAGGGTTTTATTTCTTACCTCAGTCCTCGTGAGTCATGAAAAATGGTCAGAAATGTGGCCCAGCAGGCTCAAAAATCCAACAAAAAGAACTCAGGTTGACTTAACATTTATCTCGTGATTAATATTGGGGCTGACTTGCCAATCTATGCTACTTGAAAGGCCAACTTAAATAACCTGTAACATTTATATACTACCCTTCAGATGTGGATTGAAAAGCCCTTTCAGATGTGAAACTCTGTCCCTTGTGATAGACTGGTGATAGAGTGTTGCTGTGAATTCAAGCTAATTTGGTCTCATTTTTTCTGTGGTGATTTTTCTTAATTCTCTCTCGCTTTCCTGTGAGTGATGGGCTGTACGTATGAGCTGCTCTCGCTGGGACCTATAGAATCCTGCAATACCCAGTGATTTCACCACAAAATTATCTGGCTGGGGATTTCACCTGCCTGAAAGCTAATCTGGAGAAGGGCATGTGTACCGAAAAGGACTGACAACCAAGAGGTGATATTAAGAAAACGGAGCCAGGAAAATCCCCCAGGAAAGAAGAGCAGCTCCGTGTATTCCCCAGCTGAATTAGCTCACAGGTCTTCAAGAATATATCCAGCTTGGGAACAAAACAGAGTGACTTTCTCCTGCTAGCTTTTAAAAATGATCTTTGCTTGAGTAATGCCAAGCTGCCTCTAGGTAAAAATGTATAGAAATAAAATCATATAATCAGCATAAAATGGATTGGGTTGGAAGGGACCTTAGAAATCATCTGGCTCCAACCCCCCTGCCATGGGCAGGCATGCCTTCTACTAGATCAGGTTTCTTAGGGCCCCTGGCCTTGAAAACTTCCAGGCATGTCTATGATGATTCTATGAATTGTGTATAAATAAGCACCTACTGGGGAAGGTTGCAGTGGTCACCATGAGTTAGTTGGTCCAGAAAGGCTTGGAACTGATCAAACACAACCTCCAAGCTAATCGTGTGGCCAGACTCCCTCAGCAGCTCATCCCATAGCTCTCCTTCCTCTACTTTCTCAGAAACAATAGGCATAATTTTCCATTGAGAGAGAATTTACAGGGCAAACTAACTCACAGCAGCAGTAAGAGCTAAGCAGTACAACCCAGGAATCTTGCTGCTGCATGGTAAATGTAGCACCAGTTGGTGTGTACACTGATATTGGCATCTCTGGCTCCACTGTCAATATTTTTTCCTTACCACCATTTAGGAGGGAATTTTTGGCAAGCCGATGGTTGTTCAGCACACATCCCTTACCAAAATCTTGTCATTTTTTTCCTTTGCATTACCACCCCCCAATGCACAATCACCTTGTGCACCCCCAAACAGAGTAAATGTTTCAACAATCCTCAAGTGCTTGACCCTCTCCTTGCAATACTGAGCTTTTTTACGCTGCAATTTTCCCCAGCTCCTCAAGGTTTCCTAGTTCCTTCCACTTAGTGCTATGATCCACCTTTGTGCAGATAAAGTCCCTGATTTTCACTCCGTGTCTTACTTCCCTATGGGTATTATGTGCCTGTTTGAGCAACCTCCATTGCCTCCACCTGTCCTTCAGATGTCCCACATAGAGGCACTGGGGAGGGGATAAATGCTCTGGGAAGATGCCAGGGGATTTATGCAGAGATGCTCTGAGCACATGTTTGAGAAGTATAAAGTGTGTTTGTCGGGTTTCAGGACTATGCTTAGAATCAACCCACCTCATAGCATGTGAAAAATAAAAAGCTGATTTACGAGAACAGGCATTTTAAAAAGCAAAACAGAACATGTGTGTATGTGTGGGATACACGTGTTGTGTTCCCACGTGTGTTCTGCCATGGGAATACCAGCGCATTCCTAGCTGTGCATGGGAAAGAGGGGTTTGTGCTAAGGCTTTTCAGGGGCATTTGCAGCCCAATATGAGTCACACTGTTAGAGTCTGCATGGGATGTGCCTGGGGAAGGGATGATGTTTAATTCATGCGAGAGCATAATTAAAGCAGATTCAGTCTGCAAAATAAACTCAGGACAGTGCTCTGATTGCCTCCTCTCTGCTCCTTCCTGAACCTCCTCCTGGATAAAGGCAGAGAGGGTGGGAGCTATCCCTTCATCTGCTGAGATTCAGGTGTGATTTGCCCCCTCATCCAAGGTGAGCAGTATCACTAACCAAATCATATTAGAGAAAACAGCAGAGCGAGCAGCACAGCTGCAGGAAAGGTGGGAGCAGGAGAATTTTGAAGGCTGGAGTTCTCCTCCCAGGGAGTGAATGGGGCGAGATGAAAGGATGAGATCAGTGAGCAGATGAAGTGCAGAAGTTGATAAAATCCTCAGACTTTGCAAAATTTACCTGAGCCTATTAAAATGCAGCAGGTTTCCCACACTGGGACCACAGGAATGAAAGCGCAGCCAAGCCTTTCACCTGAAAGCAGAATTAGGAGTTCATGGAAAATAAGCAGCACTGGGCTTGGGAAGCCCATGCAAATGACTCTGAGGCAAGAACAGGAGGAGGGATGTTCAGTGGGAATGCCGAATCAGCGTTACTCACTGCAAGGGGGGTAAAGGCCCTCCTCAAAACCAAGCACTGCGGGCGGTGTCCATCTCATCACTACAGCCTTGGAAATGGGAGGCGTGCGGAGGACGGCGGATGCATTCCATTTAATATTTCCTAATGGCTTGGTCAGAAACCTGACTCAGGTTTGTAGAGACTCTCTGAGTCCCTTATTAGCCCTTCAGAGAGGAGCCAGGATTTTTCAGAGCTGTGCTGTCAGCTGTGCTCACCTCCGGGGCTGTAACCATGTCCTTGCTCCGTACGGCAGGACTATAAATCACTACAGTGCACTCACACTGTCAGGGCTTGAAACCGTTGCAGTCCCTTGTATTTTCTCCAGTGCTGTTGTATTCACTAGGCTTTCTTTATATTGATTTTTTGTAAAATATTTTTAATTTCTTGGCATGCCTCATTATTGCAGTAGGTAAGTTTAACTCACAAGTAATGCTTTGGAATTAGCATCAAGAGAATTAACCACACTTTTGTGAGAAGACCATTAGCATGAACAGCAAGGAATCCAGCATGGGGACTGATAAAAATCAGGAGTCAGAGAGCTCAGGAGGGGAGGCTTAATTAGCCTGTGAGGTTTTCCTTTAAAATTCTTAAAAAATTAGGGATCTTCTCCACACATTTATTATGGGCCCCTGAATGACTTTCATTTAGGAGCTTAAGGGTTTGACCTAAATCTTGTCCTTGTTATACCCCAGGGGGATTGTAGCGTTAAGTACAAGTAAGCCTGGAAGCTGAAGATGAATCTTCCAAGAAGTTGACCCAACTCCAAAGCCAACACAGTCAGAATCTCTTCCCTTGCAGGAATAGGAAGACTTTGAAGCCCAGTTCTTGTTTGAGGAGTTCTGAGAGGGGGTTTTTGCTCCGACTCCTAGCTGAGCCTGCTGTGGAAAAACAGGGAAGACTATAGGCTGCTTTTACAAGTTTACATGTTGGAGGCGATTTAACTGGAGGCTGCAGATGAAAGGCCGGATTTGTTTAGTCGCTGTCTCCTGGGAAATTACCAGAACCTTTGAGGAATGCTTCAAATCTCTAGGCAGGCAATTGCTGTCCCTCTGGATACTTGGAAAATCGGCTTTTAAGAATTTTAGTCTGTTCCTTAGAATATAAATAGGAAAAAATCGTGTTTATGAGAATGTAACACTTCCTCAGAGCACTGGGGAGCTGAGCCCATGGCCGAAACATTCAACACCTACCAGGGGAGTGGAAAACAGGCAAATACCTTGAGCCTGGTGGTATCAGCAGCATTTTCTTATTTTGTGTGCATGTGAAGAAATTAATTACTTTAACCAAAACTGCACTGCAATTTGATTCAGTCAGATAATAGCCCTGAAATTGAAAGAGGGGACATGAATTTTTGCTAACTGTGAGTATCCTCAACCGATTTCTTTACTGTGTTTGGGTTTCCAAAGCCAAACACAGTAAAGCTGTGTCATGTCGTGTGGTAGGGACCAGCCAGAGAAACTACTTGACCTTTGGCCCTTGCTAGGAGCTGACAGGGCAAAAACTGTCATAAGCATACCTCTGGAAGACCTGAAAGTTGCTGAAAGGTGAGTGAGATGAGGAGAAAAGCCCATTTGTGCCAGCAGAGATGTTGGAATCTCCTCCCAGACCTTTGCCTCTTGACCTGTCTCATCCCAAAGTGACATTAGTCTGCAATCTCTGGACTTACCTTGCTGTATTTGATAATGCGGAGCATTGGAAAGCCTTTTATCACTGGCTGCTTTCAAAACCAGGTGCAAGCTTTTCTCCTTCAGGGCTCCAGCAGTGCAGTGTCCTAGGATGAAACTATTCAAGCACATTCCCCCTCTCACCTGCCAGTCCTGCTGCCTCCTGACAAAGACCTCATGGCACTGGCCCAGCAGTGACCTGTGGTGTTAAGTGACCCCTCTCTCACAGCAAGATGCTGTGTCAGTCACTGCCATGTGGAGGCTGCTCTGCTCTGCTTTACACCCTAAGTGGTTTGCTCAGAGTTTGGTTAATTAGGTGTCTCGGCACAGTGAGCTCCTCAGTTAATTCACTGCGTGCCAAAGGATGTTTATCACTGGGCAGCTTATGCTCAACTTTCACAGTTATGCTTCTTTTTTGCAGCACGGACTTTACATACCCCTTCTGGTTTTCTGATTCGCCAAATTTCTTTCCCAAAATGGCATTCTGGGAGAGGCTGCTTCCCAGGACAGTGCTGGAACCTTGGTTAGTACTTTCCCCCCACTTTTACAGGCACTTCCTGATTTTTTCTATTCCTACCATTTTTCCTGAATCTTTTTAGAAGACATTGCTCTTTTTGTCCCCCAAAATTTTCTTTCTTGTCTCCTTCACATATTGACAGTAGCAAGCCTTGATGTTTCTTTGTCTTTTCTTAAGTTCATCTGCACTGAGCATGTTGGGTTTCTTTTGATTCCAGTTGTAAAAACCCAACCTCGCATTTATACAAAGGGGGAAAATGTATCAGTCTGGCAGTCAGAGATCAGGGAGCTGATTGACTAACACCCAATGCAAGATCTGCACAGAAATGTTGGCAATAAGCACTTACCACTGATTATTCATCCTGCCCAGGCAGACCTTACCTCTAGCTGGGCATCCCAAGACAGAGGGAAGATACAGAGTCTCCTGTGGGTGAAGGAGGTGGGGAGAGTTGAGGAACGAGGTAGCACTTCATGTTTTACTGTATCCTGCTGCCTTGGAGGACCTCAACAAGGTCAAATAGCTGGTTCGCTTCTGCATGCTCATGGCATGTTTTTGCAGAGTACGATTTATTAGCTGGGCAAACATTTCACATCAGTCTTCTCTGGCAGCAGTAATCACCAGTGGGCTTTGCATTCTTAGAATCATAGAATAGTTTGGATTGGAAGGGACCAACTCCCCTGCACGGGCAGGGACACCTTCTGCCAGATCATGTTGCCTATTTGTGTCAGAGGGGCCAGGGGAAGGAAGCAGGAATGGTGGATGGGAACCTAAATACAAAAAGATTTTTTTTTTTTTATTATTTTAATGGTCTAACACTGAAGAAGGGGATATTAATGGTGTCTGCTGTTGGTGTTCTTTCTCCTGTTCACCAAATTGGTCACTCTCCATGTGACAACCAGAAGTGCTTTGGTAAATAAAAGCCTGAAGCTGGCAGCGATATCTTTGTGTCATGTATAAATACAAGATGCATGATCACCACTTCACCTGGGCTTCAGGTACTTTGTTATACAGCTCTGACCTCTTACCCTGCTGACAGCTGTGCACATCTACTTCCAGATCCACAGTTACATCAGACAGGGCTGCACCTAGCCCATGAAGGCTATGGAAGGATGTAGTGGTATCAAGTAGAGTCAGCAAAAGGAAATCAGATCCTGGGGATTTTGAAAGATCCCACATCCAGCAACCTTGCATCAATGCACCTCTCACCTCCTCAGAAATATCAGTTCAACTCTAGTACAGATTCCCTCTGGATGTGCCCTAGGGTGATGGTACCGCACAATTTTTTTAGGTGTTGTGTTGTTTTAACCATCTTTATTAATATCTTTGACCTTATCTCTTGGGCTGCTCTTATAAGAGCTTGAAAAAAAAGTTTAAAATAGTCTAACCCATCTAATGGATGAGATGGAAACTTCATTGACTGACTTTCCCAGGGGATATGTGTGAAGCTCATCACACCTAAATTAAATTATTTCTTGAGCACCTTTCCTTTGAGCACTGTCATTTTCCTCCAAGAGGCTGTATAAATTGCTTTTTCATTTTATTTGATGTGGCAAAAAGCCAGGACTGGAATCTATCATTCTCCAAATCCTGAGCAGTGGTGATGGGTCAAAGCAATCTAACATGAAGGTTATTATCACGGAGTGTGTGGGTTAGTACGATTGAATAAAATAATGTATTTGCCTGAATTAACACCTAAGTGTGTCCTGACACAGAAACTCTGTTCTCTTAAGACGTTTTTTGATTTAGGAACTCCTGTGAACTTCATTGATTATCTCAGTCCTTGATTTCCCATGAGTGACGTGGAAGGCAAATTAGGTTTATGGCAGAAAGTCTTCTAAAAATCGTGTAAATCTTTATACTAATTCTCTTAATGAAATAGGTGGGCTAAGCTGCAGCAGTGCATACTGGGTGAAAGTGAGTCAAATCATATGATGGATGAATTTTGACTCATTTGTAAAAACATGAACAGTAACATCAGAATTTGTTTTATTCCCAGACCAACTATGTGGAAGAAAGATGCTTCTTTCATATTCTTTCTGTGATGAACAAAGCTCTTGCACCACAGGCTGCACGTTAAGTGACTCAGTAAAGCCATGCTCCAGATCTGCTGCCTCACCAACCTGGAAATCTCCCACTGCCACAGGTTTGCCTGCACCCCAAACTGCTCTTCTTCCCAAGCCTGATATGGGACAGAGTGCAGAGCTGTGAGGCTGTGTGGCAGTGCTAACACTGTGGGAGAGAAAAAGGAAGCAGGAAATTAAACCATTGACAAGTTCTGCTCTCATCTGGATGTTTCCCTGCTCCCAGGAAGGATGTGTGCTGTGGGTATAGCAGGGCAGGCAATAAGAGACACTCAGGGCTCCCTCAATGAGTTGGTGATTGGCAATTGCACTTGCACAAGTGCAAATTGACACGGAAATCAAGCCATTGTTTTTTAATGCGAAAGAGCTTTGACTCTGGTCAAAACCTGATGGTTAGGATTTTAGCTCAAGCCTGGTGCTTTGTGGAGATTCTCTAATTCAAATTGACAGGTGCTTGTACAACGAGCTGAAATGCCAAATGACGAGCTGCATTTTACATCCTTATGCATGTATGTATGGCATATGAATTATTTCAGATTTATTGTAGGAGTGGCAGGGAGGTAGACAACATGGACTACCCTTTCTTTTTGCTTCTAATGTTCTATGTGCCCCTCGTGAACCTCAAAGAGCTCACAGCTATTAGTGGTTTCCCTTTTGCAGCAAAGCGAAAACTCTGATGCATCTCCAATATTTACCAGCATTTGGCTGGAGAGTGGGAATGATTTTTGCCTCTGAAACGCCACAATCAAACTGTGCCCCAGGCCTTGCTTCGAGGCTGCATATAGGAGAGTGATGCTACGCAGCCGACCGCCCGCGGAGCCCTGCTGGCCCTGGGGCGATCCTGCAGTCTCATCTCCCACATGTGTCAAGTGATGATTTCATTTTGCTCTTGGCAGTAAAAGCTGCTCTTGGTTTCTTGCAGGAATAGCAGCTTCTATGAACCCACCCCATGTGGATGCTCCCCCACTGTGCTCATGCACAGGTGTGTCTGTTGTGGTGGGTCATCGGGGGTCCCTCGAGGATGCTGGGCAGGTTTTGGATGCATGGGCAGGATAGGAAGAACCCTGAGCATGGGCATCCAAAGCAAACATGTTTGGAGGGATGAGAGTGTAAGCAGATGTCCATCAGATCAGGAGTAATCTCATCAGGGGATTCTCCTTTGGAAAAGTCTCTTTTGAGCCCCTAACCCCAGGGACTCCCTCATGGGACATCCTGGTGGAACTCAGGAGAGAAGACCCACAAGTACATCAGTGCCTCAGAACTCCCTTCCCTCCTGCAACCCTTTTTCAGGCAAAGAATTATTCCCTGCTCCAGAATCGCAACCCGGAAGTATTTGCAGGACAAAACCCAAATATTTGAAGCATGTTTGGGGTTGTCTTTGGAGCTGTTGCCACTTGTCTGCTGAAGAAAACCAAAAATGTAACAAGAAAAATTAACATAACTTCACTGCAACCCAACAAAGTGGCTATATTTGGCTGGAAAATTGGAGCGGTCACTGGCAAAAACAAAGGATATGGCCATGAGTTTTCTTAGATGTGGCACGGGAACAAATCACTTTGCAACTACTCCTTAAGCTAATTGAGTATTCTCAGTAATCCTTTGTCATACTAAGAGAGCTGAAAGCATAATTGCCCTCCAATACAGGGGAGTGATGCTCATGTGCAGCAGCGGGGCCTCATCTCTCAGGCAGCATTCTTGAAGGCCTTATCTTTTGGGGCACATGACTATTTTAGGATTTTGCAGAGTATGTGTTATTTACAATTAATAAATTCAATCTGTATCCATCAGGGTGGAACCACTGAAGGGAGCCACAGCTGGAGGTTATTCTTTGGTGAAAGCTGCTAACAAGGTGTCCCTCTTGAGTGAAGGCTGCTTAGCTGTTGGAAATCCCTCACCTCAGTGGGAATGACGCCTTCATGTCTCTCCCAAAGTTGCTGCCAAGACTGTGTTTCCCATGGAATCATCTAAATGAGCCCTAAAATGAAAGGGCTGAGGGGGAGGTACAACAGGGAGGCTGTTGACAAGGTTGCTGTATCGATGGAAAACGGCTGGTTCTGGTTGTAAAGCAGGGCTTAGATAAGTCAGACCCTCTGTGCCCACAGGTAGACCAGAGTAGGTTGAAACTAAAGATGTTTGAGTGAAATCTGAGCTGTCTTTTTCACTGAGCCCTCCACACTGTCTCGTCCACACTCCACCTCCTGTAGAAGGATAATCTCAAGTCTTTTGCCCGTTGAGGAAAAGCAAAATCAATGGGGCAGATTTATCAGACAGCTAATCCATAACGGTGGCCCCTGCTCAAAGCTTGGGATTCTCTGTGGGCAACACAATGATGATTAATTAAAACATCCCAACCCTTTCAATTAAAGTTTCCAAAGTGCTTGCTTAGCATGAATTGCAGTAATGCAATGAGAGACAGACAGTAAGTTATCAGCCCCAGTTTGCAGGCAAGAAAGCCCCAGTTTGGTAAAAGAAACTGATATAAAAACCACAGTAAAAATCTTCATCCCATGCAAATCAAAGCCCCTTGAAGTTCAGTAGAACTAAATCTGTACTTCAGGGACCTCCTGTCCCCTGTAACCCTCTCAAATGTGAAGCAGGAGAAAATTCGGTACTTTCTTCAATATTTTGAATAATTTTCCAATAACTCGTGATGATGCACCGTAATTACTGTGTGAATTTAATTTAGAGTAGGTATTTACCAATCAAATTATATCTGACACAGTTCTTGAAGGGGTGGAAGTTATCTTAAAAAAGAAATCCACTATATGCATCAGTAATATTCCAAAAATCAATGTTGTTTAGCAAGCCATATTGACCTTCTTAGAAGCCGAGGGGTTTTTTTATTACATCTCTGAAACAAGATGAAAACCTTTCATTATACCTGTAGAATTGCCTTTAAATAAATAAATAAAAAGCACCAAAGCATTTCTTATTGATTTAAAATGTATCTTGAGTCTCATAATAACAGTCTTTAAATCCAAACAAATCCAAATTAAAAAAAAAAACCAAACCAAAACCAAAACCCTGATAACAAACCCAAGAACCCTACTCCATTATCTTCTGCATCAGGGGGAAGTGAAAATTCGACATATATTTGTAAATTTTTAATTAATGGAACATTTTTGTTTCTCCTTTTGGTGTGCCAGTTGTAAGACCTACATTTGAGCTCCTGAGGCCTCAGCAGAGACAGTTAATAAATGTTATTTTGGCACCTGAAAAGATACAGCAAGTAATACAGCTCTGTCAGCGCTGCCGCCAACATCTATTGCTAGTGAATCACTGCTCACCATTAGAATGCAGAGGTGAGGATTTGTTTAAATTAAGAAAAAAAAACCACCACTATTGACAATGGGAGAAATGAGTGTAGAAGGAAGGTTTCAGCTCCATGAGGAAGAAGGAGCATCCATGTGCTCAACTGGATGCTCCCACAAAAGCCCACCCTGGGTCCCAAGATGTGTGAATGTGTTCAGGGAAGGCAGGCAAAGAGTAATGAATAAATGATCCAGGGAAACTAAGTTGGTTTGCAGGTTTTCTTTAGGAGTTTTAGCTACTCTGGACCAATCTGGCCGTTTTGTCTCCTCTTTGCATGTCTGGGATGTGCCCAGGTGCCCCTGGAGCAGACCACAGTTATGGTATGATGCTGCTCCTCCATGCCGGCCACTGTGGTTGGTAAAGCTACAAACATAAAAGAAATGAAGTTAAAATAATCATATAAGCAGATAAATTTGTGCGTGTTTTTCCTCCAAGGGTGATTTTTGGGGAGAAGTAGGAATATTTTCAGAACACTGACAATATCCACATTTAGTAGGCAATTGACAAGTACCCGGGGATGAGAAAAGTTTAAGTTTTTACTTAAAATGTTTTGCTTTGTTTCAAAATTACTTTTTTTTCTACATAAATATTAAAATCTGTTTTCTTATACTAGCTCTACAAAAGTGTGAACAGGTTAAATGAAGGGAAGAGCATAGTGAAAAATATCCTGGAGGTAATTAAAAGATGTGTAGATGTGGCACCTGGGGACAAGGTTCAGTGGTGGGCTTGGCGGTTGGTTGTTAATGGTTGTACTTGGTGGTCTGAAGGGTCTTTTCCATCCTAAAAATTCTGTGATTCTCAAAGCAAAACAGGAGGAAAAAACAAGCAAGTGAGAGATGAAGCTGCCATTCCTGGGATGGGAGTTATTAGGGGAGCCTGGATATAGCCTATCATCAAACAGGCTTCACCAAAATGTAGGTTTTGTTGTTTCTCCTTTTCTCTTGCAGCACCAAATGTTTCCCACTTCTTCAGTGCCTTGGCTTGAAATTTCTGTGTGGTTCAGGTCCAAAGTATGGTGAAGAGCAAGGCGTCCCAGTGCTCCTCCTCACAATGCAAGGAAAGATAAATACACTTCTGGACACCAGTTCTGAGCTGTTGGATCAGCTTTCTATAAATGCCTTTTTGGCTATAGGACTTCAGGTCCAAACATGTCCCTTGGTGGCTCCAGTGCATCCTCATAGGTGCACCACTGCAGGATGAGTGAATGAACTACCTCTTTCTTGAGAGCCCAACCCTCACCACCCTGGGCTGCATTTGGATTTGTTGCTTTTTTCTCAGTACAGTTAAGCTCCAAGATGGAGCAGAAGCACCAATCATTGTGTACCAGCCTTAGGAACAGGGAAGTTGTGCTCAAGGCCACAGCAGGAGGAGAAATCCTGTGATAGTCACAGACTTGCAGAAGTGATGAGATTGGAAAGGTCTTGTGTTATATTTTGAATTAGGTTTGCACTTATATGAGACTTACCTGTTTTAGAGCCAGGTATTCGGATAGTGATGAGTACCTGTGACTCTCCACTCCTCCAGCCTGTCCAGCCTCAGGTGAGTCAGAGTTGCTCCATCTTTGCTCAGGTCTTCTCTCAGCATCTTCCCCCTCTTTCATTTCAAATGGTGTCACAGAAAAAAAAAATAGTTTGTGTGCCAGTGTATTGTCTGCTGCTGGTGTTACAGGTAGTGAAGACACTTTCCTCATCCAAGCCAGCAGAGTGAGCGCTTATCCTTCCTTTTAGATGGATCCCCATCCTGTGAGGGATCACATGAATGAAGGAGGAAGTGCTTTTTTCCCTACTGCATGCAAATGCAAAAACAGACTGAAGAAGCTGAAGAATGACTTTGAGGATCCTTTCTCCTTGATTCATAGCTGTTTTCAAGAGCAATATCAACTCATTTCTTCAGTCTCTGATCTTTACTTTCTATTTCTGTGTCTCAATGTAGTGGAAATAGTTTTTAAAATGCTTTTTCACGTGTGTGTGTGTACATGCTGTTGAGATAAATACTGCAGTTTCAAAAATGAGCTTAAAGTCTTGAACCAAGATTATTCTCATGAGCACTGGTGGCACAAGGTCACTGTGCTGGGACTGGTCTCGGCCAGGGTGGCGTAAGAGTAACACCAACACTGTTTGGTGGCAACTTCGAAGCACAAGTTGCAGGAATGGAAATCTTCAGTTAACAAAAATGCTTATGTGGTAGAGAAGGACGCTTTGAAAACCTTCACCAACAATCTGTGTAGAAATTGCTTCTTGTGTTGTGAACTTTCTCAGATCCTCAGGGCCACGTGATGCTTCCAGAAGAAAGTGAGAAAGTATGATGTTCACCACGGCCAGGGAGATGGGATGTTCATCAGCTAGGGAGATGGGATGCCAGCACTGCACAGAGCTTTCCCTCTGGACCTCCTGGTGGATGCTGAGCTTAGTACTCTCTTTGCATTTCAACTGGCAGTTTGCTCATCAAAGCATTGGTTTCAACGGAAACACACTGGATAGCAAAACTCCTCCTTGCTCCAAGGAGCTGCAGTATTTGGGCAGCAGCTTATCCCAGAGATTGTAAGCTCCTTGCTGCTGGGATAATACTTGGTTTTTTATGCAGGAGAGGACTGACATAACAGAGTCCTGCTCCTCAGGGCTTGGAGATACTGAGACAGCACAAATATAAATAACAGGGAGTAATTAGTGAACTTGGTGAGAAACACCACTGGTGTCATCTTCTGGAAAGGTGATGTGAAATGAATTATTGGAAGCAAGGAGTGGCACAGTTTGTAGTCTCTGCCCTGGCTCCTTCTGTGGCCTCATCACATCTGTCACTGCACCCACAGTTCTGAGACTCTCCTACAACCACAGGGTGCTGTGCCAGGTGCAGGTCTCAGATCTGTTGCGTCTTTCCTTGTCCAGCATTTTACCTGTGGTTTCTGGTCATGCTGTGGCAGCCCCATCATGTAGCTTCTTGCTGGTTTGCTCCCTCACCTGGTTGTACAACCAGTGCCAGGTGACATCCCTGCAAACAGCAGAGGGTGAAATCAGGCAACCTTGATTCCCCTGCTCAGAAGAGCACACGCAGTTCCTGCCCATATTTAAGCACCCTTCAGTGAACCCAATGCAATATTAATACCCCAGCCGGTGCCTGCACAAGGATGAGCAGGCACTGTTCTCGTAGGGAGACTGGTGAGAGGTCTGGGGACACTGTAGGGTCCGGCACGGTGGCTGAGATACACAGTGACCAACACCACAGGGGCAAATCTCATCTGCAGAGAAGTCAACACTGCCTGCTCTGGGCTCACCTCTCTCATAATCACAGAGCCACATATGCACAGAAACAAACACAAATCTGCCAAGAAAGAATCCCAAGGTGAACAGGCAAGTGCCAAATGTTCCTGACAAATGTTGTTGATGTTGTCATGACCTTAAATGGAGCTACATTATGTAAGCTAACAACTGATTCTTATTCCACTTCTTTGATTTGCCAATATTCGAATTTGCACAGCAGCTTTTGAACACATACAGACAATTTAATAATTTTTTCTTTGCAGGCAGATTGTAAAGTTTAGCAGGTGCAGAAGGAGGGAATGCGTAGCCCTTTCTCACTACAAAGGGTGCCTTTTTCCTTAGACATTCCAGCAGTGGTCCCAGCAGTCATCTCTGTTTTCATCCTTGCAAATATATATCCTCTCATCATTTCTCTTCTTTGCCCAATTTGTCACAAATACCTCTGCCCTCACTCCTGTACCCTTTAGATTCTCTGAAGCTGCTTTAGCAGTTTGTTTTGTTCTTCCTTTTGTTCCCACCAATGTAACTCCAATTATTTCTGGGTTCACCATTAATATCCTCTGCTACACAGCAGCATAAAATAAGACCAAGGACCTGAAGTGTGTTGAACACACCTTACAAATCAATACATTGCCTGACTTTGAGTCTTACCTCCTTCCCTAAAGTCTGCCTTGGTGTTTGATTGTTTCAGATGGGTGGAATTAGGACTAGAAAACCCTTTTGTTTTACTGGAGAATCCCAACAGTTCAGAAAAGTCAACAGTTTTCAGAGAAAATATCCAGCATCTTAAAGAAATTACATATTCAATGGAGACACAAAAAAGCATGTAAAATTTTCAGATAGTCTTAGCAATTTTAGGAACCTCACAATATGTTGTTTTTTCTTCCCAAGAAGTGGCTTTCTTCCCCTTATTGGTTTGAAAAGGGAGCCTGTAATTTGATTATCTCATAGTAATTTTCTTGTCTTCCATTTCATACCTTTGAGTAAATCTGTTTGTTTGCAGTTTTGTTTTGGTTATCTAATTTAAGCAATACTGAACTCCAATTGAAATTGGTGTGAAAATGCTGTAGCATTGTAGAGAGAGTCTTGAAGGGAGAGAAAAACTCTGTCCATGTTGCTAACTTCACTAGGGAATTGCCTTTTGCATTCTGAGCTAATCTTCTTTATATTATGCCTCTACTGTTAAACAGTTAAGGACCCAGGCTGCAAAGAATTGATTAAAAATCTTGGCAATTGCTGTGTGCCATTAAACTTCATTTTTGCTGTAACATACTTTGCTAATTTGCTATGATGTGTTTGATTTAGTAGTTCATTTAGCCACTGCCAGAAGCATTTGAGGAAAAGGTAAATTTTCAGCTTGTTGAGTTGGTTAATAAGTTGATTTAGTCCTTCTTTGACAAGTTTACATGATGGCAGAAAGAGCTGTAACTACTACGCAGTCAATACTTGAGTTTCCCCATCACTAAGAAATACTTTGGGTCAGGCTTGTTTGTGATCAAAGCTTTCTGAACAAATATTGCAGCAATACGACGAGTGCCTCAATTTTATTTTTTAAAATTAATTCTGTACTTGTAAGCTACTTTTCAGAAACAATCACAAACACTATGTCTATATTAATTGCTTTATTTTCCTTATATGCACAGCCTTAGAGTGAATTGCAGAGGTGAGGATTTAAAAGGTAACATTCCTTCAGAGGGGCCATGGGGAGGACACACTTACTGTGAACAAGGCTTGGGGGAAAAGGACCTTTTCTTAGACAGGTTAAGTTAGGTGCATACAGCTGGAAATTGCCTCTTTGCCTGAAGTAAAAATAGATTTGTTTCCAGTCTTTTGGAGTTCACTTACCTTGAATGTTAGAGCAATTGAGTTTGAGAAACAGAAAATTTCAGCACTCAAATATTTATGAATTTTAAATATGCATCTAGAAGTGCTCCTAGTGGATGTGGTGGGTTTTTCTCTGACAAAATCGTTACAAATTACTGGATGAGTGCATTTATAAGTGCTTTACAGAAGGTTAATGGTTTGTAGGTATTTTATGGCAGAATTCATCAGCTGTTACAAGCAACCTAGCCAAGTGATAACCCACTGAGGGGCAAAAAGCACCAAACCCCTCCTGATTGAAGGGGAGGTTGGTGAATGACTGTAGGATTCACTGTGTCTTACAGAACTGCAAAGAAACCACTGTGTCATTTTGGTTTGTACTCAGGATGTTGTTTGTGCCTATATAATACTTTATTCTGTAATAATAAATTTGTTTTGTTAGTTTTTATATAATATGTATATTTTATATATATATTTAGCCTATTGTATATTTATTTGTTTCACTATTTAGCAGTAATTTCATAATGAGCAGTAGAAAAGGGGAGATTGATAAATGCGCTGGAGTTGGCGAGGGGGAAAACTGTGACTTGGATATAATGCAGGTATCTAACTTGTGATTTGAAGTACCTGTTGGAGAGACACATTGGTGTTCCGAAGGTGTGCATATTACCTGCAGATGATAGGCTGTCCCTTTGAGGTCCATACTTCTCTCTGTGGACTACCTAAGGCCCTGCTTCTCTGTGTCAAGGGAGACATGGTACTCCTGACATGGTACTTCTCATCACTGGTCCTTCCACTTGTCACTATAGCTGGTTGGAAGACATATAATACATTTTAAAAAATGAAGAAATCAGGCTCTGCTGAAAACTCATGTTGGCCAGGTGCTCCAGAGATGTCCCAGTCCAGGCTGGGGGCAGATGCTCCCAGAGATGTCAGGGTATATCATATCCCTATGCAGGCAGCCCTTTTACTTACAGAAGGTTTGTTTTCTTTAAGTAAAGCATTGGCTATCTGATTATAAAATCAGAAAACCTGTACAGAAGAAAATCAGGAAAACAATCCAAGATTTCACAGATACTTGAGATTTCCCCCATGGCCCTGAGCTCCCACAATACCAGTTTCACTCCATGGCCCCGTGGTGTGCTGCAGAGCCTGTCTTTGTGCTCCTCACTTCCATTTATATTCTGGAATTCCATTGCTTTTCTATAGTTGTTGCCATGTTCAAAGACACCTTTATTTATCTCCTGATTCAGGTGCTCTTTCCCTGTTGAAGTTTCTCTTTGGTGTGTCAACATCCAGAAGATGTTGAAGACACCTCTGTGGTTCTGTGAGTACTCCTTTAATTTGCACATGAAAGATCCCGAAGGCCATAGAGCCATATGCATAAACTGCAGAGGATTAGGCTGGACATCAGGGAGGATTTTTTTACCAAGAGGGTGGTCAAACACCGGAACAGGCTTCCTAGAGATGTGGTCTCTCCATGCAGCAATACAGAATGGTTGGACAGCGGCCAGGCAGAAAGGGATCTGGAGGTACTGACTGATAGCAGATTAAACCATGAGCCAATGTGTGCCTAGGGGGCCAAGAAGGTCAGTGGCATCTTGGTCTGTATCAGGAATAATGTGGTCAACAGGAGTAGGGAAGTGATTCTTCTCCTGCCCTGGTTAGGCTGCACCTTGAGTCCTGTGTCCAGTTCTGGGCCTCTCAGTTTAGGAAGGTATTGAGGTGCTGGAGTGTGCCCACAGAAGAGCAACAGAGCTGGGGAGGGGTCTGGAGCACAAGTCTGATGAGAAGCGGCTGAGGGAGATGGGGGTGTTCAGCCTGGAGAAGAGGAGGCTCAGGGGAGACCTCATCACTCTCTACAACTCCCTGAAAGGAGGTTGTAGCCAGGTGGGGGTCAGTCTCTTCTGCCAGGCAATTAGCAACAGGACAAGAGGACACAGTTTTAAGCTGTGACAGGGGAGGTTTAGATTAGATATGAGGTAGAAGTTCTTTGCAGAAAGAGTGATTAGACATTGGAAGGGGCTGCCCAGGGAGGTGTCACCGTCCCTGGAGGTGTTTAAGAAAAGACTGCATGTGGCACTCAGTGCCATGGTCTAGTTGACCTGGTGGTGTTAGGCCACAGGTTGGACTCGATGATCTCAGAGGTCTTTTTCCAACCTGTTTGATTCTGTCTCAAGCATGTCAATTTAGGAAGGATTCAAACAACCTCCTTAATAACGTGCCATTCCATTCCATTCTGTTCTATTCTACTCCCTCCCATTCCATACATGGCCTACCATGGGTGGCATTAGGAAAAAAGCATTACTTACACAACCTTTTCCCAGTCTCTCGATTCCAGCTCCGATGTGGTGTTTCCAAAGACTGCACATATAATATTCATATCCGTTACCGACTTGGTGTACGAGTGCCTCAGGTAGGATTTAGGGCATTCTGCCAACACCCATTGAAAAGCTGTGGGACACAGAGTCCTTTCCAGAGCCATTCTCTCAGGCTCTCCGAGAGAATTACAAAATTATTATTGCATTGATGACTCCTGGGCCACGTTTTCAATTTTTTTGTTCGCTTTAGCTCAGTAAAGCCTAGAAAACCACTTCCGTTAACACTTCATTGAGTCTCCCTGACATTTTCTTTAGTGCAGTGTAATTATTACAGCTGCATGTGTTCATCTGATATTCATCCTTTCCCATTCTACACCTTGGTGTTGCTCTGCAAGCAGCCACTGATGTCTCACGATGACTGGGTACGCTGCTGGCAACCAACAGCTTGGTGCATTCAGTGGTTCAGAGACTTCTTTTTTCAGAAGACAAAGTCTGAAAGCGCTTTCAAATACACTTTGAGAAGCTGAATGAGGTCCTCTGTTTCCAGCCCCAGAAGGGAGGCGGGGCAGTCTTTAAATCTTTATGAGTAAGCTGGGAGCAAACAAGCAATTTTGAAAGTGCGGTGCTGGGCAGGCTGTTCTGAGGCACATCCCTGCACCAGGGCTGGTGGTGAGGAAGGTTCTGGAGGAATGAAAGACCCTCTGAGGTGCAGACTGCTGCCAGCAGCCTCTGCTAGACCCAGCCTTGGGGCAAAACCACTCAGAGCAGTCTTACTGCAAGAACCAACGTATTTGATGTTGCCATCACTGAGTACTCCACTTATGTGAAAAAGCAGTCCGGAAAACATCCCAGATTTTGGATCCCTTCTTCTAACAGAGGTGATCAGCTGAAAGAAGAGGAAGGGTGGCAATGTCTTAAAACTCCTAGAAAACAGTGGCTAGATCACCCCCATCAACTTCTGGCCACCAAAAAATAAGTGTCCATTTCTCCCGTAACTTCCAGGGTTGTACCCTTCACCTTTACAGACAAAAACATCACTGAAATAAATGCTAAAATTCAGAAATCATGTGGCAACCCTAGTCTCTGTTATCTTTTTTATTAATTTCTTTTAATTTTGCGGGTTTTTTAGCTAGTCTTGTCATAAAGATCTGGCTCATGGGTTTTTATGTGTTTTTGGAATTAGTAATGCTCCATTGGGAACAGCAAAAAAGCAACCCACACAGAACTACTCAGCCTTTTCTTCTGTAGAAAATATTTGTGAGAAAACATTTCATAAAGACACTCAGAAATTTGTTTTAAAATACAGTTTCACTAGGCAATCGTGATTTTATTTAATCCAAACTCAAGGTACAGTTTTCCCTCACCTGCAAAGTTTTTTATAAGCTGAGAACATCCTTCAGAAGACTAGATATGTTCCAGCATATTTGTGTTTATAAGAAAAAAACACAGCTCATCTTATGCTGACCTTGGGGAAATATGGCAAATTCTCTTGGGAATTTGGAAACTTCCTTTCCAGTGAGTTTGTAAAATGGGGTATGTGTTACTGAAGGTTTTCACTTAAATTACCTGTCTTCTTCACCTTTTGTTTTTGCAGTCCAATGCTGGAGGAGCTTCTCAGGGACTTAGAATTGGAGTCAACAACAATGACAGATCTCTCTGCAGAAAGGAGGAGGAAGGTAAGAAGCCCCAGGAGAACAAGGAGCAGCATCTACTGCCCCAAACACTGCTGTAAAAAACTTGCTGACACCTTTCTTCTTGGGCTGCTGGTGTGCACAGCCTTTCATGGAGCATCCTTGGAGCCCATCTGGACCATTGCTCTGGTCTCACCTGCCTAGGGCACTGCTGCAGCCCCTTCTGCATGGCCAGGCCTATATTTCACTTGTAGTTCCCTCAATGAACTGTCACTGTTGCTATGACAATTCTTCAGTAGCCTATTAATAAGAGAAGAGTCACAGTTAATTCAGGGAAATTGAAAACATGAAATATTTATGGCTGACTTCTGTTTTGTTATTGCTAAATTTCTTTTTTTTTTTTTTGTTATAAACAGCAAAAAGGATGCCCACTTTGTGAAAGGACAGATTAGATTTCTCTTTGGGGACTGCTTTATGTAATTAATTCATAAGTCATAGAGAAAAAAAATAAAAATTATAAATCCAACCCTCCAAAAAACAGCAACACAGAGGATCAGCTGAAGCCCAATTTGTATGATATTTTGCATTACGTAACCATAAAATGCTCCTACTGAAAGGTTTTATTGATCACTCAAAAATGAAAGAACAAGACTAAGCTTCCAAAAAAGCAGCACCCAATCTATATGGACTGATAGACATAATTGATTCCTTTCAGCGTGCAGGTGTTAATGTAGGAAAAGATTAGGTTATCTGAGAAGAGCAGTCTGAATGTTTAGATTGCTGTTCAATAAAGGCTTTGTCGGGTACCAGCACGGAGGGGGCTGTTTCATATTTTCAGTCTTATCTGTCAACAGCTGTGCATAATCCGCCACGGGTGGATCAATACGAGCCAAAGGTATTGTGTTACAGGGTGGTAATTCCTCGCAAAGCAGAGTGTGCATTTAGGCTCCTGCGATAGCATTGATGTCAGCGGGTAAGGTAAAAGCTGGTAATTATCCCTCCCTCAAACAATGATTATTTAGAAGTTCCCATGGATTGGCAATATTCAAGGCCCAGGGCGTGTGGAGACAAGAGGCAGAGGAGCAGGTGCCTGGCACGGCCCACTTGGGGCCAAGATGTCCCGTCGTGGCCAAAGTGACCTCTGATGTGTATTGCACAATTCCATGTGCTGTGAGAATAAACCTCACTCCACACTGACTTTTGATTTGCATCGTGTCACAGGTCCACGTGCTGCTGGAAGAACCCTCACCCTGCACACAGCAGCGCCCAGGACCAAGGGGACTCGGCAGCATGACCTGCATCCTCTGGGCTCTCTGCCTCAGAGCTGGCATGGCAGTGCCTAATAGAGGAGGTGGGTTTGATGCTTGGTGTCTGTTTTGGGCCAGGAAACACTGCTGCCAGTGTTTTGCCATCTACCTATTGGTTTTCAACCCCAGAAAGGGCAATGTGTCAATCCTGCTGCAGAGGAGGGGAAAGCAGCACCGTTTGCATGCTGTCTCTGAACCAGCTGTGGCTGATATCATCACCCTGTGACCACCAAGATCCTCAAAACAACACAGAAATTACTTTTGAACCCTCTCCTCTGCAAGTCCTCACTCCATCTACCTCTGCCAGTATCCTGGATCCCCCTCCCCAGCAGCTAGGCACTGCAAGCTGAGATGGATGATGCTTTCTTGCTGTGGCAGAGGTATTCACTTGCATTGATCCACCCATTGATTTGTTAGGCTTGTCTCAAACTTTCATGTGTCCAAACCCCCTCATGAGGAATCATGTAATTCACAGGCTCACTCAGGAGCTGCAGTATGCTCTAGTGTAAGGCATCGAGTTTGCTGCTAAATTACGGACACTGTGAACTAAAGAGGACTTGCATTTAACTGTGTGTGTTTGTTTCATGGTATGAAGTTTTATTTTTAAGAATTGTGAGGTTCCCCCCACTCATTCCTGCAAAGCAGGCATCTTCCAAATGAAAATCCTTTTTTTACTAGTGACCACACAACATAATGAAATAACAGCAAAACCAGTGACTAATTTTTCGAACTGGGGCTCCAAACAAGGAGAGTGTCCAACTTCAGAGAGCCAGCAAGGAAAGGGCAGCAAAATCCCAATGCCAAGCAACTGCCACGACCTTGCCCAGAAAAGCCTGGAGACAAAACCATATAACCTGAAGAGTGCTGAGCTGTGCTGTCTGAAAGGAGACAATTTTAAGAAAAAAAAAATCCATTTCTGCAAGCTCCAAAATCCAAGGCAGAGAGATTCTGGCACCTTGCTCCCAGCCAGGGGCAAGGCAGTGCTGAAAGACCTGGACATCAGCCAGTGCTGGCACAATGAGAAGAAAGCCGACCGCCTCTCCCAACCCTGAGCAGGGATCCCTTCTGGCATCCATCAGCCACTGTGGGATCTCTTACATCCTAAATCAGCTGTTATGGGGAATTAGGAGATAGGCCTTCTGCAGCAGCAGGGAAGGAACATGTCCCCGGTGGGATGTCAGGTGAGGGTTTATGGTAATAATTTATTTTTTATCTATTTTTTTTCAACATTATTCTTCAAGCTGCTTAGTTTAATTAAAGCTCCCCAGCATGGGCTTCTCCCTGCAAGTATTCAATGCTGCCTTGAGGTCTTTTGGCGAGCTATTAATTTCCCTGAGTTAATTTGTGTGCCTGCCTGCTCTTTTGCTTCTGGATATGGGAGGTTTCTGCACTCCCTCCTGTCCCATCAGTCATTCCATATCCCTCTACAGACAGACACAGCATCGTCAGACCTTCATCTGTTCCTTGGTGCCCAAGCGCTGCACCCAGAGGTGCCAGTGGAGAAGGTACAAATTTTCCAGCAGAGAGAAGAGATTTTAACGTGCAAATCCCTTTCTAAGGAGCTGAGATGTGGCCAAACACCTAAATGATAATTTGATTTGTCTACCTGTAGTTTTAAAAAACAAACACACAAAGGAAATGCTTTGCCCTGGTTATATACATCTATTTACAAATTTAATACACACAGCTAGGAGTGTGAGCGCCCACCCCAAGGTCAGAGCCAGCCTGTTCACTTCTGCCTGCCTCTTATTTCTGAAGTTTTCCTCATTTCCATATTTATAAGTCCCACTGAAGAAGAACAGAGCTGTCTCCTTCTGTCTTCGAAATGCCAGAAAAAGCCTTTAGCTCCTCAAAAACTAATAACCAATATGCTGGGATTGTTTCGCTTCCCATCCCTCCTCGGCAGCACATTAAACAGATGTCACAGTGTGCACCAGTGAGACACACAGGGATAAATGGTGACTATTTGGAGTTTAGCAAAACTCAGGGAGAATGAAAAAGAAGCACATGGAGGAACCAGTCAAGATCTGCTACCAGGATCTGTTGGGGACACCTGCCCTCTCAACAGCAAAACGAACTGAAGCCTCAGAGGCACTTGAGTTCAGGGTCTTGAGTCTAGTCTTTGAAGAAAGTTGGACCTGATGTCAGAGCTGTCTATCCCCTCTAGACCCAAATCCAGGGTGAAAGGAATGGAATCAGCTTGTTGAACTGCAGAAAGGACTTTTTGATAGCAGTTTTGCTGAGTGAGTGCCTCTTCTGGGAAATGATCTATACAGATCACCTTCAAAACTTCATCTCTCCTTGGCCTTCGCTCTGAGAATTTCAAAGCAACAGGTCTAACAAAAGGAGGTGATTGATGAATAAATGAATGAATGAATGAATGAAAGAATGAATGAATGAATGATCAGGTTGCATCTCTGGCTAGGAAGTACATAGAGATCTTGATTAGGGGTTCATAGTTTGATTTGAGATGCCATGATTGTGATCTGATTGAGAGTTTGGGGTAAGATATATTTTTGGCCAAGAGAATGTATTTTTATTAAATGGCAATCACTCTGCTCATGCCCATGCCATGTGAGGATACGGATTTGATATAAAGGAGCTATAGTATGGTTGGTTTACTTTATATGTGTTGCATTTAGCGCTTACCATTTCTGGAACATCTGTTCATGAACTTGAGCTCATCTCAAGGAAAGCAGAGGTGGGAGCAGCTGTGCCACTGAACTAATAGTTGTAAAGGTAATTGTCCTAATGAGATATCAGGTCAAATTCTTTCAGAACAAACTCTTCCAACTCCTTTGGCTGACCAAGCCACGGTACTGTCCTAGAGGCAGGAAAACAAGGGTTTGCTGGAAGCTGCCTCTACCTTCAATTATAACACTGTGCTCTTGTGTCCACATAATAAAAATTCTTGAATGGTCCCACATATGCCTTTTACTTGAAGCCATGACACATAGCATCATTGTTAACAAGCCATTACTCTTTCCTGTAAGACCCTTGATGGTGGTTCTGCCATACAAAGGAAGGCTTATGGTTATGCCTGTGAACCTCAAGGGTACTTTGCCCATCCCACAGGCACCTGCTAGCTGGAACAGTCTGTCTACAGCCTTTACTCACTGTTAAATTTCGTTTTTGGCCTAATTTGAACTGATGGACCAAGTAATGAGCTTTTTCAGAAAGCCTTGAAAAGCTCTGGAAGCAATGGCAGCGCTGGGGAGAGAGACTAAAAGAAAGGTACACACTACAGACAACCTGAGAGCAAGAAGTGACACAGCTCTGCCTCTTTATAATGAAAAAAATGTTAATTAAAATCCTTGTAAGCCTAGAAAGAGCAGTTTCAAAAATTAATTACCTATTTTGTCATGTAATGAGGGACACGAAGCAATATTTTGCAGAGGCTGAAGAGCTGTGCCAGCATCTGCTTGGTGGGTTTGTGGCAATCTCTTTTTTGAAAGTAGAAAACAAATTCCTCTAATTCCCCCTTAAATGAGAGAGTTTGCTGCCTGGTTTTATTTGCTGCTGCTGCTGGACTGCCATTGCTTTAATGTATCCTGAGGTGAGGGAGAAACAGCTCAGGTTTTTCAAGGTGGTGATGGCAAAGTCTAACATGGCCACACTGCAGCCTATCTGAGCTCCTTAATGTTTAGGAAGCTTGCACACGGAGTGAATCACGCCAGAATAATAATGCCACATCTTGCAATTCATTCTCATCAGTTTTAATGAAGATAAAGGGGCTCACTTTATGAATCCACTTGGGCTTAACAAATTAAACATGCTGCTGAAAGGGTACATGTGAACAGAATATTTGTCCTTATAATGTTCACTTAGGTGGACAAAGTTAACTAATCTTATTCTATGTATTTTTGTTTGCTTCTTGCTGCCTAAAGAAGGCCTCACAGCTACACAGTTGGCTCTGATCTTGTTCCCGGCTCATTAAACATGTTGTTTAATTATCATTTTACTCCTATTCTTGAGGCTGCAGCATCATTTTGCTTTGAAGAAGTAGTTTGGGTGTCCAGCAGTCAGAGGAAAAAAGTGGCAGGGAGCAGGGCAGAGGCGAAGCATCACAAGAAAATCTCCCTTATTTTCCACTGCAGCAAAATCCACCACCAACCAACTGGTCCCATCTGCAGGCAGTTCTCCAGCTCCTCTGTGAAGCTTCATTTCATGGTCTTGTGTCTATTGATTGCTGCCAGACTGCAGCAGCCACCTGGAAGGGAGAGCATAACCCTCCCACCTTGCAGGGGAAGTTGGATTTGGTCTGCAAGTTGCTCAGGTTTGTCACAAGCAGATGCTACAGCAGAAGCTTACGGATGACACCAGTTTTGCCTCCAGGAACTTGAAAGCAAAGCAAGCAATATCTAGTACATTGAACACCTCCTTTCTGTAAACCACAGATAATAAACACAAGAAAGGAGGTCAATTAACACCCTGACAAGATTTATTTCCAGCAGTAAACAATCTCCTGCAAATAGCCAGGGAAAGGTTGCAAATACTCATTTGCCTGGAGCTGTGACCTTGGATAAAACACAAAGCAGAAGGGGAGAAGCCAATGGGAAGCAACTCTTAGCTGTTCTGGGAAATAGCATTTATTACTGCAATCTGGGCAGTGAGGAAGACTGTGCCCAGGTGGTACCAAGAGCAACATCAGGATGGGTCCCCAGAGAAACTGTGCCATGAAGCAGGTACAGTTCCCATGATGTCATTCCCCACTTGTTTTTTTTTCTGCCCCAGGGAATAATAGGCTGTGGGGAGTCGCAAGTAATCACAACTTTGGGACTAAGAAATGCCATGTAGCTAAAGAAGAACCGTGTCCAGCCTAGCTCTCACTGGCATTAAAAATGTTTGGTTTTGTTTTTTTTTTTAAAGAAAAGGAGATGCTCCCGAACTCAGCCATCTGTTGACTTGAAGGGATGGCCCAAATATCTCTCGGAGGACAAGAGAGAAAGTTAGAATCATAGAACAACCTGAATTGGAAGGACCATCAAGTCCAACTCCTGGCTCTGCACAGAATAAGCCCAAAATCCCACCTGAGAATTTTGTGCAGAAGCTTCTTGAAGTCTGTCAGGCTTGATGCTGTGACCACTTCCCTGGGGAGCCTGTTCCAGTGGCCAGCCATCCTCTGCGTGAAGAACCTTTTTGTTACATTGAAATCAAACCTCCCCTGAGACAACTTCAGGTCATTCCCTCAGGTCCCATCATTAGCCACCAAAGAGAGGAGATCAGTGCCTGTCCTTCCACTTCCCCTCATGAGGAAGCTGTGGATGGTTATGAGGTCTTCCTTCAGTTTCCTCTTCTCCAGGCTGAACAAGCCAAGTGACCTCAGCCACTAATCCTGTGGCTTCCCCTCCAGACCCTTTACCATCCTTGTGGTCCTCCCTTGGATGCTCAAGTCACTTGAACAGCCAAACTTGCAGTTGCTTTTGTTACAAAAGGTGGATCCCATTTTCTTTAAGACAAAACATTATGTGCAAGCACCAAAAGGGAGAGATGAGAACACTGACTCCAGAAAATGCAGCTTTCCTCTCTGCTACTGTCTTTTCCTTGCAGTTTTTTTGCTGAAGAAAGATAAGCATGGCATGTGGTATTAGCAATCACTCAAAACCTTGGTCAGTGTGTACCAATTTCAGTCTGTTCAAAATACTTCAAGGTTTGGTTTTGGTCACAGCAGCTCATAGGAAAAAGCAACCCTGACTGGGTTGGCAGTGTTAGGCAGGAGGTGTAGAGGGAGGAAGAAGAGAAAAAAGGACGTGTGGGTCAGCAACGGGACCACAAGTGTCCCAAAAACCAGCTTCAAAGATTGAAACAGATTCAGTGATGCTGAGTTACACCAACTTACACTTATGTATGGTGATGTCTTGAAACACCATCCATCACCAGCACAGACTGCTCCTAGTGCCACAGGGTGAATTGTCTTAAGATTTTCAAAAATAAAATCAACCCCCTGTGGATCATGGACAGATTTGTATGGCCACAGCACTCAAGGAAATGGTATTAAAGTCAGTAGCTCATAAAGGAGCAACCAGACTAGAAATCAAAGTACTTATTATCCCAGCAGTTATTCAGTCATTTCTTCCAGAAAGCAGCACAGATTTTGTGGCCTTTATTTAAGAGAACCTGTCTGCAGCTTTTAAGAAACAAGATTTGAGAAGAGATGACGGTGATTATTTTTGAAGATCTGTAATTTCTCGCCGGTCATCCACTCGTAAAGAAGAACAAAGTTTTCATTTTTTATTTTTGCCAGTCTTGTCTTTTCGATGATGAAATACTTTTTTTTTTTTCTGGTGAAAGCTTTTATCAGCAAGAATTTCTTATTAACTTGGTAAGACAGCTGTCCCCTTCTTGAACCATTTCAAATGTCCCTGCCCAGGCTCTAAGGTGATTTCAATCTCTAGGTTACGCCACAGGGCTTTCATCTTGTAGGCAAGACCATCCAATTCAGGAAAAGGAAATTAAAATAATGTATAATAATAATAATAATAATAATAATAAAAATGAAATCTGACTGAAGTCAGAAAGAAGTCCAAAAAATGTGTGTCTGTTGGGGTTAATCACAGTGCAGCTCAACCTGACCAGTGTGACACATTCCTTTTCATTTCCCTTTCACCAGCATCATCTCTGAAGGTACATTAGAAAAATACGGCACAGTTGTTTGCGTGCCGCGTGCTCTGGCTATTTTTGATTTGCTTAACCATCTTTGACCTTTCAATATCTCATGGTCATGTCTGAATGGATTTTGTCTGGTGAACCATTGCAGAAAGGAATTGGCTCATGCACCCCTTCTGACAATTCTGAGGCAGGATGGAGCTGCTCTTACTGCCCTCCATGGGGTGATAACACATTAAAACCCCTCTTTTGCCATCTCATTTATTACCTGAAATGGCATTGCACTGAAACATTAGAAGATCCAGCATCCACTGAGATGGGCTAATTTTAATGATTAACTATGGAACTGTTAAATTTTACTTCAGTGCTCCACTGTCATTATAGAATTAGTATTAACAGCCATGTACTGTGAGAGATGTAATGAGATTGGCTGGAAATGACAGTGCCAGGGAGCTGGAGCTCTATAATTATAAACTTAGCACATATCATTAAAAAAGAAAAAAATTAAAAAAAACCTCTCAAGAGCCTCACTTCGTTGCCAAATTGTACTTGGGTCCCTGGAATGTGAAGCCAAATAACTTTGTTTTTCCCCCTTCTCGTCCTCCCTCTCTTGCTCTCTCTAGTTGCTTTTAATTAAGCCTGGATAAAATAAGCAGACAGAAAATCAACACTTCTAAAAATGTCTCATTACATGATGACGGTGGGACAGCTTCCTGAGAACTCCAGCAGTTTTTCACTGCCATGGCCATAAAGCCTGCAGTGATGCCAGGCCTACTGGAACGCCTGCCACTGCCTCTTGGGAAAGCAGGTGAGCAGAAGAGGAAAGTACATACTAAATCCAACACTTCTGGTGTTACCCTTTCTCCCATCCCAGCTGTCCATTGGTCCATTAAAATTTGCCATCCCTTGCTTTGGTGTCACTTCCTGCTCCCACACATGAAACAGGACTCCTTTTGCTCTCCACCAGCGTTGTGCTGTGTGTCATTTCAGCCCGGCCCTTGACTTCATCTCTGGCTCCTTCCCGCTCACTCCCCATCCCCTTTTGAACACCTTCCTGACTGTATCATTTGCTTCAAAGCATCTCAATACTCCAGTGAATAGCCTGGTGCTCTTTGAAGATCTAAGCTCCCCCTTTATCACTTGTTTTGGCTGTTTTCACTTTTCTGTCATAAGCATCTGATCCACCCACTGGAGCTTCCTATTCTCTGACAGCCATTTGTGCCTCATTATCTCCTCCACAGTCGCATTTTTCACTCTGTCTTCTCTACTTGATCTTCTCAATGCTTTTAAAACATTTGTTTTCAAAGTTATTTCAAAGTTATTTCAGCTTTCTCCATTTGTTTTCATCTCATGCCTTTACACCATCTCCAGGGCAATGCTCACCTTTAAGGGATAATCTACATCTCCTCTGAAGAAGCTCCTTGTCAGGCTCTCATACATCCAATACCTGAAGAGGTGACCCTCTGGACAGATTAATCAGGTAGAAACAATGTTTCCACGGTGAGTCCTGGTTCTTTTCTGCCAAAAAGAACATCCTCTGGATGGCAGACAATATAAAATGGAGGTTCTTCCAGTACAAAGAGATATCTCTGGGCTTTTTTGTTTTTCCTCCAATTCCCATCTCCAGGAAGATGCACAAATGTAATCCTTATTGTTACCACAGGTTCATAATACCCCTAGGATCTGATGTGCCTCTTTCTGTCCAAAATTCATTTTTATCTCTAGTCCTGTGTGTTTTCTGTTATCTTCAACACAGAAATAAAGAGTTATTTATCACTGACCTTGAATAGAAGCTCTTGCACCAAAAAAAGTCTGCTGTTCCTTCCTCCAACCTTACTTAAATTTCAGTTTTTTCTTTGGTAATATTACAGTGCAAACACCTGCTCTGTATACCACAAAACCAATGTGTTGGGTTTTTTTGAACACTCTTCTTCTTCGGCAAGGTGCAGCCCATGCACTGCTTGGTTACCTGCAGGGAATGCCTTTGTGATGCTATCCCTTTCCTAGTTACCCTCTAACACTTACAACAACACCCAATACTGGTTTAAGCCATTTTTTTTAAAGCTGAAAATATGGGACAGTATTTTTAGCTCCAGAAGTCTTATCAAGTTATCTTCTGTGGCTCCTCTTCAGTGAGATATCTTTTCTGGATTGGCAGTGTATAATAGTGCATTCTGGAAAAGATGTCCTGAGCTGCCCCAGGAGGTGCTACTGTGAATGTGTTAAAGCTGATTCTAGAGACGCCTTTCAAGTGCCCACATTGGCAAAGCTGTTGTTGAGAGAGCTGGGGAGCTGGCAGCAAACCACTGCTCCAATTGTGCAATTGTTGTCAGCATTCCTGTAACTCTCACAGAATCTCTGCATCGAAACAGAGGGAGAAGTGCATGAGGCAATGCAGTTCAATGGCTGTGTACTTTATCTCTGGAGTAAGAAAGTATTAACAGATTTTTCTTGGATGAATCTGGCCTGTGCCTCCTCAGAGACTCTTTTTTTAAAGTCAAATAATGTTGGGACTTAAAATAGTAAATGGTATTGTAATGACAGTGCAAAGAATCATGAGGACAGAAAAGGCTGTTTGGATTAATGAATTTAGGGCCTCCCTTCCCTTTTAGCTAAGAAAGTCTTCCTTTACAAAGCAAAAAAATAATACCTCTTGACCCTTTTCATGGAGATCCATTTCCTGTCAAATACACCTTAGATGTACCCTCTTCCCGTTGTTCCTCGTAGAACCAGGATATTGCTACATTAATGCTTTAAATGATGCAATTTAACAGAACCTGAGGATTCAAATGCCTTAAAAAAACTTTAATTTGAAAACCCAGCGTTAGGTCACAGGCACTTATTGATTTTTTCCTATATAACCCCCCTCTCGTGTTCCTTCCGTTAGAGGAATTTTTCTGAAACAGTAATATCTTGCCACCATAATTAAGCAGACCTTTAAATTTCTGCAGGTATTGCAAACTTTCAAACCAATCTCATGGTAATCATTTATCTTAATAACCTGCTAGCTTTCCAGGGTATTGATCTGTTGTCTCATCCTTGTGGGATGCCTCTTGCATTCCTACATTTCTGTGGCTCTCCTGTTGTCTCTTAGACTTGTGTTGGCACACTTGCCTAAATGTGACACTGTTAAAACTGACTTTATAAAAATTATAAGGATGTTGTAACCAAGAAAATATGAAGAAAAACACAATCCTACGCCTCCAAGGCTTGACCTGCCTGTCAGGAATGTGAAGGAACTCAATTTGCCCAATTTTTCCCTTTGGAAATTTTCCTTTACTTGTGGCCCTTACCTCCCAACCCGCAGTAATCACAACAGCTGCTAACAATGGGAGGTTTGCATTTTATGTGATCTTTTGTTCACTGTATCTGCAGGAAGGCAGGCTTATTGCAGTCCCCAGGAACTTTCCCCCTCAGCTTTTCTGAAGTGATTTCTTTTCCTGGTGCTGCCTGCCAGAAGCACCTTGTTTCATCCCACTGAAGTGTCTCCTGTGCAATTTTTCATGCTAAATGTGGGTAAGCACTTTCCAAGAAAAAGCTATCTGTGTTATTTCCTGGAAAGTCCTGTGTTTTCCAAAAACCATAGTTCTCTTTATAAACGCACTAGAAACAGGTGTATTTTAGTAATATATGTTCATCAAAATCTCCTCCCTTCAGAAAACTGTCATGCTGGTGGATGCACAGCACCAGTTTCCTTCTGAGGGCAGTGGCTATTACATACCACCACACATTGCTCTACTGCTTCAAAATAAATTAGCCGGTTGAAAGAGTGTGGGAAAGTTGAAAAAAAAAAAAAAGAGCTGATTTGAGATTTTACAGAGTCACTGAAAACGTTTATCCATGTACAGCCATTACATAGTTTATGACTATACACTTCAAAGATTTAGCTTCTTTATTTTACTACTAATGTGGCTTCTCACCCAGAGGCCTCTCACCTCTCAGGTCTATGAGAACTGGGTTCATCTTGATGAGCAGTGACATTCTGAGCAAGGGACAGTATTTGGGCCACAATGACCATTTTATAGATTATCTTTTTTGCTCATCGAGCCAACCAAAATCAATTCAAATAGGGTCCAACTCACCCAAATGCTTCCTGTGGTATTTACCAGGTTGTTCATACAATGATCAATAATATCATCTGGAATGAAGAAAAGTCCAGATCATTATGATCTAGAGTTTGATATCCACAGAAGGGAAAAGAAAGAGAGGCTGAGATACTCTGAGTGGCAAAAGAAAGCATGGAGGAAAGGCAGGTTGGCTTCAGAGTGATGTATGCATCCTTAAGTGTTGCAGAATGGGTTGGAAAGGAGTGCAGTGGCAATAAACAGATATATCTGTGTGAACAAGAGTAAGACACTGACTATTCTTATGTAGCTATTAAGAAAAAAAAGAAAAGAGCAGGCTAAAGATTTAAAACATCATAGCAGAGTGGAAATGATGAGATGGACTGCAGTGGGGAAATAGAAAAGCATAAATGCTTAAGTAGTGGGTGGAGCAAAGACAGAAGGATAAATAAAGGATAAAGAAGATCCGAATTCCTAAAGCACACAAGAAATGGGAACCCACGCAGTGTGTCACTTGGGCTGAGGCTGAGCAGAGGTAGGTAGTGACAAAAAAGCCCCAGGCAAATCAGCAGCTGTCAAATACAAGAGGGATCTTGGAAATTACTAGTAGAGTAATTGGGTTGTACATCCCGTAAGACTCCAAAAATCCAGGGATCTCCTACAGGATGTCTGGCCTCACTGATACCAAGAGTTGCTTTGTCTTCAGTGTCAACAGAGCCAGGATTCCTCCTCTGGACTTTGGATGAAGTGTGCCTGAAGCAGGTACTGAGTGCACCAAATTGTTTGTCTTCTGACGCCTTGATTCAATAAGCAAATCAGGAGCAAAACATCACAACTCTGTCATTGTTCAGTGTATATTGGCTTGTACACTCATTGTTACTGAAGGATCTGTATCACTTCAGACCATCCAAGGGGTCTGTGTTGTTGAATCTGATGTACTTTGCACAGAAGACAGAAGTAGAGATAAGAATCATTTACTATAATTGATCCAAACTGTATCACCAGGTAGTTTTGTAAGGCTTCAACAGCTTTCTGTAGAAACAGAGGAGCCAGTTTCTAGTCTGAGGATTGACATCTTTGTAATAAAGTCTGCGGTGATGCCTTTGGAGTTCAGAGGAACCCACCTGCTCAAAGCTCTCACTGGGGAAGGCTCCACAATCCTTTGACCTTAATTGACAATAAAGGGTGTTTTCTTGTGTGGCAAGTTATTACACCTTGTCCAAAATCAGACTGGTAATGGAAGGAATAGAAATGACATGGGAATCTCTTTGTAAAGACCATGAAAAACAATGTCCATTTCCCAATATTTTAAATATGAGCCTTACTTCTTCTTACTGTTTTATACTTTAATTTGAAGGTTGACTTTTCCGACAGGAAGTTTATTAAACCATTGCAGGATGCTTCATTTCAGCACAGCGATAGCTACTCCTTTTCCGTAATGAAAAATCTAGAAAAGCTTTCTGAGAATTTAGAAGTTTTCTGGAACTAAGTAACATTTTCAATATGCTTTCTCAGGGACTTTATCCAGAAGGAATGAAGTCCAGAGATAAGTCTGTCAGATGCTCTGAATTAGGTCTATCTTGCAGGATACCTTCCAGCACATCTCAAGCTTGGTGATAAATTTTTGTCCACGTAGTCAATTCATCCCAGAGCTTTCTTCCAAAATAAGCAAATTTATCCAGTTTCTGTTTCCTGTAAGTTTTCTGAATGCACATTGCTCAGATTTCATGCTTGGTTAGCAGCAAGGGCCTCGTGTGTCTTCACTCCCCACTTCTCCAGCCCATTGGCTTTACCCCCTGCTAGCACAAGCAGAAGGGCTCTTTAGAGAGGAACCTCTTTGAGGAGCTGCCATTTCATCATTTGGCCTTCCGCCTTCCTTGTTCTGCAGTCTCACAAGCCAAGCATTTGAGGACCAGCTTTGGCTGAAAACAAGGCTGAAAAGTTAAAGAAAGCTGAGAAAGCATCCAAGTTGCACCAGAGGGAGCCTCTGCAATTCATTTTGTTGGAAGAGGCATCCAATCAGCAGTACACATATGGCCTAAGTGTTCAAAAAGTTCTTAGGCAGTCAAGCAGAGCTGTGCCGCTCTCGTCCAAGCTGGTGGCAAAGAGACTGGCCCATCTGTGAGCAAAGACCATGGGCAGGGGGCTGTTCTCATCTTCCCCTTCTGGTTTCTTTGGTTGTTCCTTTTTTCTCCTCTTTCATTGTCATTTTTTAAAAGGAGTAACAACACTTCAAGAAGATGGTGCAGAAAGCACGATCGGATTTATAGCTTTTCCACTATCTGCTTCTCATTAATATTGATTTTTTTATATTTCATCACTGACAGCAAATGTGAATCTTACCAAAAAAAAATTAAAAACTCCACTCTTCAGTTTCCAGCTTTTCACGAATGGGAGATAACATGCCGTACTCACTGAGGAAAACATTTACTGCTTCTCTACATGGCTAATTATGGTTTTTCACTCTATTTTCTGTCACTCCTAAACAATTGCTGCAAGTTTCTCACTGAAACCTGCAACTGAGAAAATAATTTTTTGAGAGACAACTGTGTTCACTAATTTAAATCACCATATGCTGTTCATTTTTCTAGACTTCAAGTCTTGTGTAATGCTGTTGCATTATAACATGCACTCGTGATTAAAAAGATTGAGGAATCCAGGGAAATGAGCTGTAGAAGTTGTGGATGCCCCATCCATGGAAGTGTTGAAGGCCAGGTTGGATGGGGAGGGAAAAGGTGTATACATGCCTGCTCTTGTTGCCCTGTAGCAGAGACTTGGGAAGGAAGGAAGAAATCAATTAGATGGGAAACACTGGGCTTATCAAAGTTTTTAGTCCCCATGCCAGGGCAGATGTATGCGTGTCTAGAGAAATATGATGAGTCCATGATCACAGCTCTCCAGGAAATAAGGCCCAATGGATTGAAACAGAAACTCACTTTCACTGACTACGTAAGACTCTTTGTTTTCCTGAAGGTAACTTGCTTGTCACAGGCAAATCAAAATCAGGACTAGGCTACTCTTCTTGCTCAAAAAAAAAAATCCCTCATGTAACCAAACTAAAAAGGCCAATCTTTCACAGGCCATCCCATGCCCAGAAATGGAGATGTCCTCCAGGGAAGTTCTGTGCTCCCTCCTGCTTCAAGGCTGGGGGTGAGGAGGTGTGCACTGCCCAGAGCATATTAAAAACTTCTGGGAGCAGATCCACTGCTTGCAGCTTTTGCTTTCCTTCCAATACTGAAAAAATGCATTTAAGTGCCATTCAAACTTCTGCACAGCCCAGCAGTCATGGCTGTGTTTTCTCACCACATTTCAGTCTGATTAAGCACTAAGCACACTGCAAATACCCCAAAATAAGGGGAGCAAGGAAGAAGGGAAGAGAGATGTGGAAACTGGAAGGAGCACGTGGTGTTAGAGGACTGGAATTATGGGATTGACACCTTTTTGGTCTCTGCCTGTTTGAAAGGGGTTTTTGAGCAGGTGGGAAGTTATCAATAGTTGTCAGGAAGTGTTGCCCGTGTTTGTTGCTTCACTTATGGCTCAGTGCTTAAAAAGGAGAGATTGATTGGCTTCAGAGTATGCTGTAATCGATACAGCATGTTTGGACAAATATTCCAGCTTTCCACTTTAATTAGAGGTGACTTGGTTGTTTAGTATTTCAAATCAGGAAAATGATCATGTCAACACTCTAATTTCCTAAGAAGAGAAATACTGCCTTATTTTTCTGGTATTTGCTTTGCTTAAAGCATATGTAATCTTATTTCTGCACTTGCTTATGCTGTTTGCTTTAGTGAATATACTTCAGTGTTTTTGCAGGCTAAGACTGAGCAGAATTTGTCTTTGAGCAGAGATTGACAGAAAAAGCTCAGTCTGAAGCCAAAATACTTATTTTTTATTTTTTTTCTCACAGTGATGTAAAAGGAGAACAGAGTAATTGCACAGAGCGTGATCATACTCTGGCAGCAGCGAGAGGTGCTGCCAGCTGGCTTTTGGCAGCATCTTTATAAGGGTGTGTGAAGCCTCCAGCATTTTCACTGGCTATACAGAGACAACATCTCAAAGCCCAGGCTAACCCTTCATTTGTGCCATGATGTTTTAATGCCACTATAAAATGCCAAGCGCTGCCCTACAGAAGTGTGATTGATGATCATATGTTTTGTGCCCCAAGTGATCCTGGCATTCCTGGGGCTGCAAGAGGAGCAAAGGGTGTCTCGTGGCTTCTCCAGTTAGCTGACTCTCCAGGACACACCGAGATTCGTGCCTGCTAAAGCCATCAGCTGCCCTTGCAAGGAGATGTGCTAATGAATTAATCAGGCAGGACTGAAGTATATTGGAAGGAAAGAGGAGGAAAGGACATTGCCATCACGGGTAATTTCAGTGTTAGGGGTAGAGTTAGATGCCCCAAATCAGAACTTTAAAACATTTCAAGTGTCTAAAGCCCAGAAAATCCAGATCAGGACAATGTGATTAAAAATCAGGACAACACAGTCTCTCTGACCCTCCTAGCTGCACACCAGCAACACCAGGCCCACCAAGGTCGTTGTTGTGCCATCCCACCTACTTATCATCTACCCTGTGAGAATGAGGGACAGGGAGGATGATCCCTGTCTTGTAGGGGTTGCAGAAGGTGTAGATACCTGAAGGGAGCTTTGCTGCCACACTGAGATGAAGATGCCTTAAGATTCATCCTGGAAGTCCTCACATCATCATGTAGATCCCAGAATCACAGAATATGCTGAGTTAGAAGGGGCCCACAAGGATCATTGAGTTCGACTCCTGGCCCTACACAGGACCATCCCCAAGAGTCACACCATTTGCCTGAGAGCACTGTCCAAATGGTTCTTGAATTCTGTCAGCCTTGGTGCTGTGACCACTTCCCTGGGGAGCCTGTTCCAGTGGCCAACCACCCTCTGGGTGAAGAACTTTTTTCTAATATCCAACCTAAACTTCCCCTGAGACAACTTCAGGTCATTATTCTGTCAGGTTCTGTCACTGCTCACCACAGAGAAGAGATCAGTGCTTGCCCCTCCTCTTCCTCTCATGAGGAAGTAAGTCTTCCCCTTCACAGTTAGAGGGTCCCTGCATGGCCGATGATCATGTCACCCAGGTTTGCCTTGCTGGAGTGTGGGGAGCATTTGCAGAGGCACTGTCTGCAAGAGAGCAACTGATGAATGCACCCAGAGAGGCATGCAAAGATAAATAAGGTCCGTAATCCTCGGCTTTGTCCACTCTTCTAGTCTTTAATAACACTCCAGATGAGGTTAATCTGCATCGAGTGCCTCCAGCAGCAACCTGAGCATGCTGAGACAGTCTGTCTAGTAGCACACCTCATCGCAGGTTTTTTCCTGTCACAAAGATATTTAAACTTGATGCCTGGCAATTAGCTGCCAATCAGTTTATATATATATATATATATATATATATATATATATATATGAACCTAAATACAGTCTTAACCCCTCCATGCAACTTGGTCTGCCCAGCTGTCCCCTGGCTATGAGCGCTTCCAAGTTCTCCCCTGGTCTCCTCAAACCCCCACAATGGCATATTTTTCCCAAAGGGAATAAAAAAAAGGCAAAAATCCCCAGCTAAGCTGTAATGGAGCCTGCCTGGGGTCACTCAGCAGCAGCCAGCACAAAGTGCCTGAAGCAAGCATCCTGAGCTGCCTGCTGGCTTCTTCTACCTTTGGTTTCACAGCTGAAGCTTCCAGTCCTCCCCAGATTGTACCCTGAGAGAAGACTCAGAAAAAGAAAAGGGAAAGTAGGAAAGAAAATGATAAACAGATTTTTAAGTGTTGACACGTCAAAATTTGAGATACTTCAATGGCTTCTCAGCAGCAGCAATTGGAGATTTTGAGTGGCTCCTGTTGGTATTTAAATGTGCATCAGGGTGGCAGTGGAATCTAATTAGGGGCTTTTTAATTGTGATGATGTTGTCCTGAGAAGCTGCGATCTCTCAGAGACAACAGTAATCTTTGAGGTAAGCAAAGAGAGGGGCTTGCCATCAGAAAGGGACTGCCATCTCTCCCTGAGAAGAGAGAGAGGAAATTACAACATCCCTCATCTCAAAATGTGATTCGTTCACCCTCAGGTTACCGGGACCAAGCCTGAAAGTGGTGAGAAGTGGAGATGGGCCATGATAAGATGATGGCAACTTCCAAATGTTTCTTTCATTGTAATGGCTTGAAAATTCTGTGAAGCTGTGAAAAGCTTTTTTTTTTTCTTTTCCTCTGAATCAGACTTCAAACCAGCCTTTTCCAAGAGGGGTTTTTTTATATAGAATTGGCCTCCTTTTCACCCCTTCTCCTCTCTCTCTTGTCCCCTCTGTAACCCCTCTTCTCTGCCTGTATTATCCACCAGCATGTTATGTTTCCCACACCACATGCTGCCTGTACGACAACGAGGAGGAGAGAGTGTGTGTCTTTTCAAGGGCAGAGGTTGCCAGGCATTGCCCACCAGCAGACCTCTGACTGTCCCTCTAGAAACCGTCCTCAGGTGGGTTCCACAGCTCCAAGTACACAGCTCCTGCTGAGGCTGGAGGAAAGCACACAAAGAGAAATCAAATTTAATTTTGGTTCCCCCCTACACCTGTAGGTCTGCTTCCTTCCACTAAATCGTAAGACTTGAGCTGCCATCAACTGAAACAATGTGTACAAACATCATGAAACACTTCTCCGGAGCGTGACAGGTAGGCCTGTGCTTGGCTTTCACCATAAAATCATAGAATGGTTTGAGTTAGAAAAGTTCTTAAAGATCACCTCATTCCAATGCCCCTGCCATGGCGAATGACACCTTGACACCTTCCACTAGACCAGGTTGCTCAAAGCCCCCTCCAAACTTTCCTATCGAGACCTTTCTGACCCCTGCAGTTTTGATAAGAATTAAATCATCTAAATTCCCCAGTGTTTTTATCTGCATGTAACGATTCCTGTAGAGGCAGAAAGTTTAAATTGGAGTGATGGATTGGCACAGCGTTACCTCTGATCAATATGGCACCTTTAAATGAATACAGTCATCTTGCACTTAATTAGAGATGACTTGGTTAATGACTGAGCATTTCATGTTGGGATGGGTCCCCAGTGCAGCTGTTCAGCTCACTGCAGAGGAGAACATGGCCAGAGCGTGGTTCTGGTTTGCCTGTAGATGTATAAAAGCAGATGGAGAGAGAGCAACAGAAATTTGGAAGGGAGGCAAGGAAAGGAGAACAGAGCAGGACTGAGAAGGGTACCAGACCGCAGCCTCTGTGGTATTGTTGGTTAGTGGGATAACTGCCAAGCAGACGTCTGCCTGATTTGTTGTGGCAAACAGTTTTAAAAGAAGATAGTGTCCTTTTCAAGGAAACAAAAATTTATTTGACCCATAGCGAAATAATTTTTTAAGTGAAAAAAATATTTAAAAAAAAGAGATAAAATGCCCATGTAAGATGCCCATGTGAATATCAATTTCCACTTGGTCTATTTGACACCATTTGTGAATGTTCTGTTTCCTTATCCTTGTGATCTGAGGATTATTTATGTTGGGGGAATAAATCTATGGGGTGTGTCCCAACATACAGCTGGGCATCAGGATAGATACCCCCAGCACTCTGAGGCACTGTGGTCTGTGATCCAGAGGGGTGCAGGGGATCTTGGTACTGCTATCCCTTCTCCAAGGAAAGGATTAGGTTCTCCAGTCTGGCACAGGCACCTCCAGGGGAGCTTCCTGGACACTGGCATCCCTCATTTTGGGGGTTTAGCCAAGTGACGGGAGGAAAGTCTGGGTCCAAGCCCAGCACACGGGTCCAAGCCCAGCACACAAGTCCAAGCCCAGCACACAGGTCCAAGCCCAGGCCAGGTCCAAGATGACTCTTAGACCTGCTGGGGTCAGTTTAATTCCGGTACCACTTCGCGCTGGATATTTAGTCACAGGTTCCCCAGTTGTGCACAGGCAGAGCACAGCTGAGCACTTGGCAGGCATCATTATTAAATTTTATTCTGTAAATTAATTGCACACATAGGCAGTGGCACAGCACACTGGAGCGCAGGCTTTACAGGCTTAGAAAACACCTGTAAATTCTCTGGCTTTGTGCAGTTTGAAAGTGTTTCGTTTCCCTTCCAGAAACACCAAAGCATAGAAATGGGTTTTCCTTACCCTAGGGCAAGGAGGTAAATCATCCAGTACAGAAAAAGGGCATCCAACATAAAATGGGAAGCTCCTGGGTGCAGTGGTGTAAAGTCCCACCAAACCATTGCATTGCCATCTGAGGTATATTCCCCAATTTCAGAGCAAATAGCTAAAGGTCTCCCTAGACCCCCATAAATTATTTACAAATTAATGTTCTCTTTAGCTTGGCCATAGTTATTAATGTTGAAATGTTTTACCCCATTCCCCCCTATCCTCCTAATTTGCCTGTACCATCAGTCTTCAGCTATTGTCTTCCCCACGGTGACTTGGGGGATGTTTCTCTGCTGCTGTTGGGTGGGCAGCTGGTCTCCCTCCTGGACTACATGTCACAGGGAAAGGCTCAATCTCGATATCTGTTGGACTGAAAACTTCTCAGAAATCAGCTCCAGAACACATTTTTTTCCCTCTGCAGATGTAATCCCATGCCAGCTGGAAACCGAGCCCAATTGTGCCAGGGAATCTCCCATGTAATGTCAGTTTGATGTTGATTTAACTCCCTGGGAGCCTTTCATGAATACATGTGATGATGCACACACCTTCCAGTGGAGTAACTCCAATCTGCCTGCGTCTTTCTTGTGGTCCATGTCAAAAGAAATAATTGTGGTAGGAGCACTCCTCATCAGTTCGTGAAGTTAATGAATTGGCTGATTTATGTAAAGAAAAGAAAATAGAAGAGAGTAAAAATAAAGTCAAATAAAATAAAAAATACAAATACAAATAAAATAAAATAAAATAAAATAAGCATAGTGGATGCAGAGGGCAAACCTGGGCAAGCGGATGGAAGATGAGCTGAAGACATGCAGGCTCAGAGGTGGGGAATGAGCCCCTGGGTGGGCACCACCACAAAGGGAGGTAAGAAATGAGGGACCCATGTGCACTGAGGAACCAGTTGTTTGATAGATTACTAGGCAAATTAAAACAATTAAGCTACCCTTCCAATCAGCTGCTTTCAGTAATGAAGTTTGACACTAACGAAATCAGCCCTCCAATTATTCTCCCCCTGTCCTGGAGGAGAAGCTGTGGGAAGGCATGATGAGTGAACCAGGGTAAAAATTAACTCCATGCACGGCTTCATCCCCTGGTGCCAAATTCCCATCTCGGTGGTTGGGGTGGGATTTTTTTAACTTCTTTTTCAAACAGACATGTTTTGCCACAGTGCCATCCACCTCATCCTTGTGTAATCCAGACACAGGAACAAAAGGAGCACATGTTGATTATTTGGGATAAATAAATTTAGGATATGGGAAAACTGGAATAAATGTAGTCATGTGCCTGGTGTGATGGGCTTGGGGGATGTCTTGTAAGGTCACATAGCTCTGTACTGGTGATTTTGGGGTGCTGTAGAGGATGGCAGATGGTGAACTGGCCTAAGACGTTTTCTCTGCAACATATCCCATCTTAATCCCACCAGGTCCCTCCGCACTCCTGGAAAAAATGAAAAACTTGACTGAAAATCACGAGATTAAAAATAAATAAATTAATTCAATGAATGCCAAAAGCCAGGCAATAAATAAAGCACCAACTCTTGCATTGCTCCCAAGATGTTGGGACATGAAACCTGCCTGTACCACTCCTTGCTCGCCCTCACTCACCAAGGTCAGGTATTCCCTCTTGAATTTATGAAATACTCAGGCACACACATGCATGAGAAATGTACAGAGGCTGTCAGCTTTCATAAGTGATACAATCTTTGCCCTAACAGGAGCAGTAAGAGGGACTCCAATATCGTGATTCTCAAGAATAAGGAGTTGCTTGCTGCTCTGGGACGGTAATTTTGGGTTCACTTCCTCAAGAACTCAAGTCCCCCATGTGTTCTTGTGTCCCATGTACCGAAGTCCTCCCCCCACAGCAGCAAAATCAGACTCAAAGGATGAGATTGATGGATTCCTGTCTTTTCTGATGTACATGGGCTGCTGCAGCCCATGTCCTGGAGGGGAACCTGAGGAGGTTCAGCTGGAGATGGAAGCTGGTGTGAACCAAGGAGACCAAAAGCAAGGCTGGGTAGATGCCCCTGGCTGGAGGCAGGATGTCCATTTTGAGACTGGGAAACCATAGGGGAGAGGGAGGCAGGAGTAGGAGGGGCAGTCAGGAATGCTGTGGGAATGTCAGGTCCATCCTGGGGATGAAAAAGCAGTCCCATCACTCTGGTCAAGTAATCCCCTCAAGTGGCACTGCCACCATGGCTCCGCAGCACATGCTGGCGTAGGTCAAGTAAGCAGTAGATGTACTCTAACAGAAGATAGAGTCAACAGGGTTTTTTCAATATTCCTTTGTTTTTAATCTTCTTTTTAGTAGACCCACTCAAAGAAAACCATAATAATTTCAATATCTTTTTCCCCCTTACTACTCTGCAAATGCACTTGGCTTTGCAAGTCTCAGGGACAATTCTTTGGCATGAACTTTTAAAATACTTATTTTAGATACATTCTCAACAATGTATTTGCCAAACAACAGGGTTTTTTTCCCCATTGTTGTACTTTTCTCATCAGAGTGTCCTAGTTAGAACAGCTGGGACTAGTTCATCACTGTGTGGGTGTAACCCAAAACTGTGTATTCTATAGCCTTCCATGCCATTTCCCAGAAACTGTTATCAATAGACTATTTACACCCTCTGCCCAGAGCAGCCTGACTCCTCAGGCTATAAACTAGGTGTTAAGAGGCCTGTGAGACAGGAGGGTGCCTCCCTTGTCCTCACACCCTTTGTGGAACACCCCGTCCTGAGGGAAGTACTGGGCATTCCTGCCTGAACTGGAGAATATATAATCTTGGAGTCTTGGAACTTTTTTTACCACTCCTGGGATCCAGAGGAAGACTGCAGACCACCACTCTCAACCAGACTGCAGACCACCACTCTTGACTGGACTGCAATCACCACTCTTGACTAGACTGCAACAGCACTCTCACCAACAGGTTTTCCCCTCTCCTTTTCCTTTGGACTCAGGGGGCCCAAGGAACACCACTCTGTTCATGCCCCAGGGTGCTGGGTTATACATTTGGGTTTTGTGGGTTAAAACCAATTGTTTGTCTGCATAATCATACTTATTGTATTATTTTATTAAATTGTTATTCTGACTTATAATCTCTCTTTTGAGTTAAATTCATTTCCCCTGCTAGTTTACCTTTAAACCAGCACAAAATGCCACCACAGGCTATCATGAATCAGTGAGGTCTGGCATATAATCACAAACCTAACTCTCAGCTCTTCACACTCCTGACTGCCCTTGGCCACATATGGCAGACACCTGGACTGAGATCCCCATCCGTTGGTCCTGCCTTCTCCCTCAAAGACCAAACCCATCTTCTGTGGGTCCCCATTCAGTACAACCTGGCAGGGTGGGGACCAGCCAGTTGGGTTAACACATAGAAAGTGCCTCTGTGGGTCTCTGCAGCTTTGTGTGTCCATAGATGGATGTTAGACTTCCAGTGAGGTATCTGAAGTAAAGGGCCCCAAACCCATTCCTCAGAATATGTGACTTCTCTTGAGCAGTGTATTTGGACTTGGCTCTTCTCCCAAAGACGGAGGGAGAGAGAGGAGACAACAAGAGCTGTCCTGTGTGTGATTTGAGAGTGAGACAGCTGTGGTCCTGGTCGCTTAAGTTGTGTATTTATGACTCCATCTAGGCATCAGGTGCAAAGGTTCCCTGCTTCCTAGAAAAGCTGCTGGTTGCTGGAAACAGGAGAAGTAGACGCAGGGAAGAAGGAATGCTGTGGAGTAGTTATGGGGGACACCTGGCTGTTTATATGTGAGCTCATACAGGCTGATGTGGGGAGAGGTGCTTGAGGGAGCCCTGCACAAGTGATGGGCAAACCAGTGATGGTCTCTGCAGCCAGCTCTACTCATGTCAGCATGGTCTAGAGCAACCTGACCCTTCCAGAGGGCCAAAACAGGACTTGGAGCAATGGAGTCCCCTGCTCTGGCTCTCACTGGTGAGCCGTTTTCACACTGCATTGATGGTGCTCTTGTGTGCTGCTTTTTGTCTGGGATACAGTTAATTTTCTTCATGGTGTCTAATAGGTGTTAGTTTTGGATTTGTGCTGAAAACAGTGTTGATAATAAATTTTAGTTATTGCTGAGCAATGCTTGCACAACATCAAGGCCCTTTCTGCTTCTCATATTGCTGAGAAGGGGGCTGGGGGTGCACAAGAAGTTGGGAGGAGACACAGATGGAACAGCTGACCACAACTGACACAAGGGATATTCCAGATCATATGGCATCATGCTCAGTATATAAAGTGGGAGGAAAATGGGGTGTGGGGGGATGGTGTTTAAAGTTTTGATATTTGTCTTCTTAAGTAATATTACATGTAATGGAGCCCTGCTTTCCTGGGGATCGCTGACTACCTGTCCATGAGAAAGAGTGAACGAATTCCTTGTTTTGCTTTGTTTGCATGCACAGCTTTTGCTTTCCCTATCAAACTGTCTTTATCTCAATCCTCAAGTTTTCTCACTTTTACCCTTCCAATTCTCCCCCCCATCCCACTGGTGGGGGAGTGAGAGAGTGGCTGCATGGTGCTCAGTGACTGGCTGGCTTTAAACCATGACATCTTGTAAAAGTGACTGCCAAGCATTTAGTGCAATTTACTGAAGAAAACTGCATGGTGTGACCTTCAGCTGCAGGGAATATGTTAAAGCTAAGACATGAGGGCTTCTCCCTTTCCTGACGCTTTGCTGCTTGTCTGGGTGAGTGGCAGCAGCAGTGACCAGAGGAGAATACGTGGTGGACCAGGGGAAAGGAGACTGACCACCAGCCAAACTCTTATCCAGTTTCACCTCTTTTGCTAACTATCTATATATGTTTTTATTTGTTCCCGAAATTTATGCTTTTTTATATCCAAGGGCATGTGGTAGACATACTTGACAGACCACAGTTCTATTTTGTGCCCATAACAGTCAATCTGTGCTGGGTTCAAAGGTTGACATCTAGGCTGTAATTTTCAGCCACTGTGTGTGTTTGTATGATTTGTATTTGTTTTTCCTTCTTCTCTTTGTGTCTTCTCCCATGCTTGCAGCCCATAAGATGCCTCACCCCAAGGAAGAAACAAGGTATTTTCAAGTTATGCCCCCCCTGCCAACAATGATGAATTTGGCCCAAGGTGCAGACATCAAATCAACGGGGGAAACACAACCCAAACAAAGAAAACACATCCTCTGCAAAGGCATGCTGAGCCTGTGGCACTGACTGCTCCAAAGAGGCGGTGAGGACAAGAGCTTAGCACGATTTGAGGTAAATACCTTCAAATTTTGGTTATTTATGTGGAAATAAGGAGTGTCAAGGGCTACAGTCATACTTCTTTTTTCTTTGGCTTTTTTGTGTATAAGAAATGGGGGAGGGAAGAAATATCTCCTGCCTTTCTGAGATCCTACCCTTATCTCCCTTGTTTGCATCCTTCCCATCTCTGCCTATGCTGGGGGCGGGGCAACTTGAACTCCTCCCTTACCAGTCCCCAGGCTGATGTGTACATTGGGTTAATTTCAACCAGATTTTGGGGCTGCTGTTTGCTGCTCCCCTCTTAGCTCTGCTGCATTGGGGCTGAGGGAGTGATGCTAGCCTGAGTCACTAGAACTGGTGCTCATCACGTCCTGTGCTGTGTATGCTCCTTGCCCAACTCTGTCCCCCTTTGTTTAGTAATAGGACTGCAAATACTTGCATCTCTTTGCTTTCCAAAGTCTTGCATGAACATGCACCTCCCCACAGCTGCCAGGCACACCTTCTGCTTGTGCTTGGCCTGTCCATTGCAAGGGTGTCTTTATGTAGTTTGTGTAAGGACTGATGCTGTTTCAGTTTCCTGACCCCTTTTATGTTTCCTGCATTTTTCATGCCCCTGAAATACCCTGCATTACAGACAGGGTGTAAAGGTAGAATCAGGTAAATCAAAATATAGGGTTGGGTCTTTTTTTGGTGTGTGGTGCTGCAGCTTCACTGAATCAAATGGTTGGTTTAAGATTGGTTTTTAAGCTGTTGGTTTATGTTTTAGCTGGCTCTAGATAAGCAAGTGTTGAGTTGTGTAAACTGAGTGTCTGCAACACAGGCTTTTCTCTCTTCAGACTGGCTTGAGCACTGTGGCACTACTGTCCTTCCAGACATTTTTGGGATGGCTGGAGTCATGGCTCAGATACCAAGCCTGAAAGCATAACCCTTCTCTAAGTCTCCCTTTCCCAGGGGTTTGGCAATACAAATCAGAGCTTTAGCAAAAGTAATTTCAATTATGGTGCCTCCCTTGCTTGACACACAAGGCCACTCACTGCAGAGAGAGTCTAGCAGGTTGTCTCCACCAGCAGGAGAAACTGCTCATGAGTTGGGTAATTTTTTTGAAGCAAAGGAAGCAATGATTAATTTTGGTCCTGTTCTCTCCATCCACAGCAAGGCTAAAAAAGCAGGAGGCATTTTCATTGCTCACAGCTCCAGATCTCTTTTTGGCTAACAGGTAATGAAAAGCACTTTGATTTCTTTTTTCTTTTTTTTTTTCTTTTTTTTTCCTTTGGGGTCACATTGCTGGGGCTGCCACATGCTCTCCACAGCTGGATCAACGTCTCTGTCTGCCACTGTCAGAAGTCCACCATCCCCTCCCCTTCCCAGGCACACAACTATCCCCATCTGCCCCCCACTCCAATTCTCCAGACTCCTGCTGAACCTCTGGCCTGAATTTTGAACGAGGGCTATTATTTCAGAGCCCTTGGCTCTGTAATGGAATTAGAGGCTGGCTACCTTAAGCTCCAGAGCTGCTGTGATGCCCACCAGGTAAAGAATTTTAGCTGTCCCCAAGTCTGTGTATTAATACAGCCAAGGGGAAAAAACAAACCAAAACACACTCCGGAGGCCCCTTTGCAGCAGGAGAAGAAATAAGTGTGCAGCTTTGTGAGACTGTTTTCTCTGTATCACAGGTTTTGTCAGACTTGTTCTGCATGACAGGGGAAAACCAAAGAGGATTGTAGCTTTTATTTTGTTGTTTTTTAAATTTAAACTCTACTTTTTATCTTTTACATTTGTCAGTAGACTTGACTGGAAACAACAACAAAAAACCAACGCTCAGAAGTGCTGCTTGTTATCATAGTTTTTAAAACTTCAGTTTCTGTCTTTAGATTGGGATAGAAATAAATCTCACCACACAGACTCCTGTTTGTTCTCTGATTCCTCATGCAGCACATGCTATATTATATAGTACAAATAAGCTATACCATATATCATCTCATAGTTTTGTTCTGACATAAAGTTCCTCAATAACATCTAGTGTACCCTGTATAGTCTATATTATACGTGTGGATTGCATATATAGATATGGGAGTGTTCTTTGAGAGATAATAGATGCTACATAGGACATTTTATGCAGAAAATTTTTTTTCAATTTTATTAAATGGGTACACTACCAAAAAAAGTACAAGGACGTAATTTATGTGCCATAGAGACATGCAACATAGACTGTTTTTCATATACTAAGAACTATATAATTATGGTATAATATAATGTCATGTATCATTTGGTATAAACATGAAATATGTTCCTACTAAATAGTATGTGTAGTGTAATCATTACTATAGTTCATTATGTATCATTATGTAACATATTGTATATTGCTAATGACACTTATTAGACAAAAAGTGTAGTATAATTCTTATATGCATATGATATTATTCTTATATATCATTATACTGATATAATGATATATAGGAGTAGCACACATATCAGAATATTACAGCATAGAGATTATAAACTACATAATTTAGACTGTCCTATTGTGTGCAAATATATCACCTAAGTTAAATTTATTCTACATAAAAGACCACTATTGTGTTAGAGTATATGTAGTTACATATTGACTATTAAATAGTACCTAGTTTGTTATATATAATATGTGGTCTAAAACACAGTATTGGTAGTAGATTGCTGGTATATATTATCTCCATTTTAGACGGTAGCTGAAGGGTTTAGTTTACATAATATATGGTATATTGCATGTAAATATTTACTTTATAGTGCAGCTTTTACCTGTGTTTACACAGTGTGTAAACGCAAATTTTATCCAATACATTTTCTATACGGTACACAGTTTAATCAAATTAGATGTATTCCATGTACAGTGCATAATAATATACATTATATGGTCTGAAATACATTAACTACACATCATCTGATACATAGTGTATGGTAAATATAGAATACATACATGTAAGATCCTGTATCAGCATATACTTGCTAAATCATGCCTGTCAAACTAATTGTCTTACATATGCGTGTATCTATCTAAATCCATAAAAATAGAAGGTCAGAGGCGAGGGTGTGGGAGGATGAGACCCTCCATCTCGATGGACCCGGGTCAAGGCCTGGTCTGGATCCCTCCCAAGACAAGGCATTCTCCTTGTGGTACCTGAACCGACCTGAGGACTGTGCAGAAGCCTTGTACCACCTGTACGGGCACAGAGCCAGCACTTTGGGTAACTTTTGACCACTTAGAAGTCAAACAACTCCCCATCCATTTGACTGGGGGAAAGAGGTAACCGGCCTCTCCTCAGCACCTGGCCTCTCCAGTTTCCCTTTCCTGTGAAAAAAAAATAAACACACACCCTACTGTGGTGTGGAGGTGCTGTGAGTCACATGGCAGAGAAGGTTTTAATTTCAGAGTGCCCTTTGGTTTGCCTCTGGGTTTGTGGGTCTCTGCTGCTTGTTTCCCCTGTCTTGTGATTTGATCTGTCCTTCTGTTTCCACTTTTATTTCAAAACTAATTTCCTGACTTGCTAAAACGTATTTGGATAAAATTAAAAACAAAACGAAACAAAACAAAAAGCCCAAAAAAACCAAAATTGAAGTTTAGGTTTACATTTCCTGTCCCTAAGGACACTTCTAGAAAGCATATCCTTGGGAGATGGTGTGAAATGAGTAGGAGTTAGAAGTACATGGCACAGACCAAACTGACTCCTTGCCCTCTACAACACGCAGTGGTAGCACTGCTTCCAAGACTTGCACTGAAAAGTATTAATAAAAGATTGTTCCATTCTTGCCTACACTGTGCTACACTGTCACATCAAGGTAGTTCTCAGTGGATTTGGCCTCCTCACCCTTTTCCATGAGAGCTCGTATTACCTGAAGACCATTTCTAAGGGGCAGAGGGGGCTTTTCTTAACTCTGAACACCATTTCTCACTGGTGAAAGACAAACTTGATCATGGGGGCATTGTTTAGAGGTGAGAGGTGTCCAGTGCTCTTCTACCAAGGAGAGGGTGATGCTCAACAGGCTTAAACTGGAGGAAAATCTCACCCAAGTCATGCAATTAGAAGTGCCCCCCAAGCCACGAGCCTTCAGCTGCCACCAGATGGAGCAGCCTTCCCAAGTACCTCCTCTACCAGCTGTGTTTTCATCAGGAATCTTTTTTTTTCTTTTTTTTTTTTTCTAAAGGAATTCATTATGATAAATGTTTTATCAGTGAATTCTGAAGGAATTAATAGTGATTTGCCATTTACTTTAAGGGGTTGCTGATAATTCTAGTGGAATGAGAAATTAGGGTATTTAAATGTCTCTGGACAATTTTAGTTCAGTAAAAAAAGGCAAAAAAGAAAAGCCCAACCCCAAGACTAATTAAAATCCCAAGGCATTTTCACCTTACAAGACAGACCAAGGTCATGTTGACCCCCTTCGGAAGCCGCTGTGTGAGAGGATGTTGCAGGGAGGAATCAAAGCCAATATAAAGTATGCACATAACCGTCTGAGGAGGTTCACACCAATATCCTGAAAGGCAACCCAATTTCTCTTGGAGACTATCGCCCAGAAGCTGAGTAGGAACATTAGTATCTGGATCTCTGTTTCTGTAGACTTAGAGTGACATCTAATGTTATCAGCTCCACAAAAGACTTCTCCAGGCCCAAATCTACCACTTTGACACCTTCCCTTCCAAATCTGGCCAGCAGACTCATCTACTCTTTGCCTAATCCACATCATGTGGACAAGCACCCATCTCTGTGATGGTCTGAGCAGCCTCAAACACATGCCCTCCTTCATCCTCCAAACCCATGGAGGTTTTCCTCTTGACCTTGTGCTAGTTAAAAAGGGTGGGATGGACAGTACTTTCTCCTAGCTGAGAGAGTAATTTATTTTTCTCCCATTAAATATACACACCTTTGCAGCAGAAACAGGCCACAGTGTGGGGGAAAGTAGGCACCTCCTCTGCTGTACAGTGCTGGCAATACAGTGAAAACAGAGCTGAAGCCAAAGAGATGCTGTGTCACAGCTATTGAGGTATTTCTTACTCTCAGGTTGGCTTGCTGCTACTGAGACCATACTTGGGTCCTGCATCCAGCAAAACAGCAAACATTCCCCACTGCCATGCACTTCCTGTGCCTGGTCCTCTTCCATTAAGCAGCCCAGGGGTTGCATGCAAGGAAAAGTTAAAATTCAGAAAGGGAATTAATTTGTCGGAGAGCTTTGAACCCACAGAGCCAGTCCCCCGCTTCAGTTATTGACAATTAAATCCTTGGCCTTGGACCACACTAAGGCAGGGTCAGTACACGGGTTTTCATCTAAACCAGTGTCATGTGAAGAAAAAAGCCACCTTTGTGATTTTTGCAGTATTTTCTACCTATCCATTTTTGAAATTAGTGATGGCAGAAAGGGCAGATAACATCTAGCATACGCAATTCTCTGTTATATAATGTCTCTGATTGCATGTTGTAGAATATTTTTTGACAGATGACAGATGCCTGGACTTAGTCCTGGTACAACTGCTGGGAGGGGTTTTGTAACATCTTTGGGGCAGCGATGGGACCAACCACAAGACCTTTTCCCCTCTGAGCCACCAAATCCCCCTTCTTACCTTTTGCTGATGGTATCCAAAAACCCCCCTCGCCTGAAGATATCTGGCTCTCATGAGACTCTGCCATCAAGTGAATGATAAATTTAAATGAGGATCTGGCTGCACACACTGCACATCCAAACCAATATGTCTTTCACTGACAACTAAAGTGACTGCTGCTCCAACACAGTCAGGAGGGAATAAACACAGGAGAGGCATCACCTTGTCTTCAGGACAAGCTTTATTAACATTTTGCTTTAACATGGTGGTATGAAGGCATCAGTTCTTTAAGTTTTCCAACGCATGGCACAGACAAAAGAAAAAGGAACAAGATTCAGACAAATTCAGCATGTAAATGACAGAGTAACAGAAAAGGCATGTGCTAACCCATATAGCTGCTAGACCATCTATTAGAAGACATTTTGCAAGCAACAGTCTACATTTCTTTGCATTGAAGTAAAAACATATTTTTTTTGGTCAAGAAAATTATCTTTTTTAATTTTTACATTTTTTTTAAACTTTATATTATATCACAAATGTCAGGGTAAGGCAAATCCTGGATGAATCATATGATAAAAATCCCTATTCCCCGAGAAAATAGATCCACATACTCTGTTACAGTTTGTAATTTTAAAAGCAAAGCTGGCATGCACTGCATATAGAGAAAAATTTTTTTTCAATACAATTTCATTCAAGTGCCTAAAGCAGAACAGTGTTAATTCACAGAGAGGCTTTCTCAGTGCTTTACAGAAAGATTGACAATTAGCTGCAGTGAACGCGTGACCCATTATTACAGACTATGTCTCAAGCATCGCCTTTGGATGTCTGCATGAAAGCAAACCCATTCATCATGGGAGCAGTCACCAGCCCGAGGAATATCGGCCTAATGGTAGGGATGAGCGCTTTCAGACACAGGAGAAACAACCATCAAGCAAGCCTCGTCCTTTGAATGCAAACATCAGCACCCAAGGGCTGCTACTCCCTTTACGCCGCCTATTGCAAACACGTTTTGGATTTAAACCAAAATCTTTGACATAAATCCCAGTGGGGTGATTCTCCATCTGATGCTTGCTCTTCTACAGAACCAGCTCCCTGCCTTTCTGCAGCTCCAGCAGGAACAACAGAGGGGCATGGGTGCAGCCTCGACTACTAGCGCAGCTGAGAACTCACACTGCCAAACTACACTCACTTTATGAGTTGTGAAAATCTCCAACAATTCAAACCAAAACACACACGAAGAAAGACAGACATAGACATGGCTGCAAATTGTCCAGTAAGGACTTAATCAATTCTTATGTTTCCTTGCTTTACAGTTCACACTTTGCAGCCACATCCTTGGGTGAATGGTTTGTGGTTTCAAAGACTCACTGCTGTCTGAGGACCGAGGTCAAATGAAAAGCACAATGAATTACTGTCAGGGGTTAGAGAGTGTCTAATGTAAAGCATCTTTGCAGTTACTTTTTTTCTTTAACTACCAGTCAGTCTTCACAAGGCATTTAAGGATTATTTGTCTCCTTCTGAACCATCACACCTCAACACCCAGCCTCCTGTGGAGCTCTCCCTTTGGCTCCCGTGCTAAAACTGAGGCTAGCAATGGAAGAGGGACATCTGATAAGTGGCTAATGGCAGCTAACACCCCTGTTAATGTTGCCCAGGGGCAAGCACAATGGAAACAGGTACAGAACTATATTCAGGAGACTGGATACTCTTTTGACTGAAGTTACCGCAGTTATACCATACTCCCAAGGTGGTTATCCATTTCTGACCCTCCTATTATGACAGCCTGTTTCAATCAAAATGACCCAGTATGGAAAATATACAGAAACATACAGGATGGATGTGCACCATGTAGAGGTACTGCCTGCAAGGTCTCCCACTGCAAGACTGATGAAAACCAGGAGAAGGAACCAGAGGAAAAAAAAGTCCATGTCCCAAAAGACACGTTCTGTCAAGCACAACCCCAAGGATGGGAAAGAAAAGCAGCAGAACCACCTCAAAGGGAACAAGGAATCCCTTCAAGGGTGCTCGGAAAGAACAAGGGCCAGAGTTAGCAAACTTAGCAAGATTATCAACCCAATTCAGAGGCTTACATCAGCTCATTTGCTCCTTCCACAGTTGATCCCAGAGTTATGTACTCACCACCAGGACAACCAGGTGATGAAGAAGTTCCTCGAGATCCCCTCTGGTGCCAGTGACAAACCAGGGGGTAAACAAACCCCTGGAGCCGGCACACAGAAATACTCTTCTGATTCCACCTCAATCAAACATGCTGGAGGCCCACAGAGAGGAAGAAATAGGGAGCTGCCTTTCTAGGGGCTGTACCATCCTAGTGAAATCTGGGGTTTTTCTTGTTTTCCTTTCTAATCCTTGTTTCTCCTTGACACCCTTTTGAATTAATGGCAGCCACCGACTGCCAAAGCCTGTGCTGGTGTGTTGGGGTCACATTTACACTTGACTCACTATTACACCAGCACATGGTTTATCACTACAACTACTCTAGCTGGCGTGAACCCAGATCACATGAGGATAGAGATACATCTTACCTCGTTTATTACTTTATTTTCCTTTTTTTTTTTTTTCTGGCCATATTTTAAATACTTATTTTGGGATTCACGCATATTTTGGGTGAAGAAAAAAAAACCACGGAATCAATTATTTTGCTTAAAATTATCAAATTAGAAACAACTACTTTGCTCAAAATGATCAAATTATTCTTAGCAGCATTTTAAAATACATTTTGTAGCCCTGGACACGGGTTGTGTGTTCTTCCATCCGGTGTATTGTCCGTCAGTTTTGGTTACAGCATGGTTGGGAAATGTATGTGCAACCCTTTTGTTAGTTTTTTACAAATTTCAGCGCAGCATTTGCTGGCAGAACAATTGACATATGGTGAGACATTCTTATCCAAATAACTCTTAATTGCTTTAAAAAAAAAAAAAACAGAAAGAAAATCATGCATATGCAGTGGAAAATCTAATGAGGGCTCACACAAGGTACAGTGTGAAGCTGTTAAAGCTGAGAGCTGTATTTAAAGATGCCTCGAATGCAGAGTGTCTGCAGGCTTGAGGAAATGTCTGTTGCCTACCTGTACCCAAAGGTCATACTTATGGCCCTGGTTTTGGGGCATGCAGAACTAACCAGAAAAAAAAGCAGGACGGATTTGGGGTGCTGGCAGTTTGAGGCCACACGTGCTATTCACAGGTAGGGACATGGCACAGCATAGGTTGATCATGGGAAAGAAGATAAAGATGCTAGAAAAGGGATGGGCCTGGAAACAGGTGACTGATGATATGATGCAGGAGGAAAAGAGACCCAATATAAGACAGGGACTCACAGTTCAGAAGAAACTGTTGTAATTGCAAGGATAACTGCAAAACATTGTTAGAACTGGGAAGTTATGATTCTTTCCAACAGGCTTACAGAACAAAATGCAATGAAGAACAAAGAGAAATTAAAGCAAAGAGTCATTCCCCCAAAGCTCCCTCCCTCCCAACCCGCGGAGCATCTCTGTGTGCTCTTTTCTGCCAAGAATGATGCTGTAGGATGTCAGCGCCTGCCCGTCGCGTTTCCTCGGGTCTCTCCTCTCCTGCATCCTTCCTTTGTCACAGCAGAGAAAAAAAAAGAGGAAAAAAGGCAAAATTTCAAATATCTGCATAGAACCCAGGTCTCATCTTTCCAGCACAAGTGCTTGCAGTTTCTGTCATAGAATCATAGAATCAGCCGGGTTGGAAGGGACCTCAGAGATCATCAAGTCCAACCCCTGATCCACTACCACTGCGATTACTAGACCATGGCACTAAGTGACACATCCAGTCTCTTTAAAAATCTCCAGGGATGGAGAATCCACTACTTCCCTGGGCAGCCCATTCCAATGTCTGACCACCCTCTCTGTAAAGAAATTCTTTCTGATATCTAACCTAAACCTCCCCTGGCACAACTTGAGACCATGCCCTCTTGTCTTGCTGATAGTTGCCTGGGAAAAGAGACCAACCCTCACCTGGCTACAACCTCCTTTCAGGTAGTTTTTCATGTGTGTATGTGTCACACGGCTTATATATGACAACTAGTATTACTTGATGAGTATACTGACTGTGCTTACCAGGGTTTCTTGGTTTTCCATAGCACCTTGGTACCCAGGCTGATACTACAGATCCCCAGCTCTGGTGGGTGCTTTGGTGCTAAAAACAGCACATTACACTGCTCAACATAGTAAGCAAAGGGATCTCCCTGGCTCCAAAAGACCCTTGTGAGATGCTCTGAAGTTTAACAGGCTGATCAATCCTCCCTGGGGACCCGCTCCTTGTAATTAAAACAGTGGCAGTGATTGATAGAGAACTGCAATGAATTCAGTGCCCGCTTCGAATCCTGTGCATTCCACTGCAATGCTGGGAGAGACATGGTGCACCCTGGATTGGGACCCTTTGCTTCAGAAAGGTGCCTGCAGAGGCAGGTCTTGCAGTGGAATTGAAGAGATTTATCAACTGACTGCTAATTTGTGAGCAAAAATGACTCCAGCCCCAAACATTCACACATACTCATTTCCATGGGAAAATGCAGCATAAAACACAGACTTCCTAAGAGCCACGTGAAAGCTGTAATAATTGTCAAATACATTTTTTAGACTGAGGAAGGGTATTAACCTTACCATGTATTTTGAATAGCGAGGATTTCATTAGTTCCTCTTCTTTTTTTCGATTGAACAACGTATAACCAGAAGCTAGAGGAGTTGTGGACACTGTATTTTAATGGTGAGGGTGCACCATCTGTTTTTACTTCAGTACTTTTTACCAGGGACCCCATCAGGACTATTTGTCACTCTGACAGTATGGCAGCACACTGCCTATATGCTGACAAGAACCAAGAGCCAGGCTCAGTAGTAAGACCTTGTATTTTAGATCTCTGTGATTTAAATCTCTGTGAACGGCTGCTGCCATTGTACAGCCTCTATATTTGCTCTTGTGCTACATGAAACCCCATTACAAGTGTAAACAGAGCATCTTGCTGTCAATGGTATTGGTATTTCTCGGTAACACAACAGCAAAGGAAGCGAAGTGCACTTAAAACTAGTTCTGAGGGAGAAATGGCAAATGCTTCTTTTAGCTGGGGATGAGTCTTGGACGTTTTTCTTCCCACCAAATTATTCATTTTTGTCTAGGGGCAACACTGTTTATGCCTATGACAAACTCTGCCTCAACAACCACCACTGCCCACTCCAGCCACAGCACTATCATTTACTGCACAAAGACAATAAAAGCTCTAAAAGGCAGCAGAGCTCTTTTCTGCTGCAACTCTCTGACTTTGCCTTGTTTTTCAGTGGTATTGCTGCAAGTGACATTAGGCATCGGAGAGCCAAGGGCAACAAACCCCTCGTGACGTGAACCTGTTGTTCCCAGAATACAGCTTGTACAGGACTGAGCTCGCTTCCAACCAGTATAAATTGCCTGTCATTTTCCTAAGCAATGCCGAAAATGGTTTGCTCAGTTACTCTTCTGTTCCTTATCTCAGTACTGTCTTGCCTTCTGATGATCTAAGACCGTGCACTGTCTAAACCCATTACAGCTGCAGACTGCTGCTACTATAATATTTACTTGACAAATCAAGTCTACTGGCTATTTTCTTTTTTTGATGTAATATGGGCCATATCAGACAATTTCTTTTCCTTTGTATTCTGTCTTCCTCTTTTTTATTTTTTTATTTTTGGTAAATTCTATCTTTAATTAAGGTAATTTTTAAAGCAGATTTTCAAACAGAAACTGACTGGAAAATGGGGGAGGAAAAATAGTCATGAAGGTCTTACCTGTTACTTAAGCTTTCCGCTCTGTTTCCATAGGATCATTTATACTTTCAACTTGACTATTCATTTCAGCTGAAAACAAAACAAGATGGTCATCAAACTCTATTCATGATACTTAAGTTTAACACAGCTCAGGATCTCAATGACTCTGTCTCTGTAGGCCACGGGCAGAGACGCAGGTATTGCCAAAGGGTGATTTAGAGTTTTGCTGGCTCAAGTGGTCTCGTGCCTCTGGTTCAAATATCCACAGACTTCTGACAAAGTTCCTGGCAGGACTCGGGGCTGAGCCACAGGCTCACAATGAATCACAGACTAATATAGGTGGGAAAAGACCTTTAAGATCATTGAGTCCAATCATAAACCTAACACTGTCAAGTCCCATTAGACCATGCCCCTAAACTGCAGCAGTCAGTCTGTGACCCTTTTGATATTGTATCAGCTACAGAGATGCTGCTTCCAGATGTTCCTGAACTGCAAATTTGCTGGCAGATTCAGAGGCAACATCACTACGAATAACAGTTTGCTAGTGTGCTATCCATTTACAAAAACGACCTTATTTTCATTTAAAATTACTTCAAAAGTGAGAAATAATTTAAGTAGAAGGTTAAAACTCATTTCACCATGATCTTTGTAAAAAATATCTAAACTATGGCAGGTGTGATTGGTCATATTTAAGCTATACATAAATACCTCAGCACCCACATTTTTAAGATTAGTCTCTAGAATTTGTTCTGCAATGAATCTGAATGAAGCCATTATATTAAGACCTCTTTTTCTTTCTTTAATCTTGCTTTGTGTTGTGGTATCAACTGCAGATTATGAGCCATTTGACATGGGTGACAGGGAAAAACCTCAAACCTGAGTGGGAGATTTGGAAACTAAGGGAATATGGGAAAGGGGAGGGGAAAAAAAGCCAAAAATCAATAATGATGCTACTTCCAGCCAGGCAGCACAATCTCTTTTCTGAATCAATAACATGTCAATACACCTGTTAGGGTTTTGATTAATTATTTGTAAATTATTCATCATCCATATGCAGAACAGATACTGTAATGGCTTCCTGGATGTATGTGATGAATAATAAGAAAAGTATCTGCTCCTGATTATGGAGCTCTGATGCGTATCACAAAGTTGTGTTCTTTACCCACATTTGCATAGCAAAGACAGGATGCTTAATAAAAAAATCACTGAGGGAAGGCTGCTCCACACTGACAACGGCAGTCTCTCCCAGCCTCATTATGCTGGCCAGCTTCACTGGCTGGCTTTGCTGAAAATACCATCAGCCTTCACTTACATTTTACAGAGACCTCCTGCAAAATAAATTTGGATTTGAAACCTGTGGTTAGGCTCTCTCAGCACCCCAGATGAGCCTTTTCCCTAAGCTCGGCTCGTGGCTTCAGCTCTGGTAGGGACAGGAAGATCTAACTGATGGATAAGATTCTTCAGACCACTGAGTGAACCCCAACAAAACATGTCACTATGAGGCCACCTACACAAACCTCTCTATTTAGCTGAAAATAGCAGAACAGTGAAGCACATACTGCAAAAGCAGAGCTGCCACCAAGTACGGTGGGGATGTGATTCATGGCCCTTGGTGTCTCCCAGCACAAGATCGTGTCAGAATGGCACCGTTAGCCCTGGGTGCACTACACTCAATCATATCCCAACTGAAAACTGGCCTTCTCCCAGCTAAACAAGGTTTTTAGAGGTGTTAAACTGCTAACTTGCTTTAGCAGTCTTGTGGCACCTCCCATAATAAGCTACATCAACCAGCAACTCAGCAAAGCACATGGAGTTCAAGGAGGTGCACATCTCCTAAATCCAGTTTTACCTGCACCTCCTTCTGCACCTTCACACAGGGCTTTTTGCGCCAGAAATGGACATCTCTGTGCAATGGAAATGGACATTCCCTGTCTGCTTTCCCTTAAATTTTGGCCTGTTGGGGGCAAAATTAGCAGCTCTCAAATGATGACCAGGGAGGGATTTCCCCCAGAAAAGCAAGTTTCCCGCAAGAGGAGAAGAAATAACCCAGCAAATAGTTCCCATCCATCACAGCAGTGCAGTTGCTGCTGACCAGGGGGATGTGCGTTGGCACTGCAGCATCCCTCCTCATCCCAGCAGGAAAGCTATGTGCTTAAAGGTCAGCTAGCCAGGAGTCACAGCACAGCATCTAAGTGGAGAAGACAGGCAAAAGGCAGACTAGAGAGCCAAGTTTAGAGTTGTCTGCGAGAGAGCGAGTGCATTTCCCCACCCCAGGATAGTACGCTGTAGAGCTGGATGGCACACAACATCCAAATATTACTGTTATTTGAGTAGGAGTTTGGTCAGACTCTTCCTTGCAAACATAGCCTATTCCTTCAGCCACTTCCTAAACAATGCACCCCTTTGCATCCACATAGTTATAGCACATTCAGCTATAACTCCAGATTTCTAGAAAGAAAACCATCAACCTCGACCCACTTGCACCTCTTTACTTGGTAGATAACTTGTTTCTGGGGTATTACATCAACACCATAAATAAAAGCATGAGGGTGTTAGCTGTTGAGATTGTGCTTTTATATAGCTTTGGTGAATCATGTGGAGGTCAGGTTGCTGACAGTGCATTCATTGGTACAAGCTTTTTAAAAAAAAATGGGAAATTTCAGGTTTGACACTGCCCTCATCTTTTTCTTTTCTTCTATTGGGTCGGTCAGTCAGGACGCAGCTTTCCACAGGCTGGAAATACAAAAGGCAAATGAGCAACCTCATTGTGAAAGGAGTGAAGAGTTTGATCTGCCTAATACGAGCTGGAAGTGAAAACCACCTTAGTAATCTCCATAGCTTTGGTGGCAAAAATAAAAAAAAAGGAAAAAGAAGAATAGAAATAATAAAAAAAGGCTATTGTCAGGGAAACACCACCTAGGAAACCAATCACCAAAGCTGGGATTTGTCATCATTACAAAATACTAATCAGCAAATCTGTCCTGGGTACAAGAAATTTAATATCCAGAGTTCTCGGCTCTGGTGGCTGATGGAGACTGCAAGGAGAAACCTGTATCTGTACACATGTCCCTATCCCCCTTGCACACACCCCCTCTGACAGCTTTCCTGATGGAGAATCACACCCAGCTTTCAAATAACAGTCATTTCTGAAATGTATCACTATCATGGCCCTGCCCACCGGATGAACCAATATTGAGATCCACCTAAGCTGTCTAAACTCTCTGCCTTTCTGAAGCATATTTTGCTGTGCCATGGTACATGAAATTAAACCACAAAAGCTGGGCTGCCAAGGGTGACCCAGTGATAGATGCTTGTGCTTTCAGCTGTGAAGCAATGAGCTCTTCTGGGGCGGAATGAAGCGGACCAGAGAAAAAACAGGCAATTTACATGAAAATTACTGTCAAAGGGAATGAGTTTGATCTTTCCTCTGTTCTTCTTTAAAACATGCAATATATGCCCACAAGAAAAAACACCCTGTAATATAATCCTAATAGCAACTTAAGCTGTATAGAAACAAAGACTTCCTTGACTAGAGAAGTACTTTTCTGCAGCCTTAGCAAACACCCTTTTCCTGTCCTTTCATTTAACTTTGAAAGTTCAAAGAAAAGGAAGTTATGAGTCATATGTAAAAGACCATACAAGATAAGGAAGATTCAAAACAGAGAAACCTATCAAGATCCTCATTTCAGAAGCTGCCACCTGATCCAGCTGTGCTTTCCTACAGCACAGTTAAAACAGCTAGGGGATCGTTTTTTCTTTCCAGACAGAAATCCCTTAAGAGATTCCTTCGGTAAATTTGGATTTGTTTTCACTAAGTAACCCAGACTATTGCAGGGATTCACAATTTAAATATTTTAATGTGACTATGACTTTTTACTTTGTTTGTTCAAAGGATGAGGAGAGAAGGCTGCTTTGGCTTTATTCTGCACATCTACTAGGAATAGCATAATCTCTAGTATTTTTTAAAAAAGAAAATTCATTATGCACGCTTGCTTTTCCTGTGCTTGCAAAAAACTTCCCTACAGGCCAGTATCTAAATCAGTCACCAATTCAAATGCTGCAGCACAATCTGACATCAGAGAAAGGAAATCAGCATCAGATTCTCTGTGTAACTAATAGCAAAAAAAATATATAATCGGTTTGTCTTTGAGATGTAAAAAAGTGTGCCTTGAATTTATATTATATCAATGCTGAAGAGGCTAAAGAAAGAGTTAAAAAACAGCCTCCACTACAGAGAGGAGTCCATGGAAATAAAGTGAGTATTGGACGCCCAATCCCAAACCAACTGCTGTTTGGATCAATAAAAAAGACCCTTTGTGTAAGAACTAACAAACCCCTGTATGTACCTCTTCTGTGCTACAATAGCTGATCTAGAGGAGGGATAAAAGGTCTACCTCACCAAAACCTAAGTACCAGGATGCTGATTTCATCCATTATTTCTTACACATAGGATGAGCCAAGAAGGACAAAGTTGTTTTGTTTACAAGGATGGTTTTTTGTTTACAAGTATTGCAGAGCTCAAGCAGCTTCCTGCTACTCAGCCCTTGCCAGGATTTGCCCCACAGCTGGGTCATCGGGGTCACTGAGGTCAAAGTCAAAAGAATTTAATTTCCAAGTCAGGATATTTGGGCTGATAATGTCCAAAAGCCTGACTGGAACTGCTGTTGGATCAATGAAACTGTGATTGCTTTATAAATGTCCTAGGGAGAGAACTTCCACCTGCTATCAGATGAGCTACACATGAATGCTGAAGAAGGAGGAAGGGGAATCAGCTCTGAGATAGAATGAGGCCAACACACAGAGTGGATATACAGCCAACACTTTCCCCTTGATGGAGTTGGGCATGAGCACAGAAATTTTCAGAAATATCTTCTGACTCCTGTATGAAACTCCCCATATATTGGCCAATTTGATATCAAAACCAAAATTACAGTGGGTCTAAAATACTACTCAGTTAAAAGGTAGGCAGAGTGAACACATAAACCCAGCCAACTCACAAAGCAGGGCTACAGCACTGAAAGGTACTGCCATAAGACTCCCAAGACAGTAGAGATGGTGTAAACTCTTGAGAAGAATCAGTTGAAGAGATTATAAATCTAATTCCCATTTTTTAGGGGGAAGCATACAAACAAAGCCCAGAAAGGCAGGCTATGCATCCACTTCAGGACAATTCACAGAATCATAGAATGGTTTGGGCTGGAAAGGACTTTAAAGACCATATAGTTCTAACTCCCCTTCACCAGACCAGGTTGCTCAGAGCCTCATCCAACTTGGCCTTGAACATTTCCAAGGATGGGGCATCCACAGCTTCTCTGGGCAACCTGTTCCACTGTCCCACCACCCTCAGAGTGAACAATTTCTTACTAATATCTAATGTAAACCTGACCTCTGTCAGTTTAAAGCCATTACCCTAAAAAATGAATCTAAAATATTAAAAAACATACCATCCTTATTTGAAATGGCTGCTGCTTCACTTGCGAGGTCAATTTTCATAGGCTCCACAGAAGTTTCCTCTTTCCCTTGCATCCCTATAAGACAAGCCAAAGAAGCAGAAAAATCAACATTTACAGTACCCAATTAATGTATAATTCTCAGGTTCCGTGTGCCTGTTTTTTCCCCTTTCTTCTCGCATGCTCTTACCTTTTTATACTCCGCTGCTGTATAGTGGCACCCATTAGGGAAGAGGACAGAGGATATAGGGGGAGGAACACGGTTTGAAAATAATTGCCTGAATATTTGTAGCAATTCATGCTCTTTTCTAACTGGGATTGTTAAAACCACATCACGGCGCGTGCTCCTGCCTCCCCGCCATTCTTTCCTCATCACTTTTGAAGAATCCCTTCTGCTTATAAAATGCAATATACGACAGGGACCTAATCACACTTATAAAGTTTCTCTAGCTAGCAGAAAACAAATAAATACAGTGAGAGTTCAAATACACCGGGTAGTCAGACACAAACTAGAATTTGAATGTAGGAAAATGCATTTTATCACTGTAACTCAACATTTTTATCTCTTCTGCCTCAGGCTTGTCTGGAAGCTTAGATTCAATCTCCTAACAATATCTGAAATAGAAAAAAAAAAAAAAGTGGGTTTGCTGTTTTGTACAGAGTTCTCCCAATAGTCTGCCATTTCAAGTGCTAAGAAGCCAATTTTTAGTTGAATTTTGTCAGGCTACTTCTCCACTTTTGTGGCTGTTGTAAAGCCTGTTGCACCCATCCTGCAGTTGAACTACAGGATATGTCAGGTGACTGGTCTCTAAGTGATCCAGGCATTTGGGCGGTTATTATGAAACAGCTAAGTGTAGTAAGGACTCAGACATTTAAAAAATGTTTTATTCTTAAACTGAAATAATTTACCTCTTCAGCAACAGTGATGAAACGCTCATCATCCCTCAAACACCTCCTTCCCCTTTCTGTGTAAGCCTGAAGTGGGGTTTTTAAGTGCACTGGAGTGCACTACATTTATTTTGTACATAAAAAATGTATCTATCACTGATATTGTCAGCCAGTTTTCCTTATAATTGTATCTGCAAGCAAATAGAGTGTCATGGAGATTTCAGTTTCCTCTGTGCTCACTGTGATGGCAGTGCTATTCTCACTGGCAACTTCCAGCACACTACCTATAGAATCACATAATCATGGAATTGTTAAGGTAGGAAAAGACCTCTAAGATTGAGTCCAATTGTTAACCCAGCACTGCAAAGTCCACCACTAAATCACGTCCTCCTGTACCACATCCACTTCCCTGGGCAGTCTATTTATTCCAATCCCTGACCTATGGTCATACCAAGCATCAAAATGCTAAAACAGTGACCCAGCACATACAGAAACCAACAAAAAATAGGCACCAGAAAGCTCAATTAGAGAACTCAGTGAGCATGGGGGTTGGAAGGCTTTACAGTGATGGAAATGTTACCCATCATTTTAACAGACCTTACTTCTCATGCAAAATCTTTCAGTGGATCGTCATATCACCACTTCACCTCTTCCTCACTGGTTTACAATCATCTCCCCGTAGAAACAAACAAAATGCCTGTAAACAGCTGTGACTGAGAACCCTGCATGTCAGTCAATGCCTGAGATGGCCCCTTTGCAGATGCATCAAACTCCTGATGCATCTCCAGGGAATTCAGGAGAGCGAGTGTGGTTTTCTCCTGAGGTTTCTTAGGCACCAACACGCCCAAGCTTTCCCAGCACTCGTCCTGGGAAAAGTGTTCTTTTTGGCTCATACAAAGGATAAACCCAGGTCACCCCAACAAAAAAGCATGTATATATGGCAGGAATCTGTCAAGTACAAGGTTGAGCAGGTATGTTCAAAATCCCTCCCTGACTTCTCCTAGCAAAATCAATATGAAATTTGAGGGGACCATGTATCAAGGAAGATACACCGACATTTAGGTTGTGCTACATTTTGATTAGCTGGGGGAAGCAGCTCTAGGAAAAATAAAATTTTGAAAAATCACAGAATCATAGAATGGTTTGGGTTGGGAGGGACCTTAAAGATTATCTAGCTTCAGCCTCCCTCCTATGGGCAGGGACACCTTCCATCAGATAAGAGTGCTCAAAGCCCCATTCAACCTGGACAGGAACACTACCAGGGATGGGGCATCCACAGCTTCTCAGGGCAACCTGTTCCAGTGCCTTACCACCTTCTGAATAAAGAATTTCTTCCTAATATCCAACCTAATCCTACTCTCTTTCAGTTTAAAGTCATCCCCCTTGTCTTATTGACTGTCCCTCCATGAGTGCAGCCTGCAGTGGATGCAGTCCTTCCCATCAAGATACTCCGATGTCTTATGTAGGGATTTGGGATCCCTGCTAAAAACCAACATGCTCCGACTGGCAGCTGATGCCTCTGAATCTGACTTTGCCCCCTCTGAACCACTGTCTGTTACCCAAAGAAAGCAGATAGGACATGATAGGTTAAGTCTTGGCTCCCAGTTTCTCCTGTTGTCAGTGCCTGAAGATGCCCACGTGAAGTTCCCAAGCCTTATCCCAAGGTCTCCTATTAACTAGCCGGCACGCCTGGCTTCACCACGCTGCCAAAAGGTTTCTCACTTTCCATTTTGGAAATCTCTCATGCAGCTGACAGGTGCAAAGGATTATTGGCACAGGGCTGGGTGATGACAGAGGCTAATTAAAGAGATGGCGTTTTGTGGACACATGTGCACGTGTAAATGTGTGCACATGTGCTAATTTGGGCTTTGTCCTAATTATTATGTTCCATTTGCAGGGATGAAATCAGGTGGTGGGGTGGGAGGAGGCAGCTCTAGAGAGAGGCTGAGAAGAGTAACAACAGCATCAGCAATTCTGCAAAATTCCTTTTTCAGAGGTGTAGAGTCAAATATTGTGAGAAGAGTTGCTTTTGTTCTGCTTTTTCACCTTCTTTCCAAGTTTGAAGTGCTGATTCCCCATCCCTTCTAGGAGGGGGATCATTGCAGTGTTTTTTTAGACTGCAAGTTGATTGTTGTATATTGTCAGCAAGAAAATGATAGTGGGAAATGATGTTTAGGGACAAACAAGGCAGAAGGTATTTTAAACCTTTACAAAGCTGAGCAGCACTGCAAACCTTGGGAGGAGGCTTGAAAATGATACTGTCCCATTTTCAGGAAGATTTACAAATTCAGTTAATATAAATCCTAATTTCTCTCCTCACTGTTATTGTGGGAGGGAGACAGGAACATTCACCATACTGCCATGCACGTGGAAAGGGTATTATCCAAAAAAGCTTCTCCCCCGCTGTGCAGTCAATCTGAGTGCCGCACTGAAATGAGCCCATTTCACATAAACAGCGGAACTTGATCAATACCAGGACCGCCTTGACAACCAATTTATTCCTGGTGCCTCTCCCTTGTTTTGATTGCTTCAGGTTAGAGCACAAACAAGTGAAAGATTTCAGGTCTCCGCGCAAGAGCTGAGAGTTCCCAAAGGGTAGGGAGCCCGGGAGATACCACTTTCAATTTCAATTCCCATTTCCAATTGCACTCCTGCCAGAGCTCATTACCTGAACCCTTTGCCGACTGGTTACACAACCGGCCCAGTGCTAAGAAAAAAAAGGCTGCTGGCACAGGCAAGGAGGGCTCCCAGCCTTTTCAAATGTATAAGACAAGTGTATACCAGGAAGATAGAAATCTCTGTATTGTTATTTCATCTTTTTATTTTATTTTTTTTTCCCTTACAGTCACAATCTGTCATTAGGTCCACGCACTTACAGCTAATACATTACTTTCTCTACAGAAATGTGATTTTTTTCCCCCTCTAGATTCACGACTGATTCACAAAACTAACAGAAGATGTGGTAGTTGTTGGTACCTTAGCATCAATTTTAGAAGTGTCCAAGTCCAGAGGTCAGACATCCCTGATAAATCCTAACAAGTAAAAAGTGTAACCCTTGTCCTCCTCATCGTCCTCCTCCTCCCTTCGCACAAGGTTTACATCCATTTCAAGCAATAAAAGCAGGTAACTATGCAGGCTTAGAAGCTGTAACACAGAGCAATCCATAAAACTCATTTTTACCTGATCATCAGTAAGGCTTTGCTGTGTACTGAAGAGCACCTCTGTAATCAGAAGAGAGAGGCAGACTCCTCTCCCAGGTAATTCAAAGCAGAATCCCAATATAGTCTCCCTAGAATCGATGAATCATTCCTGGAAGGTGCTTGTACTGAGTTTCTGCCCTGGGCTGCCCACCTTAAGGGAATTTATCTCTATTTGATGACTATTAAGGGGGGTTCTCTTGGCAGAGCCCAGCCTTTGAGACCAGCCTTGGAACTGGGCATGGGTAAGGGATTGTCAAGTGGGCTCTGAACCAGGAATCTAGATTCCTGTTATTAGTTTCTGCCCTCTTATAAGGTCATAGATTAGCTTTAAGACAAACAGGAAAACAAATTTTATGTGTACGTGAGTTCCGTCAGTGCAGTCACACAACACCAACACAACTTAAGTCTTAAAAAAATTCCCAAATTTTAGAAGTCTTGCAATAAGTGGGAAATTCGGGCCCTAAGACCATTCTGGATATTTGAGGAAGAAAAAGGTTATCAATACTCCAACAATCGAGAAAACTACTATTTTTACAGGCAAAATGGCAAGGCCATTACTCCCATAACATGTCTGCCCAGCAATTTTGGGTGTTACCTCAAGAATTTCAACAAAATATTATCCTGCCCATGGACAATTTTCAACCAGAGGAAATTCATTAGTTGCAAATTATTCGTGGAGTAGTTGCTTCTACTCATGTTATATACTTTGAAAAAAATCACCTCTGTCATTATGCAACATGAAAACCACATTACAGCTATTCTGAGCAATCCAGATTTCCCTGATTCATACCCACTGAATAAAATTTATTATTTTGAGTTCAGCTGCAAATATGCTTCCCCTAATTGGAAGACTCTGAGAGATGGAGGCTTGTTAAAATCCAAATTTCTCTGTTTAAAATTTGAAGGCACTATTTTTCAGCTGCAGCAGCAGCAACAACAAAAAAAAAACCCCAAAAAAGCTCTTCTGACCCACAGCTGCATTGTCTTATCTGTCAAAACCAGTTCCATTTTTCTTGCTCTGCAAATAGCCAGAGCTGTTTTTTTCTTTCTTTCCAGTCATTTCATTGTAGCTCTTTGCTAATGTGACTGTCAAGCCCTCATGTACTTTGTTTACTGCTGTATTTTAGTAGCATTATAAATGCTGCCTCACTTAGAGACTGAAGCTGTCTGTGATATAAGGGTTCTGTCTGACTCCTGTCCGACACCTCCATCTGGGATGACCGACCCTTTTAACCAGACCAGATTCTACCACATCAAAGGTTTCTGCTCTCTTCTTGTATGCTGTATGCAAAACCACCCAACCTGCTGCTCTCAGGGATGTAAGAAAAAAACCCCAGCAATCACTGTCCACCTGTACTTTGTTGTGTTTGAGCTGGAGGGCAGTTTTCCCCCTTGTTATCCTTTTGCAATGCACAGGTTGAGCACACCAGCTCTGAACCTGCAGGAAGGGCACTGTCACAACGGTGCCTCCTGCTACTCAGCCCAGCTTAGTTAACAACAAACATCTCCATCTGTTAAACCAGGAATATCCCACCTTGATCAACCACCACCCTCCCCCCAGCAATTAGGCACCACAGAGATGAAAGAACACTCAAGGATGCAGATTTCAGAGCAGGGTGTGCTGGCCTGGGCACCAGCTTTTGATGGGCTTTTGAAGGCACCGGGTGAGCATCATTCCTTCATGCCACACGTGGGCTGTCAGGATTCACCTTGCAGCTCCTTCATTGTTAAATGGAGTGTTTACCCTCCCTTTTGGCATTTTGGCTTTGTCTCCCAGAGTAACCCAGCACGATGAATCTCCCCACCCCTCCAGTGCAGCGTGTATCAGCTCAGCTCTCTGTGTTTGTGCACGCAACTGTACCTAAAGGCACCGTGCTGCTCCCAGCCACTGTTATTTCCAGCTCATGCTGAACTGCAATTTTTTTTTTAACGCGATTTAAAAGTGTCTAAGATCCGCTTATCCCTATCCCCTTCCAGCCCTTTATTAAACATACTGTTAGTAAATCTCATTATGCCTCCTTTTTCCCCAAAGGTGGGAATGGGAGGGTAGTGAGGATTGTCGCTCAGCAATAAGGTCCATAAGAGCCATACAAATTGGGCGTATCTAGAATCACTAATGCCCATCAGGAGCTCTTTGTGTCTTTTGTCTCTCTGTAACAACAGGATAAACCTGCACGCAGCAGGCTCTTGATGAATACAAGGGCACATCGTTTTAAGAAAAGCCTTTTTGATTTTTTTTATTATTATTCTGGAAAAGGCTTAGATGTGTAAAAGGCCATGTTGCTGTTTTCCAGACACTCTTTCTGTGAAAACCTCTAATCAGAGAAGAAGCCTGCAGCATGGAATGTCTGAAATGGAGCACCCAGGAGCTTTCATCTCATCCCTCAATCGCTGGCTGTTAACACAACTAAAATGTTGCCTGGTTGTACTCAAACTAGTAGATCACCCGTCCTGAATGGCTTCCAGAGCACTTGTGCTCCATCCCTGCCTGCAACTAAGGCAGAGAGCATGCTCAGCAGCATGATGAGAAGTGAAGGGTTTCTGAATGAACAGAAACAGTATGATTATTTACCTCTCTTTCCCATTCTGTCATTTTTACTGCCATTTATGAAACTTATCAGTGATTTGGTTCAGTTCCTGAGCCTAAAAAACTGTGTAGGTGTGAGGAATTGCAGCACTAGGGGACTCTTATGTGTAAGCCTCAGGACATCTCCAGGTTTCCTAAGGCTCACCTTTCACCCAAGGGAATGATGCTGGGCATTCATAAATGTTTTCTAAACTCTGTGGTCATGGGACCTGGCCTTCTGAACGACTGCTGGCTGCCAGAATGATCCCTGCACCTCCACTCCCATCACAACATCACAATCACACACCCACCATGCTCATTACCAAGTACCTGGTACCACAGCAGCTCTCTCCAGCTGTCCTCAAATAGCAGCTTTAATTCCCCTTTGCACCACTAATCTGTGGTGAGGATTCTTGCCTTTAATTTTGAAGAACCGATGCAGGAGCCCAATGGCTTTAATAGGCTTTTCTTTCCCTTGGGTCAACCCACTGAAAACATGAACAACTTAATAGCTCGTGCTGCCACTAGATTTTCCATCAGCACATACCGTGCCCCTATTCCATTTCAATCTTGCATCCACTGTATTTTCCTAGCACTTCAAATGATCTTGAGGGAACTGCAGAAAAGCAATAGACTGTGAAAGCAAAGAGGTCCTGGATCTCCCAAGCAGGACAGATTTGTCAAAATGTCACACTGTTTGTTTCAAAAAAGGGAAAGAAACTTTCCTTTCTATTCCAAAGAAGTCACTCCAAACCTAAGAGACCGTGCTAGTCGTCAGCCGTGAGCAGCTGCACAAGAACGAGATGGGTGCTGGGAGTGAGCAGGAACAGTACTTATAAATGATATTATAAGGAAAAAATGGGGAAGGAGAGGGGAAGAAACTGAGAGGTCACAAACAGCAAATTGCCCAAGAGTTGGAAGTTAGAAAAGTTCCTTTCAGACAAGCACAAGTCATCTTTCACAGAGTCCACACTCCATCTGACCAGGCCAAAAGGATGCTTTGCCCGAGCTTCTGATAATGTACAGACAGGTCTGCACACCCTTCTGGCTGCAACTATTTATTTCTGGGGTCACTGCTTCTGAAAGAGGTTACTGCTGAGCCAAAGAGTAGCCTTGGAAAATATTTTGCTCAACTCTTTTTCAAGGAGACTATTGCCAAGTATATGAAGAATGAGCTTCAAAGTAGCAGAGGTGTATGGATCTACCTGAAAGGCAGTAACAATATACAGTGTGGGAGAAAGATTCTTCCCTGTTATTTAATCAAAGACCCCAACCTAAATTTTGCAGCTTAAAATAAAACATGATATTTACAACAAGGACAGGCACATGAAGTTCAGCAAAGTTCTGGGAATGGATAGGAATAGGTACACTGTAATTTTCAAACATTTTGAGATATAAGGATACAATAGCTAGCATGCAAAATAAAAATTAATTAAAAAAACCCAAAACAAATAAAAACCACCACAAACCTCAATAAAATTCGAATATAATAAAATTTTGAACATAAAACACATTCAACTGAAATGTCTTGCTCTTTGGAAAGAGCACTTGGCTTTCTGAAGGCTCATCACAAACAGAGACCAAGCACTCTGTTTTAATTTTAGAAAACTGTTAGCTTCTTAAAACCAAGCTGAACATCGTATCACAGAATTACAGAATCATTAAGGTTGGAAGAAACCTTCAAGATCATCTAGTCCAACTGTCAACCCAGGACCACCATAATCACCCCTAAATGATATCCCCAACTGCCATATCCAGACCCCTCTTGAACACTTCCAGAGACAGTGACTTTACTACTTCCCTGGGTAACTTATTCCAATGCCTAACCACTCTTTCAGTGAAAATGTTTTTCGAATATCTAATCTGAACCTCCCCTGGCCCAACTTAAGGCCACTTCATCTTGTCCTTTCACTTGAGATAGGGTAGAAGAGACTGAACTCCCACCTCACTACAACCTCCTTTTAGGTAGGTGGTCCTCCCCTGAGCCTCCTTTACTCCAAGCTAAACAACCCTTGTTCCCTCAGCCGCACCTCATAGGATCAGACCCTTCATCAGCTTCATTGCCCTTCTCTGGACTCGCTCCAGCACCTCAATACCCTTTTTGAAGTGAAACTCATCTGCTTGTAAAGAAGCAGTAATTGGCAGCACTCAATAACAAACACCTTACAGATGATCCCTATCACATCTTTTTCCCCTACCAAGACACATGTTCAGTAATGATCATTTTTCAAAAACAATTAAAGAAATGTACTCTTTTATTTTTTTTTAACTGAACCCTGCTCCGACTCCTTTGAAGTCAGCTGTAAAATATGGTGATAAACACAAATCTGCTCTAGAGGACTCATTTTGCTACAGAGTTCCTCACCTGTTCCAGTTCTTATGGCTGATTTTTGGATCTGGATGGTGACTCATCAAAATAGAACAGATGCTTAAATGAAACACACACAGAGGCACACGTGTGTATGTATGTGTGTTCAAGGGCAGTAAGCAACTTTTCATAAATAAATGGCTGGGAGTCACTTTCCCTCTGTAAAGAAGGGAATAGCTGAGTGATGGATGGTGATGCTGGATGTGTTACCCAAGGCAGTGCTTCCCACTCTGCTCCAGAAGCACCACGTGCTCCGTGGAGAGAAGCCATGGCTGAAATCTGGCTCCTGGAGAATCGTGTGGCTTTTGCTGTCAGAAGATGTCATTAATGCTGATTGCTGCCCCCATTTCTCTGGTGAAAGCCTGGCATCCTCCTCCACAGCAGTGAGCCAGCCCACACCAGCCAGCCCCAAAGGAATGGGAGGGAAAGCAAACATATTGTAAGTGCTGTATTACCTCCTAAGCGTGGATGCCATTTTTAATTTCTGCTGATAACTGGATGAATATAAGAGCAAAATTTTACAACGATGATGTGGAGTGAGAGCAAATAACAGGATTACATCAGAGCAAGAGGTGCTCTAACCTCCAGCTGCTCTATGCCAGCAGGGAATAACTACATTCTCCTCTGAACACAGACGGTACATAAGTAAGCCATGAGAGGACCAAAATCATAAGTAGTGATTTGAATCATCAAACCAAGTGTGGTGAGGCACTGGCAGAGGTTGCCCAGAGAAGCTGTGGATGCCCCATCTCTGGAAGTGTTCAAGGTCAGGTTGGATGGGGCTCAGAGCAACCTGGTCTAGTGGAAGGTGTGCCTGCCCATGGCAGAGGAATTGGAATTAGATGGTCGTTAAGGGCCCTTCCAACCCAAACCACTCTGTGATCACAGCCCTTCCAGAGGGAATCACATGACACATATTCCCAAGAGATAAGCCTAAAAGAACAACCTAGATACTACAGAGGGCATTTCAGCTCTGTGGTGAAATCATGCTCTTCCACCCATTTTAGAGCCATGTCTCAAGAATCAGATTTTACCACTGACATTTTGGGGAATGAGGGAGGCGCAAAGCTTAGCCGTGATAGAATAGCTTGTGTTTAACACTTGAAACACCCACCTGTCCTCCTGACACTCATCTCCTCACATGAAGCCAAGAGCATTTTCAAAACACTGAAAAGTACAACCTGTGAGTTGCTTTAGAATAAAGTAATCCACCAGCCTGGGTGTTAACATCTGCACCACAGGAGTGTATCGCCACATGATGACGGGCTTGGCCAGTATTTCCTGGCAAGGCTAAAGACTGGATTTAGATTAGCAAATCAGTGAGGTTTATTTTCTCTGTTTCTTGGAGAAAACTTTAAGACCAAATTCAAAATTCCCAGTGTGAAACAGAAAAATTTTGCCTACAGCAGAGCTTCCAGAATAGCGGGCCAGGAAAAACCAAGTGTCAGTGCTGGCAGTCACACATTTGCTTCTTTTCCTTGCAGAGAGCCATTATGCAGTGTTTTCTAAAATTGTAAATGTTCTTTCTGGCTCACAATAGGAAACAACTCTAATATGCATCACAGGGTATGAGACAAAATGTGTGGTGCTATTGTTGCCTTTGATTTGTCTTCCATTTATATCAGCTCTCAGTAAGAATTACACAAAGACAGAGCTGCAGATTTTTTTCTTCTCAACTTTTTCACGTTTCGTCCTTTGGTTCACAAATTCTAGGGTCTAACTAGGACATTACATCAGAGACAGGAATTTACATTTAGATAACATAATGCAAAGAATACTAAGAACCATAATCCCCCCACGCTACCAACAACTCCAGAGTACTTGACCTCAGCTTTGTAAAACAGGGATGTGACTTATTTGCTTCAAACTGAACATTTCTTTCTCTTTGTCCATTAACCTAACAATTGGTTGCGCTTTTTTTTTTTTCTTAGTTGGTTTGTTTTTGTCCTATTCCCTCCCCCATTTTTTGTTGATTTTGAGGAGTCTCATTCCCTGTGCTGCTGCTGACTTAGTCTCCAGCTATGGAGATGGCTCCAGTTTGTAGTTTGGGAAGAAGCCTGGCAAAAGAACCTGAGTGGTAATTACAATAGGAAGGCCACTGTGTTTCTGAGAGTCACCTAAAAAGACAGGTAGTAGACACCCCCAAGAACAGCCTTCTGATTTCAAAATGCTTAAGAGAGGCAGCTTTTCTTTTTCCCAACCCCTATCCAAGGACTCAAGTAGTAGTGGGCAAGCAAAAATCCAGCAAAGTGCAGCAGAAACACACTAAATTGATATGGAGAAGTCCTCAGTCAGGTTCATCAGCTCTGACATATACCAGAATTGACACCCAGGTCCTGTGATTTACAAGATTTACAGCTCAGTTCAGGTGGATGGGTCAAGTACTGTGGGCTTTTTCGTTTCCCAAACAGTTTTTTCCCTCCCCTTGCACAAGCTCATTCCCACTGTTTGAAGAGGTCCATCCTGCTGTTCCTGGTCACTCTGGCAACTTTATAAGAAGGAGAACAAGGGGTCAGAAATCTACTCTGGGTTTCACATACACCAGACACTTACTTCTATCAAAAGAAAGTCAATTCAAACAGCAAGTTAGACTCAAGGCTGGCTTATGGCTAGACCACTACTGGGACATTGGGTAAAAATTCGAGCAACTGCTTTGGAAAGCTTTTTCCCTCAACCATCCTGCCTTCTCTCCAAATTACTGAAGATTCTTCAAAGTTCTATCTCGAGGCACCAAACAGAAACTGGAGGCCAAAACCACATAACACAAAGTCCGAACAAAAGTCTTTAAGAAAAAAAGAGGGGGGGAGGAAACTGTCTCAATATGTTTCTTATCAGAGGATATGCTTTCAAAAAGACCAGTATTTTTCCCTTTAGCACTGGAGATCACACCCCTCTTTCCATCAAACATTCTTTTAACATAGAAGTTGCTCCAGATGCCAGCAGACACAGGTCAGTATTTTCAAAAATAGGTGACTAGCTTCAGGAGCACTTTAAAAGGGAGTTTAGATCCTGATTTTCAAAAGCTCCAAGCTCTGAGCAGCTCCAGATGGCTTCAAAGGGGTTCACTTCATAAGGTGTTTTGGATGTGCTCAGCATTTTTGAAATTCAGGGCACCTATTTGGAATCCTAAACATGGACTGAAAAATTCCATGCCAATTCTCACTGCACTAAGGATGACACCACCTCTCTAATCTGTGCTTAGAAAGCTCAGTAACATTATAACTAACAATATAGCTTTTCCCTTCTTTTTCCCACAACAGAATTTATAGAACTCCTAATAAAACCAGTGTCTATCATGAAAACTGGCAGACCTGAGTCTAACGAGATAACTATAATTTTCCTTGAAGCTATTGAGCAAGTCAATAACACCTCCCCAAATCCTCTTAATAACTGATGATTAACACAGGTTCCTTACAAGGAGGTGTCCTGAAGGTCAGCCAGAACACAGCAGCCAGGGCTGTAGGATACTCAGAAATGCCACAGGTCATAGTAAAAATGCTGAACCCCAGGCTGGCACACTGCGGTATTTAGCCCTTCCTGTAATTCTAGCCCCTTGCTACAGTGCCAGAAAACCTAAAGGCTTATCCTTGGGATCTTAGCACCAAAGTCAAGACCTCTACCAATTAAGCCAGAAGAGAATAATTGTATTAGCAGTTGATAGCAGCAGCCTTCTGTCCTGCTAAAGAAGGATGACATGCACACATTAAAAGCATTTCCTGAAGCTAAACTCCTTCATATTGCAGGATTTGGACCACTTTTTATGATTTATTCATAATGAAGAGCTTCTCAGCTCAATAACTTGCAGATGCCCAAAGCCTTTTCATTATACAGCTTTCAACTATTCTGGGCTTAAAAAAAATAAAAAAGAAATTGATATAGTGGATCCACCCTTGGGTTGACCAGCAGCAACGTGTCCCCTCTTCTTCTCCCCTGGAGTACCCAGAGCTGGAGGACAATACAGAGCTTTTGCCAGCATATAGTACAAGGGTCAGAATTAGAGGCTACAGATGTGCACTGTACAGATATGCATATGGTCTAGGTCTGCAAGAAATTGTATGACAGTGTAGGATTATCATTGCCCACAGTCTCCACAAATACCTTGGCATCTGTTACTTTCATGGGAACTACTGAAGCTTTCAAAAGAATGCAAAAAGTGCTAATCCCCTGGTGCAAGTGACTTCAGCCCTGACAGGTACTTTCTCAGAGTCACAGATAAAACTGAAGGATTCAGCCATAAAGGATTAGGAGTAGTGTCACCTAGAATTAAGTCACTGGCCTTGAACCATGTTTTTGTTCAGTGCTGTCAATAGCAAATTTCACCATCTTAAAAACCAGCTTTATTGAGTTTCTTTAAATATATATATCTATCTCTTGATTTCCTGAGGGGGTTTAAAAGTCTAGACACCTCATGTTGTATAGTTTCCATTTTTTACTACACTTTGGTGCACTAAAACCCACCAATCTGACAATCCAAACAAATTATTTTCCCAACTGTGCACAGAATGTTTACTTATACAAGAAGAGACAGGAAATAAAATAAACACCTTGCATGTCTCTCTTCATATAGAATCTATTTTAAATAGCACAGACCCTAGAAGGGGAGGGCCTGTTACACAGAAAATTGGTCTTTGTCTGAAAAATTTAGAGCTCACAGCAAATCAAGATAAATATCTTGCCTGCTTAGCTGCCCTGTTATTCTGATGTAAGAACCCAAAGGAGGTCTCTACATGAGATGTGCTTTAAGTCAAAAGTCTATGGCCTTTCAGCAGGTGTAGAGATTATTTGGGCTGGTAGGGAAGAAATAAGGCTTGTGCCTTAACAGGTTGTTCCAGTTCACCTTGAGTACCTGTGACAATGCTGAGCACTGACTGAAAATCCTTTGAGGGTCCCAAGCACTGATCCTCAGCCTGGTAAAACCTGCCATAATTTGAGAGTATTGTGCCTGGCTCAAGCTGAAGACGGACCAGGCTGTTGCAGTTGGCAACAGCCCCGACACCATGACAAAGCCATCACAGCTACTGCATCCTGCAGGCAGCGGGTGGTCCTGCTGAACAGGGAACCCACTGCAAAGGCACATGTGGAGTCGATCAAAATATCTCTAACAAAACCTTCTCCTGAATCAAATTACCTTTTTTTTTTCTGTTTTAAAAGAACAAATAGTTTTATGGGAAATGTCACGTTTTCAGGGAGCCACACAAACGTATCCCGTGAAGCCCAAGATTTCCAGAGAAATGGTGCTGGCTCTTGCCAAAACTATGAACTGCAGCTATCAGATTGCCTTAAAAAAAAATAAAAGTGAAAAACTTCCCAAATTTAAAAGGAAATGAGTATTTTTTTGATATTGTAAAACATTTTCATGGAGGCAGGAACAAGAGGGAAGTGCTTCTGACCAGCCAGCAGAAGCACCTATGAGTGTGTGTACTAGTCATTCACACAGAGCCAAACAAGCTATTTGTTCAGCAGCAGGATCTGGAGGAAGCCTGTTGGTCACGGAGGATCTGTGTATAAGTGATGCAATTGTGATGGCAGTCCATGAAAAGGATGCTCCAATTAGGCTGATGAACATGCAAAGCCATGGAATTTAGGTTGTGCACTCCTCAGGTAGAGACAACTGCGTACAGCACTTTGCACCATATTACCAGTTCAGGTTTAGAGACTGTGTTACAGGGCTATATGGCAGTAATGATTAATGATGACAGTAACAATACTAATGAGTAAAAAGATGCTGCTTATCCTTCTGTATGTTCCCCATCAGCAAAATTCTTCACTCAAATTTCATTTCCTTAATACAGAGTAATTCATAGCCCAAGAGATGACTTAAGAGTGTACCTATTACTGTACAATAGAAAATATAATGACAATAGACCCAAATTAGAGCTCACTAGGTTCAGTTTACCAACTCTTCACTCTCATGGCACATTTGCTACTGCAAGCTCAAGAGTTCAGATCCATTTTATTTCTGCCTGTCCTCAGGCTTACGAATCCTGAATTAATGCAGCTCTTTCCACAGACCAAACACAAAAGAATTCTGCAAATAGCTGAAGGAAATGATAAGGACTCCAGGTGCCACAGATCACATACTGTACACAGAATGACTTCCCCAGAGTAGGCCCACATAGCAGTGCCTTGCGGCATCCATCATTACAGCCCAGTCCTTGGAGCGCTCCCGTTGTGTCCAAGTGCAGCCGGCTCTCTGCTCACGGAGCGGCGCTTGTAGCCAACAGCCATTATCCCTCCCGAAGGGAACACACAGAGATTTCAACATCAGGCCTCAGGAAAGGTGCTTTTATTTCAAATCTTTTTACCAAGGGCTGCTAGTGGGCCAATCAGTTTAAGTGTGTGATGGTTTATAGCAACAGAACTGTGAAGACCCCAGAAACTGGAAACTGGTAAAATGTGGGGAAAAAAGAGTTGCCTTCTTGCCAAAACAAAATTCCTGGTAATACAGAGTATTGGATCAAAGATAAACTATTTTGCAGAAACATGGAACTTGCACACACCTCATCATGAAGGCTTTGGGAATGCTGGGTGGCAGCCTCTCTGATGTTCTTGGCCACCCTGGCTGAGCACAGCCAAGGCTGGATCAGCCTCCTGCCCCTTCCTCCAGCTTCCCTATGGACATATCCTCCAAATTCTGATTCATTCCCCATGTGGCACAAATCACCAGCAGAAAGACTGCTCAGTGAGAAACTGGGGAGGTCCTGCCGCTCTTGGCAATGCCTCATTGGAAACTCCCAGCAGCAAGGCTGCGAGAAGGCAATTCCAAAGTGTGCCTGCCAATTTGTACCTGCTGTAGCTACTCTCAGAGGGTTAGAACTCACTCCTTCATTCCCAAAGCCTGCAGCAGGCCTGACTAGTTCAAGCTCTCAGACCTCACAGGGATATAGTAAAGCATGAAGCAGCTTCAAGCTTTCCGCATGTGTCCTTTGGGTGCTGGGGTCATAGGATCGTAGAATGGCTTGGGTTGGAAGGGACCTTTAGGATTATCTAGTTCCAACCTCCCTACCATGGGTCTTTGCCCAAAGATTCTTCCACCTCTCAGTCAATTAAGAGAAGGTACAAAATACCAGAGAAATGGCATTTCCTAGCAATTCTGATAAACAAAGTATATAACCAGCTACTTTAAAAGCAGGCTTTGAAATGCCACTGGCTCGCTTTGTTCTGAGCACATTCCCAGGGAGAATGTCAGGTCGCATAACTCATTTGTTATCTTTACACAGAGGAGCTCCGCTAAGCGCCAGCCATCATAAAAATACTAACATCCCTTTTTTGTGGAAAACAAATAGAAAAGAAAAACGCAGCATCTCTTTTAACAAAAAAAAAAAGCCAGTTAGCACTTCAAAGATTGCCACACGGTCTGTAAACAGCGATGTCAATACACAGGGGGAGCAGCGCTCCTCTTCAACGACAGCCTGAGTTACTCGAATGAAGGAGCATCCTTACAGGGATAACACTTCCCCATGACACAGAACTACACCGTGCATTCATTTAGACACACTCTGCGTTTTATTTCCCTCGATGGTTTGAAAAAAATATGCAGAATAGCATAGGAATAGTGTTTCAATCCAGCCTTGTATAAAGCAGTGCTCTCTTTCAGGCAGCGAGCACCCAGCAACAACTTTATGTGTACCATGAAGGGGAGTGTCAGGGAGAAAACTGCAGTGACTGAGGTCACATTCCCTATGTTTGCAAAGAAATCCTCTCCCACATTTTTCCCCACCATCGAAGGACACTTCCATGTATTTACAGCTAGCCACTTTAATGATATCTAAATATTTATCTCCTGAGTGGCTAAATTAGTGGGCATTTAATTCTAGTGATGCAAACACCTGATGGCTGGGTGCTCTCATTTGCCTGTAAATGCAAATCACCAGCCACTGAGTTCAATTACGTGGCAAATGTCCACATTCGGATACATCTGAGGTATCTGAAATCCCACACAAAATCTGTGCTTCACATGCTTAAGCAGCTTTATTTCATGCTTTATAGGGAGGGAGGTAAGAAGGGAAAGAGCTGTGTGCTGGGTTTTTTTTTTAAATCTCATTTGCAGTCCTATAGCTAAAACTTGGAGATTAATAACAAAAGTGTGTATGTGACAATGCAGAAACAAATGCTGTTCAATGTCAAACACAACGCAAGATGCAAATTTATTTTTCTGTTAATTAACCAGGCTTTCATTTCAACTGCTCTGATCCTGTAAATAAAGCTCACAAGCCAGTTTCAAACAAGTGTGGGAATTAAGCAAACAAAAAAACCCCCTAAACCCTCAACCAAAACACCCCAACTCAACCGTCTCCTAGCACTGGCTGGCTAATTATGTTTGCCATTTTTCATTCAGAGGGATCTAAAGAGATTAGAACAGGTTAAAAGCAACAGTACTCAGGCACTGGCCCAAGGGTGACAGTCCTTTGAATACCACCAGCCAGTTGCTGTCAACCACTGCCAAGAACCAAGGGGCATCCCTGAATATTCTGAGAGATAAGAATGGGAAAGATGGATAGAAAGATATATGGATGGATGAGAGGACAGACAGACAGAAAGAAGGGAGAGAAGAAAGAACAAACAACTGGTCCCCAAAACACTAAATAACATGAGATGCTCCTGCAGCTATGCCTAGCCTCTAAGGATTTGCTTTCCAAGCTCTTTATTGAAATTGTTCAGGTCCTTAACTGATCTCCTGGGGGGCAGATCAGGGGGGCTGAAAAGCCTTTAGCTAATTAAGCATGGCTGAGACATGCTTGATGAGATGGGGAAAATACAAAGCTTTTGAAAGGGTGAAAAATCCCTGACCATCTGGTAGTGGCCTTGAGGAGAGAAGAAAGGGGAAGGACAAAGGGGCAGCTCTCTGCAGCAAGGAGGTACAGGACTCCCTAATTACTGGGTCACCGAGACCATTACTGCTCCAAATGCCTGTGAAAGCCCACAAAACAAGCTTAGGAGGCTCTGCAAAAACAACAGCTCTTAGCAAGGATAGCATCTTCAGGAAAGCAAACAGGAGCAGCTTTCCCCAAGATACATCTGCTAATTAGAAATGATGGGTAATAGATGGCGGTGGCAAGGCCCCCAGATCAGAACAAGAATTTTCCCGGCGACCTCTCTACCTGTCTCCTCCGACTGCTGCTCTCCAAGGCCCCACAGATGGTGTTCTCTTTAAATTAATACCACCCCGCCAGCCAGAAGGAAGCTTCTGTTGTACTTGGCAATTCAGGTGAACAGCCTGCATTTAGGTTTCAAAGCGAATGCCCCAGGTGTTCCAGCAATATGGCAAGCAGCTGATGTGCTCCAGCCTCTTCAGACCTGGATAAGGCTCAGCTGTGTTTTCCTATCTCTAAGACCAGCTAGAGAAAAATCACAGCATTCAGAGGGCAAACTTCGCAACATCAGAGCAAAGTCTGAGCTATCTTCACTCTAAATGGCTTTGTCAGCCACGAGCTGCAAAAGTGCTGGTGCCATCCAAACAAAGAGCTCTCCCTTGCCTTCTCCTCTTGGAGAAGCTGGATATGGCTCTGGCTGATTACAGGTGCAGGATAGCAAGGAGCAAGCTGGCTTTGACACCCAAAGCTGCGACCAAACCCTTGCCAAAAAGCAGTGCTGTGCTCACTCTCGCTTTGGGATGTGAAATCATACAGCTGATTTCCTCCCCTCCCACGCACAGATCCTTCTCCAATTATTTTAGCTGTGTGCTGTGATCCAGTCAGATTCATAAGCCGGGCAAGGGAAGGCTGTCTCCATCCCTGAATAGGAGACCTCATTAAAAGAAGGAAGTGGTTCTGGCAATCTAATGCACTGCACGGCACTGCTGTTTCCAGGATCAGATATAAACCTCAGGTCTTGGCTACCTAGGGTGGTTAAATATCCAATAACAATTGTGATAAGAACAAATGGCGTGAACCATATTTTCTGGCCAAATCCTGACATCCCCTGGGTTCCCCTTGAAGGTTCATTTGGAAAGATTTCCTGTGTCTTAAACTCTAATTCAGTACTGTTAAACATTGGCTGTGTTTAATGCCAGAGGAACAGTTCCATGAGCAGATTCTGTGATCTCTGTATATATCAGTTTCTAAGATACTTGAATTCCTTTAGATAGGTACCGGATATACATATATTTCCTATCATCTGCTTTTCATGCTCACACACTTCAAGAGCCAGCTGGATCTGAAAGCAGAACTGCATCCAGGAAATCTATTCCCCTCCTCATCCTACGTCATGCTGGAAGGAGACAAGATTAGAAATATTGTTTAAAGACTTTTTCCTTTTCTTTTCTTTCTTAAGTAAACTTGCCCATGTTGTAGGGCCAGAATATTCAAAACCAAGCTACAAAAGCATCTGAACTTTTGGACATTTACCTGAAAAGCAGCTGTGTTTCAGCTGTGGGGGGCCTACAGTACCACTGTGTGGTTACTGAGATGTCAGTCATCTGCAATTCAAGACTCAGGCTTCTAAGTGCAAGCAGATTTATCATGAGACAGGTATCAAAAACATTGACAATGGTTTAAAGGGACCACAATTGCTGTACCTACCACACACTGGATAGTTACTGCTTTGGAAGACAGAGAGAGAAACCAAAATCACAGAGGATGCCAGTTTTGCCAGTTCGAGACTAGTGTGGGAGCTTGTTAGCAACACTCATGTGAGAGGAATTGTAAAATATCTGCTGTCCCAAGGAGGAGATCCCAGAAAATGAGAGCACAACTCTGCTCTCTTTTGGAGATCCAGCTTTGGAGACCAATGTGACCACCAGAGAGGAGCTCCTGATATCAAAGGAAGCACTGGATGTGCTGGTAAGGATCACACCAAAACACCATGAATGTGTGAGGTGAGATGCCCAGAGGCAGGGCCAGGGCCGAATGGAGATGTGATGGCAGCACAAACTTGGAGCCACGGGCATCCAAACCCACGTGAGGGAGTGGGACCATGCCAGTGCTTACCATGGGCCTCATACCCTGTTGAACAGAGCATGATGGAAATAAATCTGAAATAATGCTGGAGGGGGTCAACACCTGATCCTTGTGTCTTAGAGATCCATACATGGCAGCCATGAGGGAGGCCCTTTCCATCCTTTCCACACATGCTGGGTCAGCATTGACGACAACATGTGACCTGCAGAGACCTTTCAATGCTCAAAAAGGAGCAAAACAAAAAGCAGTGAAGCTGCTGTACACTCAAACTAGCAAATCCTACTCAGTTTTCTGATCTCTCCAGACCAGCTGGGCTGACGGATGCACCACCCAGAGAGGAGGTGATACTCAGACCCAGCCCTGCTGACTACCTTCCTGCTAATCTTCCCTCTAGCTTAGACTGCTGGAAGAATCAGCCAATTTAATTTCCTTGACTCGAGCTACTGGAGTTAGGTACTGATTTTTCAGCACATTGACATCTTATTTTGAAGCACCTGAGGTATCTCCATTTGTGCTCATTTGACGCCTTTGTGCTACATTTCAGGCTGACAGACCATACAAACACATCCAGCAGATGCACTTTAACTGATGAAACACCTTGCAGCCGAGATAGCATTTGGCCACAAACTGGGAATCTCAATGTTTTCCGGGCCCTGAGACAGTGAATTTGCTATCCTGACCCCCTGACTGTATACCATTGTTAGCTGTATCCAGGGGGCAATGGAGAAAAGATTATTGACTTTTTCTGCTCAGAATCCAGAACATAGTTTAACTGATTTTCTATCCAGGTAAGAATGGTATAGCCTGTAAGTGACTGCTTATTTCCTCCATAGAGAAAATGCTGAACGTGTAAACACGCTGTCTTTCAAGGGCTGTCAAGTAATGTAGGTATTGAGTGGTTTTTGACAGGATGCTGTAAATGGAATAAAGACAGTTTTGGCCTCTGTGGCAGCTATGATTACTGGCATAGCTATGCCCTTCACACTAGTGATTGGAGAACAAACAAACAAACAACAAAGGCTGCACATCCACAAAGGGGAATAATGAGACAAAAGGCTACGTGTCTCAAAATTTCAGGGTAAAGACCCTGCACCAGTGAAACAATAATGAAGGGCATCTTGTAGTTGAAATTTGCTGGCTGCAGAAAGCAATGGATTTTAGAACTCTGGATGGAAGTCACAAGTAAAGTCTGAGTCTCGGAGGAAAACACTAACCATTTAAGCAAAGCACAGTGTTACTCAAGTATGGAAAAATTAAATTATGAGCGTCCAAGCATGCGTATGGGCAAGTAAAAAAACCACCATTCCATACTCTTCATATTTCTCTTGGATCTCTCAAACAAAACCAAGTGCTTTTGCAGTTGCCCATAGACTGTCTGCAGCTGCAACTCAAAGTGCATCACTCAGAGCACTGCTTTCATTGCATCTGCAAACACATGCACAGCACACAGGAGTGCTCTGGGAAAAGACCTTCAGACTTCGTGGAAGACCCCAGAAAGGAGACTCTGAGCTTTTTGTGAAATAACAGAAAGTCCCAAATGCACCAATATGTTGAGATGACACTACTGCCTGATTAAGGTGCAGGTGCAGTCACAGGGATGCAGGAGGCGAGAGCTTCCTCCCTGGCAGATCACTCACGGTGAGTAGAGACAGGGTCAGTTTGGGCTGTTGGGCTAATACTGTGGGCCAGGCATGCTGGTGGTGACCTTGCAGGCTCATCTGGAGGCAAAACGTGATGAAAGCCAACCAAGCAGAGGAAAACTGTTCCAGATGGCAAGATCTGCTCGAGAGAACGCTCACTTGTCAACCGCATTAGGAAAAGGTGAGGGGACAGAAAAGCTGCTGCCAAAACATTGTGGGTAACAGGCAGAAAAAAAGGAAGAGAAAATACAGAGGTATGAGGAAAGCATTATGTTTCAAAGATCTAAATGAGATCGGGTGGGATTTTTCCTGCTCTGGGTTTGCAGCAGTGAGAAGCAGATTTAATCTCAGTTGGGGTCATGCAACCTCCACTTTACAAGTTGTACACACATTTCCCCTCACTATGTAGCACTCCCTCCTTGTACAGCTCTGGCCTCACTGTCCAAGTGCCAGGAGCAAGGGCACTTATGAAACCCTGGTGTACCTCACTGGCAGAGTCAACAGTGGGAATGCACAGAAGAGAAAACAGAACAGAACTGAATCAAAAAATATGCCTCTTGACCCACCTGACAGTACACAGAGTGAGTACACATCACCCTTCTCATACGAGAACAAGGTTTACTCCTCACCACACCACTGGGCAAAACAACAGAAACAAACCTACTGACAGCGAGGTGACAGTGTTTTTCCCCTGCTCCCCCAAAGAACAAGCAAGGGAATCTTTTAATCCTTTGTTCTGTACTTGAAATAAAAGACAGTTCTCCCAAATCATCCCTTTTCCACTCCCACTGCTTGTGGTTTCCCCATACCTACTTATGACCGGATTCCACACTATTTAATGAAAATCCCTGGCTAAGTGCAGTTTGTCTCTCTGCTAAATGTGTGGTCATTTGAGTTTCTGAAACAGCTACGAAGTGGTGCCACAACCTGGGCATTTGATACATCCATTTTAACCTCAGCAAGTGGGAGCACAGAAATTCCAGTTCCAGAGCTGGCTCAGTAGGACCTGCGTGTATTCCATCATAAACATACTTTATTAAAAGAGGTAAGATTCCAAATTTAATCAGTGCTTAACAAAATGAATCCTCCTTTTGTAGTAGATGTGGGAACAAGAACATAACATGTGTCCACGGGGGATCAAATTCTTTCCTGGTGAAACTGCCTGCACTCCTTTGGTCTGCTGGACCCATTCTAATTTAAGACCAAAGTTCTAGTGTGGCAAATAGGAGCTAAGCCCACCATTCAAACAGATGCCTCTGTAGCTGTACAGTATATTTAAAAATGGTGCCATATCTCTGGAGGTGCTAAAGCTAATTTCCAGATATACTGTTAACTATGATGCCATCTGTAGCAGTACAGTCCTTGGCCAGTGAGCCCTACTTTTTCAATATGTTCCAGGAAAAAGTTTCTAAGATGTCAGCCTCTCTCCCATATTCCTTTGACTCATTCCTTGGGTGCTATTTGAGATGATGTGAAAGGGATACATTTTTCATTTGCATAAGGTATTGCTGCCTCTCTGGAGAGGTGAACTAAAACCAAAGCCTGGCAGACTTGGAACCCACTACATGAAATATGGATTCCATTATCTTCCCAGTTTTCACATGTCAAAAGGGCGTTATCAGTATCTTAAAGCTCTTCAAACCTTGTAGCTCGCAAGTAAAAAACATGTAACATCATGTAATACTATTATAAACATATGAGGACTTAGAATGACTTCATAGCATCTGCTTTTCAGTGGGATATTATGACTGTATATTTTTTGGCATTCCCACCATGGAAAATCAAAATTAAAATGGCACTTCAAAATATTCCATTAAAAATATCCAATTTCTCCTCCAGCTTCTCAGAAGATTTAATTTCTTTTCTTTCTTTTTATTTTCTGGATATGGAAAAGAGTTCTAAAACTTCTTTTACTTGATTTAATGCTGAGTGTGTTTCAATTCAGTGCTGTTAATTAAACTAAACAAAGGCCGCATTGTCAACAGTTTCAGCAGGAACAAAGAGATGATATTTTTAAATGAAATAAAAATCGTCAATTCATAATTTCTATTCTGCTAACTGAAAATGAAATGAAATGAAGAAAGCAATCAAATACAGACAATAATCCTTAAACACTATCATTGTTACAGTGCTCCCTTTTGTTGTTTCTTGTTTTCTTTCCTTTTGGCTTTTTGTCTTGTGCTCTCACCATCAAGTCTGATAACATAAAGTGACTGTGACAGCAAGCAAAATGTTTAAGCTGAAAAATTCCTTACATTTTCTACATTTTTTTATTAGAAAAGCACACAGAAAAAAATTAAATTGCAAGAGATGAAAAATAATTAAAACTTAAAATTGATCTTGCACCACCTATTCTTTACATACATTCAGGCTAGCATCTGATATACGGAGAGTAATGAAAAGAAACAGATTCCTTCTGTGGCAGGAAAAAAAATATGACTTTTTCCCCCTGAGGAGACTGAAATCAATATCTGGAGCAGACTACTGACAGTGTAATAACCACCCCGCCTGCCAACGCACAGTGCTGGGCAGCATCCTTAGGGAAGCCCCCTCAGGGAAGCCCTGCAGGAGGTCTGCATTCCATTTGTCACCCCATTGTGCTGATCCTGCACCAACAGCGAAGCCCCTTTGCTGATGCAAGAGCCTGGAGACCTCCCAGTTCAGAACTGGCAAAGCCACCACACCACAAACATAAACCCACAGACAGTGGGACCAAAAAACCCACTCCTCTTCCTCAGACTGTAACACACAAGCAGAGCAGAGAAGATGTGCTCACACAGAGCCACTCACAGGCAGATCAGCCTCACCTGGCTACTTCCACAAGCCACAGACATTACCTGGATATCCTTTTCTACCATAGCTATGATGCCTTTAGAAGGTGAAAGTATTTTACACTGGGATATATAGACCAAACAGCACTTGGGCCACCACAAACTGGCGAGCAGAATCTGCTCACAAAACCTCTTCATCTGACTGATAGTGCAACTGCAAAGTTCACTGGAGTTTCATGCAGATCTCCAGCAAATAAAGGCATGTAAAGCAAGGCTTCTTAAATCCTAGAGGTATCCCCTGGATAAAGGCACTTCTTTGGCTTTCCAGGGATAATCTTTCTCCACATCTCCAGCTACTCCCATCTACTTGCTTCCCAACAGTCCACCTCTCCGTGTAGCAAATCCACTTTTATTTTTCTTTGACAAACACCAATATCTGTCAGAAGCCGATTTGAAAGACACATTTCATATTTAGTTAGCATCAGAATATGCTGCAACAGCCCAAAAAATGGCATCTGATCTATTCAGTATGGGTTGTTATCAAAGACCAAACACGCTGTACCCGATTCAGGATATTTATTCCTCTCCTCTTTGGGCAACTGAATAAAAGAAGTTGGAGTCTTTACACTAGATCTTCAGAAGCCACAACTCTCCAAAATATCTTTGTATTCTTTTCTTTCCAAACTAAAAGAATTTATCTTTTTAAAGGAAGTTTTTTTTAAATCTCTTTTTTTTTCCCTGAAATGTCTCATCTCTCTCCACTTGAAGCTGAAAAGAAGTTTGATTAAGCAATAAAAGGTAGTTACAATTGCCATGAGTCAAGAATAAAAATGTCAGATTTGTCCAAAAAGATCTTTCTCAAGAAGTTTTTAGTTTCTCTATAGCCACAATGTCATATTAAAGTCATTATTTTGATGTTATTTATGACTGTACCAATGCATAAAAAATCCTATAAATGCCTGAGACTGAAACTATTAAAAAAAAAAAAAAAAGAGAGAGAGAGAGCTCTGTTCCTCAGGTTTTGTAATATCTAATTCTCTCCAAGATTATGCCATAAAATTATCACTCTTGCTAAAGTACAATGAGCAAGTGAAGGATGGATGAAAAGATGGCTACAGAGTTACAGAGCTATTCATGTAACAAAGACTGTTGAGCAAAACTGAGCTTAGCTTGAACAGAAATTAAGCAGAATTCAAATTTACAGTAAACAAGCACTGACCAGAAGATTGACAAAGAAAATCTCATGTACTTCAAATGGTTTAAATTGTGAAACCTCCCCTAGCCAGCCTTGGTTAGGGTGAGGATGCTACTCATTGGGTGCAGGAACATCCCAGGTCAAGCTCAAACCATGTGAGATAAAATATTTTAGCCCAAATACAGAAGAGAGAAAACAGAGAAATAACAGAAATAACTTCATTTTCTAGTGCTCTGACAGAAATCCTATCCCTCCAAAGAGTGAGGCAACTTCTAAGGATGATCAGAGAAGGAAATCATCATATTGTATGTCTTGACGAAGAGAGACAGAAAGAGATGGGAAATAAGATGACAGAGGGAAGAGTGGGCTCGGAGGAGGAATTGGCTACATATTCACACAAATACACAAATCAACACAGGGTTTATTTCCATGTGCTGCAAATTGTGGCCTGGAAGAAGTGTGCTGATTAAACCTGCAGCTAAATGCTGAGTGCATGGTCATTACAACATAACAGGACTATTTCCAAGTGTACATATAAAGAGACTGCCAAATGGTCTATTAAAAGCATGTACACTTACCTAGTCAGCAAATAGGTCAGTGATCACCACTTACTCTGCTTTTTAATAAAGGGATTTGACAATATTCCCTAATCTTATAAGAAACACAGATTTTCATTATTCTTTTGTGAAGCACAATGAGTGCATTATAGTAGCTAGAAAAAAAATTAAAAAGGCATCTTAGTTTGCCTTTCTTCTTCAGTTGCTCCCTAGTAATACATAACTTTAAGTTACAGTAGGAAAAAAAAGGGAATAAATTGGCACATGCGATATTTTATTACTGATTTTGGAAAAAGCAACAGCAGGTTTTTATGAAACACACACAGTGCCTTACATTGTTATATTCTTCAGGGTAATCTGGCTTGGTTCTTACTGCTGGCAATGGGAAACAGCAGTGAGACTGCCAAGACTTTGATTCTTCATTCCTCTGGGCTCCTGGCGCCCCAGAACCTTGTGAGCACCAGGATCTGGGACTCCTTAGAAATACACACTGCTGCATGACCCTGGAGCTGTGAAGCCAAATGAACTATACAGAAAGGACCCTGCAAGCCCTAAAATCCCCCAAACCACAGAGATGAGCTGGTAGTAAAACTTGCACAATTAAATCAGAAGCTAGCCTGTGGTTTGTCAGAAGTTTGCAAAAACTGAGACACATCTCAAAAGCAAAAAACAGTCATTTTTCCAAGGAAAACCATATCACTGAAAAAATTCCTAGCACGCTTCAAAGCCACAATCAGTAGCTGAGAAGAAATCCAGCTTTAGGTTGGAAAAGGGACTCTGATCTTTGTTGGCCATTTAGTGGTTCACACAGCTCCAGTGCTGGGGACCACACAGGTCGCAGATGACTCCCATGAATCCAATAGCTCCCAGTGAGAGAGAGAGACAGAAAGAGGAGAGAGGCAGATATATGCTACCCTCTGCTCCAGGATGAGCTTGATAACATAGAAAAACCAGTCAGTCATAGAACAGAAAGATCAGGTAGTTTGCAGTTTAGTAGTCGCTACATTGCAGTCGCTACATAGAGATCCAGAATGGTCCAAAACAACTAAAAATCCCTGTATTTCTATTTAACGGGACTAGCAGTCCCATGTTAGTTTTTTTCCCCACGTGTTCCTAGACAAAAATAAGCCACTTCATCCTATGTCAAATGTACTGTGCACGCTGCTGGAAAACTATTCAACTGAATTAGTTTACGAGGTAGCACTTGGGTTACATAAAATAATGTTACATATTAAATCTCTGTTTTATGCTAGGTAATCTCTTTCCATTAAGAGAAGTCTCTTGTTGGGGAATATGTCTTATTTTATCAGCCTGAACTTCAGCTGATTTTACTTTTTTACTTCTTTTTGTCCAGACCCACCTCACTTTGTGGTGAACTTTCAAAACCCATGTGGCAGAGTATGTGCCCACCAGAACAGGAAGCATCTAGCAAGATGAAGTTTGAGAGTGCTTATACCCATGAGAATGGAACAAAACAAGGGAAAGCCTTAATTTCCTCCTCAAAACCCTGAAAAAGCACCCATTGATTTTCCCTGAGCCAAAGACAGTATATTTGGAAGAAGCTGAACAGAATATCTATGCTGTTGTCCCAAACACAGACTCAACACATCAACTCCTCTTATCAGGGAACTTACCAAAAGCTCACTTAAATTGATGAGAGTCCTTCTATGGACTTCCAACAAGCTTTGGATCAGAGGAATCCTGCACAGGAGCAACGCCTGAGCCCCCAGGTAGGAACACGTTCCAAGATATTTAGAAAGAACCTTTTACTTACTTAGTATTTGAACTTTTTAAATCAGGAGCAGGAAACAGAAAAGTGCCAAGAACAATGCTATTCTGACATTACCTTCTTTTCCTTAACGTTACATATTCTAATAGTAGGTAGAACAGATGGTGGAACACCATCTCTCTGTTGAGAAAGCGACAGTCCCTAGCTGTAGGGGACAATAAAGTATTTAAGAGGAGAAAATTTACAAATCACCAAAGTATATTTTGTCCAACTTGCTTATAACGAGGCATAAAATAAAATGTAAATAACTTCTATTCAGAGGAAATTAACATGAAGACATTGGTATTTGCAATCAGAGTGAGCCTGTATTGTATAACCTGGTTTTGCAGCTGAGGTAGGGAGCTACCATTTACCTGGACTTGAAAGTAAGGATTATATCAATTCTCCCTTCATCATCATTAATACAGCACAAACCAGTACCATTAACATGAACAATAATAAGGAGATGTGATTAGTCCCAACTTGGATAGGCAATTAAAATTAAAAAAAAAAAGGAGAGGAAATGTTGTTTAGCTGTATATGAACAAAGAGGTTCTATTAACCCAGCTTTGCAGTGAAGAAAAATGTCAATATTGCTAACACAGGTTTGCAATTAAGTTGGTGTCAATGTGGCTGGGAAAAGGAGTTCATAATTAGGACAACACAGTTAGTATTGACCTGAATTTTCAATAAAAATCATGTCTGTGTTTTAATTTGGAACTGTAAAATTCATCCCCATGCTCTACCATATAATGACCATATAATTATTAACTTGCAGCTACTTTAGATTAGAGAATTATTTACATAATACATTATTTTATATATCACCATGTGCCTGTTGCAAGTGGTGAGATGAATGCAGGGTTCCCAGAAGTGTCCAACACTTAAACTTTTACATTTCCTTGCAGAAGCATTCCTAAAGATTTAAATACTTTACTCCCAGAAAAAATTACTACTTCAGCAAGACTCTGCATTCCCACTCTAAATATTGGTTTCTTCATTAGAATTATTAGTTTTAGTTAATTGCTGGTTAAATCTTTATTAATGACCTCACAAATAATAATCATACCCATTTATTTTAAACACTCTTGATGCTTCTGGCGAATGTGATCAAGAGTGTACTTAAATGGACATAAATTGGTTGTTTAATCATCCTTATGCACTTAAATGCAGAAAACCAACAATGAGAAGAGTATTTATTTTAAAGGCACCTTTGAACCTGGGTGTGCACTTTTTTGCACTTATTTTCCTATGCAAATCCAAGTTCAACATACCAAAACAACACTCAAAGATAAGACAAGAAAGGATTTTTTTCTTAGAAGAAAAAAGCTTTTATGTCCTCTTTTCATGTTTCCTACAATAAAAAGGAAAACATGAGTCCAGCAGCATTCTGTCACAATCTGTTTTATAAGTAGGCTCACCTCCTTCTTCTTTTCCTTCTTCCTTTTCCTCTGCACCAGGAATCAAAGGTGTCTCAACTTCTGTTGTGTCTTCTTGGTTCAACAGTGTCTCTGAATAAATTTGATAAAAAGAAGATGAACAGTAAGGCCTTTCAGAACAGACATGAAAGGATTAACATCCACTAGAGACCTTGCCATTAAAAACACTGGCAGAGGAAAAGGATCCTTTTCCCCAAGGGTACAAATACAAAAGCTGCTGAAGGAAATCCAAGGGGCTGTAGTTGACAGCAAAGCCTTGACCCTTCAAAATGCTGAACTTTCTGGGATCTAGCACAAAATCACCACATGCCTGGATCCAAGCATGGCTCTACACCGGGACTCTTCACAAGCCCAGCAACACACATACTCAATGCCCCATCCCTGGAAGTGTTGAAGGCCAGGCTGGATGAGGATTTGAGCAACCTGGTCTAGTGGAAGATGTCCCTACCCATGGCAGGGTGGTTGGAAATAGGTGGTCACAAAGCTCCCTTCCAACCCAAGTCGGTGATTCTATGATAGTGGTTTTGCCTGTTAATCTTGCTTTTTGCTTTCAAGACACATGCAGTACCTTCTATTTCCATGCAGGAGCTTTGGGAATCTGCCCCAGTTTTCATCTCCTCCTTTGCAGAAACATCCTGTTGTCCTGTTAATAAAACAAACAGAAAATGGCATCAGGATGATGCTCTGTGCTGGCAATGCTAAGTTCATCAAAACAAGACATGAACCTACCACACATTATGGTACTTGTCAGCCAAGTACTGCTGTTTTTCTGTTAAGTGAAATGTTGGACTTATTTTATACATGAAAATATCACTTAACAAACTCTCAGCATTGTTTGTTAAATGGCTGATCAAAACTGACCCTGCGTTACTTTTATTTTTCTTCTTTTGTAGCCCAGCCTTGACACTGTTTCTCATAGGAGCTGTTGCAAAGCTCTTGCACTTGACAGTCAGCTTAGCAGAAGGAACAGAAACAGCCCACAGGCTTTTAGAACAACAGCAGCAACACAGGACAATAATAACAATGCTATGCACCCGGGATCAATACGGCTTAACCAACATATTTGGAGATGTGTGTCTTCTCCAGTAACCCCAGAGACTACGGCCTCACAACTGGCTGACACACAACCTCTACCAGCCAACAGCATTTCCTTAAGGGGGCAGAGGTCAGGCTGAAACCCACTGGATGCTGAAAACGGAACAACTGAAGTTCCCAACTGGTTCATTATCTCTGTCTCAAGAAATTTTCATACAAAACTTTACCTTCGGCTTGATCTTGCTCAGACGCCACAGGATGCACTGGATCACTCTCCCGCGTGCCTTTGGAGTCTTTCAGGGAGTCTGAGGAAAGAGCAAACAAACAAATAAATCCTGCAGCGGTTTCACACTGGAAAAGCCTAGTAGCTCCTTGAGTTAGAGGTAGCACTTAGGTGCCAGCTTCATGTTTGGCATTCTGATACGCTGACAGATTTTCTATCTGTTTAACCAAAGCCCTATAAACTACAGAAGTATACTTGTGGGTTTCAACTATTCAAATTGATTTCAGAACCCCTACACTTACTGAGCAGTTTTTTGCCTGCAGTACAAACCTTAAACAAGGAGCTAGCAAGAAAGGATGCCTAAGAATAATCAGCAGAGCTACCAAGAATTTTGTTTCTAACAAATGGAGTGGCACAAAGCTATGAGGAACAGCACAAACCACCTACTTGATAAATAAAGTGATTTATTATTTACTTAGAACAACACTTTTTTGTGGCTGGATTTTCACAAGCTTGACAAACATTAAATCCCATAAATCCCAGTGCAAATCCTAGCCTCATGTCACTTGACGACAGAACTCCCAAGGTCATTATTGTGGCCCAGAGTGCTTTTCTTTTTTGGAGCAGACTGTCAAAATGCACTGCCCACAGCCATACTCTGAAACAGTGGCAAAGTGAGGCTTAAATTAGATAACATAAAGCCCAATTGCCATGCTATCTGGGATTTTAGTAAGCACAGGGCATTATTTTCTTGTGTCCAACAGCATTTTCTGACAACAGCCACTTAGTTTTTGCTTGGGGATGGAGAAATGCATAATGCATAATTCCACTGAATTCAGGTAATGCAGCAACGCAGACAGCTGTTTTAGATCTGATCATCCCCATAACACACAGCTTTGCCTGGATAAAGAGCCCTCTTTGAGCCTCATTAAAAACCACCGCTAATCTAACTGGACACTTCTGCAAACTACAGGGGTTAAGTCCACTCCAGGTCATAACAGTGGCAACAGATAATCAGGATTTGTGTGAGACACTTTCTAAAGTGCTGCTCGATGGAAAACGTAGGTGACGGTGCCAAAAGATCTACAAAATGTGATAATAAATTATGTTATGACAGTCTTGTTATAGCTCAGCTTCTGGAAGGTCCCTTTCCACAATACAGCCAAGCAAATCTTACAATATACCCAAGGATACCCCTGTAAAATTCTGTTTCTGAAACTTTCAAATGATAATCTCTGATGGATAAGTGGGAAAGCTGGGTTGTTAACATCTGATCCAAATTTAATAATCTGTAGGAAAGGTATGCACTGAAAGTGTGTGGCTTTAATTAACTGCAAATAATCCCCCAAGGCAAATATTTAATTACCTGCACAGCTTCTTACTTCTTTCGTGGCATGGCAATAAGTTTATAAATCCAAGTTTGAAAGTAAAATAAGTCACTGATGTACAATTTGCTAAACTTTGCCCTTGCTGCACTTTTTTTCACCCTACTGTGGACTTAAAACACTACTCACTGTTCTCAGGTGGACTAGTGTGTCAGTCTTTCATACTGGAATGCCACTTTGTACCATGAGGTACATAGGATTATCCTATCAGCCCAAATCAGAGCAAAAATAAATTAGAATTTCATAAAATTCTAAGTTTAATAAAAAAAGCCAATTGAAGGATCTCTTGGTATAAATGGGAATAGCACTAAAAATCTATAGAGAATTTTTCAAGCAAACTTTAAACCCACTGAGCAGAATTCTGGCTTTGCTGAAATTCTGGACAAAGCTTTCAGGATATCAAACAAGCCAAGATTTGTGCCACCTGTAACCCCATACCCTAAATTAATATAATATTTTTTTCCTGTATGATACAGAAGCATCCTTGTAAAAGGAACTGTACTGGCAAAGCTGGAATCAGGAGTCCTCTGCCTTAAATACCAAGCAGCCAGGGCCCAAACACAGCCCTTCAGGCAGTCAAAAGTGATGATAAGTGTGATATCACCTGCTAGGGGATGGAGAGCTGCATGTGGCTCTGCCCCATCAGACCCTTAGAGCCATCTTATCCCACACCTCTTGCACAGTACTTCAAACTCCCAGATCAGGGCCTTTAATCTCAGTTCACAGGTGCCACCTTTTTCTCCCAGCATGAGGAATGATTCCAATTTCATGCAAAAATCAATCCACAGCATCAGAGGCACAATTACGGGCTTTGGTCAATGATAACAAATGGAGCTTAAGGAGCCTCATGCCTGGCTGATGTATGTGCCCCACCACACTGCCTTTTGGGCAGGGCTTATGGAAAACTGCAGTTTTCACACAGTGTGGGGTGTCACTGCTATTCCCACCCATTGGCACAGCTGGCAGTCTGTCCCCTCAGGCTTTATTCTTACGGGATTGTAATTTTGTGTTAAACTTTCATTTTTATCATAAACAGTTTTCCTGTTGCTCCAGGGTTTGAGAAAGCAATTTGGCTGCACAGAATTCCAAATTAACCCTTTTTTTTTTTTTTTTTTTTTCAAAGCAGGTTTCTGAAAAGAACAGCCCATGGGCAGGAGTTACTGTCTGGCTGTAAGAGTCTGCTGTTCTTATTCCAGGAGTAGGAATCAGTCTTGATTGGTGTTACCACGTAGATTTTGAGTTTCAAAATCCTTAAGGTCAAGACCATGCCAAAGGTTCCTTCTTTTCAAATGCAAATATTGCATCAAATATTCAAGCCAAAAGGTTCAAAGACAGATTTACTTTTAGGATTAATGAGAAGGAAATAAAGCAAAGGAGTAAACCCAGATTTATCAGGAAAATCTGAGCCAAGCAAAAGTGAAAATGTAAACCCAAATGCAGTGGTCAATAAAAATACTGACAATACACTGTTTCCTATATGCAAGTTTTCAATAGAGTAGTGGTATTCCTCAGACTCAGCTGGTCCTCTCTGCTCCTTTGGAGCCTTATGCAATGAGGCATAAGTCCAGTATTACAGTCCTAAATGATTCCAGGGTTGACAAGAGCTCTGGCCATCCCTAATGCCTTTGTTCATCTCTAATTCACTAGGGAGCTAACTCCTGATATTTTTAAATGGCAGAAAGCAGTGTTAGCCTTCTCCACACCAGCTACTTATCTGTGAAGTCATACCAGAGAATCCAAGCCAGGATATTATCTCACAGCACAGTTTTTTATCTCACAGCTTATTTTTTTGATAATACACGTGCCAGGCACTACTTACCTCAGGTAACTACAAATTGGGACTGTAAAGGTTAACGCTACTCTAGGTAGGACTGAAAAAAATCAGTGTTTTGGATACCACAGTGGAGTACATTTTCTAATGCCATCACTGATCAGACATGAATGAACCAAACATGACATTTAATGACATAAATGAGCCAAACATAGGCCACTTTTATCTACTGCGCAGTCTGAGCATCCCTTAGTCCCCTCAAAATCCTTCCTTGCTGGCTGCAGTGGCAGTGTCCATGTCAGGAGCGCTCATCTCTGCACCCCTCTGTTGTATTGAAACCAGTGTCTCATGGGACTGTGTGCTTGAATCCACCTGAGAATTAGCCCCAACGTTTAACAGCCCCTGAACAAAATATTTAGACTTTAAATAAACTGATCAGAATACTCCCCAAGTATATCATTGCTCCAATATATCAGCTGTATGTTGAATTTGTCTCCAAGAAATGCATGTAGCTCGAACAAATGATCAATCCTACCCTTCCTGCCAATAATCAGACACTATTTTGTCTAAATCCTGCATAAATCCCCGCGCTTTTCCATGCCATTCATAATTTTTTTTGACTGTATAAGGCAATGCTGCTCAAACAAAATTTTGCAAATGCTAAGGAAGAGGGGAAATGGTAAGAACTGAATGTTAAGTGGTTTTAATGATCTTTTAAAATTCACTTCCTCAGCTACACTCTGTATGGCTTATTTACTGAATCGTTTCTAATGTGCAACACACCTGGGTCCTGCACACAGCATAGATAAATCACTGTGTTTTAGGGAGCTGTAAGAAGATTAAAGAGGGAAAAAGCTGGTCATTAGGAAAGAAACAGGTTCAGTGCATTTTATTTTTTTAAGCATGATACTGTGAAAAATGACTGGAATATTTCCAGAGTGAAAGAAATCAAGCAGGCGTCTAAAATTACAGGTAATGGTGTGCACGGAGGCTGCCACATGATTAGGGTATTCTTTTGCCTCATAAATTGAAGAAAATGTGTTAAGATGAAGTACTATAAAATGGTGATTTATGAGAAGTTGGGGAGAGATTCTTGAGCTTTGACTTTAAAATGTTATTTTTATATCCACTAAGATTTCATTTTAATCTGTCTTTATGACAGATTAGATTTATTGGAGCCCAAGTTTATATGGATTGGTAAAACAAACCTTTTTAGGTGCAACAACCTGTAGATATATTTTTGCTAGTTTTCAGGTAATAAACCAGGCAGTTCATCTCTGCAGGTGGGGTCCACTGAGTACTTCTCCTACCCATTTGTGCTTCAAGCTGACAGAAGGGCATCTCCTCTAACCTTGCTTGCTGTCCACCTGAGAAATTCCAGGTGCAGCTGGTATAACAACCGAGGGCATCCTGCTGCTGCCATAAGGGGCAGGACCTGTTGTACAGGGCTCTGGGAAAGGAAAAAGCTGGGAAAAACCTGATTGCCTTGGTTACAGCCTTGGTACAGGAGAAGGTGCTGAAGGGTTGGAGGGGGGAGATGGAAGGAGCAGGATCTCTCATTGGACTGACAGGAGCGCAGCTGGATGGCTCCAGGTCAGCTAATATTTAAAAATAAGTAGGATTTAAATAAACCAGCTAAGTAGATTAGTGTTCGCTGTTGCAGCTGCCTGTACTGGCAAAGGGTGGAGCAGAAATACCTCTTGAGTAGTTCAGGGGCTGGACCCCATCTGGATGTGCAACTCAGGTCACATTAAATGTGGAAAAGAGAATAACTCCCATTATATTCAGCTTGAAGTGACCTGTTTGGAGGGTGTTAAGTGGTTGGTTGGCTGGTGGTGGTTATGTCTCTGGTTAAAAACCCCCAAGCCCCACAAATTAGCTTGTGTTAGCCAGTTTGCTTTCATAAGAACCCTCCTAACCAAGGGACAGAAAAATGTTATCACCTTAGCAGGCATGCAGAGCCACAGCTATGGCTGGGGGTGTAGAAACTCTTCCATTAAAAAAGGTTTCTCTTTCAGTTACCTATTATTGAAATTTTTCAGGCTGAAATTTTCCAGGTCTAATCATAGCCCAAGGGTGAAGTAAAAACATTTCATCGGTAGCTGCTGAGCGCTCAGCGCTTCCGAAAATCAGGTCATTCATTGAGATGTCTTAATATATACTTAAGAGCTGATTTTAAACACCTCTTTCTGAACGTATTGGCCTTTCAGTCAATCTTTTTCACCCACTCATCAATGACTAATTTACATTGATTTGCACAGCTCCCCTGCATTTGAAAAGCTCTATCTTTTAGTTTGTCCCTTCTCAATCATTTATGTCTTAGGACATCAAGATTTTTTCCATAGCAAGAGCTACCTCAGGCCAAACAGCAATTTATACCCATTATGCTTTACAGGAAGATTTACAGGCTTCTGGGTTGCCCAAAGTAAGTTTTTAGGGCTAACCCCTAGCCAATGTACATACTTAATTCTGTTCCTGACAACACAAGCCCTCCAGCTGACTGAATCTGACTCCATTTCAGAGAATGTAGAAAAACAGTGACTTGCTTTAAATGGCATTCCCACAGGAGCCCAGACTTTGGTGAACACCTGGAAATAATTAATCGCTACTTTATTTTTAAAATTAATTAGCATATGATTTAATTTAGTTGACCTTCAAATGAAAATTCAGTTCTTATTAAGTGCTAATGAATTAAAATCAGCGTATTGTGCACAGAAACTTTGCTGTGATTGCATAATGGGGAGTTATGCTTCACCTGTACTAAATCCAGTTCTTTTTTTACATTTGCCTGACAGAAAGTTCTATCATTAAATCAGGTTAAATGGTAATTGGTAAAAGAGGTAACTGAGATGAAAATGCAAATCACTCTCTCACACGCATGCATGCATGTGCATGCACACATGCTCTATTTAGCAAAAATTAATCACAGGTTCAAACCAATCTATATATACTATATGGCCCATTTTAAATGAGTTTGTTGCCCCAGCACAATCTTGTACAGACAGGCATAGCAGACTGAGTGCAGCCTGCCTGATTCGTGCTTTATCTGCTGCATAAACATTAATGACTTTAATCACTTTGCTCTGCCCTTACACTTCATAAAGAGAAGCATCTCTCACTTGAAACGAGCCATGGATAAAGGATCTACTTCCATATGCACAGTAATGAAGCGCCGCAAAGGTGTTGCCTGGAGATGTCAGCTTCTCCTCCCCCCAACCCCGCCGAGAGATGGTACTTAAGCATGCAAGTTTACAGGGGTAAAATTACAACAGTTCTCTGCAGACAGTGGAAAGAGAAACTTGGCACAGATTGGAATGAGAGGATACCTCTACAGCACAACATCAAACATCTTGATATTCTTAGAATATGACTGTCCTTCTTTCTTTTTTCTTTTTTTTTTTTTTTTCCTGTGGACAGATAAGCACTCAAAAAATTCGTTTTGCTCAAAGGCCATGTGCAAACCGGGCCTTTGTGGACATTTTTTTTTCCTGGACAGTGTCTCTTCTACTGTAACAGAAGAGATATACTTTTACATTAGTGTGAGATTTGCAGTCTCACAGGAGGTTTTAATTTGAATCTGAGCCCCTCAAAATGTGATCCCTGCACTGTCCCACACTTATCATGAAAACTGCTTTCATCTTCCCATCCTTCCCCTTTCCTTCATAAAGAAAATTATAAAGATGACTCATGCATGACAAAAATACTAGATCTTCATGGTAGCAGAGATGCACGTGCTGTGTTTTGAATATCACCACATTTTAAAGCAATAAATAACTACGTCAATGGGTTTGCTATATTCTAATCCCAAAAATATGAAGAAAAAAAAACCCAGAAAAAAAACTAGTCAACTCTAATGGGACTCAAAATACTTGTTTTGGTGCACTCACCAGAGCTGACATTTGAAAGACTGTTATACTTCCATAGCAGGCATGGAAACCTCCTATTCTGAGTGGTTTAAACTATGCATTTTGGGAATATGCAGCCTAGACTTATTTGCCACAAATCTCCTTTCACAGTAATTAGGTGGAAGGACTGGGAAAATATAATTTCTCTAAATGCTGTACATCCAGTTCACTTAGTTGAAGATGAACTACAGAAATCAGTATGTTCCAGAACCTGGTAGGTTTTAGCTATGTTAACTCAGTGGGCAAACAATTTGAAGGCTGAAATTTATTTTGGGAGCAGCAGGTGTTTTCAGAAATGCCAGGATTTTGTAAAAGTGCCATTTCCCAAGTGGTAGCAAGTTTTTTTGTAACACTAGTATTCATTTTAAAATAACTCAAAATCTAAAATCACAGAATCATCAAAGAATCACTGAATGGTTTGGGTTGGAAGGGATCTTGAAGATAATCTCATTGCAACTCCCCAACAGGGACACCTTCCACGAGACCAGGTTTCTCAAAGCCCCATCCAGCCCGGCTTTGAACACTTCCAGGGATAGGGCATCCACAGCTTCTCTCGGCAACCTCTTCTAGTGCCTCTCCACCCTCACAATAAAAATCTGCAAAATTGAAAATCCTCTCATGGAAATAAGGATTAAAACCATGGCCTGGTGCATGCAGTGGCCTCATTGTTCAAAATTCTTGGTTCCATTAGAAAAACTAGCAAGCAAATCCCCAAACATGATCTTCTCTTTTCTTTTTTTTTTTTCCTACTTGTATAGCTTTACAAACAAAATATACAGAGGAGAGTCTGTCTTGCTCCTTTTTCTATATCAGATGCTTTCCATCTTAGTTATGAGGAGAGGTAGGACATCAATGACACAATACACTTTGGATCTCTCAGGGCACTATCTCTCCATCAACCTCTCAAGAGAAGAGGAAAAAACACTATATATATTCTTAATGTATCATAGGAAAAGTGAGACCTATAGCACCAATATGACTTCTTTCCTGAGAAGAGATTATAAATACAGTGGGGCAAAAATCTGGAGTGGTTACGCATTGAGATGGCCACTGAAAAGCTTATCAGAAGACTGTTGTCTTCGTAGTCAGGAACATGCACTCAAAACAATACCAAGTTGTTGGGATCTTCAGTACAACTGCAGACAGCAAAGGAAAATCCAAACCCAAGGCCTCACTGTGAGCCTCACACTGTGACACATACTGTAAACCTAGCTGATGGGGACTCGTACAGATACAGGATACATAAACAATGCCAAATGTCATCAAGACAAGAGAAATTAATGACAGGCAACCAGCAGCCATGCTGGGACTGAATCCATCACTATTTCTGCCGTCCTCTAGCCTTGCCACAACTTCAACCTGTGAAGCAGCAAAAAGAAGTGCTCCAGCAAGGGTTTGTGGCTTCTTTTTTTTCCCGTGCAGGATCAATCAATCAGTTAAAAGAGCCCTTAAATCAACCTGCACAAGGCTTTGAACTCATAATCAGGTAAGTATGTGGGCTCTCCAGCACGTGGCTTTGGAACAAAAGGGCAGGATCTCACACCCTGTCACACTTATCTAGAAAAATGAGAAGAGAGTCAAGCAGTGATGCTGAATTAAACATTAAATCTTTTAAAATAAATAAGTTAATGGATGTTAATAATTATGTTATCTCAGTGAAATGCATTAAAATTTTCTATTAGTCTTTCTTGAAGGCTGTACTGATGAACTGTATTTATCATAGATAGCGTAACTCCTGTTTTGAATTACCAGTAGCGAACATTTTATATATCAGCCAGGATTTTTCCTGACGTACCCCCACAAAAATGCCAAAAATTGTAGACTGGTACAGCAATTAATAGTGTGATTATCACAGAGTATCAAAAACAGTACAGCTGTGCCCTGGTTCCTATCTGTAAACCAACAACTCCACAGGAAAAATCTCAGCTTGAAACATTTAAATTAGATCATCTCTCTTGTTTCCTAAACTCCCTGTCATTTGGCCCTGTGACACTTTTAAATATTTATCACAAACTAAATGATCTGAGTGCCCAGCACAGTCTGCACAAGATAAACAGTACTTTCTCCCTCTCCATTATGACTTCATCTCCTCCTGTCTCCTCCTGATGTGTTTATAGCTATTGTGTTTTTCTTTTCCTGCATCAGGAGAGCACTGAACAGGGAGCTGATTTTGCTGAGATAGTCATGCACACTTAACTTTACGCCTGTGAGTCATCTCAGTGAGCCCAGGCTTTAGGCTTATTTTGGAAATGTCATGTATGATATTTTAGCATTAACTCCATAACAAGGGGACTTAGGAATTCACAGTGTCACTCCTAACCGGCACAACAGCTGGTGTCAAGTACTTCATTACAAACACTTTTGTAAATGTAAATCCAAGCATTTACCTATTTCTGTATTGTTCAACTGTGATTTGGGCAATTTCCACACAAAGGAAAATAAGGCTTCATGAAACGTCCACTTGGGACTGGGTATTTCAAAACACAATTTCCAATCTGTACCTTTATCCTCACTCAGCTCTGTGTCTTCTGATGGTGATAGGCTGGCTGCAGCTGAAGGTTTTGTCTCATCTATAGGAACAAAGGAAATGAAAGAGAAGTTATTCATTAGATAGCAAACTGATGGACCACTTTACTGAAAAAAAAGTGTTACGCCTTACTGAGGCAAGATATTAGACTTGAATTTCATTTACTGGGCTTCCATCCATTCACTGGCCATTACTGATCTGATTGTCTTTCCTAAACAAGAGGTAAACTTACATTCCAACACTGCCAGATCAAGTCTATATTTCAATTCCTCACAATACAGAGAGAGAAATAGCTATTGGTTTCATGGGTAGGCTGGTGTTGCTATTTGCTCTGAAATTCCTTTTTTCATTTAATCCATCTACTTTGAGAAAAAACAATTATGCCATTCTTAACTTTAATCATGTCCATGAATCCCATTGAAATCCAAATGATTAAATGCAAATGCTTTCCTGAAAATAGAAGCTTTCATAAATCAGGACTGAAAATTTAGCAAGTCCCTAAAAACATGTGGCTTGGAGTTTTTTAATGGTAGAGCAGGCAGGTAAAACTACTTCAGTTAATAGATACAAGCGATACCTGAATTCAAAAGAATTTTTAAACTTTCGCTGTTGCTTTTTTTTTTATAGTTCTAAAACCTTTATAAGCTTTTGTTTTCATTTCTAGGCTTTCATTTCTTTCAAAAGACTTGTCTCTGATGATTCTGACAATTTTTTTTTCCTAATATAGCCATTGAGTATATTTAACTACCTTGAAACAAGAGCTCAGAACCACCTGCCATGTTGTTTCTCCATGTGTTAAGTGTGAAGTTCATTGATGATAGACTTTAAAAAAACCCCACACATAATAGCTGAAAATTTTCAGTCTTCTCAGACTATTACTGCTTTTTCACTAACATAGGTTTCTATATAATATATATTTTTCTCTATAATATCACTATATTTTTCACTATAATAAGAATATATAAATATTCGTGTAATGGACTGGGTAAGAATACAGTGTCAATTTTTTTGTCCTATATTTTCTTTCACAGTATCAAGGATATGATTTGTCCCACTCAGATGAAAGTTATGCTTTTTGGTTTAGAAAATACCAATAAGAACTTTAACATTTAATGGCATTGCTCGTAACAGCGATTGCTTGTAGCGTTTAGAAATGTTTTAGGCATACAACCGAGGACACTGGAAAACCAGGTAACCTTCCAGTGCCAAGAGAGGGCACAGAAGGAGCAACCTCAAAGTTCCTGGTGATGCTTTTTCTCTGCAATGCATAGACTGGAAAGCAGCAGCAACTCATTAGGTGGATGTAACTAACTCGAGGTAATTGTGCCCCTCTGTTCCTGTCACTATGTCAACCAGGAGGGATAATTGTTGAGCCAAATAATTTTTTTCCCTGTAACACCGTGTGTCTGTGGCCGAAGAGGTGATTAATGGGCTGTGCGTGGGCACAATGCTGTCTTTAGGCTTATACCTAAACCGCGTTCCTAAAGAATGACATTTTCTGGATCCTAGACTTTAAATGTCTGGATCTTTTCTCTGACGCTCTCCCTGAGAGTAACGAAACATGACTACCAATGTAAGATAGCACAAGAATGTACCCCATGGCTCTGATAAGCCAGCTCTGACAGCTCGTATTGCTACAAGTTGTAATGACGGTTTTGGGAAAAACACAATGCATTTAAGACACCTACAGTAGCGCAGTAATAATTCTGAGAGGTAAATATTCCTTCATTCTCTTGGGAAAAAAGAAATGCATTTAATTCAAACTGTTTTGTGAACCAAAATACCAGGGAAATACACACCCCATCAGAGTGACTATCACTGACAAGCACAGGGGGCTGTTTTGGGCATCTGTAGATGCTGTAACTGAGTTTAACAGGAACCTCTGCAGCTGCAGCCAGGAGCTCTGGGCAGTAGTAGTTCTTAGGTGAGCTGGTAGCCAAGCAGTACATGGTATGGTTAAAAGCTCAGTATTGCTTGGAAAAAGATATGCCCCAGCCTAGTCAGAGATTCAAAACAGAGTCTCGATTCCGACAGAACAACTCATTCTTCTCCCTGGTCCCCTTTACCTGTTTAAAATATGACTAGCATGAAAGTGAAAAACCCAGGAAAGGAAATGTGGTTGCCCTCCAGCATTCACGAAACACCACTGCATGCTTATCTTGGGGAGGATAAATTTTGCTGAGGTCCATGGCAATCTAGTTTATTCTTTAATACTGTGTGCCAAGGGCTTCATCTCCCACTGCCTGCCCCACGTGAGGACATACAGAAGAGGTGATAAAGAGGACATAAAACACAGAAGGACTTGAAGCACGTGTGGACAGCCTCAGATGTTAGCACTCAGCTGCAGAAGAGTGACCTGTGGAGGGCAGGCAGTAAAAAGCTGCACTTCCACATACACAGTGCCCAATGCACAGGACAAAAAGGAGGACCCTTGTTACCACAATGAAGGAAGCAGACCAGATAAGTCAGGAATCTAGGCCTTCTAAATTTATCTGCCGTGTTTGCTGACTGGCCTTCTTCAGCTCAATTTCTCCACATATTGAAAACAATCTGATTAAAACAATCTGATTAAAAAGAAGTTTCAAAGCAAACCATTTCATTCCCCCTGGATTAAGTATGTTTAGGCCACATTATGCATTACAATGAGAAAAAACCCAACCATATGAGAAAAGCATTGTGTTACATGTAATATTTCACTAAAAGAAATATTTAAGAATTAAGGGAATATATAGACATTTTGATTTCCACTTTGGCTCTTTTGGTAACTGATTAATTCTAGCTGTCTCTTGCACTGAACAGAGGTGGGCAGGATGAAAAAACCAACCATAAACAGAAAAGAAAAATAGAAAACCTATTGTGAGCACAGAGTGACACTGTATTTCAACATACTGAGCTCACTATTATTTATAAGCATGTCACCTGCAAAACCCCCTGCTTGTGAACTCTGACATTCACTCACAGCATAATCAATATCTTTCTGTATGGATTTAAATTTTCAAAACTGCTGAGACTTGTGCAGATATTTTTTAAAAACTTGAAAATACCTTCTAAAATCTTCCAAAGTTGAGTTTTCATCAAAAGGAGCCTCCCGCCTGCTTCCTTCTTCTCCAAATTTCCTATTCCCCCATTTCTATTCTATGCAGAGGGGAAAAAAATTATTTCTTGCTAGTGAGAAAATTAGCTAGAGGGAGTTCACCTTAAAGGGAGAATGTAGAGCTAGTAAGCTGGAGAGAGAAGTCTGCATTCCTGCACTGCAACACATCCATTCATAATGAATGAAGTTTCGGTCTCTGATGGGAGAATTGCTCAAGATCTGAGCTAATCTGGTGAAAGTGTCCAAACATTCCCCTTCAATAGCACTCACTAAGGTTATTGTTCACCAAGTGGATAAAGCCCAAGGTAGGCCTTTAAGGAGCTGGGCACAAACCTGCTTCTTGGCTCTGGGCCTCAGTTTCATCAGTGTTTTGCTTCTCCGCTGTGCCACCACCACCTATTGAGAAAAACACATAAAAATTATTTATGATACATCTTTTTATTGGTAACAGTAGCAGCAATATTAATTGTATCCAATTCAGCACAAACTGCTAATTTACAGCAAGGCGCTGTGATAAAAGAGGAGAGATGTAAAGGTAAACTGAAAACACCTGCCAACAGGACCAGTTCCATTTAAACCAGGCATGTTTTCATATCTTAGGATGAGGATTATAGATTTTATCTCAATAGGCTCACTGAAAATAATGATACCAAATAAAGGGATGCTTCCCTAAACACTCTCTGCAATAAATGAAATTGTTACTTGAACTTCATCTATGTATTTTATAAAGAGTTTTTTCCTAGGATTATTTTCCTCCAGTAACATTTCCCCAGGATCCTTGAAGTGGCTGTGTTTCTGACTTGCAAAACTCCCTTGAATGCCTATGGAAGGTAAGAATCACCTGAACTGAATTTTAAAGCAAAAGCCACAATGGCACTTAACATAAAGTATAAAAATGCATCACAAACAACTGTAAAGAAGAGAGCAAATCAAACCAAAGTAAGATTGCTAGGACAGAAGCATTTTTCCCCTTTTTACATTCACATTCATTCCCAATTTTCTCTCCTACTTTGCATTCATTATCCATTTTCTACCCTTTTGGAAGGCAGGTAGCAAACAGCGAATTACCCCCAAGAACAGTAATACCCTGGGCAACGTCTATGGCTCTCTTAACCTTTGCTTGCCCTGGTGAGAAATATATTAGGAATTCTGTATTTTCAACGATGGAGAAGGCTCTTTTAGCTTCATAATAATATGAGAGGCTGCAGTGCAGCATGCGGGATCAGATGGGATGGCCACGCTCCCTCCTTTCCAGCACGACGAGAACAGCTGAGTACCAGCCTTAATGAGGCATTTGAAAAACTGACTGCTGAGCATATACACTGGGAGAAAGGAAATTCATTCCCAGGCCTGGAAATAGCTTGATAATGATACACATATTTTTTTGCTGTGATCTTTGGTGGCTCCTGGGTTTTTGTGATTAGAGCTTCTCTAAAGTGACACTGCTAAAGTTCCTCACCTCGCTTTTACTAAGCACATGGAACCTGGTGAAGGGAACTGCAGTGGTCCAAATGCGATTAGGTGGATGGAAGGAAAACAGAGGGAGCAGACAGCACAGACAGGCAGATTACATCTGGTGGCACGCCACATCCAGCTCCTATTTAAAGGCTGAGCTATGATGCTTTCCCTCTTTCCAGCAGGCAATTCATCCTGCTATCCAGCAGATGGGACTAGTGGAGAAGTATTTCCAAGGCTGACCCTGCACAGAGCTGCTCCCAGGAGGAGAGGAGATGGAGCAGGAGTTTGACACCCCTCGCCTGAGATGGGGGAGGTGGGCAGGGTGCAGCTGATGGCCATCAGCAGGGACTCAGGCCTCCTGTCCCTCTGGTAACTCTTTGTCCTGATTCTAACCAGCCTTAATGGGTGACTTGCTGGAGTGATTTCTTAGCATATTAGTGAGCTCTAACCTATTAAAAATCGCATTACATGGATGACCAAAATGGCTTGATAAAACCTGCTGGGTTTTTCCTTCCCCCACTTGTAATCAAAAAGTATTACTTTCAAAAGCAGTGTTCTGCCTGTCCACACACAATAGGAGGACCACATGCAAAATAGAAATCTAGCTGTACTAGAAGATAAACTTTTTTCTCCCCCTCCCTTTTTGTCTTAAAACACAGCCTTGGCACTCTGCAAGCTATGCAGCCATCAGTTCATAAATAAGAAAAAAACCCCTTTTCATCACCAGGATGTGTTTCAAAGGGATAAAGTCACCTACTTCAGGAGCTACAGAAAGAAAAAGTATGTTCAAGACAATCCTATAAAATAACAGTGCAGCAGCACTGGAAAAATCTTTACCAGTAGGTCAGACCCAAGGAGGTTATTGCATCACTGTGAAATGAGCAGCGCCAAAGCATAAAGGATTTAATTATGGTCAAGTGCAACATGTTTCACTCTGTGCAGAAAGACTTTACATTCAGAAAAAGCAGGTCAGACATAAATGGTAACTACTGATATATCACTGAAAATCATTTCAGCCATTACCTTACTGCATTCACAATGCAAAGCTCCATTTCCAGATGATACTTGTTTCTACATCCATTATAACAAGTATGACTATAGCCATGAGTTATTTGACTAAAACCAGGTATTTCAAGAGTTCATTTATGTTTATTGCAAAGGGACTATATCTCTTGTTTAAATCACTTACTCAGAGCAAACTTTAACTACGAGAGAAAGTTTAAGTGATCATCTGGTTCAGCAGACTATCTGTTTTTTCAATCCTAAATCTATTATTTCACTGGACATTCACTGTTTAAAGGCGGTCTAATAGAACAAAAATTACAGGATTCTCAACATGTTTTCCGTCTAACACTTTATTTTGTCCCTTTAGAGAGAAAAATGTAAAAGACTTTTTAAGCAGGAACTTCATCTCTTGTACTCTGACCCACCGACTGACTGGATCGTGACATGAAAATTCATCTCGATCAGCATACTGAAAGTACGTGCTGTGCCTATCAAGTGACTTTGACAGAAATAGAGAGAAGGGAATGCTAAAAAATGAAGAGTGGACAAGTGATGCTCAAGTAAATGACTTGCAGAAGGAAGGGTTAAACTCTGCTTGGCCTGGAAAATCTCTTTATCTCAGGAGAAAGGGAGAAAGCAGAGCACGAATACACCAATAAGAAAGCAAACTATAGGGTGGGGAAGTGACTAATCCCAAAGCCTCTGACAAACAGTTTTTTTCCATTTTTAAAAAACTCTTTTAATGAGTGTCTTCTACTGATGAAGAGTCTTTCTGTAATTATTGCTCTCCATTGGAGCTGGGTGCAGAGCAAATGGAAAGGCTTTAAGAAGCACATGCTTAAGGCAAAGAGATGGAAATATATTTTACAGGAGTAGCAAGCCAATTTTTCCACCATATTTTTACTCACCCCTGGCTCTCCTCTTCTCTAGGCAGAAAAGCCAGAGCCAGTGCATTTCCCTTGAGTCTTCCCCATGACATTATTTATAATAAAAATGTCTTTTCCATTGGATGGCTTCTACAGTATCTTCCATCATTCTCTTTCTACTACTGCAGCAATTGGTGATTGCATTTCCTTTAGGTGAAATCTGTCCTCACAATATCTGCTTTTCTATTATACTGGTAATTGAACAGCAATCTGTCACTCACTCCAAAGGAGATACAGGAAGTGGTGAATGACATGTTGTGTCATTTTAGGCCACCAACTGTAAATGATTTTGAGCCACATCACAAAACAAACGGGAACATCTGTTTCTTTTCCCTTGGCATGACAGTCAGTTCAAAAAAAAAGCAGGAGATTGAGAATTACGGTAGCACCACACAAACAAAATCAGACACTCAAATATATCTACTCCTGACCATACATTTTGCTTTGTCTTGCCAAGCTGACTATTGCCTGTTAGGTTCTTCCTCTCTCTGCTGGGTATTTTCTTTGAGATCATCAAGAAAATCCATGCCACTCCCCCAACTGATATATTTGGTAGAAAAGAGGCTAAACAAGGATCAATCAGCACGCTCAGCAAGCTGGCAGAGCGAGTAGCATTTCTAACTCAGCCTGAAAAGTGGATACTCCGAGAGTGCCTGCCCACTTTCTGTAACAAAGAGGCATTTAGCATGCACAGTGAGGTGCTAGATGCAGTAGCAGCCCCCAAATGAAGCAGATAATATGATAAATAATAAGCCAGCAGTCAGATGGGAGAGGGCTGGGACAAGATCCCCATGAAAGGACAGGGGACAAACTCTCAGAGCAGGTATTCTTCCATTTTCTCTCCAACAGCCTGGAGGCATGTGGCTTTTTACATCTTCCACTGTTCTTGTGACAAACATGGGAAGTCAAAAATATTAATAGCCTGCTGGCCTCTTGGCTCTTCCCATTTCGGAGCTGAGTAAGTGCTGGGTTTGCTCATACATCTACTCCTCCTCAGCAGCACCTTTCTTCACAAGCAACTGGCGACACGCTTAGAGCCAAGGCTAAAGTCAGGGTCTCAAAAACTGGTGCAAAAAGACATTTTTTTGGAAGAAAACAGAATTGTAGATAACGTACTTTTCATTTAAAAGAAGAAATTCTGCAAAATCTGTACAAACCAGTCTATTTTTACCCCTCCAGCACAGAATCATAGAATATCCTGATTTGGAAGGGATCCACAAGGATAATTGAGTCTAATTCCTGAACATAAATGTTATTAATAATAAAACTGCTTTCACTCCTGAGAAAGCTGTACTTATATCATCCATAGGGTGTCACCAATCAGAGTAAGGTTTCTTCAAATGTCGTCCTCCTTCCCAGAGCAGAAATAAAAGTGACAGAGGGCCACCACCTCAGGTTCACATCTTTATCTGTGCAGGCACCACATCCTGGAACACCAGGTTTGATCCTGCTACATCCCTGCATTGCTCTGCCATACAAGTCTGGGAGCATCCTCTGGTTCTCTGGGTGGCCAGCAACCGTGGCATCTCTCTATTGGTTTGGCCTGTGCTTCTTTTTTCTATGACAAATGCAAACACAAACCAAGATCTGTCAAACAAAGGCGCCAGTTTTGATTTATCTTTTTTACAGCACAAAAATATTGCCATGGTAATCATACTAATGACATGAAGTTCCTTCTTGTACAAGAGGGAAACTAATTAATGAGAAAATTAAAAATATAGGCCTTGATCTTACAGCTGTTACATTCTGCACACAAGTAGATAGGCTGGCATCAGTGAAACTCCTAAAATGTGAGAAGAAAGCACACATGTATCCATATAGAAACTCAAGATTATATAGCCTGCAACCATTTTCAAACTGTTCCAGTGGCAAAATGATATCAGACATAAACCAAGAAGCACATACACACAAAGGCCATTATTGCAGAACTACAAACACATTAAAATGAATCATTAGGGTGGTGGCCTGAGGTTACTGAACACTTTCAGTTTGCATTTTAATTTCTTTTAATTAAATTATGATTTAGGTCAGTTTTAATCACTACTTGTATATAACCCCTCTGGGGTAAATTTTAAGAAGGGTTAGTAACGAGTTATCTGCGGTAATTGTTTAATGGAGTTATGAGACTTCTTCCCTCTCTGCTGCTTCAACAATTCACCTCATTGCAGACGCAGCCCTGTGAGTGCACCCAGCCCAGCAAAGGTGTCAGCCCAATAAATAACAGGGTTCCATTTCCATGCAGCATTTTGCCCAGGAGTGTGGGAAAAGAATGACAAAACTGTAGCTTGAGTGGATTATCTCAGAAGTTAAAAATAGCGCTATTGTATTTCACCTATTTAATGTCTTGAGAAACACAAGAGTGTCAGCTAAAGCCCCACTGAAGTCACCAGGCGTGTTCCCCTTGCCTCGCTCCTCCATGGGTCACACACTAGGCAAGTAACTTGGCTTTGATATGCCTCTCCTGGCTAAGGAAGAACAGGGGAGAACAGCTACAGCACAAATGAGGTGCTTGGAAGACAGGAGCACTCTGAATTGCCCCAACTCACTTCATACCTAGACTGGTGGGAATGCTGTGTTTGGCTTTTCACTGGGAGCAATTCTCCATCGACTCAGGTTGTGCAGTACAGGTGCCAGGGAGGGGACATCAAACATTTCATTGCCAAGGATGCTGAGCACTCCTATTTCTGTGACTGTTTAAAACATTATGAAGGCAGACATCTCCTGGAAGCTCAATCTGACCAACATAACCAGAATATGGATGGACATCACACCCTAGATGTCACAGCCCATGCAGAGGACAAAGATAGAACTGGCATTTTGATGGAAAAAAATACACACACTGCTGCAAAGGTATTATCACTGTTATTACAGTGTATAAAAGGAGACAGAAATCACTTATGTGAGTTGATGCATGCTCAAGAGCAGCATGGAGGAGCCCTGACTCCTGGCCCTACAGTTAGTCCTATCCAAGAGACAGAGAAAGAAAGGGACCCCATGAGTGAAGGTCACAATACAATCACAAATTTTGTCATTACTATATCAATTTACTCTTTTTTCTTTCCTGGTATGCCTAAGGACTGACTAACTGCACACCACAAAAGACAGCCACACAGCTTCTTTCCCAAGCTGTCAAAATAAAACATGAGACCTATTACAATTTTTCACAAATTGAGGAAACAGACAGAGAAGCCACAGAGGAGAATACACTCATTAAAAACAGCATAAAATGCAAACAAAATCATGGACCATTTTGCATCAGTGTTTCAGAATGAAGGGACCAGCCCTGTCGTCTCCTGCACTGGACCCGAACAATTGTGATGGTTCACTGTTATTCACATCATGCTTAGAAATGAGCAATGAATTCCTTGACAGATGAGGCCCCTGCAGGTACGCCGGTGTGTGTCACCGTGTAGAACTCTCCTCTGACAACATTGCATTAGTCACTTTAGTAACTTAGTATTTTTCACCTTAGCTCATCTCAGGAGGAAGAAAATCTGCTCCGGAGCATTCAGGGCAAAACCAGGAATTGCAACTGTTTGCCTGGTGTGGTTACACAGACGTACATTAGGTCACTAAAACAAACCCAAATGAGTAAATGGCCAACACAACAGGACTGCACATCACCTGTGGAGGCCAAAATGAGCTGCGTTTCCCAAGTCATCTTGTGTAGCCACTGCACGGCAATTTAATGGAACAGCAGAAGCCACTTCAGTGATGAAAAGATTCTTCTAAGAAGTGTTTGCTCAGAGAGTAAATACAACTCAAAATACAGATAACATCCTGTTTTACCCCTGGCTAAGTGGGAAGTGATCACCCAATATTCTGAAAGCTGTAATCAGTCAAGACAGATGGTGGACTTCAAAACAGAAGTGAAAAGAGAAGCTATCAACCACAGTGGATGGGGGTTAATAGCCACCCTTTAAATATAACCCATCTGCATTAAGGTGAAACGTTTCACAGGCATGTTTGATACACATGCTTCCCAGGGAACTTCTTCTGTAGTACTTTATCTTCATTTAACATTTTATTTAAGGATTAGGTCTAGTGGCAAAAAGAAGGCAGCAACTTCTAAGCCATCTTAATAAGAAGGAGCACTTTTAAGGCTGAGTAAGTGACTGTGTGTTTTTTGAAGTATAATTACGTGTCTTGACGTTCATTTTTAGTAGATTATCAGTGGAGCAGAAATTCACTGAAGAATATGACTGCCCTGTGGGATGCAAAGAAGGAGCGTAGCTACAATTTATCAAATGATAAAGGCCTGCTTGCTATTAACTGCAGAACATTTTAAAACTAATCAGAAGTCAAAGCTAGTTAATATTAATCCATACCTTAAAGAGAGAGACAATCAGGCCTGCACAGTGTTGGTGGGGCCTAAGAGAAGATGCTTTGTACCCCCCTGTGTAATGGCAGCACAGAGCAGCTGCTGTACACATCCCCCCAGCCCCAGAAAGGATGGAGCCCACATCAGCAGAATGCAGCATAAGCCAAGTGCTGTGGACTCTGGTGGTGGGTGCATACACTACATCTCTCCCCGTGAAGCGAGGGAGTGAGCAGCACAGCTGCAAAATTCATGGTATACTGTTCTCGTGGAATTTTGGTGCTGAAAAAATCTCCAGAGCAGTTAATTAGGGGTGAGATAAGAAAGGGTTTATTTTGCCAAGGCTAAGATGTTACAAGACGCCCACAGGCCCTGCCTGAGATGTTACATTTTATGATACCATCCATCCAATCCCAGATGTGTCCACCCTGTGGCCTTTACTCTGGACCGCCCCAGGGTCCACCCCCTGAGAAATGGGTCTGGGGGTTTTGGGACCCTCTGTTCATCCCACCTTCCTCTTCATCAGAGCACAAAGGGTACATAGTTACCTAATTCTTGACCGTATTCTGTGGTTTAGGCCCTGATATGCTGTTCTGCCAACAATCTAGGCCTTGCCTTGACAAAAGACTAAACATCTCTGCTGTGTTCAGGAGTAGGATTGATATAGGGAGCATAGAATGGGGTAAGAGGGTTAAGGAATGTGTAAACAAGGGTGCTAGAGAAAGGGAAAGGGACAAGGGACAAAGGAGGGAGGGGTTGCTGCTTTTAAAACCTACTTATAAAACTTATAAGTCTTACAAATATTCGAGTTAGGGGCTTAAGCCCCCATTAGGGGCTTAAGGCATCAATACAAAGGAGAAGCAGGAGTTAATTGTGTTAATCTCACAATTAAAGGACTAAGCCTGAGTCTTACACACTGAGTTTTATTTTCTATTCCCAAAACTATGTGCTTTTTATCATTGCATGAAAACATTTCTGGGAGAAGGGATGAGGAGCCAGGGTGTCTCCCTCTCAGTGAGCATCCTACTGAATGGCTCTGACCTGCTGGACCAATGAGTTGTCAAGATCAGATGCCATTTCATTTCACCTCATTTCTCCTGTGTACTCCAATCACCAGACTGACATCTCTCATGGACAGAGCAATCACCAAGTCATGCAGGTGCCTGCTGGTGAGCCTGGACTCCTGACACTGCCAAGCAACATTTCAGACATGTGATGTTACCCTTGAAAGACAAGAGCACAAAGTGTGATGACCCCATCAGGCGAAGGAACCAATTCTTATCAACTCTCTTAAAGGTGATTTGTGTTCATTTTGACCTTCCTGGCTTGGCTTATCCATCAAACTTTTCTCCTTCCCACCAAGTGAATGGAAAGCAGATAAAATTCATCCTGGATGAACAACTCGAACAGTCCAGCTCCTCACACAGACACTGAGCCTCAGCACAGGTGATCATGGGAGACCAACAGCCTGTCAATCTATCAGGAGGAATCTGAGCATTCATCTGGGGAGTAGCATTTGAGAAAAGCTGGAGCAAGACAACTTGCAGAGCTCTAGGTCTGTCTTCACATCCCTTGAAGGAGGGCAAGGAGGGTCCTGACCTCAAGAGGGACAGAAACGGCTTTTGCTGCATGGACTGATAATTTTTCTGCTGGAAGAGGAGAAGATCAGGCATTTGTGCTGCTGTTACCAGATGTATTACTTATCTTCGATACAATATTGATGCGCACAGCCCATGGTGGGAATGGATTGGGCAGTTCTTGGGCAGGCTCCATGTTATATCTGAGAAATCCCATAAAGAAGGAAAGGGCAAACAGTTTTGCCTATCCCACTATTGGGAAAAATCTATTGCACACCCCATGCTGTTCATTACATATGGGAGGATGTGTGGGGTGGTAGGTAAGAGAAACAAGGAGCATTTTAAATTTTTGGGGTTTTAGGCTTTTGTAGAAATGGTTTGCTTTTGCTTGGTGACAACAATTAGGATGAGAATGGGCGACCTGTGGCATTTGTGCCAACTTGTGGCGGCTACGCTGTGACAAGCACTGCCATTTTGTCTATGTAACTATTTTAGGATTGTGTTATGGAGCTACTGAAGTCAGACGTGCTCGGTTTTGTTTAGTGCCAAACACATCTTGCTCACCTGAGACTTTAAAATCACTCAATCATTGAATACACCTGACTGAGGGAAAGGCAAAATTATCTCTGGCTGCTTTTACTCTCCCAGGATGCAGGAAAGGGGAGGGAGGAAAAAAAAAAAGAAAATCACACTGCATGTTTGCACATGTCAAACTCGAAACACTGCAGGGAACCTGGGAGTAAAGGATGTTTCTCCAAGTATCCAGTCTATCCACTTCCCCAGATAGTATCCCTATAATGAAAAACTACCAAATACAGCCAGTGACATGAGAATCTGCTGTGCAGTTCACACTTGCTTTTCTCTATCAACAGTCTGGAGGCAGAGAACAATCTATCTAATAATATAATAACAGACACCATTAATACTTTAGACGTTCAATATAAAATTGCTTTCATTAGCATGTCAAGTGTTTATTTTAGCTTACTGCAAAACAAGCTCCTTTCATACAGCCACTTACTCAACTTTCCTTGATTGCAAAGAGGGTAATAATGAAGGAACCTACTTTCCCTGATCTTCTGTGGAGGTTTGTACATGCACTGAAAAGATATTGCTCTATTACCACTAGCCAATGAACCAGCCTGGCATGCTGGAGAAAAACATTACAGCAGAAATATTACTGTGGAATAGGTTTTAGAGACTGCCACGAGGGCAGGCATGAGGCTGGTAAAATTGCAAGTTGTATTCCCATCTTCAGTCTAAAAGGACACTGACAACCAAGCAGAGGAAAATATATTGAGCTCTGCCTGTGCCTCAGCGTATATTTGTTAAATATTTTATTACTAGTCATGTTACCAAGGGGAAAATAATATCTTATGTTAAATGTAAGTATCTTTGGACTTGCTTCTATTGCTAAAAGCTATGGGTTGGGGTTTTGTGGGCTTTTTTGTTTTGTTGGTTGTTTTTTTGTTTACTGGGGTTTTTTGGTTTTGTGATTTTTGCGTGGGTTTTTCTTCCTTTTTTTTTTTTAAACTTAGGGTACCTAAAGCATGTGAACTATCCCAAAGCCAAAACACACTGAACCATAAAGCACTTCAGTTTTACTGTGAGGGAAATTCAACCAAGTTGACCTCAGGAAGAGTTTGGCTTTATTGTGTTTTATTCAAGACTGTTTATATGCCTTAGCTTTTCAGTAATTCTTTTTATTTTTAAAAGAAAATAAAACAAGAGAACAACGTAGCTTTTTGGAAGTGAAGACAAACTCCTACCTAAACAAAATTACTCAGACATGTAATTGTGGTTCACGTCACATAGTTGGAGTTTTCATAATCTCCAAGGCTCTCCATCAAAAGTTCTTTTAATTACTCAAAACCAACAGCTAATAATTAGATCAGGAGGAACTAAATCTTCTTCTCAGACAAATGTGTGCAAATCCCATTTACTTCAATGGAAATGGCTCACAGGTGTGATACATTAGACTCTAGCCACTCGGCAACTTTATAGGAATTCAGTGTCTGAAGCCCAACTGCTTGTCTCCTCTTCCAGAGGCACAGGTAATACCACAGAAATCCAATCCAGGTTTCTCCCCAGGCCCCTCAGCAAACACTTTAATTACTTATATTTCCCACATCACAACGACTCTCAAGTCTAAATTTAGACTTTCAATCCTAAACATTACAGGTCCAGTTCCTGCCTAAGGAGACGACGGCTCCGTCACCAGCTAGATTAAATCCTACAGCAGTGATTATGTTTTACGGACTTCAATTCTGCATCAGCAAAATCTACTGTATGGCATCAAATTCAAGGAGTTCAGGCATTTCACAGCTCGAGGATAATGCAATCATTCCCTTGCCATACTATTTACTTCGCCCTTCCAATGCATTTATTTGTGCTCCATAAAGTGAACTGTAAGTCACCAGGAAACACAGACAGGCACAGGAAAATAGGAAACTGTATCTAGTGAGCCACAAAAATAGTGAAACAGCATAAGCAAATTTTCAAATGGAAGGAAAACCTCACAGTTTTGCAAAACTTTTTCCTGTTGTTTTGGGGTTTGGGTTTTTTTTTTTTAAAGACACTGATACAATGAAAAGTTTTAGCCACACTCCATGTAAGAATATATCATAAAGCTATTATTGTTTCTCCTGTTCAGGAATATTGAAAGCGACAACACGATCCCACCCGCTGGTTAGCCTGCATACAAATGGACATGTGGTTTGTCATCGCTGAATTCTCTAATCCAAACATAAAATTGGTATTTTAATATCATCTAGGTTCAGTGCAGCATGAAAGGAAAGACACCCAGGCGGGATGAAATTTCTTGGGTCCCCCACACCTTCCCGGCAATGACAGCTACTGCTTTAAGTACTTGCTATTAACAACCAGTCACAATGTTAGTGACAGGATGTTACTAGCAGTTACTTAAAGTGATAGATGTTAACATTTTTCTGCTCTTTATGACTCACACTATACCCCAGTCAGAATATTTTAGGAGCTGAACACACGGCGCTAGGTCAAAATGCTGAAGATTGTGGAGCCACTGGTTGAGGTGCAGAATGAGATGTGTCATTTGAGGAACATTAGGTCAAAGAGAATCCATGATAAGGAACTGTTATGGATTAAAGATTAAGGTTCATCCTTTTAACTGTTTCACAGAAGGGGAATTTTTTCAGCACTGGGGAGTTTCGCTCTTCCACATATCTGAGAGCCACGTGAAACTGTGCACCCTGAATATAAGTCTTTGATGTTAACATCTTTTAACAACTCTACTAATGAGATACAGATTAAAAAAAGATACTTTGATCCAATTTTAGAACAACACAGACCACATTTACCTCTGTACACATGGACAAGCTGCTCTGTGAAGACTCAAGTGCAGGAAGTACTTTTAGAGGAACAACACAATAGGCATAATCTGACCATGGAAACTACACTGCATAAGGTCTAGAGAAATAAACACTACTTGAAGGGAAAGGATACAGCAAAAATTTCTTGTAGAAAATGAAAGTTGTGTTTTGCAGCAGCTACCAACTTAACCAACCAGACTATGACCCAAGCCCTGCACAACATGCACTACATTTGGTTTTATTAATTACGTAAAGTCAGAACAGGTTAGAGATAAAACAGCTGCAGTTTATCAAGATGTATCAGCAGTTCCACCACATAAAAATAGCATTTATAACTGTGAATCTTCCTTGGGATGAAATATACTTCAGAAGACTTATTATCTAGGACAAAAAGAACTTTCCAAGTATGTGCAAACAGCATCATTAACCGAAAGTTTTCCAGTTCTTTCCTAAGAATTCAAAGTAAACTTTTCCAAATGTAAAACTGATTAATAGCTCTGAAAAACTGTCAGACCACCTACCTTCAGCATCATCCTGCAGATCCTCAGGCTGCTCTGCTTTGCTCTTTGTGGGAGATGGAGTTTGGCCTTTTTGTTCCAATCCTTATTTGAACATAAAAAATTACAAATTTATGTATATTACTTTTGAAACTGTTTTAGTTTATCAGAAATTATCCTGTGTGATACCACAACTATAAGTACATTTTATCTCAGCGCTCCATTCAGTACCCAATGCCTATCTTTCTTTATTAAAATTAATTGCTGCATCATTTGTTATAAAAGTTATAATAGGTATCTTTCAGCTTGGACTGGACTTTCACACGACAGCTGTGAAGAAAGCTCACACTGAAATAACATACTCCTTCACAAGCTCTTAATCTCTTCAAAAATAATAAAAAAATAATGTTGTAATTCCTAGTTCTAGACATAGTATATATTCTACTGCATTATGGAACCATGGAGAAATAATCTGAACAAAATGATTTTTCCCTCTCAGCTCAATTTTCCATTCATGGTTGTAACACAGTAACAAATGAATATTGACTGAAATTAGTAATGAAATGAAAGGTAGGGAAGCAAGTTTGATAGTGAAGTAAAGTTAAGGAAATTAAAGCTTTACAAGATAGAAATGTTATGGCTGAAAAAATCCATTCCAACCAGTAAGTAACGTGAAGATGGAGGAAAAGGAGTAAAACAAGTAACTGAGGCACAGTCAAGTGTGAGATCTCCCTTATTTGTAGGAACTGAAGTTCACAGTGTTTAATATCAGGTGATTAAACTTTAAAAACTATGAACTTTTTCTACAACATTTTCAAAATATCCTGTCATCTTTACATAAAGGATGAAATCACTATTTGTTTTCTATGATACACCTTGAGGCACAAACTGGTAGCACAGAAAGCCCGTTAGTAAAAAGAGAGTCCAAGCTCGAAATTAGGCATAAAGGGTATTCATAAATTAAGACGTTTAACGAAAGCAGGTTCCCTAATTAAAACATTCTTCAAACATCATTGCTTAACAACGAAAGCAGCGACTGGCAGACAATTAAAACTCAATTCATTGCACCTACTGAATGTATTCAACCGCGACGGGAAAATGACTTTCTGTCATTAGACTTTCTGTTAAACCTTCTGATTCGTTGTGGTCAAAAGAAAACATAGTTTTGTGCATGATGCAAAGAAACCTTGACCACTTGTAACTGGGAAATTTAGAAAGAAGTGACCTCACTTGATTCACCCTTATTGCCTCACCATGAAAAAATGAGAATTATGGTACTACTTCAAACTGATTGGCTAATTAATAACTGGGAAAAAACTATCTACATGTGTATTATATATTGCTTAAGTGTTCTGAAAACTCCCAGGGTCTCTTCTGCTGTCACACATAGCCCACTCAATGATCTACTCTTTATGCTGGAGTTTCTTAAGAGATATTTTGGCAACCAGATACCTCATAAAGAACTCTGCTCTGCTAAGAGCAGTAGATTCTCCCCTTTTATCTTCTACCCTTCCACAATTACATATATCTAGAACCAAAGTGCTGAAAGTTTCAAACCAGGAAGTATGAAAGTAGTAAGTGAGGATGTGGAAAGGGAATTTGCAGGGCCAAGGGGTAGTTGGACTCTACTGTTGGTAGGTAATCCTTGTGGGTCCTTTCCAAATGAGGGTATTCTATGATTCTGTGAACATTATGTTCATTCAAGAGACAGAAAACAGAGTGAATCGTTGGCTTTGCATGGAGCCCAGGGAAGAAAGAAACATCATCCTGCCTGCCCTCCTGAGAAACTGGTTATTCTGTACTTATGCTCAAAAAACCCAGAAGAACTACGGATTGGAAAGGTGGCAGGGTAGCTCAAAATGTCAGTAAAAATTCCAAAATGGGGATCTGGATGTGAGTAATTAAATTCCATGTCACTTGCTTAATTTTAAGTAATGAGTATTATGCAAAAAAACCCACAAACAACGAAAGACCAAAATGAACATTGGTCTTACAAATTTCTATTAGAATGGAATTTCTCTTTCTTTCTAGAGCTCCATACAGCTCATGGTATGAATTTACCCTTAGCAGTCGGTAAATAAAGCCAGTTACTGCAGAGCAGAACAAGCTTTGAGGTTTGGCTTGGTACCAGGTGGTAGAGTGTTCCTGACAACACCTAATACAGGACGTGTCATGTGTCATGTCATCATGTTTGCTCATCTAAATTTGAAATTAAAACACAATATTTTGAGGAAAACAGGAGTTTTCAAGTGCTAAGAGGAATTTCTTTCTGGAGTGGTGATAATGTAAGAGTAACCACCAGAAATACCGTGGGGAAAAATACAGGCGAAAGCTGCCAAATAAAGACATGCTTTGTCAACCCTTTAAGGGGGTTCCTCAGGAGCAATGCTGATAGAGGCCAACAAGAATTTCAATACAAAAGAGAGATCCTGTAAATAACCGGACTTGTAAAGACTGATTCCTGCCAACACTCTCTTTAAAAAAATAACTTGAGTATTTATAGTGGACCATACCAACATATGGCTTCTTTGGGTCCAATGCCACTCTGAACTTTCTGCTACATTCTCTCTTTTGGTTGAGAATGGTTCACACCAGGGGACTGAATCAATAGAAATGCTTCAATCAACACTTGCCCCTCTAGTGATGAATTTTATCATCCAACCAATCTGTGAAGCTTCCTCCAGTCCCACATGTCAAATGTCAATCAAGTTTAAGTGCAAATGTCCAGCCTGGTCTTTCAGGACTATCTGAATACATTAGATAATGTAACCAACATCTTAATTGACAGCACAAAGAAGGAGAGGAAGGAGGGCATGCATTCAGAGAAGTCAGAACTGTTACTATCTCAAAAGAAATGATCTTTTTGCACTCTATAAAGAACCTTCAAAATGCTCACAAAAGGATGTAAAGGCAGCATCTCAGGAGAATAAGATTTCAATCACAATTTCACTTCTTTTCAGCAGAAATCCCTCATTCCAGAGACAGAAAAGGACTTGTGTGGGCTTCAAAATAAAATCTTTCTATCATGCTCAAAATACAACTCCTAACCCTTTCAGCTCTCCAATTGTATGTATGTCCTTCATAACAGTTAGCCAAATATTACAGCATTTTGTCTGCAAATTTCTGATTAAAAACAGCACATCTAGTCAAGTGTCTGAACTGATCATATTTAAAGCTTTTCCAATTGTGATCACTTGTGCAAAAAGGTTTCTGAGCTCTATCACTGGGAGAAATGTTTCTTCTTTACAGGCTAATTCAGAGTGTCAACAAGTCACTTAAGTCTCACAGTCTGTCTGCAAGTAACCTACTCCCAAAATCCCTCACAACTTGCAAATTTGCCTGGTTGCAAGTGATTGCTATTTTCATCTCAGGAAAATGGAGATTATTCCTCCAAAAAACAATATCCAGGTGTAAGAGTGTGCACACAGTGGAACAAATAAAGAAATTCTGTATTTATACACTCTGATTATAGCAGAGCTTTCCTCATTAGTGTGAATGAGATCCTTCCTCTTGCTGTTCTAGATGGCTGTGGCTAGTAAGTAATCATAGGTGGCTAATTAGGATGGTCAGGATAGAAACAGGATAACCAGCAGGGCATTTACTAGGAACAACTATTTGATGGGAAATGACAGTAGTGTGGCAACAGACATACAGCTGAGGTCAAAAGGTTTGTGGTACCTGGCAGAGAGTGAAGCTGAACAGGCTGAGGAAGAATACAGATTGGGAACTGAAACTCTTTCCTGCATGTTTATTTTTTCATTAATCTTTTTTTTTTTTTTAATAGTAAGAGAATTAACTGATGACAGTGCATAATAATGTGATACTACTATGTAAGAAACTCCTAAGTAGCACATGCTTCTGTAATTTCCCCATGCAGTCCATAATTCTGGCAGTATTAGGGTTTATTTCACACACTTCTGGGCATGGATACGTGAATCTATGGGTATAAAAGTGAAGTCCTTCAGAAGTTAAAGTTTAGAATAATCTCCTCTTAATAGAGCTTAAAACATTAAAGCATTGTGACTCTGCAGTGTTAAATCACTGAAGATAAAGGTAGACAAGATTACTGAGTCATCTGGTCCTTCTCTTGGCTTATGCAGGAAATCATTTACAAAAGAAAGCTGAGATGCAGAACTGCACAGGTTTGTACCCACTATTACTCTATCTGCCCTTCTGACTCAAACCATTCTAACAGCAACTGCATGACATATGATAAGATTAGAGCACTTCGAATTAAATGGTGCCATTAAGTTCAGCAGCTGCTCCAAGACACAGCATCCAGAGTAACAGACTGATGGGTTAAAATCCCACGAGTCAAATGCCATTAAAAGAGTGGTGTTGAGTGTGTATATTTAAAGAGACTGGATTATTTTTATTTTTAAATGTTTGTCTTATTCTAGTATGTCCAATATATGCAGTGACGTTATGTGATTAACTTGCTAAAATGATCGTTTGTGGTTGTTGATTTGATAGCATTAATGTAGATATTAATGGATATTATCTGGCAGATGTAATTGAGATATTCCCCTATTTATTTTTAAGAGGAATCATAGAAAGAAAGGCCTTTCTGTGGGTAATGAGATATTTGCACTTCAGGGTGGTAGAAACACAAGACAGATTGCTTTCATAATGCATCTATCACTCAATAATACACATATTTGGTCATCTGTTATTCCTTACTCCCAGTTAATTCTCTTTTCCTAAGGCTTAATCTGGTGTGCACTGAAGCCAGTGGACCTATTCCCACTGCCTTCAGCTGTCACCAAACCAGGATCAGGTTTTTTTCCTCTAATTCTTGAAACCAGGTTTAAACTAGAACTGATTCTGTAACCTCCGCCTCATCATCCAACTGCATTCTCCAAAGGGCTTGTGACCCTGTGTTTCTCCATGATTTCTCTTGGTTTAATATTGGCCCTCAGAAACAGCCAGCCAAAAGGAAGTTGGAGGCACTGGAATTTAGGTAAGATTTAGAAGATTTCAATCTCTGACAAAGGTCCTACACATGCATGTACTCTGCAACATGTGCTCTCCAGGAATCGAATATTTCTTTTTCACCGTAAGCACAAGAATTGGAGAAAAGGCCTCAAAGCAGATTGGATATGGGCAGCTCAAAAAACCAGGGTCATCAATACTGGTGCCAACTGCTGACTCCATCTGCTGCAGTCATGACCCATGAAGTCAAGTGGAATGAAGAATGATTATTCAATTAATATCTTGAAGTGGTGACTAGAAGTTACTACTCTGTTTTCCCCTTTGAACATTAAAAAGCAGATATCCTTCAAACTGGTAAAAATCTGAGTATAAAAATGAGAAGTCCCCTCAGTGCAGAAATTATGTATATATTTATAGTTCCAGTAAACACATCCTACAATCATTAAAAAGGCCATACAGAAATAGGTCACAATGGAACAACTTTTGTATATCTGCAACACTACTGGAGCAGATATACAAAAGATGCTTATTTTTAGCCATGTAGGCATTGATTGCTGACAGCCAAGGCACTGATTACCAAAATATAACCAACTGATAAAAAAATAATCAAGGATGTGCTGACAAAGCTCATAGCAGACCTGTGAGGACAGTTTTGATCTCATCTATCTCATACACACAAAGAAAGAGACAGGTAGAGAAATATCTTCCTCAAATGACTTAATTCAGTGGTAATTTCCCAGAGTGGCTATGTAGTTTTACCTAAATTAATGAAGCTGTGAAAGATACAAGGCAAAAAAGAAGAGACTGGCTATTAGTGGAATTGTACTTCTTTTTAATTCTAATTTAAAATGCTTTTTAAAAAAAGTCTCCACCAATGTAATTTGCATAATCTCCATAAAAACAAGAAGGCAAAAATGCAAAATAAATTCACTTATAAAAGTATACATGCCATGATAACTATAAAAAATGTATTTGGAAATGTTAGATGAATGCTGAAAACTTAACTGTAGGATTATCTTTGGCAAACGTTTGCTGTATAAGGACGGCCTTTATTTTTCTACTTTCATGTATGTACGTACAACGATATCAATTACGCTAATTGTATTAAAATTTCTAAAAGTTCCTATCCAGTAATCTTGACACCAAAAAGTAATTATAATTATATGTAATAAAATCAACAGGCCAGAACAGCCATAAAAGAATGTGCTAATCCATCAGCATAACACATATCTATCCGTGTATATCCATGTTTTCACATCTATGCATACGCACCATTCTTCAAGTATTTCTAATTTCTAAGCTAATTAACTGGTTGCATAAATCATCATAATCCATTTGTCTTTAGGACAATCTTGCCAGCACACTGCAAGCCAGCACACTGCTTCAAAAGCTTTTACCTCTGTTTTCTGGCTGGTGCATCTCTGCCTTTCTCCACGTGCTTCTCCTTTCTGATCCCATATTTTTTCATAAAGAGAACTGGATGTTCCTGCACAGTCACTGGACTACAATGGGATCAGTGTCACAGAGACCTAGGGGGATGGTGCACATGCCTGGTGCTGACAAGGATGGGTACTAGCTGGTTTGGAAGGAGAGGCAGAGGAGCACAGGGAGCCATGCTGCACATAAAAGGAGGTCCTTCAGTGCTCAGAAATCCATGTGGAACAAGAGATGTTCACTGAGAAGCTCTAGGTGAGGTCAGCAGGAAAAGTAACACAGTGTGCTGTGCTGGAAGCCTGTTACAAAAAACCTGATCAAGAAGATTAAGTGGATGAAGCTCTAGAAAAAACTAGCAGAAGTCTTCTGAATAGAAGTTTTTGTCCTCATGGCAGTTACCTAACCCTCTGTCCTCTCCTTTTCCTGGTTCCTTGGCCCTTTCTTCCCCTTATACCTGACAGTCATTTCCATTTCAAGTCTCTCTGCATCCACAAACCCTAAACACTGACACTTGTTCTATACAGCAAACTAGAAGGACGAGGAAAAAACTCTCTGAAATATTGTCTAACCAAGTTCAATGTATTTAAGAGTTTGTGGGAGAATTTTGCTACTGTTTCCATTGCAAACAAATCATGACCACTAATCAGAATGGCAAATGACTCAAGAATTGCTCTATTCACACCTTCTTACAGACAAAGAAACTGAAGAATTGTAATTATTTCCCATTCATGTTCAAACTAGATATTGATAAAAAGCAACCCAGAGGCTCATAACAGATGATGACATTAAAAACGTAGTCTTAGCCAGTCTTATCATGGACTATCTACTCTCAGGGATGGTTTACTCTAATTTTGTGCTAAAAAATAGAGATGACGGTTATAACATTGGCCATAGATGATCAGCACTGCTTATCTCAACCAAGGCAATTAGTTTCCAGATTTTTTTCAGTTTGGTTTATGCTTTGGAGAACGGATATATTTTAGCATAAAATATTCTTTACTGACCTGTCTCTTCACTCAGTTCAGTCCCTTCTTCATTAGCATCATCTGTCAAAAAAAATGGAAAGAAAATGGTCACTAAGAATACCAGCAAGCATCTAGAATGAAATATTCCACGTTTCAAATTGCCCATATCTTAGTTCGCCTGCTCCCATTTAACATTTTGCAGTGAAATGTGGAGGTGAATGGGAAAAGGAGGGTCTTACACTAGACTGGTTACTACTAGATAGTAGTAAATGCAGGGAATAAAGACAGGGAATAAAATTCTGCATAATTTACAGAATTCTGAAAATAAGACACGTACAAAATGAAATTGCATTCCCTTTCCTAGCAGAGTTTTTTGTTTACTTGACCAGTTTCAGTTTGCTTTGTTTCCCTAGAACAACTGGCTATGCTAAGAAGAGGACTAACTTCCCAGAAGTCATATCATATCATGAATTACTATAAATTTGCCAGACAGGACTTTGGTTTAAGACCAAAATGATTCTGCGAAGACCAAACTTGGGCTAGCCAGGAACAGAGCACTTGTAATCATTAAGCTGACAGATAAAGAAGGCAGATTCCTTTTGCAAAAAACTTGCATCCTGGTAACAAAATAATTTCTTACCACAAGTTGTTTTGCCAAGGGAAAAAAAAATTATTAGCTTTAGTTAACATCTTGGTAATTCAGTGTTCCAGAGCCTTAATTATCCAATGGAGAGCTTACTGATCAAAGAAGTTTGTGTCAACTATGTTCTTGATTCATATAGACTCCATTTATATTCTTCAAATAGAGCTGGTGGGGGACTTTTTTATTGAGGAAATGCTTTAAACTGACTGAGGGCAGGTTAAATTAGATTTAACTTAGATATTAGGAAGAAAGTCTTCCCTGTGAGGGTGGTGAGGCACTGTTACAGGTTGCCCAGAGAAGCTGTGGATGCCCCATCCCTGGAAGTGTTCAAGGCCAGGCTGGATGGAGCTCTGAGCAACCTGGTCTAGTGGAAGGTGTCCCTGCCCATAGCAGGGGGTTGGAAACAGATAGTCTTTAATTTCCCTTTCAACCCAAACCATTTTGCCTCTCTGCTTTGGGCACGTGCAAATTGTGCAGCAAGCCTACAATTTTTGTCTAAGTCTTAACATCTTTCAAACTTGCATATGTGCATATTATGACCCACCACCATCTGAACCAAAAGGAGTTTTGCAATATTATGAGCAATGGTAATGGAAACTAACAGCAGTATTTAGGTCCTGATTTACACCATAAACTCTGCTGAGATCCAAATGCTGTGACACAGGCTAGGAGGACTAAACTTTGCTTTCATCATGATTTAGAGCCTGAAACTTTAGGTAGCATGAGAACAGAACAACTGGTTAATAATAGAGACCTCCTCTGGGAATTACGTTCTCTATAAGCAATAAATTCAGGAGCATGAGAATTTTCATGGATGTTTTTGAATCTACAGTAGATGGATCTGCATCTATCCTTCTCCCCCTTCAGTCTCATTCCAACTCATGATCTGGAGGGCTGAGCTTCCACATGCCACCAAATGACATAAATTATATTTCTCTTGAATACACTTTAGTCTGGCCCAAAGGATCAGGACTGAAAAAAGTCACTGCACACCTTACTTCCTTTTTCCTTATTCTGCAAACAACTGTTTTGGAGGTGAAAAAGGCACAGAGGCCTCTACTGTACAAATGTAAATTTCTACACAGAAACCTTAAGGAATTTTGACGAGTAATTTTTAAGATAAGAAAATGAAAGCTCTTGTTAAAGCCCATAAGAATTCTGCCATTGACTTCAATGGAGCCAGGATTTTCAACTGGAGTTCTGACATTCTTCAGCAAACCACTCAGAAAACATTTGGTTAACATAAAGATTATTAATTATTCAGTTTCCAATAACATGTTCTTTCCATGGAAGCGTTTATAATGAAACCAGCATGACAAAATTTCAAATTAATCTAAGCCTTGACATTAAATCAGCAGAATATAATATCTTAACATACATATATCACCTGGTCTTCCGTGGAAGTTCTTAATTATAGTTCTGTAAGTGACTTGGAACACAAAATTCCCAAAGCAACAGAATAGCTTCTAAGCTGGTGATAATGGACACAGACAAGAAATCTGATGTTATTAAAAAGTAGGGAAGTCATTATGCAATATAATTATGAAGAGGCAAAGACTGCTTTTGTGAACTAATTGTGAATTAAAGGCTGGGGTTTTTTTCTGGGAAAAGGAACCTAAGGCTCATTGAAAGGCAGTGAAGTCACTACATCATTTCTGAGAATGGAAGTTGGGCTCCGAATTGCTTGGTGACGTGATATCTGGGTCATTGTGATGCCTTTGAAAAATTTACCCCAATCTAGATCTGAATCTGAGTTTCACTTTGGCACACAGCAGTCCCCAGCCATTTCATGTGTCTATAATTCTTACTCTCTCACTATTAATGCATCTGGTGGAAGCGTTTCCCTGTTAAATAGAAAGCAGTCTCTTTCCCTGACCTTGGTGTGGCTGACTGAAGTGATAAACACCATGTTTAGCTGACAGAGCTCTATGCCAAAACCAATTATTTGAGACAAAAACCAGTGTTTTAGAAGTCTATATCCAAAATTCATTCACCTTCCCTCTCAAAAAAAAATGATTTTACAGGTAGTTTCTTGGTTACTGGTTCTGAAGAAATAAAAGAAAGTAAAAATATTTTTCACTGAAGCTCTACGTGCCTAATAGAAAGCAAAATCAGTACCAAGATTGCTATAAATTAGATTTGTTACACCTAGTTTTGTTTGTTTGGGTTTTTTTTTTGTTCCCTATACATTTTCTTACCCCATCCAGAGGAAACCTTCTAGAGGTTTGCTTTGGTTTGGAATATGCATCAAATATGCACCAGTCAATCCCAAAGCAAAATTGAGTAAAACCACAGAAGAACCCAAGAGTGAATTTTTGACAGCAGCAAACACTTCCTTAAAGACATATTGTCAATATTTCTTATCCAAAATCCCCCATTGGAAAGACCAGAGGTGAGATTCTCTGCACCTCTCACCCTTGAAAAACAAGTGACTAGGAAAACAGGCTCTGGTCTGCAGACACATCTTCCCACTCTTGGTTATTCTTCTGGTTGGAGAAGCAGAACGCTGACTTTCCACATGGTTTCCCCATTAAAGCTCCGGATTTTGGGAAGCTCTACCAAGATGACCTTGCTGGAAAAGGAATGACAGACCTTGCAGCCCGGATTGAGAGGAAAAATGACAGTGACTCAACTAACAGCAAGGTCAGCCCATCCCCAAGAAAAGTCACATCGGTATTTAGAAGGCTTGGGACACAAGGAAACCTTCTAATCTAAAATGTGTCATATTGCTGAGAGCACAAAATTTTCCATCTTCTAAGTTGGGCTGCAGTACATAAATTTAAGATATTAGATAGGTGATGTATGGGAGAACAGTTTCCACTGTTCAAGTACAAAATAATTTACAGTTGAAAGCCAACCTATGATTGAAACTCATCCTCTAACTCCCAGGGTAGTTACCTGGGGTAACTATATCTCTAAAGATCAAAGAGCTTCACGTTTGGGAGCAAGTTGCTCAGAGCATACACATTTGTGCAAGTCACAGGCTCCCTGGTGGGGTCATGTACCAAAGTGATGCCTGTGACTCTTCCATTGCCCTCTCCCTTGTTACCTGCTGAGCTCTGGGAAATAGAATAATTGCACCCTATCTGCTCTTACTGACACTGGAGAAGAGGATGCCTTCTTCTGTCAGATCTTTTCTTTTTCCTTTTGCCTTGCTGGTCAGGTTCTTTCTCTGTCTCCCTAGTTGTGACATACAAGCAAACACAAGCCAGATGGCTAAAACCATCAATCGGTGTTAAGATTTATGTTAGGAACAGAGAGGTGAAAGGCTCTAAATACCGCTGCTAATCCCCAAAGCCATTAAACCGCCTCCTCCTTGTTGCTCACGCTTCCATTTGCATTCTCCTTCATGTCAGCACACGGAGAGCCAGTGCTGCACAAACACCTTTTATTTTTAACTGTGCATGCATTGAGGAGCTCTTACACCAGAGCCAGCTCTACGCTGCAGGAGGCTGCTACTTCATCTGCATTCAGGTCCTGCATCCCAGGCTGCATGCTGCTGGCTCTTCCCTGCCTTCCTCTAACCTTTCCTCGGCAGCCCAGTCTCATCCTTCAGGATTTGTTCCTTTTCTCAGCATTTTCTGCTGTTTCCTGACTTCCAGATATTTCCCCGTTCCCAGCCAACCCATGTGTCTCAGTCTGCTCCTCCTTGCAAGCGTGGCTCCATGTACTGACCATAACCAGGGGAGAGCAGAAAGGGCACTGTGGGACTGGACCAAATCCCCTCTGCAGCCTTGTTATGAACACGCTCTGGCAAACACAGCAATGAGATGGGCAGAGCTATACAGGAGGCTGAAGTGACAAGCTGGTGATCATGCTGTCTTAAAAAACCCCAAACAAACAAAAAAACCTGCAAAAACCTTTCAGTACTGAGAGCCACAGCCATCCTCCTGAGCTTATTTGCTATGGAAAAAATAGGAGTCTGGCTGGGAAAGTTCCTGCTGTCAAGCATTTCCCTAGCAGGTATTCCATGATCTGCCTGCACAGTTTCCACTGGAACAACAGCAGATGAGCAACAGTCTCACACTTCTGAGGAAATGGATCCCATTTTGGGTCAGTCTTGAAAAGCTTCTTGTGTCCAGCCTCAGAGGAGGCAGTGTTGTGGGCCAGGGTGATGCAAACCACCTAAACCATGAAAACTTCAGGTTTCCAGCAGCTGAAAAGATCAAGCAGGTTCTCACTCTCCACATTTCTCTCTCACACCTTTCCTAAACTTTATCCCAAAGCTTTACCTACCTGACTACATGATCATCTTCATACCCTTAGCGAGCTTTACAATCACGTGTCTTATGTCTGTTTACAATCCCTACTAGTTGAAAATCACTTCTTTTTGGTCACTGACAACCACTTCTGATACCTAAAAGGAGTTTCACAACAGTGTACAGGCTCTGTGTCCTCCTCAACCTAAGAGTCAATGTTGTTGTAGCCCAGTAAACCCCACAAGAACACAAGAAGGTTTCATGAAGCCCAAATATATCTATATGAGGCTTGCAACAACCTAGGAGCTCACAAGCTCTTTTGGTTGTTTTGATTCCTCCAATTCAATTCTCCACGGGGAGAATGTAACAGACAATAGCCCAGAAAAAGGCAATGTTTTCTCTGAGTAAAAGCAGATTTGGAAATGTCTGGCCGATGAGATCAACTAAACCCAAGCCTGACTCTTTTCTTCTTTACTAGTCAGAAGTTCTATTTTCTATAAAGCTTTCCCTCATCCTCAGTGCTCATAAGATGGAGAAGAAAAAAAAGAAAACAAAAAGGTCCTTAGGAAAAAAGTGAATCTTCTGCTTTGGAAGAAAAAATAGCACTTCTTTTGGTTCTGAACATTTGTATCCTGTAATCATGAAATCCAGGCACTATATAAGCCTCCACCTGACACTGGGTGAGTTTAATCAAATTTTTTAGTCTAATTATAAAGAAACTTTCACTGATACACTCCATGTATCCTGGACATACTGTAGCACTAGTGGTGTTTTCCTTCCCGTGTTGCTTAGTTACACCAGTCCCACAACACCGGAGCCTCACGGAATGTAAAATGTGTTTGTAGCTTTTGAAGGCATATCAAATAGAAACCCTTAGCACCAATCTCCTAAGAAGTTAGGCACTGGTGTTTTTTTATTTTGTCACCACATAGATGGCCTCTTTTATGTACCATATCACTTGATCTGCTGTAAAATACATATACCCATATGAGCCTCAGCTGCACATAAGGGCTATGCAGTAGCTGCTGATCCCACTGTGAGGGAACTGGACAACCTTGTTCCAGTACAGGAAATGGTGCTTGCAGACAGGATCAGATTTGGATTTCTATTTCCCAGATGCTTCTACTTTACACAAAAGGAATGAGGCACTCCTAGGGAAAATAGGTATCAGGTTTTAAAAAAGAGCCTATTGCAAAACTTCCTTATTTCCTCTTGGCCCTAAAATACTGAAAATAACCAGGTTTTGTTTACACAAGTGCTAAATTGGATGCTTATGCAATAGTCACACACAAAGTGGTATATTTTGCTTGTGGTGATACATTTCCAAATACAAGCTTCTAACAAAATCTCATCAGCAACCTAAGGCAGAGGCAATCACATGGAACAAACCCAAATTTAACTGCATTCTTTGAAAACAGAAGCACTTGAGTACCTGAAGTCACTCAGTGTCCGTGGCCAGAGAGGACAGGATATTTTGGACGATAACACAAAATGCATTTGGAGTCCTTTACATGAGATACTACAACATGCAACAGAGCAGGAAGAAAAGATCCCTGACCAAAGATCTATTCGCAGAAGGTATTAAAAAGAAAAAGCCTCTGCGTGTTCATTTTCTGTTGCCAGGCATCCGTGTGCGAAGGGCCAAGGTACAGAAGGCAACAGCAATACACTTCCCTCCCCTTACACCAGTCTCTCCCTCAGCCTAAGGTTACACATAGGCCATGGTGATTAATATCTGTCATTGGACAGTCCTTTGTTGGTGGAGCTAATCCTCTTTTTAACTATATTTAAGACCTAGAGGCTCCATAGCACCTCATAGCAAACATTCTTAGATCCTAACTGTGTGTTGGGTGAAAAACTACTTCCTTTTGCTTGTTTCCATCCTGATTCATCATTTCCTGGGACACCTTGAACTTCTTGTGTTACAAGAGATGGTAAATAACTGCTCTGTATTCACCTTTTTAATTACCATGCTCATCATCTTCCCTGTGCTCTCCCACACTGTTATCACACACAGGAGCCTGGTACTTGCATCTGCATGACCCCTGCACCTTCAAGGATATCCTCATCCTCCTGACACTTTGCTGTTTCAGTGCAGCCCCTATCCAGGTGTCTCCCAGGAACTAGAATGCAGGGATTTGGAGTGAGTGGGCAAATACATAGAAACAGCCATTTCCCCAGACTTCTGGATTGATTGCAGGCTCTGTTGTCAGTCTCACAAAAGGAGACAAGGAAAATGTCTACAAAATGCTACTGGAGCAAAGAAGAGGAGGCTCTGTTTAGCAAAGCAAAAGCAAAAGCTCCTTACAACAGCACTTTTATAGGTTATGGTCCCACTGCCCATCCATACCCTGCTCAAGCTGTGGCAGCAGCTGTCTGACACCCACTGAAACATTCTCACTCGTCTCTGCTTTTAACACAAGATTTCCTCCCCAGATTTCTAATCATTAAATGCTGGCATGGAGTCCAGAGCAGGTTAGATTGCTGTGAATGCATAAATACTGAGAGGTACCCTGGCATGCTCTCAATGGCTTCATACACACGATGGTCATACACCGTCTCATTGCATATTCACCACCTGAAAAGCCAAGAAAGACCTACAAGAGGCAAGACAAAAGTTTCACAGGGCAGAGAAATCAGAGTCCCCTGGGCATCCCAATACAATAGCATAGGGATTGCAGCTCCATCAGAACTGCAGGGTCAGAGAAGTGAGATGCATTTGGCTCCTTCCAGCAAACAGCACCTTGCAAGTTTTGTGAGGGAAAGCAGGGAAGAGAGGAAGATGATGGTCTGACTGCTTGTAGTTTCAACCTGAGAAAGCACTGAATCAGCTCTGAGTATGAGAAGCAGGAAAACCTCCATGGAAATGGGAACAGCAGCTGCAACCAAAACCTTTAGGATGGCCCTCACTGATCAGGAGGAAGAGGTCAAAGTGATATCAAATTCCCCCAAATATTACTCCCTAAGGTCCGTTTCCAGGGGGCTTTGAGCCCTGGTGGTCTTTGTACGCCAGCCAGAACCAGTCAGAAAAACCAGAGCCTTGTGACTTACGAGGCAAATCACTGCCCAGGTGAAACCTCCCATAAAGAAGATCAGGCACTTCCAGTAAACTGCTTGGCACCTATCCACAGAATAAAATAAAGCCCATGAAAAATATTTTGTGGAATACATTCAGGTGATGAATTAAGGAAACGAATCGGCTCATGAACACTGCAAATGCAAATAGAGAGGCCAAATTTATCAAACAAATTACCCATTTGATACAGGATTACTTACTAAGGGCTAACTTATGACTCCTTTGCTCACAGGGAGGACTGCTCCAGCCCCAGTGCAGTCTGCCATGGTTAGTGGAGAGGGAGATGCTTCTCAATACCAGTACAGAAATTACAATCCCTGTTTAGGAGTTCGCTCACGTATTAGTGCAGGGATCTGCCTTTTTAATACAAAGCCCTTCATTCAGCCATTTAGACAGTTTCCAATTTGATTCCAAGCCTGGGAGATCTCTTAACAATGAATTTCCTCTGCAATTGTAATATATTTGCACATTTATGCACAAGCAGGATGCTGTGCATCCTCCTGAAGTAACAGAAGAATTAATATAAGGCAGTAGCTCTTCTCCATATGGTTTGGGTAGGGGGGACAGTGTTTTCATCAACCAGGATGAAAGCAGAAAACGCATTAAATGTCATAACCTGAAATAGAGGGGAGAGGAAGTTTTCTCAAGATGAGGCAATTTCTCTGTATTTTTCCTAACACCAACTGATACGGCTCAAAAAAAAAAAGAACAACCTCTTAGGCTCAGCATCCTTTCATTAGCTCTGAAAGGACACAAGTCTAAAAGTCTGTATCTTCCATCTATCAACTGGTGTAATAAAAGTGCAAACCTGTCCCCTCTCTAACAATTTTTGCAATGCTTTAGTGAAGTAATTTTGTTACCCTGTTTAAAGTAGCAAGAAGTAATATAACCTTGAGTGCTGCAGCTTCACAGGACGGTCCCCCTTATAGCATTATTTTTGTCTAAAGAACATTTTCAGAAAAAATGGTTCTCCTCTCCAATCCACTGATAACAGGTGGTAGATTTAGAAATACTTTAAGCATTACAATTGAAGATAAACCTTTTATAATATACGACAGCCACCATGGAAAAAAAAGCATTTGCCAAAGGTCCTTACAAGATTATCTGTCTGACATATTAAGTAGCTTGGTTTACACAGTATACAGAAGGGAAAAAAAGAAAAAAGGTATCTTTGCCTCCAGCTGGCAACTGTTTACAAATACTCTTAATTTTCCTCCTACAATAGCATCCTAGAAGTAGCTATCACTGTAAGGTAAATGTTGGTAAATCTAGCTTTTCAAGGGGGATTGGTTTTATACCATTTCCTGGTCAGTCTTATAAATATATATATATATATTTAGCAATAAAAGTAATGTCCAGTGTCTGGGCTTCATGTAGAATTCTATTAGAAGAAACAATGCATTCCAAGACAAAAAAAATGGTCTGAGTATCAGCTCTGTTCCCGGAAAGCTCACTCATACTAGTAGTAGCAATGAATCCAGCGATGTAAGAACTACACGTCTGAGCCAGAACTGCAGGCATGGATATTTTATTTGCCTGAAAGATATGTAGCAAGACATTCTCTCAGATTAAGCAGAGAGAATGTTCCAACACAGCTGAAGAGAGGATGGCTGGGCTATCTCATTTCACAAGGAGATAGGACTCAAGTTTGTAAGAAGAAAAAAACCCCAAAACTGTTTGTTGCATCTAGTATTTTAAAACAGTGATCCATCTTAAGGAAAGAAGATTGGTTTTTCTACTGCAACAGTCTTTTCCTACCAGAACATACAAAAACTTCTCAGCAAAACCTCAGACGTTCAACAAAAATTCTGCCTGGACCAGAACTCTTTACCCGCCAAACCAGGACTTTTCTGGACAACCACTGAGATGAGATCCTCTGTCTGAGTTAAAGAAAAGCGGTTCTCTGCTTCCCTTTGGAGCATGCTGCCTCTGGCTTGGGTTCTGTACAGGCTACTGATTACTGAGATCAGAAATGCTGAGACAGTGACAGTTGCTCTGTTACTGCACAGTTTTGCTACATTCCCAAGACATGACATTACTTCGAAGTCTGTCTCTTCCCTCTATATATTTAAAGTTTCAAATGGCAAGGCTCTTGGCAGTTGTCTTAATATCAATATTATTACTTGACTAATTTCTTTGGCATTCCACTTGCAAAATAGGCTTAATGATATGTTCAACTAATGGAACAATTTCCCTGTATCTATGTTCCACTTACTCTAATGCACTGAGGTGTAACTCCAGCTTCATTTCATTATCACTTGACTAGCTCAAGCACTTGCATGTCTTTTTTGGATTTATTAATGCACTGGGTTTAAAGTCATAACTACTTATGTATATAACTCCATGAATATATTCTTCTTTCTAAGCATTTTTGTCCACATCTATTAAAGTAGATATATTTCATTATGTTTCTGAATACAAGACACACTTTTAAAATGCCTTGATGTTTTTTCTCTAAGCTTAAAGCAATACCTCAGTGTTATTCTCTCCTGGGAGTGTTCAGATAGTGTCCTATCAATTTAAATTTAGGGCAAGTCTATCCTTAAAGACTTTTATTTCACTACATTAATAGTTTCACTTAAAAACAAAACCAAACCACCAGTTCCATCAATTTCTTCTAAGTGTAAATATCAGGAACTTATTAGCAAAGGTAGAGGCAGTTGCTAACTCCTTGACTAAGAAACCAGTCCTGCAAAGAGATGGGATAGCCCTACAGTGGGAGAGTCTGCTGATATCTTGTCCAAGTCTGCTTTGTTAAATGCAGATGGCAATTCACGAGAGACCCAAGAAAAGGGAGCAAACAGCAGATACAATGGTCATCTGGTGATCTTCATCCAGACCTTCAGCTGATGTTCTCACCATGTGGCATTTAGGATGGGGCTGACTTCAGCTGACATCTGTAGAAGTGGTGGTACTCTGTGGAAAAGTGTCAATTGAAGACAGCAAAGAAAGTCTGAGATTGTATATTAATTGTTAGGGCACTCCTCCAGGATACTGATTATTTCTCCAGGGGCACTTCAGGAGAGTCATTTGGGAAGCATGTATCTGTCCTGCCTCTCCCTGTTTCCTCACAAGTCGAAGATCTAAGTGACTCCTATAAGAGCATACCAAACTTGTATCTTGGTGATACAAGACACTAAAATAAGACCTCACGAATCCCTGACTACTGACCTCCCCACAGCAAAGCCTTCATTGAGTCAGGAATAAAGTTTTAGATGCTAAACTGGTTCCTTTCAAGGCTATGGCTCATCAGATAGTATGTGCTTAGGTCATTCTGGAAACCAGTAACATTAAGGCATACCAAAACCAGAACCATTAGTGTTGAGAAAATTGCAATGAGGAGTCTATGAAAATGGGTCCTAAGGTCTTTTAACATTCTATACCAAATTATGGATGCTGAGAAGTAAACCAACTTTCTCTGGACAGCTGTAATCTTTGGATCAACCTTTTGCATAGTCATATGCCTGCAAAACACTGGATTTAGATGGTCTCCATCACAACCACCTCTCTGTAGTCACACATCAAAATCCCATTTTTAGTTCAAGCAAAAAAATTGTAAAACCTTTCCATGCACGAGAATGAATATACTTTTAAAACTATGGTACAGCTGATCATCTACATAATGTGGTGGAATGCAATTATGGTTTTCTATAACATGAGACCAAACCACACAGGTTCTCTGTAGGCAGGAGTTCAACAACGTCAGGTTTTTAAAAAACCTAAAAAAGAAATAAATCTTCCACCTTCCTCTCTTTTTGCCTTTGGGCTTGTCATGCTTCCACTCTGAATAATCTACTTGTCTCTAAAACTTTCAGGCCCAAGTGGGTTTTACATTTATAACAACAATACAAGGCTCTAAAGCATGATTTCAAAGGCCTTAATGATGCAGGTGAGCATTAAGACTCTTGATTTGTTGACAAACTGATGTTGTATTCTACTCTGGCTTAATTTGAAGGGCAGAGACAGAGCCAGCAACAGTAGGTAGGGTACTGCCACTTTATTCTATGGGTTGGGGTACACTGCCAAAAAAATAAAATCACATAATGAATGGATTAGACTTGAATGCAGCCTTTGAAATGCATGTTCAGTGTGCTCCAGACAAAAATATTATTAAGCAGTTAGACACCACTCGGTGCTACCTGAATAATTCAATAGGTCTTTAAGTTTCAGGTGTCAATCATTGCAAACTGGAGATTACAAAGTCATCTACAAAAAGCTTTGTTCTAGTGAGATGAGACAGAAATATCACAATTTCCATGCTACCAGCCAAAGTGAAAGGAATAAAAACCACTGTGGCTACTGTAACAACACATTCCTGTAGAATTAATAGAGACTCAGAATACACCAAAGCTCTGCTTCCTATTACTTCAAGGCCCTTACCACTAGACAGACAGACAGCATGAACAACAACTGCCACTTCTGAAGTGGGTGATAAAACAAAATACTAAATACAAAATACTAAAATCTGGATCTTGTCACACGAAGTTGGACTGATGTCAGCGCAAAGCAAAATAAAATGGGAGAAGGTTTAGGGTTGATAAAATTACAGAACACAGATTTGTAATGATGTATGATAAAAATAAATCACAGGCTTATGGGGGGGGAGGATGGACTAACAAATTTACTATCCACAAGGTTTCCTTAAATTCTAGAAAGCAACCTCCTGTGTGAAATGTAAGACGAATGGCTAACATTTCTGAAGTGCTCCAGCGAGAGCCATCTTTCTCCCATTCATTCTTGCACAGGGACAGCTCAAGTTTAAAGTCCTCATTCAGACACAGTTGGGCTCTAACCCCTGTGGTATCTTTTCAGACCCAGAGAAACCCTACCAGCATCGTTAATGAAAGAGCAAAGTGTGTACTAAGTGTATGGAAAAGCAATATACACTAGGAGCTACATACATTAGTGCAAATCATTTTGTTCTCAAGAGTCAAGAGAGCCAGCACCAAGAAATACAGATACAGCAGAGAATGAAGGAGTTAGCTGTACAGAGCATACAAAAGCAGTATCACAAGTAGTTCTGATGGTTCACACATTTTAAATGTCTGCATTTGTCCAGGATCAGAGCCTCTACGTGCAGCTGATCTTTAAAGAAAGTTCTCATTATAATATTTGGCTTTGGAAAGAAGACAAGATGCCAACTGTTGTCTTTTTGCTGCACCCTTTTTTGAAGTCAGATGCTACTTGATTACTATACCTACCTATAGGGAAAAACTCGCCCATTTTCTTCTTGAAAATTTTGTAGTCAATCTCCAAAAAGACACAGAAGATGATGCGATCCACCTGTAAGAAACAAAATGATTCACGGTGAAACGATTGCAATCATCCATATTGGTAATAATAGCCAATAAAGGCAAAGAAACTTTTAAGCCAATACACTTTTATGCTCCAGGCAAATAAGAAAACATCATAGGGATGCGTGTTTTGACTTTATTGCACATCTGTGTTGTAATTTATAAAATAACCTTTGCAATCGCAGCTCACAACTGTATTCTTTGTAAACTGCCTCCTGTTTATGCAAACTGCTCTTGAACACAGTATAAATGACTTCTGGCATTCCAGATGAGGGCTGGGATGCAATGTTTGATGAAAGAGTCACATGGGGGGCTTCTAATAAGCATACAAAAGAGTAAATGGGTAAGCAAAGAGCTCTTTTTCCAATCCTTGTCCGACAAACCTATTTGCAAACCCATTTAGTATTTTAAAATGGCTCTAAAAGGTTTCATGTGGTTTTAATTTACATGAAAACACTCTCGCTATAATACAAGCAGAATGCAGCAAAAAAACAAAAGCTGATTAGATGACAGGTAGCACATGGGGTAAATAAAACATTTAATATGCCATCTACTTCATCACGCCTGAGCATATCAATGAAACCACAGCCCATAATGTATGTACCACCCACCAATGAGTTCAAATAAATTCTTCTGGAGATCACTGTATGTGAAAAGCTTTTCTAAAAGACACCAAAAAAAAAAAAAAAAGCTAAACAAAACAACAGAATTCTAAAGCCTTTTAGGCTAAAAAACACCCACACTGAACTTCAGCCTTGTAATTTCTTTGTGTTATCTGTTTGCACTACCCAGCACAGTCACTGTAGCCAAAACCCAGCTTGGAGGGGGTCTGAGGAAGGCAAAAAGACCATCCCACAGCTGAGCTGGAGGACCTGCAACCCAGTAATCATCTTTTTCTCTGAAGTTCGTAAGAGCTTAATCAGAAAGGGATGAAGCCCAAACAACAGGAAATTCAGCATCTTGTCCTGGTGTCTCCATGGGTAATAAGATGATCTGTCATAGCAGAACTACTCAAGAGTGCCTTTGCACTTGCTAGAAGAAGCATCAGCCTTCCCCCTGCAGGGAAATAGTGGGAGGAACGCTCTCAAAAAATTCCTTCTTTCCCTTATCTTCAGTAGAAAATGCTGGTTTTTTGCTGGAGCTGCTCTTGGAAGCCAAGTCCAAGCCTTGGCTTCAAAGACACTGTTATGCTGAACAGCTCCGGACGTCATTTCAGAGCCCATTTTGGAGCATCCCAGTAGAATACAGAAGGGGATGAGAGCAGGCAAACACCAGTTAAGCTGGAAAATGCCAGTAGCTACTAATAAGGACATCTCTGAATCAAAGGTGACTACAAAACCTGAATGATCAAACTAGTTAGGAAATTTCACAACTAGCGATAGGACAATTTGCACCAGGGGAAGTTCACATTGGATATTAGAAAAAATTTCTTCACTCAGAGTGGTTAAGCATCCTCAGTGATGTGATAGAGTCACCATTCCTTCCAGTGATCAGAAAATGAGTGGATGTGGCACTTTGTGATATGGTTTTTGTGGGCACGGTGGCATTCACTCACAGGTTGGACTTTCACTCAAAGTATGATCTTGGAGCTCTTTTCCAGCCTTACTGATTCTGTGATACTATATGAGAGTGAAGGTACAGGCTATGTTAGTGTTAAGGAATAAAGAGGCTTGTAAGCAGGAGAGAAAGCAGCAGGGCAGAGCAGGGAAGCGTGTTGGTAGATTTGTCAGCAAGAAGACTGCCTGTTGCTGTCTGCTCATATGATTCTCACAGAACCAAGCTGTTCTGTGCATCCCTCGTAAATAAATCAGGCTAGACCTTAAAAATATGCTGGACTGTGGCATCAGCTACTCTTCACAAAGGGTATAACAAAGACCTCGACTAGTTATATGCTCAAGCCTAAAAGCCATACTCATCTTTGTACTCAGGAATTCATAATGTAAATTATCATTGTCCAGAGGTGCTACATTTTAACTACAGGAGAGTTCAGATGATCTTTAAGGTACCTACTAACCCAAATCATTCTATGATTCTATGTTTCTACCTAAGTTGGGTGTTTTCAGGAGGGAGGCCATAGTCAGTGAGTGCTTAAATTACATTTAATGTGAAAACTGGATTAAGATAGTGCTAGGGTGGTGCTAGATTGTCATCTTCTATCTCCGCCTTGTGAGCAGAGCAGATACTCAAGCACTAGAAGTGACAGGCCCAATATATGAACCAGAACAGACAAAAGAGCAAGGATGGAAATGTATAAAGCAGAGGAGGAATGATATTCCCACGCAGAGAAGTTCTGAGTCTCTATATAGTCTCATATTCTCTGCTGTAAATCCTACAGACATTTGCCTCATTCTATATAGTCCAACTTCTCAAGGTGTTCCCTTTATTTATTCAGTGCAGCTGACAATGATAAAACTCCTGCAAATGAGAATTTCTACTCCTTCTAATATAATTCCTTAATTTAAAGATAGGGAATCTCTCTGGAAACAGCAGACTATTTCAAAATTTCTAGCCTCCTGACTGTACACATCCTATATATAAACCTGTTCCATTTCTTCTTAGTGTGAGAAAAAATGCTCTATTTTTAAGTATGCATAAGATATTGTGATGACAGCTGAAATCCTGTGTTTATCTGATTGAATGGCATGTGTTGGCAGATAGTAAATCTGAAATTAACCATATTCTATCATCCTGCCAGTCATTGACTATTTTATCTAACATCCCCCGCTAAAATAACTCGAGATTAGGTAGGGAAAGTAACCCTTGTCCTCACTGTTCCCATTCTAGCTACAATATGGAGAGGTTTAATCCAAGTGACTACCAACCTGCTTTGCCTGCTGGCCTACAGAAGCTCAGCAGGATTTTTAGGATGCACACTTAGGAAAGCTACTCCTTATTCAAAGAGGAAATCTCTCCTCCCATTTGGCTTGGAAATGGCATCTTGATTCGAGTGTCACACCACCCCTTTAGAGAGGGCAAGGAATAACTCCCAGGGACTCCCCCTGGCTGTGCCCAGGGAGCTCGCAGTGCCTTTTGTAGGTGCCTAGCTCCTCCACAGCTGACCAAGCACCACTCAACTGCAGCAGAAGTGTAAAGGAGCTCCAAGCTGAAGGTATTAAAGCTCATCCTTGATTGACAGCTCTTTTTTGAAGGCTGGTATTAAAACCAACCATCCTCTGTCAGAGCCTGATTAAATTCTGGTCGCTTCATGGCTATGAATAGGTGGATCAAAGAACCCCAAAATTAAGAGCACTGCAGCACAGGAAGAAGGGAGTTAAAATGCATGAGCTGTTCATTTACTAAGCAGCTTCACAGCTCAAGGCTGTGAGTATATTTGAATTCTTTTTTTTTTTTTTAAATATATTTTTTTTCTTGGGCCCTGCTCTCCTTGTCAGGCTCTATTTCATTTTGATGGGGATAACTTCCAGGTGGTTTTGTTAGCTACACCTGATAAGAATTAGTAAAATTCTGCATTGCTTACAGAGCTTAGGCTTTTTTCATAGAAACCCAGAATGGTTTGGGTTGGAAAAGACCTTAAAGATTGTCTAGTTCCAATCCTCCATCATGGGCAGCAACACCTTCCACTAGACCTGGCTGCTTCAAGCCCCTTTCAGCCTGGCCTTGAACACATTTTTTGCAGTACAATGGACCTTAAGACCAGGGTTTTAGGATAGTTCTCATTAACTGAAAACTGCTTCACTGGGTATAAAAGCACTGTTGACCTAATAGCAGCAGCACTGACCTGGGTACAAAGAAAGCAGCAAAAACATTTCCTCCTGGTTTCTGCTCATTGGGGTTTTGTTTGTATTTTCCCTGGTGACTTTGAGAGCACTTTGCATCTTGTGAGTTTTCAGTTTACTGGCAAGTTTCTGCACCCTGGGTATGTTCATTCATAGACCACTAAGGGTCTACAAGATCTCCATGGGAGGCTGGGCAGGTGCTCCAGGACTAAATGGTCATCACAGCACGGGAATGATGAAAAGCTGCTGAGGGTCCCACAAACCCTTCCTAAAGGACCCTTCCCTCTACTGCAATGTGTGAGAGGACACTGCATGTGTATGTACACATCTCTGTGTGCAGCTGCTGCTATAGGAGGAATTTATACTCTACAGCTGTATCTATATAAAAAAGACAGAGAGAAAGTTTTTACACGGGCATATAGTGATAGGGCAAGGGGGAATGGTTTTAAACTAGAAGAGGAGTGGTTTAGACTAGATGTTAGGAAGAAATTCTTTACTGTGAGAGTGGTGAAACACTGGCACAGGTTGCCCAGAGAAGCTGTGGATGCCCCATCCCTGGAAATGTTCAAGGCCAGGTTGGATGTGGCTTTAAGCAACCTTGTCTAGTGGAAGATGTCCCTATCCATGGCAGGGGGGTTGGAACTAGGTGATCTTTAAGGTCCCTTCCAACCTAAACCTTTCTATGCCTCTCTATATATTTTAGCATCGAAAATGTCTACGTTTTTATCTCAGCTCTTTTGCTGTGGTCTCAGGCAGGCTGTCTGATTTCTCTGACTTAATTTCTCTATATGTCTAGGGGACAGGAATACCTTGTTCTGCACTTATGCACTGCTCCAAAGAGATATTGCCAAGCACAATCCATAGGACATGCCAAATGCTGTCATAGGTATAGCTATATGTATGCCCAAGTGCCAAGCTGAACATATTGAGCACAGATCCGAAGCAGAAAACTGATCAAAAGCCATTCTAGATTATTTCACCTAATGAGTGTTTCCATGCCATTGCCACCCTGTGTCCTGACAAAATAACAGCTCACAATGAAAACAAATCCAACTGTGTTTCAGCACTCCCAAGTATTTAATGCATGTCCCCAGTACCAGGATATTTACAAAAAGTTTCATAACCATTTAAATCTTACCAGAAAATACACAGTAGAAAACCAATGTAAAATCGTTAAAAATGTTTCTCAATCCCAAATCAAATGAATGTTGTAACAAATAACAAAGAGAAGGAAGCAGCTTTTTGCTCTTTGTACGTGTAGCAAATCCCTTTTATAAAACACCCCTGCCCGATCCCATCAGGACCTACTGTCTTAAGGTGATGATGAACACCAGAAGCTTGCTGAAACATTTTTCATTTATCAAAATTCCATGGAGTTAATTCAAAACCCAGTGAAGTGAAACAGAGGGGCTTTATTGACTTCAACGTGCTTGGATCGGCGCCTATACTCCGTAACACCAGATAGAACGTTTGCCTCCTTAAGAATTCAAGTTGTTCTGATACAGATATTTCTTTACCCCAAATGTTAGATACTTGTTCAAAGATATCCTTAACAATCACGGTTCAGAGCTGCCTGACCCACTAATACACCTAGAGTACAGTGCTGGTTAGGAAGGAGCCCTGAACCTTCAAGGCCAGTTGGATGGGGCTTTAAGCAACCCTATGGCAGGGGGTTGGAAGTAGATGGTCTTTAAGGCTGCTTCCAACCCAAACCATTCTATGATTCAACCGTGCTGCAATCCCCCATTTTGCTTCTAATTGGACTGTGAGTGGTCAGGTAGCCCTGTTGGCTTTCATTGCCTGACGAGACATCCCTCGTAGAAACCAGTGGCAACTAAGTCAGGTTTCCAAGGCATGCTCTTAGAGAATCAAAATCTCAGTTGTAGGAAGAACAGAATAAGGAGCAAGAGATTTTTAATGCACCATAAGGTCAGGACAGGAGTGTCCTAGCTCGTCCCTGCACACCGTGTGAAATGTCTTCTATTTCTGTGACAAGGGCTGAGTTTGCTGTTCTGAAGTCCACATCTCTCTCTTGCTTATCTTCAGGGACCCCATTTGCCATCTCTTTCTTTTCTGTTTTTCTGACAGAGTTCCTCCCTGCCCAGGACCAAAGTGACTCACTGAACTGCCTACATACAGAAGTACACTTCAAAGAGACAGACATTGGTTTCTGGCCCCCTTAAAGAAAGATGTTCTTGGTGCTGACAGTCTCCTCTTCAGCCTAATCTGATCCTCTGGTAATCCTATTGCAACCAACTAACAGATGGAAATAACCAGCTTTGCAAAAGAACACAGGCATCTACCATATACCTCACAGCAGCTGTGATCCACTTTGCCAGAGGTGCTGCCTTTCCTGTGCATCAGGCACATCTGGCCAGCTGTCCAGATAGCAGCCTGCCTAACCAAACAGAACAGAGGACTGCATCTCCCCTTGGAAACCAGTCCTGGTCGAGGGCAGAAGTTTTCACACACTCCTTCTGAAGGTGAGTGCTTCAGGCCCTGTAAAAACTAATCTTTTTGCAGCACCGTAAATTAAAATTCAGCCTCCTGGTATTATTACTAATTTCACAGAAACCATTAGAGCATAGAGCCTAGCCGACTGTCTGCTCCTTTTGGCATGACATCATGGTCTATGACTGCAGAATTACTCTCACAAAGAACTTCAGTCAAGTATTTATGGCAAATACAAAGCTTTGGCACTGCCTCCATCCTCAGAACAAGATTTAAGCGGGGCAGAGGTGTCAGACTGGTGATACGGTGAATTTGACAATCAACGAACTGTGTGATGATGTTCACAAAGCTATTCACCTCGCCTTAAGAGCTTTACTCTTGGCCCAGCTTCAAAACCACTGCAGACCTGAGCCAAAATGCCCTGCGTTTACTTGACCTTGCAGTCATCCAAAAGAGCCCAGCTTCAGGCAAAAAGGACATCTCTCGATCACCCCTCAACCCAGGGAGAGAGAAATGCACTCTCTCAGGACACAGCTCTTTGGTGTCCATGGATTTGAGTTTTGAGGTTCCTTGGAATCCAAAGCAAAAACCTGAATAAAAATCCACATTACTACAAGACTCCTGCTACTAATGGTATTAATGGAGCGTTATGATATCACATCAAGAGCAAATACCCGTTGAGGACTAGCTGTGAAGAAGCAACTCTTACTTAAACCAACATATTACTTAGGCAGCCGTTGAAGGAAAAAATAATACAAACCACATGTATTATAAAATGATTTATGCTTATCACAAATAGAGTGGAATGGTTTCTATGGTGGTCCCACTGCAGTTAAAAAACAGAAACAGAAAGTTATTATTAGTGCTTTAATATCCTACTTCATGATGGAACACATACTTCTCTTGGAGTCAAAGATAATTAAAAGTCCAAAGGCAATTTAAAAAAAAAAAAAATCACAAAACAAAAAAACCAACAAAAACCCCCACCAGAAATTTATTACCAGTTTAAAATATTAATACAAACAACATCCCTGTACATAGGGCTTTGCAGCAGTCCCTGCCTCTAAAACAAAATGCAGTAGCAACACGCTTAACAATGAACCTCAAGATAAATTTAAAATACAGTCAGAATGTCTTTCTTTGTCCTTTGTGCCCGCCTGTTTCTACAGCTCTGCTCATATTCAACAGCTGAGGGCAAATTACTCCCTGTATCACACAGGTACCACCAGTGCAGTTATCACTATGGCCCAAGCCTATCTCCATATTACACATTAAAACCCATAATACTGCTCAGTGGAGAACCACTTTTACCCACAGGTCTCAAGCACACACAAGAACACATCAGCATTGCAGTTTTGTGACACTTTTGATAGATCCCTGCCTCCAGGTGGAGATTTGATGTGTCCAAGGTCACAGAAAACAAGAGCAGCAGAACCAGACAAGGGCCCTGGTTTTTTAACTCCTGTTCTCTCTCGACCAAAGATGTTATAGACAAAAAACAAAAGATCCCATCAGTGGTCACAAGCAAAGTTCACAAGCTTCGCTGCACACCACTGGTTTTCCTCTGGTGGAAATATCCTTTCAATGTGCCCATATATTGTGAGAATCAATAATGATAACTCTTTTTTCCCTAATACATTGCTTGTTTTTTAAAGGTTACTTATTCTCCGTGAGAGAATTCACTCTGTGAATACCTTCAATACCTTTTTAATACAGTGTATTATTCAAGGACAGGCAGAGTTTTCCCTTTTGGACACCTTTGTGCTGAGCTGTTAGTTTTTTGTGTGAACAAAGCACCTGCCTGACAAGCAGAATGGCTATCCTAAAGAACCAAGCTGGATCTAAAATAGGAAATTACAACAGCATTTTTTGAGGAATTCGCAATTTTTTGCTGATCATTTGTATATGTCCCAGTTACTTATATATTGCATGGTTATTCTGACAAATAAGATGTGATAGTCCTGCAGTGCTAATATAAACAGAGACAGGCTATAAAATAACCAGTCCTTAATATTCCACATGTGGTTTCTTTCTCAACTACAAAAAGTTTTTCAGTTTCCCAAAGGTGAAAAAAACCTGTAAAACCAGACTAGGATTTAAGGGAACGTCTCAGTATATTTCTTTTGATGGTCACTAAAAGTTATCAGGGAAGGGGCAGGAGAGTAGTTTAAAAATGCATTTGTTTTTACCAAGATATCCATCAATCAGCACAACTCACTTTTATGCCACACAAACACGATGACATAAAGCCCATTAATCTTTTCCAGCTTAATACCTACTGTCCTTTGAAGATACATGTTTGGAATATCTGAAGGCGACCTCCATTTTTCACAGTTCCCAGTCATAGGGCAGCTGACACAGCCAAGATAATCCTGTATTCAGCGAAACCGGGGGAATGAATGGATTCTGATGAATGTAATTTGCTATCTCAGTGACAAATGGCAAATGGGTAGAGAGGGTGTGCATGCAAATATAACTGCGTTAAATAAAGGCTTGTGAAGGATAGTACTCTGAAAATATCTGATAGGCAGTTTTACAACAACCGTGCCTTTTGGAGGAGATAAATCATCAGCTTACTTAGAGTTATCATTATATCCTCATTGTGGAGCTCCGCTGAATAAGATGGAATTGTGGCATACAATCAAGCAGGGCGTTGTGATCCCATAAGCCAAGTTTCTGCATCACGTTTTACCTTACAACATCAGTTTTTCAGTATCTTTTTAGTACAGCTTGGACTTAAATACCCCAAAGTTCCCACTGATTATGAGCATCATAAACCTGCCTGGGCATCCAAACTGTTGCAGACTAATTCCAAAAAATGTTACATTCCACTAACACCAAAAGCTCTTTGCTGGATTGAGGTGTGACTTCAGAAAATTCTTGTGTTTTTGTTGTAGTACCACACAATATCTACCAATACAATTTCCAGTCCTTCCCAGGGCCAGCAGGAGAATCAGCACTACTTGCTCAGAGCCTACGACTCAAAAGTCAGAATATGCTTGAAAACAGAAACATAATCTCTTCCTTGCCATCATGTTAGTGGCTGGTGCATGATTCTGAATAGAAAACAGCCACAGGTTTTAAAAACACAGAAAGACCAAGTGCTGGTACCTCCTACCCTTCAGACAGGTATGAGTATCACAGAATCAATCAACAGCCTGGGGTTGGAAGGGACCTTAAACACTTCCTACCCCTCTGCCGTGGGCAGAGATACCTTCCACTAGACCAGGTTGCTCAAAGCCCCATACAGCCTGGCCCTGAATACTTCCAGGGATGGAACATCCACAATTTCTCTGGGCAACCTCTTCCAGCTTCTAAATTACGAGTAATTTAAGTTTGGATGCTAGAGCATCCCCTCCTGCCACAGAAACAGGAGTGCTGATGTCTTGTGGCTGGGACAAGAATGTTGGTTTCTGCCTGTGATGCTGAGAAGTCCTGAGCAGGCTCTTGAGGGTACACAATGAATGTCTGAACTGCAGAAAAAGGGCAGGAGAAAGAGTTCCAGGAAGTAGCAGATGATGGCTTAAACACCTTTTTAGGTGTGCTGTTACAGGCAGGGTAAAATGCCAGTCATGATAAACTCAGCAACCATTTTCTCTGTGAGGTCAAGGAAAGGTTTGACCTCACCTCAGGGGCTGGGGTATGTTTCAACTGCTCACTGCTGTCACTCGGGCTTTCCACATTATTTTCTAAATTATTGACAGAGGAAAAAAAATAGGGCTGGATCTTACAAAGTTGGTTTAAAATTCAACTTGTTTAGTATTTCCATCTAAAGAGGCCAGATGACCCCCACGTACCAAATTATACAAGCACCTAAAACTCAGAAAGCTTTGCAAAATGTATAATTTGATTAAGTCGTCCCTCACACCTAATGCATTTGAGAGCAGTCCCCAAAGAAAACTCCCACTATTTCCCTTGTTTGCTCTCCCTTCTTTAATCATTCTCACCTTCATCCTACATTAATGTTCACGTTAGTCACTCTTTATCCAAAAGCCATTGACTTCAAAGGGGTTTTGGATTAGTGCAGTCAAGTTTTTCCCACCCTGCTGGGAAGATGACAGCAGCACTTTGGACACCAATTTTGTCTGACTACATGTAAGTTTCCAACAATTCAACAAGTGTCATAAATATTACACTTTTAGGGGATGAAGAATGCTCACTTAACCTATATTAGCAGCAATTTACTGCAACTCCATATAGCCTCTGTTTGAGGGAGAACATAGGTAGAGATAACATTGATGTAGAAAGTTAATAATACCTCCCCGATGAGGAGATAAAAACTCGTGTAGTAGAAGCAAAGTGAAAGACCAGCTACAGACCAGGTTAGAAAGCAACAATATACACAGTTTGCAAAACTCTTATTCAGAAAGTTTTAGATAAAAAAGAGCCCTTCTAAACTACAACAAAAAAAAAGCCTTCCCAAGAATATAGGCCACATGGTATAACTTGAAACAGCTCTGAAACCATTGCTCTTACTAAAACCTGTACTGAATCTCATTTATGTAAATATTACCTTATCTCTCTCCTTGAAGAAAATGTTTTACGATTAAGTTATCTGTCATTTAGAGATCAAATTAAACTCATTAATGCAAGCTATTAAAGACCATTTTCCAAGGACAAAGGCTGATTTTCTCAAATACTGTATGTCTCTCATTTTAATGCTGAAGGTAATCTTTTTGCCACCAGAAAAAGACAGAACCCGGCAGAAGAGAAAGCTATTAAATTTACAGTACTGCTAGAAAAAACACTTCCATTCTCAGGGTGCTCACTCCAGTATCTCTTACAAAAAGGAGATCAATTCAAGATCATTTGCTTACTGCATGTCCCCAATTACACCCTATTTGTGCCTGAGACACTTAGGTGGGTTCAACAAAGTAAATTGGGTTTTGTCAGATAATGATGATTGTAAAATGATTAGTTATTTTCAAAATGGTTGATTACCAGCATCCTGAAAGAAACCAAGCTAGGAATCTGCATGACCTAAATGCAACCTCTATGTCTTTCTTGATAATCAGAAGGGAGATCAGGAAGAACAACGAACAGTGAGACAAGAAAATTGGATGTAAAATTTCCAAAAAACTCAAGGACTTGAGCTGGCAGCTGGGTCAACTCATGGAATGACTGCACTTCAAAGACTGGTTTTGGGATATCTGCACCTGTGAGAGAGTGAGACCAGTAAGGAAGATCTATGCTTGAGACCAGATGTGATTATAGATTTAGCATGGGAGCTGGGACAGCAACCCAGTCAAAATGTCCTCATGTGTGAGGTCATTAAGCCAGCTTGATACGAGAAATGCCTACGATTGAGAATGAGAGGATATTGCAATTCTAATATAGGTTGTTTAGGAAAAAAAAAATCTAGAGGGATATAAACGTTGACTGTATGCCAACATTTTTCATAAGGATCGAAGAGAGAAAAACGAGATTCATCTCTAAGGGATCACTTTTAAATTAATTTTAATAGATGGTAGTAGGCTGACAGTCCTCTGAAAATAGCCAACAGATGTTCCAGCACTTTACCAAGTCCCGATGCCTAACCTTGGGTACACCAATTCCACAAAATCCATCTTCTGGACAGAACTCTGTTTCCGCAGTTGGAATGTTAATGATGGTTTTTAGTGGGTTTTGACTTCCACCACTGTGTTTAGTTGTTCTGTGGGTTTCAGGGCATGAGCCACAGAGGCGAGCAAGCACAGATTTATGTTTTATTAGAAAGGACAAGAAGTTACTTTATTTATGGTACGTTGCTACCTACAGATAACCTTCACTCTATCTGCTCATCATAAGGTAAAAAGCATCTAAATTACTAAGATGCTGCTCAAATACAATTGAGAACATCAGTGCAATTTATACAAGCTGCTCAAACGCACTGATGCACATAAAGTCTGCAAAACCATTTATTGTCAAAATGTCAATGCTAAATGCACAAAAATGTAACTTATTTTATTCCATTAATTAACAAATGTGTGCACAGCACTTATAAATGTAAAAGCACTTTGAGCACTGAGAGCTAAGTAGCATTATTTTTACTCGTGTGGACGCACTGCATGAATCATACATAATAATCACCTCTTGTGGAAAGTATTTTTGGTCCATCGCCAAAACCTAACCTAGAGATTTGGCACTTCTGTTCAGTAAAGCATCTCTAAATGGTTCTGTTTGGGTTCCAGCTGGAAATTTTCTCCAACACATTCATTACTGGGTCCTTCAGAATGTATACCAGGTAGAAGGTGCCTTCACAACTCTGTAATTAACATCGTATAGCGGGACAGCAAACATTTTACTGCGTTCTCCTTATTTGCCTAGAACATTTGAGAAGACTGGCTCACTAGTGTTAGCTGTGACTTGACTCCTTCTCTTTGATCTGTACAAGATCTAACAGGCGTAATGGATATAACACAGGCCTGGGATTCCCTTTCACCTTTGTGAAAGCTGTAGCTTTCAGATTATTTTGTGATCTCCTGGTGAAAAGCATTACATAAGAACTCAATGGTCTCATCATTATCCATCCCCACGCTGTGATTTCTTCCCCTCTGATCCCCCTCTCTCTGGGCTTTCTTTTTCCCTCTTACCCTTTGTGACTGAGGAGATGCCATGACCATGAGATTTCCTTCCCAAACAAGAGCACAGAGAGCTTTCACCAGGTCACATTTCGTACCTATAAGCACATCTGTTGCAACAGCCTTGAAAAAAAATCTGCCTGGCTATCCTATCCTTGCACAAAATTGCTTCTCCATGATCACATCCATGGGGGAGAGTCTAAAATAACCAGAGACCAAAAAAACTTCACCATTCTCCTGTTCTGATTAGTTAACAGGAACAGTGATGACTTACAGCTGGCCTGAGTACCACCTGTGGTCAGATTGGCCCCATGTTTCCAGAGGTTTAGGCTTCCTAGCTGACCTGGTGGTGATACACTCCATCCTTGTTATAGCTCTCAAATCAGGAGATATTTTATGCAAGCCTTGTATTTGTTTAAACACATGCCTATCCATAATATAAATTAGTCTGCGTGGGATTAACCTAGCCAAGAATTTCTCTTCTACAAATCTGTCCGGATATTCAGACTTAAAGAGTTTTCAAGACCCTTGTCTGTAACACACCTCACTCATTCCTATTGACAACTCCCCTACTATACCCCATATACTGATAGGTATATTTATTCAGCATCGTTTTTTATTCTTCAATTAATGGGGAAAGAAAAACAAGAATGGGAAATATCTGATGTGGTTAACATTGATCTATAAAGCTTGCTCCGATTTGCTCCACTTGAAACAGGGAAATCAATTTGGAGGTTTTTAAAAAGAAAGAAAAGAAAGGAAGGATATTTGAACTGACTGACTTTGAACAGATGAAACCTTTTACAGTGTTTACAGTGTCAGCTTACAAACCTTTCCCGGGGCAGCTACACTGCATATCTTATCCATAAGGTAAACACAACAAGGTCCCACACCGGCTCCCAGCATCGCGGGGCTGTGCAGGACCCACACAGCAAAGCTCAGCTCTGGGGGGCCTGGGATCAAAGCAAGGGGTGCCCCTAGTCCATCACATTGCTCAGCACCCACTCCCATGCTGCCTGGTTCCATGGCGAGCTCTCAGTCTTCCCCACTCACAAAGCAACATCTTTATCTCATTTTAGCCAGACAGAAACAGAGAAAGAGCAGGAAAGGCAGAGGAGAGTCGGCTGCTGTGACTGAGCGGGCTGGTCCTGGTGCATGTGCAGCTGCCAGAGAGTTACAGCATTTTCCAACAGCAAAGCCTCTCACCTGGCACCTCACTTTCATGCGTTTGCTCTGCAGGTTCAGTAATACTCGGTGTTAAAAGTCCATATGGCACAGCTAGTACTCCAAATATATACATTATTCAATAATAATAAGCTACAGACTTATGTAATACTCTCCACTGGTTTTAAATCTGATGTAGGTGGAGGGGGAACAAAGGAAAGAATAAAAGCACATCTCATGAAAATGTTGTAAATAAACCATTTCAAGTCAAACAACCAACTCCATGACAGACATGAGTCTATCTGGCACCTCTTTTTAATAACTCCCACCTATTCCCAGTTCTCTGCAGCCTTGAGCACCGAGAGGACAGGGTGTTCTTGATCTCACAGAAGGGGTAATTTGGGGCTCTTTTCCCCATCACACAGCCAGGACCTGCCTGTAACACCTACGGAGCTAAGCAGCTCCATCCAGATTAATTAGTTCTGATTTCACCCGCAAGTACAAATGGAGCATCCACGAAGGTGATCTCGGAGATGACTCCAACTGATTTACCTTCTGACTCCAATGCTCAGTAGCCCCATGTTAAAACCCACACAGCATGTCCCTGCATTTACATTATTCATCATTATCAAAACCAAATTATTACTTGCTGTGGATCACATCACCCCCACCCAAAGCTCCATGTTCTTGTATCTGGTAACTCACTTAAATTTCACTTCTGTAAGTCTAATGTGCTGAGTGATAACTTGAACACGTCTAAATCTCTGAAAAGTCAAATCAATTTTCTCACATATTTTCTGTTACAAAAATATCTGCTCCAGGGCTGTGATTTTTATGCCAAGTTTCAAAGCACAACGACTGTATACAGTTAAATTACAACCCTCTAAAATGTGGATTTATAATACATACAATGGAAGTCCTATAACTGTAACATTTCAAATGTGACATCTCTACAAATGCCAGTTTTCAAGGGATGTTATATGGTGGTTTGAACTGCCTCTTGATCCACAGCCAGATGATGCTTTCTTGAGGGAAGAAGACTTTCCTTATATGTTTTATTATGCAGGATGAAGATGGCATCTTCCTCCTTAGAAGGAAACTGCCTACTCACAAGAGATTCTGTTGGAGTGATTGAGCTTCTGTGGGACTAACACAGCATTCAGTTCATACTGCCTCATTCTGTCTGCAGAACTGAAAACATACTGTTGCCGTAAACACCATATTTAAATAGTTAACCACCCAAAATCATGACAGCTTAAAAAATCACAGCATTTCACAAACTAATAAATGTGGGCATTTCTTCTGCCTTGTCATTTCTGAGCTTTTAGGAACTCAGGTGAGGCTTTCACCTGTGTTTTCCAGCTACAAAAGACCAGAATATATTAAAAGCACGCCCACAAAATAGCTTAAAAACCATAATATCTGTGTCTTGTAAGCCTACAAAGAAAGGCTTTGAGAAAAACATCAAATATCAGAAGACCTGGCAACAATAAGACTGCTATCCATTCTTCAGAAGTAGAGGAACACCAGAAAAACACCAAAGCAGAGGCCTATGACCTGGTTCAAACTGCCTGATATGATTTGCAAGGTTGCTCCGGCTCCCATCTGTTCATGCTGAACTCAGTGGGGCTCCTTTGATTGTGAGGGGACCTGGGTCAGGCTCACCTGTGATGACCCTTGCACACTTCTGCCTCTATGGAAGAGGACAACAGGTCACATCCCTCCTGCCATTAGCTGTATATAAGTGTCTCTCCATGGATATTTTCTCTTTACTGTGCTGAAAAGTGAGGCAGCATCTTTTTGGTGTAGAATGGATGATTTTCTCCTGCAACATCCAAGAAGGGTTTGAAGCAGCAGCAGAAGGAACAGCTCTGGGAATGAACCTTGGTTCTTGCTGCACTTTTCTTGCCACGTGCCTTAGGATGTACTGTCACTTGGATCTGTGTTCCTAGGCTTCACTTCCCTGCAGAGCTCTTCCACTGGAGCCCGGAATGCCACACTAGGGAATAACCCCAATGATGCGGAGGACCTGCTGCAGCACTGCTGCCAGGCATGGAGCAAGCCATGGAGCTGCAGCTGGCTGAAGCTCACAATCACAAAGCTACCACTATCCTAACCCTTCCTTCATTAAGAAAAAAAGGGACAAGAAGACTCAAAAATAATCAAGAGGATCTTGCCTATAGCCTTGGAAGCCTTTGTGGAGCTTCCCATAAACAATGTTTCAACATAACTTATCAAGTTTGTCTGCAAAGTTAATGGCTTCAACAATATTGCCTGTTGCCAACTCCTGTGAGTGAGTTGGTTGATCTGGGGGTCCATGATACGAGGTGGTAAGTGGGGAGGTGCTGCAGACAGGATTCCTTCAGTAAACATCAGTACAACTTGAAAAGAAAATGCCGCTTTCAATAAACAGTACAGCCATGGACAGGTTTTAAAGCCTGAAAACTAAAAGTAGCCATTAAAAATACTTTCAATCAGAGGAACCAAAACGTGCTCCTTGTTGAAATGAGAAAAGTACACAAATCACAATTTTTAGGAGTTTATATGGGTTTTTTTTACCCCATCATAACATTCAGAACCATCTACTTCCTTTATATTCATGTTGTGTTTATTTAAAAGGTTCAATCTGCCTTAATTCAGAGCAATTTTGATTGAATGTTTTTTCGTCCTTCTTTTATGTGCTATTCTTTTTCTTTTCCTTTCTTTTTTTTTTTTCTTTCCTCCTGTGAAGCCAGGCTATGGCAGCTCATCAAAAGGAAGCAAGGCAGACTGAATTTTCTCTTACTTGTTATTGTGATATAGCTACAGCGGGCAATCTGATCTCATCATGAAACAATTGCAGTAAAGATATCTAAGTGGATGTCACAGCTCTGCTGAAAGATAATAAAGTGAAATGAACCAAAAAAACAATCTTTCCAATACAAATCACATAGTTAAGTTGTAGTGAGTTGCAAACAGAATACGAGTGCAGGAAGACGGAGATGGAGCCAGAAATGCCCAACTAACACTTTTATATTATTTTTAACACATTTGGGGAGTGCATAATTAAAGGATTTACAGCATTAAAATCCGGAGCTGTTGTGCAGCACTGCACTAAATGAGACGATCAGTAACAAGGGAAAGGGTGAATTACACCACCTTCCACTGCAGTTTGAACTACTCTCTCATAAGATAAACACTATTGATTGCTTTTAAGCCGCCTCTCTATTAGAAAGAGACTTCTAATTTTGGGAAATCAATAATAAAAGATAGTGGAAACCCCCCAGATTCTCTTAATATAAGCCTGCAAAAAGGAAAGGGCAGAACCTCACATTAAACTGGAAGATCATCCCTGATGTGCAGAGTGGAGGATTTGTCCCTTGGGCTGTGTTCTTCTTCAGCGCTGAATCTGCATCAGCATCTACAAACTATTGTTTTAATTTCCTGACAGAAAAAAATGTCCTGCCATGCATGTTTTAACATTTTTTTAATTATTATTTTTTATCTCAGCTCTGCCTTCCATGCTTGAAAATTAATTCCTTAAGTAGTTTAACAAATATCTTTTCTTTTCTAAAGTAAAGACTTTTGTTGGAGACCAAAATAGCATCAGCTTTCAAGCTGTGGGGTCCTTTCTTCTTCTTTTGTCTATTTAACAGCAAAGGAACGGGTGATGGTATTGAATTACCAAAGCTGATGTGCTGGGAGGGTATTTCAATCTCTGTTTTCTGGTGGTGTTTTTTTGGAGGAGGGCTGCTTTTAAAGGCCTATCCTATATAAGCCCAACAGACAATGCCAAATCTCTAAGAACAGATATACACAGAACACTTCATAAGGCATATTTGGCAGACATTGTGTATTATCTACCACGCAAGATGCCCAAAGAGCCTTCCAAGAAAAACACCAACACCGACTAAACCCAGGCCAAGGATTTTCTCATTAGCATGAGCAGAGGTTAGACAGGCACACAGCATTTCCCCCATCTGTTTCCATTTACAGAGGCAACCACTCCTAGGAATATTATACCTAATACACAGCTGGATAGTCTACAAAGAAATAGTTGTGGGTTTTGCCTGACTTCTGCCACTAAACTCCTGTCTGCTTGGAATTCACATGATTTCCTCTGAAACTGGTGAGGTTTACCCTAATATGACACTGCTTTTCTTACAGTCTAAGAGGGAATGGTCATCCCAGGGTGGTATTAAAACAGCAGTTTCTCTGGTGACTCTCTTGTTAAAGCAATTACCTGTGGCCATTATCTGAATGTATCACTTAAGTCTTTGATGGTAAAATAAATAAGACAGAACAAAAGTAGCTAGCAAATACCAGGAGATAATTGTGTGGTTAACCCTATAAATGATAGTGTTATGAGAACAGCAGAGGAATTTTTAATAAAGTAATCACAAACAGATTAATAGCTTGGAAAGCAACAGGGGATTTTCTCTTCCACAGCAGCAGGATTTTCAGCAGACTCAAACCAGTTCTTGTCTAAGTAGAATTGTGCTTATCTGTATCCATCTCCCCTGATCGCCTCACTTCTCACCATAAAGGGAAATCAATACGAGGACTTGTTATTCAGAGGAGTCTCAAGAGTCAGGCGCCGTGATCACACCTCTAATCCTGCAGGAATCTATTTCCAACAACTACATCATCTCCAATGCAACAGGCACATTGTTTACAGCTGCTCTGCAAAGCCTATGACACAGGGAAGGAAATAAAACCAGATATGGGGTATCCACACTGACCTCCTACCTCTGGGTCTGACTCAGTACCAAGGGTTGTTGCACTAAAATAATCCTTTTGATTGCTCGCATTTCTAGGATGGAGACCTCTGCTATTAGAGAAAATTCCTTGATTCTCTGCACAGTGCCTGCGGATGGATTTCTCTCACGCTCATTTGGCTGATCAGTTAGGAAAACAAGGGCAGCAGAAGGGTTAAACATCGATCTCCGGGTTCCCCTGGCATGCCAGGGAGCTGCTGCTAATAACACTGGTGGCAGTTTCCTGAGCCGTAACTCCCAGCGTGATGAGAACAACTTCTGATCTGATGAAAATTCCTCCCTCGCTGCAGCAAAACACCCCATCGTTTAAAAGTTTTGAATGTGCTAACAGCTAATTTATTAAAGGAACTCCTGCCGTGTCCATGTTTACAGGGCTCAGGCTGCATACAAAGGAAAAGCCTATTCCAGGCACATAAGGGGAGCAGAAGGGAGCTATATTTTTGGAAAGGCAGCACAGTGTGCCAGAAGAAGGGCTGGACTGATGAAAGGAACAGCTATGATGTTGCACTGAGACCTTTTTCAGCCTTGACTAAAATGAGCAAAATTATGGATTGGAAAAGGAGAATAAATGAGAATAAGATGTATTTTACAAATGGTGAAATAAAGCAAAATGAGTTCAGTCTACAAGTTTTGAAAAATGTAAGTTTCCTAGATGCTTACATGAAAAATGTAAGTTACCTAGATATGGTAATGAAGGTAAATGTGCATTGCAGACAGACATTTTAACCAATGTCTTGTTGTGGAGGGTTTTCTCTTTTTTGGAAGGTTCATACTACAAATCTCTATAAATCTCAAGCTAAAATTTCTAAAATTTCTAAAAACTAGTCTCTCCCCCAAACCAGTGGCATAAAAGGAATGGAGAGAAAGGGAGGCTGCATCTTCCAAAGATTTTAACCAAGAAAATAAGATACCTTCCACAAATTTTGACCAAGACAAATCCCTCATCTTCTGCCCAAAAACACTGTAACAGACATTTTCAGCCATCTCCAATAACAATCACATTCCAGATGTCTCTCTGACAAGCTGTTAGACTGCCAAAGCCTGAACATGGAAGAAGTCCAAGAAAGAATTAGGTGTCCTCCACATCTAACAACATTACCTCATTACCTGCAAGTAAATATTAGGCACAGCCTGAGTTAGAAAATAAGGCTAAGTGCAAGGAGCACCTGGTTAACAAGCTAATGGGCTAAATAATTCTGTATAATTTCCAGACACTAACACTTATGTGTTAGATTTCCTCCTCCCAGCTGTGTCCCTTTGCTGAGAAGTATTCATAAAATAATCTTAACAACTTTACAGTATTCATTTAATTTAAATATACACACTTCAGCTTTCACTAAAATCCCATTGTTGTAAGCCAACCACTCGATGTGTTGTCAAGTGACACTCCAACGAGGACGATTTTTAATGGGCTTTAAGTAGCTGAGGGGAAAGAAGTAAAAGCATGGATTGAACACCATGCTGAAGGTACCTGTATCTGTTTGAGGCACTGCCTCCTCCTCTGGCCCTCTGATGTATGCTCTATGGAAATATACGTTTCTATAACAAGCATGCATAAATATGTTGACATTACCTTTTCCTTTTATCATTCTGCCTATTTTTGAAGAATCAATGTAAAATACATCCACAATATTTTTGGCTCTGTGAATAAATTTACATATTAAATAGCACTAATTGTAAGCAGCAATGTTCTGCTGCTTGCAGTGCACAATCCATAGGATCCACATATGTCTAGATCAACAACTCCTTGCCTTGGTGGGGCCCCAAAACAAACAGCATGTGGTCCTTCCAGCACAGCACAGTCACATGCGTGATGGGCTGCTCTATGCTCAAGGTGTTCCTCATTCAACTTTACCTTTCACCTATCCCTTACTAATTCTAGTCCCCAAAATCTCCTGGAAAGAAGAACTGTGTTCCTAAATCCTTAAGTGTGTACTATGTTTAATCCTTTCTCTCTTCCAAGGAAGCTGCTCATAGCACTGCTCCATCTGCTGAAGTCTTGTTCCATCCCCATTTGCCCAAGCTGTGATACTGTCACTGCCTTGTGCTTCCTCTGACTTTTGAAGCAGTCAGATCTCCGTGTGTTGGCTAGTTTCATCCTCTGAAGTACTGTTAATATGTCAATTTACCTCAAAATGCTTAATAGTAATCTTCCATCTACCATTTTCCTTCAAACTTGCCTTATAAACAGATGTATCTCCAACTTCTCCACCAAGGACTCATCAATCTTCTGAAGCTGGTCATCAGTCTTTCTAGTGCTTTAGCTCCCTACACCAGAGAGGTGCCTAAACAACATTTTCCATCACCATGCTTCTCAGGGGGAAACCCTAAGCCTCATCAGTGCCTGATATGGTCGACCAGATGTGGCTCCACATCACTATCAGGAAAGCTGAGTGGTGATGTCCACAGTAGGGATATTGGAAAACAAATAAAAATCAGGTACAAGAAAAAAGGACAAGAAAAAACTAGTCTTGGGGAACACACAGAAGAGGATTAAACCTCAGGGTTTAATCAGTAGGAGACCTTACTGCAGTGCCAGGGCTGTGAAGTCACTTGAGGGGTTATTTTGATGCTCAGCCTATGGATCCCTGTGCTTTTGCAGCTATGGATGCATATATTTTTCTCACCTTGTCTGCAGCTTGTTCACTGTGATATTGGCTGGTAGCACTACTGGGCTCATCATCTCTTTAGTTATCACATTACTGTCTCTGTTAAAAAGCATCCTACATCACTCTTCTGAGGTTTCTTAGGTTGCTCTAAATATTTTGCTTATAAACAAGTCTGTGACATTTGATGTGAAGTCATTTGTAATTATAAGGTACTGAAAATACATAAAAAATAACCCAACATATTTTTTGTGTCTGTACTATTGCAGTGGTTATAATATGGATGCACTCAGCTAAGAGGAAAAAATATTTTAATATCCATTTGCAAGGGGCCAGAAAACATCCCTTCTGAAGGTTAGGTATTAAACTAAATGAAGACAAATTCCTTATTTATGGATGATACTCCTGTAGAGGTCACCACAAGGCCAGAGAAAGACGTAAAAAATATTTTATACATCACCCTTCTAGACCGTAATAAGGGAAAAAGTCATGATGTGTCATGAAAATATTGTGGATGCAGCAATTCTGCTGTCCCCTCCCAATGCAGCATCTCTGAGGACTGGTAATTTCATCTGATAATGCATGCATCAATCTGAGATATTCAAAAGAGTCTGAATTATTTTGAAGCACCTTTCTGATGTGCTTTCAGAAGCTCTGCCACTAACAAGCTGCTTCCTTCAGTGCTTTTGATTATTTTTTCTAAGCTGCTGGAGGTTTTGATGGCAGTCATGAACCAGTTTCCACAACCAATTTCAGTCCATAAAAGCAAATTAGGCAGAGAAAAATTCTCATTTCTTATTGGTACTGCATTTTCCTGTTTGTCCCATATATTCCAGGAAATCCTGGTCATCGTATGGATCATAAAGGCTAAGTCTGTCACCTTGTGAGGATGTAGACATCAGCCTCCAGTGCTGATAAGGAGCCATAATTACCAAATCATAATTGTTTAAAGGATGTTGGTTGGGTTTGTGGTTGTTCTTTTTTTTTTTATTTTATTTTTTAAGTTCTAGCTTTTATTGATCAAAAAAAAAAAGAGGAAAACTCCAGTAGAGATCAGTTATTTCCAAAGGTATATTTAAGTTCAAGAGTCAGAGCACTGATTTTTGGCAGTCTCAAAAAATGATACTGCAAACAGAAAGAGCAGAAGCAATATCCAGGGCAGTGTCTCTGAAGAGACATGTCAGATCTGTTCACCAGCTAAGCCCAGCAAATTCTGCCATCATTTAGTACCACAGCAATGTCTGTCTGCCTTCTCCCAATAGACAAGAATATTTAAAGACCCGTTACTTATGCTCTCTCTAATCACCTACTCCGAGCCTGTGGCTGGGGACTAATTACAGTAACTACTAAAAAACCCCAAACATATATTATGCTGTGTGTTTTACTGAAAATATACTATAATGAATTTCAATGGGAGAAGAAAGGGTATTTAAATCTCCCGGCAGAAATGTGGATTTATGAAAAATCAGCCTCTAGGATGAGCTGATGAGAAGAAAGCATTGGTACCTATATGCTAACAAGATTTCTGACATATGTACCCCTGTAGGTCAAATAACTGACCAAAAAAACATCAGCTCTTTAACAGTGAACTGTAGACTAGTTTCAACCTGACAAGTAGTGTACAAGACCAGGTTGGATATGGGGCTCTGAGCAACCTGGTCTAGTGGAAGGTGTCCCTGATCACAGCAGGGGGGTTGGAACTAGATGCTCTTTAAGATCTCTTCTAACCCAAACCGTTCTGTGCTTCTGTAAGTACAAGCTGGATGGAAAAATTATTCTCAGAGAACAAACAGAACTTATGAAGTTTCACACTGCTTTAAAGGACCCATGTGAGGATTAGACAGCAGGTTCTAACATTTTCTCTATTTCTTTTTCATTCCTTTTTACTTTCCCTAAAATAAAAGCAGGATGTATTCCTCCAGCTCCTCTGGTTTTGGACAGCTATAGCTTTCTCTTGGATTTTCTTGGAGGGAAGAGAACTTGTAATTCATAACATATTGTTGTCAAAATCTTCATGTCATACCTGGCAGATGGCTCGATAAATAAACTAGGAACATCAATAAACACAGAAAAGAGCTGTTCTTTAAAGGGGAAGTACGGTCTCAATCCTTGCTAGTGCACATAGTGCAGCTCTGGCATACACAGATGAAGGATCAGGTCACACACAGGTCCCTGAAAGAGCCGTGGGCCGGGGACTCACTGATAAGACTCCCACTGTCCCTACTTCCCTATTTCACAGGGCAGCTTCTCTGCATAACCATGGTTTCTTTGCTTCTCTTCAAGCACCAAAATCAGCCCCAACCTATGATGAACTCTGCCCATTGAAACTGGGGGAAACCTTTTCTCACCCTCTACACCAAGCTGCACAGAAAGGAAGGAAAACCTATGCCAGTGTCAACTGGATGAGAAAGTGAAAAGACAGGCGATTCTGAAGGGTGGATTTACAATCAGAAAATTCCTTCCTTTTACCTTATACATTAAGGAAAAAAAGAAAATCTGAGAATAAAGAAGGAATCATTTCAGCTTTCCTGCACAGAAGGGCAAAAAGCAGCTTCAGCTACCAACTTCATTATTTTTGCAGCCTTCCAAATTACGGCTCAAACAAACTGCTCTCAGTTCTAACATTTGTTTCTGGTTTCAGACTAGTAGAAATCTAATTTCCTTCTCCCCAAGAGCAAATGTCAGCACAAGCGGGATCTGAAATTTGTTGCTTGACACCTGCAGCAAAGAGCTAAATTGAGAGTAATATTTCAAAGAGGTACTTGGGAGGTATGTGCTTAAATTTGGTTAAAAGGCAAGCAGGCTTGGGTACAGTTCGCCTGCACTCTGCCTCTAAAACATATCCCCCACTCCCCTGGACTGATCCAAGGCAAAGGAAAGGGAACTGCTAGAACCTCACTGATTGGAACCATGTGGGCCAAATGTGGTGTTTTAGGAAACTTCATAAGTCTGGCTCAGAAATAAGTATTACAATTTTACACTTCTAAACACACAGGCCAAACGAGCCTGTCTAGTTTTTACACAGAATCAAATGGTTTGGGTTGAAAGGGACCTTAAAGACCATCTGGTTCCAACTTCCCTGCCATGGGAAGGGACACCTTCCACTAGACCACGTTACTCAGAGTCCTATTAAACCTGGCCTTGAACACTTCCACGGATGGGGTAGCCACTGTCTATCACCATCCTACATATTTTCTGGATTAGCAGTCAAAACAGTTGACAAGTGAAATGAATGCCTCATATTTGTGATTCAGGATCATTCCAAAGTAAAATCCTGAAGGTGACACACAGTCAGCATCCTCAATCCTCCCAGCCTTGCTCTGGTGTCCAGATTTCTATGCCACTGCATGCAACCTGCCTATTGAGTTTTCCAAGAAGAAATCTGCAACCAGGCTGTGAGCTACTAAATGCAACCCAGGGATTTCCGGACAGTTTATGGCACTCAGCATCCCATAAATAACCATTCAGAAATTCAGCATTTAAAAGCAGCAAATCAGAATATGCCTGTAATGATATTTATTGATATTTACTCTAGCTCATCTGTAAAATGCACTGTTCCAACCCGACAGTTGGGCAGTGCAACATGTGAGCTACCTTGTGGTTTGGTGCTCCGGGCTGAGAAAGCAGGCCAAGTCCTGGCCAGCTCTGATTTCATGTAACAAAGCTCACGAATTAACTGTGTTTTACCACTCAACTGGTATAGCTCATGTAATCCTTGCGGTTCAATTGCTTGGCACAGTTCTGAAGTTTGCAGTGCAGCTTTCTCGTTTTGGGAATGGGTGCCTGAGCTTTAAACCACACTGACAACTTCTGTTTGAAGATGTCAAAGTGCGTTCTGAGTTGTCACATAGGTCTGAATAGACACGTACCTTATTAATATATAAACAAATGCTCAGTCAGGACAACCAAGCCATGGAAATGTAAGCAGGGAACGAGGTAAGACTAAAAATCAAATAAAAATCAAATTTCATGCCTTTTGTCCTTTGCTACAAACACAGCAGTATAAAAACTTATGTAGCATTTCAACTTACTAGAGCTAACACTGCTTCCACAACATAAAAGGATAAAACAAAACTAAAAGAATGCAACAGATCTTAAATGGACCTAAACTGGCACAGCTCCATTAAAGTCATAGGGACCAAGGTTAGAATCCAGTCATCTTCCATGCAGAAACAGCAATATTTGGATAGGGTAACAGCTATAAGGAATTCCACTGGCATGGAGTTGCTTTAATCTTCAAATCAAGCAATGTCTCAAAGGCGCTAACTGGAAGACTGCCATTACTTTCAGCACCCTCTTCTAAAGCTGCCACAGAACCAATAATTAATGTAAAGGGCAGATTATGCACATGCAGTAGAACAAACATATTAAAAGTTCTGATTTAAGTTAAAAAAAAAAAGATTGCCTGCAGCCTGCCACCCACAGGGACCATTTCACTATTTTTAAGTCAATTAGTTCAACTTCTCTCAAAAGTCAGCCCTCTCTATCCTCGTTAGTGGTGACAAACACAGTTTACTGCACTTATTATTCCTTTAACAGATCATTAGAACTGGAATACATCAGTGCCAAAGGATCTAAAGGTCATTTATCATCAATTTCTTGAAACACAAAACAAAAGACAAAAGCCATCCAAAATATCCAGAAGGACTGCAATTACTGTAAATAGAATATATGAGGAAACCGAGACAAAAACCCAGTGATATCTGTATTTGTGGATAATTTACAAAAGAACTAAAATAAAGTGGGAATCACACAAGGGATCTTTCCAGCTCCTACAGGATGAAAACCAAATTATATTTCCTTTTAAAAGTGGAATCACGTTCAAAACCCAACAGGATGATTCTCAGATACTGTATTGATGAGGAGCACTGATGTACCAACAGCAGGAGGCATCTGACCCACAGATACCATGTGATGCAGTATATCCTGTTACAAGACCCATCATTCAGAAAATGCCATAATCACTATTAAATCTGGTTGTTTTCCAGGATAGCAACTGCACAGATCCAGCAAATGTCCACAGAAACCATAGAGTTCATTATTACTCACTTGCATTGGTCTTTTCCATAAATGTCGTATTTTGATAAAAATTATCAGATGCATTTTAGGAAAAACAGTTAAGCTTTCTGCATGAAAAATTAATCATTACGTATAATTACAACATAATAATAGGAATTACCGAATAAATAATCTCATCAATTCCTATACGGAAAATGCCTCTAGATGCCTTTAGCTGAAACTAATTGAGTTGAACAGGAAAATAGTCTGAAAAGCTGAAGAATTTATCAGAGAATGACAAGCTTTTTATATAGTTTTGAACCATCTTATGATTTCTATCCCATGGGCATAACACTCTGTGCTTCATTTTTTAAAAATACCTCTGCAGAAATATTATCATTACTTCTTATATTTTACAGTAATTTTTCATAAGGGAAACAGTTTCACATTCAGGGAAATATTTAGTACATAAAAAAGACTTAACTGTGTATGCATTACTCTGGGAAAAATAAATGAAATGGGCATTTAAAAAGCAGGAGAATTGAAACAAATGGAAGTTCTTAAAGACATGGTGCAACAAAAATCCTACCCAAAATGGATCAAGGAAAATTGTCTATAGCCCACACCTGAGAGGCTATTAAAAATATAGATATAATGATTGGATAAAGATCCTTTCTGATATCCGTGCAGATGAGCTCTAGCCTGGCTTTGCATTATGAGTCCAGTCAAGGTCAGCAGGGAAAGCTGAGGGAGGAATCCCAAATGCCAGCCCTAAGAGCATCCAGTGCTCTCTCCCCTCAGGTAACAGGAGCAGGGTTCACAGCCAGCATGTGAAAAGCTGGCAGAGGGTTGAAGTGAAGCAGAATGATGTCCTCTGAGGATCTGGAGGGTTTGGAGGGCATCACCGTGTCCTGATGAAAGCATCCTCTGCAGGTGAGAGGTGATTTACTACCAAGCCCCTTACAGTCATAAAACACGATGCTTTCTGCCAAGGCTGTGATTTTACATTTGAGAATTTGGGTTAGAGGCAAAGAAAGGTGATCAAGTTAAGGCAAGTTAATGATTTCCAGCTCCTCACCTGAGCACAGCAACCCAGCATCAGACATTTGTAAGTGAAACACTAACTGGCAGCACAAGAACCCCATAATTTTAAGTAAGGCTCACTTATTGCGCAGCATCATAAGCCACTTAAAATGGAACATTACAGAAACACCTGCATTTTTTTCTATATGGACAAATTAGATCCACTGACAGGATCTTCTAATTTTACCCAAACCCATGCAGGTCAAGAAGACAGTTTTGTAAAAGCATTAATGGTTTAATGCTCTGAATTAATGTGGAGAAGCCTCAATTAGTCAACTTCTTCCCTTAGGGAAATCTCTCCTCTCTATGTTTATTTTAATTAAATACCAAACGATGTCACTAAAACACATCCCTGGCACCGTGCAGGAAACAACGTAGTTAATCTGATTTTTTTTTTTCTCTTTGAGGATATAAAGACAAAATGCATTCAGAGGAGGAGATAGCTGCTTTTAAAATGCAGCACTGATATTCCCTACCTAACATAATAAATTGGAAAACACAAATGCATCTAATGCATATTTATGAAAGGCAGCATTTAACTGCTCTATAATATTCTGAATAAAACACTGTGGAAGGTCTGTGCAGCTTATTCTGGAGGTGGTACCACATGCGTGCAAGAGCAGAGGTGCAGACACCACAGGTCAGGTGTCAGGCACAAACCAACAAATCTCTTTGCTTGTTATGGAGTAATGATGAGGGATGGCAAAGGTCCCTGTGTGGGCACCTGCTCCTGCATCCACGTGCACCCAGCTCACAGATGAGACCACTGGTGCCTACAACAACAGGTACATTATGTTCTACTGTCCTTCAGTATTCCCTTTAACTTCATAAAAAAATGAGCTTGTTCTCAAAAACGGTTTGAAAAATCCACTTTTCAAGACAAGTAGCCTGAGACATTTCACAGGGCCCCAGTGTTCAGCATTATTAATGTTCTATAAGCTTTTTCACCATGTCTTTACTAAATAAAACATCAGCTGAACCCTCCTAAAGCTCTACAGATATATGAGGCAGTTGTTAACTATATTTATATGGGACGTTTCTGCCTTGCTGCTATAAACTATTCTGACTGCAGTGGATTCTGATTCAGCACTTTCGGGTGTAAAATTCATGCAAAAAGGAGAAAATCTGGTTTGTTAATTTCCTATGGAAACAGTAAGGAAAATCATGCTTAATTAACTCATGTGCAAACATATTAATATGTAAGAGCACGCATCCATATCTGAGAAATAGCTGTGCAGTGGTACCAGCCAACATAATGGGAAAAAAAGAGTCAAAAATCTTTTTTCTGTAATGCACATAATTAGTAATAAGGGTCCCTTGTAGTTAAACCAAAAATTACTGCAAGAGTTGCAAGGACAACTACTATTCCCCATATTTTATATATATTATATAAATATATTGTTATTTGTATTTATTACATATATAAATATATATTATATTACATATTATTATTTTCTATCTATCTACCTATCTGTCTCCCCATACTATTACCCATGCCCAGCCTGTCCAGCCACTGCTGGACACTGAATGTGCTCGAGGAAATGAAGATGATGCTTCTACATCAGTTATGCAGTGGTAGCTTTGGCTGGAGAAGAAGGATGTATAGGGCCTTAATGTACAGAGCTAGTGGTTGGGGACAGGATGTAGTTCCCATCCAGCCTGTGCTTTCTGTGCAAGGGCATCCAGGAAAGATTTCCTTCCCTTCTGCTCCTCTTCTCCAGGCTTTGGGCAGTCTGGTCTAGGGGAACGTGTCTCTGCCCATGGCACAGGGTCAGAACAAGATGAGCTTTAAGGTCCCCTCCAACCCAAATCATTCCATGATTCTAAGAAATCCCAAACTCTGAATTCTTCAATTCCCTGAGTTTAGTTCAAGCCAATTTTTGAACTAAGGCAGTTTTGCATTTAGCAGCAATCTCACTAATAGATGGCCACTGGCCACTGACCATGGGCTCATGTCCAAAGTATGTCAACTTCAGCTCTGAAACACAGGAGATGCTATGTCAGTACAGACCGAGGGTCCAGCATCCTTGTCAGTGCCAGATGCTTCAAAACAAGTTAGATTCAATTTTGCTGCTAGCAAGATTAATTCACATACTAATCAACTCAGCTGAAACCATGACAGCGGTGAGCCCCAGACCAGATTTTGACCCTCAATGTACAATTTCCAGCATGAGAAACAAGAAAGATTTCTTCTGACCACAACAGATGATGCCCTGGAGCAAAAGTGACTGGAGAGAAGATTGGCACGCAGTGGTAATTTCATTTAAGCTAGTGTAACCAATTTGGGGTTTTGATCTTTGAGAATAATGGTACAGGATAACATTTTCAGAAGTGCCCTGAGCAACCTTAGCCCTTTGGCTCTGCTGGCTTTTGGTGGGTTAATACACTAAATCACCCAGGGACATTTGAAAACTTTGCCAGTACACTTGAAGTTCCACAGGTAAACCAAGAGAGGCAACCTGGCTTTGCACTGTAAGCTCCATGGGGCTTTTTTTGAGGGAGCAGAAGCAGCTTTTTTTCCATCCTTGGTCTGCACCAATTTTTCATGGCCAGCAGAGCAGCAGTTGTCACACCTCCATGGCTTCACCCCATGGCATTAGGAGAAACATGAGAAATGGGAGTCTGATAAGACTTGATAGACAAGTCCCCAGTTTGTGTTCAGCTGGCCGGTTCCAGAATGGAGCAAATGCACTCCCCCTTCCTAAAAGTTAATGGGAATTTTCCTTGGGGCAACCTGGTTTTAGTTTTCCTGTCATGAAGAGGTTTTATGAGGCACATTGCAAAGAGGCAGAGTATGTGATGCTTAGTGCCAGGATAAGAAACGCATCAGAAATGTAAGGCAGTTAATTTTGAACACTATTTTTAATTACAGACATTTCATTATTTATTTTGCACTCTGAACAGCTTATCAGGATGATCCATTCCTCGTATCATTAATTAAATTCCTTTGGCATAATATAACATTTCAGATCCCCTGTTCTGCTCATTGTGTGGCCACAGATATCACCTCATCTCTCTGAATCTTCATTTCCTTCGAACTACAGGCTGTTTGTTTTCTTTAATTCTCCCAAATTCTGTTCTCTGAGTTTTCTTTTTACGCTGAATGTTGAAATGACATATCCAGAGCAACACTGTGTATCACTACTGGTTTGCAAAGTATATTCCCAGCTTGATGGATTGGGTAAAGCTCTCTTTCAGGTGGGAATGTACTGCAGATGGACCATTTTTCCTGTGGTGGAGCAACATGAATATGGATATCCAGCTGCAGTGCTCAGGTGTAATCAGGGAGGGAGATGCAAAAACACAATGACAAGAAGGTCAATATGTTTTGTCTAATAACAAATCCTACTGCTGGTGCAGCTGAAGGGAAAGGCAGGCATTAAGAGAAATATATTCCAATAATTGCTTCATTCTGGGAAATGTGATAATTGCATATGCATACAGTAGCCAATGGAGACCAACGGCAGAAGATATGGAAATGCATTTGGAAATGCATTAAAACCCCAGATTAATACACAGTAAATAGTGAAAAGATGTATTACAATAAATACATAATTTATGTGCATCTAAGTATTCTTAAAATTGGGGAAAGCCTGGCATGTTCACACACACACCTCTGACTGCAAGTATACTCACACCCACCCTGTGTAAGCTGACATGTTAAATATTAAATGAGGCACTAGAGCAAGCTCAGCACAGGAAGATTCGGCTATGAACAGCCAATTCTTGGGATTGTGTAGCCAATGCCATGGTGTACCCATTGCTGTGACCAGAATCAGCCCCACCTTCCCTCTGTCTTCACCAAGATGCCACCAGACAACTCTATTGGCCTCTGGCGGACACAGGGAGCTCAGTTCTACATTCTTTTCACTGGAGCATCATTCCCAACCTACACAGGCTCCTACATAGCAGAACTGGGTGGATGGGGCAGCAATCCCATTCCTGAATGTCTATCATACATGGAAGTGTAGGGAGCCTGTGCCACTGCTCTTTGCATCAGGACTGGACAGCACTGCGACCACAGAATAAGGACAGGGGGCTTAAAAGCAAGCAAACATCTTATTTGCCTTTCTCCATGACTATTGCCACAACAGAAGTAAAAACAGATGCACTCCAAAGTACAAAAATGCCACATAAAGTCTCTTCTCTGGTCCAGCAGAGTCAAGGAGAACGATATCATGGCACCACAAGCCACCGCATTCCACATGTTACCAATTTCTATGCTGTATCTGAATCCTGATAGCCAAAAAATATTAAAAGATCCCACCAAAAGCACAATCTGTTTTAGAATATTGAATTAGCAGCATGAATGGCCCCGTGTGAACCTCCATGCTCCTTCTTGCCCCACTAGCCACAAACTCTGCCTGCTAAGTGCAGCACAAGGCAAAAGTGGTGACAGTGATTTACAATAAATCAATTCATTGATCTTTCCACTGTTGAACCAACATATATCCCCATACAACTTCAATTAGCTCCATGAACAAACTGACACCTGGCAAACAGAACCATAAATGATCCTTTGATGTTACCACATCCTAAGCTGAAGGACACAGGGGGTGTTTATTTTACTAGAAGGTCCACATTCCTAGGTATACTTTACAAGGTAAAAAGGAACGAAAGGCACTATTAACACCTTTGTTAAAGGACACTTCTGAAGCTGTTAGAAAGTCCCTAGTCCTTTCTTCCTTAGAAAGGAAGAGAGTAATAAGGAGGTGTCACCTGAAAAGCCTGCCACTGGAAAAGGCGTGGCAAATACTTTAACATCGTAAAATAACAGAAAATATGAAAATGCTGAGAAGTTTTTTCAGCACCCTTTATACTCAGCAAATACATAATGAAATGCAAAACTGAAAAGAAAACAACAACAAACCAAAAAAATTGCTGAATATGGAGTGTTTGAAATGATGAAAGGCAATGAAGCATCAGAGCCAGGAGAGTCTTGGATTCCACCTCTAAATCATTCTTGGGGAAAACAGTACTTAAGCGTCCACCTCTTTATTTGCACACTCTCATAACAGCAATTCGATTGAGTTTGGAGTAGATCACTTAATATTCAAGAGATATAAAGTTCTTTAACAGCGTGAAGTAATCCTATAAAATATCACGGTTGCACAAACAAATCAATAACCTGAGTAAGGCAGAACAGCCAGGGACTGAATCGGGGAGATGAGAGACGGCAGTCCAACACAAAGAAACAAAATGCCCTATTGATATTTCTGAACCTCTTATGTTCTGACAAACAAAGGCCCAGAAGGTCTAAAAGTCTGGAGTTGACTTTTGAGGCTTTCGCGTCGAATGCTAAGCAAGCAAAGAAGTGATAAAGCCATGACTCAGCTTTTATGGTGACAGGAAGTTTTGTCTGTGTTGAACACCCTCAAAGTTGCTTCCTAAATCATCCATGGCAATTGCTCCCTAACCAACATTTAATAACATCAAGTCATTTTGAGCAATTTTTTAAAAGCATTTAAGTATTAGAAATTCCTGACCTAAATCCAGGCTTTTGTCCTCTTTCTGCTTCGTTTGGTCAAGTTCACTGCCAGGGAGCCTGAGACATCAGGGATCCCCATCAGAGACTGAGATGTCCTGGATAGATTTAGAGCTTTTCCCTCTCAATCAAAACATCTTCTGGGATAGTTTAGCATTAGATTAAGTGTATCTTGCAAGTTAAACATAATGCACTCAATAATTTATAGCATGTTATGCTAAATTTGTTAAAAGAAAAACAAGCAACTAAAGCATTAAGCCCCACAATATACATTGAAGATGAATAAACAGAGAGCGTAATTAACAGCATACTCTGCTAGATAATTCCAAGTTTAATCGACCCAAAGGACGAAATGACAGACACAGTATTTCACCCACACTTCACAACCAGAATTTCTCCTCCAGGGCAGCATATTCTGCAAAACTCAGTGCCAGAGAAAAGTATAACCTTTCTAACTTTAAAGACTTGAGCTCAACTATACAACCCCCTTGTTTTTTAAAAGCCCAACTCGCTTTTAGCTTCCAGCTTAAGCAGGGCAGGCCAGTCCCTTAGCTGCAGTTAATCAGTGTGGCTCCACCAAAATCAACAAATCTGTGCTATTTAACACTAGTCCAAGAACTGACCCTATGTTATTTCCCAGCGTACTGTCCTCAGCTGGGACTGCAGATGTAATTATTTTGATTCCAGCATCTGAAATATTTGATCAAGAGTGAGTTAATTAGGTTACTGCCAGTAGAGTGTCTTAAACTCCCATCATTTTTGATGTTCCCTAAAACAATACATATTCTGCAGCTGAGTAAATATTTCTTTGGGGAATGTAACATAATGTAGGAGTTGGTTCTCACTCCAGATGTAGATCACATTTATACAAATTTGCACTGTGGCTTTGATGTGAATCCTCTCATCCTGTGTCTGGTCTGTGACAACTGAATGCCTGTAGACTCACAACTATATCAGTAGGGATATTCCAAACTTCCACAGGGCCTTCTTCTATTTAGTCCTTTACTCCCATTAATGAACTAAGCCATAAGGATCCCTGTGGGGTAAGAATCATTCTATTCATTTTGCACATGGGAAATTTATGATGTAGAAAGATAAACCACTTGCTAAGGTTGTGTGAGAAACCTGGAGCAGAGTTGGAGAGAACTGCAACCAACACATAGGAAAAGTTCCAGTCTTATTGAACAGGGATAAATGTTTTCAGAATTCAAGCACATTTTTAATATATTGTTAGGTAGACAAGTGTCACCCAAAAAAAAAAATGCAAAAAAGAAAAAAATACCATGTCATTTTTCTAAACGAGAATTAAATGCTGTGCATATTTATTGAATATAAGAAGATGGTTTTTTTTTTCTCCAGGAAATCATTTTCCTGAAAGACTTCAACTTATATATATTGGAATTTCCTTTGCTGGGGAAAAAGTCTCCCTTATTTCATTCAGCAATAAAATTGCGTGAGAAGTAATGATTCAGGGTGGAACTCGCTGGCATTCATTAACAGCATTGGCTCAGATGTGTGACATTTCTAGGAGTACTGGGGAAAAAAAAAAAAGGGCATTTCAACCCTGACTTCCCTGACAGCAAAGGTGGACCAGTTCTGAGCTATTTTTAAAATCCTGTTATCTGTCATGACATGCTGAGGAACAACAAAAGCATGCTTCACCGACCGCCCCATAAGAAACCAAATTCTGATGCCCAGGTTGCATTCTCAAGTTAAATAGTGCAAAAGAATTGCATACAGATCTTCAAGAGGGTACTACAGATCAAACAGCTCAAATCAGACAATGTCTTCAAGTAACAATGGTTAGGCTGACATTCAGTGAGACAAATAACTACCCGTGGCATTAATGGCAGCGGCAGCAGAATGAAATGCTTGGGCACCAAACAACCCTTGACCCCAGTGTGGCCCTGACTTCAGAGATGAGTATTACAGAGTGTTTGAGAATTGCTTTAGGAAGGGCTACCCTATCATTAGCCATACAAGCTCAGGCTCAGTGGTTATAAGCATGGCAATGGAGATGCTGGTTCAGGAAAACTTCCTCCTTCAGGATGAGAAAAAAAACAAGACTCACCTATTTAAGTCAATGGACTTGTGCCTTTGAGGAGCTTTTGGTGTCTATGTCCATATTATAACAGTACAGAAGAAAATGACACCACTTAGTTAAGGAGAAGTGAGATTAAGCTAAATAGACTTTCTAACAACTATCTTGCTCTACCATATGTACAAAAACCCCAGCCTGTATATCATGTTGAAGAAAAAAAAACATTGAACATTTTAATTACTACATACTAGTCTCTCTTTAGCATGGAACTCTCTCTTTCCTGGCTAATGTTCTCTGTTTCCAGCGGAAATATGACCATTTATTGAAAATGAGATTCTAGTCTTGTACATTTTCGTATTTCAGAGGTCAATTTGCATACTAATCATGCTCTTCTTCTCTTCCATGTTCCACACTAAGAATAAGTTTATTCACAAGATGTAGGACGAACTGACCAGGCATAACAGCTCCTATTAAAAATACAAATACACGAGCACTGTCAAGTTACAGCTTAAAGGAGGTCTTTCTTTTTGGCAATGTCAATTTGCAAATAGGGCAGTCATGGAACTGCTGGAATTCATGGTCCAGAAGAGGAAAAAATTGTGAAGTGAAGAAATAAAGATGCCAGAGGCAGCACTAGAAAACAGGGAATGGCACTGAGAGGAAAAGATGGAGAGAAAAGAGAAATGGAAGGATGCACATTCTATGGAGAGATGAAATGAAGAGGAATGGGATCAGAAACAGGACTACTGTTAAGCACAGAAGAAAGTATCTCAAAAATAAAAGCTATATTTTGACTGCTTTTTCTTTTTCTAACAGAACCAAATAACTCATTAATATTGTCTGCACCATAAATAACTACTTTCAAATGTGTCCTTTTATTTTATTTCTTTTTTTTTAACCAGCTCTTCCACTAGTGATAAACGCTGGATAGACCTGGCTTTTCTACTGCTCTTTTCTGACAAAAAATAAAAAAAGAAAAAAAGAAAATTTGGTGTTTTTTCTTTACTCATTCTTCAGTGACAAACAAAAAGAGTAACTGCTCGTAAAACACTAAAAAGAAAGCATCACAGGAGAGTTCCTGCATGGCTGAAAATAAAACCTAAAATCACATCAAAAGTGTTGGCCCAAAGTCATTTTCAGTGAACCACAACTGTTATTTCTCATGCCAGCTGGGAACATAAAGAGATTTTATTAATGCATGATTTCTGCGTTTACCTCATATTTCTAACTTGGAATAAATTAGAAACAGACTTAAAGGCCCCATTCCACAGCATGAAGTAAACAAATGTGTTTTACTATATATGCTTTTCAGAATGAATTAAATTCACGCAGCATTTGTTCAGCTTGCTCACAGCAGACAGCCTTCATTCTGTACAACAGCCTGTAAGAGGAACAGACAATACAGGGAAGGTTGCACTTAACCTTCAAACAGCAGCAGTCCCATCCACTTCTGCCTCCTTCCCACCACTACTGGGTCACCGCACTCAATAGCAAATGGAGCTCACTTGATTTTTTAAGCATAAATACGTGTCTGTGACTGCCGCCTGAAAACACAACTTCTATTCAGCATCGTGTTGCCAGGCAGGAACACTGATATCTCAAAATTTAACAATAATTAATGCAGGAAGAAAGATGGGAGTTAAAACTCCATGCTCATCCCCACCAAAAGTGATGCAGGAAAGGGAAACAGCATGAGACTTGGGATGCAGTGGCTCTGGAAGGCTGCTGGCTGCCTAGAACTGGTTCCATCTCATTCTTAAGTTCTGTTACAAGAAGGGCCAATTCAGGGATCAACAGATCATATGCGAACTGCTAACAACACTAACGAATAAATTCCACTTCTATAAGCAAGCTGAAATTGGTCTTGACTCTTTTTTTGGGCCTTTTCTAACTTGAAGAAAAAGAACACTGCTGCTACCAGACCTAAACTCATGAGATTCTTTTTTCTTTGTTCAAATTCTGCTCCAAATTCAACCCAATGGGTACGAGGTTGAACTGAATGGAATGAAAATTGGGTCAGGATCAGGATGAAGCTTCAGCCTTTGCTTTGAAGAGAACTCAAAGAATCCCAGCACATGCTCCTCAGGCCACTTTTAGCAGCCTCTAGATCCACTATGGGACAAGTGCTGCATGAAAACGTAGCCCAGAAACGCAATAACTACCTTATGATAACATCTGAATTGCTTCTGTGAATGAGGAAAGCAGGCTATGCTACATCAACGACATTTTTTCCCAAACCAGACTTTCAAAACATATTTCTATCGAAGAGACTAACTGATGATGCCATGCTCTCACCGCAATCAAAAGCAACTGCTGCGCTTCATGTGCACAGGACGTCCAGCTATCAATCAGGTAAATAACTTGAACAAAATTTCATCATGGGAATGGAGTTTGGATTAAACCTTTAGAAGCGAACCAGCAAATCATTACTGTACATACTATTTTGGTATTTTTGCTGAGCAGCACTTCGCTCTTCCAAAAGACCCCGAAAAGTCAATAAAGGTGAACTAAACAACTTTTAAAAATAAACTCATAATCTTACAGCTGGGCCAACACCACTAAAGCTAAGTTATGTCTCTGGAAACAGCATTTACTGAAAAGAGAGTCTAAAAGCACCATCAGTGCTCAATTCTTTTCTCATTTGGTATGGTGGGCATCTAAAATATCTTGGTGTCTATCCAGTGAAAATAAACGGGTACTCTCACTTAAGCTTAAGTGTGAGAATTAGCTTAAGCTCAGAATTTCCCCACTAATTATGGCTTACTGTAAGACCTCAAAACATGAACAATATGTTACTTATATGGCAGTTACTATTAAGGAAAAAATATATGGAAGAATTAATAATTCTGAGAAACAGTTGTTTGAAGGGAAATGCATAAGCAGTCCTGGCAAAATATATTTTCCAAGCTGCTTTTATGACAATTTTTACAGACATATAGGCATTTTAGTACCATAAGCACAGATTTCCATAAAGAAATTCTTAATGAGATTTACCTTACCTTCATTTGTGTTTCCTATCAGCTTTTAACATCAATGAAAATAATCTGGTTGTACTGGTGAAAGACTGGATTCACACACTGGGGTGTCACAATGCAAGTTATTAATTTATTGACAATAATTTATGTTCCAAAGGAAGTGCACAGCACATAATAAATATAATGACATCAGATAAAATAAGACAAAACATTAAATCTTGGGTTAGTCCCTCTGGAATAAATACATGCAGACGTTCTGAATGATTAATGAGTTGGATCATTTCTTAAGTGGAGTGTCTGTTTAGGTCCCATGGATGCTGCATTTATGAATAAGGGACAGGGTTGTATATCTTGTCCCTCCACACAGTGTCCAACCTCATGTTTTCATGGATGGGGTTTCTAGCCCTAGTGCAAAGAAGATACATCCGAAATGCAAAAACAAACACAGAATAAAACTCCATCTATAAGCACAAACTGGAAGGAACAATAATCACATTAAGGTCACTGAATCCAGGTATTAAGCAAATGTTTTAAACAACCTTTCATTGCGCTGTTGCACGTATCCCTCCTAGTCATCACCAACAGTGGCAAGCTCCTAAGAGGGTTTAACTAATCTGCCCCTCACTATTAAAAGTATTGTGAAAGTCTAATGCCACTCATTCTATGATTTTATGATTCCTTCCAATCGATATCAGTTCCTCTACATTCTGCAGGCAGCACTATTTTTCAAAGCGGAGGAAAGGAGATGGCATCTTGCAGGTGTAGGTAACTTTTTGACAGCTCTGTATGTTAAAACAACCTGCTCAGCAATGCAATTATATTAGTGAAATGCTGTCAATCAGAGAACATTTCTACATATGACCTAGGGGTAAGAGCAACAAGGGGGTTTTGGGTACAAATTCTGGTTCCTGCTCAGGAGAGCACTTTAGCAAACCCCTGAGCTAAGCACTGAAGGTCTTTAAAGCCACTGGACCATAAGCAAACGCTTAATTACAGAATTAACTACGTTTAGAATTGAGTCCAGACAGCTTGATCGTGCAGTAGACAAACACCATCAGCTGCCATTATAGTGAGAGTTGTTAATGCACAGTGCTGAGGTGACTGAAAAGTTTGCATGTGCACATACAAGCTAGAATCCATGTCTCCAGCATTAGGGAAGAGAGGGAGATCTGTGCTAAGGCTGAAGATCAGTTGTTCTTCTTCACTTAAAACAAATTTAGCACTTTAGAATGTGGTGCATCCCTTTTTTATCCCATGAATAAAGAAATATAAATAACCTCCAGGCTATACACATATATATATATATATATATACACACATATACATATATATGTATTGGTTTTCTGTAAACCTACAGAAGGATGAAAAAGCCAGACAGAAACCCAAAAAAGTTTAGGATGGCAAAGTACATTTGAAAACATTATCCTCTGTGGTCAGAGTAGTTCGTCTGGAGCGACTTCTGCTAAGTGGATTTTAAGTGTTTTAAGTGAGTTCTAATGAAAGACTCCTTTTCAGCCCTACTTTGCTTTTAGCAGCATTATTTCATTCTTATTAGCATTGAAGTTTATTAATTGTCCATTGCATGCCTAAAAGTACTTTTGGGGAGTGATAATGGCAGCACATTCTGTGACGGAGGGAAGACTTTGTTGGCACTTAGGCACTTGAAACGTGTTAAGTGGTTTGAGAGTGAAGGAACTTGAGCCCTGAGTGAAAGTGTAAGTAGATTCCAGAATATCTGACAAGTGGGATTTAGAGCCACAAATTTAACAAGTGTACACTAATGCAGCTGAATGTCAAAACAGAAAGAAGATATGTCACCCTTGAAATGGCATATTATTTTCTTAACTGCTTGAGACTTTTGGAATGCATATTTGATTGCTCATTAAAGTGATTATTGTTATAGAGTTTCTTAAGTGCATTATGCTTCACAAGATTTTCTACCCACATCATTCAACTCTCTTTGTTTTTTGTTGAAATAACATTTAAATTATTTAACAGACAACCAGCACAGTCTGGTGACCAAAAGTTAAAAAAAAACAAGCAGAACTTCTAATGAATAAATTGTGGAAGTAATTTGCAAATTGCAGGGCTTAAAGAACATCACAAGTCTCATCTGAGGGAAAAAAAAAATCTCCTCAAAGAATACTATTTATCATTTCAAACACATTTCCTTGCCTGCTGAGGAAGGAAGGAGGGAAGGAAGGAAGGAAGAAGTCTGAGATCTTTAAGACTGAGCAAGTGGATGAGATTTTGTTATAAGAATAGACTGCACAGTTGCAGGAGCCCCAGCCTCAACCTTCAAAGCTACAATGTTTCCTGTTGACAATTTTTGTACGTCAGAGAGGCCAAAAACTAGAAATAGTACACAAGAAATAGGCCCAGAAATCCATTTTTTTAAGAGTACAAATATGTCTTTCCCTCCTTCTTCATATATAGTGATTATGCCATAAATGCATTCAGCTGTAAGACGAGGCAGTCTCTACCCTAAGTGTAAAAAATAATAGTAAGTTTGCCTATAGAAATAATGGCAGTAATGAGTTACATACCCAAGAACCCCCAAATTAACATTTTATCTTTCATAGCTTGCCTAAATAGGAGTCCTTTTAAAAAACTGTCTTTCGCTGTGAAAACTAGACCATGAGAATCTGGGGTTTTGTGCCTGACACACAGACAGGTCAAGGGGAAAGTAAGGAACAACTGAAAGCAATCTGATGACACTAATTTACAGAAGATGGTTTCTATCTGTTTTCTGTCATGGATTTCTTGTTAATAATTTACAGGAGCTACAGCTGAAGTTCAGTGTGCAGTATACTACACACAGGTCCACAGCATCAAAAAATCTGCTTCCATTATAGGAAACATTAATAAGGCCAGCCAGGGTCACTCATTTTACATGCAAAGATTAGCTCTCAAATTACTGGAAAGTTTCAAAACGGAAGAAGCTTTTGCAATAAGTTTACGTCTTCCTCCTAAAAATGGGGAATTACTTTTCCCCAGAAGTGTACTATCTAGAGTACTCCTGTGAAATTCAGCTGTGGTGCTGAGATAGCTTTCCTAGTCAAGGAGAGGTTATAATTTTTCAAAAAATGGCATTCATACAGATGGCAAGAAATAGGAGACCTGTGTTTAGATTCCTAGTTTTTCAATTATCTTGAGTACTGCAGACTTGGATTCACAAAGAGTAAGACACTCAGCATTTCCTAATATTTCCCAAGGATATACAAAACAGTTACTCAGGTAATATTGTTACACTACCCATCAAGACCTTTGCAATTATAAAGATCACTGTTTCCTCTGTTTGTACAAACTAATATTACATCCAAAATGTTTATTCAAAACATTTATCTTCTTAATGAATATTTTTCTATTTTTGTGATCTTATAGTTTTCTAATATATGTTGCACAGAAATTAGAGGAAATTAAGTGGTATTTACAGTCCAATAAGTTCACCAACAGCCACATGCTGAGCATGAATTTGGTGATATTATATCTTTCTTAGCCCTTATTCTCAGCAGGTCTATATGCATACAGTTGTAGGCACATTTGTAGCAGCTAAGGATTCGTTGCTCACAAATGAATATTTACATTAAGTTTCTTGAGCTTTTACTACATTATAATTTGTAGGTTGGAAAAGAAATCACTATCTAATTAAATTCAGAGACCGTAGTCACCCATTCTAGTAGAGTCACTACTACAACCAGAATGACATCATCAGGCTAACAGTAAAAGTACTATGTGAAATCTCCAATGTAATTATTTTAACCTATTCATGTGATTAAAGCTTTTCTATATGCATGTGCTATCCAGGTCTTTTTGTCCCTTTGGTCCTGACAAGCCAAGCTACGGACACGACAACTAGTGGCACTGAGTCCCCATCCTTGTTTCTGCTCTTTCTTGTCTGTGAAACAGCCATGCCATTAACATCAGCCTTTTGTGAGTCTCCTGACTATTCAACTTTGTGTCTTACAGGACTTATTTATTATTGCTGAGCTATTCACTGTTGGTGGCACTGTTCCCCCAAGCCTCTCTGTCCTGCCCCGCAACACCCTCTGCAGCCAGACCAGGCACTGAGCACAGCAAAGGGCAGCAAGGAACTGATCCATCACGAGACAGACATGGCAAAAAACTGTGCTCTCTCAGCTGTCAGGCATGCAAAGCGTCTGTCACGAGAGGCTGTGCTGGCCAAATGGGTTTTCCCTTTGGTTGGAAAGGTGAGCTCTCCATCCAAAGCGGAGACCTTCTGTGGGGTATTCCCTGCAGAGCGCTGGCTCCAACCTCAGCTGCAAACGGCATGGCAGCTGCACTCAGCCGGCTCTTTCCCTTGGTAATACGTACAATCTGGGCAGCTGGCTTTGAAGGAATAAGGGAAACTTGCCTAGCTACAATCTGGCCTTTTCTTTCTTTATGCCATGCACCGTACAACAATAGCGGTTTTCACTATCTGCCGCCTTCAGTCAGGGCTTAAACCTTTGCAGAAGCCAGCAAATCTTCCATTTCACTTCCACAGGAACTGCAGCAGCCAGCAATCCTACTGAAGCTCATTACACATTTCCTGACTTTAACTTATGAGCATCATCAGAAACTGCACGTGTGTATTTGAAAGGGAGCTGCATCTCACTGCCCGCTCCCCACCCATTTGCCTACGGCACAGCGGGTCCCCGTAGGAGCTCTGATACCGACCAGACACACAGCAGGCAGTGGGGCAGAAATAGCACCAGTTCATTCTCTCCTTTGCTTCTGTGCAGCTCGTTTCCTTTTCATAGCTGTTAAATTCAAGCAAGGACCAGAGTTACTGAAACTTCAGATAACTCTGTCAAACAAACCATTTAAAGACTTGTTACTGTACGGCATGATATCGATTCCGTAATCCTCCTCAAGCTCCTGGAGTTTACCTGCTTGGGTAAACAAGAGAGACTACCCACAGCTCCAACACAAATCTCAATCTCTTTCAAATGATAAAACACATATGATGTAGGTGCTGCTTATCCAGGGAAAGCCCCGCAGCCCTGCTTGCTTGGAGGAACTTGTCTTTTAGAACCAGGCAGTAATCAACAGTTATCAGAAGTGATATCTCCTTGTTATTGCTCTTTGCTTTTTTCCTCTTTTTTTTTTTGCAGGCACCTGGGTTTGCCTTTTATATGATACCATCAGCTGTAGAGAAAGTCACAGCACTTACAGGTATCTTTACTCTCCCTGGACATGAATACACACTAATAGCTTAAAAACTCTCATATCCTAGATAAACCTGAGCCCTTGGAGCATCCTTCTCTGTTCTTATCTATGGGCTATCACGTGGCTAAAACCTGCCTCAAAGCAGGTACAACACTTCTCCATAACAACACACTCCTGCTGCTTTTAGAAGTGGATTATGTGAATTTAAGAACATGCTGGTAAAGATGGCATGGTGGGAATGACAGCTCAGCTCCCTTCCAGAGACTGGAGTCGACCTGGTCTGTGCTTTTAGGGAAACCAGCTCTGCTATAACTGCATATCCAGAAATGGAAAGTAATAAAAGCATATTAAAAAACAAGGAAGAAGGTGGCACCTGCAGCAATTCAAGGTCTCCCTAATGGTGGCCTCAGTAAACAGTCCCAGAAGGGTCACATACAGAGATACAGGACTTGCCAGCCCACAAAGTACGTTTAAAATGGCTGGGGATGCCCAAAATCACACATCTGAACCCCAGCGGGGCTGCCTCAAGCCTTCAGCTCTCTCAGCAGAGCAAACTGCAGAGAGTACATTTTAGGGCATGAGGTCTTATCCCTTCACGCTCCAACTAGGAGCAACACTGATTTTTTTCTCCTGGGTAATTACAATGAAGACGGAGAAACCATTAAAAGACGAGAGGGATGAGGGAAGTAAATATGTGTTATTATCAAACTCTATTTAGCAGTAAAGAAAAAAAGATTAGTAAATCTGAAGGTTTTATGCATCTTTAAAGCCAATGCTGGTGTCCTCCAGACTCTCATAAGACAGCAGTGGTGTTTTAAACACAGTTATAATATACCTACATATCATCTCTCTGTTGATTTGAATCATTAATGTCACGATGAAGAAAACAGTCTTAATTCCAAAGTAATTACTGTATATCTATTACAATGAATTAAGTCTCTATTGAAAAGTCTTGTTTGTTCCATATCCATCCTGATAATGTGTATCTTTTCCTTCATTATATCTGGTAAAATGTCAAGCCCGCTATGTTGGGGAAATCAATAATTAAAGAGCTTTACAGTAATTACTCCAATAACACACATTCTTGCCACTTAACAATACAAATTAAATCCACTAAATTAAAATTTACACTAACAACAGACAAAGTGCATGTCAAGCACTGGGCCCTCAAAGAGTATCTTCACTGCTCAGAAAGTCATTACACTGAGAGACAAGTCTCCTGTAGAATATTTTATGGAGTATTTTATTTGCTCATTTGTCTTTATTGTCAGCGTGTTTCAAGATATGAGAGGCAAGTCAATACACAACCACGGCAAGCAAGGAAGAGACCACGATTTTCTCATACAGCACAAACAAATTAGTGTCATTTGCAAGTCATTTCACTGTAACTGACCTCCATGCCTCTAATCCAGTATTTACAGCAAATGCCTACACGGACACATATGAAATATGAATACAATTTTTAATATATACATACAACTAAAATATTTTCATATATTTAAGTGGACATTCACTGCTTTGATAACATGCATGATCACATGCATAAGATACCAGGCATTTTTCTTATTTCAGGAGGGTTCTTTTAAAATGAACTGAATGTTGCTCTGAGAATTAATATTTTGGCATGTTCTAACATGTTGCACACCCACGTGTGCAAACAGGTGTAGATGGGGACACATAGGCACATTCATACCAGATTAAGCTAAATGCTTAAAGTGCAATAGCTGACTTCACATTATTAATCCCCTAATTACAGGGGAGATCAATGGCACATTTTTAATACCGGGGGTTCATGGACACGAGAGTTGCACGGATAAAATAAGAAAGCCTGTCCCCTCCCACCTACCACAGTTGCCTCTCTACTCCTGAGTCACTTTCACCGTGACACAACCTCACTGTAAAATTCATTTGAGGTCAGAAAGGTTAATTTTCATTGTTGCCATTCACCATTTCTCCAGAGCTGAAGTGAGGATGGAATAACCATCCCTGGAAGTGTTCAAAAGGTGTGTGGATGTGGAACTTGGGGATATGGTTTACTGGTGAACACTGTGGTTCTGGGTTAATGGTTGGATTCGATGATCTTAGAGGACTTTTCCAACTTTAATGATTCTCTGATTCTACGAAGGGTGGGCAGGAGCCAGGATTGCTGCTTTACAGGGTGGCAGAGACAAAATCCTGACCTGACAATCCAAAAAGCTACCTGGAGTCTTGCTGAAGAACCAGCTCCAAACATTGTGTTTTCCTTTAGGCCAAATTCTCTATCCAAGTAGTAATTTTAATGGCTTAGGCACATCTGCTGAGATATGAACACTTATTATTTTAGGTTCTTATTTTAGAATAACCAATATTTTGTCTTACCTACCTCAGGGAAAACACGTTTGTTTTTTTTTCTCCAGGGGGAAAAAAATAAGCAATCTGAAAACCCAATTGAAGTCATGGCATATTACTCAAAAAAAATAATCTGACATGAGTATACTATATTCAAACCTACTCTCATTTTAAGTAACACTTCTTCATAGTTTGTAATAGGTGTCTGTGCCCCACCTGTGGAATTAACCAGCAAATCCCAATTTCCCAATTGCACTGTAGTATATATTAACATGACCTTGATTTTCCTATTATCATATATATAGAGCAATTTTCCTCATTGAATATCACTACTCAGGCTTGAGCACAGAGGGATGTAGCAGCGACTTCAAGGTCTCTGTTTAGGTGCAATGCTGCTTGCTGGGAAGCTTTGTGACATGCTCCTAAAACAAACTGGAGATCAGGGCCCACAGTTATTTAGGCTTTTCTCTCATTTATGGAAAAAATGAGATTCTCTCTTTTATTTTTTTTATTTTCAGCTAAGCCATTGATATTCAATTTTTGCTGAGAAGTTTAAAAAATAATCACTTGACATTTCACAAAATATCACAGTATTCTTCTTTAGAAAATAAGCCTTGCCCATGTCTCAGGTAGAAGAAGCGGATGGACTAGACCAGTGTCACTGAAAGACCAAAGCCTTCCATCTATGCACCCTCTGGGGAGGCAACCACAACTCCTTCCAGTCTTACTGACATGACTCCTGATCTTATTGACTGAACGTTGACCATCAATGATAGAGAGATAACTTCAAGGCCCTTGGTTTACACAGGCCCATGCAGGATTATTTTAGATGTTAATATGCAGTTAGATTGAGTGGGACACAGAGGGAGCAGGCAGAGCTGCCATCTTATCAAAGAATTACAGAATGATTTGGGTTGGAAGGGACCTTAAAGACCATCTAGTTTCAACTCCCTGTCATGGGATCTTCCACTAGATCATGTTGCTCGGCGTCCTATCTAAACTGGCCTTGAACACTTCCAGGGGTGGGGCATTTACACTTCTCTGGACAGCCTGTTCCGCTGTCTCACCACCCTCACAGTAAAGAATTTCTTCCTAATATCCAAACTAAAACGACTCTCCTTCAGTTCGAAGCCATCTTGTCTTTATCCCTGGCCTGGCTATCCTGCACATTTCTATTTTCACTCTGTGTTGGGCTATTGCTCATACTTAAAAAGCGTGTACTGACCACAGGGAAGCGCTTTCCTGGAAGAGCCTCTGCTGCCATTGAACCCGAAGGAAGTGCTCTGCATTGGGGTGAGTGAACTCAGGATGGGGTCGTTCCACATGCTCAGTGTACTTTGAATATCACACAGGTCAGGAAAGGCTAAGAGGTGTGGAAGAGACCAGAGAGGGAATAAAGTGCAATCACAGGAGGAAAGGGGGTAAAAAAAAAAAAGCAGCAAAAGGATCAGTGACATCTCCTGTGATGCCTAACACAGCTACCACATGGAGCATTGCTCCTACCTTTTTTATAACATATATCTTTTTTAGTTCATATGCTCCAATTTATATTTAACAAGACCTTTCATTCACCCTCTCTGCACCCAAATAATACAAATAAAAAAATCAAAAGGAAAGCCCCACTGGGACTCAAATGAGCAGCTAACACTTGCACACTCCTGATGGTAGTGTAAAGAGACCAACAACATCACAGTCTCTTGACCTACATGGGAAGCACTGCTATTGTGCTGAGGCAGCATAGAAAAAAAGATGAAATGCTTTCCCTTGAAACAGCTATGAAATAATGCAGACTTTGCTGTGTGCTAAGTGTACAGCTACTGCTGCTCTGGCAAGCGCTGGAGTGTTTTTTCTCCACGCATTGCTTCAGGAAATAAAAATTTAAAAATCCAAGAAAACACTTGAAATAGAGCTGAAGTTGACTTTTTTCTGCCTTTTCAGTTTTGATGCTAGATAGATGTTTGACATCTCCCTTGACTGCATCTGTGTTCCTCTAATCCATTATTCTCACCCAGATTTTAAATTGTACATTAATTAAGAGGAGATGGCAGCAGCTTCTGAACTGGTGCCCTGCTTATATTTCAGCTGGGAAATGTGATTGTATCAGCCTTCAAAAATACAAATAGTGTGTGAGATTTGTAAGCTATGAATTATCCATGGATACTAAATTAACAACAGATAAATGAAATGTAACCTTTTCATCATATTCATCCAAAGCTCTTAAAAACAGAGTGCCAAGCTGCCATCAGTGGCATGATTTTCAAAACAAAGCCATACTTTCTGGATGTCTGATATTTGTGCCACATCATGCTGGATGTGATTTGTCTGTCATTTTGGGCCATACTCCCCACAGACTGGAATCTCCTGTGCCCTCTCCTCACATACTCACTTATTCTCCACAGAATGGTCATTACTTTAGGAGGGCAAGAGCATCTTTTTGAATGTTGTTTGAGCTGAAATAACAGATGTAGTCATGGAAAAGCATCTACAGCAGCAGAGAGGTGAAGGCAAAGAATGCCCTGTGCATGTACAGGACAGAATTGATAGTTGTTTGGCTTTTTTCCCTTGCAGGATTATTGAGACTCCTGGAATCATTATTTTGCCAACTTGAGTTTACTCAGTCACTGAAGAACTATTTAATATTTATTGCCCTAATGGACAAAGACAACAATTGCATCTCATTAGCTCTTTAGATAATGTTTATTCCTGAGCTGGGAATAAATAGATGTTAGTCAGCCCAGTTCCCAGCGTGGTACTCAAATCTCAGCCACCATTATTGAGTGCTAGAGACTACAGTGCACCTCTTCTCTTTGGCTGAAAAGAACTTTTCCTAGCACTTTTTAAAAATATTATGAAAGTTATACCAAAAAGGAATATGCCTTGAAATATGGAGCATAGTAGTGAATGTCAAACTTCTTATAAAAAAAAAAAAATTCCAGATTTTCTGTGCACTTAATCAGGGTATGGATTTTCCAGGTGTCAAACCAAATACCAAATATAAATCATAATTAAACATTGTGATGGTCCTGCAAGACATAACAAATACCTGATATGGCATGTTCTCAGCTTTTATATTGGTAAAGAAAACATTCATTTTTTTATTTACACCATGTCACTTATTTCAGTTGCAAAAGAAGAAAAGAACAATGGGTGCTCACAAAAGCACACCAAATTTTTACATTTTCAGTTCCTGAGCTGGTGGTTATGGCAGGTTCCCAATAAAGGGGATTTGTGGGGTGACAGCCTCCATAGCCACAATGTAGAGCTATAAAGGCCAATGAAAGAAATTCTTTGTTCAAGCCAGTTCTTAAAAGTAATGATTACAGAAAATGCAACCTTGCTTTTTATATTACAAAGTGGCCCCTTCAAGCAGTGGGATGGAGCTGTAATTTTTTTCTAATTAAAATACCATTATTACCCTATGCATACTGCTCAAAGCAGCTTGAAAATGTCAAGGTTTCTGAAGAGAATCCCTTACTCTTTCTACCTACTTACTTTTTATATCTGCCTACATACCTTTTATATCACCAGTGAAGACCTAGGATTCATTCAGACCTAGTGAGCAGCAGCCTTGCACTGACTGCCCAATTTTTATAGTTAGATGAATATTTGGGTAATAGAGTTTGTCTGAAGCCAAATTAGAAATCAAATAAATGATAATATGACATGCAATAATTTTCAGTGTCTGATAGCTTAATAGGAAGGACCCATTTTAATGCTATGCCAACTCCATAATCCCACAAAATTGAATATATCAGAATGCATACCTCCTCTATTATATTCAGTTAGTAACTTGCTAATATTGTTCATCTGTTCCAGTATTTTCCTAAAATCCTCTGCTTGGAACAGGACATTATTTTATGATTGAAAAATCAGCAAAAATGAAATGAGCAGCTGTTAACCTCAGCAAGCACAGACCAGATGCAACTATAAATGCATAAAGCACTCATTTTTTAAAAATCACATTTTTTTTTTTTCATTTCTCTCCGTTTGTCGGAATCCAAGTTTGGATACACCAAGATGTTGCCAATTAATCTAACACACACAGCAGAATGATCACTTAGCTCTAAGCAAATTGTTCATATTGCACATTACATCCCTGTTCATATTTACTCTACAGCTTTACATTTGGACATAGCCAATAACCTCCTCAGTAGCGTTAACTGCTCTGGTATTTATGAAGGCAGATCAAGCAGGATGGACTGCAGTGGGAATCCATGGAACCATTGAAAAACCACTGGGCTTCACAGTCCTGCTATCAAATCTCTGCCAAGAATGTTACTTCTAAACGTCGATTACTGAAGAAGGTTTATCCAGTGTCAGAGTCACTGGCACATAAATCATTCTAAAATAACTACTTGGCTCTCATTTTAAAGAGTGCTAAAAAAAAAAAAAAAAAAAAAAGCCTGCTGATGAGAAACTAAAATAGCATGTGGAAAATGGGTCCATGAAAGAGGACGGGGGAGGCAGATCTGTCAGGATAGCAGCTCAGAGAAGGGGGCTGGCCTCGTTCTGCATAAATGTGTAGGCCCTCCATGGGTAGAGGCAAACTGGGAGAGGAGAAAACCAGATGATAACAGACTGGTATCACATAAAAACTGCGTGAAAAAGGCGGCTACAAACATAAGGCTGAAGAATAAGATTAGGATTGTGGGTACAAAGGCCATGAAGAGAGCTGGGAGTGTCAACAACAAAGACTTGGCTTGAGCAGGCATCAGGAAAACCAAAAGGGCAGGAATAGAGGACACCAAAAATGACCAGGTTAGGGCACCAGACAATTTCTCCTGCAGGGTGCCTGAAGGAAGAGTCCCTGTAGCACAAGCCATGCTTGGCTACCAGCAAACATCCCGGAGAGGCTCCATAGTGCCTCTGACAGCAACTTCTGCCGCCAGCTCCTCTCTCAGCAAAGTACAGAGGGCTCTGATGAGTAACAAAAGGCATCGAGTGGATGCCTCATCCCAATTTCTTATTTTAAAACCGTAGGCAGCTGCAATTCAAGACCCACACAAAAGAACATCAGAAAGGCTGTCATCACCAAAAACTTAAGAAATGCATGAAATAAATGGCCCATACAACCTTCCTTCAGCTCCCTCCTCCATGCACAGATGTCGTGGCAACCCAGAACACCAGCAACAAGGCATCTGGACTGATACTGGAGAAACACTTTCAATGTTGCCATTTCTGAATTTTTGACTGCTTTGCATCCAGAATAAAAATGCTTCTTTTAAATAGTGGGTGCCATTTTTATGTTCTTTAGTAGGGGTCCTCTGAATGCCATAATTACAGTGGGGCATGTGCAGTATCACATTCTTTGCACCTGCTCTCTGAGGCCTGGTATTGAAACTGAAGCCCCTTGAGATCTCCATCCTTTTTGTTCAATGTATGTAATCTTTTCTAATATGAACTTATATGTAGGTTTTGTAGCATAAAATTCCTTCAGGCACATGCTAATGCTTTTTCCTCCTGGACTAAATTGGTGGAATGAGCTGCTTTGAAAGCTGTCACGATGACATAAAACACTCTGTCTGCCTCTTCCTTCACTGCCAGTGGGCAATATTATTTCATAAACAGTCTAGTTCTGGGCTGATGTTGCCCACAGTAAAAAAAAAAAAAAAAAAAAAAGCCACAAAGCCAAAAGGTAGTCTTTTTAAAACATACATTTTAAGCATCCCACAAGGTCTGAGCACATGTACAGTGTCACATAAAAATAAATGGGAATATTTTCACACTATAAATTAAGTAGCTGGTGGAAGCAGAGGAGAAACAGTGGCAGAACAGTTATGGCATCTTGCCAGAGATGCAGAGGGTTTTTCCAGTTTTGTGGCAAAAATTTCCTTCTACTGACACAGCCATGATGGGTACACATGTCCATGGCCTCAGAGAAATTGTAGCTTAATCAAGTGAGATGGTCTAATGCTACTTCAGAGGCTTTGACCTTCTGATCATCAATGCAGTCAGGGAGTATTTACATTTCAGGTGGGACTCATCTTCAAATATGAAAAGTAGTTTTATGCCAAGTCAATGCTTCTCCAAAAGTAACTACTTTGTAGATATGCTCCACCTTTTTTGTGAAAAAGACTGTCTTCTGAGAGTGGAAAGAGTAAACCCAAACCAACCACGGAGCACTGACCACTCCAGCACTTTCGAGAACAAGCCTCTCATTATGTCCTGCTCTCATTCTTTGTGTTCTGGACTCCCAAACCAGAATACAGAAGCCCTGGCACCTCAGTCTTCCCTTTTTTTTCTAGCACACTATTAAAATAATGGCATAAAAAAGCATCTGAAGGAAACTTGTTATGAAGACCAGCAGCAAATTTTTGGACACAAAGACTTTTTCCCTGAGATGTTGCCTTTTTACTCAGAGGAAAGGAACAAAAGAAGAACATAAAACCAAATAACACATATTGCCATTCACTGAGGTCTTTCCCAGCTTTAACAACTCTACAATTCTATATTTTCTCGGTAACTTTAAAAGACGGATCTTTAACCAGATCATCTGTAATGGTAAATCACAACTGAACTTTGAAAGTACTTTTTCCTTTATGATAATATATCTGTCTTCTACCTCTTGCTCATCAACATAGTATCTACATGCCTGCAACTTAAAAAGCCAGCAGTATCTTGATCCTGCTTTACTCCAATGACTTTTGCAATTGAAAGGAAAGCCAGAAGTAGATGAAAACCTATTTTCACTAATGCAATAACAATAATTCTATAAACATATTAACAATTTCCTGCCTCACTCTTAATTTTATTTTCTCTCCGTTATATTCATTTAGGAGGATAATGATACCATTTGCTATTCTGTCTAATCTTTGTTGAGCATCCAGGCTAGGAGAAAGACAAAAGAGTTTGTTGGCATTTAGACAAAAAGGAAGATACTGTGGGACAAAATTTGGGTGTAACAAACTATTGGGCAGGTATGCACCTGTAATTGGTACTTAGTTCTGCAAGTTTATTACAAACGTGGTTGCATTTGTAAAATGTCTACAATGTGCTTCCAGCTATTACTTGAGAGAGTAAATCTTAGGAAAGTTCAACACGATTCGAGGCAACTCCTCGATGATGAAAGCTTGCAGAAGTTGGTGTTGCATGAGTTAGGATTGATCAATATGTTCGGTGTAATTTAGGGGGGGGTTTGTTTGTTTGCTTGTTTGTCTGGTATTTGTTTTGTTGGGTGGGTTTTTGTTTGTTTGTTTTAACTTTATTACTTCAAATTAGATTTATCTGTAATTTCATTTGTAGAAAGTGGAGACAAACCATTAAACCAGCATGCTTTCAAATAAATCCTAATTATGTACAAATGCAAATGCACCAATGAGGCTTGGACATGCAATTAGATAGCTAATTATTCTAAAGAAAAGAGACTATTGCAGATAGTAATACACACTGTCAGGTCTTGCGTTCACAAAATATAGGATCATCTTTGAGTGGCCTCAGAAGATGCTTTTGCTGTTTTTCATGGGATATAAGTGATGTATGGAGTCACCAGGGGGATCAATAAGAGCCTGCACAGTGGGAGGTGGTGATGTGTCACCTCGTGCTTTCCCTGGCAGGAGCTTACAAGAGAAATGAAAGAACTGGGATGCTGGGCAGAAACGTTCCAAAGTTGTGGCTTTCTCCTGGGTGCTGACAGC